>NC_064753.1:11141199-12571199 GCF_011397635.1 Epinephelus fuscoguttatus
AAGAAGACAAGATAGAAAAGAGCGAACAGATCTTTATTTTCCATATCAGTTAAACATTATTTCCACGTATACGCTTCTCCTGCATTCCCACATATGATGATTAAGTGTCAAGCTATTTATTGACTTCTTAACTGAGAGATAAAATGACCTTGGGAAGGCTAGTTGTGTTGTTGTGCAATGGCAGTTCTAGGCCATTTCAAATGGGGGGCCAGGATGTGGCCACATGTTATATTAAGGGTATCTGCATTAAGCAAAACTGTTACATACCACCACCACTTCCTTAAGTTTTGTTCTCCAAAAGACTAATGATACACATGTAACAATAAAAACAAGAATACTCATTTAGTTTACATACATTGTATTTATCAATGTCCATGAATAGTTACAATCCCCCCTCTCTAGGGATCACTGAAGGGTGAAAAAAAGTATTAAAAAATATTCACCACAGTTAGGAGGCCCAGAGAGGGGTCCAGGCTCCCCTTGCCCTCCCTTAGGACCTCCCTTGATATTATGAAATGCTGAGTGGCCCAGCACTTTTTTTAAACACTGACCATATCCCTTGCTTGTGAACATATGTATAATTTGGCAATTTTGCTGCACTTTCCTCTCACACTTTGCTCTGGTACTTTGCTCTTTTCAATGTGCTCCATCTCAGCTCCATTCTTTTCTTTTCCTCTTGTTTTCTTTTTTTACCTGCACTGTCCATGGCACTTTACACACTGACTGAACAATGTGTTAATGCATCCGTGTGTACGTTCAACAGCATGTGATGACAGGCAGAGACCACACCATCAGGTTAAAAGCAGGCAGCAGGATGACAACCAACTGATGACAACTTTCTCTTCTCTCTAACTTTCTTTGTGGTCACCCATATTAAATATTATTATAGCTGAACACATGATGCAGATATCAAACCGGTGCCTCAACAGTCTGGAGTGATGACTTTTAATACAATTTTTAACAGGTAATGTACCTTATTTACATATATATATAAAACCATGTGCTCCAGAACTCATCACTCCAGATCCTGTATTTATGTTTGATTTTGACCAGATGACATTGTGATCATAAAACTAGGGATCTGATCAATGTCTAACTGTGGAGTTACTGCAATGAGACATCATAAAGTAGACATAGACAGGTAGCATATATTTTTTCCCCTCGTTCTGCTGTTGACAACAGAAACAGAAAAATATGTAAATGGGAACAACTACATTGTTAGTTTGGCTGTATTATAGCACAGTTTGGGTGATGATGGGGAGCCAGCAGAGGCTCTAACCAGACTGTGTTTGTCCCCCTTCTTACCAGATGTTGGCTGTGATGCACAGTTTTGTCGTTTGCTGACAGAAAGAGAAGAGGCAGAACAGATGTAACCATATTCCTATAGTTTCAGTATGGACAGAGATTTTAACAAAAGCAATCGTTGTCATATGTAAATGGTGTTTTCAGATTTAGGCGGCTAGAGATATACTCCAAAACAGACACTGATGCAAACAGCTGGGCTTCTACAAAGGCGTACATACATTTTAAATGTTGGGTTTAATTTGAACTTGTGTCAGAGTGTATTAGTAGTAACTGGTGCTTAATTACAAATCAAACAATATTTCACATCACGGAATAGCATATTTATGACTGTCACCCAACAGCATTGAGTGAGGAAAGGCTGTGAATTTGAGATCCATAATTGCAAAGTATTGAGTAGTCAGGCAGCCCTCAAGTCTTTGCCAAGTTGTGGCGTTAACTGTCTTTGTGCTAATGTCAGATGTACTGCTCTGCTTTGTGCTCTACTTTTCTTTTAACTGGAGCCAACAAACAATATCATTTCGATTTTGTATGCATGTCAGCTTTAATCACACCTTGCAGAGCATAGTCCAACCTGACAGAGGCTCCTTTAAAAATCCGATCCAGATCTGCAAGTGAATCAGTTCAGTGCGTTCATTTCCCAAATGAATGATTGATATGTGAATTGACGTGTGACTAGTGTCTGCTGTCTCTCACTCTGTTTCTCCCTGAGCCTAGTACCCTTGCCCACGGTCTGTTGGTATATCAGGCTGCAGAAGCCATCAAGTTAATGCCCTCTATCAACACCTTATTATCAGACGCAGCCATGCTCCCTGCAGCAGATGAGAACTATTCCAGTTGTGCCTAATGCCTGTGAGTGGAGGCTATCTGCATGGCCAGACAGGCTTAACAGGGACAGGTAGCATTTAACACCCAGCCCACACAAACATTACATCCCTGCTCTTTATGGCTACAGTATGCTGCCACATTACGAGCCAAAGAGCAGCGATTGGATCGAAAATTAAAACCCTTTCAACCCCAGCAGATGGAGCCGGGGACAGAATGAGAGAGAGTGGGGGTTGCTGGGAAAATGGCAAACACAAGTAAGCATTGTCTAAGTGTGTGTGTGTGTGTGTGTGTGTGTGTGTGTGTGTGTGTGTGTGTGTGTGTGTGTGGGTAGGGGAGTGAAGTGGGGGTTGTTGCCCACCTGCCACCACCTTGATTTTAATGCCAATAAAGGCGTGGCGGGCTTGAGCACACACAAAGCCAAGGTTAACACAAAGATGGAGGGGGCCGATACGGTCACTCACGCTCGGCTGAAAGGAAACCCTGATGACTTTTCATTTCCAATGTTCATCTTGTTATCTGTAATTGTTAAAGGATGGGGCTCCGTTAGTCGCAGGCTGGGCCTTAATAGTCTGAGTGTTAGCCGCCACGCAAATTGATGCTCGCTGTTAGAAGTGGAATGGGATGGTGGACATGTCTGTGGGTCTGTGGGAGGTGCGAAGGTGTCTTTTTACACCCCGAAGGAATGTATGTATGTAGTGGGATGGAGGTGGCGTGAGGGTGGGATATGATTATGGAAATGGCCCTTACGTCATGCTCTTTATCCAGCGTGATGAATAGACGTGCTGCTGATGAGGCACAGGGATAGAAATGATAATGGCGAGATATGAAGGTAGTGAGGGCACATTTCAGAAACACATGTGCTTACACACGCATGTAGATAGAGACACATGGGTGTCAACACGAGATAGGTAATGAAAAGAATATTGATTGAAGAATTTACTCAGCTGAAATTCTTGCATCTCCCAGCTTGCCCATGAAAATCATCATTGTAGAGGGGCTGCATGGCTAAATGCTGTTAACATTAATCTCTGGGGATTCTACCTGGCCAATCATTATTCATTATTAACAGGTTGGATTGAGTCAGTACAAGTGTGCAATATCACAGAAATAGCTTTGTTCAGCACCGCCTGTGGTTCAGCATTTATTCTTATTCAGCTCTCTGGTCCTTGTGTAAACCTCACTTTCCCAAAGGTGACAAGCAGCACATTCAATAGTGGCTTTTAATAATTCTCCATAGGAAGTGGCGCACTCTGCTCTCTTTGTCTTGTATTTCAAGGCTATGGAAGACCCAACTAAGAACCTGATAGTTTTGAAGCACCTCTAGGGGAGCATCATCATTACTGTACCATCAGTTGAGTTTATTTAGTTGTGACAAAGCAAAGTGTTATTTAATTTTGTGGTGTACCTACTTTCTCGTTGCCTGTCTTGTCTGTGTCTTGTATCTCTGTATAATGATTGCCTCCATTTCCCAGAATGTCTTGTAATACCTGAAGGTGGATGGCAACTTGGTGCATTATGTTCGTGAAGAGAGTGCTACTAAAAGGAAAGTAGTGGCAGAGTTTTATTTTCTGTTTTCTTTCTTTTTTAAATGAGACACAGTGATAGCTTTATTAAAGACATTATGGGTAGGATTTGAACATTTAGGACTCACTGCCCACCGGGGATACAATGAAATAAGAGTCTACAGCCATGCTGACAGCTATTGCTAGGGATAATGGTGCTTTGAGCTAAATGCTATCATCCATGCACGCTGGAGCTGAGTTTCATTGAGGGAGCAGGTTCATCTTAGTTTAGCATCTAACATTTGCTAATAAGCACTCAACAGAAAGAACAGCTGAGGCCAAGAGAATGTTATTAGTTTTGCAGTTATTTGATCATAAACCAAAGTATTGGACAAATGCAAATGTTGACTTCATGATGGTGCTAGAGAATAGAGTCAGGGGATCATCAGAGTTATTTGTTCTGAGGGGGACAAAATTTCATTTGTTAAGATAGCTTGTTCTCATCCCCAGGGCATCAAATAATGACCCTCAGCGAATGATTTTGACACCAAAGGAACCCTTTCAAGTCCGTCTGTGGTGTACTGGCTACAGGGAAACCCATCTGCAGCATCACTTGACACTGAGAGCACCTGACTTTGAATGAAGAGCAAGAAAGTCCCAGAGGAGGGAGGAAAGGTGGATCGGTCAAATAAAACTGGACTTTCATCCAGGAGACCACAGTTTGTGTTCTGATTGAAACCAAAAGTTACTATTGTTTATTGCTTACATAATAATACACATACAGTCGTCATGTGCTGATGTTACATTACGTAACATATACACTTATTTCTACCAATTTTTTTTATTTCTTTTCTAAACCTAACCAAATAGTTTTGTTGCCATAAACCTAACCGTGATTCTTTCATGAAATGCTAAAGGCTGCCCTTTGTGTCACTAAAAGATGCAGAGGGGCATGACAAATCACCAGTATTTGCCGACCTGGGAATGAAAACAGATTGAGATATTACAGTCCAGACCAAAGTGGAAAAATGGACCAACCACAGGGTTGGCAACAACAGCAATGACATTGCCATCCCAAGAGCCATGCTGCTACCATGATTAAAACATTGTGGCAGACAACAATGCAAGCTACTATGCATGAGCTGAATGCTACACAGGCTGCACTGGTTTGCAATAGGACTGTATCCTTTGTCTGTAAATAAAAGCTTTTGCAGTCAGAATTATTTGAAAAATGCTATAATTACATCAAAACTTTACACTTTCATAAAAACTCAACACAGCTTGTTTATATTGCATTCTGGTCAACTGAGGGGTCTTCTGTAATGGATTTCTCCCTGTGTGGTGGCTGAATAATAGTACGTGATGTTGCAACAAAGAAGCCAAACAATGATATTAACCAGTGATGTTTCACACATCTGAAATATTGCCAGATTCCTTTGTTCCATGACAGACAGGTATGCAACATAATGCTGTCTACAGTACATTTTGTCAGTTATGTAAGTAACCAAATGGACCCAGGTGTGTAAGCCATGTTTCATTAAACCGTATATTCACAAGCAAAGACTGAGAATTGTCTGACAAGGTCAGATCTTCTACACAGAACAGGCACGCTTACAAGAATTAAATACAATTAGATTTTACTTCCTCCCAAAAGGTCTGTAAGATGTGTAATTATTTAAATGAAAATAGATTTGCTCTCTCACAATGACTCACCCATGCAGAGAAAAGGCCGAGTAGATATTACATTCCTACAGCTTGATCGACTCAGTTCTTGCCAGGTTTTACCGTAGCTACAGGTCTTTATACACAGGTCATTTGCTGGGAGTGTGTCAGCAGAGAGCTATCAGCAGAAGTGAAGCAGTGAACGGAATCACCTACCCCTGTCTCAGGTGTGACAGCGGTAGCCAGGTGAATAGAGGGGGGAAAGGTCGTTCTAAAGCGACACACAAGGTGCAAAGGTCTTAAAGTGTGATGGAAGTGCTGGTTAGAAAGAGTGGAGCGAAACTGTGTATGTGTGTGTCAGTGTCTAGTTTGTGTGTGTGTGTGTGTGTGTGTGTGTGTGTGTGTGTGGACGCGCATGCA
This sequence comes from Epinephelus fuscoguttatus, assembly GCF_011397635.1. NCBI lineage: Eukaryota > Metazoa > Chordata > Actinopteri > Perciformes > Serranidae > Epinephelus > Epinephelus fuscoguttatus. The sequence continues at coordinate 11,146,914 of NC_064753.1, forward strand.
TGGGGGACACAGATGTTGGAAGTGAGAAAAAGTGAGAGAAAATTGCCTCATAATATCAAAAATCAAATCTACAAGAGTAATTCAGTACCTGGAGATTCACTTTTCTTTTGTGGATTAGTGCAGTCTTCCACGCTCAAGTGTCGCTTTTAGTCTTTGATACATCACAGGGAAGATTTGATTTAATCTCTCCCACCCTTTGGAAATTGAGAAGAAAAGTAGCAAAGAGGCCCTTTTTATTTTTAATTCAGTCTTCTAGAGATCTGGGATTTAGTTCTGAAAACATTATCCGTTGTAAGAAAGGAAGTTTCTATTATTTATTTATATGAAAATTAAACACTAAGTAAAAGAGACATAAAGCATGTGCATGAAGATCCAAAAAGTATTTTTTGTACAGAAATAAGTAATACTAGAAGCAATATATTATAAAAGAGACTTGTGAATATAAGCCTCAGCAGTTCATATCCTTTTCATGAATGCATTTAATCAATAGCCTAAATAAAACTACAGAGGGTTATACTATTAAACTGACTGACAGTTTTGGCTTGCAAACAAAGTTAACAGATTGGGCCACTTTCCACCCATTTAGGGTACTTTTGATTTGATTTAGTGCATACATTTTGGTGCTTTTCTCCAATGGAAAGTTAGGATTTCTATTAAAATGAAACCTCTCCTCCATATACGATTGATATTGCTAATGCATTGAGCTCAGTAGGTCCAACATGCAATTATTTAAAATCATAATAACTGATGACCAAAACACAAAAACATATCTCAGTTCATTATAGGCTGCACCTTCTTCTTTGTGTTATTAATCAGTCATGTGGTAAAAGTCAAGCAGCAATGTCCAAGCCTGGCAAATGGAGCTAATGCTGCAGTTCTCTGAATGGCCACTTGAGGCTGGCTCCAAAACAGAGTCAATCCCATAAACCCCATGTTAAAATGCACAACTTCAGAGCAGAAATAAACATGTTTACAGCCTGATACAACAAACGGTTTTGGTCTCTGAAGCTAATTTCAACTTTCATGACAGCTGTAAGTAGGGTGACTTTTTTATAACTCACCCGTTTATGATTTCTTAAGGCCCAAAGTTATGGATATTTCAGGACATGGCTGCTTGAGTGAAAGGCTGTCTGTGAGGCATTGGTCATGTCGATGGCCAAAATGCCAAACTCCAGGTTTCAAAACGGCCTTGACAAACCAATGGGTGACATCACAGTAGCTACATCCATTATTATATACAGTCTCACACCTGCTGATTTAGGTAGAAATGGCTTGCTGAGGTTTGGTTTACATTGGAGTTGATTGAAAGCCTGGTGCGTCTAATAAAGATGCTAAAGGGTGCCTTTGGCGTCAATATCACATGCTGAGGGGGGTGACAAAGCATTGGTATTTGATGACTTGGGAATGAAAACCGGCTGGAGTCCACCCAGCAGCATGTATGGTGGACCTTAGAACTCAACATACTGCTAATTAAGAAAACATTTTCACCAATTTGAAAACACAACCAAAACAGAAATGCATTAAACTTTTGCTCATTTTAAACCTGCCAGTTCAGATAATCAAACAAAATACTTGCTTACTTTGGCATGCTAACATGCTAAACTAAGGTGGTTAGAAGGGTACACATCATAACATATGTTAGCATTAATGTGCATGTTAACATCAGCATTTAGCTGAAAGCACCTCTGTGCAAGCGTGAGTGTCAGACTGAAGCTCCCAGAACCTTCAGTCTGACATCGCCTTCATTGAAGGTGATTTACAAGGGGGAGGGAATTTGACTTTTCCCTAACCAATCAGTAGAGATCAACGACTCATCCAGAATCTAACATCATTAGCATCCATGCCTCGGGGGTGCCGAAAACAAGCGAGCATTGCCCGTTTAAAATGTCTCCGTCGTCGTGCATGCTCAGCTGCAACGCCGTTAAATCCAGTTTAGCAGCTTGCAGTGTTTAGCAGTTGAGTGGGCGGGGTCTATGGTCTGGAACCAGGCTACCTCTGTGCCTTAACAGCCTCCCAGAGCAGGCTATGTGGCTGTACACTCTTCCCTTACATCGATATACTATCATTTAGTATATGATGACTGTATTTATTGTCATGGTGCAATAACTACAAGGCATATGTTCTGCACTTTGTTTAACCCTTTGAAACCTGGATCAACATTCCTTTTCTTGTGCTGCGTTTAGATGCCTTTCGCAAACCTTCGAACCCCGAGCACACTGATTCTTTTAGAAACATGGGGGATAAAAGGCAATGAGCACTTAAAAAATAGATTTTGAAAATAATTGTTTTTAAAAAGCTAGGGAAAAACTATATTTATAATTGATATTATTATTACATGTAAAAGTTATGTTGCAGAATTATTGTATTTTTTAATTTTTATTATTTTAGATATTTTTATTATATATTTTTTCAGAATTATTTTAGTTTTTTACATTCTTTTATAGTTATTTATTTATTTTATCTTTATTGGTCATTTCTTTGTATGTTTGTTTTTAACTGTCTTTTTTACCCTAATTTTCTTGTTTTTAATTTTCTCTTTTTACGAATTTTTGTGGGGTCATTTTTTTCTTTTGTTGCTCATTGTCTTCTTCCCATGTTTGTAAAATAAATCAGGCCACTTTTCTCAGGTTACAAAGGGTAAAGGAGCAAATTAAACAAATTAAATAGCCAACCAAATGAATTATAAACACAAGTATGTTGATAAAAAGGAACAATATGAGAGGATGCACTCTAGTCACCATAGACAGAATACATTTTGGAGACTGGGATAGTCTGATTTGTTGACTTTGCTGACTTTTTATATTTCTTTAGTGATAGACTTGTTCCCCAGTGAGGTTTGTCGTGGTTATGTGTTTTGAAAGCTTTTACAGCTTGTGTGATGGTGTTTCTTACACCTGGTCCTCTTTTTTTTAATCCAGTCAGGGAGATGTTTTCCTTCTGGAGATGGAAAAGTCTATGACTGCAGCTCATGTAAGAGGACCACACTGCTGCAGGCCATGTGGAGTTACACTGTAAAGTGTAGCAGCAGATGTTGGCCAGGGAAAGAGACACTTAAGCTGTCACGGATTGTTAAAATGAACAGCCTGCAGTGATGAATGATGATCACGCTGTACTTATAATATTATATACTGTGACATGATTGTGGTTGGGTTTTTTATAACAGCCATATGTGATTTATTGTAAATAATTAACATATCTTCTTTGGTTCTTGGACAAATATGACAAAATGTAAACATGACATTGTTGAAGCCGACTTTTTCTGCATGTCAGATTCTGAAATATCACATATAATTGCATTTCCAAATCTGCCATAACCAGAGCTGTTTTGCATTTTGTTCACTGCTGTAAAAAAAAATAAAAAAAAAATAACATTCAACAAATTATGGATGAAATGTTATTAAATAATGAATATGCAGAACTTTATACTTAAACATCTTTACCCTTGGCTCTTTATGTAAATAGTTACTGTTTATGACAGAAGCAATTTATTATTCAAATGAAGGATGCTTGTGTCATTGGTGATCAGTTGAATAGTTTGTCGCAGTATCCTTGGGCAAGATACTGAACACCAAACTGCTCCCGATGGCTGTTCCATCAGTGTGTCAGTGCGTGTGAATGGTTACCGCATAGCAGGTGGCACCAAGTATTGTAGCCTCCGACACCTGTGTGTGTGAATGGGTGAATGTGACATGTAGTGGAAAAGCACTTTGAGTGGTTCAAAGATTAGAAAAGTGCTACACAAGCACAGTCCATTTACTTTTTACCATATAGTTTAATAAGAACAAAATGCAGACTGAATTTATGTAATTGGGGTATGTGTTTGTATTTCTGATACTCATTGAATACAAATATTGATAAGAGGTTTGGTAAATGAGAACCAGACAGTGCTGAATATTATATAATATTATATATTTGATTTTTGTGAAGCATCAGTGAATAGGATTAAGAGGCATCTATCAGCAGAAATACAATATAATTTCCATAACTATGTTTTCATCAGGGTATAATCACCTGAAAGTGAGAATTGTTGTGTTATCATTACCTTACAATGAGCCATTTATATCTATATATGGAGCGGGTCCTCTTAAGCAGAGCTTGCCATTGTTTTACAGTAGCCCAAAATGGACAAACCAAACATTCGCTCCGGATAGGGCCATTTGCTTTTATGCGTCAACTACTGTAGTTCTACACACTTGGCACATGAGAAAAGTTTCAACTGACGTTGCAACCTCACCATTAGATGCCACTAAATCATACACACAAGACCTTTTAAGAATAAATAATGAGGAAGATGCAGGCTAAATCCTTGACTCTGATTGGCTATTCCTGCCCTGATGTGGATGTGGTAATTTTAGAGTTACTCTAGGCCAGGGGTAGGCAACCTGAGGCTCCGGAGCCACATGTGGCTCTTTAGCACCTCTCCAGTGGCTCCTTGACAAAAAAAAAAAAAATACATGGAAATGAGTAATGGTTATGCATTCATTCATTCATCTTCGAACTATCTTCTATCCCAGCTGACATCGGGCGAGAGGCAGGGTACACCCTGGACAGGTCGCCAGACTATCACAGGGCTGACACATAGAGACAGACAACCATTCACGCTCACATTCACACCTATCACCTATCACCTTAGAGTTATCAATTAACCTAGTCCCCAATCTGCATGTCTTTGGACTGTGGGAGGAAGCCGGAGCACCCGGAGAGAATCCAGAGAATCCTCAAGAGGATGAACATGCAAACTCCGCACAGAAGGGCTCCCACACCCGGGATCGAACCAGCAACCCTCTTGCTGTGAGGCAACAGTGCCTCCCGAGTAATGGTTATGTTTTTTAACATTTTATTTTTTATATATCAGTGTATATCAGTGTTGTAGGCCTAAAGAAACTCCTGCATTCTCCAATTGTGAAACTGTGAAGCCTCCAAACCAAATGAAAATAACTAAAATGTGCTTAACACATCTACTGCCTGGTACCTTTGCCTTGAAATTGTGCCAAACCTCCACAGCAGAGGCTTGTCTTGAGTCCTCCTAGCTGGTTAGCTATGGATCCCAGATCAAAAAAGTAAAAGTCCCAAAATAAGATAGAGAATTTAGTAGTGTGCAGACAGATTTGTTTGCTTCCACCGCCAGCTCTGCAAAGATAAAGTACCAAATAATCATGAACAGTGCCCTGTAGAGTCACCACCTTGTGGTAAGACATGATTGAATGCTCAGTTAGATTATTAGTATAGGCTAATTTAGACCTTTTTATCTTCATTAAAAATCTCAAAGACATTTTGTGGCTCCACCCAGATTTTTGAAAATTATTTTTGGTCAGAAATGGCTCTTATGATAGTAAAGGTTGCTGACCCCTGCACTAGGCTGTACAGAGGAGTACTCATTTAATAAAAGTGTCTTATTCTTCACGCATGGGGAAGAACCTTTCTCTTTAGAGTGTAATTATTATAAGTTTGATAAATAGCCCACAGGTCTTGGTCAACCAGCATCCATTTAACAATGTGTTCAGAGTCTGTCAGCTCCTTCTGACAGGCCATTTTTTTGTTATTATTACTGTCTTTCTGCTGTATGCAACAGTCTTTATCGTGCTGTCCCCCTGCAGGTGAAAAGAGGACACAGAGATGCTCTCTCCACAGCTCGGCATAGTAATGCATGTTTACAATGTACAATGTACAATCCAATAAATCCCCAAAGTATGTTTTTTTTTTTATTTTACACATCTGACAAGATGTACATAACTCTTGGAAGGTCTACATAAAATACTGGCTACAGACGGCACAGGCAGTATATGACAATAGAAAAGACCCACCTGTCATTTTTTAACAAGCCTGCATCAATTCAGCTGCGGCTCTCTCCCAGCTTTGGCCAGAGTCAGGCTGTTAGAATCAATGCAGCTGCATCTTAGAGGTAAGCTCACCATATTGATTTGAATCGGTAAATCATTACACTGCTAAGAGGTACTTGGCTGAAAGAATAACCTGCGGTCTCTCCTTTAAAGCAGCTACAAGGAGTTTTTAACTGGTTATCAAACAGTCTCAATTTAATACTGATGCTTCTACATGACCCACATGAGTAAACAAGACCAGCAGCAAAAAAAATGGCTGGTAGTTTATATTTCTCTATATATTAATTCTTAATGCCTGTCCCTGAGTCCCTACAACATCAGATGAAATGATTTGCCTATGTTTATGCTTTCTCAGGCAAAGTTTGGCAGTGAGTATTAGCCATTAAAAAGGAAGCGGAAGGATTTTTTTTTTTGCATTGTATTATGACTGAAACTGGGACAGTATCAGCAAAGAGACACAGAAAAGAATTGACCGAAGAACAAAAAAAACTAAAGGGACACTGAATGATAGAGCACGAATGAAAACGTGTCAACCATGGTCGGTCATTTACCGATTGCGAAAAATTGAAAGGTTTTTTTATGAAACACATTGCAAGACGTGGTTTTACATCAATAAATAAATTTTCGTTAGTGGTGAAAATAAAATTTGTCCCACCTTCATTATTTTAGTTATAGTTATACTGTAGGTGTAAAGTTTGGGGGAACAGGGGGCGTGTCTTCCTCAATACTTAGGTTGTGTGCATGTGTCCCTTCCAGTGAAACTATGGAAGTAGCAGACAACTTTTATTTGACAAAATTAAAGACATTTACATCATACATTGATGCAGAAAATTATGCAATTGGAACAGAAAATAACAGAATGCAGAATATAAGGTGTTCGATGCTCAAAATGACACATAGAGACAGACAACTATTCACACTCACATTCACACCTACGGACAATTTAGAGTCACCAATTTACCTGCATGTCTTTGGACTGTGGGAGGAAGCTAGAGACCCACGCTGACATGCTGACATGGGCAGAACATGTAAACTCCACACAGAAGGGCTCAACCATGGATTCGAACCCCCCACCCTGGGTTAGAACCAGCAGTGTGGTGACAATCCTGCAAACCACTGCACCACTGTGCTGCAAACAGCAGTATTTAAAAAAGAAATATGGTACTAAAAATAAGTCCAGTCCACAACACGAGGTGTACATGGAAACATGTTTGTCCACAAGGGCCACCAAAATCAGCACATCATTAAGGTATATACATAATATACTGTATATACAATATACATAATACATTCTATATATTTATACTATATGTAGCCTTTACTGAATGGTGTTCCTAAAATGCTCTTCTCTAATGTAGGTTTGGGTGTAATGGAGTGCACTGATCTCAAGGTCAAACATAACTGAAGATTAGAGTTGAGTAAACACCTGTGTGATACAGCTGCAAAATTGTAGATTTGCAGATGTTGTGTTGCTTGCATTTATATTTCTGAACGGACTGGCTCTTACTGCTTTAATGACCAAAAAAAAAAAAAAAAAGGCCAGGTCATATTCGGTATTAAGAGTTCCCCCCAACAAGCATGATGACATTTGCTCCACCTGAGACGATAAGGATTCTGTTTCATCTCTATTCACGTCCAGTTTGCCGTGATACCAGACCCATTAAATCCCATTTTGTGAAGAAAGTGGAAAGTGGAGGGGTTTTTTTTACCAGTGCCTACATCAAAGGGAAAACTACCTTTATCTTTGACCTAGTTTCTTGCTGTAATTTGCCTCCTGCAAACACCAACCCCTCCAACTTCAGCTGAGCATTATTTGTATATTACGGCTTTCGACCTGGAGCAGCCAGTTTGTTGTCCTAGAAAACTATTTCTCTACATTGAAAATCATTACACTTGACATTTGTTTATGTATCAACCATGCAGCTTTCAGTCTTAGCTCGCAGTACTGCTGGAAAACCATTCCGCCCATTAAAAATAGTGACTTTGTTGCCCTTTAGCATATAGCACATTTTATGAGTCTTTTGAAATAAGTCTTTTTTTTTTAGCTGCGCTACATTTATCTGGCATTAAAACAGAGCGATTTACAAGCACAACAGTGTTGTTAACACTTGACTTTTGCTGGGTTGCTCTTTTGGATGAAAATGCTATGCTGTCAGAAGCATTAAGATGTACACATACAACAAGCTTCTCCAGCGGCAATCATGAATTACTTTTGGCAAGAATACAGAAAAGCAAGCAGAGAGGGAATGACAGGGCTCACTGATGTATTTTGATGCTTGTGCGTGCGTGTGCATGTGTGCGTGTGCATGTGTGTGTGTGTGTGTGTGTGTGTGTGTGTGTGTGTGTGAGAGAGAGACACTATATCAGACCTCCAAATTAAGAATCGCTGTAAGTCAGTAAGCAGCTGTGCACTTTCTATTCTGCCCTTCACACTGGGAGTTTCTAGTTCAGTTCATGAATAGAAAACAGCTCATTTTTGATGTGGGTCTTTCTCCTAAATGGCCCTCAAATCCGTGAACAACACTTCACTTTTCTCCCCAGTGAATGAGAAATCTATTTCTCTCTTTATCTGTCCTTCTGCGTCTTCATCCCCCCTCTCACACACCCTGAGCTAGAATTTGAAATGGATTGTGTGTGTGTGTGTGTGTGTGTGTGTGTGTGTGTGTGTGTGTGTGTGTGTGTGTGTGAGTGTTTGTGCCTGCACGTGTCTTACGACCTCTCTCCCACTGTGACAAAGTGGTGTGACAGGCCGTGTCACATGGTGGACAAGTGGTGGACGGGAGCTCACCAACACACGATAAAGCCTGTCAATCTCCGAGGCAATGTTACCAGCCATCTGCCGCCTGATGTGTGGCCTGCAAACATGCACACACACACACACACACACACACACACACAAACAAGGCAGAAGACGGAAACACACAGACCAAAACCTGTCTTAACCCCACATCACCCCCACTTGTTTTTCTTGGCCTGCAGCCCTCCTCATGCTGGACTTGTAGGTTTGAAAAAGTTGTCTCCCCAAACACGCACAGCTGACACTTTCCCTGCAACATGTCCTTCTTCAGCCTCTTTTCCTTCACTTACACGATCATTCTAACCGGCAACAAGCTACAAAAAGGCCCTCTGGATAGTAAAGTGTACAGTCTGAGAGGCTCATGGTATGAAATTCGGGAATTGGATAGGGCAAAGGGGGAGGCAATATGTTCCCCGCAGGATGAATTATAATAACTTTGAAGATTCCTTAACATTTCATCAAGTGCCTCCACAGGTCAAAACTTTCATTTGTCCAACACCTTAGTTTATGACCAAATACCTGCAAAACTAATCATGTTTAGTCAGCTCTACTCGTGTTTAGACACAATTTCAGCAAATGATAACACACTAAAAGAAGATAGTACACATTATACCTGCTAAACATCAGCATTTTAGAGGACATTAGATTTAACATGTATTCATTAATCATTTATAAGACGCAAGCTTTCACATCTATTCATTAAAAATGTATAACATTCACCTCTGTATATAAAACAGTCACCCCTGTGAATCTGAAATGTGGAAATTTAATGTAAATTCATCTTAACTACTGCCTTTTCTTTACTTATTTAAGGTTATACTTACACTCATGTTGCTTTTACAGCCTTTTTTTTTTGTACTGCTTTTAGTTATTTCATTTTAAAGGTGCCATATTATGAAAATTCAGAAAATAAAGCAGGGGGTTACATAAATACTGTGAAAGTATCAGCACACTCAGTCCACAGAGAAATGTACACAGTTCATATTCAGAAACTGTGCCTTCAAGCGAGCCATCAGGATTTCTTTGAATTTGTGATGTCACAAGTATACTATATACACACCGATTAGGAACATAAACATTCTAAATGGCTCCTTCTGTATTTCTTGTTGGAATATTTTCCAGTATGAATGTGAATGACATTAACTCACAGGAAGTAAATATGGACCCAAGCTGCTTTCTCGCAATACAGTTACAGTGAAACGGCCCATAAAGATAGAAAAACGGAGCGTTACAGACAGAGAGTGATTACAGATATAATCACGCAGGCAGTATGATATAAGCAATGTGTTTTTTTCTTACATTAAAGCATGTTAACATGTTCTAGTAGAAACCCAAAATACAAATATGAGCCTGAATATGAGCACAATATGGGGCCTTTAACTACACTGACAGATGCCTTGTGAAATTTCATTGTACCTGAGTATAAAGAAAATAAAGATCCTTCATTAATTAGCATTGTGAGGATGTTAGCGTGCTTACATTATAGATGGATGGATGGATAGATGGATGGATGGATGGATGGATAGATAGATAGATATATGTATATGTAACATTTTACCCTTCCTTCTCTTTTGGAAAAATCAAAACTAGGAAGCAAGACATAGAAAGAGCAAGAGATACACTGCACAGTAGAGTCCTGTACAGGACTGTTTTATTAATCCTGGCTACTGGATTTCCGATCATTACTGCCCATTCCCACAATATGTGTGTCTTCTCCTGCCCACACCCACAACCTGGGGGGCTCGGTAAGGGCTGATGACTTATGTACAGCATATGACTGTCAATTTTAGTTGGTGGGGGTTTAATGTAATACATATGTATTTATGACACCTGACCTACATAATTGCAAATGTTTATCACATACTGTGTCATGTTTTCATGTTGAAAAACCAGAAATAGATATTGTCACTTCTTTTATTATCTTTCATGTAATGGTGAAGGGACAGACCCTTTGAATCCCAATCCCAATGCAGTCCTCTACTGCACAGCTAAGCTAGCAAGACAGATAGACTAGAGAGAGAGATGCACTGCCAGCCAGCCCATCAACTTAATTTTACCGTTACTGCTGACGTTAAACTTGGAGAGGAGAGAACACAAGTTTACCTAATTGCTGTTCCCGCAATACTCTCATGATGTTTTTTTTTTCTCATAAAACTTGTAAATATTGACTCCCACTTTGACATAAGGGGGTGGCAGGGCCCTTGCGTAATTTGCAGGGCATATACACAACTTGCATTGTGAGCATATAGGGTTGCCTGGCTCTGATCGTTATCTCCAAGATACAGGAACATCCAGCAAATCATTCAATCATAATGTTTTTCTCATTTGCAAATAAACTCTGAATTCACTGATTCTCGTTTCAACACACATATACACCAAATTTATTTGATTTGATTTAAAAACAAAACAAGCAAAGGCAGGATAAGGCCACAGTTGGTGGGGTTTTGGAGGCCGTGAGAGGTTGCAGGTCCCCAGGCACCGGCTCAGGTGGATAATCTAAGCTTGCAGATGTGCTGTATAATAAGGCACTAAGCCAAAAAAGGGGGGTTAAAGATCTGATTTGGGCAGCTTAGTGTCAATTAAGAAAAAAACAATGGGCCAATCTACCTGTTCATTGGCTGATCAGATTCAGAAAAAAAGATGTCTGCAAGAGGTGAACAAAGCTAAAAACGCAGTGTCTCAAGTTATGGCTGCTGTTAGACAGTTTTATTGTATTTTGAAGTATATCCAGCTGCACTGACATTTCTGATTCAGTTTGCCAACTTTAAAGCTTTACTCCTCTTGTGCTACTGTTGCTTGACATTTTAGCACTTACTATTATCTTGAAATGGTCACTAAACATTCAGTAAAAGACACACAGGCCCTGTCTGATGTTGTTTAACATTGCTGAGGGTGACATTGAAGGTGACCTGCAAGACCATTTGGACTTGTCTCCATAGCTGAAATTTTAGATGCAGCCCTGTGACTTGTAATTGAGTTTTTTTTTAATCTCCTGTCAAGGTGAGAAATTTAGAATTTGGGGGAAGTGAACAAATTAATGCGCTCCCTTACCTCTTACTAGTCCTGAAATGCCTTTAGGCGGTGGAGCTGCCAACAGAAGCAGACTTGGGGCTCTGAGGTCTAAATATGAGCATGAGTGTGAAGTCAAGGGCTGCTGAAAAAGAGCTCCCTTGGTCAGCCTCCTCTGCATAAATAAAGGTTAAAAACTGTGAGCCTACTCTTTTCTCTTTCCCTCTCTTTACCCTTCCACTGCTCTTTCACTTTTATACCTTCCTCCCTGTGCGCTCAAAGGCAGCAGCACGCCCATTAACATTTAACTATACACAGTTAATGATGCCGTCCTCCTGTAAGTTTAATCCTCTGCTTGTTTCATTGGCACATCATCTAGCGACTGATCTGAGGCGCAACAGACAGTGAGACGGGAACACACACACACACACAAAACACACAGTTTTGACAAGAGTCTTATTAAACAGGCTTGTAAAATTATCTCTGAACCCTCCCTGTCCTGCTTTCAAACAGCTTCCATCAGGTACAAACTGCTTCCATTCAGTGAATCCTCACAACTGAGGAAATGAGGGTGGGAAGTGAGAGCGCATTTTATGTCTACACTTAGTCTTAATTCATTAAGTCTGTGAACGCACTGTGAATGTCGGTCACTGCACTATAATTGTCTGTGTAATTGGGACAAATAAAGCAATCCTGGATCTTGAACCACACACTCACGCATGGACACGCAAACACATGAGTGTGGGCTCCCTGCTGACAGACACTCAAGGCCATTTAATATTCTCAGAAAAAAGCAGACAACAAGGACGACAGCTCGAGACAATGAGAGGTACGAGAGAGGCAGGAGGAAAGTGGGAGACAACAGACAAAAGGAAGGCAAAAACAGAAACAAAAGCTCTGTCAAGGCAGACACACATACGAGTGTCCACGGCAGTGACTGGCCTGGAGCAGAAAGATCTTCACCAATTAGAAATCCTCCTACTTTGAAATCCACACACACTCACACACATACAGAGGAACCCCCTGTCCTTACCTCCTACCTCATCCTATTCCCTCAGGGACTTTTGCAGCTCTCATGCAGAGTCAATCACGACAGATCTTGGAAAATTCAAGAAACATTCTTTCAAACTGTCATTTTGCTCCCCGAGTGAGAAAAGCTGCCTAAATGGGTGAAAATTACTTAGCAATTTCGACTGTGAATATCATGGTTTCAAAATGGGTAAAGGTTATTATTGACTCTCTCTCAGTAACATTGTTGGTGTTGTCAGATTTTTTAAATGTTTTCTTTTGCAAGAATTCACATGTTGATTTAATAAATTGGAGGCGTTAAGCAAACTCAGACATGAAGTATCTGTATGGCCTTGTTTTCACTTTATTTTTGTTTAAATGTTCACATTGGCATGTTGGTCGAAGAAGTATTCTTATAATTAAAATACTCATTTAAAAGTCCTGCATATTGGGAAGTGAAACTACAGAAGTATCAGCCCAATATGCTTGAATTTACATAAAGTCTGTTAAAGGTGGAACAAGTTTAAAGTATTTTATATACTGCTGGATAGTTTCATCTACAATAATGCATCATATTTTATTTTTGTATCACATTTTTGTGTGCAATCTGTCCAGGGTGTTCACTGCCTCTTGCCCAGTGTCAGCTGGGATATGTTCCAGCCACCCTCCCCCCTGCGGACCTGAATAGGATAAACACTTACGGATAATGAATGAATGAATATTTTTGTGTGCATGAATTGTGAATTTGCAAACTGGCCAGTCACCAGCTGTCAACTATATGTAGTAGAATAACAGTGTTTTCCCTCTGAAATAGAGGGACCTGACTCCCACCTGTCAGAATTATGCAGTCACAAAATGTAAATAATGTTCCTCCATGTTCAGTATTACTGAGGTTGCTGATTGTCCTGGATAAAATCATTTACCTTCGTTTAAGACTACATCGTAACAATCAAAGTATAAAATAAAAGTATGTCATAACATAACACTCGGAAAGAGTCAGTCTGCCCTAATGAATGTTTCAGTCCAGGTTGATATGTTCACCCCTGTGATTACTGGTGGTAACAAGTCACAGCAATTTGTATCGACATTTTTGAGGAACAGTCGCAGTAAGTGCTAATCACTGTGACAAACACATTGCTTCACAATAGCAGCCACACAATGTTGTGTTAGCCAAACACTTTAAATGTGAAGCAGTGGCAGTAAGAAATGTTCAGTGTAGTTTAGTGATGACAAAATACAGCTCTGACATGAGAGGCTGATATTAAGGAGATAAAACAGTAATGCAAGATATAATACATGAAGTCAGACTTGACTCCGAAATCTTTATGGCGGACCCCGCCACTGAGGCTACATCCACACTAATGCGTTTCATTTTAAAAAGGTGTTTATCAGTAAAAAAAAAAAAAAAAACATCTGCATACTCTCAAGCACCATTTCAGAAATAATCTCTGTCTATACTAACACTCCTAAAAAAAATCACATGACCATTCTCGCACATTGGGTGTGTATGTGCAGTTGTGAACAGGAAGCAGACTTCTACTCTGCGTTAGTTGCTTAATTGCATTCTACAGATGACGAACAGCAATAGCGAAAAGTAAGACCAATGTTTTTTTGCTTTGACCAACAAAGAGGTGGAACTATTACTGAAAGTAACACAAGTATACAGCAATGGAAATCTAAGTCAATTGGAAGCCAACACAGGTGTCTGCGTCCCTCAAGGATCTGTCCTTGGCCCACTTCTATTCATTATATACATGCTCCCCTTTGGCCATGTCATCAGACAGTGCAGGATTTCTTTCCACTCCTACGCCGATGACACTCAGCTGTATCTCAGGACTGACCCAACCCCTTCAACTGCTCTACCATCTTCATCTTCACCTCTGTCCACACTCACCCACTGCCTGGAGGAGATAAAGGCATGGATGAGTCAAAACTTCCTCCAACTCAACTGTTCCAAATCCGAAGCCACACTTATTGGCACCCCTCATCAGGTCCAGTCATCTTCAATAACCACCATCACTTCCTCCGGTCAGGACATCCCCCTTTCATCTACAGTTACCAACCTTGGCGTGAGACTGGACCCTCACCTAACATTTGAAAATCACATTAAATATCTGTGTAAATCCTGCTTTTTTCACCTTAAGAACATCGCTAAACTCCATCCCTCTCTCACCCTTTCCGATGCAGAGAAACTAGTCCATGCCTTTGTCTCAGACCAAACATTTTGTATCACATTGTGTGCAACTGGCAAAACACACAGGGTGGCTTTGAAGCAATTACAGGAGACAAATGTCTTTGTTGAGGTTAGCACTGAACGTAATTGTTTATCAAAAATCTGCCTAGGCCCAAGGCAGTTACCAACTCTGCCTGATGGTGAAGTCAGCCTGCTAAAATCTGAACAATTTTGCATTTCACTGTGTTTTTTTAATGATACACTTCCTGGCTTGATCCTACAGCTGTTTAAATAAGCAGACATCTTGTGAAACAATTTTCGAAACTTTCTCCTCACCTCCCATCCTGAGTAAATTAGAAGAGTGAGAAACTATTTCTGTCTGCGCTTCGGGGTCTTTAATAGCAGCTGATATCTGCCGTCTTGTCAGCCTTTTGTCATACCATTGTTTTCTTTGTCGCTCCCAGTAATCCACATCAAAAAAGAAAGCCCTCCAAGCATCGTGTCATTACTCTGCTTGTCACGCACTGCTTCAGAATCCGTTTTATTCTTCAGTGTCGCTCATTTGTACCATTCGTCGCTTTTGCAGAAATTGGACACTTCAATCCATTAGGCTGTTTACAAGTATAAAGTTTTTCTGTTTGCTTTAGTCAAAGTGGTGCCATAAATTGAATATATTTGTCTCTTTCAAACAGAATAGGATGCTGACAAAATAATCAACAAAATCACTGTGAAGAGAGATCTTATAAGCATACCAATCAATGCTCCTTATTGACTCTTCAAAGAGGAGGGGGCAGCGTTTGACGGGGCTAGAGACAGTGAATGTTGGCAGAAAAGGAGATTTGATGGGATAAATGTGACTTGGGTCACATTCATTTAATGATAACAAGGCAGGCACATAAATGCTTTGTAATGTGAGTATGTGTGCACCTGCGTGTGGTCATACACAGTGTTTTAGCTTGCATTTGTGTGTTTTTGCTTGATTTTGATGTCTGCTGTCTCATGTTTTGATCGTGTGCTCTTAACAGTCACAGTCAAAGGTGTAGTTCAACCAAACAGTGTCCAATTCCTTCTCCACCGTAATCTTTGCCACCCTTTTATTCTCTCTTGCTGCCCTCATCTCCTCATCTCCTCCCCCCATGTGTTTCTCTCTAGAGGGCTTGTGACAGCTGTAAAACCTTGTATCAAGGCGTTGACCTACGGTGCGCTGCCCCATCCTCCCCCTTCTCCTCACCTTCCTCCCACCCTCCCTGATTCTCCCCTTCAACACTTTGCTGAAGTGTAACACCCCCCACCCCCACCCCCCCAGCTGCACTGGCCCGCTCTGCCACTGCAACGTAGCTATCTGCAGCTGATGCTGTGGAGCTGATAACAGTCTCTTTTATCTGTCGCTTAGCAGCACAAAGGGACCTGGGCATTGATCAAATGCCAGCAGACTGATGGCTGCTCAACAGGCTGCTTTTTACGCCTGCGACACTGCCTAGGGGACAGAGGGAGGAAAGGAGGAGGAGGAGGAGGAGGATTCAACTCTAGCTGAAAGTACAAGGCCTGAACTGACAGCCCGATTCCATGGTAATAGAGGGAAAATAGCACAGAATTCTTACTGTTTTGGTTAGCTCTCTGCAATATGAGCAGACAATGTTGTTCCACAGCAGGAGCATGCCTTTAAAGATCCAGTGTGAAGGATTTAAGCGCATCTATTGGCAGAAATGGTATATAATATTCACAACTATGTTTGCATTGGTTTGTATTCACCTGAAAGTAAGAACTGTGTTTTTGGTTCCTCAAAATGAGTCAGTTATATCTACACATGGAGCATGTCCTCTTCCACGGAGTGAACCATGTTGTTCTACAGGAGCCCAGAACAGACAACTCAAACACTGGCTCTGGATGGGGTCATTCGCGTTTTTGCGTTTACCACCATAGTTCTTCTACATGCTTGGCACACAGGAGAAGTTTCATCTGTGCAACCTCACCACTAGATGCCACTCAATCCTACCCACTTGATAATTAGGTCATCCCAGAAACATAAAACCAGCAGCAACATTTGTAACAAGCAAATAATGACCTGTTACCCTGTTCTTATTTCTAACTTAATTTTCTAAGCTCCTTCTTACCCACTCTAGCACCGTAGCTTTTTTGGTACAGACCAAGTGGGAACTTTCCTGGTGTGCTGAACACCTGCAGTTCCTGAAATGGCCACTTGAGGCTGGCTCCACAAGCCCATAGACCCCCATGTTAAACTGCCGAACTTTACAGCAGAAATACACACGTTCACTGCTCTACCCTCTTATCCAAATAGAATCACTTCTAGCTTCATATAGCCTATCTAAGATGGCGATGGCCAAAATACCAAACTTGATGCCTCATAAACGAATGACCACAAACCTAAGTTTGTCATCACCATGGCTACATCTGTTACTTTTAAACAGTCTATGATACAGACATGGATGGTTAAAAAATAATGCATTTTGCTGTCTTAAGTGCAACACACACCGCCACCATATGCTGCGCGTCAAAACACCCGTCTCCATTATATTCTATGAACAAACCCACACCGGTGCCGACCGATGTGCCGCACCGCTCTGCTTCAGCCCACTGCTTTATTTCCAGCGCGGCCGGCGCTGCAAGAAAAGCCTTTTATGTACATCTTGGCTGCCGTAGTATCAACTCCGGTTGCTTCAAATTTTAAATAAGATGATTTTGGTAAGGGGCGGCACGGTGGTGTGGTGGTTAGCACTCTCGCCGTTTGCATGTTCTCCCCGTGTCAGCGTGGGTTCTCTCCGGGCACTCCGGCTTCCTCTCACAGTCCAAAGACATGCAGATTGGGGACTAGGTTAATTGGTAACTCTAAATTGTCCGTAGGTGTGAATGTGAGCGTGAATGGTTGTCTGTCTCTATGTGTCAGCCCTGCGATAGTCTGGCGACCTGTCCAGGGTGTACTCCGCCTCTCGCCCGATGTAGCTGGGATAGGCTCCAGCCCCCCCGCGACCCTCAAGAGGATGAAGCGGTTAGAAGATGAATGAATGAATGATTTTGGTAAGAAACTCACCCGTGAAATATCCAAGTTGTTGTTGTGTATAGTTGGCAACCGTTGGCAACTAGTGTAGGTACAGCCACCTAGCGGGCTGGGGGGGAATACTCTTTAGTGTCGACGTTGCCGCCGCGCGCCGCTGCCAGTGTGTGTTGGGGGGCTGCACTTCACTGCCGATGAAACCAGAGGAGGACATTTAACATACTTCATGTTTGTAATATTAATCGTCTGGAATCCAGACTAATACAAATGTTGTATTGCAAGTTGCAAGTGGATATGCTTTGACTGCCCAACAAAAGTGAAAGACAAAAAGATACAAAAAGAAAAAAATTTACATGAATAACAATAAAGAAAAGTATACATGTACATTACACTGCTTATACTTACCTAGCAATACTTTTATATACAGATATACATATTCACTCACAGTATCATTTACTTTGAAATTATAAAGTATAATAATTATGTGTCTAAAAGAAAAACTGTAAAGAGATGGAAGAAAACATTTTTACATCAAGTTCTGCCTTTTTTCAAATTAATCCTCTATGCTCCTCACTGTTCCCATCCCCACAATTAAAGGGGGAATTCAATGAAGATTTCTTTGCCAGCCAGTGGAGAAACCATCAAAATCTCTCACAGCACAGCAGCTGAGAGCTGCTCTATTTGCCCCCCGGCAGACCTTTGAAAGAAATTGTAATTGCATGACATTTTTAAGAAATGCTTTCATAAGTGATTGACCTGCAGAAGCATTACTAAGCACTAAGTGCCAATTTTGAGAAATACATAAATCATTATGAAAACACATATAGGGTTTAGATTCAATAGATTTTTTTTGTTTGCCCTGCACCCTGCAATGATTTTTTTCTTTCATCACTTCTGAACACATTTTTAAGGAGTGTGCCTTTGAATGGATTCACACTGAATCAACATGACTGACAACAGTGCATTACAAAACTGGCAAATGTTGTGAACTTGAAAGTGGTGTTGTTTTGTTCATGCTGCCCACGCTCATTTGCACTGCATGGTGCAAACATTAGATTAATAACTGCCTGATGCATGTATAGACCAAAAACCATGGAAATCATAAAGATTTCTTATTTCAGCCAGCCAATTTATTATAAAATCTCTCCATCTCCAGTCACCAGAGCATTGCAAGAGTTCAACAGAAAAAAACCACTTTTGTGTTATTAAACCTCACTCTGACATCTCGATACCTGGTTGTTATCTTGTCAAGATAATCCTTTTCACAGCTCTAACTATTATTAGAAGGAGTTGCCTGTGGATTTATGTGTGTTACATTCTGTGAACACAATATTAAAATCCTGTTGGAACTGATGTCATGTTGCAGTGGCATATTAGTTCCTTTTTGGGATTAACATGAAATTGCAAACTTTTTGTGAAACCACACGCCACTCCTCTGAACAAAGACATGTGGGAGATCCCCGCAGCAGTCTCAGCTAAGAATAGAGATAGAGATACATAATGACATTTTAATTTTGTGCTGCTAACAAACCCGCTGCTTCACTTCCCCTCTTTATTGTGTGAACCACCAAAGCCTCGACATCGCTGCTTTCAGAATTAAACAGAGGGTGTCAAACAGGCAAAACTGAGAGTGGCATTACTTTCTGGCACCACTGTGACAAGAGCCACCTCTGGATTGTTTTCAGACTGATGCTCAAGAAGACTCATGTCAGCATTTCATTATAGTGATGCAGTAGCACTTCAACTGTTTCCTGGTGTGTCTTTCTGCAAATGAGGCAGGAAGCAGCCTCACATATTCTGACATTTTTCTGACACATAGAAGTAATCAACAGGATTCTGTCTGTCTAAAGGGTCACATCACCCAAACCTCTACAGCCATGCAGATAGCTCTGGTTTTATCTGCAGAGGTTTTGAGATATCGGTCTCTGAGTTTTCTGCCACCACCTCAACACAATGGGGGTGAAATTGAATCAAATGGATTTTTTCAAAGCTCTGAGCAGCTCAAACAAAATCTCATTCACCTCAATCACTGTGGCAGCAGAAGTTTCAGAATTGGATATCTCAAAACCGTAGCCAAACAAAACCCAAACTGAATGGCTGGATACCACAAGGTTTAAGTGTAAATGTATTTTTACTTGATTCTATGTCTGGTAATCTGGGTGACCTGTGTCCTTAAAGCTGCTAGTATCAATATTTTAATATTGACAGTGGAGCATTTAGCAGCCAGAGACCCAAATATTTCCCTCGGGAGTTAGTGGAGACAAGTAAATATTGAACTTAGATCAGTCAACTAAACAAATCACACAAGTCCAAATGAATGCTAATGCTGCCCCATATCTGCTGGATGTGTACATAAGCAACTATTTCCTACCTCTAAAAAATTATAATATGCCACTGTTGTGTTTACAGACTGCTGTGCTGCCCCCAAGTGGCCAAGACATCAATTAATCAAGTCAAAAGAATCAATTTTGTCTTTAGTGCTAAGTACTCCGGTGGGTATAGATACAGTACATATGTCATGGACAAGCTGCAACCTCTGGAGCTGAAGCCAGTGCAGAAGTGCCAAAAACTGCAGTTCCTCTAATGGCCACTTGAGGTTGGGTCTAAAAATGAGCTTATCCCATAGACCTCTGTGTTAAAATGTCCAACTTTACAGCAAAAATAAATTTGTTTACAGCCTGGTACAAAATAGTTTTGGTCTCTGTAGTTTCCTCATTCATTGCAACTTTGTGGGGGGTGAATTTTTATAAAGCTATTATTTTATGAAAGCTTAAAGTTATGCATAATTAAGAGCGTGGCTGCTTTGAATGGCAGGCTGTCTGAGAGGCATCACCTTGGGCTCTCAGTCAGATCACCTCTTCTGATCGCTTCTTCTTCTCTGGAGCCTTTGTGCTCCACTGTCTCGCAGGTTAACATATCGCAGCAGTGTCTGGATAGTGTGATGTGTGTGGTTGTGCTGCTGTGGTGTCAAATGCCTCCTGCTGCTGCTGTTATCATTAGTCATACTTCTACTGTTATTATACACATATGATTATTGTCACACACATACATATACTATCATATATTAATATATGCCAACAACATATTATACCACAATTACCGTTATTTTAATATTATTACTAAAATTAATGCTGTTCTAAGCTGTTATCATTACTGTCTGTCCTGCATCTTTCTCTGTCTCTATCTCTCTGTATGTATCATTTTGTATACAAGTTACTGTTAATTTATCATGTTGATCTGTTCTGTACAACATCTATTGCTCGTTTGTCCGTCCTGGAAGAGGGATCCCTCCTCAGTTGCTCTTCCTGAGGTTTCTACCATTTTTTCCCCCTGTTATAGGGGTTTTTTTGAGGAGTTTTTCCTTATCCGCTGCAAGGGTCCTAAGGACAGCAGCAATGTCGTATGCTGTGAAGCCCTGTGAGGCAAATTGTTATTTGTGATATTGGGCTTTATAAATAAAATTGATTGATTGAAAAATTGCTCCTCCACAGCTCCACCATCCTGTCCAGCTATCATCACCTCTGGCTCCAAAAAAAGACAAAAATAAATTAAGATAAATAAAAAGATGGCAACGGCCAAAATGCCAAACTTAAAGCTTCAAAACAGGAGTCCACAAAGCAATGGGTGATATCACAGTAGTTACATTCATTCTTCATACAGTATGTGGTCATGGATCCAGAAAATAACTCACTCACATAATTATTCATTCTTTCCCTCACAAACGGCCTCACTCAGAGTTAACCTGTACTGTCCACAGGCGTCCATGTTTTCATTGTGTCTCTGTCACACTATCTGTGGTGCCACTGTTGTGCTCTACCCAGACATCACTTGTCAATCAAACAGTTGTGGCCGGTGCTGTGACCTCCATAGTACGTCCTTGGACTGTCTTTTGTTAAAGTGTGGGTTTCTGTTAAATGGTGTTCTGTTCAGTTATGAGAGCAAAAAAGTTCCTGTACACAAGAAGATTTTTCACTTAAAAGACAATTTATGTCATTCAATAAAGCTTCCTTGTCTACCTGACAAAGGCCTACTTATATATAGAATTTTACATATAAAAACTGCATTAGTTATGATTAGTCCATTAAAAATAGAGCTGGAAAAATATGAAGTATTGGACTTATATATAATATTTTCAGAGCAAATATTTCATTCCAGCTCCTCACATTTTTGTTAATATTCTCCCATATTCTTGTTTTTCACCCAAACTGTGCACCACTTATCTGTGATGGTGGTAAAAACTCACACAGGTACAACATACAGTCACACACACTAAGCCTACATGTATGCGCACATCTACCCTACATTATTTTCTCTGACATGAATCAAAACATGCCAATATGCGTTTAAGCAGGGGTCAAGAGGTTACAGAAGGCTAAAAACAAATGCTCCAATTGACCTAGGATTGTATTACACTCCCCCCTTTTCATCCTGAATGCTCTCTCCTCCCCTCTCCCTCCTCTCTCAGCATAAATCCATCTATCTTTTGATTTCCGTTTCCTTTTTTGCTCAAAAGTGACAATGGTCCTCATTTGTCATACCATCATTGACACCACTGTAAATCTAAGCCCTGAGAAGATTGGGAAAAAAACTTGTCTCAGCTGATTTATGAAACCTCCCCAACTATTGATACAAGTGCAAAATCCAATGTGAAAGGTAGCCTGGTGACATTTGTCAGAGCCATGCAGTGGATACAGTCTGCATGCGCTCTCCCAGTGAAAGAGAAATGGGCCATCTTTGTTGTTTGTGAGGCTGGGGCTGAGCCTCTCCTTTGAAATAGTTTAGTTAATTCACCAAAGGCTATTCTATTCAAAGGGGATATGTGCTGTGACAGGAAAATACTACCTCAGAATACAAATGTGTAATGCTGACGGTTGGCATGTCGTGTACAAAGATAACACAAATGAGGTTTAGTTAATATTTAGCTTTATATCTTGCTCATATTTTTTACATTCAGACTGAATGTAAGATGAACGCTGACACTGCCAGTGAAATTAAAATGATACATTTTATGGATGCCTCCCTCTTACTCTTCTCCCCTGACTTTTTCAAAATTAAAGGTAAAAATAACATAAGGAGATGTGTACCCACTTGCCTCCCTGAGTATTCAGCTATCATTGCTAATTCCAGAATATTGCAGCCACTTCAGCCTGCCGCTGCTCCCACGCCACAAGTGGCTCTCATGGGCTTTTTCATGGAAATTCAAGGAGGGTTTTCTGGCTTTTTGGTATCACACAGGTGCAGAGACAAAGAGCAATTATTCCAACCTTTTCGCAAAAAGCCACACTGAGATGTGGGTTGTGGAAACAGGCTGTGTAATTTTCTGCCCTCCCAAATAAAGAATGCATATCAAACCATCAGAAGCTGAAGGCCCTGTGAGGACACAAGTGTAGGTTCAGTCGATGCCCTATTTAGTATCCATTTGTGGCAGCACAGTCAATGGAATATATAGTGTAAAGCTATTCCTGGAATAAATTACACTTTTGATATGTGCATTTATTTCCCATTGCAGATATGAGATGAAAAGCACATTCCAGGGTCAAATTTAATCACACAGTGTTATGTATTCACCTCTCTGGCTTTTTTTCCCCTCTTTACTTTTTTTTTTTTTAAATAAAATCTGAGTATGCATGTCAAGTAAAAATGAAATACAAGTTCAACAACCCAATAGCCAGAAAAAAAATGTTGGTGCTGCACACAGACTGTTTGTTTCAACAGCGCGGTGGTTCACATGTGGTTAGGTTTAGGCACAAAACCACTTAGGAAAAGATCTTGTTTTGGGTTAAAATGCCAGCACTGAAAAAGCAGCGATGTCTCTGTAAAAAGCAATTAGTCTTGTGCCACTATCAAGGCAGGGAAAACTAAAAAGCAAGCACTTTTCATGGAACTATCCTCGCTGGAAAAACAGGGATGACTCAGTAAAAAAAAAAAAACAACCACCTTTTGTGGCAATGTCCTTGCTGGGAAAACAGGGATGTCTCAGTGAATAATAACCTATATCCGTGGTATCCCTGCTGGAAAAACAGGGATGTCTCTGTAAAAAACAACCAATTTTTTGTAGCACTTTCCCCACTGGGAGTACAGGGATGTCTTGGTACTGTATGAAGCAACTGCTTTGCATGACATTATCCCCACTGAGAAACAAGCGATTTTTCGGTATAAAACAAGCACTTTTCGTGGCACTATCCCAGCTGGAAAAACAGGGATGTCTCTGTAAAAAAAAAAAAACTTCACAGCACTATTCCTGCTGGAAAAACAGCAATTTCTTAAAGAAAGGAAAGGCTGCTTTTTGTGGCACTATCCTGGCAGGAAATGCAATAATGTCACCATAAAAAACAAATGCTTTTCATGGCCCTGTCCCCGCTGGAAAAACAGTGATGTCTCCGTAAAAAACAACTACTTTTTGTGGCATTATCACAGCTAGTAAAACAGGGATGTATTGGTATAAAGCAACCACTTTGCATGACACTATCTCTGCTGAGAAGCAAGAAATGTCTTGGTGAAAAAACGATTGTTTTTCGTGGCATTAGCCCCGCTGGAAAACAGCAATTTCCCAGTAAAAAAAACTGTCACATTTGGGGGCACTATCCTGGCAAAAAATGCAATGATGTCTCAGTAAAAAATGAACGCTTTCCATGGTGCTATCCCTGCTGGAAAAACAGCAATGTCTTGGTAAAAAACAACCATTTCTCATATCATTCTCCTTCTGGAAAAACAGCAATGGTTTGCTACAACACAGCTAAGGGCTTAAAAAGCCGCTTGAAGCAGCCATGACTCACTAGATCCCAACCGTCTTTGTTGTTTGTTGGTCTCAAACAGTGGTCTGCAGCTTGGCAGGTGTCTCACCTAGGTGACACTTCATCCACTACCCTCTTCACCTCCTGATGACAGCTCAGATACTACATTACGCTGATATGATGCGTATGAAAGATGAAAATGTAACATATTCTTGGTATGCAGAAACATACAACTACATTTTCCTCTGGCACCAAGGCTTTTATGATCTATTTTAAGATGCAGGAATACTTTTATTCATTATTTGTAGTATTTAAAACAATTTGTCCTCATTCATCGCAAATATTATGCTTGCCCAACTTTGGGCTCAGGACCCTAAGATGGGATGGCCTAATATGAAATCAGATTACAAGAATGTTGCTCAAAATAGAGGTAGATGTTGTGGCAATGTTTAGTTCATATTAGTTGATTAATAATGAATTAACTTAATGTCCAGTCGACATTCAGTTGGCAAGTGACAAGTTCAGCTGGCAAGTTTGATAACATTTTTAAAAAGTGTGAATCAAATTAAAAAACAAAAACAAACACAGAAATGTGGCATTATGCCAGATAACCTGGCATTCAGCACAGTTGTCTACATAGCAATGGAAGCAAATCTTTGTTGTGATGCCTGCCAGGCCTGCGATTAAGCAAAAAATTGGAGTGGGTGATTGACCCATTTAACAGCAATGCAACCTCCATGGATCTGCCAGCCAGTGCTGTCGAACAGCTGACTGACCTGATAACTGATCAAATGCTACCAGGAGTTTTGGGTTGGATCAAGAGGCAATTACTCAAAGGCAACACGGTGCATTTCTAAACGTTTGGTTCTTAAATCAAAGTACCTTTCCAGGGCAGATTTGAGAGATGAGATGAGATGTGCTCTCTTGACTGCGCCCGTTGGTTTGGTACTTCAGGCTGCAGCATGACATACAAGCACAACCATCTCATTAGACGTGTGCTTTCGGACTCTTCAGTACTCTTGGTTGAAGACCAAAATGTTCTTTCAGAATTCTAAGTTTAAATCCCAGTCTGTCAGTGAAAACATATCCAATGGCAATAAGTAGCTGGAGTTGCAAACATGTTCATCCCTAAAATTGGGGCCCTGAGCCAAAAGAGGTTGGGAACCTCTGGCATATATGATCTGCATTTGGCATGCTTAGCAACAGGCGTAACAACAACACCAGCACCCAAAGTCTGAATTCCTGTGAGGCTCCTTTTTTAATTTGGTAACAGGAAAGAAACTGAGTAAAGCTACCAGTTTCTGTTTTACATTTTATACACTTGGGACATAATGAGGAGGAGTCCGTCTTCAACTTACTGCATTTGTGGGCAGATGAGCCTCCGAGGTTACTCTCCAGAATTTTGTAGACAGTATGGTAAACACACTGTGAAGAAGAAAAGGGTTAGAATAAGTCAGAAAAAGGGCCTAGCTTCAATTTAAAGAGGAAATGTATGTAGCATATGGTATGAAATATTGAGTGAATTTCTACAGTCACAATGCAAGAAGCAGAGACAATTGGCTCTAATGTAGGTGGGAAGAAAATTCAACAAAAGTCTGTTAACTATTTTTTTTGCAAGCTGTGTACAAACTGTAACAAAAACAAGGCCTCCAAACTTCTTTCACAGCTGTGCTGTCGACTGTTTCTGCATTAGAAAAAAGAAAAGACTCCCCTCTCCCTTGACTTGTTGTAGGCAGCCGGATAAGAAAATGAAAAAAATTGACAGTGACACTTGTAGCTCTGCGCTATTGTACCAGCTGAATAACTAATCTGCATCTGCCTGCTGATTTCAACAACACTATATTCCACACACCCCCAAATAGGGCCAGGGTGGTGCTGGGTTGGGGGATGTCTCGCCTTGCAATCAGTCCCCAGCAGCACGTGGAGAGCTGCTGTAATTAAGGAGCAGCGTCCCCCATGAATCGCATCCGTGAAGCAGGACTTTAATTCCCCACTAATTGAGGCCAACACGGGGAGGGCGGAGGGAGGGACGAGGTATTTGAGGCTCCTGCCGGGTGGACCGACCACTGAGTTAGATGATTAGGCGAGGTGTAGCAAAGGTAACTAGGAAACTGAACCTCGCCAGCACAGCCAGACACACCTGCCCACCTCTCCCTGTTTCCCTACTCACACCCCACTGCTCTCCGAGGGAAACCCGACCCTGAATGGAAGCAAACTTTCCCATTTTAGCTCCACTTTAACGGCAGCTGTTTTCTCTGCTGGTGGGAGAGAAGAGAAGAGGAAGAGGAGCAGGCGGTTTGATTGATTTGCTTCATTTGGATTCATATCTATTGCAGTTGTGATTGCTGTCGACACAGGCTCATACAACTCCAGAGAGAACAAAAGAGAGGTGGGGATATACTTAGAGAATACACCAGGTGCTACAAGTACCTAATAAAGGGCATCATTTGTTAAATGGGATATAATTATCATGCTGATTTTAAGAGTTGCATGGACGTGTGTCTGAGAGCTTTTACAGTTTTATGCTTATTGTATTTTCACCGTTTAAGTTCACTGTAAACAAACTAAAAATAAGGTGAGGTAAGCCGTCAAATCCGCTGACTCCGGCTTCAGGTGACAGTTGTTTTGTATCTGTAATGGTGCCGTTCACCGTTCTGGCTGCATGCGATGCCTCCTTCACTTTCATGTGCGTACTTCACCAGAGGCACTGGGTAAAAAGCACTGAGGAAGTGGCTGTAAGGCACATTGTCACTGAAATCTGTCAGACTCCTCTCCCTCACTCCGTCTCTGTCTGTCTCTCTTATTCCCTCTCTCTCTCTGTCTGTATATATATAAAAATCTTTCCATTTCAGAGCTCTCTCTGACAGCCACAGACGCTCCAGCGGGCTGAGATCTACCTGCAATTGTCACTATTGTCTTAGGAAAAGTTGTGATTTATTCCTACGCAACTCCGCAGCCTGCGCACACATGAAGTCATGCATGCCTGCACACACAGCACAGACCAGTTCATGCACACACACATACGGTGTTAACTGCAGTAAATTGCTTGTGCTCGTGCTGTTTGAGATGTCACAAAGCATCACCATCAGTGCTTCTTTTGCTGATTTAAAGATGCAAGCTTTACTGTACACAGCATAGACAGCATACAGATGGACTCCTTTGGCGCCTTTTTATACCAATTTTCTGAAGCCTTCTGTAAACAGTAGATTTTTGTTTATTTGAAAGGCCCACCAGCCCCCCATATAGGGCTGAGTTATTAAGGCAATGTGAGGCCGAGGGAGGATGAAACGCAGCACCGATTTGACTTTGTCTAAACTTGTCTCGGCTTATGGGATGACTTTGAGATTTTATCAAGTTATTCTGATCCATTAGACTGATCTGAGCTGTGTAAAGATCAACTCTGCACAGCAGCGATGGAGAATTTGTCCTTTCAGAACGATTCAGAACATCTTTCCATTGAGTTGAAATAGCAGCAACTAAAGCGAATCTCCCTCTGAAATGACTTCAGAGACATTTTGTTCAAGCATAGGGCCTTTCACTTTCAAAATGCAATCTGTTCAGTCTCATAAAGGCCTCAATTAGATGAAAGTCTTGTTGAAGGCAAGCCTGATGTGGAAGCACTTCATGTGCTATGTGTGCCACTCAATACAACAGAACATATCGTGGGAGGTCAAGTAATGGGGAGTGCAAGCCAGTGGTGGGAAGTACAGTCATTATGTATGAGGATGTCGGCAACTTAAGTATGTGTCCGAAAATAATGTATCTGCTGTAATGTGACCACTGCTGTGTCCTTGTTTGAAGCACATGCATGGCTTTGATTTATCGAGGTTTGTAACCTTGGCCAATTACCTACAAACACACTCACGGGCTGTTTTTACACAATGAAAGAGAACACGCCACCCCCCCATGTTTTACACTTTTGTTGCTTGCCTTGCACAAAAAGTAATAGTTAATTGGTAATAGTTCTGACCTTGTTTCTTTCTGTCTGATGATGTCTCCCCCTGATTATTTGTAATTCAGCTTTGCCCTCGACGTGCCGGAGAGCACTTCATTTACTTAGGAAATCACTGGTGGTCTAAAAAATCAAGCCTGGCTTGTTTTCGCCTATTCATCTTTTTATCCACAAGGGGCGAAAATGAAGGATCGCCTCTGAGATTCAGCTGGCATTCTGGACCAAAAAGTCTGAAAAATTGATAGGTTTGGAATTTACATATCTGTTGTGCAATTGTATTCCCCATGGTTGGCATGAGCACGCAGTTCATCAATAAAATATGACTGAGAAACAAATATTGAAATCGCGCCTGTCAAGAATGAAGTTTGGGAATGTGCATAGAGGAGTGGTGCGATCATGTTTAACTGGGCGACAGAGGTCAGAGGAGTCAATGCTTTTGTTTGTGGAGACGAGAAAATCAAGGGAAATCTATTTGCATACATCTTAGGTGTTAGAGAGTATGATTTATTTTGCTGTTGTTCTTCTTTGTTTATGTTGTTGTTTGTAATTTGCATTTAAAATGTGGTTTAAAATGTGGAGGAAGAGAAAGACAAAAGTACACCACTGTGGAATTACTGAGTGAGCATTGCCCTCTGGTGGCCAGGCGAGGAACTCATCAGTGGTGTACCTCATTTGTACAGCAGCTCCTTCAGTGTGTGTGGCAGCTTAAAGCTGGTTCCATTGTCAAACACCGCAGGATATCATTTCAAAGCTAGCCTGTGTGCACATTCATATACGTGTATATAGTGTGTACTTGCACTGTATATGGCTCTATATGAATAAATGGATGTCAAGCAAAGCAATGTGTCTCCGGGGAGGAGGGGGAGGGGGTGGTGTGACAAACATCAACTCCTCTGAGAATGAAATGGATGAGCTCTATGCTTTACATTGATTAATTCACATACATACCAAACAAACACAACAAGAGCAAATCTTAACAAGACAACAAGGGCAGACAGAGGGAGAGACACAGGCAGGGGAGCACGCTCCTTTTGCAGCTACTTGGATGCCGTTTCCTCAAGGTCGGAGGGTTAACAGGCAGGTGGGCACGGCTACAGCTGGTGCCTACAGGGCCCCGAGGATCCTAATCAATTCTTACATTTCAGGGGAAAATGATGAGAAACCGGCTGCTCAAAGGAAGATAGATGAGAGAGAGTTGCAGCAAACACACAGATCAATAATATTCATAGCCTCAAGGAGAAAATACGTTAAGTAAAAGCTTTTTACTCAATGGATCTGAGCGGGGATGCTCAATGAACCAGCTGGTATGTCCACCTTTATGCTCCAGAGAGAGAGGGAGAGAGAGAAAATGAGCTCGTATGAGCACAAAGAATGAAATCGTCCACTGTCAAGGTTCTGAAACATAACTATCTGCCATGGGAGGATGAGAAAAAAGGGTCTGTAATACTGATTAGTATATTTGTACATTTCTGTGGTCGATAAAGTGTAAAAACAGGAACAGGTGGAATATATTTTGTGAGAGTGGTGCTCAAGTAACCACAGGGAACAGAGCTGCTTCAGCTGCAGTGTGACAAACAGACAGTGCAATGTTCTCTCAGCAAAAACTAATTAATGAGAACAGGTTCTTAATTTAGGGTCAAATTAGCAGGGTCAAAAGGATGTGTTTCTTTTTTAAGAAATACACTGTGTGCGCTTCAGGAGAGGAAGAGGCTGTACCTTTAAAACTGAATTTGAAGACTTGCATAGACACCAGCTGTGGCTGACTCCCAGATGACACCCGCTGCAGACAGAAAACACACAGCAGGTGGGGTTATAAAGTGATTTGGGTGCTCCCAAAAGCCAAACACTACAAACTTTTCAGAGTTTACAAAAGCATAAGCAAAGGTAATGAGATGAAAGGAGTGAGAGAAAGGTGATGGAGACGATGGGGGTTGAAGCAATCGAGGATGGTCGTGGCACTGCAGCGAAGAGGAGAGGCAGGAAGAAGGTGAGGAAGATGTAAAACAGATGGAGATGGAAAGAGGAGGAGGCTAATGAGAGGCAGGCTGGGAGCGTGTGATGGGCAAGGATCAGGGAGAGGGTTCAGGAGAGCCAAGGAGGTTTAGTTAGGCGCGAGCGAGATATCCACAGGTCTTTACCCGACTCTTAAATCACCCAGCGTGGCAGAGGCACAAAGGCTTGGTTTGACGCAGAGCTGTCAGTCGTCTTTTGAGCTGTTAATCACGGAGATCTGCGAGGGGGCAGATCTCTTAACGTTGGAGGAGACGCCTGGCAGCAACAAATGAGCCCCACACTGCGACTCCCACGCAACTGCACACCTCTAAAGCCCTGCCAATGCCGTGATCCACCTGCAATCACCCTGCAGCAAATACCAGGCTCTCCCCTGTGCAGCCAGCCACATTGTCTGTGTGTGAGAGAGACAGAGAGAGAAAGAGAGGGGTGAGAGAAAGCCAGGGGGGGAAATAAAGAAAGGGATAAGAGTGTGCGTCTGTTATCTTTTTGTATGTGTGGGCACGCGCTCGGTGAACTCTGCTTGATACAGAGGTACTGATGGGAGAGGTGGCGTTGAAATATGACAGATCTCACTTGTTCTGAAGCCTGCCCTCATAGTAAGCCCTGCAAGAAATAGAGAGATCACTCTCACTTTCTCTCAGTCCACACACACACCCAAACCCACACACACACACACACACACACACACACACTAAGATAGAACTCTGTTAAGATGTGATTAGGCTGACTGTCAGTTGTGAGGGGTCCTATCAAGGTTCACTGCACGCCAAGCGCACACAAACGGCCGTCTTAGCCGGGCTGTCTGACAGTCGGCTACTAGAGGGATGTCGAAGCTGGAAATAACAGCCGGCCCTGACTTACAGCTGGACCGACTGGTGCTTTGCCAACTAGAAAAAAAAGATGGACCTGGAGAGCATGTTGAAAACAGGAAAGAAATACCTGCATCGATCAGTCTGGGTAGGGAAGGTATTAAGAGAGACAGGCCTATTTTGGAGTTGACAGCCCAGGGCATCTACTTTGGCTCAGTGTGCACACTGTGTACCCTCTTTCCAAAAAGGGTGAATTGTTGCACTTATTTTGCTTTAGACAAGCTTTTCTTATAGAAGGTTATTATATTGTTCATGGAAGAATGTGGTGAAATAGGAATTTTAAAGGACTAAGAGCTGCACTGTGAGGAATTTACTAAGGCACAACAGTGGTCACAGCTAAATACTAACATCAGCATCATAACATGCTCACAATGATGACATTAAGATGCTGATATTCAGTAGGTATAATCCATTATGTTTATTTTCTAATTAGCACTACACTTAAAGAACAGCTGGAATGTACAAGGGTAGATCAGGGCCACTGTAGGTAAAAAAAACCCTCAGAATTTCCAGTATTAAAATCTCAATTTCACAAGAAAAAGTTTGCTATTCTCTGAGAGTAAAGTGGTAAACTTATGAGAAAAAACACATTTTTTTCAGTGTTTGTTTTACTTGCCAGTGTCTGTTACAGTAGTTTCACTGGGAGGATATTTTTTAGTCTTTAGTGCCTGTTTTTAAGTCACAATGTCAAATGTCTTTTACACTGAGATCCTTTAGATGCATTCTCTCATTCTGCTCTGCATTTGACAACAAAGCTGAACGAATGTACAAACTATGAATGACAATTTACGAGAAAAAAAAACATAAATATTCTCTGAGATCAAAAGGTTAAGTGTCAAAAGTCTAAGCTATCTTTGATCGCTCATGGTAGAAGTTTGTCTTCAGGTCGTTCTGCTGGAAAGTCAGTTGATGTAGTAGGAAGAGTGAGAGTCAATGTAGGAAGTTGTGGTGGCTGAATGGGTTAAGCACAGGTCTTTCACCCAGGAGACTCAAGTTCATGTCCTGAGTGAGTTGAGGTTGTTTTATATTTTTTGTATAAAACTGCTAAAAATACACTGTGTACATAAACTTTAGCAGTATAGCTGAAACATGTTTACTTCATATTTCAACGTTTCTTGCACGCTTAGGAATTACATCTAGCTGATGGCCACTAACATCCTGGATCTCAATTCAACTTTCCAATACACTGTCTTACATTCCAGCCATACTTTGAGGGTAGTGCTAATTCGAAAGTGTTTGTGTTACGGCCGCAGGCCTGTTTTGCTGTTTTTCTTTTTGTCCCCTTCCCTTTTTTCCTCCAGGACCCGCCTCTCCCTCAATTATCCATAGTGAGTGGTTAAGCACACCTGAAGCCACTTGAAATGGGGAGCATAAAAGCGGAAGGAGTGGCTAAGACCAGTGGTCAGTGGACCAGTTGGTCAGTGGACCAGTTGTGAGTGAACTAGTCATCAGTGGACTGTGACAGCAGAGCTGTGTGTTTTCTCATAGAAGCATTCGCGTTGAAAGACCTATGGGTACTCTTTTGGTGTGGAAGGGAGAGTGTTGTTTCCAGTAGCGGTTTTGTTGGCCCAAACTTACGTTTCTTTGCTTGTGTGTTTTAGGTGGTCCAGCTACTCGTTTTGGAGCAGCTTGCTTTACGTTTTCGTTATCTTCTGTTTTTGTAAATAAACCATTTTTAAGTTAACGTTGACCTGCTCTCCTCTCGTTCTGCTGAAAATACCCAGTAAACATTTTATATGTTACTCCCCTCACCCCCGGGCTAAAACGGGGACGTAACAGTTAGCATGTTAATGTATTAAAATATAATGCTGATCATGGATTACAACTGCTAAACATCAGCATGTTAACATTGTCATTGTGAGCATATAAGCATCCTGCTATAGCATTTAGCTGAAACCGCCTCTGTGCCTTAACACACCCCTCAGCCCTCTTAATCTTGTTCAAAATTCCTGTTTTACATTCCTTTTTCATGAACTATGTAATCTTCTCCTACAAGATAATCTTGTCCACAGCAAAATAAAAATGTCATTGCTTTTGTTGGGATTTTAAAGTATTGGACAAGTTTCGACCTGATGGTGCTACATATCAGGAAAGTTAAGTACCTACAATTTATTCTGAAGGGGACATGAATGTCTGTGAGAAATTTTATGGTGTTCCGTCTGATAGCTGTCAAGACACTTCACTAAAAACCAAAAATATCAACCTCATGATAGCAACAGATTCATTTTCAGAGGTTCACCGAAGGCAATTTTATGGCAACAGCTGTCAAGATATTTCAGTCAGGACCAAAGTGGTGGACCAACCAACTAACCGCCCATCTGTACATAGGTAGAGCTGGTTGTTTTGCAATACCAGTGACAACTGCTCCTGCTTTTCAGTACCAGTACCCAAGCAATATGTTTTATGAAACCTCACATTGAGAGATATTACCATATTTGTCTACATCAGCAGCCATACAAATTACTGGACTTCAATAAGATCCAAAATAACCAAAATCGTGACGTAAATAAGGAAATATCTGTTCATAGAATAGGTTAACAGTAAGTCTGAGCAAGCATTTGATACCAACATGTGGTAGTTTTCAATACTAGATGCTACAAACACATTTCTGGAGGCACTAAAAAAAAGTATTGAGGTTCATAACCCAGCCCTACACGTGGGTACAGATCCAAATTCAAGCGAGAACACCAAATAAAAACACCCCTCAGTTTCAGTCTCTTTATTCCAGTCTTGGTCTCTTTATTTCTCAGCTGCAGTAATACTTAGGGTTGATGTGGCTCCCCATGCTAAGATAATCAAAATATGCCATTACAAACCAATATGGAGGGGGGATATTGAGTCCCATCTGGAAATGAAAGCAGGATGGAGAAATAGAAATTCTCACATCGGCTCAGCAGTAAAATTGCTGCCCCACTGAGAGGTAGACATCATAAGCTGGGCTGTAGGGACATACATATGTATTGTACAAACACTCTCTCTCCCTTTAAGACACACACACACACACACACACACACACACTAAATGCATGAATTCAACCAGCAAACACAGGCAAGCATCCGGGAAAGCATGCAAAATGTGCGTGCACACCCAAATTGCACAAGCATGCTCTCACCCACACACACTCAAGCACAGTAAATACACACCTTCACAGCCAGCCTGATCCTCAATGAACACGTTATATTTGTGTATGTTAGCCGAACTGACATATTTGTGTGTATGTGCGTGGGCCCCAGCTTGTGGTGTCTGGCTCACAGCGTGCCGGTAAACAGCATGCAGCCGAGACGATGTGGGGACTCCGGGCTCCATGATTCATGCAGACGGGTTGATTAAAGAGCAATAGCTGCCCCCGCAGTGCGAGAAAGGGTGGAATAATCACTGTAAGAAAAACACCGTTTGGTAGCATAAATCTCAGCACGCTTCAAGTTATTAAAGTTTTCAGAGGGGCAAAAAGTTATCAAATGTCTAGAGTTGCCAAAGAGGCCAATGAAGTGCAGGAAGATTCTCTCACTGTGTGGCCAGATAAATAGTGGCAGTGTGTCTAACTGGGCATGATAATCACTGTGATCACAGGGAGGGCAAAACACGTTAGCATATGAGATAACACTGATGCCATACAAAACTTACACCAATGAATTAAATAAGCATGTGTAATCTGGAAAGGGGTCTTTTGTACTGGTAAACCCACTGGTTACCCTCAGCTCTATGGAGCATTTTATTTTATCTTAAGATGAAATGAAAAATGTCCTTTTTATCCTTGTAGATCACATACCTGGTCATGTTGTGGTCCTATGTACATATACATATATATATACACACACAATAAACATTCTTTGCGTTCTTATATGCAAATCCAATAATATCGTAACATCCACCCATCAATCAATCTGCACCAAGAGGGGGTCAGAATAGCTTGTTGGGAAGGGAGCATAATTACGCTCCAAAGTGGCATTTTCAAAGTCCCTTGAACTCTCACCTCAAGGTGCCTGAATAAAAACAGGATCTTTGGGTACAAGTCTCCCCTAACCTTGAGAAGGCTTGACCCCAGTAAAAGTAAATGTTTCTTACAATCAACAAACTCCTTCAAATTAAATCTGTATTTGTCTTTTTATGGAAAAGGACAACCAGCCTATATGAGGAACAATGAATCCCATCACCTATAAACAGATACATAACACATCAAAACAGGGTTGTGGTGGAACTCTGCTGGTGTTAACCGTACCAGTATTAGTCTGTGCACATCAGATAATTAGTGAAATTCATCGTAAAGTAAGAAGAAGAATCAGAATAAGAAGAACCCAAGTATATCACTATGCAATTTTGTTAACTCTCATATTGACATAGTTTTCACCTAGCGTATAAGCTAGTACCTGAATGGCTTCTGTTTTGGTGTGCCACTCCAGGATTTTCAGTGCCCCCATCTGGCCACCCCTATGGAAAATGTCTGGACCACTGTTAGCCATACAGAGCTGAGAGAGACTGTACATTCCAGTACCCATACTATTGTACTATATAGTATGCCAGAAAAAGATTTAGTATGTCCCATTACATAGTATGTCAAATGCAGCATGCCAGAAATACTAGGATGTTCTACTACATCCAGTCAGATTTTGCAGTATGCAAGCCAGCATGCTTTTCTGGCTATTCTGGCCCAGAATAGTTGTTTAATTGAATAAAATAATCATTAATAACAACAAAAGTGTATAAGTATTTAAGAACAATGACAAAAAAATACATAGCCTATGTAATTTTACTATCATGAATATCATATGTTAGAATCTACAGTGTATGCAGTTATAACTTACTGCAAAATAATAACATCAGAGCTCTCCAAGTGGACCTACAGTCTCTGGCAAGCTCGGTGAGTAGCGTTATGTTTTATCGCTATGGTAACACATATGAAAGTGAGAGAGTCAAAGTTCGAGGCGTAACATTATGAGGAAGTGGTATGTCCCGACTGTGTGCATACTGCATGCAATAGAACACACCCTAAGATAGCTTGCTAGCAACAGCATTCTATGTCACTCTGCCTTTGTTTCCCCAAAATCCTGTGGTCACTGCCCTGCTGGCTGGAATATATTCCCAATGAAGTGGTATCTGTGACAGTTCCAAATTGTGCACGAGACATTTTACAGTGGACTGCTTCAGCAATTGACCTATGGCTAAGCCACGCCCTCCTCCACACACTTGGACAAACTATCAACATTCAGTGACTGGCGCTATGGCAGGTGTCACAGTACACGGCATTTCACAGGAGGCAATTGATGATTTTTGGAGACATAACAATCAGATGTCATTGAGAAGTAACCAAAAGGACCTAAACTACGCATTGGAGGGATATATTCATCATGTTGAGAAGGTCGATGAAAAGCTTAAATTAAAAGCCAAAATTTACAGGTCAGTGTACGCTTGTGAGCTGCATCTCGATAGACAACAAGATAGAGGATCAGCATTGTTCCACTGAAGTTAAGGTTTTTGGCTCAGAATATGAGAAAAGGATAACGGCCTTTTAACCATCTTTACCAAGAGTGTCTCTCCGTTAGGTTGGTGCTACAGTATTTACACTGAATCAACCAACCTTTGTTATCACTGCAATTACAGATAAATTAATGAAGCTAAGCTCCAGAAGTTAATGTTAGCTTAACTGGAGCCCTTTGGACAACAGCTAACAATGATGTACGATCACCAAAGTACAAAAAACTAGAACAAAATAGGCTAATGAGCTCCCAGCAAACAAGGTGACATGATGAACAACGCAGCTAGGAGCTAACGTTTGGCTAACTTTAGCTAACGTTAGCTAGAGATGTTAAAGATAATTTTATATTTCTTTCCAGCAAAGTGACAATATGTTGCCTCAAACACGATGTTGACTTTCCTTTAAACAGATGTAGACATCATTGTTAATCTTATTCACATTGAATTGATGTTGTGGTCGAATGTTACCGCACAACTTTATCCAAAGGAGACACTTTTCTTGGTTGAGATGTGGTTTAGGAAAGGGTAAAAAAATACACCTCGTCACCCAGCCTCTCAGGATACCTTGTGTCGGAGTTGCATGTACCCCATGCACACTGTTTGACCATTTTTAAACTTCAAATCTGAGAAAAAGCTCATAAAACTGAACAAAACTGACTTTCTGTAATGCATTTCAATGGACGTCCAGGCAGAGAATGTCCGAGTGTATGGGAATGGCTATACGCACTGTGATTGGCTCATCACGTTTGAGGGCGGGACTTAGCCATAGGTCAATAATCTGAGGGGCCTCACTGTCATGACACATCCACTTCTCAACAATCAGATCAAATCAAATTCCACCCAACGATATATCCCACCTGTCTATCCTGTTTCAGAATGCTGTTTCATGTGGACTTCAAGCTAATTGTTTCGGTTTTAAAGTCCACAACTTTAATGTAGTGACAGGGAATCACTACAACTTTAATGAGCAGTGGGAGGGAATCAGACCCTGTCACTGCTCTGTTTTCAGTGAAAAAGCTCTGATAAAGTAACTCTACATCACCTACCTTGCACTAAACTATAGACAGACAAAGTTAGCGACTAGTGGAGTTGAGTTTAATAGAGGATAAAGAGCATGATTTATTTCTTGGTGTTGGTGAGGAGCAAATGAGCTTAAAGGAGAATACTGGACTTACGTTAGTGATGTAGACACAGACACCACTCCAAATGCATGCTAGTGTTGCTCTATGTCTGCATGCATAAATAAAGCCACTGTTTGTTCACACATTGGCCACTTCAACTTCATAAGGTGGTAATTTCTCAATGCTGTGTTCATGTAGGCCAAAAAGTCAATTAATGCAGC
Source organism: Epinephelus fuscoguttatus (assembly GCF_011397635.1). Lineage (NCBI taxonomy): Eukaryota > Metazoa > Chordata > Actinopteri > Perciformes > Serranidae > Epinephelus > Epinephelus fuscoguttatus. The sequence continues at coordinate 11,185,136 of NC_064753.1, forward strand.
TTTTTAAAAAGATAATATGGTTTAACACTGCAGAGACACATCCAGCTTCCACTATATTCATCATCTAGACACTAACTTTCTGCCATTTGGTGCAGAGCAGGGAGTATACAGTGAGTATATCACTGAGTTTATTTTGCTGCCTGCTGAAAACGCTGATCAGAGCACTACGAATGAATCAAAACAGTAAAGTTAAAGTGCTCTGTAGAGCTGAGAGGAACTGAGTCAGGTAAAAATCTGTGGCTTGGGCTCTAGGAGCCACAAGAGATGCTGGGTTCTTCATGATGGGATCATTTTGTTTCAGAAAATCAAAAAAGTAAATTAAACTATACGCTAATAAAATAAGACTCACAAATGTGTTTTGTCTGTTTTTGCTGTTTTATTTTGGATCAAGAAACCAGCTTGCCAAAGCATTTACAAATCATTTAAAGATTCACAAATATTTTCTGTATATTACAGACCAAATAATTGGTTTCCAAATATGTTTTTGAATTTCTACATAGCCTAGCATATTTGTATGGATTTTTAAAATGAGATACAGTTTCAGAGTAGTTTTAAAGAAATTTAGCATATTATTTTACAAGTCACTGTACTAATTGTGTGTACTGGTTACTTATTGGGTGTCATCAAGAGCTGGTTTGTTTAACTAAATAGGCGTATCAATGCTGAGACTGATTGTTGGCTAATAAAGGTGCAAAATAATTCCTGGCTCCAGTTGTCAGATGATGTAAAAGAATACTTTGTGTATAACAAAAAGTTTATTTCACTTCAGCCAGGACACGTGTCTGGGAGCACAAACACATTTTTAATCATGCAATGTCACACAAAACACATTCATGTTTTTCTATTTGTGTAAGCTTTGTGTTACTTATTTACTGTTACTTGTAAGTTCTTTGAAACAAATATAGCCCAAAATATTTCTTTTTTTATTATTATTTGGTATGTTTCAGGGAATTTGAGCCAACATCTCAACTCAACCAAACGACGTTTCTTTTTTTCCAGCATTTAAATCAATATAATCCTGTATAAATAAAGGCTGAATATAAATAATGGTTCAATAAATTTGCAGAGCCCAGGAAGCATTGTCTTGTGGTGTGTTACAGGAACAAAAAAAACATCTAGATGTCAAAGACACAACTGGAAAATTTTGATTGACATGTTTTTTTGATACTTCTGGGTCAAATATAACAGTTTTAGCGTTTTAATAAATACATTTTATCATAGGGTTAAGTCCTATTTCACGTTGAAAGGAACTTAGACAGTGAAAGAATGTTTGTTTATTTTTTTAATAGAAATTTTTAAGATGTCTAGACGCCTTATGAGTAGCAAGCCACTGGCTCAGTGCTTACTGAGAGACTGACATGATAGAGAATAAGGATGCTTATGGATGTGTGGAACATGATGAGTAATCTAAAGTTATCTCTTGATTGATTATTGTGAACAAAGTGCAATGCTAATTTTTCTGTCCTGTTGGTCAGGTACTACGTTGTTGCTCAGGTGGTGGCTGATTAACACCAAACTGAATGTGACTGTGTCATCACTCATCTGAAGTCCTCCAGCCAAGACTCTCACATCAGAGCTGCATTTTGACCAGACTCCTGCAGAGAACACACCTACACTGTTCTCTCTTAACAAAGCAAAACCTCATACTATCTAGACTGCACCCACGCTCACCCTGCAATCATCCTCTTCTCTCCCTCTTCACCCTACCTCTCCTCTCCTCCAGGACTGCAGACAGTGCAGCGCATGATTCCCCTCGTTGTGGCTGTATTGATAGAGAGTATGCAGGAAAGAAAAGAAAAGACAGGTAGATGATCAAGTTGTATTACCATAACCATACAGGAGAGCGACCACTTACAATGTGACTGGATAAAATGTTTTACGTACACAGACAGGCATGTTTTTATAGCGCTAACATGAATGGAATGCGCAGGACGAACTGTGTTCCAGCTTGTTCCAAATGATTCAGCAGCAGTAAACATAACAAGCAGAGAGTGTGTGAAGGAGAAGTGCAGAAGGCATCCCACTATCGATTACAAATGCCTCATATAAATCTCATAATGTGGATCCAAGGGTGACTGGCACAATGCTATGGTACATCCAAACATAGAAATAACATGTCACAGATCCACTGTACACCTGACAAAATGTACAATCATATATTACGAACCATAATAACTTAAATAAAGGCGTATGAAACCAGACGTCTTTAAAAATACATGTAAGCAAGCTAAAACACTATTGTCCTTTCCTGTTCTCTTGATGGCTTGTAGCTTTAGAGGTTTCAAAAGGAAAATGCTCAACGAAATGACGACATATATATTACATCAACAAGTCTTCAGATGCTCTGTAATTTGCATTGTCTTTCCAGTTCCGATGTGATCGATGACATGACTTGACCGCTTTGGCAGATGAGCATCAGCAGCCACACTGCCTTCTCTAACAAAAAGAGTCCATGTTTTTTTCTCTTTTACTTCTTTTCAAGATTCATTAGTCAAGTACTCCAGGAAGAAAACACACAAGTGTTGAGCACAGTTCTGTGTGTTGTGTGTAATGGCCCCCAAATGGCCTCTGTGGTGTTGTATCCCTCAGAGGCCCCAAGCCACAGACTCAGAGGTATCACAGCTCTATTGCCTCTTGCTGGAGCAGGACTTGCAGCACTGCTGTCCATAGAACTTGTGGTTACAAACACCGTGCTGGGGGACCAAATGACACCAGCTGAAATGGTCCATGCAGTGTTCATCTGCAGAGAAAAGAAAAAATAAGGCACATTTTTAGTAGCAGTTCAAACCAAAGCTGCGGCTCATGAATACATAGCCCAGAACCAGATGAATCTGTGAGCTCATATTTTATTTGCTTTGGCAGATGCGTCTGGTCTTCCTTCTGTTCAGACAAATTTAAGCCAACCAGACCCAGGTCCGGCCAATCACAATTGTTTATGTGAAATGGGACAGGTTTCATACGATGTCACACTTTATGCAAAACATGTCATGATGCAGAGCAGCGCCACTGAGGCATTTTAACAAACAACGGAGATGGCTCAGCTGATGTGGAACTTTCTGTTAGGATACTATTTTCGGATTATGATGGCAAAAACACTCATTCACAGACATGTTGATGCTACACCATTACAGAGCAGCTCTGCATTTACATTTGTCCGTCGCTCTGCGCTACGTCACATTTCATTGGTCTGTTTAGTTGTAGGTCTGTCCAATTGCATCCAGAAGCATTTTGATCTACGGCCATTGATAATGCCCCCTTGGAGATTGAAAATGAACCAAGAGGTTCCAGACTAAGTCACAATTGTGAATTCATCTGGCAGTGCCAGTCTGATGATTATATTCACTTTTATATTCAATTAATTTTTTTTGGAAATTGATTGTTCTGCCAAGAAACACTGAGGATATAAAGAAAGATAGCCATCAGATTTCCCAGAAACCAAGGTGGATCTTTAAATTGGTTGTTTTTGTCTGACAAATACCAGGTATTTTCTCACAGAATAAAGTGTCACCAAACCAAAAATGTGACTTGATGATGACGTTAGATTGAAATTAAAAGTTGTCAAAGTTATTGCAAATCATCCTGAGGGGAACATAACTATCTGTACCAAATTTCAAGACATTTCATCCAATAGTGGTGGAGATATTTCACTAAAAACCATAAACGGTGACGCTAAAGGAAACATCAGTAGGATGAACGTCTGCACAAACTCTCATGGCAAACCATCCTATATAAGTCAAGAGCCAAAGTGGTGGACTGAATTACATTGCCATCCCTGGAGCCACACTTGGCTAAAAATAACATAACATATATGCAAACATATACCGTACAGATGGACCATTTACTGTTAAATTCACTTTGGCTACTTGTCACTAGACTATGGGAAGAATTCATCAAGATGTGCAGAAAAAAACACCCCAAAACAGGGAGTGCAAACTTTAAACAGTGCTGTAATTTTATGCTTCTAAGGGAATGAAACTGGATGAATTTGTCTTTCCTTCTGAGACGACTTTACCTTTCAGTGTTGGTGCAGCAGCTGTGACCCGGCCGGGGCGTTGTGCTGGAGCCAGGGGAGCAGCAGGGCAGAAGTGTGTGTTGCATGCCCTAGAAGTGACAGGCCTCTGGTGGGGCAGGCAGCCAGCTGCGGGGCGACCTTGCCGGAGACACTGGATGGACCGAGTCTGGACTCCTCCGCCACAGGACACAGAGCACTGAAACAGAGGCAGGAGAGGAAAAGCAGAGACAGAAACAAACAGAGGAGCAGAATGAGAAGGAGAGAAATGAGGAAAAGGCACACAGATATAAATAGGAGAAGGAGATCAAACACTGAAGTGCACGGAGGAAAAGAAAATCATCATAAAAGGAGCAGAAGAGGGATGGAGGAAAAGTCTACGCAGAGACAAAGAACAGATGAAGAAAACAAACATCCCATCCAGCATGTACTTGCCCTCCAGCGAGCTGTCAGGAGATATCTGCTCTGGTGGAAACGTACAGGGATCACAAACTTGAGATCAAGCAGAATAAGACACTGTGCTATAAGAGGTTGCCCTTAAGACTTTTTGCATAATAGATGATATAACACGTAGCCTACACAACCTGCCCCAGTAGACTCAGTAACAGAGTGGAGCTTTTGGATTGAATCTGAGGTGCATTCCACACACAAACTATGCTACGTCTGTGAATTACCACCACCTACACTATACTGTCTGTCTCTGAGGATTTTGGTGAAACTTAGATATTAGAACACAATAACTACTTTTTATTTTATTTCATTTATTCATTTTATTTGATAGAGACGATGCAATTTAACATAGTTCCAATACAGAGTATGGGACTGATATGGTTTATAGCTATTGCTAATTCATTGTCATCTTGTATTGATTTGCTGTTTTGGCCCAGAATTTGTGTTGCCTTCCTCATCGTGCCACAGCCTCCCAGAGAAAAGGGCCTAGGGCCTCATTACAGAAACATCCTAAACCTGAAATCCTACCTTATCACAATTTAGGGTGACATTTAGGGTTTTTGGTACAAAAAATGTTTCCTCTATTGAGACCTGGTTGAGACTCTCCTGACCAGAATCAGTATGCTGTCACTCTCTGTGGAGCCTGGAGCTTGACGAGTCAACTTCAGTACTGTACAGAGGGTTCAGAGAAAAGCGAGCAAAGCCAAAGGGCTATATGCCCAGTTCTGAAAATATGAATTTGTGACTTGTGTAAGCTGTTTTGTTGAGATGCATCTTAAAATGCAATGAGTACTTGAGGTGGTCCTTTTTTGTGAGGGTAAAAAGCAGTGTATTGAAGTGGTAAAGCACTGGTGTGGACAATATAGTTAGGATTTCTTAAGTTCGGATAAGATAGGGGTACGAGACAGGATATGACACAAAAAAGATAGGGTTTTTCCTATCTCTGAAACCTCTGGACAAGCAGTTAGGATATTTTTCCGAAATTAAATGTACTTTTTTCCTCTTGGTAAACAAAAATCAAAGTGAGAGATGGTGAAGATGAAAATAAATATTAATCTCACAAAACCTTTTCAGTAGATTTGTTAGTTTAGAAGCAACTGATTAAACATGGGATAATTTTGCTCATAGCTACTTTTAAGGAACGCTGATGCTATAGACAGCAGAGCATGATACCCACTTCTCACCACTTCCCGACGTTATTTTGAACCATTTAATTCCACAGTCACATTGCAATCATGCATCTTTTATGATTGAGTCTTCAGTTGACCATTCTCGAAGCCCTGCCCCCCCTTAGTTACTGTTACTATGCCTGTCAATCTTCCTCTTCTTTCATGTAATCACTTACACAATACGCCCTTGATTTCAGAAAGAAGAGGACAAAAGTAGGCTTCTTATTTCAGACCAGAAACTGACAGAATTTCCATTTGAAATGACAACAGTCGCTGGCAGATTTTATCAGCTGTAGCTAATATGCTAATAATAGTTTCATTCATTGGTTAAAAATGCCATCCCTGGCTGGTTTTTAATGTTTCCTGCTCGCTCAGTTTAGAACAAAATTTTTGTGAAATGGAGTCCTAAATATGTAGCAATGTAATGCTATAAGAGTGAGGCTAAAGCTACACCTTCAAAATCCACCAAAGAGATGAACATTACTGTGAACTGATAGCATCTGGGATGGGCTAAAACACTACATAGCGGATGTGCCCATTGTGATCTAAGCTTGTTTTTTAACATAACCTGCAACCTCACAGACTAATGTAATTAGCTGTCAATACATCCCCATATAACGATGTGTATGATATCCAACAAATTAGCACCTCACGAATGGTGTAGACATGTTCGTACTTAACTTAAAGTTATGTACTTAATGTAAAGTTGTGTAAATTAGGTATAGAGAAGTGAAGTTATCTAGGTTTAGGAAAAAAACATAGTGATGATGTACCTTAAAATATCTCAAAATCCATTTGGTTTGACACGATCCTGAACACCAGTCTCCTAAAAGAAAGTATTTCAGACTTCCAGTCTTTATACTACTTCCTTGCTCATGTGATCGCAGCTTTCCAGATTACGTGATTGATTAAAGAATTACTGGTTCATTATTACATGTGTAATATACAAACTGTGGTGCATTACTTTTCGTAGGTATATGTACAAACAGTGCATGAGAACAGCCTGTAGCTGTTGATATGCTGCTTGACTTTCGAAATAACCCTCCATTCATTCTTGGAACCCATCGGCTGTATTTGGCGTTGGCGATACAGCCTCTGGGGGCAGGCCCCCGATTTTTTGGCATTCCGGTTTGATTTGGGCGGAGGCGGTGAATTTTCATTTCCGACTTCCGTTTATATATAAGTAAATATGCTGAACCATTGCGATGGACTCAGAGTTTGCAGTGACGCCAATTACGTTCCGCCTCGTTAGTTCACCGCATGGACCGTTTAACCTGGCAACAACTGCAGCTGGCTCAAATGTGATTGGTCAATATCATGCGGACTACAAACAGCCTACAACCGGAAACCAGGGCTCTTCCGCTCTTCTTCCGGAGGTAAGATCTCTGATGTTTGCCTACAGTCTATATATAGAGACTACCCTCCATTCCATCTCACACAAACTCTGCCCTCTACTGGACTCTACGGGTAATACTATCCTCCAATTACGAGTTTTGAGATTCCAAGATTTGCATCATGTAGTTACAATATCTTACCTTGGTTACTACTGTAGGTAGCAAGGTAGTCAGATGGACAGGCTAATGACGCAGCTTATGTTGTTTTGCTTGTGTTTTTGTGCTTGTGTTGTAGTTATGGAAAGAAAGACCACAGTAAATGCAGAGAATGTCTCTCACTACAGTCCCATGGAAATCACTTCTACATGTGGAGAAATACAAAGCTTTCAAATGTTGACTGCCGTTAGCCATCCTCCCAAACAGAGATAAATATCCAGTTTACTGATGTGAGATCTAAGTGTCGTCATGGCTATGATGACAAATTATAGTTTGAGCATTCAGCCACGCGTTACATGTCCTGGGATGCAATTTAATATCCGTGTAGTACACTTCACAGTTGTGTGGTGTGTGGGAGAAAAGCTCCGAATTGGAAGACTGTCAGCTGGAACGCACACGTAGCACTAAAAGTCTCTCATGTATACAGTTTAGGATCAAAGCCTGAACAAATGTACCTGTTGCCAGGGAGAGGAGTACCAGCCTAAGACCACAGCACTGGAGCTGGTTCTGCCAGGGATAACTCGAGGGAGCTCTGGGCATGGACCTCGGTTGCAGCCCTGCTGGAGATCCACCAAAGGCTTAGCCATATTCCTGCACCTCCGTACGGGGAACTCCACATACCTGTGTGGGAGAGGACAGATTGTCAGCTCAAAATTACTTTTCCGACAGAGCTTCCAATATTGAAAACATTCTGACTCTGAGGATAGCACACAGATGACACAGTGGGGTATTAAGCATGTGTGCAGATCTATTAAAGTGTCTTGGTGTGCAGTTGAAGGCACATACCCTCCCTGTGAGTCTCTCTCCCCACAGTGAAGCTCTCTCTTCTGGATGCCTGAGCCACAAGACCTGGAGCACTGAAACAGAGTGCAGGCAGGAGGGACAATTTTACAAAATGAACTCTGTGAATGTGTGTGTGTAATGCAGCAGGTTCCCATAGCAGCAGACACCACAAGGTCACTTTTCGTTGTAGCAATAGAGCCAAAATACTAAGTGCTCTACTGAGTATTTTTCAGCCATTACATTTGATGAGCAGACAGTGCATATGTACGCGTGTGAGTGTTCGATGTGTCTGGCTCTTTTTCAAAATCCAAACCACCATTCTGGGAGCTAAGTATCTTCACTGTGTTTTATCTTGCTTATCTATCTTGTCTTGTGCTGCAAACCTAACCTTTTGCTGACCTTGATCATTCCATATTCAGCAACATGAACTATTCAGCGCATAACTTGGTGTACCCCCTCTCATTCAAACTACTGCACTTAACATAAAAGAGAATAAAGAAGAACTTATATCACGGAGGCAGGTGTGAAATCACAAATCTTTGACACACACACTAAAAGAATATGCTATCTCAACTGATGGCTACTGGCAAACATAAATATATATGAAATACTTGTATGGAGCCACAGCAACATAGATTAAACTTCCTAGATTTAAAAATAATTCTTCAAATAATGTATTCAAAACCCCCAAGTTGTTTGGAGGTCATTGATTAGTTTTGGAGACAGCCAGCGTATGTTGGAAAGTGTAAAAAAAAAAAATCCTTGTTGGAGTATTTGTTGGCAAAAAAGTGATAAGATTGCTGAGCAAATACATTTTTTGTTATTTCTGGTATATTTGCTCATTATTTCTACTAGGAAAAGACATGAAACTTCTGAAGTTACAATAAGTAATTTCTTTTCTATCATGGTGGCAGCAGTACTCAAGGTATGGTCGTCCAACTGTGTTTTTGTTCAACCAGATGTTCAAAACTTAAGATGTTAACTTGGCAGTATATTTAAAAATGGAAAAGAAGAACATCTTCATCATAATCAGTTAAACTGACAGCTTTTTTTTTTTTAGCTTTAGCTGCTTTACTCCATGTGACAATATTCTAACATACATTACTTGCAAAGAGGTTGAACATGTTGACACAGAAAGCTTAAATATATATATATATATATATTTTTTTTTTGTGGAAAGCATATTGTAATTTCTTTTTACATGGTGTCTATTTGCAGTTAGGTGACAATAGTCACACTGCGGCTACTAAGCTACTTACACCCATCTCTACGACAAATCATTATGGATTCTACTGCATGCTGTGACTGGCTAGTACTCATCAAGTTGATGCGTCAAGAGTCAGATGTGATCAGAATTAGAGCAGAGGTCATGGTTAGGGCTAGGACTAGCCACTCTTGGATATTATCTGAGATTAAAGTGGTATATTTACAAGAAAAACCTCACAAATGTATCACAAGAAAGTAAGCTGACACTGCATTAAGAGTGACACAGTTCACTAAGGGAGTGAAGTGTGGTGGATGAATGGGTATTTTTTTTCTATCAATTTTTAGTTATTCATTTTCCCTTTACTTCCAGTCCAGTTCATCCAGTTCCTACAATTACCAGTTAGCCTTTCAACACGCTCAGTGAAGGGATTTGACATTGAGCAGTGCTGAGTTTTTTCCAGCCCCATGAAGCACGAGTCTTGATGTTGCATGGCATTCTGGTCTACTGAGGCTGCTGGCTGTAAAACTGCTCTCTCTGTTGTATAATGGAGCTCTCCGTATATGATTGATAAATATTTTTGAAAAATGAGAGCGCTAGTGAGAGGCATTTGTTTTCTTAACTCTGAAGTACTGACATCAAAGTGTGATGTTTACTCCTGATAAGGCTGCAAATCATAGCTGTGCTGGAAGTGTTTCAGTCAGTGTGAGGTGACATTTGGAGCGAGACAAACACAGCACCAAGCAACAAAATGGATCCACAGAGCAAGGTGCATCATCAAAAGCTGTTTGTGATTCTCAGTGCTTTAGGGCGGATTTTTCCTCGAAATTATTAAACTGAAAATGAAGACATTTCACTTTTAGCATTACTGCTATTCAAGCTTCATGTGTCTTTTTTACCTCTCCCCAAGGAGTGGGGATCCACTGCAGCCTTTCATTCTTAGGGCAGCGCCGCAGGACGCAGGTCTCTTGGGCTTTGGGTCTGTGGTGCTGTCTGCACATGCTGTCGGGCACCACCACCGCTTTGGCCCCAGGATCAGTGCTGCGGCAGAACACACTCCGCTTCCTCAGTCCACGCCCGCAGGTCTTGGAGCACTGTGAGTGGACAGGAAGGAAGTAAAAAAAGTCACAAAAGTCAATAATTTATCCTCAGGAGATTAGTGGTTCAATAGGTAAAGCTTTAATGACACACTTAGTAAATCATACATGCATGCACATACACTGTAACTTAGTCTTTATTTTCTTATGATTACTTTAACCTTCAGCTGTCATCACATTAACAGAGGTTAAATTCTTGGCTCGGACACTGTACATGCATTTGTAATTCATCACATGGTATACAAGCAAACAGAAGGTCACCGGTTTGATGACAGCCCATTATGGCCTTACATTAAATACAATAAACCAATAACTCCCAGATGAATGTGACCCCAACCCATCAAAGTAGCCAGTGCTGCTGTAAACTCCGACTGAAAAGCAGAGGTGGACGACGGATTCAAACTGCTCCGCTGGGACTGACAACCACAGCAGTCATGGCAGTTTATATAACAACACTGCATTAATTTATTAGACAAAGGACACATACACATCTGTGCACATCCATTTACATATACAGCCATGCACAAACACACATCCCAGTTGTCCTTTTGTCACTGAAAGGTCCGATTGATCTTTTCAGGGAGAGTGGCCTTGCCTCTGCGTGACCGCCGACTGAACTCAGACTGGTGTGACAAAATAGTCCAGAGTGTCCAAGAGAATGATGGCTGAATGACAGCTGAGTGTCCCGACTGTGCAGGTCACACCAGCTAATCAACAGATCTGCTGCCAGGCTATTAATATTGTATAAAGGTGAAATGAGCAAATAAAAGTGCTGTCTGGTGTGTGATGCACTGTGGTTACAGAGGAACCAGCTCACACATTGCAGTCATACTTGGTTATTAGCCATAGGATTGAATGGCCTAATCAAATGTTGGCTCTGCAAAAAAACATATGAATACAATCCTGCAAATCAACATCTTACAAGAACGGTTGATTGCAAACCAGACAATGACTTATGATCACTTTTGTGTGGCTGTTGTGATTCATGGCTTTGTTTGGTTACTATGTGCAAGAGGAGGTCATTCTCGTCCAACTGTTCAAAGTAAATTCCCCCAGTCCTGAGGATGGACAAGAGCACAAGAGAAAACATTTCTTTGAGATGACAATGGAAATACAAGAAAGACAAATGGTTTTTCAACAGCTAGCAGTTAACAAAATGCAGCTGCCAAAGGAAATAAGTTAAATAGTCCTTTGTATCTAAACAAGTGGGCCACCATTACATTCTGTAGGTTGTCTTCAGTGTTCTCCACATGTCCAACAGAGGGCAGCAGAGCGTTTGTTTTAGCATGAGTGAAACGTCTGACAGCTTACATAGGAAACTGTGTATGTGTGTGTGTGTGTGTGTGTGTGTGTGTGTGGATCTCCTCTCAGGCACGTGTTCCTGTCATGCAGATGTCTAAACATGTAAGTGTGTTTTAAGCTGAAGCTGGCATTGCTCTACGTGAATTTTAGCCAACAAATTACCTCTGACAGCGGGCACACGTAACCTGTAAGCCCTGACAGCAAAACAATGATTTTACAGCAGACAAAGAAGAAACAGAAGGAGAGTTTCATCAGCAGCATTGAAACACGTTTTCCTTTTAAACTCACTGTCAGCACTTCTCTTTTCTTTCCTTGAACAGCAAGTATGACAGCAACTACAGACCTTTTTAACATGTCACAAAAGCACAAGTGTAAATAATAAAAAAATTATGGCTGAATTCTATTTAGCTGCTTCAGTTTCAAGTTCAAGGTCCTGGTGTTGTGCCTAGAGGCTCACTGTCATGCTGCCATGGACCAGGGACGCTTGGATAGAACAAAGCCATTGTTAATGTCATACAGTCCCAGTTTGACAATAGAAATGTCTGCTGTGGAAAAAAGGGCTGTAACGACTACATACATGGCATGTATTTAATTTGTATAAAATGTAGCATAAAATAAAGATTTGTAGCATCAAAGTTGATTTTGTCACGATGTTTGCAAGGTCAGCTTCATTGTGTCAAGTAAGAAACAAACTCAAGTTATAGCAGAACTAACAGTCTTCAGAACTACCAGCAACAAATGTAAATAGCCCCTTTTACACTGCCAGATTTTCCGCGAATGTTGGGCCATTTTGCCGGCAAGCTGTGAGCGTTTAGACACACAGAGCCCAATTGGCGAGTTGATCCGAGGTGCCCAATTTTCCACCTCGTAGGGTAGTCATATTGGCGGAACCCTTTTAGTTTAAACGGACCGAGGCGGCCTTCCACAACAGGAGGGGCTGTTGATGACTTGTGGGAGGAGCTGTTGATGACGCCGCACGTGTGAGCCACTGGCAGTGGATAAACAGGAAACAGCTGATAGCAGGAATTAGAGAGCAGCAAGTAGCAAACCTGATAGACACTGTAAAGATGAGGGAGACAGGGAATTGCGCACCCTTCTTGCCCTCACAAACGAAGAGGCCATTAACCATCAGATGATGGGAACGGTGAAAAATGGGCCGATTTACAAGAGAATCGCAGAAGGACTGACCAGCCACGTCTACCCTCGGAGCACGTCACTGTTTACATCACACGCTGAGCTACACATTTTGTTACTTGCTCATGCCCCCCATTGCCCCGAAAAAGCGCATTCTGTGTAAACAAAAGTAGGTAGGCAGCATTTTGCTGCACTCCCCGATTTTGTTGTTATACTGCCAATGCTGAAAGAAGACTGATTGGGCTTTCTGCAAATTTGCACAGTTCCTATTTAAAAAGGGCTATAATGACATCAAAATAAATGTTGGACTCTTATGTCAGTGAAAATCAGGTTAAGAGAGAGGAGGAGCGCACACCAGGGTTGGAGAGGTGCTGACCATTGACACACACTCTAAGGCTCGATGCAAAAATGTTTTCTTTTATTCAAGTACCAACGTTTCAATTGATACCCCCAATACCCTGATGAAGACGGTCTAGTCGAAACGTTGGTTTGAACAGTTCATCCCATGGGTTGTCAAGACATTTCACTAATAATCACAAGTGTCAGCCTCTTGAGGGAAAAGTCAGTATCATCAAAGTCAACAGCATTACTCTTCTAATGACCATGGCGTTATCAAATTTTGTGCTGATCCATCTAGAAGATATGGATATATTTCACCTGATAAGTTTTAGGCATGTTGCTTTTGTGGTGGAAAACATTTCAAACGCTGCCACAAACCCACCTGTGACCAGGATCCCGTGCTCCACTCGGGCGGGCAGGCCTGGGTGTGGCACGGCTGGACCTGGGCCGGAGAGATGACGGGGCAGAGGGAGTGCACCACCACCTCTTCCCTCTGGTAAGTCACCTTCCTCAGGCAGCGCAGGGTCCTTGTCTGCTGACCTCCTCCACACGAGCGACTGCAGGGACCCCAGTCTCCTGTTGCCCAGCTGTGGTGGGACACCAAGAGGAAGTATGTGTAAGTAGTGATTTGGTATATATTAAATGATGCATACATTAGCTTATATATACACACATTATAAGGAGCTGCCATGGAGAAAATTCAGCCTCTGTCATCAGGATACCAACCACATTACTGAGCTCCTAATCAGGACGGCCAACCACAGCTTCAAACTCTAATCTGCTGAACTTATTTTGGGCCAAAACACACATGCAGAAAAACACAATTTCACCCTAAATTACCAGTGAGTACTAACACACCAAAAACTTTTGAAAACCACTTATTATTAAGCGGTTACACTAGCTGTTTTTTCTTGCTTTTCTTTAAAGTTATGATTCATAAAAATCTAAACCTGCTGCTTTTTAAAATACTCCAAATATTTTTACACACTGATCTTTGTCATTTCACAAATTGTTAGTTAAGATCAAAGAAAATACACAGGCTGAAATATATATCCACATCCATCCACCTCTGTCCGCACTATTCAGATCTGAAACTAAACATGTCGACCATATTGTATATACAACTCTCCATAACAGCTTTTCCAGGTCTCCAAGGCCAACCGCAACATACAGCATACAAAAAGGCTACGGACAGATGGGGACTACAATCCCTCATGCCTCTCTTTTGTCCTTTCCTGTTTTTTCATTCCTCTTTTCAGTTCTCTTTTCACCTGTCCTCTCTCCTGCCATCATTTTATTCCCAATCTCTCCCGAGAGAGAGAGAGAGAGAGAGAGAGAGAGAGAGAGAGAGAGAGAGAGAGAGAAGAAGAAGAAGAAGAGAAGGTGCCCGGTGTATTATAGGGGGGTCCTCCGGCAGACTAGGCCTAAGTCAGCCTAACTAGGGGCTGGTACAAGGCAAGCCTGAGCCAGCCCTAACTATAAGCTTTATCAAAGAGGAAAGTCTTAAGTCTAGTCTTAAATGTGAAGACGGTGTCTGCCTCCCGGACCGTAACAGGAAGATGATTCCACAGGAGAGGAGCCTGATAGCTAAAGGCTCTGGCTCCTGATCTACTTTTGGAGACTTTAGGGACCACGAGTAACCCTGCGTTCTCAGAGCGCAGTGTTCTGGTGGGATAATAAGGCACTATGAGCTCTCTAAGATATGACGGAGCTTGACCGTTTAGAGCTTTATAAGTTAACAGTAGGATTTTAAATTCAATTCTGGATTTTACAGGGAGCCAGTGCAGAGAAGCTAAAACAGGAGAAATATGATCTCGTTTCTTAGTTCCTGTTAGTACACGTGCTGCTGCATTCTGAATTAGCTGGAGAGTTTTTAAGGACGTACTAGAGCTACCTGATAATAGAGAGTTACAGTAATCCAGCCTTGAGGTAACAAAAGCGTGGACCAATTTTTCTGCATCTTTTCGGGTCAGGATAGGCCTAATTTTCGCAATATTACGCAGATGAAAAAATGCAGTCCATGAGGTTTGTTTTAAATGAGAATTAAAAGACAAATCTTGATCAAATATTACTCCGAGGTTTCTTACGGTAGTGCTAGAGGCCAGAGCAATGCCATCAAGAGAAACTATGTCATCAGATAAAGAGTCTCTGAGTTGTTTGGGGCCAAGAACAATAACTTCAGTTTTGTCTGAATTTAACATCAGGAAATTGGTGCTCATCCAAGTTTTTATGTCCTTAAGGCAGTTATGAAGTTTAGTTAATTGATTACTTTCTTCTGGCTTCATCGATAAATACAACTGAGTATCATCCGCATAACAATGGAAATTCATAGAGTGATTTCTAATGATGTTACCTAAAGGAAGCATATATAGAGTAAATAGGATTGGTCCGAGCACAGAACCTTTAGGAACTCCAAAACAAACTTTGGTACGTAATGACGATTCATTATGAACGTGAACAAACTGAAAACGATCAGATAAATAAGATTTAAACCAGCTCAGTGCAGAACCTTTTAGGCCAATTAAGTGATCCAGTCTCTGCAGTAGAATTTGATGGTCAATTGTGTCAAACGCCGCACTAAGATCTAATAAAACAAGTACAGAGACAAGTCCTTTGTCCAAGCAATCAGAAGGTCATTTGTAATTTTAACTAGTGCTGTCTCAGTGCTATGATGCACTCTAAATCCTGACTGAAATTCCTCAAATAAATTATTATCATGGAGAAAATCACACAGCTGGTCTGCAACTACTTTCTCAAGGATCTTTGAAAGAAAGGGAAGATTAGATATTGGTCTATAGTTGGCTAACACCTCTGGATCCAGGGTGGGCTTTTTTAGTAGAGGTTTAATTACAACTACCTTAAAAGACTGTGGTACATAGCCTGTTAATAAGGATATATTGATCATATCTAATATATGAGTGTTAACTAAAGGAAAGACCTCCTTAAGTAGCTTAGTTGGGATGGGGTCTAAGAGACATGTTGATGATTTGGATGAAGAAATCACTACAGTCAATTCTTGAAGAGAAATTGGGGAGAAGCAATCTAAATATATATTAGGTTTTACAGCTGTGTTTGAGGTTAGATAGGTACTATCTGAGGACAGGAGATCATGAATTTTGCCTCTAATAGTTAGAATTTTGTCATTAAAAAAGCTCATAAAATCATTACTGCTAAGGGCTAAGGGAATACAAGGCTCAATAGAGCTCTGACTCTCAGTCAGCCTGGCTACAGTGCTGAAAAGAAACCTGGGGTTGTTCTTATTGTCTTCTATTAATGCTGAGTAATAGTTTGCTCTGGCATTGCGGAGGCCCCTCTTATACGTTTTGAGACTGTCTGTCCAGATTAAACGAGATTCTTCCAGTTTGGTTAATCGCCAATTCCTTTCAAACCTTCGCGATATTTGTTTTAACTTACGGGTTTGAGAGTTATACCAAGGAGCGAATTTTCTTTGCTTTTTTAACTTCTTTTTAAGAGGAGCTACAGAGTCAAGTGTTGTTCGCAGCGAGCCTACGGCGCTATCGACAAAATGATCAAAGTCGGTACGGGAAACCTCTGTTACTGAGGGACTTGGTATTGAATTTAATGACGGAGTAATCTTTTCCTAAAATTTTGCGACAGCACTATCTGATAAACATCTAGTATAGTAACTGTTGCTGAGTGGCGTGTGATCGAGTAAAAAGAAATCAAAAGTAATCAGATAATGATCCGATAGCGAGGGATTCTGTGGAAAGACTTTTAGGTTATCAATTTCAAATCCATACTTCAGAACTAGATCGAGGGTACGGTTAAAACAATGAGTGGGTTCATGTACACCCTGACTGAAGCCAATGGAGTCTAATAATGAGATAAACGCGGTAGCCAGGGAGTCATTATCAACGTCGACATGAATGTTAAAATCGCCTACAATAATAACTTTATCTGATTTAAGAACTAAACTGTCCAATGCTTTTTGCCTCTCCTGTCCTCTCTCTCCTTTGGTGTCTTTGAAATCCTGCTTCGCCACTGATGAAAGCCTACTGCTGCTTCTAAAATAGCTTCTGTCTTGGCATTGGGGCTGAAGGGGGAGATTACAGCAAATGAGTGGTCTGACAACCACAGGCTTAGAAGAGGGAGATGGAGAGATGGGCAGATGGCTCAGTCCAGTTCTGAAACGACATGCTACCGCAAAGACCATTCCTCCACGCCGCCGACCTGCTTCAGGGAAAGAAAAATGCTTTCATTCTCTTTCAAACGCCACAGACAAATGAAGCAGCAGGACTAAACTGCAATTTGGAAATGGGAAAGATGTGAACCATTGGGACCCGAAAGCATCGGTTTGGGATTTTTGGGGACTGTTTGCTTTTTTTCTCCTCTGTTTTGCCTGGCTTATAAATAACAATATATCATTGGGGAAAAGTGGCCTAAGTGCCACTCCGCTTCGCTGCAAACCACCACTGACCTAGCTGTAATTTGTATCTCTGAAATGTTTCAATAACTGACATTTTTTGAGGTAAAAGAGTGCAATACTGCAGGGGAGGTTTTGAGAAGCTCACCCATGCATTTGTAGCACTTGTATGGCTGGACACCAGTCACCACCTAATATTGAGTTTGACTTAACTTTTTATGCTTAATCATATACAAAATTACCTTCTCTGCCAAACTGGCTGCTATATCCATGTCAACCAGGATTCTTAAGAAAGTATAATTTTTTTTAAAAAACCCAGGTTTATGCATTTTTACATTTGTGTGGTTTGGTGTACTTGGACTTTTCCCATCTGTACTTATTTTGCTTGCACAAACATCTTTTCCATCTCCCTCCTTCTATTTTTTTTATTTTTCAGCATTTCACTCCAATATGGTCACCCAGTGGTCCCATCAGACTCTGACATTTGCATTCCTTTCTTTTAGTGCTCTACAGCATTAGTATTTGGTAATGTTGCTGTAGAGCTCATTGAAAGTTTCTGTGGATATTAAGAGTAGTCCAACAGGCGTTTTTTACAGAAGACATTTTGAAATGTCACAGTGGAGAAAAGCACGTGTAAAGAATAAAAATAAGGATGGCGGAATTTATTTTAGCTGTTTCAGTTTCAGGGTCCTAGTATTGTAGATGACTTGCACACCATCAGGACTTACTGGGACAATTGAATACTATTTTTAACACAAAATAACAAAAGCTATTTCTTTGAGCTCAAAACAGATGTTTGGTAGATTATCACAACCAATTTTTATGATTTTATTTTCACGTTATTTCTTTGTTTTGTTTTTTTTTTCAAGATATTTTTTCAGGCATTTTTAAGCCTTTAATTGATAGGACAGATAAGTGTGAAGGGGGTAGAGAGAGAGGGAGTGACATGCAACAAAGGGCCACAGGCTGGAGTCGAACCCGGGTCCACTAAGCCACCGACGCCCCTTTTCATGTTATTTCTTAACTAGAATTTGACATGGGTGCAGACAAAATGAAAAACGTGGCACTCAATTTGGTTTGAAATTAATTTCCATCAAGCAGCAACCCCAATGGCTGAAAAATGAAGCCAATGCGGAAATGCCAAAAACAACAGTTCCTCGAATGGATTTTGGTGTCTAAAGCTAATTGCCTCCTTCATGACAACTGCACGGGGGATGAGGCTTAAAGTTATTTTTAATAAAGATGTGGCCTCTTTGAGTGACAGGTGCTACCACGGCATCAACGCTGGTTAGGTAACATAGCCATATTGAAACCCCAGGTTCAGAGTAAAGGCATAGCCGTCTCCATTTCAGTGTGTTTTCTGTTCTAAACAGTTAATTGTAATGTTTCAGTCTACTAAAAAAGTCTTATTCAGTTCTTGTACTACAAGATCCTCTAACTGTACGTTCAAACCAGAAGCTTCCAAAGAGGCAAAGTCTGTCGCAGACGCCCAAGAAGCATGACTGTCAAAAATATTTGTGGCAGCTTTGGTTGCTCTAGTCGCTCATCACGTGAATCACTGAACATTCGATCATGCTCGTCAATTTAAAGGAGCTGCAAAGCGGACTCCTGGCTTCAGAGCAGCGTAGTTGCTGCTTGCTGTTGTCCAGTCAACAAGCTCATAGTTGGCCCACAGAAAGTTATGTTTGGTCAGTGAAAACAGAAAACGTATGTCATCCCATTCAAACCAAGCACAGAAGACTTGCATGCTACGTGTCAACACTAGCCTGCAATTCTCTCCTCCGTTACTAACATTACACACTTTAAAACTCACTAGACCAACCAACTACCTCCGCGACGCAGTCCCAAGCCTCATTCTTTTTATTTTGGTCTATGTAACCAAACAGTGACACATTATAAAGGACTGAGTGGGAGTGAATGCAAGTAATAAACTTCTCGATATCCATTGTCAGAACAAGTGTGCTGTAAGTTACATGGCTTGTTCTCTGGGACCTGCTTCATTGAAGCACGTCAGCATTCCGACTGGTTGACGCCGAACCGCGTCAGAGCTCATTACCATAAAGTTAAACGAGTTTTAACTTCCCTCCGGACCCGCTCAGGTCGCCCAAGACGCGTGGCTGACGACCAGGTCACCCAAGTCACCCAAGTCACCCAAGTCGCCGGGCTCTCATTGAAAATGAATGACTTCCGCCGCTTTGGAAGCTCTGGTCACTTTTGGTGTGAAAGTACAGTAAGGTGTTGGATATTCAGTTTTTCCAATAAGGATTAAAACCTGTTTTCCGCTAGTAAAACAAAAATAAAAATAAAAATTTTCAAATATGGTCAATTCTGACTCCAAAAATACAAGATGGCGACAGACAAAATGCCAAAGTTGAGACTTCAAAACAGGAGTCTACCAACCTTTTGGTGACGTCACAGGGGCTACATACAGTTTTTTATACAACCTAGATTTCCATGCATCTTCTCTCTGACCTTGTTTACCAGCACCAAAATGTTTTTCTTCCTCCAGTTTGGTCTTCATTATGTTTCTATTTCGGCCAGTTTCCTCTTAATTAATAAATCAAGTCTATATTTTTATACCTTATAGATATTTTTGACTGTGGTTAATTTCACATTAGTTGTTAATGAAGACATTAATTTCAACTTAAAAAATCACTTATGTTTATAAAATGATTTCACATATTAGTTCAGTGTAATGTAAAGTAAACATAAAGTTGATAAATACAGGCCCTAGTCAGTATCTACATATGTTGTCTCTATTTTTGTACTCATCTCGTCTGGCACAGGTACAACATGTCTTACTTTGATCTGTCTACATATGCCGCTCTGTGATGCACAGAGAAATCCCCAACCTTTGATAAGTGACTCTACAGATGGCTTCTGCCAAGAGAAAGGGCAAAAAAACTTCAAACACGGAGGTAGAACTACAGAGGAAGAGAAAATGGAAAGGTAAGGAGGTGGGGATGGGGCTCTGCTGTGGAGAAAATGGAAAAAAAAAAAAAAAAAAAAAAAGACTGACATATGAGCATATCTCTTCCTAACTGCACACTGGGCTGGTAGATTGAAGTGACTTCTTAAAATTCTCCTTGCATCCTTTTTTCATATTCAGAAACTGCTGCTACACCACGGCTGAAAATCCCAGTTTTCCCTGACAGCAATATGGGGAGTGAAGGTTTAGAGCAGGTCTAAAGCAAAAAGGGGGTGGATGGGAGAGAAGGGGAGAGGGTGATGAGGGTGGGTGGGTGGGGGGGGGGGGTTGACTGGCTCTGCATGGCTAGACTGGCCGGGCCCTGTGGGAATTCTGCCGTCTCTGCACAATAAAACATGGATAGGCCTGTCAGCACCCGAGATCCACGCTGCAGAGATAAGCAGGCACTTTTACATTCCCCCTCCTGTCAGACACACACCCGCACACAGAGCGCACATGCATCTCACCTCATTGTCAATTTTTCTTTTCTCTGCTGGGCTCTTGAATGCATGCCCATACATCCTGGAGGTCTTAATGCAGTCATTAAAGCTTTCATGCTGCTCACTCAACTCAACTTTCTTCCTGTGCAGCACCCATAAATTGGCCCATACACACAACCAGCTGAGAAATGGTGTCAGCTACTGTATAATAAGATCCATGGGTGTCAAACACTGCTTTATACTCCTGAATGGACAAACCACACGGATGTTATTTATCTGGGCTATACCATTTTCTTCACTCAAACAAAGGGG
Organism: Epinephelus fuscoguttatus; assembly: GCF_011397635.1. Taxonomy (NCBI): domain Eukaryota; kingdom Metazoa; phylum Chordata; class Actinopteri; order Perciformes; family Serranidae; genus Epinephelus; species Epinephelus fuscoguttatus. The sequence continues at coordinate 11,206,277 of NC_064753.1, forward strand.
GGAGGTCGGGACACGCAACAAGGCTGTTTAATACCTTTCGCCGAGATAAGAGAAATGGTATGCCCGAGATTAGGCGCAGGAAATGCCCTCTCGGGTGGTGGGAAACTTAGTGAGAAACAGAGGCTGTATGTTGGAGGTGTAACCGATAGCTGTCTGGCTTGTTCAACCCCTGACACAGGAGAAAGTTCAGTCTGGACTTGTTGTGGCATGGCTAATGGTGGACAAAATGACAACCGCATTAACATCACACAGAAGCAGCTTGTATTTTTATTTTTACCTCACGCTTTGGATCCAAAATACGTTATTTCAGCGTCACACATTGGAAAATGTGTCTGCATATGAACTGTAACTGTGCATGCCGCCCTGTGAGTGTGTGTGTGAGTGACTGTGTGTGTGTGTGTGTGTGTGTGTACTCTCTCTGAACCCAAGACACGGTTCCCTGCCTGTTCTTTGGAGCAGCGCTGTAAATCAAGCTAGCTCCAGTTCCCTCAGCCAAAGGCCTACATAGGAGCGAGGCCATTTATTCAGTGCTGTTTCAACTTGTTACTCCACTGCACTTTAGCCTGGTTTCCTCCTTTGCTTTCTGCACTGGTCCCCGAATGCTCAGTCTCTTTTAAAAATGCATGCCATTAAGCACGATGTCTAGACAACGCAGATAAAACATGGGCATGATTTTGCTACTGAGTCAGGACGCTCTGAGAATTTTTGAGAGGGACGATGTGCACTGAAAGCAACAATCAGTCTGAGTTGGCTTTGATGTCTCCCTCCCTCTTTTTAGCCTTGTCTTTCTTCATTTGCCTCTCTCTTTCTTATTCTCAAGTGTTCGCTAAAGGGAAAGGTCCAATCCAGACTTGGAAACATCATCCTGTATTTACTTCATGACAAAAACAGTCAGCCAATTGGTTGAACCTTGTGTCAAGGGGTTATACTGGAATGAGATGTCTCTGACAGGGCCTGGGCCAGAATTTTAGAAATACCGAATTCTTAGAGAAGAAAAAACTATTCTGTAAAAACTATTCTGTAAAATGTTCACCATGCTCATATCCCAGGTGGGCATTTTAACAGGCTAACATTGGGTAATTAGCACTGAACACAACGTGCAGCTGATGGGAATGTCTGGAGACACATACATTAAACAAAAATTCAATGTGTGACTTTAAGATCTAAGACTTTTTTATGTGTCAAATTTTGATCTTCTAAAACTCCATGTAAGTGAGCACAGATCACCTATCCACTTGACAGGTGTGGCATAAGATGCTGACAAACAACATCATAGTACACAGGTGGAATGGTCACAACAAAAGGCCACTCTAAAATGTGCAGCTTTATGAATGTTCATTTCTCAACCATAAGATGTCTCCAATGTTGTTTCCCTGAATTTGGCAGTACATCCAACCATCCTCTGGTTTTAACTAATTTGAGAAATATATCTACATCTTCTCTTTGAGAAAATTCTTAGATCATTAACTTAAAACCTGTGGAAAATGGGGGCAACAAACAAGTGTGTGTTTAAATGTGTGTTCAGTATATTTCATATTTTATTTATTAATTTAACTGATCAATTTTATTTTCTCTGACGTTAATCTTCCTACATTATTGTATCAAAGTTGTTTCAAAGCCTTCTCTACACTACTAACTATGCCTAGTTATCGCCGCCTCACAGTTGTATGCCTCTATGAACCATCTCTTTCCAGACTCATTTGTTGCCATAAGAGTTTACAATCCTTCAAATACAGATGTTACAGCAAAGAAGCTGCAAATTCTAAAATGTGGATGCTTCACACACATCTTCAACCCGGGAGCTCGGAAGATCTATAGAATCAGCACAGTTTCAAGGTGGATACCAAGGATTAGTGTCACTAATTCAGAAGTGTCTTTGCAGAATATTACAATGTCACATCGAAGTTGAATGTAACAACATAGTTATAAAATGTCATCACTCTGAAGTTTTATCATAATTAGCCTTTGAAGTCTCGAGTTATGGCCAAAAACATGTTTTGAGCTGTCAAAAGTGACCTTGATCTATGACCACCAAATTCTAATCAGATTGTCCTTGAGTTCGTGTGAATGTTTGTGCCAAATTTGAAGAAATTCCCTCAAGATATTCTTGAAATATCACGCTGTGTATGTGATGTGAGAACATGATGGATTAATGGACAGACAACCCGAAAACATAGTGCCTCTGGCCGCAGCTGTCGCCTGTGTGGAGGCAGAAAAATGTCAGAATCAGCCTTAAAAATCCAACATTCTGTGATCACATCCAGCATGTCTGTAATTGCAGAATGTGAACTCTGTCTCATGTCATAGAATCCCAGAAATAAAACATGACCCTGGTGACCTCAGTGGTTCTGCTACAGGCCTGTTTTCTGACCTCAGCTGAAGCCACAGCTGGGAGCACAGGGTTCAGTTTACTTTGAACAAGTGTACTTAAAATAATGCATTCTTAAATAGGATGTTCTTGACTGTGATAATTTCTTGTATTATTCAAAATATATTTTGTTCGTTCTAGGTTTCGGTTCCCCGACTGGTTATCACTTGCCAGGTTCAGACAGTTCAGATTAAGCTCAATGGTCCACTTGTCCAAGACATGAGGATAAAAAACAGACATTATATGATTCTGTCATGTCAGAGTGATTAAAATCCACTCAATATGCAGGTTGACATACAGCTGGAGAAAACACTGCAATGGATAAGTAAAGACTGATGCAAAAAGACAGCAGATAGGGAGGGCTTTCATGTGTTTTTTCAAATAGGAAAATGAGAAAATCAAAAATTAGAGAGCGGGCAAAGAAGGGAGGAGGACGGAGAGAGGAGAAGAACACAGGCTGAGCAGAGTGGTGGCCGACCACAGCAAATGGACCACAGGCAATCTCTAGACTGCTCAACCACAGTGTGCGTGTGTGTGTGTCTGTGTGAGTATGTGTGTGCCTGTAATAAAAACAGCGCCTAAGGTTCCTGAAAATTTGGCAACATAAAGACACATACCACATATCCCACAGCCAACTGTACATGAAGAAATGCCTTGACCCCCCAAACACACACACAGCAGCACTTACTATGCAGGGCAGGGCTGTGTGTTGCAGAGATGGGAGCCCAGTGTTGGTTTGGTGTGAGGATTACACATGGTGGAGTTGACCTGAACCTTCTGGTCCTGCAGACAGATTGCCTTGGTCGAGATACGACCTGATAGAAAAAGAGCGAGAGAGTTGATGTAGTTCTTGGATACAGTTTGACAACTTCAGCATTCATGCCTACAACATGGAAATATGAACAGTTCAGTTTTGTAACTGTCATGGATCAAAATCTCTCTTAAGTCAAGCCTGTCTGTGAGCGGCTGCAGCCTCTGAATGTGGAACTACAAGGACTATAGTAAGAACACACACACACACACACACACACACACACACACACAGCCGTCCACTGACAAGTGAGCAGGGGATTGCTGTGAGTCTTTTGAGACCAACAGAGTCTGAACTTCTCAGTTGACAAAGGTGCTTTTCATTAGCCTTAACACACTTCCTGGACCACATTCTACTCCAGGAATAGTGCACAATACAAAAACACACTCAAACACACACGAAGAGGCAGATACAACATACACAAACACACAGATAAAATCTGACACGTGCACATAGAATACACACATGAACACACACTTTTTTCAACCTGTTTTTTATCAGGTTGTCTACATCCCCAAACAAGTTCACATTTCAGATCTTTTATACCACTTTAAACTGAATCTTCCACTGGAAGGTTGCATAGCTGCATTTGGTGGAATCCAGGGGTTATTTAACAATGCAGACTCATTGCGTAATCTAAATGCGTATGATGGGAGAAAATAGGGGCACTATGAGCAAACAGGTGTTTGTTGCCACACTGAATAGTGTCTCCCTCCATTGAGATTCACTAATTAACCTAACCTGCAAACTCTCTGGACTGTTGGAGGAAGACGCAGAAACTAGAAAACCCACGCTGACATGGGTATTTATGCAAAATCTGTAGGCCCCAGCCTGCCAGCGTGTTTGAATCCGTAACCCTCTTTCTGTGAGGCAACAATGCTAACCACTCCACCACCACCGTACCACCCTAGCAAGCAAATTAACAAAATAATCCATGATCCATAGCTTGTTTGAAGATGCTACTTTCCATGAATCTTGTAAAAGGGGTCTTAAGTTGAGGAAACAGCATTTTTTTTTTTTTTTTACAAAGAAAAAACTATAGATCAGAAATGTTTCATGCTAAGTAAACCTACTTTACCACTGCATATTGTACTTGTTTGTATGTTTTAACAGTGTGTTTTCATTTTTTATGCTGTAAGAGGAAAAGCTTTAAAGATGAGGAATAGTCAGTGTGTTTGTTCCTCTATCTCAGGTAACAGTGGCTTATATTACAGCAGTTAGACACCCTGTTTAATCCATTCCTTACTCTTTTGCTCTTATGTTTTTGGTTTTGGATAGACTACAAAATAACAACCTCCAAACTCTCTAAATACCAAGTATCGCTCTCGTTACAGCCCCAAATACACTGCTTTAACGTGTGGACAAATCCAAAGCTTTGCTGGCCTACCATGCCAAGTTACAATTGCTATGCAGTGACTGGTAACTGCCATTCAAGGGAAGAGTTTAGCAACCGGTCAATTTTTGCACACGATACATGAACACACACAAAAGTTCTTCTAGTTTCATCCCTAAAATAAACACATACAGACCAACATACAGCACACAGTCTCACCTCCAGCACAGGGAGCAGAGCAGTCAGAGCGCACCACACCCCAGCTGTAGTCGGGTTTCCTCTCAGTGCGAGGCAGCGTGTACTCCCACACCACACCCGGGTTCTTTCCTTGTAGGAGAATCTGTCAGGAAAGAAAACAGTGAGTCAGTAAGTTGTCACATGTTTGAATATAGTTTGTCTTTTAACCTTTTTCATCTGGTGGAAAGCACACTGAGCATCACCCTGTTTCATCAACATCAAATTTTAACCACTACATCCACTTTTTCCCATCTGCTCTACAGGTTTAAACAAGGAACCTTCCTCATCCAAATGTCCAGGCTGCCAGTATATAGGGAAGCACATCATGTTCACACATATCAAGGGTCAACAATTACAGAGAGAGCATTGCCTTGGTGGTTGTCAGTGTTCTTAATCGCTCATCTTCTCAGCCAGCTGCAACTAATTAATTATTAACTAATCATTACCAGTTAGCTTCTTATCATTTTCTGTCACAATGTATTGTTTGACTTATAAGATGTTAGGAAATAATGATAATTGTCCTTCACAACTGTTGCAAGGTGGCATCTTCAAATTGCTTATTTTGCCTGCCTGACAGACCGAAACTAAAACATATTCAGTGCTCCTGCAGATTCTTAAAAAGTCTTAAAGGCATTTAATTTATTAATCCAAAAATAAAACCGTAATTTGCTTTAACATTTTTTTAAAAAAATCTTTCAAAAGTCTAAAAAATGCTAAGACATGGGAAGTGCAATTTTAGGAATTGTTTTATTTTTATTATTTATTTTTAGGTTCCATTATAAAATCTCAAAATAATTGGTAGCATCTATTTTTTCTTTATAATTTACCAAATGCTTCTTGCATTAAACATCACACAGGACAGGATAGTGTAACCAACAAAACTCATATTTTTTTTCTGGCTGGGATGCTCAAAGCAGAGGATCCACTGTCTGCTAGCTAGCTGTCACTGTACCCTGAACGACATGGGGAATTGCAATTGCAATTCAATGAAAACTGTCTATTTCAGCAAGATTTCTCTGCATGGGTGAAACCAGTATGTGGCAATGCATACGAGACACTGCACTCAATGCAAAAGTTTTTCAAACTCTGCACAATGGGACTCAAGGCAGTGCAATCCCACATGCAGAGTGAGAAACATAAAATCGCCAAGAGAACTCGCCAACAAGTATTTTCCAATTCTGTTCTACCATCGTCTCCGCCACGCCTATTCCCCCATCTCTGATACCAGTGCCAGGGTCAGCAGCATTCAGGTGTACACCTACATAGAAAACATAGGTAGTGTGGTGTCTGAACACAGTGACAAAACACCAATTATACAAATCAAATGAGGGAGTAAGGGACCAATTCCAGGCAATGTTCCCAGACGCCTTAAATTTCATGTTGAAGGGCATTAAAAAAAATATGTCTTAAAAAATATATTAAATATAACTTGCCTTAAGCTGTGGGAACCCTGTATATGTCAATTAAAATTATGGATCTTCACATTTGAGAAGCTGGAAACAGCAAATGTTTTTCAGTTAATAAATGAATCATTTCAGCACTAGATTCACATTATCTCTGACTTCCAGACTGATCGGTGTACTGTAATTTCAAACTAACCAGGTCAACAGCAAACATAAACTGTCTTCCCCTACATACAGTATGATGTATACCCTCTTACTGAGCCAATCTGTAACAAAAATGTCACATTATTTTCCTTTGTATTTTGGTACAAGTCCAAAAGTCTATACAGTAAGTGCTACACTGTATAAAAAAAAGGTTCATGAAAGGAGAACAGAAACAAAAGACCCATCTGTTTTGGATTCCAGTACAGGAGACTAAAGGTAAGACCACTGACAACGTGGCAGCTCAATTTAGCCATTTAGGTCCCACTGAGCTGTTAGATCTACTACCCACTAACCAGAAGGTTCCAGAAACATTAAGGAGCGCTTTGTTTCCTCTCTAGTCCAAACTGGCTGACCACACTATTATAAGGTCATTTTATTTGGCCAGTACAGAGCACATATGAGGGACAATTTCCACTTTCTTTCAAGAGTTAGCTTTTTTTTTTGCCACATCCTTTACTCTGGCTGGTGATTCTGAGTTACCTTTGTCTGTACGGGAGATTTATTTGGACATTCAACTCAGGCAAAGACTAACAGAAGAATGAAAGCAGACATAACCATTACAGGAGAAGCATCAGGCTATCATTAAAGCAACCCCGTGAGGACTGCCATGGTGAAGAATTTTGTTAGAGGCACATTTACATAGTCAGCTCATAGTGTGTCATTTTAAACCATTTGAAAACACTGCACTGGACTGTGTTCAGTATAGTTATGTTTCTTTTACAGCCCACCTCGGTTTAGTTCAGGTTGGGTGGGTATTAATCTTTAATCCATTTGGCAAATTGAATTAAGTCCAAACTGTCAACAGCCATTCCAGTGCCTGAAAAACATATCAGGTCTATCAGTATCTGCAATAATGGACTTTGACAAGTGTATTTTCTTTGGGGTATATCCTAAAGCTAGAGGAATCTACCATCAACCATCCAACTTAAGAGAGCCAAGCACCTCCTGGGTCCGATCCACATTCAACAGTCCTGGGGCGCATCCACTGACTGGACCAATAACCTTCTGCTGCATGTTAACTGTTCCATGTGTATGGTCGGCCAAGCTCCAGACAGGAGGCAAAAGGAGATTACGTTTATGTGGAGAGGAGCGAGGAGCTCTCTAATGTTAAACAAACACATCTAGATATGTTGGTACAATATACAGATGTGTGAACAGCTGGGAGAATGTAATAAATGTGAGGAAAAGATACTTCCTGAGGTGAAAGAGACAGGTGCATACCAGTGGAGTTAGATATTGTAGTTTGGTGTGCTAATTTGGCCAGCTCACCAACAATAGTTGTTTGATTGCCGCAATTTGAGTCAAAAATCGCACTCTGTCTTTGAGTCTTAACTCAGACATAATACCTGATTTTAGGTTTGGTGTGACTTCCACTTTTTTGTGGATATAATCATCTTAAATAAACATCCATAAGTCTGCTCAGAAAAAAAAGAAATCCTCATATTTTTAAGTTTTTGTCAATGTCAGAGTAATTCAGTGATAGTTGTCAGCACATCCATGGGCACACTGCCAACAGGAGCTGCTTATAGCTAATTTGGCCTACTTTCAATGGTGCCAATTTGACAACATTCCATCAAAAATAGACTCAGAATACAAAGCTCAAGCTGTAGGCAACTCACTGAATCCATGGCAACAGTATACTTCCTGTTTACATCCCCCAAAGCATGAAGTGTAGTTTGAGGTATGGGGTGTGCATGGGGTGGGGGCCACAGTTTTTGTGATTTTGACTGCAGAGGGGCGCACATGTCAGACTTTAAAAACCCCTGCACTCAAACAAGCTTGCCTGCTTATGTTATCTTTTTTTCTGCAGGGGTGTCATTCAAAAGTCAGCCAAAGCTTTCGTTTAATCACACTGAGTTAGGCCTGCATGCTAAAACCTGCTGTGCATATTATTCTGCACTGATAAGAGAATCACTTAAGTCAACTCTGAAATCAAGTGCAGACACAGATTTGACCACCAAGCACTGGTAACAGACACTGGAGCCAAATGTTTGCATAATTTCACATCATGCTGACACTTAAAGAACTGTCTCTAATGGAGTACATTATTTTCCAATACATAACCATCATACATCACCATCAGCTGCTAGCTACCCAGGTCCTGATCTTTTTATAGTCAATGCTTTTTCCCTGCTGTTTAATAAACAAACCTCAGCTTAAACCAGGTTAAACCAAATCTTAAAAAAAGTTCTGTCTAATATGTCTCCCAGTTAAATGCAAAACTTCATTCTGTCTTATCAGAGTGCTACTGTTCTTCCTCTCTTACCCTCTGTAATGGCCAACATCCACAAATCAAACTGAGGTTTAACATTTGCACACTCATTGTCTCAGACTGTGCACCGCCTAAACTTGAGGGTGTCTAGCCTAAAATATTGAAATTGTGGCCCTGGCCTCTTTTAAACTGCATAGGAATCGGCGACACTTTAACACCCACAATCCCTTTGCTGATGCTAACCACCCAAACCAAACCCAAACCCACTGCCATGAAGCAACTACCACCACTAACCACACCAGGACTTTGTGCTTATCCAAGCAAACCAACTCTCACCAACATTCCTGCTCCTTCGCCAAACAACCACCAATAATGTGAACCAGCAGCTATAAAAACAACATTCAGCAAGATTTTTTTTTAATCCCTTTAATAGAGGACCTACACAACATTGAAGCCTTGAAGCTTTCTAAATAACTGATCTTTCTTTCCTAAGCCATTCGCAATGTTGAATACACCCAACCAACCACAGCGTTAACATTGTCTCGGAGAAGAGACGCTAACTTTTAAATAATAATTTCAGACATATCCTAACCTGTCTCCTCTCCGGTTATTCAGTCTAGGACAACTGCCGCCAACGCTCATCCCCTGACTGACAACTAAACACCTGAACCAATAAGAAAAATATAAACAAATAAAACCAAAATCCCACAACTTTCAGCAAATCAGCCGCAATAGCAACAGTGACTTCACGCTTGCTCCCACTTCATGGACAGAACTCACACTGACCCTGTGAACACTTTGGTAGTCAAAGCAAATAACAGCAGCAGCAAAATACTGCCTTGATATTAATGACAACACATATAAATCTACTAAAGCTCTACCGCCAGCAAATAAATGAGCTTTATCTGATCTGACAACACAAACTACTTTTAACAGGAATTGCATGTAGAGAAAGAGTGCAACAGTAACCTCTGTCACTTAGAGTTTACATGCAAATTAATAATTTGATGAAACAGATTCAACATCATTGGTTCCCATCTACCAAACATCAGTGATCTCTTGGGGTGCCTGCCAAGGGCCCAAAGAATACTAAAAGACAATATCCACTCTAACAATAGCCTGTTCACCGTGCTGCCATCTGGCTAGCGATACAGGAGTATATGCTGTTGTACCAGGAGACCACGGACTTTCTTCTTTTCCCAGGCTGTAAGACTCTTCAACACTGTACTACACCAGAAAAAAAATTCTTGTGTAGCATGAAGGGACTACAGTACAATTTGCATTCTGTTGTGCAACTCTGTAATGCAGAATTACAATAACTGAACCCTGAACTTGAACCTTCTTTTTGGGAACATTCTGGTCTAGTTTCAAGCTAAAAATTAACAATGAACAATATGTTTTTCCCTATACTACAGTATATCCCCGTTCTTCTTCTACTTAACATAGAAGTCACAATATTACAGTCCTATAACTTAGGTCATTGCGACCAGTTTTCATTATTATCAGTTTGGCATGGCGACCATTTCTAAATACTACATTGCCAATGATTCTCAATGTTGTTTCAATGGAAAAGACACCAGTCAGAGGTGTGAATAAGAGCTGTATTCACTGCTTTGTGATTGCAGTTGGAAACTATAGCTGCAGGCTGTATTATCTGTTTTCTTAACACCACAGCAGTTTCTTGCCAAAATGCTCCTGTATCTTTGACTTTTTTGTCAAAGAACCAGATGTTTTCTTATGCAGTTGTTAGTCTTTGGGACTTAACTTTAACTTTAACTGAGCAAGTTCATGCCTGTCCAAGCTTCAGATATGCTTCAGCCATGAGCCACATAACATTGTCTTTGGGATGAGTTAATGGGACGTTTACTCCCAGAACCTGTGATGCCCCGAGAGAGCTCCTCGCACTTTGTAGTGATATTCAGTGTGCATAAAAAACTCCTCAGGCAAGGACAATGTTGTTGTGGCTAGATGAAACCGAAGTCAATTAGTTATAAATTGATTAATGGAAAAACAGTTTAAAAATCTGACCTTAACTAAAAAAGGCTTATAAGTTTGACAGATCAAAATAGCCATGTTTTTCAAATGTGCATTTGCATTTAGAATAATTCTAAATTCTTGCTGTGGAATAAAAATAAGACATTTAAAGTTTCTTTTTCAACATGGTTTAACATGGTGGTGAAATAGTTATATGCTGTGCACACTTGACTTAAGTTATCCTGTTTTTGGGAGTGTCAGAGTTGGAGCAAATACTGGCTTCCCCTGAATGGCTATTTTTTCTCATATGGTTACATGTATTTACTTGTGTTATTTTGGTTCATAGAAAAGTCCGTATATATTGAAAGAAACATATATTTCTTGAAGCAAGGTTTCAGGATAATGTGCCTGCCAAGCTCACGTTGCATGATTGATGGGAGTCTATCTTCCTACATCAGACCACAGAGTGTCTTGGTTTTCACAGCGCGACCACCACACCACTCATCAAGTCAGATGAGATGATGATGAATTAGAATGCAGCAGACACAGATATCAGTCTCACTTGTGGACTCACAGTGCTTTGCCCTGGACTGGCATGACCTCGCCTCACCATACCACAAGAATGTCAGTTTAGGGGGAATAATCCTCCTTGGTATCCACTGAGACCTCAGCCATATGTTCCTCCTGCTCTTGTTAGCTAGGTCTCCCCACCAGCTGAGCAGCTGTACAGATGTGAACACCTTGTCACAGTTTGCGCTCACACTCCTCAGTATGTTTTTTTTCTCTGAGTGGTTCAAGCTGAGTAAGGGTCTGTGAGTGATCGGTGCATTTACCCTCCCCCATGTTCTCTCTCACTTTCTCTGTGACAGCGCCAGTTAAGTAGAATGTGTGAAACAGATGAAGATCAGCAATGGAAAAAAAAAAACCTGACTCGCTTTCCTTCATTTGGCTCTTTTCATTTGCAGTTAAAGTCTCTTTGCCCTGACCTTAGCTTCTCACATCCAAAGAGTTCAATTGCAGAATTCTTAATCTTTTAATCTCACTCTCCCCCTCTCCCCATCCTTCTCTCTCTATCAACCTCTTTCTCCTTTTTGTAATTACAGGACATACTTATAGAGATTATGCTCGTGTCATCTGCAGATCTGCAGCATGCTACCGCTGAGCACGCTGCTGGACAGATGTATGACTGAGACACACAGACAAGCAGGAGGAGCACTGTCAGACTTAGTAAAGTCTCTGCTCTAAAGAATATTTAGAACTATTTAAACTTAGGTCTTGGGTCACTCTTCTGTACTCTGCAAACTAAATGGTGGGAATGCAATGACCACAAAGTAAGTGGTGGGAATATGGTGACTTCAGTACCATGAAGTATGACAGGGCAAGACATACAAATGGTCTGACAATCAGATGGTTGTGAATAAACCCACAGTTAGTTTGGCCCAATTATCTAAACCACTTGATTTTGTAAGTAAAACCAAAAGAGAGTGCAACCGAGATTGTCCCTAATGATCTCTCACAGAGACCTGTGTGCATGTACAACAAAGTCCTGCAGGTCAAACGTGAAACAGAAAGTGGTCTGCACACTTGGTATTTATAACAGACAATTATACTGTTTGCTTTGGATTCCTCTTCCACGTAAGTCTGACTAGCCTCTTAGCTTCTTGATAAAAACACTGCTCGTGTTTTGTGCCCCATCTGAGATTCTGGCTCTGTCATCATGTTCCCCGAACTCAGCAATTACCTGGGTGACAACAGTCTCATTACCAATAGGTACAAAGGCCGAACGTACAAGTAAGTCTACAGCTATGCTCGAGGCTCTGTGAGACTGCACTTAGACACAGTGGTTCTTGTTATTCATCTTTCTTTAGTGTATTAGCACGCTACCACTCATTAATCAGCATTACCCACAAAGTTCAGCCAAGGCAGACGGGAATGTCATTTGTTTTGCAGTTACTTCATTATAAACCAAAGAGGTCTGGGAAGCATAAATGTTTGTACAAAGCGTTGTGCTTATCCACCCAGTAAGTGTTGAGATATTTCTCAGCATAAGTGAAGAGTCAGTGGCTCTCCAAAGTCATTAGGATTCATCCTCTGGGCACCATGAATGTTTGTACAAAATTTCATGGCAATCCATACAAGAGCGGTTGAGATATTTCAGTCTGGACCAAAGTGCTGGATCAACCAACTGTCAGACATGCTGACATTTCCATCCCTACAGCCAATCCGCCAGAGTGCTAAAAATAAGTTTCCTTTTTAAAAAATTAAAAATAAAAACTGAATTATCCCTACATCTAACCATGCTCAGTGAAAGCAAAATTGTGGCATTCCAGAATGCAAAAATTGCTTAAGTAGAAGTTGCTAAGAAAAATCATAAAATCTATCTTGCAACCTCTTCTGGGAATGACAATATTAGATTGTTGTTACTAGTCTGCATGTCTGCAAGCATTTGTCTTGCCAAAGGAAACAACAATGGGCTGATCAAACGCCAACTACAGCAGCTACTCCTCTAAACTGCCCACAAACAAAAGTCTCTTTTCTAAAATAACTACAAAAACATTCAGACATTTCCTGATGGCCAAACAAGTGACCAGCCAAGCACTTTAGAAATTTCACACTGGTGTTCCTCCTGGATTCACAGGCCACTCATTCCTGCTTCAACCACAGGATTTCAGTAGCCCAAGGGACTGAGTTGAGACTAGCTTTTACATGACTACCACTTCACCCATGTTGGAAGAGGGAAAAAACTCTTCCCTTCACCTGGTTTCCACTTCTGTTTCCACGCCTAAGGTTCAGAGTTCAAGAGAAAATAAATGCTTTTGCTGACAAAGTTATGTGAGAAGAACATCCCACACATCCCAGCACCATTCACTTAAGTCATATGGATAATGACTCGGCCACTTGTGGAATATTAGTTTTGCTCTCAGGAGGATACGCCTGTCCAGCATCACATTCTGCTGCTTCAGGACGGGTAAAGACTCGCCCTCCCTTCCAAGCTCTGGTTTCTGACACGCCACTGATTACAAACGTGGGGCAAAAAAAAAAAAAAAAAAAAAAAAAAGGGAACCACCAGCTCATAAATCACCTCCTATGCTATGCAGAACATCTCACTTCAAGCAACCATCTGATTTTATACTTTTCATCCCCGCCTCTTAACGGGCAGTTGACTTAGGGATTTTTCTCGCTCTATTAGCTGCAAATCACATGGCTGCAACAAAGCACTTTTGAGATCAGTGGACATGGGGGCCACATCCATGGCTTTGAGTATGTGTATGTGGACAAACACGTGACTGGGTGACACTGGAGCCAGCAGTACCAAGAAACTGTACTGCGTATAAACAAGAGGCAGGCTTCTGCCATGTGAGACTGAGCTGAATAGTGAAAGTGGCACAAAGGCTGATTTAGACTAATTGCGCCACATCTCCCTTTTCCCTGTCTGCTTTATTGTCCTTGTCATTATATTGATGCTTTAAGGATTGGTTAAACAAATTTACACAAAACATATTTTCTCACTTACCCTTAGCCTAACCCCTAACCCCTAACTCCCTAGCCCCTAACTTGTATCTGATCACGCACTGACATGTTTTGACTGTGCTCATACAGAATGCAATGTCGTTTTTAAAAGTGCTTTAATTTCATATACTGTACAGTCCTAAATTTGCCCTTGGGTGGCACAGATTGAGGAGAGGTGGTGATTATTGAGCTTTCTGTCTTAAACTAACATTGACAGTGTGCTCTGGATGAAACAACCATTTAAACTGTTGGCTTTGATTTTAATTAATCCTAGATATGTCTTCTTCTGCTGCTTTTAATCCTTTTGTTCTCTTTCTTTCACTCATAAAGAAGACAGCTCTGCACAGGATCGACTGTTTTAAGGCCCTAAAAGCTGAAGATTCTTCTGATTAAAGTCTTCCATGCCACCCACCCATCCCCAGATCATCCCTGACGTAACCAATCAACAAACACAATTAATCCCCCACAGAAGCATTTCAGACAGTTACAACCACCCCTTTTTTCCCTACTACCCAAACCTCTTTTTTTCCATCTAAGCCTATTCATATCCAGACGTAAGAAGAAGAAAAAAAAGAGGCGCGGCAGCTCTGCCAGGGACCCTGTCACTGTCAATTGCCACAAACGGACATCACCCGGCAGAGGCGGCTTACTTCAAACACCAGCGTCTCATTAGTAGGTCCAGCAGCATAAAGGCTCTCCGGCTTGTTGAAAGAGCGCTGGTAGTCGAACACAGTCCCACCAAAGTGGAACTTCCCTGGCCAGTCCACAGTCCATTCCCCGGTCAGGTAGTACTTCCTCTTCAAGGAGCGGACAGCCAGGTAGCTGGTGGAGACCTCCATTTCCTGAATGCGAATGCTTCGTGCTCCAGCTGGGACTGTCACCATGGAGTAATACTCTGGGGAAAAAAATACAGGGAAAGAAGGAAAGTCAAGGCTGAATCATGACTAGATATTTACTGTTCTCTAATTCTTATGTCATGTTTAATCATAATCCAGCTATCCAAACACACAAACACCATCATCTCTGCTTTACCTCATCATCAACTTTATCTCTGGTCCATGTGTATTACTGCACAGGGATGAAGTGAATCCGTCCATTATGAAGTGGGATTAGATGGTTTTTCAATGTTCTTGTTTGTCCGCTTAAGTCTCTCTTTGTCCTTGCAGAAGGACTCAGTTTATTCTTGCTAACATGCACAGACAGCCTACAAACAAAGACAAGCTTACCGTTAGCCCTGTGTTGAAGGGTGTATTGGCCCTTGAAGAACTTGCAAGTGGAGTTGTCTCCCTTGCAGATTCCACAGGCATCCAGAGAGGCCTTGGAGCCCAGTATCTGGTCACAGCCTACTGCCTGCACACACACACACACACACACACACACACACACACTGCATCAGTGTGGACAGAACTAGGATTGTGAGGAATAAACTAAAAATTTCCAAAATCCGGGGGTGACTGTTAGTGCATTGGTTTTAAATTGGGTGTTTTATGTAACTATTGCACCTGGACCTGGATTACAATATGAATCACAATATGGATGCAGCATTACTCTTAAAATTAGATGAAGTATAGGGAACAGATTGATATGCAGTCAAATGGAGACATTATAGTTATTTGGTTCTAAGAAATACCAAAAAACTGTCAAAATACTGGAACCCCATAACAGTTCATTAGCCAGGTTTTTAATACCTGCTTGCACGCATTTTTCTTCAGCATTGAACATACTGAGGTCAATTCCTGCTGAGAAAAACAACAACCTTTTTTACTATTATGCCTTTGTGCATGCTAAAAGCCATTAGATGACATATTGGCAAGAACTGCTCCTTAAAGGGCTGCAAGTAAGGCAAGCAACATGAATGCTTTCGACAACTAGACAGGTTTTACACAAATCCCCAGTTTAACCCAATTATCTAAATCTCTTAAGTAAAACTGAAAGTGAACACACCCAAAATGTCCACTGCAATCATGTTTGCACTGCAGTAGGTCAAGGAATTGGCTGCATAAGATTTAATAAACATTTGAACTTTTTCCAACGTTTGCCTTCTTTGTGAGGCAGGTGTTGCAACTGCAAAGCCTGGACATCCACACCGTGATATATAACAGTAATTATTATTTTTTTTTTTTTTAAACTGAATCAGGTGTACCAGAGGTGTATTCCAGAAAGCAGGTTTAGTGAAAACCCTAAATTTATTAACCCTAAGATGAGGGAAACTTTGTTTTTTTTCCCATTCCAGAAAGACAGATAACTTTAACCCTGAGTCAGTTACTGTAGTAACTCTGTGAACCTGACCTGCTTGCTGGCAAGTTTTCTTCAACAAACCCTGAGTCTCTCTCTGTCTCCTCCCTCTGACACAACCAGACATGCTGTTTATTTCCTCACTGATTCAGTCCGTATCAAAGCGCATATTGAAGCTTACTGTGTGTCAGAATCCAAATCCTGGTTGGATAGCTGTTTGTTATTAAGAAATATCTTAAGTTACCGTTCATCATTTGATTGGTCACACTGATGGAAGATAATTCCTCTAATAGTGGAGATTATATATTAATATTTCTGAATGAGCAGGGTTGTTGAGCAGCTGCAGAATGTAGTTTGAAACTGAGTTTGTGAAATCGACTGTGTATAGTCATAAACTGAACATGTTTTAACAGCATTTCAGTGACAATGTTTAATTTTAAGCTTCACTTGTTGAAGTAGCTAAAATAAAGCCGATGAATGCTGTTGAGCCAGAGATCCAAATAGATGTCGAAACTTTAAAATCTACCATATTTCAACCTTGACATCTTTTCAATTGCAAAATAGAAACCACATCATCACTGGATCAGATTGTGAGCTACAATCATGTCTCCATGTCTTTGATTTATATGTTTTTAAAACCTTCAGCTACAGTTTTAATTTTCAGTTTCTGGCCCCTGTGTTTTGTCCCTATCAGATAAAATTTTAAAATTTATTTAAAATTTAATGTTGGCTTTGGCCTAATGATGGACAACATGAAACTTTTCCTCGCTCTGACTCTTTTTTTAAGCTAAATATGCATAGTCTGCATATACATGCATTAATAGCCCTGTGTCCACTGGATTAAAATGGAGGCTATGCCTTTTATATACCTGTTGCTATGGTCAATTATAGTATTGAAGCTCCATTGATGGTAGCTTTTTTTAATTCACCAAGCACAAGTTTAACTCAGGGAACATACACAGAGTTTATTGACCTGACTGATCAGCTGTTCTGGAACCGAAAACCTCAGTTTTCCATCTCACCGTTCATCAACTCAGAGTTCAGGGTTAGACACACAGTTTGTTAAACCTGCTTTCTGGAATGGACCCCTGGATCACATAGAGGCAAATATTTAGTGAAAGCATCTATGACCTGATGCACCTTCCTCCTTAAATCTACTTTTGAAAACACTTAAGAGAGACCAGCTCCCCAAGACCCAAATCAGTCTGCAAAAGATTCCAAGCCTCAGGGGCAGCATACCTCAAAGCCATTTTTGGAGACAGATAGTAAGAGTGGGTCTGCCGAATATGTCAAAGTGTGTAGACGGTAGCTTCCAACATTTTTCAGATGGATAAATTTACATAAGTAAAGAAGTAGCAAGTTACAATTTGCCTTATAAATAAGGTCATGCAAGTGATGAAGTCCACAGATGGACAATGCAGGCCAGCCAACCCTAGCATACAGGGAGCAGTGGTGAGTGGGTTCCTTAAGATTTGTAATGAACCTCAGTGCTCTCTGGTATACAATATCTAAGGAGTAAAGGCAATAAGACGATGCATGCATATATAAGCATCACCAGTTTCCTGTGTACTGTCATGTCAAATCTGATGTCACATAACATTTTTCTGCCACAAGGAAAAATAATGTCCATGAGGAAAGTTTTACTGTGCAGCACAGTGAATCCATACAGATAATGTACCTCACACACTCCATCAATGCAGACATCTCCTTTGTGGTCGGAGCAGGAGGTGCCATCTTTGACCTTGCTGGACATGGCGAAGAAGAAGTCAAAGTCTTCTGCAATGCAGTACAGCTTACAGATGTCTTCATCTGCACACAGAGCATACAAATGCAGTCAGTAACACTATTACAAAAGGTAGCATCAGTGAAAAGTGCAAATTGTTGTGGGGATGACTCTTAATGTTACTGATTCACCAGAGTTCTTCTATGACCTGGTGAAGGTAAAGTTACCGTGGCTACTGTACTGCAACCTGTTACACACACACTATGTACAGCTCCTACTGAGGCTGAATTGGAAAAGATGGAAACTGACTATGAATGCACCCAGGGGTATTCATGTGGGGCTACAGGTTTACTTTGTGGTTCAGATCAGTTATCACAGACAAGTCTCTACAGCCGTCTTTGATTAAAATAAATGACGGTGAAGGTGACTTGGCCCAAGGTCCCAGAAGGCAGTTCAGAATCTGTTCCTCTCTACATCACCTCCCATTCATCAACAGCTTAAACAGGTCCGGGACGACGGCCAAACACGCTACTCTCCTTCATTGCACTCTCTCTCTCCCTTTCTCCCTCGCTCTGTGTAACAAAGCTGGCCCGTAGGCTTCTTTTTTAAATCTATCCCCACTATGTCAGGGGGTGCAGGTGGCTACATGTCTCCCATGCACATTACACAGAGTGATCGTTTCCTCCAGCTTTTTGGCCCTAATCATTGCAGCAGTAAATAGAGGTTGCATTACAGAAACACTTTATAAAAAAAAAAAAAAGATTAGGACAAGCAGAGCAAAGAATGAAAAGATCTACAGAATTAAGACAAGAAAAAGCTTGCCCTAAGCAATCTGCAATTTTCTGTGTATTTAGCTGTGCTATGTTCTTTGAACAATGAGATTTCTTTGCCTGTGCATTATGTGCCAATAATACAGTAAAGATGTCTTTATAAACGTCCAAAACATCCTCACAGCAAATTATGCATTAAACATAAACTCACCACAGGACTAAACAGACTTTGTACATTGTTGGGTTATATCAACTGATCACCTTACCATCCACTTTGGTGTAGGGCTTCCACTTGTAGTACCAGCCCCTGAAGGGCTTGCTATTGTACTCAGCGCACTGCTGGGCCCGGAAGTCCACAGCGTTAAGAGGGCACGGCCGAGTGTTACACAGCTGGTTGAGACGGCTGGAGCCTGAACAAAATTTACCATTGTTCTGTGGCCTGGGTGTAAGACAAGACAAGACAAGACAGAGAAGTAGTAGTAGTAGAAGAAAAAGAAGAAGAAGAAGAAGAGAGACAAAGAAAAAATATTTACAGATGTGAAATATCCTCTTTGTTTCATTTCAACTCTTCTACCTTTGTATCAATAAGCAGGGTTGTAGTCAAGACCACCTAAACCAAGACCAAGCTATGGCTGAGACCAGAGTGTACCAAGACGAGACCAAAACTCTGAAGGGATGAAATCGAGTCAAGGGCAAGACCAGACCAGTGCGAGTCCCTCACTGCATGACATATTTACATTAAAATGTGGAACATGCAACCGAGACAAACGCCTGTAAAGATGCCGTCAAGTTCGAGACAAGATCCAAGACCTTCAAAAAGTTGTCTTGAGTACGCTCTTGAGACCAAGTACGATCACGAGTACCACAACACTGTCTGTTAACAATGCACATATGCTGTGCAGAACTGTACTCGTGCCTGTACTACACATACTCTACTTCCTTCAGTTCAAATATAAAGATACACTTGTGTGATTAAAGGTACCCTGTGGAGTTTTTGAACACTTGTAGTGCTATGGAGCCACGTTTTTACATGTGGGTCTTCATTTTGTTTTCATCGGCTAGAACATACAACAGTGTGGGCAACATAATACACTCCTGTCAGTTCCACACCATTCAACTGATGAACAAGTGGAGGTGACAACACGCAAGGCAGTGAAGAAGAAGAAGAAGAAGAAGAAGAAGAAGACTGCAAGCTAGTAAACATTGATGTAAACAAGGACTCAGTTCCAAAGTCCCTCATACGCATCCACATCCACATCCACATCCACACTGATACATTGTCATTTTAAAATGCTGTTTTAAAAGGTCCATTGTACCACGCCTGAAAAGGCATATCTAGATTGTCTGCTCTGTGGTTGGTTGCTTAGTTAGAGGAAATGCTATAGAGATGGCAAAAAGTAAGACCGGAGATTTCCTTGCTTAGACCAATAAAGAGGTGGAACTGTTACTGAAAGTAACACATGTGCATAAGGTGGTCAGTGTGGCGGAAGAGTGGGAGTTATTGCAAAGCAAATACAGTAACATATCAGAGCGTTACCAACTAGGAGCATTATCCATCGCCAGAAAAAGACATAGCTGTGGGAAGGAAGTACCCACCCAAGAAGATCGAAGTCAGGAAAGGTAAGTTGACCTAGCTTTACACATTGTGACCAAGGAGACACAATCAGGGAGTGAAGATGGGTATTTGCATCATTGTTTTCAAAAGTCTTCATTTCCACCTGCTCAGACTAAAAGGCAACCCCAACATTTTCAAATTAATATGGGGTCAGCAGCGTTTTCAAAGGTCTCCATTTTAGGGGTTCCAAAAGGTCGGAGTAGTGGGGACGCTAGGCGTAAATATAGCAATAGTTATGTGTTTTAAAATTATTAGTGTGGATGTAACCCTAGACATAGAACCTTCACAGACTTTTAACAACATAACCTTCATCATGTTGAACCAAATCAAAATAGAGGTCACCATAATAAGACAAGTAAGCACACATATGTACATAACATTGGTTACTAATGTGTGAACAATATTTAAAGGTCATATCATCTTTCCAACTCCCTCCATGTTTTTGTTCATTATCTGATTCTCATTGTCGCTGCTGTTTTGCAGACTTGTTGAAAGTGTGTATAAAGAGTTCAGCAAGACAATCAGAGAGTCCTCAAACACTTGCCAAAGTAAAGTTTTAAAAAACTGCAAATGTTTAATGAGGAGGAACATGCATTCATTTGTTTTTAGAGAACTTTTAGAAAACAGGGCAGCTTTAAAGCTTCGCGGGGCAACTTCACACATCTCGCAATCAGTGTGACTGATGAGCCAAGACAAATTCTTTCAGAGCATAATAAAATCCAAGATATTATCAGAGAAGTGTCTCTTACATTTTCCTTCATCCATGACAAATGTGCTGCCTTAATTCATCAAAATGACACCATCTTATCTGTCAGTATGGTGTCAGCCCTGATCAATGTGTAAATTAGAGTTTTAATCAGGATTAAAGACCATGTTGGTTTAAAATAGGACTGTCAAAGAGAAGTTTGCATGCTATGTCTGATGTCTCCTCAGCATACCAAATCAACACTTCTCTAACCACACGGGAACAGCTGGTACACAACATAAACAGGTAATGGAGCTTTAATATGCCATTAAAAGGATAAAAGCAATCACCACTTGTTAGAAAAAGACAAGCAAAGTCTTGATATTTAGTAAACATTAGAGTGCCATGTCTGACTTCTCAGGCTTTCTAGACTCCTGCCAGGCATTCCAACACAACCACCAGCAGAGAAAATTGAGTTTAGCTATTTACCAAAGTGGTCTGCGCACACACAGACTCTCTCTCACACACACTCACAGACTGGGGAACCATGCTGATCAAACAAGTCTAATAAAGACAATTCCCTAAGTGTTAAAACATAATGAAACCCTTTGGAAAAGGAACTGAAAAAAGTGCATTACAGAAAACAGTAAACACCAGCAGGAGAAGGCAACTAGAGGCATATTTCTTTGAATCTCCTTCACCAAAGCAACATTATTGAAAATGTCTGCATTAAATGAATGTTAGCAACAATCAGAAGCAAAACAGCATGTTGCTTCACTGCATTTTTATTTCACTCCAAGCGTTCGTCCCCTCCATTCAGATCTGGACTCAATCAAACAGTGACTTAGCTGCCAAGAGTGATGGAGCTCTATTCAAGGTGTGTGTGTATGTGTGTAAATGTGCTCAGTGCCGATCTCGCTTCCCTTGGTGAGGGGGGGATTGGCCCAGGTTTTTGTAGGCCTGATCCTATTAAGACTTAGCGGCAGACAAATGCAGCCCATATGGTAATGTGCTTACGGCAGGCTAGTGGGGGACTACACTGTATACTCCGTCAGTCAAGGCCCTCTGATCAGAAGCGAGCATAGACGAGGGACAGTTAACTTAAGAAAGTTGAATGCACTTCATGGATTATGGACAGTCTGACCCTGAGTTTCACAACACTGTTGGGGCCATAATTATAAGCTTCCTAGAACAAAGAGTTGCTTCTAGTGACAAAATTCAAAGAAATTCTCAGAATTATGATGTTTTTTTTAAGAAATTCCCTTTACAGGCAAGACTAGATCCTTGTGAAGATAATTCGCAAAGCATCTCAGACCTTGAAAGAACTCGTAAGGTTAGGCTTTAGAGTTTTTTAAGCAGAGTAGAAAAATGGCAGAAAGACGAAGCCGTAGGAGAAATATTTTCCAAAAGTTGAATGACAATGCGTTAATGATTATGACTATGGGTTAGATCCTACAGGGATAATGTTTGCGGTCGATGTGCTCACATCTTTCACCCAACACTTTAATGCTATAACGCCAGAAATGAAAGTGATTAGGACAGGACTGGAAAAATGCAATAGTGCAGCGGTGATGACTTGTGCCTTTCACAGCCTTCCATTATCAGAGTGATCATACAAACAACACAGTACTTTCACTACACTCACAAGTCAGTCTTTAGACGCTTTGCTTAACCAAAGACTGATGTCTTTCTCCCTGATTTTGTGTTTAGATGGGCGGATACAATTTCAGAGTTTAAAAAAACTCCCTATGTTGCAGAACCAATAGTAAATCCGCAGGGCGGTCCTTCAGTGGCTCGCTGAACTCTTGTGCTCGTAAACATAGTCCGACTGCATTAAAAGTTTTAAACAAAGTCGCTGTAAGTCCTTCATTTCCACAATCTTGTGGACTGAGCAAATGGACTTAAATCTCTCGGCATCCATTTTCAAGCTCTCTGTGTTTGTTTCCTTGCAGACGAGAAAAGGGGGAGCGCACATTTCCGGGAGGGCGTGTCCTTTTAAAAAATGCAAGAGGCGTTGCTTTGTTGCCGGCCATTTTCTCTGGTGTGTTAAACACACTTTAGAAAGCAGTGTCCCCAGACTATAAGAAGGCGGAGATCTCTGATTGTCTGGTGGTGAGACTATACTTTCAGTCTTATATTGTGATGCAGTTCATTTTATTTCCACTGGGTGTCCACACCTTGCAGGCTCAACCAATCCCACCTTTTAAAATAATGCATCATATCTGGCAACAAGGTCAACCACACCTTCTCACTAAACCCACTGTCACACATGCACTGCAAACCTGAACTTACATAGACATGTAGGAGCTTTATGCGTGTGAGAATCAGGACAATAAATGGACTTTACCCTCCCAGCACCCCTATACAGTCTGCGTGTTCGATCGAGCCCATGTGTGAATAGAGCAGGTAATTGTCCCCAGAATTAACAGCAAGCAAGTAGGTGTTTTGATGACGTTCTAACCATTCGTCTCGCACAGAACGGAAGAAAACAGACGTCCAAGGGTCATTCATTTACACAAAGGCAGCAACAAAAATATCTTACTGGAGACATTACAAGATTCAGGAACTTCTGTCGGTAAGAGCCAAATCCAAAATCATCAGACAAACTCAAGGAATGGCCAGAGACTGTTGTTTGTTGACCAAATTAAGAACCAGCTATGTGATTACGTGTAATCCATATCACTGCACACTTTTCCCAAGCACCACCCCTTAACTTAACCAAACAGATACAGGGTATTTCCAGTAGGTGAGAACACTTATGACACGGACAATCTCCTGTTGTGTGCTGTATGTGTAAAAGGGAAGCTCCGGGCCTGATTCTGCAAACACTGTCCAGTGGTAGTACAAGAAAACAGCCTGTGGTAAAAGTCTCAGTCCCTTTCTTGCTTGGAGTTGCTCTGAGAATTTTCTGAAATCACACCTTGGCTAGGACTACTTCCTTTTTTAGACTAATATGAATACATACTAGAATATGTATTCGTGAATATGGCCCCTGGTTTCTCTTCCAAAGTTCTTCTTAGTCTTCTCCACTGCTCTTCTCTCCCTGGATCCTCCAGTATCATTGCAACTGTAAATCTACTCCTAACAAAAAGACAGAAACCAGATATGACAAGTTTTCAGTTTGGGTTTCAGTCATTCCTTTCCTGTCTCTACACCCCAACTCCAACACAGCCCTCAGGACCCTTAAGTATGCTTAAATGTCGTAGGAGTCTGCTAAATCTGTTCGGCGACAGAAGCTGGGAGTAAACTCCTGTAGGTCAGAGGTCTAGTCTTGTCTTCTTCTTGAGTCACCTGCTCTCCCCCTGTTTCTCTCACAGCTTCCTACATAGATCCACATTCTGCTGCTCTGCTATGGGCCTAACCCCTGCAAAACTCCTTTACAAGTCTACAAGGAGACATCACACCATCGCCCCCTCATAGTACACCCCTTACTCCCTTTAAATCGAGTGTGTGACAAAATGTGCTCCCTACAAAATCAGGTCAAGATCGTGAACCTAATCTCCTTGTTGGTGAGGATTAGGTTGACTGTGTTTGATCTGGCAGGTGGTCTACAGGGAATGGAGGAGTGCGGAGCGAAGTGAAGGGGGGGGCAAGGAGAAGATTCATTTTCCGTCTCGAAGAAACTCCTCGATGGGATGGCTTTAATCGGCTGATCCAATAGAACTCTTTTACAAGACTCAGCAGAAGATACATGCTGGCCTCATTAAATGGATGAGTTTGTGCAAAATCAAATGAATGATTTTAAAGACTTCTCCCGCTGAGTGAGGATGTTATAGTAGGGCAGAGGTAAAATGTACAAGAAGCTGCCATACCTGTGTGGTCAACTTCCAAATAATGAAGGGGTTTATTAGATTTCACCTAAAATTGAAGATATGGATTCCCATACATGCCTTTAATGCATGTATCTACACATCCTGCAAGTCTGCTTAAAAAGTGTTAGTGATTTTTGAAGAGGAGAGCCCAGACTGTCCAGACAGTTCAGTTTGGGGGTGAAGATGACATTAGAGACAAGCAGTCAGATTCAGGCTAATCCTTCTTGTTCTGCTCAGATTAAGAGCAGAGGGGCCCTGCCAAAATAATCGCAGATTACTGGGGACAAACACACTCTGAGTCAGGGGCTAAAACGTGACTCAGGGGTACATGCTGCAGCTGGGATATGGTCTGAGTGTGTTTCGGTGGCTGGATTGTATTGGTGGAGATGTGTGTTGTGGTAGGACTGAGGATGGTAACAGACGGGAAGATATATCATATTAAGACATAAACCAGCCTAATGTTATTGTCTTCGCACAAGAGTTCTAAGGGATCTGACAAGTAATACAAATGGTATCATGACTTGGGTTTGATGTTTATCCTTCCCCATCTTTCCATCCCCTCTCTGTTCCACTGACCCCTTAACTCACCATTTAGCAGCATCAACCCATTTTTTCAGCAGCTGCTGCTACAAAGCACTCTTTAGTGCCACAGGAATGATAAATGAACTTGACAGCTAACCTGGTTTAAAGAGCTCTGTGGCCCTTTTTGGTCTGCCAGTTCTGGTGTATAATGTGTATCATATGAGGGCCGGTCTGCCTCTGAAACCTTTTGGTCTTTGATCCCTTGCGAGGATTAAGAGACGAGTCGGCTGTGACGGACGGAATAGCCACATCAGTGTCTGCCCGGCTGTTAAGTATGCAGTGATGAAGCCGGTGGAGTAAAGAGGACAATAAACTGAGTATCTGGACAGACACTTTAATAGAGTGGATATGATTAAATAAAAAAAGAAAACGTAAAAACCTGAAAGGCTACATTTTCTCAAGAAAATGTATATGCTTTAAACAGTAATAACTGAAATAAGTTAGAGTTGTCGCGGAAGTCCATACACAATTACTGAAAGATGTTGAAATGGCAGTTGAAATTCATTTGCTAAAAGAAGTTGAAAGTTCATTTTAAGTGTCAGTATGAATGAAGTTGAAAAGCCAATAAAAATGAGATCAACGGAAGTATAACTTGGGGTGAAAGGGCTGTGAGGAAGTGAAGATTCAAATGGAAATAAAGCAGTGAAAGTTTGAGAAAAGCGAGAAGTTGAAAGTGTAGGTGAAGTCAATGTCCCAAAGGAAATTAGTGCTAGTTCAACTGTATAAACTGAAGGATGAGGGTTGGAAGGTTTTGGGGGTGGATAGCCAGGAATCAGCATTTGGCTGCTGAAACTGAAAATATGGTTCCCATTTTTAATTCACCTTATATTTTGAGCAATATTTTGAGCTTTTGAGTAAACAATTTTTTTTGTCAGTTTAATAAATCTGCACATTTGTATGTGATATTGACTGGTTAGTCAAACTTTTCCCCACACAGTCAAACAACTTTGTTTGCTTTGGCATGAAAATAGATGCCTGTGTGCACACAAGTGAGGGCACCAACACATGTCTAGAAATGTCTGCATTTGGTTCTGACTGTAACAGCAACCAAAGGCAAAAGATTGGTTGTCAATTTCTCAAAATGGTTGCTTATGGCAACTTGGGTTGGAAACTGAACTCGGTACTTTTAAAGATACCAACCAAATTACATCAGTACTACTGAGCACTGATCTACATTAAATCCATTGGTGCCAAATGACGGTACCTAAAAGCGCATCTGAGTGAAACTGTCAGTTGAAGTGAAAGCCCTGAAAGTGGTTAAACTGCAAACTTTAGAGCAAGAGATGAAAGACATGTCCGAATATGTGTGACCACTGAAAGCAGTGAAATTGCCAGGTGGAAACTAAGTAAGAAGTGAAAGCAGTGAGTCTGTCAGTTGATATTTAAGCACTGAAACTAGCTGAAGTGTGAATTGCAGAGTAAGACATTGTGAGACCACTGAAAGCAGTTGAAATGTCATTATGAAGTTAGATATAAATGCAGCTGAAGTCTCTAATTTCTTAAATAGCATTATATTCTTCAGATGTCCTTGTTATTTAGTCCTACGGTAACTCAGTGTAGGCACCCATATATGTGACTGACAACCATGGAGGTTGTGTAAAAGCCGATGTTAGATGAAAAGATGATGGTATGAAGTCATTCTGATATTCAAGTCGCATATGCAGACTCTACTTGGCTCAAAGGCAGTGTACAGGGGCAGCTGTAATTAAGAGAGCAACTGTGTCCCCTGTATCCTTGTCATCTCACCTGCATTTAAACACACAGAAATGCACGAGTCTGTGTGCAGACATGTAGGATTGGATGTGACATGTCACTATGATCTAACCTGCTATGACTAATTCCTAAATGATGGCAATCATTAACAGTACAACCCGAACAGCAGATTGTCTGTGATGAAGTCTGAGATCTGTCCACCAATCAAGGTGGTGGTAGCCTTGGATGTTAGCCATTAGTCAGGATTCTTATTATTGTGGTATGAGTTTCTGGTTATACTGTATGTGAGGATGTGTGTGCTCATGCATGAATTTGAGTTGTGCATATGTGGCAACACTGTTTCCTTCAACAGTTGCAGAGCCACAGGTTGATCCATTAGGATACTACTGAGTGAGACATTCAGTGTTTGGCTTCAAACAGCATGAACTCTGCTCAACATTAGCTGGACAGACATCTCACTAGATCTCCAAATCAATTCCTCCTCATTTTTTAAAAATATTAAATATCAGGAGTGCTTAAAATCCTCTTGACAGCTGGCTAGGAACGCAACTAGGAAAAACATTAGAGGTGCTGTCTAAGAATTTGTGTTGACTCTGTTTCTTGGTGATTGGCCATGGATCCCACAGGCGAAAATAAAAACAAAGTTAATTGGTTCCACCATGCCCATCATGACTGTTCCTGAGTTACAGTATGGAGGAAATTGCTAGTATAAACACAAGTTCTTCAAGGAGAATACTTTAAACCCTTAACAACAACAAAACGTGCTCAAACATTGCATATAATTGCAACATAATGTCAGTGTTGAACACGACCTCTGTAAGACTGACTTTGGTTCATGGATTACGCATTCTACAGTACAGGCAGGCGAGGGGCTGAAATTGCATGAATGATCAGTAAATTAATCCTTTCTCTAAATATCCCATTGCAGACATCCTGCTTGTCCTGTGTTACATTTAAAGGGCCAGTGTTGTGGGGGCTTGCTAACTAACTGCAGGCTGAGACAATCAATTAGCTGATCGCACCATTGTGACACAACAACAATAAATCTATTGTATGAAAGTGAAATAAACACTCAAGAACATGTAATAAATCTCCCGAGTGTTCAGGGGAATAACAATAAGGGACTGTACATCTCTTATGAAACACAACATTAAAACTAAGGATCTCTCACGTGCCTGTAATGACATGCACAGAGCCCTGTGCTAACACAGAGATATGCACTGTGGGATCTGGGTCTGCAGAATTATGTTTGTGTGAGTGAGCGGCAATGGGGGACGTTTGCTGACTGTCTTGGCAGCTTTCAGAGAAAAGAGCATGCTATTAGAAGGTTTTCCTCGTCTGGAGCACGGGGAGAGATTGTCTGTCTGTCTGGACTGTCAGCCTGACTGATGAGAGCCGTTATCAGGCGCATGTGTATGTGTGTGTGCGTGTAGAGTATGTGTGTGCTTGTCTGTGCTGACAGCTACCTGGCAGGCAGCGCTTTCAGGTGTTCAGAAAGGAAGGATTTTGGGACACGAGGCTTTCAAGAATTGCTTTCTGGCCCAAACTGCAACTCAGATTTTCATAGTAGAGGCAGCCGCATGACAACATGAATCATTTTGTCATCTGTTTGGCTAGTTAATAACATTAAAAAGGAGGTGATGAATTTGAAGATTATGTGAGTGTGTGCAAGTGTGTATACCTCGGGCTGTTGCAGGAGCGCTCCCTGTACATGACACCTCCTCCGCAGGTTCTCGAGCAGTCAGACCACTGTGACCAGGCTGACCACTGACCATGGACCGCCCTAGGACCGTGCTCCCCGTATTTTACACACTGACCCCTTCGACACCACTGGAGGAAACAAAGAGAGGAGGATATTAATGAGGAACAAAAGACACAGAAATAGCTTTCTTATCAGAACTTGAGCATTGGCCTGGGCTTCTTGCCTGAGTTTCCTGGTTTGGAGAAATGCCCAGCACCACACCTGGACACCCACACTCTCAATCTACAGCCAAAACACACACGCGCAAACACACACATACTCATACACGTGCACCACACCTGGGCCGATCCGAGCCAAACCCTGCACTCACACACATCACCACCTCTCTCTCTTTCTAAATATCATCTTTCGATATGTGAGGAGGTATGGCCGTTCTGTGTCCAGCTGGAAGGAGCAAAAATGCTTCTGCAGGTACATGCATGTGTGAGCAGCAGGAATGAATACAGAACTAAGTTTTGATTGATATTAGTAATTGACTTTTAATAAATTCCAAATAAAAGAATCCAGTTTGAGCTGTCTCCTCTGCCTTTATAAGCAAGGATTTACATTGGCTCAGGAAACTGAGAGTGCTTTAACTAAAAGGAAGATTATGATTTATGACACTTGTCTCTTATATCAATAGGGTATTATTTCTATGAGTTATCACAAGATTTTACTCACTAAAGTAATTACCATCATGAGGGAACACCATCGCACCACAACAACAAAGTCTGATTTATCTAAACCACCTGAAATGTCAGTAAAAATCTGTCATTACACTTACAGTTACAACAAACACATTACATCGAAGTTGAATTAGGAAGTGTGTCCATAAACTGTGATTTAAAAAGACAGTTTGGTAGTGAATTTAGGGTTTTCCCTCATTTAAATAAGTATGCAATATGTTTTGCATTTGGGGAAATAAGATTATACTCTGCCTTGCCAAGAGTTAGATGAGAAGATTGATACCACTCTAGAGTGGTATCAATCTTCTCATCTAACTTTCTGCAAGTAGGCATTTTTACCAAATGTTAAACTTTTCCTTTAAAACTTTCTTGCTCATCTGATTTCAGTTTAGGGATATCACACAATTCTCACATCTCAGCAAATAACTTAGTAAGTGCAATATTATCATTAGCAACAGGCAGTTGGTGGTAAAAGTCCTAATGAGTAATGGAACTTGTTAGTTTTGTAATCCAAGTCATCAGTTTATAGGTTACTTTTTCAAAAATACAACCTTTTACTTTTAAAATATGACCATTTTGCCATGTTTTTTGTTGCCATTAATTGGATGATTGTTGAAACATGATGTACTGTAGCTGCCTCCAAAGAATGAGCGAGACCGCTGCTCAGCAGGCAGCTGTTCAGCAGTCAGCTGAGAGGCAGACGGAGACAATGGGGAGAGACCGCAGGGATAAACAGCATGTACATGAAGCACATTTTCACATCTGACTTGGTGAATTAAGGGTTTATTTCAACCAAACCAGAGTTGGTGACTGCTGGAACAGTGGAGAGACTAAGTTTGAATGAGGTGTTTTACAATGAGTTCACAAGGCAATTAAGCTAGTCTCAGTTTGGTGAAAGGGAGAACCTTGGATTGGTTTACAGTTGTTTTGTTCTGTTTTATAAGGGAAAACTTTCCTTTCGTGAGCTTCTTTTGTTTATTTATTAGATACACACAGTGCAGTGAGCTCACTACTCGACCATCTCCCAGATGAAACTAGGAGGTAATGAAAAGATACTCTCACAAGTTACATCTCTTAGAAGGTAACGCTGTAATGTATAAAGTTAATTTTTGATGGCAGTTATCTTATAATATAACAAGTTGTTCCAAAATGTAACATAATTGTTTGAATTCTTTGATTATGTCAACATTGCATTTACATTTATTGATGACTAAACTATGGATGCACCGATTCATTGGCCGAACATCAGTATGAGCTGATTCCAACACTGTGAATAGGAATGATAGCCTGTTATACGCAAAACATAATTATATTATGCATCCAAATGAGACACTGTCAGGCACATGCTTGTCCCTTTATCACTTTTAGAAATGTATGCATGGTGTCTAATTAGTAAAGTGAATAAAATTTTCAGGCAACAGAATGAGTGACTGGCTGCTGCGATTCTTCACAGGAACAAGAAATCATTTCCTCACCATGTCAGGACCACAGCTGGTGCCTTCTGCAGCAGGCATGAACTTGGTCTCGCATCGGTGCCCTGTGCGATGACACCACAGCGACTTGCAGATGTCCTGTCAAATAAGTCAAACACACACATACACACACAGGATGAGATGTCTGTCAGACATGGTCTTTTTTTTTACCATCATCGGTTTTCTTATGACCGCAGACTGATGGCCTTTTGGCATCGTGTTCCTCCCCTCTCCCCTCTCTCCTCTCCCTTGACCCAACAGCACCTGCTTCCTGCCAGGACCACCATCACGCTGGTCAATAAGCCCCCACCACCCTGATAACCGGGGATAAGCTTCTCCACAAAGCCATGGTGTCAAATCTAATCACTGTACTTCTTTAATGAAACGGGATATAATTGTATGTGTCATCTGACCCAACAATACAGAGACAGAGCGAGCGAGTGAGCACAGAGGGAGAGCTGGGGTCGAAAGACAGGCGGCAGAGTCTGGCAACCCGCCCAACAGCAACTGGCAACGAGAGAGAAACCAGAAAGGAGGGAGAGTAGGAGTAGCAGAGACTGCTCAAGTGTGTATGTGCATCGGTGTTTGTGTGTGTGGCAATGACTTAGGCTACCTTTGGTTACACATTTCAGACTAAAGACCAGTTAATTGAGGACGGCTTGTCCAATTGGGGACAAAAGCTGTGTCCCCAGTTGGAAAAAAGCTCATTTTTGAGTCAGTGGTAAAGGTTAGGCTTAGATTAGGGTTAGGGATGGGTGAGGGTTAGGAAAGTAGTGGTTAGTGTTAGGGGTTAGACTCCAGGAAATGAATGTAAGTCTATGAAATTTCCCCAAAAGTGA
This sequence comes from Epinephelus fuscoguttatus, assembly GCF_011397635.1. Lineage (NCBI taxonomy): Eukaryota > Metazoa > Chordata > Actinopteri > Perciformes > Serranidae > Epinephelus > Epinephelus fuscoguttatus. Next base: position 11,238,202 of record NC_064753.1, read on the forward strand.
CCAAAGTAAATGTGTGTGTGTGTGTGTGCATGTGTGCATGTGTGTGTGTGTGTGTGTGTGTGTGTGTGTGTGTCATTACGTGTGTGTGCATGTGTGTGTATGTGTGTTTAAGTCTTTTCCCCCATTCTCTGATGCCAAGCAGGTGGTTGACAGCCATACCGGCATGCTAAAATTATTTTACATGATCCCATCGGGGACAAAAAAAAAGTGTGAAAGGCAGCCCTAAATCCACTGTTAATCAGTGTATAGGTTAATTCACCACCCACCGACTTGCACACAGGTCTAAGAAATGCAGATGTAGTATTTGATCTTCTGTTAGGGAAACATAGCCCGGATTTAGAGAAGTGGTGAATAGCCAAGGCGATGTCACGTGGGCTAATCCGACATATATACCATTTGGCAAAGTCGATTTCCCAGCAATTACAGCCCTGGAGAGGATACCCCGTAGTATTTTAAACAGCATTTACATGTGAATCAAAATCTCTGAATGCATCCATTATAAAGGCTTATACCAAGACCACAAGGCTTTGTGAAGGGGGGCAAGGCTGGGGATTCCCATTCAGTTTATGGAATGCATTTAGGAATGTTGGGGTCTATGTAAAACCACGACTATTCAGCTTCGATAGATTTGGTTCTTTGTAACTGCAATACACAAGGTTAGTTTAATGATCTATTGTAGGACTGATCCTTTCTCCTTTCCTTACTCTTCCTGCTTTAGTGTATAATGTATTTTCTGGTTTGTACAACATGCTGCAATTTTAGTCAGAACTTTATCAAAAAAAGAAACTTACAGATACTGTCAAGAGAACACCCCAGTTAAACACAGATATATCATCGCCTTTTAAGTTGGTATGATTGATTGATTGTTAGCAAACAGTTGCAATTCGGCACATCCAGCAGATATAAAACAACACTAGGACTCTGACTTGGAAGTTGGAGTATTTCTGACCACCTGATAAATGTATGTCCAATATTTTTGCTCCTTTTATCTCTGTTTTGTTCTTCGCCAACTCCTGAGGGAAATATCTGGCTCTTTAGCTGCTAAACGCCCCACTTCATTCACCAGCTAGTCACTATTTCTGTCTCTGTCGTTTGGTGCTGGGGAAGCAGAATATAGTGGATATTTTTTAGCATTTTTGCCAAAAACAACACTGAGAGCAGTGAGAGTGAACCAAAAAAATGCGGCCACTAAAACTAAACAATGTGCTTAAAGATGCTAGAGAGCTGCATCGAGCTTAAGAGTTCTACTGGGGCAGATGATAATTATCTGTGGGTTTGTCAAGAGTGAACCTTGTCACATATATTTAGTCATGTAGCCTAATCCACTGTAAATATAAAAAATGTTTCATTGTTTAACCCATGATAAAAATTTATAAAATGAATATCTCACCTTGACAAAATCAAGGCTGCAAAGTTTGGCCTTGGAGCCAAACTGCCACTTGCACTGTGTGTCTGCATCATACAGCTGCCCAGGAAGCTGTTCAGGATACTTGTACTGACCGATCTGCTTGGGCTCGTCAATCAGACAGGATGCCTGGGCTGTTCTGGTGAGCACAACAAACCACCTATGTCAGTCAAAAAGCGAGCAACGACAACTGACTGGCAAATGTGACAGTGTTGGTGCACTTGCACAAGGCATCTAGGCCTACCCAAGGAAGCGGCTGAGGTACTGTCGACTGCAGGTGGACCAGAAGAAGACCCCGTTGTTTCCAGCCAGAGTGGGAGACATAATGTTGCCTTCTGTCTTGCGACATGGATTCCCCTCACCATCATGGATCATCCCAAAACTAGAAAGAAATGAAAATAAACAAGTGACTTTAAAGTTTAAAGTTTCTGTGGTTTGTTGAGGTAAGCCGGCCTAGTCACACGTGCATGTTAGTCCACGCGTATCCCACTGGCTAGCTCAGCGTAGCAACTTTGCACTGCACTCATCCAGCAGTTACAACTGATACTGGGACAGCTTCATCATGGAAGCATAGCGCCCAACCTCGGGTGCCTCTCTGGTTAACACCATTAGCTCTGTCAACACTGCTGCCGTTGATTAACACTGATTATGGAGTTAGCACCATTGGCTACGAACCACCAGCTCAGCTACCTCCTAATTGAAAACCATGTTCAGACAACTCTTCAGTCTTAAGTTCACATAGAACACCTTTAAGAAAAAGAAAATGACAATTGTCCTTGTGATGATCAAACTGATGTCATTGTTTACCCACCATTTTCATGCAACACTATAAAATCATGAAACTACAGCTTGTTGGAGTTATCAGAAAATCAATATGCTTGCTAATGTGCGTAGCTAAGATTTCTTCTTTACTTATTCATTGCTGCACCATGTGTTTAGTAATTACTTTTTTCTTGAATTTGTCAATGATTAACAGTATTAGCTCTTGAGTCAAGTTGTTTCTGGGCATGCCTTCTATGGAGCTGGCAAAATTCATTAGGGTATTGCGGCTAATAAATATTCTGACATATTATCACCTGGGTGAAGTAAAAACAACACGTTGTCCCTATGTTGTGTTGAGAGCATGCCAGACAGACAGAAGAGTTTAACCACAACATGAAATCAAAAAAATATCAAAAATAAAGGTCCTCCTATCTCATAGGAAACGTATAAACACAAACACAGGGCCATGTGGCCTGAGGCAGTTTCCATTATTCTCTCATAAAGTGTCACGGGTTGGATGAGGTAGTGCTCTAACGTAATGCTCTCATTTCAGAGTATATTTGTTTCTTTAAATCAGACCACATTTATTTCATTAAATATAGATTCATTACATCCACTCACAACACAGAGCCAATATAGTGACTGGGTCTAAAGTAACACTCCAGTCTGACATGGTTTCATCTCTTTAAGTCTGTGTGGTCTATTGTGGAGTTCAGAAACTGTGTGACTTGTAAAGCTTGCTGTGATGCAGTTTTTGTTAAAACATACTTGTGTCCAGACTCGTGAGCAATGGTGAAGGCCAAGCCCAGTCCTGTATCCTCATTGATGGTACAACTCCTGTACTTGCTGCACATTCCACTAATGGGGGCAAAACCTGCAGAGGGAAAGAGAAAAAAGACAAATAAGGTAAGGTAAGGTAAGGTAGGGTATGGTAAGGCAAGGCGAGGCAGTGAGGTAAGGTAAGGATAATAAAATAATAATAAAACCTCATGTCTGTAACATAAAATCATTTTCTCTGTCTCTGTGGTGTAACTGATCACATTCTTTCCGTTGAAACCTGACAAATTTGGCAGGCAGCAACTGTCTGTCATATTTGCATATTGCGCACATGTATGCTTGCATAAAAGGGGATTTCACACCAGCTGCAAAGAGCAATCTCACAAGCCCTGGACAACTTTACTTAAGTTTGTTCCTAGACTTTGAAAGCCAATCAGTTTAGAGGAGGACAACTGCTGATGGCAGACCGACAGCATTAGGAAAAAGATTTACTGAACAAGCTGATGAAAATATCCTGTGGTTACTGTTTTTTCTCACTGTCTTTTTTGGCAGCAGTTTCTCCCAATGGACCCAAAAATATAAGAACATGTACAGTAGAAACATCAATATGTGGCTGATGAATGAGCCTGTGAGCCTGGAAGAACATACATAAATACGGAAGTTACATAAATTTAATAAATAATTCAGAATGTGAGTCACCTTTCACCTTTTTTACCCATGCAGTGAATGAGATAAAGTGCTGTCCTGAGATTACTAACAATTAGTGGTGTGAAAGCAATATGATTATGATATTAGTCAAGCTTAGTTGGCTACGTTGATGTTGTTCCAGCTGCCTTTTGTACCTACAGGCCTCAAGATGTATAGGTACACTGAAAAAAACTCACCCTAAAGTGCATCACTGGTCACTTCATTTGTTACACTGTTGCAGATTTTTCACCTTGCTTATTCAGACCCAGGTGTTTTGCACATTTGTTGTTTTTCACACAGATTTCTCATATAAAATTATGACAGATGATAGACTACCTTAGAGACCAAGCGCAACATGTCACTGAAAACCATGCACACCAGAGGGTAAAACAATAGGCGACAGGATTTGCAACCAGGGCATGACACACTAACTAAATGCCTGTAACTAGCTACAAACGTTAGATTTCAGCATGTTAGAGGATTATTTTAGCATCCATCTACCAAAGAGGAAAAGGTATATTAACAAAGTTGAAAAACAAAATTGTCTATCGCAGTGTCCCTCCTCCTTACCTTGCTTATCTTCTATCTTACAGAAATTAGCATGTAAATGCAGGTTTTTTAAACACAGGAAAATCTGCTGAAACGAGCCACTGATCTGTCATGTTCAGCATCATAACGATGCTCAAAAACAAGTTAGTAAACAGTAGAAAGCAGCATGGAGGCTAGTGAAAATGTTCGGGTGGTTACCTCTTTTTTTTATATCGGTCACTTATTTGGTCTCTCCTTAAAACTCAGTGCCAACTAATCTCACATCCGCATCCATATATGTCTTCTTAAAGGCTCAGTTCTAGGTTCAGAAGTTCGTAAAAACTTAGTTCTGTATTCTTTAAGCTTTTAGGCATTTTTCTGTTGTTTGCTATAGGAGACAGAACTGAAAAGGAGGCACTTTCATGCAATACAAAGTCACTGGAGAGTGATGAACTGTTTTCCCCTTCAGTGCTGCCGAGATGTAATTGTACTGTGTCCCTCTGGCAGGATACTTTTTGATAAGCTCCCTTCAAGTGACAGTTAATCAAGGTCATGTTTGCATTTCTGGCCAAGCAGCGTGTTTGCATGTTATACCCTCTCTGATGTTTCCTGTCTGCATCTACGCAGTCACAATCCAAGAAAGGCAAAATGCCAAAAAAGTCACACATGCCTGGCTTTAAGATATTGTAAAAACGCTCCAATAAAATGGAGCTTTCGGTCACAGTGGTACCATTCTTCACTTACAGTCTCTTCTGCTTGCACCTGTCAAACTTCCTTCACTCCTTCTTGTAATGTCTGCACCCACAGTATCACCTCTACACCTGTCTACATGCCAAAAATTACAACATTTATGTCATGCAGTGGATTCTTGGTTGTCACCACGGAAGACAGCTCGCACATCTCCTAAAACCTTCGTCATACTCCACACTATCAACTGCTGCTTTCCACTTGGTAAAAAAAAAAATAGGATGTTTGGCTTGTAAAGGGTAGCTGAGCACAGTCTCACCCAGGGTGTCACAGGGCTCATTCTTCCAGGAACAGATGTCCAGTCCGGTGAGGAGAACCGCGTGGTCATGCCGTTTACCACCTTTCCCCACCAGACCTGACTGCCACTGACAGAAACTGTTGAGGGACTGGTCAGCATGGTGATTGATGGTCAAGCCCAACTGGGAATGAAGGGGAAAAATTACAGATACAGAGCTACCAGTCACCAGTGCCCAGTGCAAAACAATACAAATTTGCAGAACTATAGTCTGAATCCACTCACTGGGTCCTGTTCCAGTAGCAACAAGCTAACCACCACTATGTTGATGTCTGTCCCAATGGTGCCATCTTTGAAAAGACTGGAAACCTGTAAAGAGTAGGAAACAGTTTAAGCAGAAATATCCCACATGTCAAATCTAATAGCTATGGTTTTCTGATTGCACTGATTTTATGTGGAGAAATACAATGTAATGTTCTTATCCGGGCTAGCTTACAGATAGAAAAGCAGAAGAGACTCCACTTCCTAGATTATGAACATTTCTTGCACCCAAAAATATGGACGGTAAAGGTCATACTCTTTAAGCTCATATGCTGAAAACACACCAAGCAGTGGTGAAGTGCGGCCTGCAGCAAGCTGCCATGCAAGGTCTATGGAAAGCTGCAGGGGCCACTCTGAGCCACAGCTGTTACACTCTGCTAAATTAAAAGTTGGGGATAGTTAAACTTTTAGCTACAGATAGTGGCCAGAGAATACACACAACCAATCACTTAACAAAGTCCTGTGACTCCTGTGGCCTGTTGACCTATGTTACAAAGAATTTCTTCCCACCTGAAACACATTTACACGCCTCTCAGCCACAGAAGAATGTTATTATTGCAGCGAACGACACTTTGACACTGCTTCGTGTGTTTTCAGCGTTACATCAGTTTTGATGACAGAAAGAAGACATTAGTGGGCTACTTTGTACTGGAAACAGTGTTAACAGTAAAGAAGTGAATACTGCAACTGTCCTTGGAAAGTTACCAAAGCACTGTACAGCGAAGGGAAAAATGCTGTTGGGCTTGCCGATCAATGTTTCTTTGTCCATTTTCACATGCCTTTTCAACTTGAAAAAACTTGAAACAGACTTGTAGCTTACTAACCTTCCCTCCAAATTTTGACATCAAATTTATTAAGAATATTAATTTAGACAAAACTTCTGCTTAATCAGTTTTAGCATTTAGGTAGCCTGTGTAACTTCTGCTGACTCACCATTTGCCACTTTGGCATAAAGTGCCAGTGGTTGTACCGTTCTATTGACTCTCCTACGTTACATAAATGAACAATAAGAGCAATAGAGCAGTACAACAGATTTATGTTACATGCTATTTCCTCCTCTCTTTCCCCTCCCTTCTCCCACCCTCACCATATTCATGACGGTGAGGACATAGGTGGTGACGTTGTCCCTGCCATGTTTCTCCAGCATCTTCCTGTCTGCCACCACCAGGGTCTCCACATTCAGGCCCCCCACCCTGTTGGAGTTAATGGGCGATCTCTTTGCCCTTCCTGGCCCGTCTGCCTCAGGTATCGCAAACTCATCGGGCATGATGAAACGCTCCTCAGCGGGAGGCTTGGGAGCGTCTAGGAGGGTAAAAAGGGAAGGACGGAAGGGAGGAGAGACAGAGGGAGGGAGAACGATACAGACAGAGCAAGAGAGAGAGAGAGAGAACTTGGCAGTGAGGGTCAAATGACTGAACTGTCTTTTTCCTGGCTCGTGCCAGGTGATAAGAGTACAGGCTCTGGTGTTGAAAGGACAGGAAATTCACTCCCCACGCTGCTTCCTACCTCTCACCACTAGAAGGGTAGATAAAACTGTGAACCAGCCTGAGGGTTCAGTAGCCTTAGGCTGAATACAATGGACACAGTGCACTCAAAAACATTTAATACAGACATTAATCTTCATAATGAATGCAGACATATCTAGAGACTGCAGTGGTTTAGGGTTAACCACTCTATAAAATATTAAATTAACATTTCATGTTATGGAGTGCTGATAATATGCAATAATGCTGTGACAATGCTTTATGTTACAGAGTCCTCAGGCTAATATGTAGTGTGTCATAATGGGCAAACTGCTTTTCTTTACCCTGGCACAACAGAATCTAAATAGAATCGTCCTTTTTTGGTATATGGACGGCCAAATAAAGTTTATACTGAGACAAGAAAGTCAATAACAAGTCAAAAACTACAGCCTTTGGTTTCAATGTAAACCAGTAAGATCCTACACTGTATGCTACTGTATACTATTGTTCAGTAAACAGTTGCATCCTGAGCACCAGGGTGAACTCCCTTCAGTCCCTCCTATATTCCTATATGATTATTACCTTTATATTAGGTTGTTGCTTTGATAGATTACATCATAAATTCATAATAGCAAAGGAACATGGAGCTACCAGCACCTCAGGGAACTCTCTTCAGTTCTCCTCACACTATAATGCATTTTTAAAATAAAATCATAATGTTGTATTTGCATACTTAAGAGTTAATAGTGCTGTGAATAATTATCTGAATTATGCATGTTGCGGTCGCATGCATGTTTACCACGTGTTAATTCATGGTGTGCACTTCAGGGAAACCTCTGTAAACTCTTTAATGTTTGTGGTGTTTTAAAGGACATGATAAAATAGCAAATGAGTGTTGTGGCTAAAAATGCTGGTCTGTCTGATTTACATCCTACACAGCAGTCATGTCTGCAGACCTAAGACTTGTTGGTATGTATAATATGGCTGAAGAGTGCATGAACTGACAACTCAATAAACCATTACATCACTTCCTCAACATAAATACACACTTATTAGATGGTGAAATAAAAGGAATATTAGGTTCCCTTACATACATTGCTTGCGGCGTCCGCAGAAGTGTTGCCTCTGCAGCTTTCCATGCTGGTAGTCATGGTGATGCTGCTGCTGCTGGTGATGGTGGAGGTACGGGTTGTCAGGTGTGGAAGAAGCAGTGTTCTCTGGGCTGCTCGATCTTCTGTGGACGATGTGTTCTGCTGAGCGTTTGTAGACTACATGCGGATGGTGACCCTCAGGGGCGCTGTAGTTGTGTTGCTGAGCCAGGTGTTGGGGTAGCGGGGCAATCAGATACTCCTCCTGAGACACACGGATCAGACCTGACTGGAAGACACACACAGAAAATACATGGACAATGAGTGAAAACCACAGATTACCCACAAAACCAGGTTAAAAAATTTACAACACACCAGTGGATAACTATGTATCATATATGTTTTATAAATCTCATGCAGTGCGCCTCACATACTGTGCAGAAACTACTTCTGCAATGGTATTTGAAAGCACAGTTGTCCAGTCTCCATCTGGCTTTAACAGAGCTACAGTGTACTGTAGCTGAAGCAGCTGTTGAATGAAGCCAACAATCATTCCAACTCTAAACAGAGACCTAACACACATTTCACTTCCAAACCCACCCAAATCAGCCCTATCTACACTTACCACCTACCCTAACATTAGGCAGATGTGCATAGTGTGACAGTATACAGCTGTTGAAAGGAGATGATGTCTTATTTGGTTGGAAGACAGAATAGCGTGAAATTACTGAGCTGAGCTTTGTTTTTAATTGATTTTAACATCATCTAAAATGTGTCCAACCAGAGACAGATAAGTCCAGGTCAGGGCATTACCTCAAAACATAATTAACTCAAAGCAGACTACACTGCAGGACTTGTTGTTTTTTTATCATCAATTACAACATTGTTGTAGAAGTTCCTGGCTTTGTTCTTCAAAATAAAGTTTATTTTGTAATTGTTCTTTTTCAATATTTCATTCAATTTTGAAAATCAAATAGGGAAGAGAATTGGTTTGGACGTAATGTTTGGTCCTACAAATGCTTATCTGAGTTCTAACTCTAAATGAAAGAACAAAGATTTTTTCTCATTCATCTACTCCTTGACACTTATATGTCACTTTGAAAAAGTCAACTAATGTTCCACTGGTCGCACATATGGCTACTAGAGCTGCAGTGGCTAATCAATTAACCCTTTGAAGCCTGGAGCGACATTACTTTTCTTGTGCTGCTTTCAGATGCCTTTCGCAAGTATTTGAACCCTTGAACCCTGAGCAAGGTGCAATTTCTTTAGAAAAAAAACATAGGAAAAAAGCCAATGAGCAACTTGATTAAAAAAATGTCCCACAAAAACTATATTTATAATAATAATAATAATAATTATTATTATTATTATTATTATCACATTTTTAAAATTCCAGCTCAGAATTATTATAATTTATAATGCACTTTTTTTTCCATTTCCTTGTTTGTTTGTTTTAAAAAAATTTTTTTTTACCTAATTTTCTCTTTTTACTAATTTCTTGCAAATTTTTTGGGTACTTTCTCCTCTCGTCAATTGCCTTCTTCCCATGTTTTTGAAAGAAATCAAGTCAATTTTACCAGGTGATACAGGGTTAGTCACTTACACTAGATGTCAGCTACTCAATTTATCACCAAGTAATCTGATAATTGATCAATCAGTTTAAGTAATTCTTAAAGAAAAAAGTAAAAATTCTCAGATTTCAGCTTCTTAAATGTGAATATTTTCTGGTTTCTTGTAGAACGTAATACTTTTGAACTGTGAACCACTGAGAACTGAGAAGCACTGATAGATATTTTTCACCATAATAATCAACAGTTTAATGGACAATGGATATAATTATTAGTTGCAGCTGTAATTGACTACCTTTTGTTTTGAGATGGTTTTTCTTGTCATATTAACATTCAACATTTGACTTCACTGCTGCAGAAAAAGGGCAAAATTTGCATAGCTCCCGCCTTTCTTTACATATTTTGTCCACAGAAGAAGTACAAAGCAAATTAACATGTCCAGCTTACTACCATATTGTCACAGCAGCAGACTGTGTTTTGGGTCTTTGTTTTAGTGGAGTTGCCTGAGCTGCCCTCTGAACTGAGACACTGAGCTACTGAACCTTAAACATTCCGTCTGACCATGGAATTCTACCTAATTCACTCCACCACCCACCAAATGCACACAAAATAGCTGTGCAATCAATCAGACACACACACACATCCATAGAAGCAGACGCTCACTGAGTTTATCAAAAACACATATGTGCACCCATTGACCCAATGACCTCTGACCTTTTTGTGTACATGTGTGTGTCATATACTTCCCCACAAACCTACTGAGGTGTGTGTGTGTGTGTGTGTGTGTGTGTGTGTGTGTGTGTGTGTGTGTGTGTGTGTGTGTGTGACAGGGCCCTGCTCCTGTTGAGCTGACCCCATTCCCCCCAGAGTATAGCAGGTGGCAAAATAAACACAGGCAAGACAAAAGGGAAGCCATGGCGAGGCTCTTGTTGTCAAAACAGTGCCTGGATACATGGCAGGCTGCCATCATCAGCCCCATCCGTCCCTCCAACCATCCATCCATCCCTCTGTCCTTCCATCCATCCATCCTTCTAACCATCCAGCTGCCAGCACATCTTTCATCTGTTCATAAATCATCCTCTCCATCCATCAATCTTCCATGGTTCCTTTTACAGGAAGTTAACTGTCAAACTTCATTATTTTGACTACATGTAAGGTCCACATGGTCCAGTGGTTGAAAGTTTTGTTCTGCAGTGTCAATGGTTTGAACTCCAGCACATCAGTACCTGCCAAAACAACCTTGAGCTAGATACTTCACAGCTACCTGCTCCCCCGGCATCGCAATGAAAGGCTCCACCTGCGAGCACAAGGTTGGAAAGAAAATGTACCCCCTGGGCCATGAATAAAATATATCAAATCAAAGACTTGAATTAAGAAAGAGAAGGTCTTTGGCAAAAATGACTGCCGCTTCCCAAAATAGATTGGAATTCAAAACAGAGCTCGAGGAGGTCAAAGGAGGTGTCTCCCATCAGCACACACTGCTGTCGCCTCTCATTTACCCATCTTTTCATCTGTCTTTCTGTCTGGCATTTACAACGGACCTGACCTGTAAAAATATACACCTCATCAAATATTCCTCTTTCAAAGATGAAACACTTTTAATTTTTGATTTTTTTGACAGCTCCTTCTGTCAAACATTATCAGTGTTATCATCCCGCAACACTGAGAGATAATTTCATAATTTTTGCTCCCCTCAACCAACAGCTTTAGAAAATTAGACTGAGCTTATTAATATGACATGAAAATAAGAGTTTTACACCTAAATATAAGATTACATTGTACAGTAAAAACCGCTTTAGTGATCAAGGTTACGGGGATCAACTGCTTATATGGATCCAAATGTTTGGGACAAAGTCATTCCTATAGAAATGCTGTTTCAATAGTTCGATTACAGTAATCAAGTAGTCTGCTAAAAGTTTAATATTGGGCTTTGTCATACATGACAACACATTAAAAAAGATTTAAAACTATCCCAAGTCTATTTATTTCTAACTTTACTCCCATGATACTTTGCCTCAAAGTAACCTTGTAGCTGGCTATGTGACACTAATGTTGTGTGCACACTGAAATCATGACAGGGAAAAAAAGAAATAAATTTTCTCTTAATAAAAACACTTAATCATCTCAAAGCTTTTAACTGTTAGTCGTGGCTGCTAGTAATGCAGACAGAAAATGAATGCACATAATCATGTGGCCTGATAATGCCCAATCACCTAATGAAACAGCTATACTGTATTTTAACATAGTCGATAAAACTCGCACATTGCAATGCTGCCTGTTTCATTACTTTATATTCATATAGTAGATACACAGTTATCTATTTGGTGTAATCTACCAGCGAAATAGAAAAAAATATATAATAATCATACGCTTAGATTTATTAATTCGACCCAGACAAGTGTGATTACTTGAAGTGGTTTCCACTATTCATCTTTTTGCAGTGCATATTAGGGTTGGGCCAGTGGAAACATTTTGAAACCAGTTTGATATTAAGCCAAATATCGGACCAGTGTACCAAATTTTAGCACTAGGTGTCGTCCTTGACTCAGCAGCTGCACATGAAAGAAACATAATGAGACTCATGTTTGTTACTACCTCAGCTGCCGGCTTAAAGGCAGAACAGCAGTGCCCCCCAACTGTACGTTTATACAAACAGGCAAGGCAGAATAATGGCACACTTTCCCGAGAGAGAGAGATAAGATGAGAGAGCCCTTTTGTCTCGTTTCGTCTCCCCAAAAAACACATAAACTTTCTAGTAAACAAACATATTGTGCTTCCCCCCACCCACTTTTACTGAAATTTGATCTCCCTCATGTTGCTGGTGCTTGGCTCGGCAGTAAATTGCACACAGCCTGTCAGACACTGTGTTATTCTGATTATAAACAAATATAATACTACATTAATCATGTTGTCATATTGCTTATTACTATTGCAATACAAGTTGGAGTTAGCACCGTGACGCTAGCCCTTTTTAAATATGAATTGTGCAAATTTGCAGGAAAGGCCAATCAGTCTTCTTTCAGCATTGGCAGTATAAAAACAAAATTGGGGAGTGCAGAAAAATGCCGCCTACCTACTTTTGTTCATACAGAATGCGCCTTTTTCGGGGCAATGGGGGGTGTGAGCAAGTAACAAAACGTGTAGCTCAGAGTGCCACGTTAACAGTGACGTTTTCCGAGGGAAGCTGCGGCTGGTCAGTCCTTCGGCAATTCTCTCGTAACTTGGCCCGTCAGGTGTGCAATTCCTTGTCTCCCCTGTTGCGCATCTTTACAGTGTCTGTCACGTTTACCTTTCCCTCTTGCTACCAGTACTAGCTGCTCATTCCTGCTATCAGCTGTTTCCTGTTTATCCACCGCCAGTGGGTTGCACGTGCAGCATCATCAACAGCTCTTCCCACAAGTCTTCAACAGCCCCTCCCGTGGCGGAAGGGCGCCTCGGTCTTTTTAAACTAAAAGGGTTCGGCCAATATGACTACCCTCCGAGGTGGAAAATTGGGCACCTCGGATCAACTCACCAATCCGGCTCTGTGTGTCTAAACACTCGCAGCTTGCCGGCAAAATGGTCCAACATTCGCCAAAAATCTGGCAGTGTAAAAGGGGCTACTGTCGACAGAGGTTGCTGATGTAGGCATAGTTAAGGACAGCACTACAAACAGTTGGTGTGGCTACCCAGAAGCAAGATGTCAGCAAGCCATTTAGCAACAAGAGTGCTTTGCTCAACCAGTGCTGCAGGGACTGTGGTGGTAGGAACAGAGTGAATCATCTTTTCCTCCTTGCCTTTCATTCCTGCTTTCTATCAATTCTCCTTCTTGCACTGTGATGGCGTTGGCATAGATTGCTGATGTTGGCTACTTTTTAATTTGCCATGACATGCCATAATGACAAATGACAGTTCAGCCGGTTTGCATGAAATCAATCCGGTCTAAGCTTGTACACCGGACCGGACCAGCAGAACTGGAAATCTACCAGACTCTGATACGCCTAATTCTAGCTCATCCAAATCATCATCATACAAAGGTGATGTCATTAGTGAGTAATGCCCAACCTGCCTGGAAACTGCATTCCAACAATAACACGATAAAAGGCCCAACTGTCTGAAGTTACTTCATTAACCTACAACTCACATCCATAACACTCTCTCTTTCTGTATCTCTCCTTTGCTGTATCACATCGGCCAGCTCTACACTTTCTTTTCCAGCAGTTAGCAGATGGAAGTGTCTGTGATGATAATGACAGGAAATTTATTCCATCTGTAGGGATGGTAATAATGGTGCCGTGTGTGTATGTGTGGATTCAATTTTCTCTTGTCAGCATGTGCTTTGTGTTTTCATGAATATCGAGGACAGAACAACTAATACAACATAACAGTTACCTGCCTTTTAGACCCAGCAAAGTAAAACATCACCTACTGCAGCCCTACACAGAACTTCATCAGTGGACCTACACCACATGCCTGTGTCAAACTCAATGCTCAGGTGCTGGCCTATTCGTTTAATGATGTGCAATAAAAAAGACAGATGAGCTGTATAGAGTTTCACAGAGTTTAAGAGCCCTCCACACACCAGAGAAAGGCCAGCTGTAGCACTGATAAAGCAGACCTCTAGTTATCTCCGTACATTAACACTTGTAAGACTTGGCTAGATTAAAGGGATGAGCTATCTCTGCTAAACACCACTTAACTTTTCTCCCACGTTCACATGCAGACTCAAATATTTCTGTGACTCTCACACAGATTCACACAGTCAGATTAGAGGTTGAACCAGGCCACCTCCAGTCAGCAATGACACTAGTTTCTACATAAGAAAAATGAGGGTTAAAAAAACTCCCTCAAGACTTTTATTTGGGTAAAGCCGATCCAAGACGCTTCAACAAACAGCTCATTCTCTTTGGCAACATAACGGTGTATGTCAGGGGAGACAGCATCTTTAGCTTGTCTCTGTGTAATGTAGTCTCTTTTAAGGTTTCCTACCATGATATTATAAGGCAAATGAGTAAGTGCTTACATGCTGTTAAAGACTAGTGCCGAGCGGCGAGAAGCCCCAAGCCGGTGATTACCAAGCTCTAAAGCACATCTGCTCTCCAGCTCAGCAGTGAGTCACGTGAACAGTGTGTGGTGAGGGGGAAAAAATCATACAGGAGCAGAGAGGGCCCCTCAGGCATCAAACTTATTCAATAGAATCACAATCTGAGTAATTACAGTTTGCTCAAGAGAATTATGTGTCTTTAAAATGGGTTAAGAACCGGGTAGAAAAGAGATGGTAATTTTGGATCTTGGATCAGAAGAAGGTGGCACAACAGACAAGAGCCAAGCAGCAATGACAGGGTTATGCCCTGTCATTGCATCTGTTAAGTTTCTCCTCCTTTAACTTCAAATGAGTGTATTTCAGAGCGCACAGTTGTGCTCATAGAAGTACAGCAGGATTGGTAAACTGTAGCCATTTGCAACCACTCCATTATTGGTAGTATGTCTCTAACCCTCGTCATTAACAACTGATTAGGATCACAATGTGTCAGTAGCCCGGGGTCTTGTTTTGGTTCACTAATTGCCTTTGAACAACCTACTGACACCCTATGAGCATGTCTGGGGAACAAAGCAGAGGTGGGCAGACACAAAGAGAGAAACTAATGGTGTTGGATGAGTCTTTTGTCATTTGGAGCCTTTGGGCACGGTCCCACTCACTATCCCATGAGGACACAGTAGGGAACAGGAGGACTACTCCCACACCAGCCCATACAAATGGAAATGTCCTCCTTCAAAGTGCTGTTAATTGCTCTTTAACTAGGTTACAGTGCAGCCCTAACCCTTTTACTGACTTAAAAATTCAGAGATGCTGTGATGCAAATGATGTAAAAGGGTAATTTATTGAACTTAACTCTGCTGGAATGCACATAAATGTGTTGTGATTTGTTTGGTTGAAATTTTTCCATTTTCCAGCATTAGCACATGGAGCTGGAAAGGTGGAGGTTGCAGAGATGGGAAGTTTGCTATTTCTACATATCTGCCTGCCACACCCTAACACCCAGAGGAGCTGAATGAACTGAAGGTTATAATGGATGCAAAAAGGAAAACACTGTTTCTATAATAGGTTGCCATATCCACTGGTGATAAAATACTATAGTATATTCAAGGGCATGAATTAATTCAGTCACAGATTACTTCTCATTTTTCACACAATTCCAGGGCTGAAAAAAGTAGTATTGATCCTTTTCAAGAACTTTTTTTTTTATACCTGTTTGAGACTGTAGACTGTATAAAACTAATGGACGTAGCCACCATGACATCACCCATTTGTTTGTGGACCCATGTTTAGAAGCCTCGAGTTCAGCATTTTGGCCATCACCATCTTGGATTATTCGGAGCCTTAAGTGAATGTATTAGGATGAATGGGTGGAGTTGTGGAGGAGAGAAGGGTGGCTATGACTCATAGACAGGGGAGACGCCTGTCAGAGGGCTGGTCACTCAAATGGCCACACCCTCCATTGTGTACAACTTTTAGTCAAAACAAAATTTAAATGTGTGAAAGTTTGCTCTAGAGACATTAACTGCTTGTTCTACAAGGTTACAAACTTTTACGTCTCCTGTAAAGTTGGGCATTTTTACATGGGGGCTCTGCAGGGATTGACTCGCCTTTGGAGTCGGCCTCTAGTGGCCATTCAAGGAGCTGTACCATGCGTGTCACCATGTGTTATCCTTCCTGGCTCCAACCTGGAGCAATACAGGTCTGATAGCTCCGCTGGGGTATAAAAAAGGTGATAACTACAGTTTTCCAGTGAAAAAACAAAACAAAAACTATGAAGCCCACCAAAACCCATATTGCTCTGAACATGAACAGCCCCTGCATATACCAAAAGAGTGTCCTGTCATTAAGGCAACAGAGGGTGAAAGACTGAGTTATATTCTAAGGAGATAGTTGAGGGAGCTAAAAACAAACTGCTCGGTGATATTTCAAATTTATATCTATGTATTTATTTGTTACATTTTGTTTTACAAAGTTAGGAAGGCAATGTTTAAGTCAAGCCACATGTGGCCTTACACATAAAAGAATCATCCCAGTGTCTTTCACACAATGTTATCAATTAAACACTTGTATCAGATTGGTGCTCTGTAACTGCCGATGCCCAAAGCTGAGGTATCTGTTTCGGCATTTTGGACTGAAAAGTCAGATTAGTGCATCTCTAATTATGAGTATAAGACCACGGTTGAAAGACACCAGAATTTGTCTTTGAGCTAGCTGTGTTCTTCTTCAAAAGTACTGTTCATATAGGACGATGGAGGTGAAAAGCCCCTTTCAGAATGTCAGACAGAGGGGGGCTCGCGAGAGCTCCAAATCCACTGTTTTCTCCACATTCCACATTTCCCTACTTTGGCTACTCTTTATGGTTTCTTCTTACTGCACCATTCCCCTTAGTGTCTGCACTGATGGAGGCAATGTAATTTCCGAAAAGAAATGTGATGAGTTTGACCAAAACCTGGTTCAAGTTCTAAACAACAGATGCAAAAGAATGATAGATTCACTTAATTTCCACGCTTTCAAATAAAACTTTCACTGTTGCTATGTATCAAACACAAAGAAATATTTACTGTCCTGTAGTTTATTGACCTCTTGTACCTACGACTACTAATGTTTCATGATGACTGACATTTCCCTGCACCTGCAGAGCTAGACACTCGAAAAAACAACGTAAACTTTGCTTTTTACTCAATGTGGACAGGTCATCCAACCTCGTCTTGAGAGACCATACATCCATTTTCATTTCATTTGTCATCCAGTCCAAAGAAGTGCCACTTAACCCAGCCTCTAACTATCTTTACAAACAAAACTTGTCAAACAATATCAACAGATCCCAGAAGAGAGCATAGCCCATGTAGACAATTGTGGAAATGACACAACACATACTCTGAACTGAGCTGTCATCGCAGTCAGCAAAGACTAAATAAGAAAATACATTGATACTCTACATGAACTTGGCAGTACTTGTTTTTTTACCATAAGTCTGGGCTGTTTTACCACAGCACCAGTGAATATAGTGCATTGGCGACAATAGTGGGTCAGATTTGATGTATGGGCTCTGTTTGTGGAAGTTGCAGCATCCACTTGAGGACCTCAACACCAGCCATTAGTCTTGTGTGAGAAAGACCTTGCACAGACTAGAAAGGACACACAAGCACACACACACATATACAAGCAGGCACGCAGACATTCTGTTTTTTTTCTCTCCCTTTCACACACACAACATCCCACACCCATGCTGAGAGCCTGACCCCCCTCTCCTGCTGGCATCTAACAGTGGGCACTACATCACTGTCAGCATCCAGACCACCAGGGAACGGCTCCGGGCCACTCTCCTCTTGTAGCGCCAAGCTCTGAGCTCCTCTGTGGCCCAGCCCAGTCGCTGAATTATGGCCAAGCCAGAGAGGCATATTGTAGTAGGGAGACGTTCCAATTTGTTGGCCTTTACAGAAAACAGACAGGTACAAATGGCCTGACTGCTGGCTGGAAATCGGTCATTCAAGTGTCATTTTAACTCTACTAAAGCCTAAGGGATTTGGAGCACACTGACAAACACACACACATCATATGTTGTCTCGGTTCCCAGCCCTACGGATGAGTAATCATATATTGTCTCAGCTCCACAAGGAGTCTAATGGGATTACAACATCTACACATGTTAAATATTCAAACAGAACAAGTGAGTGTTTAAATGTATGCCTTTTGGCCAAACGGTTTCACTTTCCAGATGTAGTTTACGGACACTCTTTCAGATATTTGAATGTCATTTCAAAATCCCATACAGCAGTTTTGGAGTAGAACTGACTTTTAAATCATCAATTGTTCCTGTCATACATATTCAATTGTACAAAACAACCAAAGGACTTAAGAGGCTTTGATGCCAGCAACAGTTTTGCAAGACAGGATGTCACATTTTCCCAACAAGTAATGGAGCGCAAACTCTCATATATTCACATAGTGATGTGCTCTACAACCGCAAGCCCTGCAGAGGCCAGACTACATGCAGCATCATTAACGAGACCCCGGGAAAAGAGCAAACGCATTCTTCACGCCACAGGGAGCTATGTGCCTGGTAGAGACAGACAGAGGTCGTAGGTTGAGCTCCCCTCTTACAACGGTCACTGCTGGTTGCCACAACACGCGGCACCGTGTCAACGACAACCATCAGACAGGTTTGATCTGAGCTGCCTGAAAGATGAAGGGGAGAAAGGAGGAGGTGTGTACTGACACTTTCTCTAGTGTTTTTTCTCTCACACATGGGTGTGCAAACATACATTTGAGCTGTAAACTGTGATACCTGGGGGTTGCTGGGTCAATAGGCCGACACATCCAAGAAGTCTCCCGAGATTAACCATGGTTAATGGTTAAGTATGTTTAGTTTATAATGTTTTCTAAGAGTTTGCATTATTAGAAGCTCACCAGGACTAAAGCCACGTTACTACAGAAATGTAAACAGAGGCAACTGACAAGGAAAGGGAACCGAGACACTGTGATGCAAACTTCAAACATACACAGCGATAAAACTACTTGTAAACACACAATGTGATCACTCAATTAATTAATCAGACTGTATCGGACAGATCCTCATCTCATGATAAATTTAGTTTCTAAAAGATGGTCTAAACCAACAAGTTCTCCAACCCACACAACCACATAAATCATTTGTTACTACCCTCTAACACCTATGCCTCTTTTACACTGCCTCTTCATGGCAAGAATTCCATGCTGTTATGCCACCTAACTGTTCTGTATAAAAGGTACAATCATAGAATTGGTGAACAGAGTTGTCTCGCCTTTAAGCCAGTATCAGAGGTAGTAACAGCACTAAAACGCTGTCAGTATAAATTTGGACAGCTGGCAGGACAGAATCATGGGCGGCACAGGTGTGACTTTCAGATGACGTGTTATGCCTTCGACCCACTGTGGAAGATTTTAAAAGCAGCTGGAAGCAGTTAGATGGCTAACTCATAGAAGAAGAGCACTGGTCAAAAATGTCCACAAATTGGGAAGACAATGAGGGTCAGGGAGCCAACGCCTCTTTTGATTCCACTATGCCGGCATGCTGTCTAAAATCACACACTGGAGTGAAATGATGCTGCTGTTGGTTGGTTCTGTGTGAAAATGCAAAGGTGGGATGAAGAATGGACAGCGGCCCTATAGCGCAATCTCCATGTGAAAGGGGCCATAGTTGCTTAAAGTGCAACCCATAGGCCAATGGCAGCTGTCAGAAACATTTTGATTATTGTATTATACAATTGTATTATATATAGCATTATATTTACATTTAAACCATCTGTGATCCATTTCCACTTTGATTTTAATTATCTTCCATTTAATACACTACTTGACTACTGTGTCAAATTGTGCCCCATAAGTAACGTCTGTCAGGTTAGAAAGGACAACTTGTAGAAAGCTACTGGCTGCCTGGCAACTAATGGCTCCTTGCACGTGTTGCAGGAACAATGTGCGGTCATCAATGATAGTGCTATTAGCAATTTTAGTAGACGACTTGGTAGTTTGATGTGGAAGTGAGATGAAAAGGCCACCAGGGAAACTGATGTGTGGTTGAGGAGAAAAGGAAGTTTCAGGAAAAATGCATAGACTCTTACTTAGTCGCACCTCGGGGGACAGATTAAAGGTTCTTTTCTGCAAACAGATGAAGCTGAGTTTGATGTTGAACACCATTGTAAGACCAATCACAAATCCTACAACAAGTTCATGACGAGTGCAAAAAATGAGGTTAAACAGTTTCCACGAGATGTATCTGGATAAGAGCCAGTTTTCACAAATCTTGTGAGAATTAGTGAAGGTGTAACACAGGCAAGCTATGTGGTTGCTCATGAAATTGCTAAGTGTGGTTAGCCGTTCAGTGATGAAGAGTCTAGGATAACGTTGTAAAATGGTCACAGTTGCACCAAAACCACTTCATTAGGCTTAGGCAACAAAAGTACTTGGTGAGGTTTAGAAAAAGCATCCTAGTTTGGGTTAAAATAAGTAAATTTGTTATTAACATAATGTGATATATGACACATTAATTACATTGTTAAAATAACTCAAAAGTGACTTTTGGTTTCACACGGGACACAAACAATGGTAAAAGTCCTGTGTTTTTCTTATCCATGCACCTCAACTTCCTTCCTTGACAGATTTGATTTTTATTACATCACCTGGCTTCCTCACAACTTGATACCATCCACTATGCACACAGTGTATCAACCTAAGTACTTAGAGAACGCCACAGTAAGAGAAAAACTGATCCCTTTAACAGTACCTATTGGTCACTCTGAACCTCGGAGCTCAGTTTCCATAGAGTCTAACCTGTCTCTGACCTGACCTACAGGGGCTTGGGAAAGGTCACAGTAAAGGTCATGGTCAGCTCAGCCACAGCCCCAAAAGTCAGCCCAGCATGGGGTGTATCCAACACTCAAATGTTTCAGTAGTGAAGACATGTCATGTGAGTAATGGCCTAAGGTGTTATATTTAAAGCAGTAACACAGGGCAACTTTAAAAATGTTGCAGCAAGTGTATTTCTTAAAGCTCACAAAGTCCAACGCAAATAATGCAAATTGTATATGCAAATTATAAACATGACCACCATAAGATAATCACAGTATATATCACTCCAACACTGACACTGCCCATGCGTCTTAAATATGGCATAGCCATAGCATAGCCAACTGGGAGCAGGGAAAAAACAAATTCAGATGATTTCATCTGCAGGAAAAGATATTTCAGATGATGTTTAAGTGAGGCAATTTGGTGCTGGGCAGATATTGCTTCCAAAACGCCAATGGCCCCAGAGCCAGTGTTTGTCAGTTTTAGGCGAGAAACAAGGCTGGGCAACATGGCCGCGGATGGGGACCCACTCCCTATATAGATATATAACAATGTTTCTAAGGTAGAGAGAACACGACAATTCTTATTTATTGTATACTTAATATAAAATATTCAAATTGCTTAAACTCCTCTAAATCCTACACACTGGACCTTTCAGTTCAAGCACAAAAGCCAAACACTTGATGGTTCCAACTTCACCCATTTTTAGGATTTGCTTCTTTTGTCTGACTTAAAGCACTGAAAATCTAAATTTAACATCTTTGGGTTACACACTGTTGGTTGTAAAAAAAAAAGTTGCAATTTGAAGGTGTCATCTTCATACCATGGACACTGATGTGTTTTTTTGATTGTTCGTCTTTGCCATTTTCTGGTACTCCAAAGAATTATTCAATCAATCAGAAAATACTGACATACTGATCTGTTCTAAATATCTATTTTTCCTACTGTTCTAGAAAGTGTATAGCCTTAGATCAGTGCAAATCCTTTGATGTATTTTCACTATTTTAATTATCTGTCTATTGTAGTTTTTCATTTTTCATTTCAAGCTGCAAACAAGTGTCAAAATTCCAATAACATTCTGAGGATAAATAGTTTAACTATTTTTCTCACGGGCACCAGCACAGGCCCGGCAGTGCAGGTCTCCATTCTGCCCTCTTCACCCCAGAGAGAAGAATCCTATCCTGGGAAGGGGCTGAAGGACAGAGGGGAGCAGTAAATTACTTCTCTACTCCGCATTCACAGAGAACCTTCACTTCATACTAGGACCTGTGAGAGTCCAGGTTGACACCATTCAACCACCCACCCCCATACGCACGAGCAGAGAGGATTGGGGTCAACCAGAAAAGAGACCTCAGATGAGAAACCCTCAAAAGAAGAAAGAGAGAGGATGCTCCACCCCTCCTCTTTCAAATCAGAGAGCATTACATCTGAAACGACATCCTTTCATCTCTCATGCAAAAGGAACAGACAACTTCATTTCACTCGAAAACATGAGCGTGGTGCTTCATAAGGACACGGAGAGTGTAATCAAAAAGCAACAAATAACACCATGTTCAATTAATGGGGATTTATAGTAGAAAATCCCTCTTTGCCAGTTATCCATCCATCCGGCCCTGCTCTTAATACCATCTCGCCCTGGTCTTCATTTAAACAGCGGAATCCCACTTCCATCTGCTTGGCCCAGGCCAGGGTGAACGTTAAAAAAAAGAGTTTGGCCCAGTAGCTGGTGCTGATATCTCTACTGCTATTAGCAAGCAGGGTCAAGTCCAAAAACCCTATTTCAGACACTTTCTTTTCCCTTTTCTCCTCTTTCCTCTGCACTGTTGAAAGGAGACAATGACATGAAGTACGAGGAAGCTCTTTTTCTTTCTTTCTCCCCCCTCTTGCTTTCACCCCATTTCTCCTCCAAAGCCCTTTGATATAAACAGTCCATCTCTCCAACTCTCTATAAAGAGACCATCCAGCCTCCCTGGGAGCTTCCACCCAGACAATGAATTCGCATTATTCTTGCACAACACTTTCTCTTTCTAGCGCAGCGCTCCCAGCCCAGCCTGGCTCACTTTTCATTCATTATTTCACTCTCTTTGCTTTTCTCTCTCTCTCTCTCTCTCTTGTGTTTTCCTGGATTTCCCCATCTTCTTTTCTTTTTTTCTGACTTCTTCCTCTTTGCATTGTTTAAATCCCACCTTAATCTCTTTCTCGAGCCCATCACTGCATCAAGCAGGCTTGAATGGCTCTTTCCTAATTTGTACTTAATCCAAATATTCTGGGTAGAGGCCTAGATGAAAAGCAAGGGTCAACTGCTTTCGTTGTTCTAAGCTTCGCTGCAGTCCAACAATGACACACAGACTGATGCGCTAAGAGAAGGCGACAGAGGGAGGAACGAAAAGGCCCAGAATTCACTTTCGAAGTGCTTGTCATTACATTCAACTTTTATTTTTCTAACAATGATGCTTATCTGCCAGAGATATAACAACATGAGTCCATTTAACAGGCCGAGTGAACATCCAACCAACGATGGCCCTGGGGTGGCACTTGGAACAGGAAGAAGAAGAAAAAAAAACAATGCAAACGCTTGTGAGGAGTAAAAAATAGATCAAAGTGTTCGTCCCGGCCCATTCAAATGCAATCATGACCCAATCACATTGTGTTCTCGCAGCGCTTTTAAGTGAACGGGTCAGTGGTGTTTTATTGTGAGTGGGAGCTAGCCTAATGAAAGGGACAATGCAAAGATTAGCAGTGCCAGCGAGGCGGCTCAAACTTCACCCTGGCTTTAATTGCTGCAAACAAGAGGAGATGTAGAGGCAGGGCAAACAGAGGACAAAAGAGCAGGGCAGGCGCACAAGGAGGAGGTATGAAGCCTGGATGATAAATGGAGGTATGGTTTTTATGGAGGTGTAGTGTGTCCATCTGGTCCAGGCTGGTGTGGGATATGTCAAGGAATGTGTGAGTGCTGGTGGGCCAGAGGGTCCAGGCACCTCATAAACCACAAATGAATGCATATTGTAGGCGTAATTACAGAGTACTTGTGGTGGAAAAATTTCTGAACCTTAACAGTTAACACAAATCAATGAAAGTTCATAACTCAAGCCCAAACATAGCATCACTGCTATCACCAATTATGTGATTTGGTTTTCCTAAGAGTGAAAGTCAAGTCAGCACATCATGAAAAGATTGGGAATTTTATTTAATTGTTTTAATGGTTTAAATTGTCACAGAACTTCGCTATAAATCTCATGCCCGTGCATGAAGTACAGAGCTGGAGTCACAACATGTTAAGCTTGGTAAGCAAAAAGAGGAGGCAGAGGAAAACAGCTAGCTAACCTGGCTCTGTTCAAATTGAAAAAGGACGGCTATGACTGGACCGAAATGTGAAAATACAATTTTTGGTTTTACGATGACATAAATCGCTGCTATTCTTGACAAACAACTCTTCGTCCATTCACTCAGTAGCCTACTCCTATGCAGCACTTTCAGCCTATGTCAATATGGTTAGCTAGTTGCACCACATAACACCCTGAAAACACAAAATGTTGCTTTTACATTTCTATTTTTGTATGGGTTAAACAAACCAGATACAATATGTTAATGAGTGAGTTTGGTGTTGGTAGGTTTTTTTTTATCACTTTGGAACAACAGCTGTTCCTGGTGTTTCCAGCCTGTAAGCTAGGCTAGTTGGAGCACCAGCTAAGCAGCATACAGCAACAGGTTCAAGGTATTTTCATAAACCCACAGATGTCTGTCAAGGCTAACAAAGTTTAAATTCAAAATTGTGTTGTTAATGCGCTAACTGGCTAGCTAGCGTGAAAACAGTCTTCCAGTTCCCCTTTTGAGTGACAAATACCCATAGACTACCAACACTTGTAGATTATTTCCTCTCATTCAGGCACAGGACGTCTGTGCTAGTTGGCCATCAGCTGTAGTCTTTGCAGTGTGTTCATGAGAAAGTTTTTGGCAGAGACACAAGCGACATGAGGCAACGCAAAAGTGGGCTTTCATTGCCGCTAGTTCTTTAAAGTCAGTTTGGTGCGTCTGGGCCTTAGAGGTTTGCATTGGGAACAATGTGCCCAAATCACAAAGTAGGCTACTTAGCTAAGCACTTACGTCACTAATGGGGCTAAAGCTAGGTTAAACCTGTCCCAATTCCGGCTAGGTAATAATACCACAGAGCTGAAGTTATTGATCTTTTCTCTTCATTCTTTGAAAGAATCCAAATTTCCCAAAATCCTGAGCTGTTTTTTCTAATATTTATATACCTAGCACACCAGTGGGTGTGGTGACTGAAGAAAACTGGAAATAACAGTGACCAAAACTTAGCAAAGACACAAAGAAACAAAGGCAACAACATGGAAAATGTGATGAAGACACTTTTCCACAAGGCCACACAACCAGTCCACTTGCAGACAATCATACAATTAGTGTTGGTGTCAACAGCTGGACTTGTGGGCCAGCTAGACTGTTCACCACTAACCAGTGTGATCAATCTTTCTTTCTGTAAATTCACCGTCCGCAACGAGATAACAAAATTAGCTCTTGCAGGATTTACATGTGGTGAGAGAATGAGTCGATCTAGTCTTCCTCAGACAGTCCTCTCTGATCAATACGCTGGGTGTGTTTGTCATGTGTGCTGGCGCAACAATAAACACTTCAGCTGAATTTTGTGTTTTCCGTTTTCATGTGCTGTACTGTCACTGCAATGTAACATTTCTCTCCTCATCTGCTCTCCTCCTTTCATCCTTCCATTCTCTTTTTCCGCTCCTCCCAACGTTCAAAGAAGTGCCTCACAAAGCACGAGAAACCGATGCTTACACTCATGGGTAATGATGTCATGTTACAGTTCATCCATATAACCAAGGTCTGCATTGTGCAGACAATGAAGCATCAGAACAATCAGGTCATTGGAGGACAGAGGGCTTTAAGGGCATAAAGGGATGGAGCTTGAGGTAGGGGTGGAGCAGAAAGTCTGTTTTCACAATGTCCTCTAAACTTTTCAGAAAATGAAAATGTTTGATTTAACTTAGACTGGTTTGGAAATGTTTCATCAGCCCAAGGGATGATTTTCTCAAACCATGCAGAAACCATGTAATTTGCTTAAGGAGATAACCCTGTCAGCAATTTAGAGTAAAACAACAACATGACAAAAGCTCACAGTGTCTCAATAGCCATTAAGTTCCTGGCAGTCACCTACCAGACCAGAGCACGTCGATATGGCTGCAGAGGAGGCCGACAGGTTACGGATAAATCCCTGATACAGGCAGTTGTGAAACCCTACATCGCCCATCACTGTGGCAATGCCATCTGAGCCAAGCGTCTGCACGGTGAACCCCGGGCCAACCACAGGGGACGGATGCAGGTCCAGGTGCATGTCCTGCCCAAAGGCCGAGAGTCGGTAGTGCAGGGAAGAAGAGAGCGACCTCCTGTTGCGATGGATTTGCCTGGTCACATCGTGGGTCAGGTATCCTCCCTCAGAGTCTACCTCCACCGGAGTTACAAACACGTAGTCTGAGGAGAAGAATGATGGAAAGGAAGTCACGTAAGAGTGCCAACATCAAATACTCTATTCAGTGACTGCTGTTTGGCATTCACACTTTCTAACATCCTGCATCAACTCCTTTTACTTCAGTTAATTAGTTCCAACATTTTCCTAAGTGTATTTGGCCAAGGAGGAGTGCGAACATTTGCATTTAGTCATTCCTTATACATATCAGTGGAGACAGTGGAAATAGTTAATGACACCATACTAAATTACTTTGCATTCTACTTTTACTGCTGTAAAGCTAATGTTGGTGGATACACTCTTTTACCCCTTTAAAAGAAAGCTACAAGCCTCTGCACTATTTACAATCAATTGCTGCTGACAGTTCAAATAACTGATAAAAGCAATCTGATACCAAACATCACAGATGTGATCGAAGCAGCTCCACATGGTGTCACATTTTTGCAAGATGCAGCTGGAACACAACATTCATTACCAGCATCTAAACCGATCTGCCAATAGGAAACAAAACCCGTCACTGAGATGAGAATCTGGTGCTGGAGTGAAAGGTTCAGTGCTCAGCTGTTGCTCAGAGCGCAGCACTTCATATGGATCACAGATGGCTTTTAACAGAAGCCATAACTCCAGCACGATACATCACATGGGTTAATACTTCAGAACCAGAGGTTGTGAATATATGATGTTCTGATTTCACACAGTTGTCATGGTGTTCCAGTCAGATAACATGCTAAAATGATTTATTTAATAACCTTTTCAACACAGCGGAGCGGTGTGAGACTCCACATTAAAAGCAGAAACTTGAAACACCATTAAGTTTTATAACAAACTCTCTTTCAGCCTTGGCAATGTGACAGTGGTCCTGACTGTCTATGTTCTTCACCTATACCCAACAGCAATGTGACTACGGGGAGAATCGGGGTGCTTTCTTCACAACCAGAGGAAAACTGTCCACCTCCCTTCTTCCCTCAGTAAATCAAAGTATGTAAATCATCCTAACTTGTGTCTTTGGTTTCTATGGGTCAAAGCAGCCAGAGGGAATCCCTGCACTCATTGGCCTGTCTCCAGCCATTGCAGCAGTGGTTTCCTAACTTTTTTCTTTTACAGCATCAAGTAAGATGTAGACATGACACCCCATTTGACAGTAGAATTATAAAAATTGTAATATTCAAGATCATTTTTGGCAGCCACTGGTTCAATAACTGAACCCATCACTGCCATATATCTCAGTCTATTCACATTCTCTCTACAAACGTGGAATCAAGCCAGCTGGAAGAAACATCCAGAGATGTCAAAAGACAAGCA
This sequence comes from Epinephelus fuscoguttatus, assembly GCF_011397635.1. NCBI lineage: Eukaryota > Metazoa > Chordata > Actinopteri > Perciformes > Serranidae > Epinephelus > Epinephelus fuscoguttatus. Next base: position 11,265,929 of record NC_064753.1, read on the forward strand.
CTCACCATGATTTAATCCGTGGCTGTCGCTGGGAGAATAGCTGGCCGTAACGGTGTGGGAGGTGTGAGAGCAGTAAATGTGCAGCGTCTGCAAAAAAAAGAAGAAAGATATAAACGAACAGGTAGCAACAGGTTGCAAGCACTGCAAGAAGTGGAAGCCAAAAGATAAATAATGATAAATGGAGCTCCTCTGTTGAAACATGAGGTGCACTCGCGTCTAATTTGGGATGACAATCACTTGTCTTTCTTTTCACCACAATCAGTGACCACAGCAGTGCACACACCACTTTGTTGCTGATGCAGAAAAGAGACACATGTTTGTTTTGGTCCCAAACTAGAATGGCGCATGTGATGGATTTCAGAGTGTATACGTTTGTAAGTGTCACATGCCTTGATAATATTCCAGGACAAGAGGGTAGACAGGAGCTTGACTGAGGTGCAGCCGACCAGCGGGATGGGTAAAGTCCATATCAGAAGAAAAATGCAATCCATGGTGATGGCATGCAAGCGTACACCTCCCCCGTTACCTCCTCAAAGAGCGCAAAAGTAGTAATAACCTGCGGTATCGCATAATGCAATATGCACGCATTGTTTAGTTGTTCTGTTCCCCGCTTTGCTCGTTCAGGTGAAGTCGGCAGCTTGCAGCAGCCGGTGGTGCGCACAGACGCAGCGCGCACTCATGAGTGTGTGTGTATGTTTGTGTGTGTGTGTGTGTGTGTGTGTGTGTGTGTGTGTGTGTGTGTGTGTGTGTGTGTGTGTGTGTGTGTGAGGAGGAGCGGTGGGTAGCGGTGTCGGGGATCACCGGGAGGAGCGCTGACTGAGCACTCAGCCCGGCTCTGTGAGAGTCGGCCTGCAGGATGGAGCACAAGTCAGCGGGCAGCAGCCAATCAGCGCGCAGCATCATTTACCACGCGCAGATAAAAGAGAAGAAAAAGAGATTCTCCTCCTGGCAGCAGCAGGACTGTTGCTGCCTTTAGGTGCCGCTCGTAAATTTCTACTTTGAAAGCTTCGCGAGGAGAGCTATGACTTACTGGTTTTAAAATTGGTTCCGCAAGGTTGTTTCTTTGTAGTGGCAGAGTGTTGTGGGGGAAATAGACAGCAGGCACGTGACTTTTCCAGTATTTTTCTCAAATAGAAGTGTAATAACAAAGACCTGAACTATTCTGCTTTTGTCAGTGATGAGAACAATCAATGATGTGAAGTACTGAACAACTCTGGGGTACTTTACTTATTTCTGTGTTTGCTACTTGATACCTTCTTCAGGTGCACCACATCTGAGAGGGTAATATTGTAGGCTACTTTTACTTCATTACATTTATCTGACAACTGTCATTATTGGTCGCTCTAAGATTTTACATTAAAAAGTGCTTATAAATACAATGTAGGCCTACTGTTAAAAATGAAGGGGATTCCAGCCTTTTTGACTAGTAAACAAGGATTATCCACTTGGGGCTCCAGGCACCTTTGTCACTTCTACTTGTTGTAGAGTATTTTTACATTGTTTATTAGCACTTCAGCTTGGGTTAAGGGTCTTAATAGTTCCTCCGCCACTGCTGTAAATACTTGAAATTTGATTTTAGTAAAGTTTGCATAGCTTTCATATCCCCCCATTGGGCAACAGAAATATACAGATCATCCAGATGATGGTCCTATTATAGGGCAATGTTATGTTTTGGCCCAGAAGTCCAGAAGCACAACTCTTGACTATGCTTGCAATGTGATTTGTGATATTTGGCTATATAAATCAAATTGACTTACTTAGTTCAATGCAAATACAACACTCGTAATTATTTTTAGCAGACACTGTTTGCTCACCTTCTGCAAACTTGATCTGGTTTCAAATTTGTTTCAAAATATATCTACAGCTTATTCCTTTCTTACTGCTACAGTAATGGGTAGCCTACTTTGCTACTTACACATCATATTTAAATGTGTGTATTACAAATTGTTTGATGCAGTCTTAAAGTAATAGACACGAAATGCATTACCAAAGTTTCTGCTTGTATATTAATGTTTATTTGGCTTCCAGTTTGTTTTAGGATAGATTTTTAACTTTTGTCGTTTGTTTTTAATGCCATTAATGGCCTTGCTCTTTTCTACTTGTTAGAGATTTTAACTATCCGCAGTAGTGCCAGGGCCCTGCATTTGTCTGGTCAGCTTCTGTTAGAAGTCCCAAGGTCGAGATACAAACAATGGGGTGTCCGTTCTTTCGCTGTTGCTGCTCCAAGATTGTGGAACAAGCTCCCCCCTGACATTCGCACCACTACTGATATCTGCCTTTTTAAATCTAAGCTGAAGATCTACCTTTTTAGACTGGCTTTCAATTCTGACTAGGGCGATCCTTTTTTAATGTTGATTTATTCTGTTTTAATGTATTTTATCTATGTTGAAAGGCTTTTAATGCCCTGTAGCACTGTCGCACTTTCCATTGTTTTTCTTTTCTGTATTGTCTTATTGTTTGTTTTTTGTGTTTGGTACTTCATGTAGTTTCATTGTTATTTGACACTGTTGTTAAGCACTTTGGGTACCTTTGGGTTTTGTAAAGGGCTATAGAAATATATGATTGATTGGTTGATTGATTGATTTGTGTCTAAAGAAATTGTTAGGGAGGTATCAGTTTAAGTATATGACATATTTTTATACGTGTTGTGCCCACATTTCATCATTTTATTTTTTATTACATTAATATAAATTGAAAGCAGACTGACTTAATAAATTCAAAGAAATGGCTCTCGCCATCAGACTTCATAATGTCCCAATGCAAATACAAATGGCTGGGCAATACATCAGTATTATGTTGATATCTTCATATGAGACTAGATATTGCCAGTCCAGGTGCTCATCGGTGTAATCACTGGTCAGAACTGAAAGACTGAATCCTGAATCCACTTCAACACTAGTCTCCATCAGGATGTGTCACACCCACACATTTGGTCACAGTCCATGTGCAATGGCAACTTTTGATTTTTATTTTCCCACAACTCTGCCTCAGTCTCCACAAAAGAATAGAAGACATTTCATTTCCTACCTCTTCTTTGTTCTGCACCATTTTTATTTATTTTGGCTGGGCTGCACATAAACAACTGGCAGCTCAGATGCACAAACAAGAAAGGAAGTAGATTTTTTTTTGTATGCTGCTTCAGGCTCAATACTAAGCCATTCTAGCAGAACGTGATCATTTGCAGGATTCTCTAAAGTATGTCAGGCCACATTAGGTACTGTTTCATCTGCAAATGTGGAGCTGTCAAAGAAATGTTTCATCGTAGTGTTACAAATAACATTCATCACATTGTATCAATATACCAACAAAGACAATATAATAAACCATGTGAGTAAAACATGTGCTAAAACATGAACAACTGAGGACAAATGTGCAGGATCGAAAACAAATACAGACCCTGGCTTAATAAAAACAAGGATTAAAGATCTTTTATGTGGGGCAGTAAAATGCAGTCTGTGTGTGTTTTCTAAAATGTATGTGAGGCCTTAAATAAAGTCTGACTTTTGGGCTAATGTTTTTTTATGCGGGGACTTTCCTGGGTCACTCACCTTAAAATTCTCCTGATATTGACTATATTTCAAGGTAGCATTTACACATTTCCTTCCACTTGAAGCCATTTTAATATCGTCAATTAAACTAACCAAAATGGAGGCACATTGTTTAAGTGTTTACGAGTCATACAGTTAAATTTGTCATGTTGAAGCGACAGGTTGCACACACTTTAGTGCCTCATATTGTTAAAGCATGTGTGTAATCCTAACTGTTGTGAACAGGTGGTCCTGGAGTGGCCTTTTCCATTCCGGTGGCTGGCAAACACCTGGATAGGTTGCTGGAATGCACCGACACACAGCTGAAGAGTAGAGCCAGCTCACTACACACATATTCACACCCCGCCGAGCATAATAAGGCTTCTCACAGCTCTTGCCAGCTTTTCTGGCAGGGCACAAAGCGCAGCCCGAATAAAACATCACCTTAATAACCCCACCATATTCTCATGGGGTTTATGAATGTCTTATATGTGCGTTTAGAGTGACCGAATCACCCTTCATGGCATTTTTTTTAAATAGTCATGGTATTAGTTCTACAATATTAGAACAGGAACAGTGCACTTGTATAGTATCTTGCTAAAATGTTTATCGCATGCTAATTATTGATCCTGATGAGTTGTTGTTTTTTTTTCTAATGGAAGCCCCATTAACCATAGATGAGATGGTCACCCAAGACATGCCTCTTTGAGGTATGAAACACAGCCTTAGAGAGCATCCCACACTGTGGGATCCGATGTACCCAATCTGCACCCACAGACCCTAGTGGGAATAGTGACATTCAACACAGCCCAGACTTTGACAACAGTCTGGAACAATAGCTCTGCCAGATACTGTGAGCTAACAATGTTGAGTCTTGTTTCGGGCTGGGCTGACAGGCAAGTGTGCTTGCACTTGTACATCAGTGTTACCAAATTCAAGCTGGTTAAAGACTCATAGTTACATCACAACCAAGTCCACAGTCCGCAGTACATGCTGTCAGATTATACACTAATGATTAGAATGAGAAGAAATGGTAGAAAATATGCTTTAAAATATTGGAGCAGGATGCTGCCAAGTGCACAAGTAACAGATATATCTGTGCATGTGTGTGCTGTAAGTGAAGAAATGCATGATATTTTCAATGATAAGTCTGTCGGTTTGGAGCTGTGTCAGATATGGAGCTTTTATTCTCTGTCCCAACCCGATTGGGCACGACCTGACCTGCTGCGTTTGGGCACAGCCAGGCTGTAATTTCTCAAAATTCCCAATGCCCCCAGGCTTGAATAGGGTCAGGTTTGCTCCAATTTCCCAGCATTTTTTTAATTCAGAACTTATAGTCTGTGTAATGTCATGAATAATGTATGGCCTGTGTTGCCATCAGCCCATCCCAACTCCCATCTTTCATTAACAAGGAGAAATGATACACAATTTCCATTTAATATATGTGGCATATGACTGAACATTCAGTAGGAGAAGGCGCATATCACAGATTGTCTCGCAAATGTCTGTTATTGTACTGAAAGACTTAAGTTGACTTCAGCCTGTTTTCATTTAGTTTTTTACAGTGGAAATTCATGTTAAAGTCAGGCTCAGGCCCATAACTGCAGTCACTTTTTGGGCCTGATCATAGCTCTACTCAGATAAGAGGGTTTATCACCACCCCAGCAACCTTTTCCCACTTGAGACGGGCCACTCTGCATGTCTAACTCCTGAAAGTGGGATCCCCTCCTCCTCTGAATAGACCTGCAGTACATCTCATTGTAGTAACAGGCATACAGTTGCTGTAAGCGTCTCAAAAAAGCTTTGCATTCCTCACAGCATGCCAAAGCATGCAATAGACATAATCAGAGGAACATTTTTTGGCAGCAGTGTTGGGCAAGTTGCTTGAAAAAATGCATCAATTATTCATAACATTTTGCTGACTGGTGAATTTGCAGCAGAAGTCATTTGTTACATTACTTGATGTTACTCAGCCCCATTACGTCAAAGGGACCTACCAACAACTCCAAAGTCATGTTTCACTGTGGTGACTCTCTCTCAGTCATTGGGGGCGAATTCTACAGTCTGAACCAGATGGGATTGGTGTGTTCCTCCATCCTGAAAAACTAGTGAAAGCTGAACACAGTAAGCTTGTAAAAATGGCACTTTCTCTTCAGTCCACTGTTAAGCATGTACAATAGCAGTGAGCATGCAGGGAAGATAGAAATGCAGCATTACCTTGAGTGTGCTGCTAAGCAGAGGTGAGTGAGCCCTTTGGAGCCTATGACTGGATGAATTCAGTGTGTGAATAAATTTGCTATCCTTTGTGATACATAATGAGCTTCTGAATATTGTGCTTTCAAGAACTTTAAAACAGTTTCACCCCCCTCTGACAGAAGATATCTCACTGTGGAACCGAACTCTTCATGGGAACAGACACCTTCATGATGATATTTTACCTCACCGGTTCATTACAGCGTCTACTTTTCATTAAGACGTAAGATGTTATTGTGGTGGCCCTGTACTTGGCCTAAGTGTGAATGCCAGTGATTTGAGGTTGCTGGGAAATTTCCTGCACTGTACTTTGGAGGGTAATTGCACTGTCATCTGCTCTGTGTGATGTAGAGTTAGAGTGAGGAAACGCAACCACACTGTTTCCGCAAGTTCTCACTGAAGGTCCCTGAGTTGTTGTATATAAAGCCGCTCGTGTTTGACACTCCCGCTGACTACCTGATTACTCTGTACACACCCACCTATTTGTATCCATGTGCAGAGCAGACACCACACAACCCTGAGACAGGAAAGTGGAAAGATTTGTGGGCTGAGAGGCTTTTTCTAATGTGGTTGATGTGGTTCCTGTCCTTCCTTTTCTTGTTGTTTCTTCTCCTCTGTTGATGTGTTTCTCTCAGCGTAGATAATTCTCTTTCTCCCCCTCTTAAAATGTAGTTTGCATTGTTGGTGGTGTCTACAGATGTTTTTAAATCCGAGCAGTGTTACACCCCGGCGCACCACAGCTCGTTGCACCGTGCCACTGTGTTGACAGACGATGTGCTTATTTACGGCATGCTAAACCAACTGTCTGAAACCCTTAGCAGTCTCTCCCTCCCTCTCTCCCTTTCTCATAATGTCTCTCCCCCAGATGGGTTGTTGAGTTACCAGGGCCTGTCAGGCCAGTCTGTTGTTTGTTTCCCAAAAGCAATACAACATATCTGGTTGCAGCAGGAAATATAAGCAGTTGGGTTTTCTGGTCATGGGATGGAAATAGATTGTAAGATTTAGAGACCACACTAAGACCAGATCAATCCCCAGAGCCTTCTGTCCTGGGAACAAGACGTGAGAGGAACCAGAGCAAAGATCCCCTCTGACAAGTTTATGGTATCGAAGTAGTAGACTGCAAAAATATACTCACACTGACATATTTTAACTCAGTAACATGACACAAATACGTATTTCAAGGTGGCTGTCAAAGCTCTGTGGTGGTGAACATCTGCATGGTGTATGATGCATGGTGCTTTGCTACTGTACATGCAGAAGCGTAGTCTGATCTATTATAAAACATTTTCAATCTCAAGCTACTTTTTAAATCATATGTAGCTACCACTGTGCCTGCTGCATACTTGTAGTCCTGTTGTCTATCTCAATACAATACTCACATGTCATTATTGAAAGGGGTAGTGGTCACTGTGATCATTTCCGATCTTGGCCGGCTCCATTACCACTTGGTATGACAGTTGTACCTCTCTCAACCATAAGACCACACTGAGGATGAAGAATACTGCACAGCACATCACCAGGATGGAGCTGCCACCCATTAAGCACTTCTACACCCAGCAGTGTAGAAAGAAGGCCAACAGGATGATCAGAGACCCCAACCGTTACAGCCACAAACTGTCTGTCTGTTGCCATCCGCCAGACAGTACCGCACCACCAGGGACATCTTCAACCCACAGGCCATAAGACTGTTGACCTCCTGAGCTCATCACGTGTTCTGTTCAGTCACTTTATTATCCCGGATGGGAAACTTGATTTGCTGTGAGGTGCCGAAGATAAAAAACACAAGTACAAAGTACAAGTATACAGAACACAATAACACACAATACTACAACAAAACAATCTCTAAAATTCTACATTAACCTTACCATACTGTCACTTTACCCTCATGTACTCTACCTACTGTTTTACAAACTGTTTACACCGCTGTGTGTATACTCTGCATACTGTACATTCTTATTTCCACTCAATGTATTCTTTTGTTAATACTGTCTACACAAATTTGTATTACTTTATTTTAGATTTTATTTATGTTTATATTTTAGCCCTATATTTCACCTTGCTCTATGTTATGTCGTAGATTCTCATTTTGCTTGTACTTGTGTGATTTTCTTGTTCTCTAAAGAGCACTGCAGGAAGGAGCCTGATATCCAAGATTTTCATTGCCAACAACTTCAGCAAGCGTCTCTGTAATTCTTGTGCATATTATAATTAAGAACTTGAAAGTTGCTGCAGTCGTTATTCTATATACTGTCACTGTTTTGTCAGTAGTTGTGACACGTAATTACTAGGAAGGGTCACTCAGCCTCCGCTCAGGAATTTTGGACAAATGAGACCATAACTTTGGAACATAGCCTACATGTGGCATTCAAGTGTTGACTTGAAACAGTCAGAAGCTATCCTTTAAGGCTGTTGATTTACAGATATGCAGCAGACCATAGACCCCATGTCAACCCTTCTCATTAGAATATAAGTTGTCTTTTTAAACAAAAAAAAAACAAAAACAAGGCTATAATATGAAAAAGACATTTTTTCTTTTCTTGGTTAGTAGCAGAAAACAGCAGAATGACTGTAGTAAACATGAACAGTAAAAGTTTTTTGCATTAATAAAAGCCTTTGAGATTGTCACACATTCAAAAGGCAATAAAGAGCAAGTAAGAAATGAAATGTAACATTTCTTTCTTCTAGTAAATCTTTACTTATTGTACATACATTTTTTTTATTTCACCCTTGCTTTGGCAATGTCAATATATGTTTCCCATGCCAATAAAGCCTCTTTGAATTAAACTGAATTAAACTGAGAAGAAAGAGTGAGTGAGAGGAGGCGAGGATTTAGAGGCGACTGCAGTAGTGTGTGTGTGTGTGTGTGTGTGTGTGTGTGTGTGTGTGTGTCAATTTGCTGTAGGATAGAAGAGAGAACAAGAAAGTATGTCTGGAGAGAATGAGTACTAAAACAGTTTCAAATTATCAGGATCAATATTTATCAATATTTTTGACAGCACTGGCTGAAGGCCCCTTAAAGTTGTCTTAAGAACTCCAGGTTGACCCCAGTTCCCTCTCTGTGAGTAAGTCCCTGGTTTAGGGCACAGGCTGGGCTGCACTGGCTCAAAAACACTGGCATCTCTCATCACCCTTTACACATTTGTTAATACACTGTGGCACAGAGTTACCCATGGGAGACCCTTTTCCTTCAAGGTTGGGTGTAGCGCTGGCTGAGAAAGTGGATGCACTCTGTTTCTGATCAGACGTAGGGCCTATTTACTGAACAGTCAAACACTTCACTGAAGCCTTAAGAGGAGCAAGCTGTTACCTCAGGGATATGTCAGCCTATTCCCTGATTTCTCTCCCTCTCACTTTACTTTTGTTTGCTTGTTTTGCCTGTCACTGCTTTTTCCAGCGTGGGCTCCAGAATGTTCAACTCCAGCTCCAGACATTGCTCCTCTCTCCTGTCCTGTGCTCTCGTCCTGTATCTGGTCTTCATTTCAGACCTTATAATTTCCCCGCCGCTTGTATCTGTGGAACTTTTTGGGGTGAATTTCTGTCTGTTCTTCCAGGATTATTTTTGGTTGTGTCAGCGGTTGCCACAGTGGCAGGCATCTGTTCGCCTGTCACTCACGTCTTGTCCTTTGTGGCCCTGTGTGATCTCCCTCTGCATGCGGATAGAAATAGATCGAGTGTGGGCCGACCACATGCAGTGTGTGTAACAATGTGATAGCTTGGAGTCACAATATGAAATTCCATCAAATAGGATGAATAACTCAGATTTTGAAAATGTCTACAGGAAAGGGATGGGAATACAATTTTATTTTAACATATTAGTTTTAGAGAGCCAAGCCCCTGATGAATGTGTATGATTATACTGTATGTCTCTGTTAGTGTGTGTTTCCAGTATTAGTCAGTGTCACTGATAGCCTCATCTTTTTCTGGGTAGCTCTTCTGCAGTCAGACCTTCTGGCATCTCTCTCTACCCCCCACCAGCATCAAAGACATGAAATACTATAGTTAAGCTCACAGATGGTCCATCTAGATTTCTAAAACAGCATCTGTGATATCGGTCATCTCTAGAATTTAAGACAACAGTACAGTTAAGGTTATATGGGTTTACAGTGGATGTCTGACCTCAGGCTCGTGAAAAGGATCTTAGACTTGTCTGAGTGAATGACAATTCTCCTGAAGTGTATCCTTTAGAGATAAACTGTGAATCATGCCTACTGACCGTTTCCTAAACCCCTCCCCCAAACAGAGACTGACTAATCATAACTTGCACAGCAGGCCTGTCAAACTTTAGATGTCTCCACATACAAAGCAGTGCACAGGGCTGTTGTAGCGGCGATACTCTGTATTCAAAGAGTTTGATGGCTCACGTCTTTTTTGTGGCCTTTGCCAAAACCAAAAACACATGAGCAAAAGTGTGTGGATTGGATTTACAATGTGTTTATCTGCTCTAATGTAAGCTGCAATGCTTAGCATGCCCTATATCTATTGCAGTGTCTACAGTAGTAACCAAGTCTACTTCAAAGCCGTGGAGCACATCACTTACTGACTATAGCACTTGCTATGTGGTGATCATGCTATAGGGCCACTACAAAGTCCTGTCTTTATGCCTCTGTTGCATTTTTACACAGAACCAAATGATGGTGGCATCATTCCACTCCAATGTGTGATAACACACTGCCTCACAGCTTTGCGGAATCAAAAAAGGTGTGACATGTAGCACATCAGCAGACGAAATCCAGCATTTGGACAGTAACTTGCCGCATCAGAAACCAACGAAAAAAGGCGTCATTTAACATCAGCATGATACATAGCCAATTGCTGTCATAGTTTAACCGCACCCAGCGACATCAAGGGGAAACGCGGTGGGACAAGGACGAAAGTTAAGAAGGCGAAAATCCGAGTGGGGCGGGCAGGAGGGGTGGTGGATGGGTACCAACGTAGTTCGTTTATTTTGAAAGAGACTGAGTGTAAATGTTAAATTTCCTGTGAAAATGGAAGTGTATCTTGAAAGAAGAGAACTTGACACGGTGTATCAGAATGTCAATATGTGACGAGGTCGGAGTGAGAATGTGTATTTCGGGAAGCTTCCACTTAGCAACTCCAGCGTTACCCACACGCATCTTTAGCTCCAGTCTCATAGCATGATATCATGTATGTAGCTATGAAGTGATTACATATTCAAATCAGGGAAATTAACCAGATGTGTTTTACACGAGTGCATTAATTTATCCAGTTGTGTCCTGGTTTGTTGTTAAATGTATCAGGTTTTATATAAAGTGGCCATTTTGACATAGGACACATTTCTTAAGGGTGTGTATTTGAGATTTTGACATCTGAAGTATAGTTACCAAAAGGAAGGGACAGCTATAATCATGTCACACCTTACCAATGGGAAGAAACACAAGATGAATGCCTGTCCTTACGCTTTGTGTATGTGTGTGTTAGTGGATGTGTGTGAGGTGGGATTCCCCTACTTTCACTTTGAAGTCAAGGGGATCATTACATGAAAAGGGAGATGTCATCAGTTGTCAGCCAGGTGCCAGGAGGTGGGGGAGAGCCAGAGAGACCATTTCCTATCCCATCAGCACCTGGGATTTTTGTCTTTGATGACATCACATGGGCTCACGCCAGTGAAGGTGCTAACTGCCCGGTGTGTGTGTGTGTTTGGTGTGCCTCTGTGTTTGTTGCCAGGTAGAATAAAAGCCTGCTGCTCCTGTGGCACCAGACCAGACTATTTTAAGATTAACCTCTGCGCTTAAAATTCGTTGTGAAATGTTCGTGAAGTTTCTGTTATACACACACACACACACAGACCCACATGCATACAAACACTTTTCTTTGCCCAGTGCACAGAATCTAAAATAACCCCTTTTTGTGAAGCAACAAACCTGAATGAAAACGATTGTAGGTGCTGTATTTATTCAACATACATTCTCTGAATGACTGTCACCTTTGCACAGTGTTAAACAGAGTTGCTCTTTGTGTCTTGAAGGTATTTTCTTCAGGAAAATACGAGCTTGCACACAGGAAGAAATGCATTTTATGTCTGTGGTTTGTTTGGACTAAACATAAGAAGAAGTGGGTAGTTAGAACAAGCCACCATAGCTGCAAAAAAAAAGAACCAAAATTAAAGAGCAAAACAGGAAAACAAAACTACTGCTGCCGACAGAAACTCAAACTTCATCAACAGAAAACCCAAGAGATGAGCCTCTGTTTGACCGACAGCTGGTTTCTGAGAATGAATGTGTAAAAACACTCCTTAGTACTAAAGTCAGGCCCATGGCAGATTGAAACCAGCAAGAATAAATACCGATCTTGCATTCTCTAATGGCTCTGCTGCTCCAGTATTGATCCAGCCAGTTTCTATTACTCAGCTAATGAGGAAAGTTGGTGGAGCACACATTTCTGACCCTCCCATCTGGCTGTGTCCATTTATTTGTCTCATAAAACACTTTATAACAATGTTTTGACAAGTGCTCAGTAAATAAAGGTGAATGTAATAAAAGTAAGAGGAGTAAATCAATGACCAGGTTGGTGTACAAAATTACTGTTAACTGTTAACTCCATTAGAAGTCAAGGAGAGGAGGTCCATTTATTATTTTCAAACCTGAGAATGACAGTTTTGTTTTTATAATCCTAACTGGAAATTTTCTCCTTTTTTATGAGTGAACGTAGCTTTCTAATTCCATTCATCAAAATGGTAACAATGTTGAGTATTATACTGTATTTAAATTAGGGATCTGAGGCTGTCATTCAGTATGTCAAATCTAATCCAGTGAGAAGACAAGAAAGTCTGGGTGGTACACTGCACCCTGGAAAGAAGGATATGTGCTTCACTGATCATGTCAGCAGTGTGCTGGCATGAGTAATCTCAGAACAGTTTAAGGGATGACAGGTGTGATGTTTGACACAACAGCGGCGGCCTCTAGTGTGACATAAAACATACACATCAGCAGCATTTATAAACAATAACAATGGCATAACATGTCAATAACAATCGTTTACCATCCCTGTTTATGGCAGCTGATCTCACCCTCTGCTTGGAGGGTAAGGAGGGCCTGGACCTTGTTGTTTTCCCAATTTGTGGACATTTTCAACTGCTTTTCATCTTCTTCTTCTCACACATAACACGTTGTCAAAACACCACACCAGTCCCGTCCATGGTCCCGTACTGCCGGCTGTCCCTTTCACACAGATAACAATTCAGATATCAAATCTGTGTTAATTTCTCCTTGTTACATGCACTACTATCTTTCAAAATGAACTTCCATCTCTGCAGCAAAAGTAGGTTTCAAAACTATGTTAGGTTTAGAAAATTACTTGGTTATTTTTAGAACAAAGATCAGGGCTAAGTTAAAATAACTACATTTGTTACATAACAGTAAGTAAACTATGTAAGGTTGTTAAAAAAAAACTCAGAGTTGACCTTTGGTTTCTCCTGGGTGAAAGTCCTGTATTTGTTTGACCCGTCCATCACCCTTACCTCCTGCCCGATTTGTATTTTCTCGCTCTTTGTACTACATCATTGCTGTAGAAGGGTTTGCTTTGGAGTTAGTTGAAAGGCAGGTCTCATATGGACACCTTAGGGTGCCTTATGGGTCATTATCAGAAGCCAGGGGCCACTGATCAGGCTACCGTATTTGACGCTTTGGGAATAAGAACAGGTTATACATGGCTATATTCAGTCAAAACAATCAGATGAGGATGTCATATTTTACTCCAATATTTTTTCAGTGAATTCAATTAAATTATCAGCTTTAGCTGCACTACAAAACAAATTAAAACAAATCTTATACTGTTTAACAATCTGAGTTTAGTGCTTGCACTCACTGCCTGTTCCGAGAAGAACACACATTGAACTGAACATTATGGTACTTTCTTAGAAGATGGTCATAGGGAAATGTTGAATTGTCTCACCTGGACTTTGAATTAAGTGATATTAATTTAAAAAAAGACATTTCAAACACCATGCACTGCTCGAAGTTTATAGTCCTTCATCACTGGATTAGATATAGCCTGAAGCTTGATCTTGTCCAGTTGCCAAGCATAGGAAGTTTCCAACTGTTGTGACGAGGCTGGACAGAAAGATGACTGGGCGATGTTTTAATACGCTGTTTAATTCCCATTAGATACGGTCTGGTGCTGCCCTGGGGTTTTACTGTATGTGGCAGGCTTCCCACACACACACACACACACACACACACCATACCACACTACACACACAAACACGCATACTACACTGTCCATTGCCCCCTTTTAGAGATCTGATGCCATGTTATTGAGAGAAATCTCCCTGATCTGTATCAAAGGGGTTCCTTCTTGCAAAGTTGTTGTGATGAGGCAGCAGCCCAGTAAATCAGCCTACAGCAAACAAACAACAACAAAGACCAATGACTTGTTTTTCTTATACCATCACAATACACTAAGTAAAGTTTTGAGCGTGTTAATGTGTGCTGATAGACACTATTGTCCTACAATGCAATGTACAACAATAATTGAGGAATTACTCTCAGCTGAAAGAAATTAAAATACACTTTTGTCAGTGCTGAGAGTGCCAGGACTGTAATGTGAAAAATAAAGCATTAAATCTTAGAGGAAACAGTTCTCTTTGTTTGCTTAAATCTCCAGTATATTCTTTGTCACAATTTGTCCTCCCTGTTTACAGCAAAGTACTTTCATTTGTAGGCAAGATACAAAAATATTTTACTATGATTATTAGTGGACAATACATACTACACAGTATTAAAATGTATGGACACACATTTGGTATGCACATAAGCATGGGGGTTTGGTGGTTATTTTACAAAAATACAAGAGGCCACCTGCTCATCAGTTTAACATTCAGATGCATAACATACCACATAGTCATTGGGACACTTTGGGGTTCAGTATTTTGCCCATGGATGCTTGGACATGCAGACTGGAGGGGCTGGGGATCGAACACCTAGGACAATCCACCCTACTGAGCCACAGCAGCCCAAAGAATCCTTAGCAGTATCTGCAAGCTCATAAAAAGAGCCCAAACTTGGCTGAAGCCTGCACTCTCCTTGTGACATGATGTCATCAGATGTTGCCAACATGTTTGCCCTTCTAATATTTAACCAATGTCAGCACCATGGTCTCCTAGTGGCAGGGAGTGAGGTGGAGGGATGTCTACATACATAACATAGAACGGTTTGTATGATATCCTACAAAAAAATGCATGCACTACAGTTCATAGGATATCCTCCGAATTAGTGCCCCACGAATGACATTACGTCCTTAATGTACAGTATGTATGTAATTAACGTAGGTTTAGGAAAGAGACATGGTTGGGTGTCCTCACGTTTGGGCAAGTTAAGTTACAGAGGTCAGGTTTAGGCAAATAAACATGGCGAGGACGTACCTTAAAATAAAAGTTTACTCAAAGGTCACACAGTTCTGAACACGCAACTCCAGGGGAAAGTCTCAGAGAAAAGTCTGGGTTTTTGTGACCCATCCATCACTCCAACCTGCCACCTTACAAGATTGCTTGGGACTGCTCTCTTATTTACTCCCATCAGCCCAATAGTCATGTGATTGCCCCCTTATAAATATGTGGGGTATGTACAAATTTGGGTGCATTACTTTTCGTAAGAAAAAATACAAACATTTTGTGAGAACAGCCTGATATATATTGATTCTGTAAAGTGTATTGAGACCATGTTTCTACCATGGTGATTTTACACTCTAAATAAACTGAACTGAACTGATGATACACTTATCATGTGCACATAAATAAACTTAAGTTTTTTTGTGCACACAAATTAACCAAAACATGGACAAGATTTAATTAAATTGGGTGAACAAATTATACCGCCTTAATCTAGGCTAGTAAGGACCACTGGAGACAACAAGGCATGAAAAAGACACAGAGCTCTTGAAGTGAGACTGGGGAGGCAATGAGGTGCAGCCAGGAGGATGCCACAAATCTACTTCTAGGTTAACCATTTAAAACTTCTATAAATACTTTCCCCATCAGACATGGCTGGACAATGCGGTTGAAGAACAAGCAGCAACCTTTGTGGCTGGAAGATTTAATTAGGACTAAAGTGCCAAAACCTGTAGTTCCTCTAATGGCCACTTGAGGCTGGCTCCAAAAGTCAATCCCCATAGACCCCTTTGTTAAAATGCCCAACTTTACAGCAGAAATAAATATGATTACAGCCTGCATATGTCTCTATAGCTAATTTCCCCCTTCATGACAACTGTAGGAATGGGTGAGTTTTTATAAAGCTCATCCGTTTACATTTTATTAAAGCTTGAAGTACAGGAGTGACTGATTTGAATGACAGGCTGTCTGGCATCACCACTATGAGTCAGATCACTCCTCGCTCATCCACAGCTCCACCCTCTCACCCAAATATTGTCACTCAGTGCCGAGCTGACACAACACAAGTCTACAAACCAACAGGTGATGTCACAAAGGCTACATTTATTATTTTATACAGACTGTGTAAGAGCTATTTTGTCTCAGGCATCCCGAGCCCCCTTAGGGTTCACTGTCTTAATGGCTCAACCAATAAAGCGTCAACTGAACACAGTCAGTGACACAGAAATATAGAAGTACGTTAAAGGCATCATTTCAGCGCTGCAGTGATGTCAGCTTCTTTTTAACCTTGACTTTGAAAGGCAGCTTGAGGCTCCTGGTTAAACTCTTTCACCCGCTCACCCAGGATTAAAACAAGTTTGTTTTAGAAATACCTTCTTAGACACCATGTTTTTAATCCATGCTCCAGTTACACCCCGCTGTCATTAATATGGTGTTCAGTGCACAAAGTATATATCAGATTTAAAAGGTTTGTGAGATTTTGTTCAGCCACAAAACCACTGAGTGACTCACTGTTTTCCTCTGGAGAAAAAAAGCATTCCAGGAATCTAGTTTAGAAAATCATTTCATGTGTATCATGCTGATATTTAACCTTTGGTTAAATTCGATCCACAGTATCTGCAGTTTTTGTTTTAGCTTTTTTTGGATGACATAAACAGAAAACTGCAAAATGCTTCCTAGCTTCAAACATTTCATTCTAAACAAGGTGCTCCTTGCAATAAAGCCACACTCTGATTTTTAGCTTTGCCTCCAGTAGATCACACAGAGACAAACACACACACAGATATCTACTCTAACAGGGAGCTGGCAGAGGTAGAAACTCTGTCAAGAGATGACTCAATAGCGAATTTGGCCAAGTATTATGTCAGTAATGAATAGGATGACGGCGAGGCTGAAAGGTATAAACTGTGCCAATGAAAGAAGGTCCAAGCATCTGTCAACCCCTCCCCTCATCCGCTCTCCAATGAAAATAGGAAGCCCTTAATAAACCCTCATTGGACCAAAATATTTACAAGGCTGACTATAGGGGTAATCTTTTGATATCTTAATGCTCTTCAAGAAGAGGGCAAGCCTGAGCTCGAGGTAAGAGGAGGCAGATTTGGTGGAAGAAGCCACAGTGAAGCACAGACTCAGAGTTTGTCCTAGAAAGAAAAAGTTGAGATTGGACAGTCGACCCAGTCTGTTTATCCGCCAGACAATAGAGGATTAAGACCTGTGAGTGCATGCTTGTAATCATGTGTGTTTACATGTTTGTGTGTGTGTGTGTGTGTGTGTGTGTGTGTGTGTGTGTGTGTGTGTGTGTGTGTGTGTGCATGCGTGTGTGCGTGTGTGTGTGTAAGACAGAACGTGGTTATCTGCATGTGCACATATCATGTAAGCCGAGCAGCATTACCTCACTCCATTTCCCCCAGGAACTGCAGGTAAAGAATAACAGAGGGCGTTTGTTTTGTGTCACACGGCGCCCTGGCAGCCTCAGATACCTGCTTAATGGCTTTACACAGACAGAGTTGCAGGCGTCAGGTGACAGGTGATAAAAAGAGCTAATGTTTTACAAAACCTCCCAGTCAGCACTATTCCATTCATACCTAGGTTCTTTTCAGGAGACTACTTTCCTTCTTTTTTTTTTCCTGCCTCCTGTTAATGGCACCGGGGACAGCTGACAGTTGAAGCCTTCAGGTCACAGAGCAACACAGTATCTACCTGAGCATCGCTTATGACAGCTCAGCTTGTGGGGAAACACATAGACACTGACATCCACTAAAGAGGATATGAAATCAAACCTCTTGCCTTGAGTCAGGAAAGTGTGTTATTAGTCTTTCAATCTGGGAAGTTTTTGCTCCAACACTTTCTACTCATCTTAAGGAGGTGTGTTTTGAACAGTGAGGGTCTATCTAGCATTGCTATTCTCTCCAAATGGTGTTTAGAACATAGTGAGCATCTAAGTGGAAAGTGGAGGGATTTTACAGTTTCTAGACTTCAAGCTGACCACAGCTGGTGTCATCTGTGGAGAGGAAATCTACTAAATGTTAACAGTCAACCAAAACCAAAAGTCTGTGGAGTTATTTTAATAGCAATGTTGTGTGCTAGTACCTATGTGTAGCATGCTATGGTAGTGACGTATGTCACATTATGTTACATGACAACAACAACAACTGCACTCAAATCTAACACAGACTTTTGTTTCCTAAACCCAAAAACAAAGTGTTTTACATATGTTGTAGTTTTATTTTGAAAAAGACAGTGTGCATGTAATGAGCAGACACTGAACATTTCCTGTGAAAACGAATATGTATTTTGAAAAGACACAATGTGTACAGTAACATGCAGTCCCTGAACATCAAAAACTGACACTGGAGGGTTCTTTAGAGCCCACTGGGTTAACAAAGTCCATTCTCCTCAGCCTCAGGGGTTCTTTATATTTACTGCTGATTGGCAGATGTTAGCATGCTAACACACTTAACTTAGATGGGAAACATGGTAACCATTATGCCTGCTAAACATCAGCATGTTAGCATAATCATTGTGAGGCTGTTAGCATGCTCATGTTAGCATTCTCAAAGCACCACTGGCACAATATATTATTTTTAATTATTAAACTTTCCAGTCAGTTTCCTGGCATGTGAATCCACATTGCTGTTCTTCCAGACAGTGACTGGATACAATAAAAGTAGACTGTACCTGCTACTTATGCTATGTGAATTTTTTGACCACCCAGTGTTTTCTTGAAGAAATTCCCGTACTACTTGTTTGTTTTCAATGATACACACTACAATTACAATAATTACATTACATTACATACATTTTTGTCGGCTGCAGTGGGTAATTCCTCCTAAATGTCACAATGAATGCAAGACTTGTAGTGTCTTTTGTAACATTTCACAGCTGTCAAATGGAAATCTCAGGGATGATTACAGTGTTAAAGAGAATACAGAATTGTCGGTTATAATCCTGCAGATCCTCATTCTGGATTTGCTCATGTTGTGCTCCTGACAGCTCTGTTTGTGAAATGCATTGGTTGATGGTTGAGAAAGCGGCAGCAGAATATTTTCCATTGTTTGGTCAGGAGGTGTTGAGTTGCACAGTAGTTTAGAGTGGCACAGCAGCTCCCGTTGTGGCAAAAGAAAAAACCGAGACCAAAACATACAAAACTGGTGGAGCTCTTCCTCAGTACACAAGGCTCAAGAGAGTTTTTATACCACCACAGAGGTGCCATTGTTTTTATTGGCCAAGTTACTTAAATCAGCTCTCTTGTATTTACATATATTTGTAGTACATTGCAGATATTTTCAGTGTATCCTACATTTTTATTTTCCAAAAAGGGTCTCAAGTAAGACCAGAAGAAGACAAACCACTGCAGGATGTGAGCGGTACAGGAATTAAAATGTATGAGGTGGGAAATGTATACAACATTTTTGTTAGACCTTCAGGAGACATACAAAGTATTTTGTATTAGTTTTGTGGGGATCATTGTCTGTAAACAAAACTGTATTTGTTTACAGCTCCAAAGGATATTTTTAAATGTGGTCAGCTCCAACTGGAAACACATCAATCATATGGACATCTGACAGTTCAGTAACATACAGTAACAGGATACTGGTGTGTCACACACCTTTAAATGAAAAGGTGACAAGCATTGCATGGATTAGAGAAACATGAACTGAAATATGAATCATGCATAGGCAGTTTAATGTCTGGTGCAATTCAGGTGCAACAATGGGACCTCTCTCCCTCTTCCTTTGTATTGTTTCATTTAAAATATAAATTGTAGTGTACAGCCCAGTCCTTTAGGAATAAATGAATAAATCTGAACTCTGTAACTCCACTTTCCTCGCTGACTCTTATTTCACCTCATATTGTTTAGGCATGGTGAAACATCAAACAGACAGTTGTGCTTTGATAACAGCGGTTATGTAGAGGCAAAATATGTGATGGGAATAAAAAAGATGACTCTGGAGTTCTTCCTTATAAGAGAAAATCAAAGGCGTCTGCAGGATCTGTCATATATTTGAATTTCTTAAAACCACATCGGCCCAGTCCCCTGAAGAAAATGTTGGCATTGTACGTTTCTGCAAACCATATGTACTTTAAATTTGAATGTTTCAGAAGTGTAATTTCAGTGCTTCCGATGAGATGTAGTTCTAATTATATGCATTTGAGTTGACTTTGACATGGCACGGTGGAGGGCATGGTAACACCTACAGCCAACCTGCAGACCACTGTTCAAAAACAGCCAACACTGGTTGTTCATTTGCAAGACATTGCTGCAATTTCCAGCAAACTTGGGTGTTTTTTGCCACACATTGCAGCATTTCCATCAGCAACTGTGCAGGTATTTTAAGCCAAAACACGATCTGTTTCTAACTACAAACCAAACCACCTATTAACCGCAGTGTTGTTGAAATGTAAAGCTTCATCATATGGGCAGCATACTAAGGTACAAATGTTACATATGGTCTGCAGAAACGTACAATGCCACCATTTATTTTGCAGATAGGGTTGACCATACATCAGACTTATATCAGTTTCAGGTGTCAGATGTACAGACACACTTAGAGCCATTTCAAAACCTTTAAGAAAATAACATGTAATATCTGGTTTGCCTCAAGTCCTCCTTCCCACAGTGTAGCACATCCATAGTATCCCCTAAAAGCTGCTTCTTAGCTGTTAATCTGCTACAACAAATTTGTGGAGTAGTGCTCCCATGCACTCTAAGGAGGAGTACTGCATTGCCATTTTAGCAAACAGTTGGAGCTGATACAGGACACTTTGAGAATCTATAAAAGGAAGGGGATGAAGATGCAGCAGCTAAACAGAGAGTAGGCACAGAGAGTGAGAGTGAGGCCGGCGGTGACAGCAGCAACACAGAAAGTCTGCCTCAGTGAGTCACTTCAGAGCTGATGGGATAATGAGGTCCGGCCAGGAGCCCCAGACTTGCGGTTCTGTGTTTTCCACCGTGCTACAAACACAACGTGACAACTGGCAGCACTCATCTCTCTCCATCTGGGATGTGCCGCCGGCCAATGTCTCTCCTGTCTGCCCTCCCCCCTCCACACCCACCTCCGCCCCAAACCCATCTCAGTCAACACATGGCCCACTGTCTGTTGGCTCGCCATCAGTGCAGGACCAATGGCTTGGCCCTGCTTCTGGGATTTCCCATGTCAGCCTTAATGTCCCCCTTACCCCCAATGCCCCCTTACCCCACCTTTCTCCTGCAGGCCAAGTTAGGCCCACTCTCTTCCCGAGGGGACGTGACAGAGTGCAGGTCCTTGGCTGTGCTGTCATGACACAGTAAAATGGGCTAATTGCTGTTTTTTACACAATAGAAACTTATTGATATGATTGCTACTGAGATCTCGGCTCAAAAAAGCTTGGTTTTGATAATCATTGTCCAAATGTTTCATGAGCTGTAATACATTGGGGCTATAAACCCAGAGGCTAGCTCCAGTTTCTAAATCCGATTTTTCATGTGCACAAACAAAGGCAACATGTGTGACCGGTTCCCCATATAGTATCTGGAGAACACTTTGAAATCTGCTCTTGCAAATGTGCACTGTAATCTGTTGCAGTGTCAGAAATGAATAGCTGACTTGGTTCCATGATGCATCTGGAGGTCCTGTGAAGTTTTAGATGAAATTATCTGTAATGAGAATGCTGACAAGGACTGTGGAAGTAAACTGGAGCACCCAAAGGAGATGCATGGGGAAACATGCAAACTCCACACAGAAGCGCCCTGACCAGAGTGCCAACCAATGGTTTGCCCAGACATAGAATGTAGATAAACTGGAATATCTAAAATTGCAAATAGATGTGTTTATCTGAACTGGCAGTGTGTGTCAGCCCAGTGATAGACACTGCTCAGGGTGTACTCCACATCTCACCCAGTCCATGCTGGGATAGGATCCAGCCTCTCACAACCCTGAATAGGATAAGTGGTTTAGAAAATGACTTGATGGATGGACTGATAGATTAGTGATACTAATGAACTCAAATTGGAGTTCCCATGTAAGCTATGTAGGTCATCTTTCTGTCCATTCGGAGGGAGAACAATTAAGCATGATTTTCTTTTCTTTTTTGTAATCACAAACAAACAGTGTCACTACAAAACTGCTGCCTCAAAAAGGAAATGAGGTGTCAAAATGGACTTATTGGGGGATGGACTGGAAAATGGCACCATCTTTTTATATAATATACAGTCAAATTGCCAGGAAAATGTTGGCATTGTACGTTTATGCAAACCACAGATATGTTACATTTGTGCATTACATACGTATCATATTAACATTTCTCAAGTGATGTAATATATGAGCTGAATTTGTCATCGGGAGGTTAAAAGGATGTTGAATGGTGTGAAATCTAGGCGAGATGCTTGCCAATCTGCAGACTATTGTTCGAGACAAACAAACAGCAAAATTGGTTTTGTTTCAGCCAGTCATAGCTGTGTTTCCAGTAGCTTTTTAGACACCAAACTTCTGTGTTTTTTAGTGACCTGTTGCTTTTTTTCCATTAGGGATAGTTCCACGCAGAGTGGTTGTTCTTTATCAAGACATCGCTGCATTTCCTGCCGGCATTGTGCCATGAAAATAAGCTGTTTTTTACCAAGACAGTGATGGCTTCTCCAGCTGTGATTGTGCCACCAAAACCAGTTTTTTAAGCCTCAAAATGATCTTTTCCTAACCATGACCAAGTGGTTTTTCGTGCCTGGACCTAACCACATGTTAACCACAGGGTTGTTGAAATGTAATGTTTAAGATCCACTACATCATAACATACACATGTTACAAATCTTTGTTTGCAGAAATGTACAATGCCAATATCTTTTATGGTGACTGAGCTGGTAACAAGGCCTGTTTCCAGACTGCAGCAGTGGTGAGGAAGTAAACTGGCTCTCGCATAAGTTGAGTCTTGATTTGCCAGTCAGCACTGCAAATACATTTTATCAGAACTTACTAGTTTTGCCCCAGAAAGGATCAATGTGCCCTAAAATTGATGAAAATGTGTAATTTTTTTTGTTATTTCTGTTGTCTGTATTGACTGTGGTTACCAACTGAGCTTCTGCTGGACTTCAAAAGTTGTTTGAAGGCACTGCAGGTGACTCATGCTCCATGTGTAATATGGAAACTGTGTGTTAAAGGACTGAAATTCAAATTTTCAGAATTTGTAGCCTTTAAAACTGAATTTGAAATGAAACAGAAACAATCAGCAGTTGTTCTTCATTAGCCAGCAAACAGACGCAGTTTCCAAACCACGTCAGAGGTGATGCACGTTGCATGAGTGTTACTGTATCAGAGAGAAGAAGCTGTACAAGCAGCTCGCCCCAGTCTGTGCTAGTGGTCAGCAGCCGCAACCTCTTTCCTCCCCCAGAGAGCAACAGACAGACACAGAGACGGATGGACGACCCAAAATTACAGCTCAACCGGCATTTTGAGGATAAACATCCCTTGTAAAAATACACCAAGCGGCCAGGAGCAGAAAAACCAGCAGGTTCACCAGGGCGCGACGGGGGGAAGGCACGTCGGCCTGCTGTATTTAGAACTTGTCTTTCTGGGGATAATCTCATCCTCTGACTTCTGCACATGGATCTCAATTTGTGGCTTCTCTGACGGACCGATGGTGGAAGGGCCACCCTTTGATGTATTTATAAATATGTATTGCTTGTTTGTAAAATGCGCCACAAAGTAGAAAGGAGCCAGAGAGCATAAGAGAACTTTCAACCACAAGGAGGTCATTTATTTTATGTTAAATGGTGTCTCTCTGGCAAGACGAACATAATTTGAGAATTGAGAAAGTGCTGTATTAGGCAAAACCTTTGTGAAACGTCTTTGGGAAGCTAGTCTAAACAAGTTATACTGGGGCACTGTGGAGAAACAACTTCAGACTGGATTCCATGAAAAGTGATCACTGTCTGACAGCCAAAACCAAAAGTCAAACAAATTGAGGTGTGAAGTTAAATGACCCCTCTGACCCTTTCTATCTGAACCAGGGAGCTTGTTGTACTTTGTCAGTCCTGGCCCCCTCCAAGGGCCCCATTGTCTGGGGGCAGAAGCTGGAAAGCCTCCCCTGTCTCTGGCCTCCACGGCTGGACAATGGGCAAAGACAAACCCCTGACACCCCGTCCTCCAAGGGGACAGCACTGGGCTTATTGCCGCCGATGTTGACTTTTCTATCTCCTCTCTTCTCACTCTTTGTGTGTGTGTGTGTGTGTGTGTGTATGTGTGTGTACTGGTGTGTGTGCGTGTGAGGTTAAGCCAATTTGCTTTTTCAATGAAAGGAAAACACAGAAGGAAATACAGCGAGAGAGGAGAGGACAAAAGATGGAGGGCCTCAATGATGAAGTGACCTGAAGAGAGGTGAGATCATTTCAAATGGGATTATACACACACATACACACACACACAAACATACACACACACCGGCTTCATTGTCCGTGACCCCTCAAACTACACAATACAGAGCAGGATATTGCTGCACCATGCAGTCTTTTCACTATGTGGTCTCAAGCCTGCTGATTTAACAAAAGCCAAAGCTCAAGGGTTTTTTAGGGTCGGTAGACACAGAAAGTTCTCTTAAAGTCAGTGATGAAGCAGAGTGAATCAAAAGAAGACAATACAGAGTGTATTTGTGCATTTATGGAATCATTAGAGGTAAATAAAACAATACAGGTGCATGTGAGATTTCTAGAATGAAATGCAGCAGACATACATTCCTCGTGATGTGCGTGTAGCCCCAGGCTTAGCATAATGAATCAAGCAGCAGATCAAAACAGTCTGAGCAGCAACAGGCAACAAGTGTTCTTCATCTTCATCTCCCTGGTGTAGGGAAACCCCCTCCTCCTCCTCTCCCTTCTTCTGTCTGTTTTGTGGGCAGAGTCGATCCTGCGGGCCATAAATCTGAGGAGTTTGTTTTTGTGTCGATGAGACAATGAGATGCTGTGTTCCAACATATATGAATAAAACAATATCAAAACATGAATCATGGGACAGCCACGTGATATAATTGTTTTGCATCCAAGGGAAACTTCTCACCATTTTTCACATTTGATAATAAAGGCTCTTCTAGGTCGTGCAAGTAGCATGGTTGCGTGATGCATCATTTACCATGTGTACCATCACGTGACATGAAGGGCGAAGTTGGCAGGCAGTTGCGCTGACACTTGAAGCTCCTGTGGTAGGACAGTATGCTGATGGAACTTGGCGGTGACAGTGAGAAAGACTTCAAACACGCAGCGGTACAGAGCTGACTTGTGCAGGATGGACATGATGTTCACAAATTACCAACCTGAATTGAAGGCTTGTGCGGCAAGAAAACAAAGCGCCAACTGTTAGCTTACCAACGGTACGATAAACAATGAGAACTGGTATATTTTCCATTTGGCTCTGCATGGCTGGATCCAAATGGAAAGATTACTGTGCTGACTTTACCATTTAGAAGTGGCGGTGAGCGACTTCTTATGTAGCCGCTGTTCCTAGCGCACCTTTGTTCAAGTCATTCTGAGCAAACTGTGTTCCCACAGTTTCAGCCACATTACCTGCCACTCTTTGATCATGTGCTGATAGAGATTCAGCAGTTTTCCACTCTCGCTGATATATGTGGCGTGCCAGCAAGACCAAATGGAGTGCGGCCAGAAAAAACACCTAGAGGTGCTCAAAACAGCGTAATAAACTGCTGTCAGATCAAGCCCTAGCCTACTTGATAAAGGCTTTGTTTAAAATGCTCAGGTGCAAAGGATGGCAGTGGATTTTTACTTCCTGAGGACATTAATGATGATAGAATTAAAAGGTTCAAAATAAATAACAGTCTCTCTCCCCATAAATAACATACCTATCTTTGAATACTAATTATGGTGTCAATGTGCTCAATGCATGAAAAATTTGAACACTGAGCTATTATAGTGGGTGCAATAGTCAGAAAAGTGTCCATGAACAATTCAAGTTCATGTTCACACCATTGTCAACAAATCTGAAAACATATTCCTCTATTCCCCTCCAAGGTCATAGCTGTATTATGCCCTGGCCAAAGGGTTTTAAGGCCCACTAAACCAACATCAAAGAACTAGTGGCCATGAAGCGCGACTGTAGTGTCACCTCATGTCACCTGTATCACAACAGAAAAAAGTTGCACTTTAACACACCACAAAGACTATAGCCAACAGCCAACCAAGCAGTGTGTACGTTCTGCACCCATGTGAGAGGAATTAACTCTCCATACCAGCAGGTGGTGGTCTGAATTCATCATTTAAAAATGGAAACCCGAAGGGCGACAGGGTGGATTCAGATGGATGCTAGTTAGCCAGTTAGCACATTAACAGCAAAACCTAACAACAACACAAACAATTACAAGCCATTCTGCTAAAGAGCTCAATGGCTAAACAAAAAAACTTATCCCATATAACACGTTTGTTTGGATCTCACTCCCCCTCAACTTTAGATATTTGTTTGCCTTCTCTTCTTGTGCACAGAGCTGAACTGCAAATCAGAGTGATTTTATTTACCAACAGGCAACACCATCTTAGACACCAAACATGCTGAATCGGCTGAAAAAGAGCTGACGAGGGCCGACTATTGCCAACAGTGCGGGACTCACCCCAAAACTTGGGAGACAGACGTTCACTGATGGCCTGAAATTGACCAATGGCCAACCACCAGCTTGGTGTGTCAGGGCCTCATAGACTGTATAAATAATGTAGCGTAGCTACTGTGACATTACCCATTGGTCTGTGGGCTGCCTTAAGTTTGGCATTTTGACCGTCACTATCTTGGTCATCTAACCCTAACCTGGTCAGATGGTCAGAAGTAATCATATTTGAGGCTTGGGTTGAGAAGGAGCAAGGGGTGGATCTGACTGTAGCACCACCTCGCAGACAGCCTGTCACTCATGTGGCCCCGCCCTCAAATATGCATAACTTTTAAGCTTCAATAAAATCTAAACAGGGGATTTGTAAAGAAATTCATCCCCTGTACATCATCATAAATGTTGAAATTAGCCATTGAAACCAAAACTGTTTCATGCACCAGGCTGTAAACATGTTTATTTCTGCTGTAAAGTTGGGCGTTTTAACATGGGAGTCTTTGGGGATTGACTCTGTTTTGGAGCCAGCCTCAAGTGGCCATTCAAGGAACTGCAGTTTTTGGTACTTCCGCATTGGCTTCATTTCTCACCCTCGGAGGTTGCTGCTTGACGGCCCCTAATATGTTTGCCAGTTAACTGCAAAACATTTGACTTGTACCAACCTCCTCATAGTAATCTTAACCACCAGGCAATGTTATAGCATCTGATAAGCCTT
The DNA here is from genome assembly GCF_011397635.1 of Epinephelus fuscoguttatus. Taxonomy (NCBI): domain Eukaryota; kingdom Metazoa; phylum Chordata; class Actinopteri; order Perciformes; family Serranidae; genus Epinephelus; species Epinephelus fuscoguttatus. The sequence continues at coordinate 11,293,332 of NC_064753.1, forward strand.
TAAACTGAATGAACACACCACATGACAAAGGGAGAAAAACACAGGGTCGTCTGTTCATCATTGTATTTATAACACATAATCATAGATAAGTGTTTTTCACTGTTAGAGAAGATATTCTGTCCCATATGATTTAAGCAGTTTGTGTCTCAGCTGGAGAGCACATCTGAAAGTCATGTTTCAGAACAAGAGAACTGTGTCTTTTTCTCTTCTGTAAATCACTGTAATGCACTGAACCGAGGCAACTGTAAAGGCACACTTAACAGATGAGTTCTCACTTAAGATTCCACAGCCAATTCACTCCCAGTTTAATACCAGCACCGAGACACCAAAAGACTCATGAACATTTAAATACTGTGTTAAAACATGATGTTGACCCTTTTTCATCCAGTCATTACTTTGTCATTTGCCCTTGTCAGTGTAAAGTACATGAACATAAAACCTGACACATTTTAATTCAGATTTAAGGGGAATTCAGAGGATGTTCAGTGAGTTATTGTTGAAGAGAAATGTTGAGGATTTCAAGGTTTCCTACATTGTGGGAGGTTTCATCCCTCAGGTAGTTTGAGCTGAAAGTGATTTAATATCAGTGTCAAAGAGACACAGAACTCAGGCTCATTCATACGCACTACAGCCAAGCCAACTACAGAAAGCAGAGGTCTCCTCTTCATAGTCTTTCATGAGGTTAACTAATGGAGGTAATATAGTTGTCAGTGTAACAATGGCTCATTATTGCTGTTGCTATAAGAGCCCTGTGACCACAGACAGAGCAGGAATAGCTGCAAGCTACTGTATCTGTGACATAGAGAAAGAAAATCTGTGATTTTATATTCTTCATCACCGTATCAAGCATCTAAACTCATCAATGATGCATTCAGGTGTTGTCTGCTCTCACCTTCCAGAAGTCATAGTCTCCCATTGTTTTCAACAGCTCACACAGAACTGTTGCTTTGAGAACATTAAAGGAAAAGTTCACCACAAAATCAAAATACATGTTTTTTCTCCTTACCTGTAGTACCATTTTTTAATTTAGATTGTTTTGGTGTGAGTTGCAGGGTATTGGAGAAACTGGCCATAGAGGTGTCTGCCTTTTTTCCAGTATAATGGAACTAGATGGCACTTGACTTGTGGTGCTCAAAGTACCAATAAAATACATCTGAAAAACTCAACAGCAATGTCTCTTTCCAAAAATCACGACTCAAGATAATCCACAAACCTCACAAACATCTTTTTCTATCTCACTTAGCACCGCAGAGCTACCTAAAGTTACAGCTCAGCCAAGGAGGACTCCCTTCATGTTTACATCTCATGCTGTCACAAGCACAAGTCTCTCGTTCATGAGTAGGTGCACATTCACTTCAGTACGGTGATACAGTTGGTGGGTGTAGTTTGGTAGAAAGTAAATAGTTCCTGAATGAAAACGCTCACAACAAGGTCTGTGGATTATCTTGAGTAACTGGGTCATGATTTCTGGAAAGGACATTACTGTTAAGTTTTTCAAAATTATTTTTGGGGGGTTTAGCACCACAAGCTGAGTGCAGATTAGAAGGAAGACATCTCTACGGCTGATATCTTCAACACTTGCAACTCACACCAAAACAAGCTAGACTGATCAACAGCACTACTGGTAAGAGAAAAAATATGTGGTTTTGGTTTTGGGGTGAACTGTCCCTTTAAATATCACATTCTGTATATTTTACTTTTTGTCCTGATCTGATTTAATAATACAAGAATAGCTGCAGCCGCAACCATATAATAAGGTCCCATTTATATCACAGTGATTTCAACTGAAAACGGTAAACTTTAGTTGCGTTTTGGCCGATCGTTTACACGACAGTGGTGATTTGGGTGCCTGAAAACGCAACATTTTGAAAACGGGTTCCAGAGTGCAATTTTTTGGAAACGGCAGCGTCTTCATTGTCATGTAAACTTGCAATATGCAGTTCCTCTGAAAACGGAGACTTTTCGCACATGCGCATTACAGTTCCAGTCACTAGGCATGCCGACCGTCACAGCAACAATGCTGAGCTCTGTTTGTGCTGCTCACCCTGTTGATTTGAAGTGAAGTGTAGATCTGTTACTGTAGCAACTCCACCTCGTCGTCCATCCAGACAAAGTTATCTGTGCATGCTTTCGCCATTGTGTCTTCTTTGTTTTGGTTTGTAATCACCATTTTGTAGAGGAAGGCGCTTCAGCGCAGGCGCATGGCTTCATGCCATGGTGTTGCTTTGCAAATTTACACTGCCACCCATTGGCCTGGCGTGCATACTACAGCTTTTCCAGTAGATTTTGCGGCTCTGTGTGAACGGGGATCATTTCAATAACGTCGTCATATAAACGCAGAAGTTTTTTAAAACACAAAGGACAGACTTTTCCGTTTTTAGAGAAACCGTTGTCGTCTAAACAGGGCCTCAGAAGCTCCTTTCTGTTTTTGGCCACTGGGGGGCAGTGCAACAAGCTACAAACACAACATCTACATTAGATCACCTTTTGAGATGGTACATATTGAATATGTTGGCAAAAGTTTAACACTGAAAATAAACAAACAACAACTCCACTGTGTTAGCCAGCTATTGCCTAATTTTGTCTGTCTGCTGTTCAGTGCTGGGTAGGTAGTGTTCAGTGGGTTTATCAGAGCTTTTTTTTTTTGCTGTCAACAGCTGCCTGGGTTGTTGTGAAACGTTCTGTAGGAACTACAGCCAAATGATAACTCCTCATGGATTCTTCACTTTGGGTGCCACTTTTCCCATTACAGGGAAGCAATAGCTGGTATCCATTGTTAATACAAGAATATTCAATATAGCAGCTTTTTAGTTCTGTTTAATTTGGCGGTTAACCGACTCATGTGGATTAGACATAAACTGTATATCTGTTCAGCTCAGGCACAGCAAAGTTAGTTTTCAATTTTTCTGGGACTGACATACTCAGAGCTAAAAACTGCAGCGTCTGAACATGATGTATTCCATTATCCAAAGCAGCAATATGTACCTCCGAGCTTAGAACAACGGGAGAGTCTGAAGGATGAGGCAAACTTGACAGTAATAGCCTCTGACTGTGACAGATACACTGGTGGCTTTACAGACTTTTCATGGTTTCTGATCTGTGCTCCTGTCCACAAAGAAGCTGCATGTCAGCGCAACCAAAAACCAGCGGTAAATAATGACAACAAGAGCAACCACCACGCACATGAGCTCATCCTTTGACAAGCCCCACCCACCCTTCAGCGGAGTGGCGGGGAGATTCAGAGTGGTGACACGGCTCTTCTAGTCATCTGTTACAATAGAGGCCCGACTCGTTTCGTCTGATCCCACCGACCACTTTCAACTGCTGCCAGGGCCACAGGAAGCCAGTCATCCTCAGTGTGCAAGTGTATGTGTGTGGGTAGAAGGGGGGCATTCGTGCATGTGTGTGTGTGTGTATGTCCAGCAGGGAAGGGGTCTCTTGTCTCTCGATTTTCCGCCCTGATTGAAGTGAATGAGTGGCCATTCTGTTGCCCAGCTGAATCTCTCCATCTCTCGTTTTGTTTGAGTTCACAGTGTGGAGGCAAAATGACACACTCTTACAGCTCTAGACGTGACATCATCCCAGGCCTGCTGCTTGTTTACATGTCAAGGATGCACACCATTGCAGACTATTATAGTCATAAAGGTTACACTGAGACAGGGAATATTATCTTCTGCTTTTCCACCCAATCAGTTCTAATGGATTTTTGATGCCAACAGGCAATAGGCCAATGAGCTTTTTCAAGGCACAGTTGTAATTAATTATATTAACGATGGCAGACATTAATTTCAGTTATTTATTACACCTGTGCTTTTTAAAAACTGCCACATTTTAATGTCTCCACACCAGCAACAGCAGCGGTCGGAGGCATTAGGTTTTTAAGGTTATCTGTATAAACTTACATCCCATTCTTGTGAATGTGATATCTCAGGAACACCTTGAGTGAATTTCCTCAAATTTGGCACAAACATGGACTCAAGGATGAACTGATTAGGTTTTAGTGATCAATGGTCAAGGCCACTGTGACCTCACAAAACATGTTTTTGGCCATAACTCAAGAATTCATACACTAATTACGACAAAATTTCTCACAACTGTCTAGTAGGATACAATGATGAAGTGATGGCATTATCCAAAAGGTCAAAGGTCATCTTCACTGTGACGGTATAATGTTCTACAAAAACACATTACTGGTCATTCTTCAATGAACAGTAAGGGAGACAGAATACTAATACTGAATTGGTGACACTAATCTTGGGTGTACACCTTGAAACTGTGATGGTTGTGTAGATCTTCGTTGCTACCAAGTTCTGTGTGACGCATCCATGTTTTAGAATTTGTCCTTTCTTTGCAGCAACATCCATAATGGAAGGATTGTCTACTGTCATGGCTACATTTGAGTGCTGGCAGATATGGATGTAAACAGCAACTTGACTGGTTTGTAGAGACATACAGCCGTGAGGTGGTAATTCTAGGTTGCTACTTATTTTATGGGCTATATTTTTGTTTTCACTGGCTATTTGCAAATCATAACTCATTTCCATAAATTGGCACTCTTCCAGAACATCCAAAACAGCTCAAATATTACTTTCAATCCTCACTTTAATTGTTTCAAATGTTGTTATTTTTCACTGGACTCTTTTTAAACACCGTCCTCTTACCTTCCAGCCACCATATAGTCTCTGAGGCTACATACAGGCTACCTTATTGGTGAAGGTTGTTGGGGCTTTATGCATCCTGATTGTAATACCTGCAGACACTTCTCAGGGCTGTAGGGGACTCCAAAAATTCAGGTTTATTGATATAAAATAGAACAATATCTGTCAGATAGTTGATGCATCTGCAAGAATTAACAAAGCATTAACCAGCAAAATAACGATTTTTCATCACAATTATATATAATGATATAATACATCATACATCCACCTATCTGGGGTCAGGTAACGGCAGGTTGAGCAAGGTGCTTCAGACGTCCTTCTCACAATCGAAGCTTTCCAGCTCCTCCTGGGGGATACTGAAGTGTTCTCAGGCCAGATGAGATATATAATCCCTCCAGCGTGTTCTGGGTCTGCCTCGAGGCCTCCTACCAGTTGGACGTGCCTGGAAAACCTCTGATGGGAAGCACCCAGGAGGTATCCTGGTCAGATGACCAGACCACCTCAACTGACCCCACAGCTCTACTGTGAGTTCCCTCAGGATGTCTGAGCTCCTCACCCTATCTCTAAGGCCAAACCCAGCCTCCCTACAGAGGATGCTCATTTCGGCAACTTGTATCCACAGTTTCAGTCTTTCAGTCATAAAATAATACTCTAATTGTGAATAATCATATAACTATTAATTTCTCATATTATAAATAGATATATTTGTGTGTAATATTTTGTTTTTCTACATAATTAAATTCTGTAATTGATATGACATCATAATAATGGTGTGTGACTTGACAGGAAAAAGTTTTCAGTCAGATTTTTACCCAAAAAGTTTAGAGTTTAAAGTCATGATGGCTCATTCTCTGTTTTGTTATGTAGCAGCAGTGATGTGAGCAGCAAAATCTGTTACCCTTAATCTTTAACTTCACAGTTTTAAATGTAAGGAGGAGAAGAAAGTGAGCTCAGCCTGTGACTCCCTCCCATAAAGCAGCCCGTGTTTGTGTAATTTATAAGCTCAGGTTTCAAGTTTACCATGTATCTCACGACACTCACTTATACATAACATCTAAGAGGACGGGAACTTTCCTCTCAAATCAGCGCTCTTCCTTTCAACTAAGCTGCTGCCTGCAGCAACCCATATTAAATTACTGTATACATCAGGACATGTGGGGTCTTGATGGTGAGCACTTTGTAGTGTGTGTGTTTGTGTGTGTGCAGCGCAGAGTTTACAAATTTTTACAGATTTGTTTTCACTGTAACCAGGGATTGACTTTAGATATGCCAGACTTCCACCTAATATCTCCTCAAATCCCTGTGAAAATTATGACTCAATCATCGCCGGAGGTAATGACTGTTTACACTCTGTTTTACAGCCTGGTTTTTTAACGATCAATCTGTTCAGTGGGAGTGTTAACGCCCAGACTCGTATCCCTTGCCCCGGGTCTTTTACTAATTTTCTTTACCGGAGAACGGATACGATAATGAGCCTTTGCAAAGTCCTTGGCCGGAAAACGTGGAACAGATATTCGATGTAAAAGTTCTGCTGAAGGTGGAGGGCCAACAGTGAGAGGTTACATGGATTGAGGGTGCTCTGGCAAGCATGTCCGCTCATATCCTCCCACACACCAGTGCCAAGCATCAAACCATGCAATTTACATCATCTCAGACAAAGAAACACACACATGCAGTCTCCAGCATTTACCCTGCTGTACCACTCACTCTGATTTGTACTACATATTTCTGGCACACACATATATGAGTAAACATTACAATACACATTTATACATGCATATAGTATTCATTGTTGTGTAGAAATGCAAACATCAGAGCAAAAGCAGGAGCAACATAACTTCATTTTGGACGTTTCCATACAGCAAAAGGTATGATGGATTCGTACTGTGCCTAAGTATGACTGCCCCCCCTCCACTCAGCTTTCACATTAGTAATGCTGTTCCATATTTGAGTACACTTGCATCATCATCTATGTGACATTTGTTTATGTTGTCACTACAGTGTAGAAAAGCGCACTAATTGCAAGATCCCAAGCCCATACAATGGAGTTGACTTTGCATTATGTCCACTATTGTTAACTTTTGTAGACAATGTCAACAACGACCTTTTCAACTGCCTTCCTACTTTATCACCATTTGCCCACAGAGGATGAGATTTGCAGGCACTGTGCCCATATGCAGATTGCAAAGGAAGCCTGCGGCATTTAGAAAAGCCTTTACAACTCTACACACTGACTGCTACTCACATTAAACAGCACACTTCCATGTTTTGGTTTTCACACCTGATGCAAACTATATCCAAGTACACATGAACTGTAGTTAAACCACCCCTGGAAGGGCGTAGGTTGCATTTGGCAGGGACACATATGAAACGAGAGGGGCTGGAAGTCCTCTGCCAGAAAATTTTGAGCATCAAACCCTTAATTTCCTGTATTCTGGTAAATTTTGATGCACTAATTTGTGCCTTTTCTGCATTAATTTACAGTGTAAATGTCAAATTTATAGTTTTATTTTGTCAAAATAAAAGTGCTCTCTTACTTTCATGTTTTTATTGGGGGTGAGGGGGCAAATGCACATCCTCTAAATACTGAGGGGGACATACCCCTTGTGTCCCCCCCCAAAATCTACATCTGTGCCTGGATCAGCAAACTGTGCCCAGGTAAGTTGCAGTGGACAAACTGGACTTTGGGGTCAAGTGTACATGTATCAGGGCCATGGTCTCAGATGTGAAAGCCTCCTTAGACATGAGGAAACATACTGAATATATTCTTTATAATGCCATTTTTTCATTATATTATGTTGTATTTAATTTTTTTTTATCAGTTAATTATTAATACATTGTTCTCAATTGTGCTAGGGGCTGTGATTTTGATTTCCTTTCCAAGCAGCATGTATAAAATAGAATATCTACCACAGGCTGATGTGGAGGCTGCTGTTTCACGAATGAGAAACATGATCAGAATTTAACTGTGAAGCTGTCCATACCCTCTTTGATAAGAGAAATCCCCTCATCTGCCCCCAAGTGTCTGCACTGACATGTTTCCTACACAGACAAAGGGACCATTAGCTGCTGTCAGAGCCAGTCGTTTAAAGACAGTCATACCAAACACAAGGCAACCAGTTTCTGAAACTTCTCATCTTGGATTACAAATCAGAGAAGGTGCCAAATCCTCAAAAGAACAAAACACAAGTCTTTCTGCGCACTGACTGACAAAGAAACAAGAAAAACACGAGTGGGAAGAAACACATTAAACTGTGTAACTTGTGCAGATCCTGTAAGATTTTCCACCAGCCACTCAGTTTATAACAATGTGTGTGTATCTTTTCCAGGACACCAGGATGAGCACCAGACTGTGTGGTGATGATGCATAATGGCTAAAGTTAAAGTTGCACATCACCCACAAAGAAGAACAGAGCATCACATACACTTTTTAAAATTAGTCTTCAATGGATCACCATTTTAGCCATTAGGTAATTATTTACCGTCTTAAAAAGAAGTGTTTCACTGCCCCAGTAGTTTTAAGACTGTTGCACCTCTGACAAATCCCAACAGTTAATGAACTTAATGAACTGACATGTCCTGGAATACGATTCTACGTCACTGCAGCAAGGTAAAAATATAAACCACTGGAGGTCAGCAAAAACAAGCTGCTCATTAAAGCTACAGTTAGTAACTTTTATAAAAATATTCTTTGTCATATCTAATGAAACTGTCACTATACTCTGACAGTGGTACATGTGATGGATAATCTGTGAAAAAACTTATGTTTATCAGACTCCTCCTAGGGCTTCTATTGGCATTTGCAAGAATCCTCCTCACCTGAATGACAACATCCATCATGATCAAATATGAATCAAAATTATTTTACTGCATTGCTCATGTCTCACCTCACATGTTTTCAGAAACACATTTTAGTGTACTGTTTAGCTGTAAAATGAGAAACTGACCCACTGAAAACAGTCAAGACAAAACCAAGCACTGCCCACCAGCCGGAGCAAACTTGCTAATTTTCTTGAATCTTGATTCATATTTGATCAGCACTGCCTAAACTGACAGTCTGACCAGAGTTCACAAGCAAAGATTGACATGATTGACGACTGCATTAGGGAATCCTTGGCTCTGACTGGTTGTTTTCATTCAGATTCAGTGGAACATGAGAAGAACATGATTTTTTCACAGATTATCCGTCTTATTTTTAGATATAGTTACAGTTTTAGTACATATCAAAAAAAAAAAGTTATTTGCATAGAAAGTTACCAAGAAAATCATATTTTGTTTTGGCATTAATGTGTGCATGCAGATGGCTGGCTTAGGGAGACACGCTACTCTGAAATACTGCCTGTTTGTTATTCTCATTACAGCTCATGCATACTGTTAGTAGGCTACAGCTTGAATAGTATGTAAAACCAATTGATGAATTGAAATTTGTATGTACTGTATGCTTGAATTGTGTTTCATTCTCTGCTGCATATGCTGATCACTCACTCAAAAGTGTAGACGTATAGGGATGAGTCATGCCAACATTTTAATCAATGTATGCACAAGCACATATATTTAAAAAAGACAGTTGCAGCTCTCGATGACAACTATGATTTGGTCAAAGTGGGTTCACAGAGAAGGCAAAATCTTTCAATTTACCCGAGTCAGTCCATCACTTTAAAGATGGGACCTTTTCCCTGCACCAATGTTATGTTACTGAACACTGAACAAGCAACAAGGACAAATTATTTCAGGGCCTTATTTCAGAAGAATTCTGTGTATGAACCAAATATAACAACCTTCATTAGATCAAATGAATTGTGATTGGCAGATGGGGACAGTAGCAAATAAGAACTTTCCTGCATATTATTAAAATATTTGTACTTTTGTTTCTTTCAAAAGCTGCACAGTGTTGGCAATGCACAGGCAGCTGTAGAACCTGAGTGTAAACATGGCTCTTTAATCAGTTATTCATAGCATTCCTGCTGCCTCAAGGCCACCCTTGTTGGCAAACAGTGCTTTGTAAACCAACAAAAGTGCACTGCAAAGAACCAGTGTATAATGAAGCTGTTATTAGAGCATGCATACAGCAGCTACGCTTTTGATACACACTAAAGAACCAATTAGCGGCAGACAATTCTCAGAGTGCACAGGACCAGGAAATTAAAGCACTTAAAACATTCAGGCGAGCAAGAGATGCAAATGTGGCTTATTTTCTCATTCCTGGGTATTCACTACGGGGAGAAGCAGGGCTTTATTAGTCACTTATCACACGTTTTAATGAAGAAAACATCAGTTTGGTTTTGCCTTGGAGTTTATTTCTTAACTCTACACACTCTACACACTTCTCTGCCAGAGACAGGAATAATATGTAAGTCCACTGACAAAAAGATATATCTAGAATCATTTTTAAGATATAAAAATTTCAATCTGCTAAATATTGCTGGCACTGTGCACTGTGCTCATACAGCCGTTACTGCTGATACTGGGACAGCAGCGCTGCAGAAGCATAGCCTCAACCCTCAGTTAACACTGTTAGCTTTTTAACTTTTGCCGTTGTTTAGCACCGTTGGGACCTTTTGCACCATTTGCTGTTAGCACCAGTTGCAGAGCTGTGTGCAGACAACCTCTGAATCATTGATGTGCTCTGAATATCATATAGAGCTCCTTCAATACAACACTATGAGGTAGGTTGGGAATTCACTGTGCATTTGTTAAAGAGCCAGACAGATCAGCTAATGTAATCTTGCACTGGGTTTCCCCTGTCTACTCTACATTTGCCTGTCCACAATAAATGTCACAGTGGGCACACACCAACAAAAAACACACATACACATGGGGGATGTGGTGTCTGACTAATTAAACAACAGATTAGAGGGTGAACAGTATTATCTAAAGAAAGTATCTTAAGGCAAATTAAAAAGCTGTGAGCCTCTCAGTCTGCTGAGGCCTTTCATTTGATGAACAGTACCACTATTGTGCATTTTACCACTTTCGAACATTTTATTTATAAGAGAAAAAGCACTTTTGAAATCTGTTTTCTCCATCTTAGTACCATCCTGGCAGCAGTATGATGTACTAATTGAAGTGTAGTTAAAGTTACCCACCATCTGCCCGAGAGGACAGGATTAGCCTGTTGAAGCTGAAGTGACTATAGCCCCTTTTAAACTGCCTATTCAAGATGGGAATAAAACAACATTCTTCTGCCTTACCATTCTATATAAAAGGTACAATCGTGGAATGGGGGGACACAGTGGTTTTGCCTTTAAGCCGGCAGCAGAGGTAGTAACAGTGCCAAAGCAATGTCTGTGAAAAACAGACAGCCAGCAGGACAGGACCATGATGCCGTGTTATGTGTCCAATCTACAGGCAGTACATTTAAAAAGCAGTTAGCAGCAGCTAGCAGCTAACTCAAAGAAGAGTAACGGCAGCCAAAAATGTGCACGAATTGGGGTGACAGTGAGGTCCAGAAGCTCCTTACCTGCCGAGCCCAGGACAAGATCAGCCGCCATATAACAGGGACAGTAAATGATTACTATTGCCATGTTTACCATTGATATTGTTTAGAAAGTGCAGCCGATATGTATGTTATATATAACACGAGAGGCTGATGCTGTTGTGTGCGTGTCCATCACTCCTTTTGCTTCCGCAATGATGACGTGCTGTTTGAACACACACACACAGGGGTGGCATTTTGCTGCTGCTGTTTGGCTCTGTGTAAAAATGCAAAGGTGGCATAAATAAGGGACTTCGTAGCTGTCCTGTAGCACAATGTCTGTGTAAAAAGGGCTAATAAATAAAGTGCATGTACTTTTTTCACCAGCAGCCAGAGAGGACACAATTAGCCTAATGTGATTGAAGTAGACTATCGATTAATACATGTTGATTTTGCAGTGTCCTTAAGAAGAAATCTAACCTTAACAACATTCTTCAAGTAATGAGATATTTATCTTGCTACAAAAAACATCAAATATACTTTGACTCTAAAACACTATGTCAAATGATAAAGTATGAAGATGTATTTGATTTGTCTCAACCACTGTAAATTTGATTTATCATTTAGGTGAAGGAAGTGATTTGCCATCCATGTGTAGATGCCAGAGTTAAAGTTTACACTTACATTTTGATTCTGAAAGTTAGATGTCATCTGTAAAACACTGGGAGCTAACAAATGCCAGAACTGAGCATGATAGACTTTAGTGACAGTGTTTACAAATTAAATAGCAGGAGGCCAAGGAGTGAGCCCTGGGGTACACCACCTGCAACACTGGTAGTCATTTTAGTCGTTTTAGACAAAATAATCTTGTTGTCAGTTTGGAGCCTTGCCTTAGAGACCACCCATTGTTCCCCTTGTATGTTTTATAAGTAGTACATACAAAGCATTTTAAATATCATAAAGAAGAATCAAAGTGTAGTATAAAATATGGTGGGGCAAATGTCAGTGTACAAATAGTGGTTAATTGTGTCATTCAACTGATTATGAAAAGAAATGATAAATTGTCTTGAAAAGGCGGTGGAGATGGGCTAAAGGGCAAACATTTAGGACATACATTTACAAACAAGTTCATGAAGAAATCCAAAATCAGCAGATGTTCTAGTGTGAGAGTCCATAAATGATAGCTATTTATCATGGGCCCATGTTAGTGAACGGGAGTAGTGAGTATAAAATGTTGATAGACACTGTGAGCTGGATTCCATGCAATTTAAGATAAACTTTAACTGTGCACTCGGCATAAATAGTTGATGGGTATGTTTATAGGGTTACTGATGAGAGAGAAAAGCTTGTAGCACAAGAAAGGAGAGATTATTGTTGGAGGTAGAGGCCTCAGTGTACAGTGTACACCAGGTCTCTGTAAAAATGTCTCTGTAAAAATGTGATGTCTAGTTTGTATTCACAGGTTGCTTACAGCAATCATATTCACATGTAACTTTACACACATTAACATGTAACTAGCCCCACTATTGACTATATTTCAGAGTTACATGATTTTGTTATTCATATATTTTAGGTCTTTATCTAGTTTTACTTATGTCTTTGATGTTAAAGTGATCATCACTTGCTTTACCATGTAATTGTATGGGAGAACATACAATATTCAGAACTATGAACTAGTACAGGCAAAATGCGTCTGTTCAATTTGTTGCTGTCTATCCCCATCTTGTGGCCTACTTTGGTACTACTGGGAGGTGCACCATGAATAGATAAGCACATTTAAGTGCTACTTTATTGATCAGTTAGATGTTTCTGTCTATATCTTTGGTCAGGTCTGCTGCAGAAAAGCACACACAACACACAAGAGGTTCATTTATGTCTCAGGAATTTTGCTGATGGTCTCAAGTACTGTGAGAATACATTTTAAAGATCCAAGATCTCATCAAGTACAGGAATAAGGAATTCAAAGGGCAGAGTCTAAGTACGGGTATAATATGCATGTGATCTAGGCATGTTTGTGTATGACAGAATAATAAAAGGCATCAGATTTTCTCCTAGAAAAGACAAACTTTGGTTCTCTAGTTCAATGTTCAAATATGCATATATGCATACAAAGAATCAAGAATGGTATTTGTGGCAGGGTAACTGTATTAGATAGCATTTTTTTGTGCAGCCCCAGTATCTGACTTATTTCTGTGTCCTATTTTTGCTCCTACTATCCCTTTTTTCCTGCTGTTACTTTTGCCACAGCTTGACTCAATTTCTCCATGGGGATTAGCACAATGTTATCTCATCTCATCTTAAATATATAGGATAGAGAAGAAGCCAGACAGTGAAGCAGAAAGACAGACAGTCAGTAAGGTCCAGACAGATGGATGAACTGACAGGCAGAGATAAAGATGATGTGGATAAGAAAGGAAGTGAAGGTAAGAGAGCTATGATCAGCTGACAGTGTTGGTCAAGCACCAACATGACACCAGCAGATGTGACGCCGTTTGAAGCGGCACGTCGCCCTCCTGGTGGGTGTTGTGGAAGACAGATAGCTCAGCAGACAGCCCGTCCTGCCCCAGGGTGAGACTGATTTATAGGGTAGACTTACTGCACGGTCAGGGCGGGGTGGAGAACAGGGTCCCTTGTTTCAGCACCAGTCACACTGTGTACACACTGAAGTGGACTCCAGACTCTGCTACAAAAAAATATCATCTTTACAATTGTTTTTATCTTGTCCAGACTAACAATCCTCCCCTTTGTAGTTTACTTGCTACTACTAAACTTTAACATTAGTGAGTATGTTTCATAGTGGGCAAGGATTTTAAAAACAAAACGTAGTAATAACACAAAATGAAAGATTTGCTGTGTACAAGGCTTGGACTTTGACCTGATGTTGCCGTTTTGTTTTTCCACTATTCCTCAGAAGGCATACTGTATGTGTAACCCTGTGTTTGACCACACAGGTCAGAGGGCAAGCTCAGCTATTTTACCTCTGGAAAAGGTGGAAGTTCAGCTGCCCTTTTCCAGCCATTTTCCACAGCAAGTAAAACAGCTGCTATAGTATAAGGTCTGGAAGGAGAATAAACAGCATTGAGAAGAAAAGGGCAAAGTCTATGTCAAAGGGTAAGGTAAGGGTAAGTCACTATGGTGTAACAGGCAGTAATGTAAACACTCAGGGCATGTCTGCACCATCATTGTATGTCCACTAAAAATACTTGGTTTTGCCTTTTACAGGCTCAGATTATGTTTTTTTAAGTGTCTGACAGCTCGTAGAAAGGATCACATTAGTGACAGACGTTAATGTTATTTATTATTATTATTATTTTTATTTAACTAAAGACAGCTCCAAAATTGCTATAGCCAAACCCACCAGACTCCATTTAAATAAATAGTCATTTTATCATTGTAAAACACACTTCAGTTGAAGTTGACAGAGACAGACACTAAGTAAACCTCACAAAAAAATCTTAGTTTGTTTTTCCACTGTTCCAACAATCATGAACTGTGTTTGTTTAAAATAAAATCTTAATTCTTTCTCTTTGTCATCATCTGTGTGTGATGACAAAGTGTGCTGGCTCTATTCACACTAAAATTACTATTTATTTAAAGTCAGATGGGTTTGGTGATAATGATATTGGGTCTGTCTCCTTGTTGAACAAAAAGGATCTTACACTTTAAAAAAAAAAATAGGTAGACATCTGTCAGGATCCTTCCTGTCATACACTTAGAATAATAATCTGACCCTGTCAGTGGCAAAATCAACCGATTTTAGTGGATGTAAATTAAAGGTGTGAACACACCCAAGTGGTTGAATTGCAGCTTGTTCCATGGCTGTCGGCTGCAGTGCTCTGCCTCAATAATGGACCAGTTTCAAAAATTGTTGTTCTCATTTAATGTTTGCTTTTTACATTATGTTATGTGTGTTTACAGTTTGCACTCTATAAGCAGGAAAGCAAATGCCTCCTCTGTATGAGACTGACATAGTGTGTGATTGATTGTAAGCTGCATCATTTGGTTTTTATAGCCACAGTGTAACAAGCTGACACACAACATTGACAGACTACTACCTTACAAAGTTGATATGACAAACATGTTATCAGAGAGTTGTTGATTTGCACATCCATTACACAGCAACACATTACCATTTGTTTGGAGTCACGTTTGTGGCCCCCCAGCTGACTTAAGTCCAATTCTCAGGCCATGTTTACACAAAAACAGAAGTGTTTCTCATTTTCGTTTTGTTCCGCATTTAGACGACAACGTTTTGATAACAATCACATGCACACGGATCCGCAAAAATGACCAAAAACGCTGCAGTATACATGCCAGGCCAGTAGATGGCAGTGTGACGCTTACGCTTCCTTCTACAAAGCGGCAATGTATAAACAAACAAAATGCAACCGCATGAACGTTTGTCTAGACAGACAACGAGGTGGAATTGCTACGGTAAATCTACACTATGATGGGGAAGCACTGATAAATTCAATAGGGTGAGCAGCACAAGCAGAGTCTGCTGTTGTTGTTGTGATGGTAGACTTTCTCGCGCATGCCTAGTGACTGCAAGTGTAATACGCATGTGCGAAAACTCTCCGTTTTCGGAGGAACTGCATATTGCAAGTTTACATCACAATGGAGACGGTGCCATTCCAAAAAATTGCACTCTGGAACCTGTTTTCAAAATGTTGCGTTTTCAGGCACCCAAAACGCCACTGTCGTGTAAACAATCGGCCAAAACGCAACTAAAGTTTACCGCTTTCAGTTGAAATCGTTGACAAATAAACGGGACCTCACTCTCCATTTAGCTCTATTTTGGTCTCCACCAACTCCTGGGGGAAGTATCTATCTCTTTTGCTGCCAAATGCTGTATTTAGTTCACTAGCGACTTGCTAACTTTATCTTTCTGTCATTTGGTGCTCATATGTTGAAAACCTTTATGTGTCCAAAAAGCATGTGTTTTGAAATTCACATCTAAGACTCAATGTATGACTTTTCTTACAATGAATCTGACAGTATGTTTGGAGCCAGCATGTCCCTTTAAAGAGAGAAAACGACAATTAAGAAGGGCTGATATTCCCAGACTGACTGATCTTGAATATAACTGAAGTTGCAAAAATACATGATTTCAGAAAAGGAGTTTGATCTGATACTTCTTTGATAAACTCTGCTAAATTTAAAAAAACTAATGAGAGAAAAAGAGGTACAGAAGGCAGCTAATAGACTGATATTTGCTTAGCTATAATTACTTTAATGGTGCCTACCACCACTGCCAAAAGCTGCTTAAGCACAGCACTGTACCAAGAGTGATTTCAGAAGCATTACATCTATTGTAAATATTCCAGAAGACATGAGCTGTTTATGTAGCTCGACTTTTATTTGGAGGAATACAGAAAAGACAAATTTAGTTTGTGCAAAATAAGCCAGTGAAGTAATCCTCCAACAAAGCCATAGCACATGGCAGCAGTTTTTGACGCACTCCATTGTGATAGTAATTTAACATCAAACAAAGTCTATACACTCCTCCTCCATGTCTCAGGGCTTCTATTAATTGTAAAATTTGCTGCGTGTAAACCACATCCTCCCTGATCGGGCCAGGTTTCTTTCCAGGATTCTGTCTGGCTTGAATTCACTCTTGTCCTGCACTCCTTTTTCCTCTCTGTCAGCCTCCTGCTGCGAGAGGTTTCTCTCTGACAAGGTCAGGGGCTGTGGTGCTTCCCCCAGTCTCCTTGCAGATTTCCCATCGTCTCCAGTCCGGACCCACTGCTGCTGCTGAGGTACACACACCGTAGGGGGCTGGACATGAACGTCCTTCACATCCTCCTCCTCTTTCTTTTCTCATTTCCTGCTCCCACTCCTTCAAATGTTCTGTCAGCTTGCATCATCTTTCTGTCACACTGCACGTCTGCCACCTTTTCTTACATTTCCTACTTTTGAATCTCTTCCCCTATGTTCTCCTCCCGATCTCTCTCCACCTTCCCTCCTCATCTCCTCCTGTCCTCCTCTGTCAATGTGCAGAAAGCATTAACCCTCGCTCAGGTCCTGCCCTGGGTGGTGGAGAAGATTAAATTACCCCAGGAAGGGTAACAGTTGTCTGGGAAGTGTCCAGACATGCTCGGATATTCATATTAATCTCCCTTACATCTGCCCACAGTTGTCTCCCTACATACAGACAGACAGAAAGAGGAGTATGTGAATGGAAGGATTTGTTCACCCTGTCATTAATCTCACACACTCCCCTGTACATGATTAAATATAAATGAATGATTAAAAAGTATAATTTGACATGTAATGCTTGTTTAAGGGAAAACAGTTCCAAATCTAAGGATTAAGAGTAAAATGGTGATGCTCACAGCTCCAAATCATTGGAGCAATATTGTGGCAAACAAACAGAACACCAGCACTCACAGATAAAGAGTCTTTGTATTTATTTTGGGCAATATGACCCTGTTGAAACTATCTAAAAGAGTCATATAGTTCTTAATTAAATTATTATCCCAGTGCCCAGAGGAAAGTGTTGGCAAACCACAAATACGCTACATTTGCACATAAGTATTATGTCAGCATTTCTAAAAAGACACAATATACTGTATGAACTGACTTTCTCAGTGGGAGGCGGAGGGGATGACAGATGGGTGTCACGTGGGCGAGACACCTGCAAAGCTGCAAACCATTGCAGACCTGTTCGAGACCAACAAACACCAAAACAACTCGTTATTTAGCGACCCATTGATGTTTTTCTAGCAGCTTGTAAGGCACCAAATGTGGGTGTGTGGTGGCACTTTTGTTGAAAGAAAGTACATGAAGTCACATCTTGTGTTGTTTGTAATTTTAATTCAGCATCTGCAGATGAACTCACAACACAGTCAAGTGAATGAGCTTGGAAAATTAGCGCAGAACACAGGAGACGATACTGAAAATTGGAGGGAGGTTGAGTTACACATGAAGGTAAAAACAGTCCTCAGAAAGACAACAGAGCAGTTCAGGCTAGCTTATCTTGTCCTGTCCTTTAACACATTTTGTAGTAACCCGCCACTGTTTTCCCAGCTGGAACAGTGCCACAAAAGCCATTGTTTTTTACCGAGATGTCACTGCCTTTCAAGGGGGGATTGTGCCTTCAAAGTACTAGTTTTTCTGTCCCTAAAGCCAACCACATGTTCACCACAGCCTTGTTGAAATGTAAAGTTTCAATGTATCCACGATATGATAACACACAAACGTATCTGCTGTTTGCAGAAACGTACAATGCCAACATTTTTTTCTGGCAATTGGGTCGAAATTTGACATAATATTTATCCTTGGTGTCTTTGGATTCCTTATATTTTGTATAGCATTTACTCTTGAATTTTATTCTATGACATTTTCTATGCTCTCTTTAAAATTTCAAGTTGTTTGGGGATAACAGGGTCATATAGCTCTATATTTATTTACATGTTCATGCTATGTGTCCCCATTAAAGGCATATCCTGTTTCAGAGATTTTTCTATTAATGGAGTACTTTGAGCCTTTTATTTTAAGCATCCATTGATGCATTATTGACAGTTTTAAGCATAGACTATATTAGTACTATTATTACTATTGTCCCTCAATAGAAGTCATTGTGTGTATAAACAGTGACAGCCACTAGAAATGAGTGTCACAGTCTTTGTATGTCTAAACAAACTTTACCAATGAAGCAGATTCTTTATGTTCTTAAGGAAAACCAGATTGCTAACATCATACAAACAATTCACACACATGCGAACAATCTATAAACAAAGTGAACTGGAGCTCAAGAAGGCGATTCTTCATCTTTTTACCCACACTTTTGTGTAACCCCCCAACATGATGAGCACAATAAGAATACATGTAATCATCGTTCACGTAGCGTTTGTTCTTAAAGGGACATTGTGTAACATTTTCAGTTGTTTATTGCCAACAATCGATGTCTGCATTCATAAATATGTCATCATTGGTGTACTATTACCTCCACCAATAATCTGATTTATTCTCGTAAAAGGAGAATTTTGGATTTGTTTGTACATTGTGCGGGTAAGTCGTCTGGGGGGTTCCATAACATTTCGCCATCTTGAGTATACATCCGCCAGCAAGGGACATATAGCACCGCCTTTGGCATTTCGCTGAGAGCCAGGCCAGCGCTGCGTGACTGAGGAGCCGAAGGAGAGGAGCAAGAGGCACTTCGCTACTACCCTACTACTGCAGCTAACAAAGTCCCACTCTTCGAGCATAATGCGAGATCATGCATATGCAGCAACACGAGAGACAGAATCCTCGTCGCCAAGAAACCGCAAAGGGGAATCAAAAAGGCAACGTGACCTGCGAATTCAGAAAACGAGGGTCAACATTGGGGTAGCATTTTCCAGGTGGAGAGAGCTGCTGAAGGAGAAAGGTAATGCAATCACTCACATCGCATGTGTCTGTGTAGGAGCCTGAATGAATACTCCATGAAGTATCGGATAACATGGTTTCATCTGTTATCATAGCTTTTTGGTACACAGTGGCTGCTGTAGTTCCAATGTGGGGTCACTGATAACTGTATTGGCCTTCCTGAAGGCTTTTTCAGTATGAGGCTGTGCAAGGCTGTGTCATTTGTTCATCATCACTGTAATCATTATCCTCCTATTCATTATCACCACCACTAATAGAAAGGTATGCATGTGTTACTGTCCACAAAACATCCATAAATGAGCTGCTTATACTACTGACAGTGATGTTTGAAATAATTGTGGGGAGACAATCAATGAGAACTGTTTGTGTTTAAATTTAAGAAAATGAAATATATTAGACTGCACTGTTATTTGTGAAGTGTCATTTAAGTTTAGCCTGCATGTTGGGAATTAGTGGCAGTTGTTAAAGTGCATTCAGTACATGTGGCTGTACTTTATTTTCAGTATCTTTGCAAAAAAATGGGTGGTGAGCTGGAAAGTGGCACTGAGCTTGCTTCCTTTTAATTAAGCAATGGAGTGATGCCCAAAAATGCTGCTGAGCATGTTTGTTATGGAGTCCCAAAACACAGGAGTGTTTGTATGGAGTATGGTGCCCGAGCACATTTATTCACATTTGCCTAATGATATAAATTTAAAATCAGCCAAACGGTAACGACTGGCCCGACATACAGTTCTGTATTTGAAGTAAGTTTCTACATCTGTGCATCTCATACTATGTGAGGACAATAAGATCTGTCACGGACCGTTTTTTATCATTGGCTGAAATTGTAAATACACCCCACTATGTATCCCACCATGTTACCATGACTGGATAATGTGTCAGTTGTTTACAATTACAATATGACCATCAGCTCTATGTCTTGAGCTCCTTAAAATCAGTCTGTAACCTCTCTGCTACATGTAACGCTGCAAAGTGAACCACTTTTATAGTCTCATGTTGTACATTAATTCAGCCATGATTAAAGACAGGGACGATATTGCTTACCACTCAAGGTCTGTGTTTGTGTGTGTGTGTGTGCGCACCTGGGCTTGCTGCCATCTGTAATATGAGATGTTGATAGATGTGTGTCACCTTGGCTGTCTTGATGACAGATGTGAGTTATGGGAGCACAGCAGCACCAGTGTGTCATAACACAAGCAAAGTGTTGCAGAGAACCACAGTGCGCTGCTGTTCTGCTGCCCTTCAGAAGACAATCTGCTCCTTAATTGCACATATTAACCCAAAGTGGAAAGAGTGCTGGCATATTGTACTCAAGTGAGCACTGTTATTTTAAAGACATTTTACTCAGGTAAAAGTTAAAGTACATGTGTAAAAATAAACTTAGATAAAATTGAAAAGTAGTTCAAATGAAAATTAAAATGTACACTGAGTAAACATTACTGCATTCCCTTTAAAAAAGGAGTTGGGAGGTTATGGTGATATATGATGCAAATGTTAAATTAAATAACACCTTTAGGCTACAAAATAAATGTATATGTAAATGTCAGTGTATACACTACTGGAACAACATCCAGCACATGAGCCCTGATGTCCACACCAACAATAAATTCCAATAAATTCAGCACATGGGCCTGTGTGTACCATTGATTATTAGTCATAAATATACAACAGCCTTCCTCGGTGTGGCCTCACTTGAAATCATCAGGAAAGATGCAAACAAGACAATTAAACAACACAGACCAATAAACGACTAAATTAAAACTCTATGGACACTGCAGCAGGTGCAACAAGCGCTGTTGAGCCACTTAAAACAATAAAACAATCAACATAGCCAACACAAACATGTATAAACAAGATAAATTTCACAACAACTGAAATTGCAAATACACATTTTAAAGCAAAGGAGAGACTGATTTCACACACCACATAACAGTGGTTGGTAGGCAAGGCAATGGTTGTTGACATTCTCATCTGGAGAGGGGAAGTTCAGTGAATTTGTTACTCTACTCACCTGTCTGAAGGCATTCTCTGAGTCTTGAGCACACTACAACCAGTTCACTCAGCCTCTCTGTCCCAGTATAACCAGTCCACTCAGCCTCTCTGTCCTGGTATGACCAGTTCCACTGTGCTCCTGACATTCAAAAACTTTTGAGCTGAATGAGGCTCTGCAGTCACACCTGAGATTATTATCACAAACAGCAGACAGGTCTCATACACCTCACTAAGGATAAAAGTCGCCACTGGAGGAACCACCATGAGAATGTTAGCATTAGCATGTTAGCCAGTCACCAGTTAGTGATGCAACACTGTGGGTGAGTTTGATTTGAATCAGTGAGTGCGCTCACTTTAATGCAGATGCCATCCTTATATTTAATCATGCCAAGGTATAAAAATGTTAACGACAATCATTAGGCCTTAATTTGATTGCACTGTTGTTAATTTTTGTACTGACCCAGGTGCTACAACTGTTCTGTACCCTGCAGTGACCCGAACACTTACAACATGTATCTCTTCCGGTGTGTCAGCTCTGCTCTCCGGCAGCCACAGATACACCAGCAGCTTCATCTCTGCTGCAGCTGCTGATTTCTCCCTTTCTATGTTCCATTCTCACACAGTTTACCATGACTTACCATGTGAGTTTTACTCTGTAACGGATGCAGTTTGAAATGTAGCAAAGTGTGATACTTGTGACAAAAAAGTACTTCAGTAAATGTAAAATTACAGATAGTAAAAATACTGAAAAAAGTAAAGTACACACACACACACACACACACACACACACACACACACACACACACGACTACATTGCCACAGTAACAAGAGTGTTTCATTTCATAAGCAACTAATACATGTTAAGATGTTTCAGTCTGGACCGACTGACCAACACTGTTGTTCCTACACCCATAGGATTTGTCAGTGAGACCACCCACCGGTGACTGGTGTGTATATGATATATGACATCCACATGTGGATCTGCCGTATAATTCCCCAGTGGTTGGCTGCCTGCAGACTAAACACATTATAAAGGTGTTTATCTGCAGTCTGGCGGTCACTCACATCTCAAACCCAGATAACACCGAGGGAGGAGGCGGAGGATGTCCTGCTGTATTATAGCAGGAGGTGTGATAGTAATGCAGACGAGGGAAGGCTGTGCTCACTGCCATGGGAGAAACCTCCTCTGCTCAACAGTCAATCAGGGCACACCGTATGAGTGTGTCACCTGTGATTATGCTCCCCATCGGTTATCTCCATGTTGACAGCATGCTTTCAGAGAAATGTACAGTCTTAGTGCTGTGGGAAGTGTGAATATTGGGCAATGTGAGGTGTTTAAGAAAAGAAAAGAAAAGAAAAGAAAAGAAAAGAAAAAGAGTGGATGGATAGGCACATATTAGAAGTGCTTTCCCACATTTGCAGTTAATTTATCTATCATCGTAATACTTTCCCTCCTATTTCACAAGATGACTGACTAAACACACTTTGGTTTTAAGGACGCAACTCATGTCATCTTATCCTCTCTTCACTCACACTTCTGTACATGTGTGATCTAATCTAATCTAATTAGATTAACTATCAGTATCTGTAACTATCAGTACATTTTGATTTTATTTTACAGTCATGGAATAAAACACTGTGAGGACTCTGAGGCCCCTGACCTTTGTGCTGCTTGCTGTTGATTACCAGTGTCCCTCCTTGTTTCTCTCCATTCAGCCTGACAGCAGGGCTTCTTGCCAGCTCCCACCTGTTTGTTTTTCTCCCGACTGACAAGACAAAACCACTCTGGCCACTCACCTTGTGTGCTCTTTGGTCAGAGAATAACAATGCAACTTGAAGCAGAGGTGGGACCTGACCTGTTTTCTGAGTTGATTTATGTATGCTACATGAAAATGTATCATTGTTTGAGGATTCATTGCTTTGCATCTGTGTAAGATAACTGCTGATGTTTTGTGCAGCAGCAGTCACCACATATTTGAAACATATATTGCATATTTAAAATACATCAATAGTTAATTCTGAGGAAGTAATGTAGAAATAATATAGTGTAAATTGATCTGGATATTCACATTATCACACAGGTCATAGATATGAATCCACATCATTTGCCTTTCCATGCATTTTTACTTTCTGGAAACAAAAAAAAAAAAAAATATGAAAAGATTTTTGATTTAAAAAAACAAAAACAAAACCCAGATGATATATATTTCATTTCTTGAACTCTGCTGCATCCTAGTGGACTGATGAGGCATAAACTCCTGTAGTGCAGGATACAAATGTCAGCAGTACAATTATGTTACACCAAGGCAAATATCACCCATCTGAGTTTCCATTAAAGGGCATCTTTTTATGTGATTTAGTATTGCTGTTTTCATAAACATGGGCAATGGGTCATGAAGAGATTTAAAAAATAATCATCAGCCTTTCAGCGTTCACACTGACAGTCCACCACAAGAAGTACCATCCCAACCCAATTAGCGGGTATTGAGAGTGGGTTATAAAACTCTCAGTGACACTGCCTCAGTACTGATATACAGACCCCATGCAATGCTGTATGTTCATTATGGAAGACACTTCATACTCATGTAAGGTCCACGTGACTATCCTTAAAAATGTAAATAGCTCAGACTAAGATAGGCATTTAATATAGACGTCATATAGACATTCACAACTTAAAGGTCACATTGTATTTAGGAGCAAAGTCTCAAGTCTGGAAAATGGTGTAGTAAAGGTTACTTCCAGAGACTGTTGTAAAAAACAGTCAGCTTACAAACAGAGTGAAAATTGAGAAGATGATTACAAATAAAAGTACTGCCGCTGAACAAATGAAGAGTAAGATTTATTTCTATTGACTGGTTGATTAACTGATTTATTTAAATTTAAAGACAAAAGGACAATATACAAAAAATAGGCAAACAAAAGCAGCACATACAGATACAGTACATATGAAGAACATAAACTGGGAGTAAAAACAAAGTCATGACAGTTACTTTTCCCACTGGACAAAGGGAACTTCCCCCAAAGCCTGTATTTCTGCCCTACACCTTAATGAAGGGTGCTTCATTCAGTTGTGATGACAACTACAAAGTGTAACACTCCATGACAGAGGGTGGGAGTAGGGTGGGTCCAGTGTGGAGAAAGGCCCACTGTGAATCAAGCTTCAAATAATGTGACTAATACCATCTTTTTGTGGTGCTCTCGTCGAAAACATCACCAGGGCCACTTTCTCGAGAGCTGAAGAAGATATTGAAGAATAGTAGAAATAGTAATCTACCCATTAGAGTGATATCTGTTTCTAGAGTTTCCTTTTAAGGTTCCTTAGTGGTTAAAGGAAGATGTCTTTTCTCTATAATAACATTAAAACATGTTCCGTTATCTTACACTTATGGTGTTTAGCGGAGTAGGAAATATTGTACAAAGTAAATTATAAAATAGATATGAAAAAAAGAAAAGACCAGAACCTTTTTGAGATCCCTCACTTGATAACAAAAGAAACTAATTTCTTTTCGATTCTTCTTGGTGAAGCAGTGATTTATTTAACAAGACAGGCAAGATCTCCTCTCACCAGCATGCAAGTTGATTTGAATATATTGAGTGTGAGGCAGAGCTCATTTATCTTCTCCTCTGGCTCTCGCTCGCCCACCTTTCTCTGCCAGTCAGTTAGTCAGTGTTGCAGACAGCACACACAGCGTCAGTGGCAAGATGCAGATTGATAAGGGGTTCGGGCAATATAAGTGGGTGTAACTAGTAGGATCCGATACAATGCCAAAACGCAGCGCTCAGGGCTGTAGCAGTCACGCTCCATTTCTGTTGCAGTTTTAGCCAAGGAACAAGAAATTTTTGAGTCACGCAAAGCAATTACATGTCGGTATTTCATATTCACATAACTGTGGAAGAAGAGGGGAGATGTTCCAGGGGCAGCTGCATAATGCAAACCTGCACTTATTTACACATTCAGATACAGTTAAAAAGGGTGATAGTAAAGTGACACACAGGAAATGTTTATAGTTTCCATGATAACTTTATTCTTTGAAACTACAGTTTGAGTTAAAAATACTTCTTTTGAACAACAACGGTAAACAACACACACACGCGCACACACACACACACACACACACACACACACAGTGACAAGGTTGGGAGGATTCATCACAGTGATGATATTCAGAGGCACCCTTTAAAATAAGTCAAAGTGAATCTTTTATCATTTCTACCTAAGGATGACAGCAGTCTTTACTGTTACCCACATTCAACAAAACAGAATTTTCTAAAGGGTCTTAAGTCCCAGAACTTCAGATGAGCAGTAGTCATTGTCATGCAGAGCCCAACTGCTCAAACAGGCCTCTCAGAAACTATTTTGTAGCCTACAACATTCAGAGAAACCATCCCATTGCATATGGCAAACAGCCCCTATTGTCATGCGGCAGACTGTGCATGCATAAAGGTAAGAGGGCACAGCATTCCACTAAAAGAAACTGAACATAGTACAACAAACACCAAACTTTAGCTGAATATACTGTGTGATTCACTATAAAATCTTAAATTTATAAACCTTCTAAAGCCAAAGACCCACTGATAGTTTAGATGATGATGATAACCACATCAGGAAGCAATTTGATGACAATTAATACATGACATAATGGCAGACTTAATGTGATTATGAGCTGCATTTTCAAGGCCCCTGGGAGCCAAATAGATCAATTTAACAACCACACCTCTCATGATACAACATGACCTTGTACTGACTGACTGCAGTGTAACAGCTACAGGTTATTGCTGGTGAGGTAAAGCTTACATCTGAGCTCATGGTTCCTGTATCAGGGTTCACAGTGGCATCATTCTTACATCTGAAAGCCAGAATACAAACACATTTATATTGGATTTTTGAAGGGAAACACAAAAATTAAAGAAATAGTTCTTTTTTAAAATAAGCTGATTTGCTTTATTACAGAGAATTAGATATGAAGATTTAAACCAGTTTCATGTCTGTATGATGAAAATTAAGCTACAGCCAACAGCCTGCTAGCCTAGCTTAGCATACCTTTAACTTTTGGACATAGCTAGGCTAGCTTTTTCCCCATTTTCAGTTTTTATGCTCAGCTAAGCTAAGCTAACCCAAAACAATTACCACTTGTGTAATTTCTCCTTCAATACGTTTTTATTTTAATGACAATACGTATTATTGGAGACAGGGCAAAAGAACACAAGTTTGGTGGCTAGGTGCCATTCTGACATAGCTAACCACCTACGGTGATTAACACTATTAAAATCTTGCCTGAATACACAGAGTAGAATACAAGAGTGAACTCTGGTGACAAAAAGATGTAGACAAGTTAAGGAAGGTTCTAGGTGCTAGTAAGTTTAGCACAGCTGGTGGCTGTATAGGATATTAACCCTTTGAGCAAAGTGCAGATATGCTAATCTACAACATCCAGATAAAGAATAACAAAACAGTTAGCCAGTTAGGGCACAGTATGTGGCAACATTAGCTAGTTATGTGGCATTTCACATGACTAGCTACCAATGTTAATAAATAACTAGAGCAATTCAAGGTAACTCTATTAAAATCTCACACAGCACAGTTGGGATACTGAACAAAAATGTGTGGCGGTAAAAGAAACAAGGCCCTGGTGATACTGTGAGTATTTCCCATAAATATCAACATTTCTGTTTTATATGAAACATGACTGGTGGATGTATTTTAACGCCTGAAGCAAACTGCAAACATGCTAATCTATTCCAACTGAGGCTTCTGCTCACAGCTTCTATTGCTGTAGAGACAAAAGTCCAGGAAAACTGTAGCCTGCAGGAGTGGGCAGAGTGCTGCCGAAGAGAGGATTGGAGAGGTTAGAGGTTATCTTCTGAATATATGTGATGGATACTCAGTAGACCATTTGATGACTACACTGCAGCAGGCTGGGATGAGAGGTCGAAGCGTTGTAAATCTAGCTAACGGAACAGGGGTCGTCCTTGCAGGGCTTGACATCCCCCTGCAGCAACAGGATCATAACGGCCTTGGTCAGGTAGCTGGAGGTGCCTCTCTTTCCCACTGGTGGTGTGTTGTAAAATGCGTCCATGTCATCCTGGCAGGCACAAGAATTTCAAGACTTAACAAAAAAGTGCTCATAAAAGTTTAGAATGATATGCTATATGTGAAAAAAACGAGATCCTAGCAGGATTATATTTCAAACATTCATTAAAAAACTTGGAAAGTCACAGACTGTTTCTATCAGGCTTTTTAGCACATCAATTTAGACAGGTGATGAGATAATTTTGTGGCTGACACTCCGGTCACATTCATATAAGAACATGTTATAATACCAGTTAATATCAGTTACGGCCTAGAGGAAAGGCACTCTACCTGTTTCTCCATGCCTTCAAAGCGGCTGCGATCCTTCTGGAAATCATTAAAGGCTTCCTTCACCAGATGGTCCAGATCCATCTTGTCGCCGAACTCAAGCTCCGGGTTTCTCTCCAGCACTATGGACACCACCATCAGCAACTAGTCACACACAGGAGATAGGACGAGGCTGTCAGAAACTAAAAACACAGCATCCTCTTTTAAAAAGAGTAAACAACACTAAAATGTTATCACAAGGAATATCAAAATCAGTCCCTAAACAAAATGGATATTCAGTAAAGAACTGGAGTCCCTAAATTCCCTCGCTGCTTGACTGTGGACAAGCTGCAGTGCTGAGACAAAGTATGATATCGATTCCAGAATAAAGAGAGCAAAGTCAATGTCATGTTGAGTACAAATCCATACACATTTAATTTGTTAGTTTCATTTATTCTGACTTTGTTATATCTGTGCACTCTGGTTGTGTGGGCGCTCGGTGGTTACCTCTACTATAATTTGTCGGTACTCAGGCAGGACAATGTTCGTCAGCGTTTCCTCCACTAGCAGGGAGAAATTCATCTCATACATGGTCATGTCAGACAGTGTCGGTTGCTGCGGAGAGACAGTAAAATAAAAAAAAAGTGGTTGATGTGAGCATGAGCAGGCATGTCAGCTGCTGGATGCTGTAATTGATGATCATTGTGTATATCCTGTGTGTTTGTGACCACTACAAAATGATCACAGGGCTGTTATAATTATTCTTTTCAATTATTTTGTCCTGATTAAAATGTCACACTGAATCATCTTACTCCATCACTGTGAGCACAGAAGAGGCAGAGGGTTGTGGGATCTCCCTCCTCCTGTGCACTAACAACCTGTCCATCATGGTGCCGACAGTAGGTGAAAAAACAAGTCAATCACTGTGCTGTTAACTAAAGACTCTCCCTTCCAAAACAGATTATGGGAGATGTAGAGAAAGTAAATATAAGTTGTGAAAGCTTAGAGTGGAACTGGATCTAGTCCCCGAGTGTTTGGCAACTCAAACTTGCCAATACATTAACAAACTGTGCTTTGAGGCAACAAAATACCAGTGATGTGAGTGTAACTTTTTGTATAGCTGTCAACTGCCAACTGTCTTTCTACCATGGCTATAAAAGGAGCAATTCTAACTTTGAAATGAAATTCTAACTTTGATATTGATTAACTGTCGATGTATTTGAAAAATTAAAGTAAACATTAGTCTTTATAAGCCATCATTCAATGTAGTGTCAACAGGATTTTTGGTGAATAGGTATACAAACTCAACCTGTAGGCCTGCATGACACCAAACACAGACAGTGCTTAAGACGCTCTACTCACATCATCTATTTTGCTGTGTATCGGTGGAGTTCTGCACTGAACAACCAGCCAATAAGCATTCACAGCAAACATTTTGACTTGTCATGGTAGGAAAGAACAGGTGTTAGTAATGACATTAACAGTGTATACACTGATTTTAAGTGTCCGAAATTTACTGTTACACCCATAGAGCAAATTTTTGAGTGTCTGTTAAACAAGGTGTGGTGAATGAATGAGCGATTTCAAACACTGTGCCAGTAAACTATGACAAGGTGACAGTGAGACAGCATGCATAATACGGGGACCCTGAAACCGAAGCAGCTAAATGGTTTTCTGTCATCATTAATCTTCCTTATTTAGAGTTGTGATTTTCCTACTGTGGAATGTCAAAATACCTTCCACGAAAAAGGCCAATCAGACAAGTGAAACACTGTTAATGACATCACTGACTGTTGAGTCTCTTAATGAATAATAACAGTGATGATGAAAAGTGATTGAAAATAGCAATTTTGCTGAATGCCTTTAATTAGACCAACAGAGTAAAAGATCCACTTATACTACTCACAGACAAACAAAATACATTTTCACGATCAATGGAGACACCTTGAAATTGATTAGGTACTTTGTATTATAACAAAAATCAATCAGTGTTCATCAGCACAGGTTCCATTGTGTGGTCGATGGTCCCCTTTTGGCAAAAAATGCCTTTAAGAATCTCTTACATTATCACTAATTTGGCGTATGACTTGCTTATATAAGCATTAATTAGCCTGATAAGGTTGGGTTGTTTTTAGCGAATACAAGCTATTACAATTTGGTTGTAGTGTTAGAGTCTAACGTTAGCATACTAGTATGACGTTGCTGACGTCAGTGCTCTGGGACTACTCATTAAGCATTATTAACGTTACCATTTTGCCAATGATTTACCACATAAATTTAGCTCTTCAGCCAAAGTGCCAATTCACTTAATGTTAACGTTAGCCCCGATGGTTCAATCCTCTTAATGCCAAGATAAGAATGGGCCAGGCTAATACTGTCATAACTCCAACATAATTAAACAATCTGTGTTTGCCATCTTTTTTTCACCCCTGATTGTGGCCAAATTTTAAATGTATTGATTATTATTCTTCGGAAAAATTATTTGGGGCAGACACTATCACAAGTATTTGAACCAATAAATGTGAACAACACTCCTTTGAGCAATACAATTTGTTAAGTATTCTTAAAAACAGCATAAAGATCTGTGCCTGTAAGCCTTGGATGTGCCTGTTACAGAATAAATGGTCTCTGTAACCTGTAGCTGTTTGTATAGCAGCACAGCGTCCCCTTCAAACAGCAGTGGTCATTGAGTATTTATCCTACAGCAGAGCCAGGGGAGGCAGGTACCTGTGGGAGGTGAGCCCCAGCCACCGTAAAGCCGTTGGGGGTCCTCTCCAGGATCTGCCACACACGATCATAAAAGCCCAGAGGGGTTCTGTTCAGAGAGCCATCGATCTGACGCCTGTTCAGCCAAGACCTGAGGCGAAAACAAGGGTGAAACTGTTGAACCACGTTTCAGAGACTGGGGAAATATAATGATGATAGCCGATGTGCTAGAGGAAATTGTCTATGAGTCAGTGTGTATTAGATTAGATGAGATAAGATAAAAATGTAATAATTCCCACAGGGAAATTGGGTTGCGGCAGCAGCAGATTAAACGATATGGATGTAGACAAGACAGAGGATGAAATAATTAAAACTAAAAAGATTATACAAGCGAATGTGTTAAGATAACGACACTGCGTCTTCAAAGGCAGATCTGTGAGCAGACAGGGAGAAGAAAACACAGGTAATGTTCTCTATAGTGTGAATGCGTCTTTGAGTACCTGCCGGTGTGTTGTGGCTGCAGGACGTCCAGCAGGAGCTGCTTGATGTCGCTGGGGGAGAGCTGGTAGATGTCCTGGGGTGGCATGTCTCCCGCCCTGATCTTCAGCTCGTGTTTCATGGCCTGGACAATCCATCTGGAAATTCACAGTATACGACCATAGAATTGAATTGACTTATACGTGTGAGTAACAGTGGACATTTGCAGTTAGTTAACTGTGAAGGGAGAACTTTCATTTATGTTACACTTGGCTGAACTTTCAATGCCTTTTGTATTTTGTGGACAAAGCGTTTCACTCTTTGACCCTCCAAATTTTTTTTTCCTTGCCTCTGAGGGCTTCTGTAAAAAAGTCAAAAACAGACAGATAAAAATAGCTAACTTGTTTGTCTAAGCTGATAGAACAGAATTTTAAAATGGCACACTGTACCTAACCTCACAACACTTCTTCCAACATTGAGTTTTGATTTTCTTGACAGTATTTTCGGACCAAACTTGTCTGGAGAAATTTGTTCAAGCCCAGGTGCTTTTATTCAATAAGTGTAGAGCACACCTATAAATTGAGTCTCAGTCCACTTCTGAGAAAACTGCCATGTGGTTTATTTGGAGTGTAAAAAAGAACTTCAGAAAAACAACCTGTGATGTACGGACACAGACACTGGAAAGCTCTGAGTTACTGATGTTTTGATTGGCTAACATAAACTGAAAGAAATCTGCAGCCTAAACTGATGCCAATATTCCTTGAATTTTTCATATTTCCTTGAGTGGTCTGAAAACTACAGTAGGTGAATTACAGCAAAGAGTACATTCTGCACGAGGCCATCTTGATCGACTGAATGTACAAGAGTTGTTAGGGCCCCACTGCAGCCACCCTGAACCCAAATTTGTCCTACCCGACTCTGATCTTCAGCATGCCGCTGAACAGCTCTGGGTTGTTGGAGATAATCCATCCGATATGGATGACCAGCTCCTGCTGAAGAACAGCCTCCCGTTCCCCACCGTGAGGGGAGCACTTGCTGTAGATGATGCCCTGGATCACCCCTGGCGACAATGGGTTGGAGATCACCTCCTCCTCTTGCCCGAATAGGCCGAGAGTCACCTGGCAATCACAGGCATTAGCAAATACAGGGAAAAGGTGCATACACCAAACCTTTATAGATTTAGAAAGCTCGTTGCTGTGCAGAGGGATTGCTGTGCCTAGTATATCTAAGCTTTTGGGAGCATGTGTGCCTTTACAGGTTCATTTGTGTGAAAAAGTGTTCATGTGTAGACTGGCATGTGCACACAGTACTTCCTCCCAGGTGCAATTCCTACAAGTATCTTTGTTCCATCACTCTAAAATTGGCCTCCTCTCCCAGAGTCACATAAAAGTGAGAAGGGAAAAAAAAAATTACAGATCTCAAGATTACTCTTTTGTATTTCGTGTCTTCTGAAAGCCATCTCATGAAAATTACACCTAACCAATCTCTCTGATGGGAGGACACATTTTTATCCTTGCCTTCAGCTGATGAAACACAGTACTTTGAAGATGTATCATTCATCTTTACATCTGAACTGATTCTAACTGAGCAAAGAACAACCTGGAGCTGGAAATGACCGAGGGGGAAATACATTGTTGAATTTTAATATTGATGAGAAATATAATCAAAACTGGAGTCAGAATTGACTTAAATGGGGTGCTGCCTCTTATTTCTTCCAACTGGGCTGCTATTGTAAGCACAGGAACACAGCCGTCTCAAATCTTAAGTCAGCTTTTCCAATCATGTCGAGAGGAGCATTCCCTCCGGTAAGCAATCTATATGCAGATTCACACCTTGAGCTACTTCAGCATAATGAAATGCCTAAAACTGTTCAGAGGGGTAAAAATGAGGCGAGATAACTGACACTCTTGAGAGGAGGCTAATCTCTGAGTAACACTTGACAGGAAATGATGCACCGAACCTCATTCAGCACGAGGGAGCGGCATCAGACAAATTCCCGGGTCACATTTTATCAATTGGCACATGGGAGTGTGTCTAGACACGTGGACACGGTGCATATTAGAATTGTACGCTGGTCACACTGGCAGCCTTGTTACAACTACAGCTTAGATACACGCACAACGGAAGTGAGCTGTGATGAGGAATATGAGCATGCAAGTAATTCCCATAGGATGACAGTATGAGAAGCTTATAACCATATATTTACAATTTAATTTCTTTTAATCAGTGAACATTAAAATCATTGTCCCGACATGCCATTGTCCCAACATAACCCCCAATTATTTACTACTGTGGCCCTGTGGTCTGTGTGTCCACTTACCTGCTTGCCATGCACTAAAACACTAGTAATACTTGGGGCAAGGCTGTCCACTAGCTTAGTTAAGAGACTGGCAGCAAGGCGGACAACAGACCTAGTGGGCGAAAAGACACAAGAACATTCTTGACATCATGACAGATAACATCTAACAGCTAGGACTTTAGCAAACTACATCTTTTTGGTCATTTTTACTAAAAGGCTAAGGATCCAATTTCCTTTTTTTACTGCAGCTTCAGTCATATTATGTACTGAACAAAAATGTGAATGCAACACCTTTGTTTTTGCTTCCATTTTTCACAGGTTTAAGTCAAAGATCTAAGACCTTTTTCATGCACTCAATAGATAGACATTTGGATATAAATCTGTGTCAGTGAACACTTCTTCTTTTCCAAGATAATGCATCCACCTGACAGGCGTGACATATCAAAATGCTGATTAAACTGCATCATGATATGCCACGCCTGTCAGGTGGATGCATTATCTTGGAAAAGAAGAAGTGTTCACGATAATGCATCCACCTGACAGGCGTGGCATATCAAGATGCTGATTAAACTGCATCATTAATACACAAGTGTGCCCTGGGCTGAACACTGGCCAATCTAATATATGTGAGGGACCTCCAGAGCTGTTGCCCATTATCTGAATGTTCATGTTGCTTCCATAAGATGTCTTTAAGTCGTTTTCATTAATTTGGCAGTACATCCAACCAGCCTTACAACAGCAAACCACATGTAGCCACACCAGCTCTGAACCTCCACATCCATGTCTTCACCTGCAAGATTGTCTGAGATCAGCCATAAACAGCTGATGAAGGGTCTTAACCTGACTGCAGTTCTTCACTGTAACCGACTTGGTTACGTGTGGTTGCGATGGTTGGATGTACTGCCAAATTCAGGGAAACAACATTAGAGATGTCTTATAGTAGTCAAATGACTACTATGAGTTCACTGGTGGACATTCCTGCAGTCAGCATGCTAATGACATGCTCCCTCAGAACTTGTGACATCTGTGACATTGTGTCATGTGATCAAACTGCACATTTTAGAGTGGTCTTTTATTGTGACCATCCCAGAGCACACATGTGGAGTGATCATGCTGTTTAATCAGCTTCTTGATATGCCACATGCTAGTTGGATGGATTATCTGGAAAAGAAGAGGCGTTCACCAACACGGATTTTTACCAATTTGCAACTAAAATTTGAGAGAAATTTATCTACTGAGTGCTAAAAAAAGTCTTAAACTTAAACCTGTGAAAAATGGGAGCAAAAACGTCTTGCATTTACATTTTTGTCCAGTGTACTTTATGTGATGTCCAACTTGTAATCAAATTAAATTAATTGCCCTATTGAATATGGAATATGTGGAGAGAGTGCAGGGGCCAAACAAGGCACGGTGACTCAAACATTTGATCGGCAATATTAGAAAAACATACAAATTTCACAAGATGAAAAGGCAAGAATTTCTTCCATGGCATGATTGCCAGTTGCTTCCTTTTCTTATTATAGCACTTTAACGCCCCCAAATTTACAAACTATCCAACATCAGAGTGAATATGAAAACAGCTCCCACCAATAATTCCAACAATTTTTGAATCAAACCAAAACGAAGATTTCAACACTGTGAGAAATAGCAAAATAAATGTGCGTGCCCCAGTCCTAGGTTGTGAATTTGAGTTGGTTATCAAATGAAAAATACAAAGTTGGCTTCCCAGAAAATATTTTAATGTTCACTAATTTCCCAGTTCATAATTCACACGAGTCACTACAGCCTTCAGACTGCCTCCTCTGGCCTGCAGGAATCCTATGAGGGAAAAGCAACACATAAACACACATCATCTTCACATGGTAGCTCACAGACAGGGTTGCTACAGATACACACACACAGTGTTGAAGCCATCCTCACAAATGCAGTGAACAAATTAAACTATTTCATTAATGGGGTCATGAATACAATCAGCTGAAACACAACCTCCTCTTATTATATGCTATCATATTCAACTCATGTGTATGTGTTTCTGTGAGTGTGTGTGGAGTTATTCAGTGCTTAAACCTGCGGAAATTCGAAAGCACATCTTGAGCACGATGAATAAAAAGGTAACAAAGCCTTAATGTTTAGAAGGCATGATGTGGTGTCAATCCACTGATGCTTTGTTGGGGAA
Organism: Epinephelus fuscoguttatus; assembly: GCF_011397635.1. NCBI lineage: Eukaryota > Metazoa > Chordata > Actinopteri > Perciformes > Serranidae > Epinephelus > Epinephelus fuscoguttatus. The sequence goes on from NC_064753.1 coordinate 11,328,762, forward strand.
CCTATTTCAAGCTTCGCTTCCCGGCCCGTGTTAGGTAAATGAGAAAGTAAATTGAACTGAGTATTGATGCTATTTCCCAGCAAGTTGGAAACCAGCCTCCAGGCTTTTTTCTACTATATGGCATAATACAATTTCTCTATGCTAGAATACTATTAATTAATAAAACAGCATATAATAAAAGTTGTCATGTCAGCGTAGGGAGCTCAGAGTAGGGCCGTAGCGCCTTCCCATCGAGAGGAGCCAGTTGAGGTGGTATTTGATCAGGATGCCTCCTGGGCACCTCCCGTTGGAGGTTTTCGGAGCACATCTACCTGGTAGGTGGCCTGGGGGTAGACCCAGAACACGCTGGAGGGACTATATACCTCAGCTGGCCTGGGAATACCTCGGGATCCCCCAGGAGGAGCTGGAAAATGTTGCTGGGGAGAGGGACGTCTGGAGCGCCTTGCCCATCCCGCTGCCCCCTGCGACCCAGCCCCAGATGAGCGGAAGATAACTGCTTGATGTATGGATGGATGCATGCATGGATGGATGCTTTGGATAAATGCATCACTTAAATAATGTCATATAATGTAATGTAACCTGGCACAAATTCAAATCAAACCATGGAAACAGAAATCACTGTATATTAATGAGGAGCTCACACGAGAAGTTACGACAACCATCTACAGCTGTTGGTGAATTCTAGATGAGTCAGGCCAGCAGTATACCACAAACCAAATAAAATCTGGTGTGTTTGGTGATGGCAATTTTGGGGCAGTCTCTGGTTAAAAACAAGCACTTTCAGTGGATGTAAATTGACGGTGCTCAATTGCCCGCAGGGTACACTGCAGTCAGTTTAGGCAGTGCTGGCTGCAGTGGTCTCGCTCAATATTGAACCAACTTCAAAAATTGTTTTTCCCATTTTTCACTTTGACACAAAATATGGGGAAAAAGTGATCCTGGATAGAAATACTGAAGTTACCTTTTAAGATGAAAAAGGTGACAGTCTTAAAGCATGGTCTAAATGGTTTACTAAATCATTTGAATCTATAGTGTTTCAGTTTGCCTCCACAGACATACACTTGCTCTTATATTACTTCGTTATGATGAATTTGTGAGTGGTGTCAACTATCAAGCTGCTCTGTTCAGCATGGATGCCCTTGGTGAAACAGACCTTGAGTAACAAAAGCCAAATTCTATTTCATTTGGAGTATACAGCCGGCCTTACTGCAGCGAGTGATGCTCTAGTAGGACATGAGAGCTGAAACAAGGGTCCAACCTCCGTGATGGTTAATGGAGGCAAAGCAAACAAGCTCCTGTAGACATCTGAGCCAGTGTGCCTGCTAGCTTGGCCAAACTCATGACTGTGTGAGTGCTAGCCTACGTTACGTTTTAGATTTTTAGCTGGTTAACGTTTTAGCAAGATGCTAAGCCTACTACTGCATTATGGCATCTGTTACCAGGGTGACAACTGGTTGATTATATATCACTGCGAGAGGTTAAATTTACCTTTTAAAGGGATTAGCATTTGTTTAGTACAAAAATAACCCAAATGATACTTTTCTTCTGAAGGTATCCGTATGATTTTTTAAAAAGGTACACATTATTATTATTAATTTATTTCCTTTTATTTAGCCCTTTCAGGAAATGCAGGCTATATACATAGCTTATGTCTCTATTTCCAAATCGTGACTATAGAGAACTGTCTTTTAAAAAGCCCTGTTGTTTGGCTGGTTATGATTAGGAATCACAGAATAGGACTGGCTGACCCTCACACAGCTCTCAAGCTAGACAGCTAGCTAGCCAGCTAACTGGGAGTCAACATGCAGAGTCTTCAGTCCATCTCTGCCTGAACATTACCTGTTTCCCATGCACCAGCATTGTGGTGATGTGAGGAGCTATAGAGCTGGCGAACTTCTTGATAATGGCAGCAGCTTGGCGTACTGCCAGCCTACAGTTCAGCCAAATTAAATAACAATTATTTTAAAGTGTCAACATGAGTGTGACGACAAGCTTGGACACAACAGGTGTGGAGACAGGTCATTTGGTTAAGTGGACGCAATAAAAAACATGGGGCAATACATCTCATACAGTTTTCCAACACAAATTCCCAACCCATTTAAATCCACACTAAATCACCCATTAAAAAAATTTAGAGAGAATCACTGGTCCTGGATGCATTATTAGAGTTTATGGTTTCAGATATGGACAGTTTTGGTAATCGTCTTTATAGTTGGACTCCATAAGGACTGGACTAATGACAGTATACCCTCAACAACGGTAGTAACAGACTGGAAGGCTGCAAACAGTGAATGAACTTTAAAGTATTTGTGTTTGTGTGTGTGAATATATCAGACCAAAGCTTTCTGCTGCCAGCTCTTCTGTAGATTCTCTCCAGCTCATCCATCATGTTCTCTGGAATCACAAATATGTTTGTGTTCAGACATTAAAAACACATCCTAAAGATATATACAGTCATCCAAATTCATCCTCTATCCACTTTTAATTAGAAATGCCAAATTAAGCAGTTACTACACATTCAACAGCATCCTAATGACATGTACTTGATTACATGACTGATGAATTCAGTAAAGGGTTTTACTGGAACAGAAAGGACAGATTATGATTCCAGCATGATCACATTTCCTTTATATTTAACGAGGAAACTGAATATCTGCTGCTCTGTTTCAGTTAAACCTGTGACTAAAGAACTAGTCACAAGTGTGTATGTGTGTGCGTGCGTGAGTGTGTGCATGCTTACCATCTTTCACAAGGAAGTCTGGTCCTTCTCTCCTAAGAAGGATGCAGGCAAGCTGAGCCTGACTGGCCAAGCAGTCAGAGTCCTGAGCAATGACACACATATACACACACACACTCACAAACGGGAAGATGAGCTTGGTTATGCATACAAACACATTAGCCTTTAACAATTAGGCAATTATCTTTATTGCACACTCTATACACAGCTGCAATATTATCTGCTCACACTAAGCACTAACAAGCCAGATTGAAACTATTATTGTTGGACCATTTTCTGCAATCCTGCAATTGTGGTAATAATAGATGTGTTTTTAAAGTACAGCCTCTTTTAAATGTGATAACAGCATTATTGTGTCTAGAATATGAAAAAGAAAGCATCTTTCAGCTTGTCAAAGGACGACTGGGATAACATTTTTGACTGCTTGAAATCACATTAAGTAGTGACTGTGTTTGGTAGCTTTGATATGGCTGCTAACATGCTTAAATCAATTAAAAACAGACTTGAGTGACAAAGAAAATATGGGATGTGTGTTACAAAAAAATTAAAAGTCTGTTTCATGCGATAGATCACTGGAAGCACAATACAATCTGACTTTCACTCTGACTTTTACCTGACTTCCTCGTACACCCCTTTTCAACCAAATCAGCTCTTGTTCTTGAACGCAACTTTGGTGCTATCTAGCAGAGCAACTGGCAAATCCACCAGTTTTGAGCAGAACCATTGTAATCAAGGACTTGTCATCAACGAAGGGCACTGCACAATGCACAACAGAAGTAAATAGTAGTAGCAAGATGGCGGACCACATTGATTACCTACAAGGTTTTGTTCTGTTAATGCAGATATTTGATATAAGGAGACGTAGAAAACTATTCTCCATCCTCTCTTTCTAACCTGAGGAATACTACACATCCATGGTTGTCATCTGATTCACACTTCAGGTCAGAAGAAAACCTGCTATTTTCTCTTTGGTTCCAGCTGGGAACTGAATTTTGGGTATGTGAACCAATTTATTTTTGGTCAAAATGCTCCAAACCTTTCCAAATTAGATGCTGTTACTGGAACAGCACCTGTTCCATGTTGGTAGGAAAGGTGAAATAGAGCCAACAAATCAGAATTGCAGAGGGCGTGGGTTGAGATTTGGAATTTTTTTAAAAACACAACCGAACATGAAAGCTTAAAATATGCAGGCACAGAGCCAGATTGAAGAGCTGTTAATTGTGAGTAGACCTGGACTGGTGGTACCCAAAAACCTGGCCTTGAGACAGCATGTTTGAACATATTTATAAGATGCTAGAAAGAAACGGGATAGTTGACCAAATGAGCCTCGGCAAGAGTGAGGTATGTCAATGAGTTAACAAGAGGGGACACTGAGAGCACATGGGGTAGCTTTCACACAAATAATGAGGCAGACCTTTTGCAATTCTCTGAGGAGGAGGCAGGTGGACTACATGGAAGTAAATTTGAGGGTTGTTTACCTCAGCTGAAAAGAAACATGGGGTTGTGTTGATTCATAAGAATACGTTTTAAATAATATAAAGGTATTTAATATTTAACTGTCACATTTAAATGGTTTAAAAAGGTATAAGTAAAACGTGACTGAAGTTTAGATTTTTCTGTTCTTATGGAAGGACCGCTACATGTACATGTTTGACTGTGAGCATTGACTGTGAGCAGAATTTTTTAGGCTGCAGTCCCACCACAGCTTACTCCCACTGTTTACCTGGAGCTGGCTGCAGACAGTCAAGTGTCTCCTCTAATAAACACTGAGTTGCCAGATGCGTCTTTTCACCTGCCACTCTGGCTAGTGCAGTGACATAATTAATCACCAGCTTACCCATGCAAACACTACTAACTATGTATTTATGGCAATGAATTATACGTGCAGTGCCAAGCCTAGGGAAGTGCTCAAGATTTGCACATGCATGTCTTTCTTACTGCTTCTGCCAGGTTTAATTAAGGAAGTGGCGTGTAATATGATAGCAATTAGTGAAATACTGCTAAATACTGCAACAGTTACACATTGAAATTTTTTTGGTTGTTGTTGGAGCCTTTGCGTCTTTAATGTATGTGATCAATGGTTCCGATCAGTATAGTAGCTTCATACAATGATAACAGAATATTAGTTCTGTTTGGAATGAAACCTTTTTTTTTTCCTTTTCTAATTTATTCCTTTTATTTACATTTTAATGGCAGTAATATATTTGTCGGCCCTTTCCCTCTAAAGTCGATCAACTCACATGGAACTTCTGGATGATCTCGTGGGTGGGCTTCTGCAACCACTCCTCCACATTGATCTCCGGCTGCTGCTCCAGGTCTGAGGCGTTGGGTGTGCTCGTCTGTCTCTTCACCTTGGAGTGCTTAGGCAGCTCCAGCTCCTCAAAGCTCTTAAACTCTGGGATCCTACGCACATGTGCACACAATATTTGTATGTAGACAGCAGATCTGTATGCAGCTGTTGAACTGCTTTTTTCTCATGTGAAGCATTTTTACAATTGAAGCAAAGAATAAAACAATGCTGGCATCATTCCTCTGACATTTTGTTCGTGACACTAAACTGATTCATTGATCCTGAAAACCTTTAAAATCAAGTCTGTATGTCTTTATGTTAAAATTATCAGATTTTATACAAATCAGATCAGCAACACGGATGAGTTGTTCAGTTTGTCCACTACATCATTGCAATCCTTGAAGGGCCTTTGGAAATATGCTGCCAGCAAAACAATCTGACCTCTGACATATCGAGCATAAAGAAAGAGGAAGCTCTTACTCTGCCTCGTTGACACGCAGGAAGTCAAGCTGCTCCACCACGGCTCCAGATATCAGGGTCTGAAAGGTTGGTGAAAAAATGGACCCACTTAATGATTTGCAAATTGATAATCATATCTACAGTATATACACAATATTCTACAGTAACAGTGGAAAACACGCGAAGAAATGTACCAGGAAATCACACTCTAAAGGCACATTCTGGAGCACAAAAATACAGAAGGTGAGGAAACACAGCTCTATAAGTCCCTGAGAGGAGGTTTGTCGGAGGAGTCAGTATACAAAACAACTGTTTGAATAACAAAGAACACATGGAGTAAGTAGTACGGTGTGAACTCAGTTCACTGTTTCAAATTTTACAAATGTGTACGGGAGCAGTAACAAGTGAGTGTCTAACAGGGTAAAAGTAAAAGTTTTATTGCTGAGTGTTTTAAAAGCACAGCAGAGTGGGAGCAAAGAGCGCAGTTCAAAACGACTTGCTCCTGTGGTCTAAATGTGATATTAGCCATTCCAACTGAAGTCAACTCCAAAACAAAAATAAGAGGCGTAGGAGAGGAGCAATCCTGCTCCCCATAACAATGAGGTGATGAAGAGGAGAAGTGTTTCAAAGCTGGAGGAGTTAGCTGTGAAGTGAATAGCAAATAGGCAAGGGGAAGGAAGAACTTTAGAGCAAAAAAAAAAAAAAAAAGGATCATATGAGGAAGTCTCTGCTGAACACCACAGACAGAGTGGGAGAGAAGTTAGGGTTGGAAAACCTGTCATAAGTTTGACAAAGCAGTTGGTTAAAGTTACCAGTGTGAAAATATTTCTAGTTCTACCTTGGCCTCGTTTAATTGTATTTATTTATTTGCTCGCCTGTGTTCAAAACCCTGCAACTTAAATTTATACAGTCTGCTATGAATGAAGAATTATCTGCTGTAAACTGTTTATGGATTATTTTAAATTCATGCATACTGCTGGGAATATTCCAAAGAGCTGACACTGACATTTAGAGTCCTAAAACCCAGAAACGAATTGGCATTTTTGCACTCCCGGTTCCCTTGTCTTGAAGTCAATAGGTTTCACACAAGCTTAAGAGTCTTTTACATTTTATTTGACAACATAAAATACGTAAGTAAAAACCCCATTCGTGCTCATAATTTCACTTCCCAGCTGATAAAAAGACCAGGAGTTGCTGGATAAAACACATCAGGTAAGATAACGTACATTTGTGCTTGGAACATAGCTGAGTTACCTAGAAGGCTCAGTGGGGGATAAGAAAAGGAGAGGACTTTGCCTCTTTATTATCACCAGCTAATGCAGGGGTGTCAAACATACAGCCCGAGGGCCAGAACTGGCCCGCCAAAGGGTCCAAATCGGCCCACTGGATGACCTTGGACACCTAATAGTGATGCACTTGTGAAGGCTAGGAGGAAAAATGCACATGTAATTACAGTGAGTAGAAGACTGACTGAATGTGGAACAAATACTGTTGAAATTGCATTTATTCCTCTGACAACATCACCGGCTGTTTTGTAAATGGATTAGCATTTTTAAAATGTACTTCTTTAAACAAAAAAAGGGAAAAATTTGGTGTTTGTTATTCATAAGGTATTATGCAACGGTTTTACAGGTCCTGCCCACCTGGGATCAAACTGGACTGTATGTGTCCCGTAAACCAAAATGAGTTTGACACCCCTTCTTTAAGGCCTCATTTCCACTTACGTACGTAACTGGTGTCCGTAGATCTATAAATATATGGATGATGCCTCTAGTGTCCAACGCAAGGAAGTGCATTTCTTTACGGAAAGAGAGAAACCTGATAGAAACTCATTTTGTATATTATTCTAGTATAATATTCACTTGAAACATTACCGGGACAAAAACAAGACCTGCCAGATATATATGTTTTGTGAAATATTTGATTAAAAAGACATATGAATAATATAATAATAATATGTCATAATGACAATCTGACTGTATATAACTTATAACCATATTTTAGCAGAATAACCTTACTCACAATGTGTTAAAACTAGATAAACAAGTTCTTTTTAATCATCATACAAATTCACATAACAATCAGCACAGGCAACTGAATTGAAGGAAATAGCCGCTTAGCCAGTTAGCAGCCTTTTAATTAAGCTAGTACACTGTCATATGGTCTCTCCGAAATCCACCACAAAAGTTCAATATTTTTAACGTACTTGAGGCAAATTCCATACCGAAATATTACAGAGCAGAGGAATTTTGCAGGCACATCAGATATCACAGAGATTCCCATAGGAATGAATGGACTTCGAGTTGACTCATCTCTGTACATGTACGTAAGTGGATACAAGTTGTAAGTGGATATCAGGGTCTTGTTAGCAAACATTTGCTTATTTGCTCATCTGGCAGATACAGAGAAACATTCATTTTAGTCTTGTTTGTATCCATATGATAAATGTTAGTCTAATATTCACTCTGTTTTTGAATCTATTTTTGGTCTCCACCAACTCCTGGGTGAAATACTTTTAGCTACTAAACGCTCTACTGCATTCACCAGCTAGTCACTCACTTTGTGTCTCTGCCTTTTGGTGCTGAGTAGGTTATTCATTTCTAGAGCTTTCTGCTGAAAACAGCTGCTTACTGCTGCTGGAAAGGAGGTGGATGGTCAGGTGATAATTATTGCAGATTTAAAGAGATCTGGTGTTATGTTTTTACGGTCCTTCCACAGGCTTGGAGAGCAATGATCCTGATGCAGCTAAATGAAGCTACAACAGAGCAACAGCTTAACTTAGTTAACAGTAATGCGTTCGTAATATATCAAATAAGATCCATTATACATAACATACATTTTTCTTTCATGTGTTTGTGGTTCCTCGTCTTTAGATGTGATTCATCATTGATTTACAGTTGCCCATTCTTCCTACCCTGCACTCCTTCCCAGCAATACTGCTGAACCGTAGGCTGGTATTATTGCGTCTGTGACACGCTAGGTTTCACTCATGACCTTATGCTACAAATACAATATCACCCAGTAATGCAAATGGATTCAGGTTCGTCTGCAGTCCTCTAGGCTGGCTGGAGGACACATTGGCGGGATAAACCTTTAATCCATTAATTCAATATTTAATTTGTTTTTGTCACCTAAAGTCATTCCAATGTATTATGTACAAGCTACAAAAAGCTTCGACCCAATAGTTTCCATCTGCTTTTTTAAACTGTCCAGGCTCAATTCAGTTTCGCCTTTCCCCAGCTCACCAAAACAGTTAGCCTCCTAAATGGAATCTGACAGACCAAGGTCAAAACACAGATAAACATTGGTACTGCTATTGAAATAAGAAGGGACCTCAGATTAAGGGCTGGGATGCTTTTTCCCGAAGAATGACCTGAAGCCTTGCGACAAATTTATTGAAACACTATATTAAGCCATTATTTATTTCAGAGATGACAGTAATATCTGTCGTAACTGAGCCAGCAGGAGAGAGCAGGTGGCATATTTTCCCCTGACAGCTGCCTTTGCGAAAACCCCACAATATGCAAGCAATCAAAAGTGTAGTAATAGTGATGGCAACATTGATTCTGTTCCTCCCAGTTAAATGTATAACTGAACCCTGCTTTCTAAATCATAGAAGAAAGATACCGGCAGTGGATATGAAATATACATCAAAGATGATGACATAAAAGCAGAAACGAGTGTCTGCGAGTAATTCTGATGGCCAAATGTACAATATATAAAATATTTTTTTCAGATGTACCGGTGGAAATGAAGTGTTTAAGGATTCATTGAGTTGGTAAAGGTGACATGACAATATTTGTGCCTCCTCATTAAATCTGTTTCTCCAGAGCCGGTATTTTCAGCTGTTGGGCTACTACTGAAGTAAACAAACAATTCCCTGCTCATCACTATCAAGCAGCTAAGGTATGTTTACTATCTTGAATAAAATCAAAACATGTTGTCAAGAGATCGGTGTAACTTATTTCATGTGTACTTGGTAATATTTATGACTATGGCTCTTTTTGCTGATAGAAAAAAAATGGCTTGGATTTAGTTTTACAGTGCTAGGACTGCCTATGATGTTCAGTCCCATATTATTTCTGTCTTAAAAGTTATGCAGCATTATTTGCCATACCTAGTATTTTGATAACTTTTCTCGCAATTTGTTAAATAAATTTAAAAGAGATTTCGAACAAGGCATTATTTAACATCAACAGAAAGTAGGGCTGGGTATCGCCACTGATTTCCGATTCGATTCGATTTCCGATATCGATTTAACTGGAGATTTTTTAGTTACAGTACCAATTTTTGCCAGTATGTGAAAGAGATTCTCGGGAGACACTGCAGCATGATAATAAATTACACCCAAATGTAAAAAAGTAAGCTAACAGTTACAGATAAAAGAGACGGTAACGTCGGAGCTTTTCAATACCATGGTCATTTTTAACTTTTAACTGGCGAGATTAACGGTGTTAAAACTTCACACATCCATGGGAAAAAGCACATATCAAAAGATCGATCTTGGATTTTACGAATCAATATCGGGTCATTGCAGCGAAAATCGATTTGAATCGCATAAATGGATTATTTTAACCCAGCCCTAACATAAAGTATGTTTATTTTAATGCTCAATTCACTTTGATTTTTTGGATCTTATTGGCCACACTAATATTTAAAACAATATGCTGTTATTGAGAACATTTCTTGTTGAGTCACTTTTTAATATTTGACTAAATATTGATTGTTAACACGTCCAAAAATCCATTCAAAAAAAATCCTGAAATTTGCATCCCTAAAATAAAGAACGGTTAAAGGACCAAATGAAAGAATCAAAAAAAGAATGTTTCAGCTGGATTCACAAACCTGAAGTCTGTCGACATGAACTTTGACCCCTCCAAGGTTGCCTTTCTTGAACGAGGCCAGCATGTCCAGGACTGGGTTGAAGCGGCTCCCCCTAGTGAGACAGAGGTTAGAATGACTTTACTTTTCTTTTGCTGCAGTGAGCAGTAGAGAGAAACTGTCCCAATCTCAGTTTGCATTAACATTATATTCCAAACAGATCATATTTCCTATCACCAGTATGAAACATCACAGCTCAAATTTTTCTCAATGAATTGGCACATTTCACCCAGACCCTCGCTGCTTTATTCAGTCTGCTGTTGCCTTCTATACAGGTCATCATTCTGATCAATAGCAAACTAATGACTATTGAGTTGTTTCTCTGAGAGCCCATTGACGCTGCAATGTGCCTGTTTAAGCGTTTGTAGCACATTTAACATATGGCTTTCCGGATAATAGTCAATAGTGCTGTAATCAGCCCACCAGCCAGGCTATAGTGATACAAATGATAAAACATTATCACCCAATCAGCAGGCAAATACAGTTGCACCTTGCTGCTATTAAGATAAATAGTACACATAGGAGGGAAGAGAGGTAGAGAGGGAGGGAGAGAGAAATGCTGGATTTGAAAAAATGAACTAAACTGCGTTGGGACTGTCAAGAAATTGTGCTGCGAGCTTGAGCCAATATCAGACAGAAACAGAGAGATAGAGGGTGATGTATGAGGAGAGAGGAGGAGGAAGAATGCTGTGAGAAAGCTATCAGGAGGACAGGAAGACAGGGAAAAAAAGATAAAAGAGCTATTATTGAGTGTGTATATTACTTGATGTTATCCTCGCGGATGAGAACCAGGAAGAGAGGACGTCCCTGCATCTTCCAGCACTGTTTGATGAACTGCAGGGCGTTCTGCACACACAGACACACACAGACACTGTGTCAGACTGGCATGGGTGGTGCCGCTTCAATGGTTTTAGCTTCCAGTGTTTCTGAGCAGAAACTGAATCAGCGCCAAGTCTAACCCCCTCATCTGTCAAACTGATCAAAGTTTGAACTGTAAAGTTTTTGATTATGGAGATTTATTTATGTTGAAAATATAAACTAAACTGACATTTAATGGCGTTACATTTGGAATACAAATACTGCTTATAAACAAATACTTGATTTTTATCCTGGCATCATTCAAAATCCAGTATTTTGAATTTTGAATGTGTTTAAATCAATTCTGTGTTTTGTTTCTTTTTTCCCCTCCATATTGTATTACCTTTGCGGCAGCAGTGTCAGTTCTCCACAGGGATCAATAATAAGCACACTATATGTAGTACATAGGTGATGTGATCCAACATAGTCTGAAAATAAGGCACTGGCTCATTCATTATAACTATTCATAGCTTAGTTGTTATGTATTTTCTTTGTACATGTTACCACTAAGCCACATCATGAAAAGGGCACAGTGTTTCGTATCACTGTTACGCTGACGACACGCAGCGGTATCTCCATTTCTGACCTGGTGGCCCTGATGCTCTAAAATGCCTGCTTGACTAAGTGACATCAAGCATTGGATAGCTAATAACTCTTAAAAATAAACTAGAGAATAAGATAGAATTTCAATTTTGAGATATCCCGTTGCTGCTAAAATGAAGCTTGCGACCTATAGGACCACTCCCTGGTGATGTCAAACCCCACGGTAAAAATCTTGGCATTTTCTTTGACCCGATCTTAAATTTGATAAACAAATGCTGTTGTCAAGTCGTCTTTCTACCTTCCTAAAGTTTTAAGCAAGATTATGTTTTCTTTTAGAGATTTGGAGAAAACAATGCATGTGTTATTTCTTCACACCTGGACTATAGCACGCACGATATTTCAGAGTCAGTCAGAGTCTGTCACGCCTTAAGCTGGTGCAAAATGCAGCTGCACATCTGCTAACAAAATCTAAAACATTGTGCCATATTACTCAATTTTGACATAATTGAACTGGTTACCAGTGAAATTTAATGTTGACTACAAGGTTTTTAAAGCTTTGATTGGGCTAGATCCAGCATATCTCAGTGATCTTTTCGTCCCCACGGTCCTCCTACAACGCTGAGGTCATCTGATAAGCTGCTGCTTTCTATCCCAGATAATCGTTTAAGGTGTAAAGGTGACTGTACTTTTTCTGTGGCCAGGTCCAAGTTTTGGACCTGCCACCATCCAGGTGTTCGATCAGTCCCCACCACCGTATGTTTTAAGTCCAGGTTTTGTTTGGCTTTCTATGTACGTAGTATGTTAAATAAAATTTTAGGTATGTCAGTATGTGTTTGTGTCTTTGCCCTATTTGCAACACATTCTCACTCTGACCTCGTCACATATCGCTGCTTGATTGTGGACTTACCACATCCACATATGATGTGCAAGGTAGTCTGTTATGTGTGGATCTGTTGTTGATGTTCTGGGACGCCCTGTCAACTTAAGCCTGTTACATAAATTGTGTCTTTTCAAAATACACTTCCACTTTCACAGGAAATGTACAGTTTGCATACAGTCTCTTGAAATAAGCGTACACTGGGAATTTAAGTTTTTTTCCTCCAACAACTAGTGCAGGTGGTTACAGCTAGCCAACGCATGCATGTGGTTAGGTTTAGGCAACAAAAGCACGTGGTCAGAGTTTAACAAAAAATCGCAGGGTGCTGCTAGACATTCATATGGGAAGTGTCCTGCTGCGTTTCCCCGACGCCATCAAGCAGTGTTACACACTGACAGCGTCTGGCCATGTATCATGCTGACGTGAAAGGACAGCTTTTTTCATCTGTGTCTGATGCAGAAGCCACTGCCCAAACACCGGTATTTGACAACTCTGGAATTAGACGGGGTTGTCATTTGTCAGTTTTCTGTACTTTTTCATTTTTATTGTGCAAAGCCAAAGTCAAATGCTGGCTGTTTTTAGAGTGTACTAAATAAATAAACTGACTTGACCTCATGATATAACTACAAATGGTCCCTGGAAGGAATGAACTGGGAGGATCGGGATAGTATGGCATGCAGTTTAGACCTCTAGGTCATAAGGATGCTCAACAGCTAAAGGTTTGTTTCCAGAACCTCTTCATAAGTTTTTTTAATGTAAAAACAACCCCTATTAACCAACTGGAAGCTGTTCCACTATTGCATGATATCTATTAGTGACAAACTCAATCATCAATCAGTAAATTTAGATTTTGAACTGGACAAGTGCTCAAAGGAACCTCCAGGCACCTGTACTGCCCCTTTTTATTGAATGTACTGAGGGTAAATTTGATGTAATTCTTATATGTGTAGGGAAGAACAGGACATTTTCCTGCTCAAACAAGCTGCAAGAGGAGGCAAAACTGTTCATGAATGGGGTGATGCAGAGTACAATAAGTGGTCTAATTCATTGGAAAGCTACTGGTTGAGAGCTTAGATTTCTGCCATCAGGCAGGCTATGACTCTATGTGCCGTTTCTGTCGGGACATATGCAATCAAACCAAATGATGTGATGTCCTGTCTTGTCCAAAAACATTAGGCTGCAGTTCTTTAGACCAAAAAACGGAAAATATCTCAGTTATTTAAGGTCTTCCAGCACATAATCAGTGGTTAGCTGTGGAGTCATGGCAACAGTAAGCTCAGTAAGTGTGCCCCCGACTTACCTTAATGTCATCAATCAGCAGCATAACATCTTGGGACAGGTAAAAGTCACTTAGATCAAATACTATTGGGTAGCACACCACCGTCTTCCCCAGGATACGATAAATCTGGAAGGAGATGAACACACACACTACTGCATTAGAAGACGGACGACAAGTAGCGACGTATACATTATTCTGGGCGGCGTATAAAACAAGCCATCAATCCCAAGATAGAGGGGACACACAGAAGCTACACAACCACACACTGATAACACACACATACAGCACAAAACTGGTACAAAGCCCCCCCCTCTTTCACACATACAAATTGTCACAGGAGCACATACACACACACACACACACACACACACACACACACACACACGCACACACACCCATACAAACTCACTGATGATGATAACGCCCTCTGGCAGTCTGCCATCTTCCCCATAAATGTTCCATTATAATATTGTCTTAGCAATGCGTCGGGAGCCATGATTCATTTGTTTGGCAATGTCTTTGTTTGAGAAAGCTGCTATGGCTCAACTTTTGGTGACCTTCATTTCGGAAAAACTGCAAACAACATCCGCAAGAGACATTAGCACAGACACACACACAAACTGTGCAAACACACACTTCCACAGCCACATAATATGCACACACGGACACACACGCACAGACTGCCTGACAGCAGCTTAGCATATTAAAATGCAATAAGTCCCGAGAATAAGCAAAATCTATTCAGCATTCACTGATGCATACTGTATGTCTGACGAAAAGCAAAAGTCTTGGAACTGAATATTTTCTGTCTCTGTATTCAGTCTGCGAGCTGTAGTCGACTCCTCGGAGCTCTGGGAAATGTATGCAGATCAAAATGTGGGAGGTGTGTTTATTGGTTACCCATGACCTTTGCAGCACTGCAACTTGAGGTGCAAATGTGTGTGCGCATGTACAGTATGCACATGTGTGTAGGTGTGCTGGAAGATCTACATACCTTGCAGGTCCCAATACAGCCCACTGGCCTCTCTGGACGCCCACTCAACCCCAGCTTCTTATTGATGGCAAGGAAGCGGTATGCCTGCAGAGAGACACACACACATATTTACATACAGACGTGAACAAATACCTTGTTAGTAAACACAATTCACTTGATGTCACTGCTGGCCTTTCTGATTTCAGAGAGAACATCTTTATCAAAACATTTCTCTGTGAGATTTAAAAAAGCATATTTGACTGGAAATGTCATGCCGTACAGTGCCAGTCCATATCGTTATGAAAGTGCGTCATCTGTCTGTTCCACTGAGACATTTCTGTTGTTGCAACTCATAAGCTGAAATTACCACCATATGGCAGAACCACCTACTGATATTAGCTCTGTGTAAAGTTATGAGACGTGGCGATAATGAAAGGTCCCTGTGCTGCCATCAGCAGCGTGCTTAGTGGACCCAAGCACACCCAGGGGCACCACAGCTGATAACACTGTTGTGCTGAGATGCAGAGGCACATAAGAAGAGACACCGAGACCTAGCTGAGCACTTATTAGAATAAATAAACAACAGCATGCTGTTTGATACCACGTGAGCTACTTAGCATATCATACACTGTTAAAAATGCCATGTAGGCTGAGTCCTTAACAGCGGCCCAGGGTCTGTTTCTGACCCGCAGCCCTTTGCTACATGACCTCCCTCCTCTCCTGCCCTTTCCTGTCTATCTTCAGCTATACAGTCAATAAAGGCAAAAAGAAAGCCTAATCCATCTTAAAAACTAGCTGGTGGTAACTGACCCTTGACTAGGCCCTATGCCCCTTAGTCAGTGTTACCGGTCATGCTGTCCACTCTAACATGGCACATATGCAGTTTACAGTGATAATGATGGCACTCAAATTTACATTTTTTAAAACAATGGGTCTTCAGTTTCACTCGAAGATAGACAAAAGCAGGTCTCTCAATTCTAGCTGACGACAGGTGATTTTGTCAGCTGAACTGGCATCTTTAACTAACACAGACTTGGCCTGTTTGGATGCTTACTATATAAACTCGTGCTTGGAAAAGCAGCACAAGGGTTAAATGTATGCTTTATTGTTTGTATTTTCATTTTTTTTCCTCCAAGAGAAAAAGCTTTATGAGGATGAGGATTTACCCATGAGTTTCGCAAATGTACGACGCTATCTCAGGTAACGAGCTTGGCTGGAGTGTAAACTTCCCCAAACCAAATAAAGAATTCCTGATAATGATATTTTCTAGCCTTATTTTCTTTAAAGGGACAGTTCACCCTCAAATGAAAAATGCATATGTTTCCTCTTACCTGTAGTGCTATGTATCAGTTTAGACTGTTCAGGTGTGAGTTGCTGAGTGTTGGAGATATCAGCCATAGAGATGTCTCTCAAATGTAACGGAACTAGTCCTGGTTGCACAGGATAATCCTCACACCTTGTTGTGAGCAGTTTCATGTAGGAACTATTTTTTTTCTTCCGAACTACACCTGCCAACCATGTCACTGGGCAGAAGGAAATGTGCATCTATTCATGGATGAGAGGGTCATGCTTGTTGCTGAGCTGTAACATTGGCTAGCTCAGTGGTGCTACATGAGCTAGTAATAGATGCATGCCTCCCTCTGCACAGTGATACAGTTGGTGGATGAAGTTCAGAGAAAAAAAACAGTTCTTGCATGGAACTGTGGATTATCTTAATTAAATTTGTCATGATTTCTGGAAAATCATGGTAAGAACTGCCTCAAAGAAAAACACAACTACAAATAAAAGTCTGTCCAGTGATGTTAAGTATTACTCAACCTATGAAAATAGTTGTATAATGTCTTTTGTGGCTCTGGAGGATCTTTATTTGGTCTGAGAAAATAACCCTGATGATGTCATCATAGTCATCTTGGATAGGGCTCAAAGACCACACATTAGTAACAGTAAGACTGTGTTTCAAACCGAGGGCATGCAGTTTAAAAACATGAGTGGGAGGGTCTAAAGAGACACTTGTGGATGCATTATGGGAATGTAGCAACCAGCATTTTGGGAACTTCACCCATACTATTATATGTACTAAAAGTGAGTACATCTGTCTCTGCTGCTTCAATCTGTCTCTTGTGAGTCAGCCAACTTTATGGAAATGTAATGCAACAGTAAATTACCGGAGTAGCCCTTCAACAGAGTGTTTTCTTGCTTGGAATTGGCCTTCATGATACGACCTTGTTTCTAGACTAATGAAAGTGAATTGGACGTTGGTGAAATTACTTATTCAATATATGTAACACGACTCAAGTTGATGTTTAATTTATTTTTGCCTTGGATACAGCACCACGCTTTCCCCTCACCCTTCCCACCAGGGTTGTTATGATTTTGCCATGGGAGTAGGTGGTTTCTACCTGGTCAGTACTGTCTGCTCATTATAATTCTATATCCTTCGGCTCTATGGTAGAAGGACTGTAAGTTTAATCAAGTCAGAAGTCATGTCTCAAGACTCCACCTTAGTCTTAAGCCAAGTACAAAGCAAATCTCAGAGACGAAAAATGTTAACATCAGCAGAGGCTAGGAGAGAGCTCAACATTAATGCGCTCTCCAACAGGGTTTGGACAAGAAAGATGGGCTCAAAGTAACTGAGGTCAAGTCTCGCACTTAATTAGTGGACTGAAACTCTGTGGTGTCAGTCAAAACAGAAAAAGTATAATTCCCCTACATGTTCGATTTTTATTTTCAGTGCTGACTTAGCTCAAACCCAAACATAGGCTCTTATCAACAGCATTGTTTTACTTGAAGTCTTAAGCACTAAAAGTGGTATTATTTATACAGGTGCACAATTACCTAGTTACAAAGAGCAAGACAGATAAATAGAAATCCTTGACTGTTTTCGCAGGTGCTGCTGTATAATTACGCAGTTGTTTCATCAAAAGGCTCCCTGGTTCGTCAAAACAAAGCAGAGAAAAAGGTTATGGCCTTCTCCCTCAGCCATCTCTAAGATGCATTTAGAGATGGCAGCGAGGAGAACACACGAGCTCCAACCTATCAGATTCTGGAGTATTTCTTTGGTACTTCAGATAAAAGCTTCTTACTGCTGTGTCGCCTGCTGTCAAATGCACTGACTCAAAGATGCAAAGAGAAAGAAGATGGACATTGATTTCTTGGCTCTGCTTGCTCGGAGCACAGTGGTGTGACACTCTCACCACAAGCTACTGTTTGTATCTGTGTGTGTGTGCGTGAGCTGAGGCATTTGCACTGTTGTGTACGTGGGTGAATTCCATTTCTGATGTGTCTGACTGAGTGTGAAACCAGAGTACTTATTCCCTTTGTGCAAGCCTATAAATTCTAAATTTAAATACCTCCCAATCTGTCCTATCATGAAACAGCATCAGTACACCCACACACCCAAGTGGCACTGCAGGAAATCTGCCTATCAAGCCCTGCATGCTGCATTCTTCCATGTCAAACCAGGTGCAATTCACAACATCAGCCAAAAGGTGGTGCTCTGCTACTCCAGTGCACTTCCTTAACTGTCTCGAAAAGGCTGAGCTGAACACAACAGGAGGAAGCAAGAGTTGGACCAATTAAACGAAATTATACTAAAACGGGAAAAAATACAGTCTTTATACAAAAGAAAGAGAAATTTTAATTGCGGATTAAGTGGCGTTGCAAATCATGCCCTAACAGGCAAGGATGAGACCTGGGGGAGAAAAGCCATGGGAGGTTGGAGGAACCTCTGCACCCAACACTTCCTGCGTGCAGAATACCAATGAAGAAAGGACAACACGCAGGCAGCCTATCAAAGCATCCTTTCATTCCCTCCCATTTCCACTGACCGCAGCACAAACAGAGAGCCTGACAGGTGGGAGAGATAATAAAGGGCTGTTTCTAAAAGCTGTATTTTACATGTCTGCACTGGCTACTGTGTGTGAGAATGTACAACTATTTACTGACAAACTTTTTAATGCACCGTAGGGAGAATCCTCAATTTGATAGGAGCTCACACAGGAGTAGGTTCCTGCACATGTTTATCGCTGCTAAGTTGGTGCCCCAAATAGTGTAAATGGAGCTGTTGGTGTCACAAAATGTGCATAACAGATTTACTTTTACAGCAGATGCTGTCATCCAGAGGGACTTAGCGTGCAGGTAGGGGTTCAGCAGCTTGCTTCACGGCTCAGAATGATACTGCATGTGCCTATTGAATCTGGGATTTAACCTTCTGGCTCTGAAACGGGTTTTTTAACCACTGGGTTGCCCCACAAAATGTCTTAGGGTCGTACTTTTTCACATTTCTGTCAAAACAATACATCCTCATATGTAAACTGAAAGTGTTGTTGATTGCTTTTATTGTCCTTCCAGTGAAGCAATCCCATACCATAATGACTTCTTCTACTATGTATGGAATAGGTTTCAAAATCCAGTGTCATCCTCCCGAGTAAAAATGCAATCTCAACTTCAGGCAAAGCTAATGGCTTCTGAAGTCGCAGTTGACTGAGCTGTGATGGAGGAATAATAATACAGCAAAGGAATTTTGCACAAAAAAGGCTTTTCCTTTGGAAGACACCCACCTGATTTAACTAGCTGCCTACTAAAGACACATTTTAGCCTCTGCTGAACTTCAGTCTGGACTTATGCACAATACAAGGACTGCTGATTTTGACCCTCCTCTGTGTACTCACATTAGGAAGGGATCACCTCACAGTTAGTATGAATAGTAGAAATAATTACAGTGACCAGTACTATAGGTCATGATATTTTACTTACTGCCTCTGTGGTAAAGATTTGGGAAATGCAAGAGTGGCATAGGGACAATTTACGGCTTACCAAAAAACTTCAGTTCAACAGAAATGATCTCAAATACGCAGGGCAGCACAACTGTCATTGCTAGTTTCAAACCTACACAGTTGTCGTTTTCACGGCCAGTGCCCACGTTTTATGTACCCGTCTGTGCATCCATGGGCATATAGGTCTTAAAAGGAGTGGTCAGCGGCATTGCTGGCGGATTGCTATTTCGAGGCAACAGAAGGCAACTGCGCCAATGACCAACAAAACCTGCTCTACAGTCAGAATAGTGGAGTGTTTTCCTGCTACTTACATGTAGAGGGCGCATTAGTCAGATATTAAGATGTGCCTACACAAGCAAGTTCACAGCTCCCTTAAACTCTGCTTAGTATACACAAAAGGACACAAGGATGGGTTGTGGGTTGGTGAAATAACATACCATTAATAAAGAAAATAATATCAATATAAATCAGTTTTATTCATAAAGCCCAATATCACAAATCACAATTTGCTTTACTGCATACAACATCCCTCTGTCCTTGGACCCTCACAGCAAATAAAGAAAAATGTTTACACGAAAACCCTTTAACGGCAGGGAAAAAAATGGTTGAAACTTCAAAAAGAACAACTGGGGAGGGATCTCTCTTCCAGGACGGACAGACGTGCAATAGATGTTGTGTGTACAGTACAAAACAACTAAATAAAATTATGGTAATCCATGTGAAAACATTATAAATAGAGGAGGGAGTGATTAATTGCATTCTTTAAAATGTAAACGTAGCAGAGAGCAGAGCAGAGCTGCAGAGACGCTGTCCGACTCCCCATTGAAGAGATGCTGCTCACTTTAACAAACAAGAGGCAGTGTAACTTCATTGATTATTCCAGAAGCTAAATGTTTAGTTCTGTTTCCTCTGTCAAGTTTATAACAGTTTTTGGTTTGCTGCTTAAATGAGTCACAATATTTGCTGCAGTGACATTGTTTTGAATCAACTAAACTTTACAGCACTTCACAGAAACCTCTGTCACCAACTAGTGTTTTGGAGTTGTAACTGCACACAGACACACCACTGCACAGTTATAGGCGACGTGCATAGGTGACGCGTGTAGGCCATGGCATAGTGTCTGCTGCACAAGTATAAATCCTGCTTAATGCTCTTACTCCTTGCTTCTCCAATTTGGTGCATCTGTCATGTGAACAGCAGTACGCAAAGTGCAAGCGCACCCAGCTTTTAAAGGGAATGAAAGATGACACTCTGGTTGGTTGAATCCATCTTATGCCTAAAACCCACTTATGATTTATTAAAGGTTAGGTACAACCCCTTTGCCCCTTGCACCTTACTTTGCGCCCAGATCATGCACTGTTTAACTCGTAAAAGTGGAGTTGAACATGCCCCAAATGCACTTGCGGAATGCACTTTACACCATCTGCTATAGACTGTTAACATAGGGCCCTTTGTGTCAGCCCAAAACACAGACAGTAGTCCCTGGGAAATCCCTGAAACAAACCAAAAAAAAAAAATTAGAATAAGACTCAGGTTAGAAAATACTGGAATTTCTATTTATAGTCTTGTAAGACCAGAGTGTCTCTTTAGAACCTTACTTGGATACTTGGATGACTCCAGCTGTTGCTTATAACTGCAACATGTGTGAGTGTCTCCAACAAACAAAACATTGTCCACAAAGACCTGATTGACAGATATGAAACCAGGAGAGAAAGAGCTAAAAGGAAGGCTATTTTTGGGCAAAGCCGTGATTTGCAAAGGGATAAGCTTTAGGGTGTACGGGTGGGAATAACACATTGCAAAATGTAATTGCCACTTTCCCATCGTCAGGCAGCTGTTGTCAACACAATCAAACGGCTGCGAGGGACGAGGTGAGGTGAGCAAATGCAGCCCGCAGCACTAGAGATGGTGGTGACTCCGAGATAAACAGATTCTGTCGAGGAAGAAACGTCTGTCTGGGCTTGGGATTTAATATTCAGCACAGCGCCCGCTCTGACTCACAATTGCATATCCATCTGAGAGGCTGAGCACCACGCAGCAGAAAAAGGCAGAGGGGAGAGAAGGAAAAAGTAACAGGTATGACAGTTCAAAGGCAGATGATAGACCTGGAGGGGAGAGTTGTTTTGGTGTAACGGACATAATGGGGGCGGGGCAGGATGTAGGGCCTAGAGGGGAGAATGGGGTTAGAAGAAGTGGATGTGATGGATAGAGCAGGAAAGGGACAGGAGGCAGAAAGGCCTAGAGGAAAGAACAGAGCCCGGATAGATGACATGAGAGAAGAAATTGTTTGTTTATAGAAGGTGGCGTAGAGAATAGACGCTACATAGCAGACATGACAGATGAGGGACAGAGGCTTGGGAGGAGACCAGGGTTTGAGTGACGGGTATGACAGAGAGAGTATAGACAGAAGATGGGGAGATAGTAGACTTCAAACAACACACATGCAGATGAGGGACAGTATCTAGAGGAGAGACCAGGGTTTGAGTGACGGATGTGATGGGAGTGAAACAGAAGTTGGGAGGGAGGTGGTGGGTGGTGTCACAGATATGACAGTACAAATGGTGTAATCTGCTGCAGATGAAAGGAGCAGAGTGGACAGGGTGGAAATAGCAGCTAGTGCTGAACTTGTTACTCATAAAATGTTTAATAGACTGTAAGTTACTGACACTGAGCACCTCCATTGTTCATAATAAGTAACCAGACATAATAATTGGCAGTACTTCCATCCAGTCCTTGAGTTTTTGCTCTTATATATCAAGTTACCTATGACTTTTGCTACTTCAGGTTAAACCTGAATAACCTCAATAAGGGATTTTAAAAGGATTTAGATTTTGACGAGCAGATCCGCTGGTGGATTCAGATTTGATGAAATTCTATTGAATCCCATCCCTTTAGTTCAGAACGCTGACTTATAATGAATGTGCCAACAGGGATTTTTATGAATTACAGGTTTTGAATAGCGAATTTTAGTTTACTGATGCAACTGGGCTGCCACAAAACTGTCATGTCTGACTTATAAGAGTGGTATTACTGCTCAAATGAAAATGTACCTTTTGTTCCAGTTCTCACAGAAGGAGTAATTTCACTGCAGTAGACGCTTAACTCTTGTGATGACCATGATGAGTGGAGTTTACAAAAGAAAGCCACCAAGGTAAAGCTTGAGTGACTGATAAGCAACGCAACAAAAAAAGTAGGAAATGTTTGTTGAACAAAACATAGATCTTTCTTTAATGTATATCTTTCATAGGTCGCGTAAGTACCATGGTTAGACTAACTGAAAAATCCATCATGTATTCTCCGAAACATACAATCAGCTGTTTCTCTGAATTCTTCACAGTTTTCAAAGTTACTGCGATTTCATCCAACTGCAGCTTGCATCTCTTTTATATTCTCTTTAGAAACCCCTCAATACCAACAACAACTTAACTGCTTGTTTTGACCTCCAAGTATGGAGGACTGAAACAGTTGTTAAGGTAACGATGGGAGTGATTTCAAATAAACCATTCAAAATATCTCTGTCTTTAATCAGTTTCAATCAATCAATGTATTTGTCACATTAAATGTGATCATGCCAGTTCCCTCAATTTGAGCATTAAAAAGGTTAAATAGAAACAGTAATAAATGTATGTGCATGAATGGGAAGTCTTAGGATCCTACTGGCCTGACAGTAGAAGCTCCTCCTGAGCCTCTCAGTGCTGGCCTGGTGTATCCGATACCTTCTTCCAATCCTCAACAGGGATTTAAGGCAGTTATCCACGTGGTTAGGATCTTTAATGATTCTCCTGGCCTTATTCTTGCAGCACCTGATATAAAAATCCTTTGGGCATGAGAGCACCACCTATATTACGTTCAGCTGAACGAACCAATCTTTGCAGGGCCTTGCAGTATTGTTAAGTGCTGTTTTCATACCAGGCAGTAATGTTCCCCGTCAGGATGCTCTCGATGGTGTAGGAGTAGAAATTCCTCAGTATTTGAGGGGATACCAAGAATTTCTTTAAGTCACTGAGGTTAAACAGTCTCTGCCTTGCCTTTCTTACCACTGAGTCAGTATGCAGCACTCAAGTCAGGCCCACGTTTATGTGGACACCAAGGTATTTAAGCTGTTCACTCTCTCCACCGAGGATCTGTCTGCTCACTAGAGTTGTTCTGATACTGATACGAGTGACAGAATTGCCTCAGATACTGTCTAAATTCGGATCAGGTATCAGCGACTTGACAGGTCTATGCACAAATCCAATACCTCATAATTTACTGATAAAATTTAATGAAATGGTTGTCTATGTTGTAAATGACGTCAAAGTACTCTGTTACTATATAACTTACTATAAATCCCCCTCCCCTTTTTTTTTTTTTTACTGTTTTTGTTTGGCCTCTTTTAACACAATGGCATTGGATTGGTACTCTGTACTGGCTGATACACAAGTTCAGCTATCAGAATCGTTATTAGAAGGGAAAAAATGGTAGTGGAACATCTCTACCACCCACTCTCACTGCCTGTCAGGAAGTCAAGGATCCATATACACAGAGAAGTGTTTAATCCCAGCTGCCTGAGCTTTGTGATGAGCCTGTTGGGAACTACGGTGTTAAAATGATGAACTGTAGTCAATGAACAGCAATCTCGTGTAGCTCCCTTTTTTGTCCAGATGAGATAGAGTGGTGTGGAGAATGTGTGCTATGGCATCGTCTGTAGATTGGTTGGGAAGGTAGGCAAACTGTAGTGGGTCCAGTGTGCTTCGTTGTGAGGAGCAGATGTAATCCTTAACCAGCTGTTCAAAGCTTTTCATCACTACAGACATCAGTGCCACTGGGTGGTAGTCATTCAGGCAGGTTGGTCTTGTTTTCTTCTTCTTCTTGAACAATGTGGGCATGAAAAACTGAGCCAAGGACAGGTAAAATATCACTGTGCACACTAGCGCTACTTGGTCAGCACATGGTTTGAGAACCTGCCCATTGATACAATCTGGTCTGCTGCTTTCCTGCTGTTTCCACGCTTGAAAGCCCTCCTGACATCTTGCTCAGAAAGGGTGATAGGTGTGAAAGGTGAACCCACCTATCCATTAACCTGCTTCTGTCATGGCTCTTACACCTTGCCACATGCTTCTGGGATTTCCCTCCTGGAATTTCATCTCTTATAGACCTGTCTAATGTACCCTTATGAGATCAAATGTGGCAGCTGCTCAGCTCCATATGTCTCCAGTTTGCCTGAGTGTCACAGTGATGGCTCCACCATTATGCTGATCAATCACCATGAACAATTACTGTTCGACTGATCAATCACTTCAACCAATCGGTGGCCTTGCTGTGATTGATGGGACAATCAAGAGGAAAATCTTAAGAGCAGGAAATCTTGGAGTGACAAGCAGATGGACTGACTGGGCCAAGTTCTGCTGCTATATTGACAGCTAACTGCTGAAAGTAATCTTGCTGACTGTGAGATTGATTTGTGTAGTTGTGGTGGTGGTGGTGGTGGAGAGGCATCAATAGTCTTTCACAGTTTCCTCCCCTCAAATTTCCATCCAATCATTCACAGAAAACTGGAATGACTACAGATTTTCTTTTGATGGTTCAGTTAAAGATAAGCCATTAACCAAGCAACAAAGCACTGCAGCTAATTATGCACTGCAAAATTTCTGCAATCAGCAACCTTTCAACTGACCGTTGGCAATGCCTCAAATAGTGATTGACCAATTCTATCTTGGCAACTGTAACTAGGTGTAACTTGGTGTTTCTCCACATGCTACAGTGATGTCCTTGGGGTTGTAGTAAGAGTGCTGCACTGTATTTTTTAACCTTTCCATAACCAAGAACACAACAAGTATAAGGTGTGGATCAGTTACCTGCTGTAGTAGCTTAACTTTTCAGTATTTCCAAGGCCAATACTTAGCATATCATTAGCTAACTACATTATTATCTGGAGTTACACTTTACATTACAAAAAGCTTCGTTCACGAATGACACATCCACAGCATGACAGCTGGTGTAACACCGGTCCCAGATGCTATTAACTGCCTTATCTGAGCTGAGGGTAACACTGGCAGCACTGCCTGCTCTGTATTGGATTTAAGGAAGCTTACCTGAGGTGACTTTGCCAAACTTATCTGTTTGTCCTCATTTTTTCCCCCATGTACATAGTGGTGTAGTTGTAGTTGAAGAGGTTTGTGTACTGCTAGGCAGATAGGTAGGTTACCAGGAGGGGGTGGGTATACTCTCCTGTATATTCCATGGCTTTTTGGCTGATAGGTTTGCATACTGTGAATGGCCAGAAAAGGGGTGGGTATACCCCATACACCTGCATATACCCTCTCTTACATCACTGCCTGTAAGTGAAACTGTTTGAAGAACCTCACCATAAAGCACAACTCTAATCTTCGTGTTGTTCGTCAAAGTAACTTATTTTGTATCTCTATAGTCTAGTATCATTTTACAGCCTAGTATCTGAACTGTGTTATGTTAGGATGAAATGTCAGTCTTATATTACATTCTCTCTCATATTGTACTGTAGCACTGGGGCAAACTAGCTCTACCCTGCAGTACAAGACTGCTGCTTATTCATTCCCAAGACTCTTACAGTATGTGGATCATCAACTAGTAAGAACTAAGCAGCTTTAGTTTTAGTCTTAACACAGTACTGAATAAACATAGCGCTATGTTTGTAGCCAATGAATGCATATTTAAAATCCTTTCAGGAGTTTTTCATTTTGGTACAGCTCTGCAACAACTGAGGCAAAATCAGTGGTTGTCATACAGTATAATGAAAAGGCTTCTTTCGTCTACTTGTAGCTGAAGTCAAGCACCCATTGTTTCAAAAAGATTATGAACAACTGTACATCACTTGAAACTGCATGTGTGCCACGCAAAAATGGAAAGCCATATGTAGCAACAGAACCTAAGTGGGATAAGGCCTTGTTAACTGCTTGTGAAATTGGTGACAAATGTGTGACAAATGTGTGCCTGTGTTACCTTGACCAGCTCCTTCTGAGGCCAGATCTGGATGGGTTCCACCTGCTGGGGCGTCTGGGTCTGAATGCCATAGGTGTTCAAAAACACCTGAAGTCTACACAAACACACGGACACAAAATTACAATGTCACGTTTATAATTTTTATGCATTTTACATGTAGCTTTTGGCTTAGTTTCAGCACTGGAGCTGATAAAGCCTTCCCTACACATCTACCAGTCCCAAATGAACACACAAAGATATTTATTTCATTGTTTGTCACTTTATGTTTCTTAATATATAAAAAGAAACGCTTGAATTACTTAAACTAATTATCCCATTTAAAATCTACTTAGCTATGATTCTACAGCAGCTGGTGGCCTTTAAATCTACCTGTACAGATTTATCTTTTGTAAATATGCAGCTTTATGAGTCTGTTAGTCCTTGAAGCTATGGCTTTGTCAATAGACAGCTATTAAATCTATTGGTCATGTGTTCTTGTAAATATAAAACTCATGTAAATCAGGTCTATTGTAAATCTATCATGAAGCGATAGCTGTTATTGAACGGCTGTGTTTATCGGAGAGCATAAATGAACTGAAGTGGAAAAGTTGACACAAGAGTCCTGATGGGGACTCGCAAGCAAAAGTAATTAAAGCTACACGTTAACAAGCTTAAGGCAGTCATCTGACCTTGTTAGACACACACACACACACACACACACACACACACACACACACACACACACACACACACGTGCAATGAGGAGAGTGACAGATGATGGCAGAGGTCAGGCTGAGCTCCAGCTTCATGAGCTCAACACAATTACAGCACTGAAAGACTTGGCCTGCAACACATTAAGAGACACATATATACACATACAAACACACACACACACACACACATTACCTCTGGCTCTCCGCTATCAGGGACACGTGAATCACAACATCATTCTCTATGGGACCCTGTCAAAGAGATGGAGAACAGAGAGATTAACACATGGACCACATCTCTTCTACATGTTGCTGTTGCATCAGTGTGTATGTTACATCGGCGTGTGTGTTTTCTCTCCTGAGAACATTCCTCCTTTGGCAACACTTTAAATGTACGCTGGAACTAATGAATCTGCTGAATCTGCACGGATGGATTACAAACAATTAGATGCAAGTGCTCTTCTGTTATTTCTCAATCCATTCTGCTCACGTCTCGTAGATCTGCTGCGATTTTGTTTACTATGATTAGTTTTACATGTTAACTATTAGTTTATTAGCTTTTTCTATATTTACATTTTTGCTTTAATAATTAATTTAATTAACAAATTTCCTTATTTTGCTGTATATCTAACATCTAATATCCATGCCAATAAAGGAAACCACAAAAGATTTGATTTGTGCATATGTGACAGAGAGATTTATAGAGAGAAAGGAGAAAACAGTGGTTAGAATCAAAATTCCACTCACTCTCTTGTAAAATGGCATTACCCTGTGTTATTGCTACCCACTCTCTCACCCAATTTAAATGAAAGTAAAACTCTGAATAACCAACAAAGGTTGATGAGAGATGCGAGAGCGCTCGGCTGGGAGGGAAGGAGCTGGGAATTAAGAAGGATGGGGGAGATGTAAAAGGGAAGGAAGAGCAGAGATGGAGAGAAACATGAGGCTGGTACACTGACGTTTTCTCCACTTTGGCGCCCACACAGAGAGATGAGTTGAAATTACATGAAATGGAGAAGTCAAATAAAGGCAAGAAGAGGCAGAGATGCATGACATTTATGATGATTTTTTTTCCATATCAAAAAAACCACAAAACTATTCCAAGAATATTTGGATAATAATTTTGTTAAGTAGGAATCCTGCGCATTTGCTGGTTGCAGCTTCTCTAATGTGACGATTACCTTAGGGAAAGTGACTATGACTAATGGTCAGACAAAGTGAAAATATGAATAAATCACTGGGCTATGGTCAATTGTGGTGTGCATTTGGCATTCATTTTGGCCTATTATGGGTTAAATTAATAAAAGAATAATCAATAAATCATTACTTGATTCCCTATAAGCCATCATCAGATTTCCACACTACCCAAGCATAATTTTGGTTGAGGTTTTGTGTCATGGAGTTGATCTCAGCAATTCAAATTTCCCAGTTATTACATAAATATCAGCAATTTGCCATATGATACAAAAACAGTTATTTCTTACTGACTGACAAGTTTCTGTTATCATTCACTATGACAACACACCACAGACATAGGCCTACAGGATGAGGCTGATTATGTTCTATATTTGTCTTGCTGTAAGCAAACCCCAAGAACTGACAACAATAAACTGATCCTACTAACAAGTATCGTCTTTGTATCCAGCCTGATATATCTTATTTCTCTGTGCGCCACCTTTGTCCAAAAATCAGTGAGCACTGGGTTGTTGCACTGGGTGACCCGTTCTTTCATTACCATATCCACACTGTAGTTATGTTGAGTTTATTACATGCACACTGTTCTACTGTAGTGAATAGGCCCTAGGGCACCGAATGTGTATCAATCCACAGCTGAGAACAGTCCCAAACAAACACGCTATTTACTCCTATTTGAGGAATGTTTGCTGAAAACTACAGTGCCCAGCTGTTTCATAAAATTGTTCAGGCTTTTTCAAAAATGTATTTGTAACCGGTTGTTAAGATTTAAATCTTCAGCAGGAACAAATGGGCTTTGGGCTGAGTGCCACGGACAAAGCAGGGAATGAAAAATGTTGAGACATGGACTTAAATGTTGTTGTTTTGGTCTTTTTATGGAATTTGTTGAAAATAAGAAAAAGCAGACAAACAGCTGCCTTAATCTATTGTGCTTTTCCTTATTTTCTGTTATATATATAATGTTACAATGTAAGATATTCATAGTAAACATGGCCAAAGTTTAAATTCAAAGAGGCTTTGTTGGCATGACCATAGTATTACATAGTATTGCCATTTAAAATACTGACCATTTGAGCAAAACCTAGAGCTTCGGGGCGTTCTGAATACTCCGTTTCGAACATTTTTTTTTGTACTTTCAAGACAAGCTGACGTCATCTTGTGACAGATTTCTTTATATGGTCATCTGCTCCAGGCATGTTACTGCAAGTGTAGCTACACGCTAATGTCAGGGAAACATGTGAACTTGGTTGCAGCTGTTGTTAATTTCTCCCCTATTTCATATCATATATCTACTGGAATATGTCCGGTTGTGAAGATTTTGGTTTAGAAGCTCTAATTGGTGATTTTTCTTGACAGAAAGTGCCACTATACTCTGACCAATTACAGCAGACTGGGCTATTCTTTTTGACGGCGGGCTAATAGAAACAGGCACTAAAATAAAGTGTTTCAGACAGAGGGTGAATACATGTGATACAGCACAGACAAGATGAGGAAAATAAACAGTTTTTTGACCATTAAAGCAAGTAAACATGTTCCAGCAAAAACCTAAAATACAATGAGCGTAACAGGTCCCCTTAAAGTTAAACCACTAGTCCAAATCAAGGTGCAGAGTAAACAGCAGGCTTCATCTCCTCTGTATCTGTTGTTTTTCTTCTGACAGCTCGTCATTTTAACGCTGTCTTAACATTGTAACTATGTAGTTGGAGAAAAACCACAAGATATGTCGCAATAAAACCGCACAATGACTAAAAACACGGACATATTGTGCACTACATAAATAATGCTTTCTAGCAGGATAAGTCCCCTCAAAATGAAGTAGCATCAGGAAGGACAACGAAAGCAATAAAAACACATGGCTTTTCATTGCTTTCGGAACTGTGGCCTCAGATGGAGTCCATCAAGTCAACACTTTATCGCACTACAACAATAACACACAGTCACAATTGGCCAGAATGGAGCAACACATCAGTCATATTGCCTGATGTGAGAATTCAGGGTGTGAAACAACATGAAAGGCAGTGAGAAACTACAAAGAAGAAAAGAGGGAAAAGGCAGTCATTTCAAAGGTGTTCTCTGCAGTAATCGCAGACCTTTTGGACTTGTGGACAATCAAGGAAAACACAGACAAGAGACATCACAGTTGTTTGTCTTGTAGTGGAGCACCTGAATACATCAGATGGAATAAACTGCATGCAAATGAAGCGAATGTGTTGGGAATAAACAACTTGGCGTTTTAAATTTCTCGTACAAAAGCTGCTGCTGTGTTTTTTAACTAAAAAAAAAAATGGAAAAAATATCTGTGCCCAATCACTATTATCTTCAGCAAAGACACTTTTATTTACATAAATTCAATTTTATGTCCTTTTCCTACAGCTTTTATTCATGACAGGTTAACAAGTATGCAGCTTTCCTTCTCTTTTGCTATTTTCTTTCCAAGAGTTATGCGTACTGTTATATCTATGCGCATGTAAATGTCTCTCTGTGCATATCCTTTGGTGCCTTTCATCTTCTCGTTCTATATTTGTAGAAGTACCATGTGTAATTTTTATGTGTGTGTGTGTAAGTGCATTGTAAGCCGAGACGATCATCTTCATTGCATTGAGTGACGGTCTATTCAGGGCCATTTAGAAAGCAGGCAGCAGCTTGTGACTCACAGGAGCAGCGGCCTTTCATCTCATTCTGAATGTGGGGATGCACACACACACGCACACACACACACACACACACTCATGTTCTGATACATACATGCACACAACAATCCTGCACATGAGGACACAAACGCACTAATACGAGCATGCACAGATGCTCAGATTCATAGTTAGTGACGGAACACAGAGCCAAGGAACAACACACAGAGATAAGCAGGTCTGTGAATGCATACACACACACACACAGAATTCTGGGAGCCATTTTGTTTGGTCAATAAGAGCTGGTTTTTGCCAACAACCTTGTTATCATCAATCAGAGAGTAGAGAGAGAGAGCAGAGAGTAAGGGGTGGCTGAGTAGAAAAAAAAAACAGGCGGCCAAGCACAAATCTCTCCTGATGAATGGGGGAGCAATGGCTTCTAAAACGCTGCAATGCAACTCTCTCATTAGCGCTGGTCTCTGAGCAGACAAAGAACTCATTTGGCGAAGGAGAAGATACGGAAATGCATAATGGAGTACTGTAAATGCACTCCCTCTCCCTGCTCTCCTTCTCCGTGCACCGCAGTCGAACCTCGGCGACAGACGGCCATGCAACCGCAGAGAGGAAAATGAGATGAAATGCTTCTTTTAACTACCTTTTCAGAGGCACTCGAAAGAAAAAAGACATCGACGTAGTGTGACCGAAATGGTGCAGATTCTGAGAGGAAAGCGGGAAAATAAAAAAATGTGTTGTTTTACCACAGGGGCTCTGCTGCAGACTGCTAAAAGGTAGTTAACAAATCATGTTGGACCCTGGGTGTACACAATGATGCAGCTACTGGTCTGATGTCAGCACAGCTCAGGCCAAATCTAACAGTTTAAAGAGCCCTGTAGCACTCCCTGGAATTGGATTTCAGACTAATTAATGAATTGGAAGAAAGCTGGTAGAGAAAATGAGTTGCAATTGAACACAGGTAATTAAAGTTCTGAAACTTTAACTCCTGTAAGCATTATAATACACAGCTCAACAGGAAATGGACTGTTCAGGGAGATGACGCCCAAACAGAAGCAGATTTAGTGAAAAAAGACATGTTGTTTTGACCCTGTCTCACATGGTTCTTAATGCAGATATGCATGTGAATAAAATGTTTCTTGCCTGGACAAACATGCTCTCTGGCTCTTGCTATGCTGTCTCCACCTACACATTAAACCTACATGCGAACCTATGGACGCTGTAAGTTCTGTCAGCATCTCTTGAGGGATTCTACTACAAACTACTAACTGCAGTCGAAGGAGACAAGGCAGGCTCAGGGAGGTTGAGTCAGCCACAAAAATGGATTGCATCACTTCAACATGAAATAACTCCTGGAATGCATTCAATATCACAGGTTGATGATATCTAACAGTGTATGCTGTGTATCCAGGGGGGAACTTGGCTGCTGGGCGAACAGTGGGGTTGACAGCTGAAGGGCAGCATATCATTGATCTGACTGAGGAGGTAAATTTACTGTGACATGGCCAAACCAGAAAAATATACCATACATAGGACCATAAAACCAACAACTCTCTGGGTACCTATCACTCAGGAGCTTAGAAAACAGACTCAAAGGTGGAGTTTAGGTATTTTCACATAATCTGCCCCTAAAGGAACATTTTACCACCAAATCTGAAACACATTTCCAGGACAATTCCTCATAATTATTAGGGATGCACCGATCCGATATCTGGATCCAATATCGGCCCCAATATCATCAAAATAGATGGAAAGTATTGGAAAATGCAACCAATACCTGAGGCGATCCTTTCCCTTTAAATCTATTGCGATGCGAGCTACATCACACGTCATGGAGTGAAGGAGAGAATCTGATGTGTGGAGGTATTTCACACTATTTCAACTGCTGTTGCACAATTGTTTATTTTTGTTAAAAATAAATAGTTCATCATTGCATTAATCTGTTTCATCTGTTTCATTTTATCTTAGGAAAGAATGGTGTAGTCATCAACACCTGATGCCCCTAGTCTGTTCTACATGTAAAGGTATATAGCTTTTTAGGTCAACCATGGTATCGGATCGGTATCGGGTATTGGCTGATACTCAAAGCCACAGCATCGAGAACTGAAAAAGCTGGATTGGTGCATCTCTAGCAGAGTCTTGCACTGGGTGGTACCAGCTGATTTGTGGGTGGTTTTTAAAAAAACATTTTTTCCCGGGTCAGATCACGGGTTTTAGATAAACACATCAGTCATAAGTTCGGTCAACTACAGATAACTATCTCGGTCATTATTTACTCTCTGAGGATCGCCTCCGCTATTTCGCAATGGTTATTGGTTCAGCTGTTTACACGCGTTTCACCATCTCATAACACAATTTGTGATTGGACGACAGAATCAACATGGCTGCCACCGTCTAACAAGCGACGCTTCCAAAACAGTAAATAATTATTTAGGTATTTGAGAAATAAGTGGATAAAACGTACAACTGTCACTTTATAATGTTTCTGAAGTGCTTCCCTGATGGATTACTTCTCTCCTCAATGGATTCTAAAAACATTACAAATATAAAGTTCCTTTACATAGATTAAAAGTTTAAAAGCATTAAACGTAACAAATGAGTGCTTTTACACTCGTATGGGAGAAGAACACAGAGGGTTGATGATGGAGCCGAAGTCAGGTTTTTATTGTGAGAGCTGCTTCATTCAGGTCATTGTTTACTTACTGGCACCTTAACTATGGCGATATGCTGTTCAATATTCAGCCAATATGACCCAACATGATTACTTTCAATCCGGGTTACGGGTTGGGCTGCGGGTCTCGTTTCAACGGGTTGGACTGGGTTGCGGTACTAATTGGCCTGATGTGCGGGTTTGCGGTTCGGGTGTGGGTTTGTACGTCGCCGGGTTGGGTCGGGGTGGATCTTGAAAACTGGACCCGTGCAGGACTGATCTCTAGTACTTACAGTGCTTTTTATCTATCTAGATTGTTTTGGTGTGTGATGGAAGTGTTAGAGATATTGGCTATAGAGATGTCTGCTTTCATCATATAATATGATCTAGATGGAAGTTGGAGTGCTCAAATTGGCATAGTAATAATAATAATACTACATTCAGAAAACTCAACAGTAATGTCTCTGTCCCACCAACTTTATAACCACACAGAATGAAGTGTGCATCTACTGCCAGCTCATATAGCAACACTGAGCCACCTATCATTACAGCTAAGCTGAGGAGGACGTCATTAATGTTTACATCTTGCGCTGTCATAAGTACAAGCCTTTCATCCATTAGTAGATGCACGCTAAAATATAATTACAATAATAATAACAATAACAATAATAATAATAATAATGATAATGATAATGATAAAAAAGATGCAGACTTCTTTTTTGCAGTGATACTGTCAGCAGGTGTAGTGCGTTAGAAAGAAAATAGCTCCTATATGAAACTTCTCTAAGGTGCTGTAGGCAGATTTACTTTCCTCTGGACAAAGCGAAGATAGTGGTTTCCCCAGTCTTTACACTAACTTAAGTTAAGCTAAGGTAAGCTAAGCTAAGCTAACTGGCCTTTACTGTTTTGGTTCACACTCATCAGCATACTTTCAAGCTGCAAAACCCACTACATGGTACCTGCCACCTCCAGAAAACTGACTAACTACTAACTAAAACTGACTAAGTTATTTCACTAATGGTTTTATGAGCTAGTGAATATGCTGTAGAGGAGCATTTACCAGCTAAAGAGCCAGATACTTCCCCCAGGGGTTGGTGAAACAAAAACAGAGCTAATAGGAGAGTGAAAATTGGATTTAAGTTCATGGGGTGTACACAAACACGCCAAATTAATCTTTAACTGCTGGTTGTGTAAATCAGCCACACTTTGCTCATAAGTTTACTAAATCAACATAAAAGGTGATGACAGTCTTGTGGTTACAGATTCCAGTTTCCACTGCCCTTACATAGCCCCAAAAAATCTGTTAAGGCAGGCATAACTATAGAAATTATTGATGGTTTTAATACGATGAGGTTTTGAATTTCCATGATTTTGTCAGGCTTTGTTTTATGGATCAGTAGGACCTGAAGATACTCTCTGAGTCATATGTTTCGGCTTCCAAATTTGAATGCTCTTCTGAACTATTCTTGCAAATACACAACACAGAATATTAAAGATGTGTGTGCTGGAAGGAAACCCAGCTCACCAGGCCAGAATATTGAATACCTAAACAGTGTACACAAGAGGGCACGGGCAGGAGCCGAGACCTGAGAGCTGCCACTAAGCAGAACCTCTGCTCTCTTAGCCTGAGGTTAGGGGTGAGGTAGAAAAAAATCATATCATCAGTGCAGTTATCCTGCTACCAACCCGTACAACTGCACCAACCATTAATTAAATCACTGAATACCACTGAGTTTTGCCTCCACGTTTCTCCACTGACTTGATATGGAAATACGATTCATTTATTCATGAATTAAGCAGAACAAAGCTAAAACAATCCAATGAAGTATTTAATATCAACTTGAGACCCTTTGTAGGAGGAATGTTTGAAAAAACAGATGCATTTTAGGCCATCAGTGAAATACGTGGCTATAGCAGGAATTGGCAAGTGGTTGGATGATTATTACACACAATGAAGTTGGGCCAAGGGCTTTAAAATGGAAATGAAAACAATAGAATCTGGGCAAGACAGATTTAAAAAGGTTCACTGGTTCCTTTTGGTCCCATATGGAGCATCCTACAAAGTTTGGTCTGGTCCAACCAAGTAAAGTTTACTTTTAAATCATTTTACCATATGTATCACAGGACTTAATGTAGACAGAGCCTTAATCAACACTCAAAACGATACACTGTGACACTGAACTCACAAAAAGGAATTGCATAAGTCTTTGCCAAGATGCATTAAGTAGAATCTTTGTGCAGCCAACACAAAGGGCTGCAGCAGCAAAAAGACATTTGTCTACACCTGGAAAACAACCACTCAGCACTCCTGCAGTCACAGCCCTATGCTGAGCAAAGCGTGTCTGGGCCAGTTTAAAATATGTTTATTCTGAGATGATAAAACTGCTGTTATTTTATCTTTTTATTATCATAAAAATACAACGAAAAACCAAACTGAACAATGAATTAAACACACTGTGAAGAGCTATTTGTTTTGCCAATGCCACATCCTTCATGGTTTCATATTTACACATTTCTACCTAGTCATTGTAAGGTCTGCCCGCTACGCTCACAGTCTGCTTGCATAATATGATGTTAATTCTACTACTGAAGGAAGGTAAAGATCATTGAAATCAGGTAGGGAAAAAAGTGGATATATCAATATCAGTATCGGTTATTGGTCAAATTTATTTATTTTTTATTTTATATACTTTATTAATTCAATTTTTCACTCTGTTGTCAATTACATACAGGTCCGAACACACACATGCACAAACTGGACGTATACATGCACTAATACGAGAGATGTCAGAGTGGGCTGCCCATGACAGGTGCTCTGAGTGGTTGGGGGGGTTCGGTGCCTTGCTCAGGGGTACCTCGGCAGTGCCCAGGAGGTGAACTGGCACCTCTCCAGCTACCAGTCCACGCTCCATATTTTGGTCCGGACGGGGACTTGAACAGACGACCCTCCGGTTCCCAACCAGCTACTGCCGCAGATGAGTTGTTAATTATCTGCATATTGGATATCGGCAAAAAATCCGATATCATGTACCCCCTAATCCTCACTACTTTTCACTCCTGTAAAACAGGAAGACTTAAGCACATGCACTGATACCTCATAGATTTGACTACTGTGTGTCATTTACTCTGAGCTTGTCATTTGGACCAACTCCACTCTTAGCTTCCCTGCATGGGCCTCCTGCTATTGCTAGAGCTGCTGAATGTAAAATGCTTCACCTAAAGTATTACAATAACTTTCTCTGCCATTAAAGGAACATGTCAGTATTTTGGGAAATATGCTTATTTGCTTTCTTTAGGAGTTTCATGCCCATATACTAAACATGAAACTACCACTGTGAGAGAGTTATCTTAGCTTAGCATAAAGCCTGGAACCAAGGGAAGCAGCTAGCCCAGAGTGACTTCCTGATATCTAGTCTTTAACATGAAAAGTCACTGCACCTAGCCAAGAAATAGTCCACTTGGAATCCCTTGTAAAACCAAAATTAGAAATTAGCACCAGCCATTAGCCAAACGCTGGTAAAATAGGCAAGTGGCTGCTGCTTCGTTTCCCAGCCAAAAACCCCCACAATGGTAATCTACTGAGTGGCTAGTAGACTTTGGAGTCCACCAGCGACATCGGCAAGTCAACAAAAAGGCTAATTTCCAATCCTGAAGTTGATGTTTTTACACTTTTGTTGGTCTATCAATTTAACAAACAAGATATAACGTGTTAATTATTGAGCTTTAGAGGGTCTGGAAAGTGTACTTGTATAAACTTGAAAAAACTGGAAACTGGAAAAGCCAGGCTAGAGGGAGGGTTTGTTTGTCTCCAGTCTTTATGCTAAGCTAAGCTAACCATCTCCTAGCTCTATGTTATAGTGTGTACAGATACCAGAATGGTATTCTAATCTAACTCTTGACAAGAAAGCAAAAAAACTTTCTATTGTTCCCTTAATAGAGTGCTGTAGAAATTAGTCCTATAATGCCTAAATGAGTTAGCGTTTTAGAACTGTGCTCAAAGTCAATGTTTTGTTTTGTTTTTAACAGATTTTTGGTTAGATGCCTGAAATAAGGTCTGTGATTAACACAAGCATAAAAGACTAATGTTTTGTTCTACTGCATAAGACAAGTCAGTAAATAACCTGAATTTGTAGCTGTTATGTGCACTGAAAAAGGCAGTTGTTAACAAGTGGGACTACATAACGACATCACGCCAAACACAACTTTAAAGCCTTGCTGTCGTAGTGACACTGTAGTCATGCGACCATGGGGTAGTTGGTTTATAGTCATCAGGTTTTCACTTATATGACATATTTATATGTCAAAATTCATAAAAGAGATGTGCATTTGTGAAGATTATCTCACTAGACAAAATGTGCAAGTATCATGAACTGTTGTTTACCACACAGCTCATTTTCTGCAAAATCCAATGGAAAAATTCCATTGGATTTTTGTCAAGGGAGCCAAGGTGACACTGACTTCCAGGTCGGACTATAAAAGAAAACATTATTTCTGCAGCACTCTATTGTCTATCTAATTGTTAGGTGAGAGGTAGTTTAAATTTGTAATTCTAGTTAATTGGGCAAAAAGTCCAGTGTTACAAATGAGTGTTGCTGTCCTGAAGTCTCCCGCTTTTGCCCTGCTGGATTTGACTCCTGAGGTACGTAGGCCAGTTAAGTGCCAAAAAAACAATACAGTTAAATTTGATTTCCAACAAAGAGAGACACTGATTACAAAGGGAAATGCTTGTGTGTGAGGGGGTGAGAATGTGTGTGTGTGTGGGAGCGAGAGTAGGATAAAGCTAGAAAACTGTATAAAATGATCAAATGAGACAAATGGGGGACAGAGCTACAAAGCAGATGAGAATGACTCGCGGTGGGCAGGGACGGAGGCAGGGAGCTGTGTTCTTATTTGTGTTGCCTCAGTCTAATAACACTGTCTGTTTCCACTGTGTGTGCATGTGTGTACCAACCTCAGGCACTCCTCTGTAACAGGAAGTACAAACACTACTGTTTACCTACGCATGCACGAGCAGACACACAGGATGATTAATGAAAGAGACACATTAATAAATTGAGATGGCACACATCTGTCACGAAAACCAAACAAATTAGAATAAATAACTCCATAACTCCTCGACTCTTTATCTCTGCACAAGGAGAGAGTAGACACACACTCTCCTGGAAAGAAAGACACTTATCTGTAGTTCAACCAAAAATTTCATGACAGCTGTTGCCTCTGCTATCTAGTAAACCCCCAGGAAGTGTTATGTATTGTTTGGGACAGTAAATATATAAGCTTCTCAGAATGGGCGACAGACTCTACTCTGCGAATAAGATTTTGATATTGTATGAAAAAGCTGCAGATTACAACCTGGAAATGGATTCCAGAAAAATGAATAATGTAGCCGCTGTCCTGGAAAAACAGCAAGAAATCCAAATCCACACAGACAAGAAGATGGAAAAAGGGAATAAAGGAAGTGTTGAGAAGGGACAAATTGAGACATGCTGTTGACAAGTGCTATACAACATTTCAGGACGAGCTGGCGGTGGTTCACAGCAGGCCTGGCTGCTGCGTCCTGCCCCTCAGAGATACGGCCGCGCTAAATTTGACAAAGTGAAAAAGCCATTTGCCAGAGAACGCTGCTGTGAGTCCCCAGAAATGAATTTTCAGCTCCGCTTCATTTGACTTTTCCCCCAAAATTAAAAGCACTGAGTTGTGACACGAGATGAGAAGTGTGTGAGATCTTGCTTTCTCTTTTTCTCTTTCCTGTCTTCTTTATTCCTCATTTTCCTCCTTTCCTTTCGTCATCCTTCCCCTCACCCACACTCCCTTCCTTCCTTCCTTCAACCCTGCTGTATTTTCCTTCTTCCTGTCCTTGTCCTTTCTTTGTTTTCTGTTCTTTCCATCTGTCCATCTTTCTATCAGTTGATCCATCTTCTTTCCTCCCGGTCTTTTTACCATTCATCCTTCCATTGTTTTCTTCTTCCCTTTTTTCCTTTATTCTGTTCTTTCTTTCTTTCCTCGGTCCCACCCTTATTCCTAGTTTCCTTTCTGTCTTTCCTTCCATCCTACCATCCTTCTCTTGTCTTCCATCCTTCCTTCATTCTCTCTTTCCATCCTTATTTATTTCTGTCTTTACTTCCATTCTACCATCCGTCTTTTCTTCCATCCTTCCTTCCCTCTTTCTATTTCCTTACTTATTTCTCTTTCCTTCCATCCTACCATTCTTCTGTCTTTCCTTCCTTCCTTCCTTTACTCGCTCTCTTTCCGTCCTTACTTATTTCTGTCTTTATTTCCATTCTACCACCCTTCTGTCTTTTCTTCCATCCTTCCTTCCTTCTCCTCTTTCTTTCTTTCTTTTCCTTCTTGCCATCTGTCTTTCCATCCAGCCCTACCGTCTTCTTTGCTTCCATATTTCTGTCCCACTGTCCTTCCCCTTCTCTCTTTGCTTTATTTAATGTCCATACTTTGTCCCCTCCTTTCCTCCCCTATTTCTCTCTTTTACTACTTCTCTCTGACTTATTCTGTCACTACCTGCCTTCATTCCTCTCACTCTCGCACTCTCACTGTCAGTCGTGTGTCTCACAGGTCAGGAGTAAATCGTCTACGAAGAAGAAAAAAAAAAGCATTTCTCAGAGTTGAATCTCAGACGTTTCTGTCAAAACCCCTCCGCCAGTAACACAATCAAAACTCCAACACAGGGTGAAAGTGACTTGAACTAGCAGCAGATTTATGTACACAGCTGTGAGTCTGCAAATCAGACTGACAAAGCCTCACCACATGTGATTAATGTTGTGTACTGAACGAAGACCTCATGAATTTATTTCATCCAACGGCTGGTGTTCTCTTTTCTCTCGGTTACCTTCTTTCTTTTTTAGAGAAAGTCTAGCTAGTTATAAGGGTTTATCCTTGAATTCAATAAATGCAACGATTTGCCTTGGAAATAGAGTATACATTACAATAAAAAAAAAAAAAATAAAATAAAAAAAATATATATATATATATATATATATATATATATAAATATATATATATGTAAGTATGGACTGAAGGATATGAGAATTGAAAAGGTAATGGAAAATGCAGAAAGTTCAGCTGGGATCAGTGCTTATGTCTTGAGGGAGAGAAGAGAAAAGTGTAAATGTGTCTAAGTGCTTGCATAGCCTTTAAACTGAATGACGGTCTTCTGGTAACAGGCTGAAGGCCACACACACACTCACATAAACAGAATTTCAGTCATTCATATTAGAGCCAAATGTCTTGTTCTTTCCCTCCAGACAAATGTTCCCTGTGCCTGAAACCACCGTACAGTGATATATATATACCCTGACTCACACTATTTCCATGGAAAGCAGTAGTCCTGTTTTCTCCTCTAGCTCAATATTTAACCGTTTAAATAAAACTTATGGTGGGGAAAAAAACTTCAGCTGAACTCAGTGAGACTGTGACACTCTTTCAAGGTCAGATCCCTCCCAGTGTGTCGGCTGGCAAAGCACAGCACGAGGGAGGCAGCCTCAAGCGAGCATCACACCACAAAGGAATAAAACATTCAAAGACTTTCATAAAGTTAAAAAGCAAGTGAGGGAATTTATCCGCCACCACAAAAAAAAAAGAGAAAACTATTTGAATGAAATATAATCCCTTCTTTTCATGCCCCTGCACAGACGAATGACTCCGGGCTCTGTATCGTCCTCGGGAAGTTGGTCTCTGTGCAGCTCAGAGATTCATATTTTGATGGGGGTATTTCAAAGTGTCAGGGGTTTAGCAGAAATACGTTTGGAAGGGGGGGAAGAAAAACATGAAAGAAATGCTAAGTCATTTTCAATCCGGGCTGTGGGAGAGGAAAATGTCTCTTGTGTACGTTTTTAAAGTTGGATCTTTTCAAAAGGTTATCTGGTGGTAATAACGCGGAGACCATGACAGGAATCAGTCGCAGTTATGAGCCGAACACAATTGGAAGAGGGGGAGGGGATGAGGCGGGAGTTTGATTTAGGGAAATGCTTCCAGTGTGACAACATGGAGGAAAAAGAAACTGGCAGAGCTGGAGATGGAAAGAGCAACACAGAGGGAGGGAGACAGATGGAGGGTGAAGGAGGGTGGAATCACCTCAGCAGAGAAGAACTGAGTGAAGAATTGGATTGTATGCCGCTGGCCGGTGTAATTGTAAAAGCGCTCTGACTGAGAAAGCGATACATTGCTCCCAGGACTCAGCTCAGAAATATTATCCTCCGTCTGAGAATTTTTATGAGTGAAGCAGCAGAAGAAAAAAAAAGTAATTGATATTAAAGGCGAGCCACGGTGTGAGCTACAGGAGCCTGGGCTGGTCAGAGCAGCCCTGTTTGATATCATGCTCAGGGAGCTGGGAAGGCTGGGGGAGATAAGTGGCCTGATAAGTACTGCTGTGTGTGTGTGGGGGCATGTGACGTGTGTACATAATGATCTGA
This sequence comes from Epinephelus fuscoguttatus, assembly GCF_011397635.1. NCBI lineage: Eukaryota > Metazoa > Chordata > Actinopteri > Perciformes > Serranidae > Epinephelus > Epinephelus fuscoguttatus. The sequence continues at coordinate 11,370,992 of NC_064753.1, forward strand.
CTACTGCAGCGAAAAATCAATATACCTGCATGCATATATGAAAATGAACTGTACAGGTGATGTTTTTGCTTTGTGTGTGTCTCATTCTGAATAAAATCTTTAGACAAATTTCCATGATAAACTTTGACCACATTGTAATTCAAGTGGTCAGATACCCCTTCTCCACCAAATTAGCTTTGGTTCCTGAATGGATTCCATTCAGGATTCTGGGAACCTTGGCATTATCTCGCAAACCAGCCCACCTTTCCACCTGTTTTGTGTGGAACCATTATAACTAACAAAGTGTGATCAATGGAGGGTGTTGCACAATGCACAACAGAATTAAACAGCAGAAGCAAAACTGCAGAACAAACTGATTACCTGTGAGCTTTTGTTCTATTATAACAGATATTTGTTTTACCCAGAAGACAAGCATGAGCAAACTATTAATGAGGCACAGTATTTTTTGTTTGACAATTTCTCACTTGACTTCTAAATTGTTGCCCCTCCAACCTTTCTTTCCAAACTGTAGAATATGACGGCCAGTGATGTCGTCACAGTTCCCACTTTTGGTCAAGGACAACCTATTTTTTTTTTTTTTTTTGTTCCAGCTGGGACCCAACTTCTTGGGTCCTGACCAATTTATTTTTGGGCCAAATGCTCTGAGCAGTTCAAAATTAGGGGCGGGAACTGGAACAGAACTGGTGCCATGATGGTGGAAAGGGGAATGAGAGGAAACTAGACTTCAGCACCGCTTCTTGGATCTGTTTTCAGTCTGTGCACTTGCGCAGACTGCTTTCATGTGTTCACGTGCCTTTGCTGATCTCTCACGCAAGCGCGCACACGTGAACGTGGTGTACAGAGAGGCAGTCAGAGCTACAGGGTACAATGAGGCTAAAAACAGAGTTCAAAAGACGTTTTTCCAAACAACTTTTTATGTCAGGGGTTCAGGACACTTGGATCACTACAGACGAGCAGTATGGAGATATTCTGTGGTTTCAGTTATGTGTTTTTGGATATTTGAATCTGGGGTAGGCCTGTCACGATAACAAATTTTGCTGGGCGATTAATTGCGTCAGAAATTATTGCGGTAAGCGATAATATTGCGTAATATTGTGCTTTTAAGACCATTTTTATTATTGTTGTAATTTTGCTGTTTTTAGACCATTTTTTAAACTTATATAATGACAATTGATGCAAGTACACCCTTTTAAAGAGAAATAAACATTTATTTAACAAGAATATTTACGAATGCAAAAAAGACAATTTAAATATCTGAAAAAACACGTAAAATATACCAAAATAAATAAATAAAGACCTTATAAATACAAAAAAAATAGACTGTCAGTCTCTCACTCTCAGGTGTGCAGTTAAGTTGGTCGTATTCGCTCTTTTTGTTGAGATGGTTTTGGTTTAAATCCAAAACGCTTCCACACAGGGGCTGTGGCATTTGGTTTAGGAACAAGTTCCCTGTCTTTCTCTTACGCTCAACTGTTTGTTTTTTTTTCACCGCCTCGTCTCCCCCTCACGAAGATCGCACTGTGTGTGTGTGTGTGTGTGTGTGTGTGTGTGTGTGTGTGTGTGTGTGTGTGGCCCATAGCCCCGCCTCCCCCACAGAGACAAAGACAGTTGATGACAAGAGCTTTCCCTCCGTTCATTACGCTAATGAACCAACTCACCTGGCTGCCAGACGATGCACGGCAGTGAACACTCTTGTCGTCCAGTCTCTTTGATGGAGAGACGAGGAAAACAAACACACATGAATATGGCAATTAATCGCAGCCAGAAAAGTTAAAGTCTCCCTTTTAATTTACTTACTGACTTATCGCATATCGCGACAGGCCTAATCTGGGGTACTGTAAGCCTCCATTAGCTGGAGTTTTGTTGCTACCCCCTCTCCCCCTGGATCTCCGCAAGTGTTGTGAGGACTCTAAAACTTCACCTGATCCTCCATCTGCATGAGGGTGAGTAGATAATGGCTGAATTTTCATGTTTGGGTACACTATCTTTAAGAATGTCTGAGCCATGTCGGGAGACTTTGGCTGGCGGTTCCTATTGGCTGTTCTACAAATGCAGGTGCGTGTGCACGTCCCTTTGGTGAGAGCCTGATTCATCTGCAGACAATCCTGCAGAGAAATTTGCTATTCCAGCATAGGCAACAACTGCCTATACTACAAAGCAACCCCCCAAAAAGGCAGACTTATAAGAAAAAAGAGTCTAAAACAGGACCTAACAACATGAACAGAGAGTTTGTTGCTTATCGTTTAGCCTTCTGCTAACCACAGCCAAAGGCTCACAGCCGGTACTTCATGTTCACATTTAGTTAGAGCCTAAAATCGCAGCGGAGCCTGTGCCTCACTCCCTGCCGCTACAGACCACCTTGCAAGAAGGACAGCTGGCAGCAGGTCCACTGACACACCCCAAGTCAGCTTCCGCAGTAACCTGAATTCAGTCAGTGATAACCGTGGCTCTAGGTGACCAGTGAGCCTTGATTCCTGGCTGATTCAGCAAACTTTTTGTTACTGATGTTTATCAGACCCGGTGGCCAATAGCCCACTGTGACAACCAGCGTTTGGGTGTTTGTACTTGCCAAATTCAAGCTGCTATAGCCGCTAACCAAAGGTCTATCTCTAGGAAGTTAGCTAAAGCCTCAAATCGCATAAGGATAAGTCATCTCAAAGAGCTTTACAGGCACAGACCCTGAGTCTGTGGCTATATCAACTTGAATTCAGCCAGCACAAACCCCTGCCGCCCACTCTTCTCCTGGGGAAGCAGTCAACAGCAGCTGGGAGCAAGGTGGAGGGACTGTGGAGTGGCTAGCTGGCTAATTCTTGTCTCATTTAAGGTCCGATAAACAGAGAGAGTGGGGCAGGAAGGGCTAAGCAAATGGGCCTTGTGCAACTACAATGAACTAAGATGAAATAAATCAGTGTATGGGGAAACAATAGGTTACTGTATGAAACGTGTGCATGTTTGTGGTTATGTGGTGGGAGGGGCCTAGGACACAAGGGAGAGCACTACAGGAGGAGGGTGTACTATCAAATTCAGCCTTTTTCTGTTTTGTTTTGCCTTTCCCAGATTTCTGCCAACCCCAGCTTTAACTTTCCATCCCTACACAAGTCATTTAAAGCCAGAAACACAGGCTGGCAAATGGCAAAACTTGCATTAACTGTGTTTTTGTGTGTGTGTGAGTTATTCTGAATGAGTTCTAATGGGCACATGCAGCCTGACAATGACCCTGGAACAGAAATAAGTTCTAAGTCTCCGTGCCAGGCTCCACTCATATACACTCAGAGGTACACACAGAAAGACGCACAACACCCATACACACATAATTATAAACTTTGGGAACAGATGGGCATTATGGTTGAAATGTGTTCTCTATCTTACTCTCTCTCACATATACTCACACACGCTCCAAAACTGCTCGATAAATAAACAGACTGCAGTCTTACACTTGCTGCCAGAGCAGTTATAAACTGGCCCTGACACTTTCTTTTGGTCATAGAGGACACACACTGACAGCGAAGGTGTAGTCAAAATGTATTTCTAATGGTTAGAAAGAGTGCACAGCTGTTATTACACGCGGTAAATGTCAGCCATTTGTCCACAGTGAGGCCAATATGAGCTGCATTCTTCTATACGCTTCGACAGGAATAACACTGAAATAAAAACTAAGTTTTTACCTTCAGTCAGTCTCCTAACTTCTTGTGATATCGGCACAACCTCTGAGAGCCTTGGTAAAGCAGTGAAGAACTGATGCTGCATCATGTGTCCTCTTGGGAGAAGCTTTTGAAGTTAACCCATATGAACCCACGGGTAAGGACAAAAGACAATTTGATTTGTCAGAACTTTACATTCCCAACTGTGCTGCGGTTGTGCTGCGTGACTGCTCACATCATCATTGGGTTTCAGAATCCATTCCTCCATCACGATAGGATTATGTGACAACAATTTTAATTATACAGAGCACATAAGGATGTTTGATGCTCTGGATGGTGGTAAAAGTTGAATTCAGATCTGTTCTTCAGAAGCAGCATTTCCTAAATAGTTAGGAGTTGTTGTGCCAACATTTCCCAGTGTTTAACAAGCATATTGAAGTCGAGATGGAGGAGTTCATTTAGATGTAGTAACAGATGTTTTGGGGCTGCTGTTTACTCCTTTGAATGACTGTACTGCCACATCTTATATCTGCATTTCCTGAACGGTGTAGCAAGGAAAACATCTTTCTGTCTCCCTCCTACATTCTCTGTCTCTTTCTCTCTTTCTCTAGCTACTTGCTTGCATACAAGATTTATATACAGTATTGAGCATTTGTATACAGTACGTGACAACAAGGGAAATAAAGCAGTAGGGCGAGCATTGAACAGGCTGTAAAAAGGCACTCTAAAGAGAAAAGTATTAAAAGCTATTTAGTCAGGCATATTAATGCTTTAAATCACTAACTGGTTATGGCCTCACAGAGAGGATGGAGACAGATTACACCTGGTACAATACACTGTAAACATCACGTCATGAAATGGCCACAGATACAAAATAACACATTAAAACAATCAAGATATTAAAATACAAATCCATTATTTATAGGTTTTTATGTCATTCTGTAGCTTCCCAATTGTGTTCATTATGTATAAATCCAAAAATCCAAATTTTGATCTCAGTATGTGTGTTTTAGTGATATAATGCTATTTTCCAAAGCCTTCCTAGAAAAAAAATTCCCTCTCAACCTGACATAGGTTCCTACATGATGTCACTGTGAGGTAAAATGACTGTTTCTGCCAATGGAGCCTGGTGGCTTTGAAGAGTGATAAGTTTCAGTTCCCCGTCTGAAAGAGCTGTCTGACAGCAAAGCCATAAAATAATCTAAATCGTGTAAAAACTGACATATATTATATTATTTTTGGGGGGTAATTTATATAGGAGGCTAAAATAAGCTTTGGTGCTGCCCCCGTCCACAGCCACCACACTTCTTTGACAGAAACAGTAATTTTACCTCCTTGAACACAAGGAGTCACTAGTCTACCGCTGTCTCTGATTCGGTAGTTAGTTTGTGTAGTTTGCATCCACAGCATTACATTGCTTAGCTTCTGTGCCCGGTACTCTTGGCTGCTTCTCCAAAGTGGGAGCATGTTAACTGAGATCTAATGTAGGTAATAAATACATTTACTATTGATCTAGAAAATGTCGTCATCTGCTTAAATAAAGGCTTAATATCAATAAAAAAAAAAGCAAAATCTTCCACCACCAAGCAACACTTCCATGCTAACACTTTTCACACTCTCCATGCTTACACTGTCAGTAGCCCCTTTTACACTGCCTGTTCAGGGCGGGAATATCGCGCTGTGACGTTGCCTTGCTGTTCTGTATATAAAGTACAGTCACGGAATAGGGGGACGGAATAGTCTTGCCTTTAAGTTGCTATGGGCCGATGCTGAAATGGTGTCTGTACAAACAGGACAGCCTGCAAGATGGCATCATGAACCACATGGTGGTGTGATGTTTTGATGGCTTGTTTTACTTGCGACCCACTGAAGGAGATTTAAAAAGTAACTGATAGCAGTTAGCAGCTAACTCAAAGAAGAACAGTGGCCGTAAATGACCGCATATTGGGAAAATGATGAGATTGTGAGGTCCTTACCCTCCCAGCAGAGGATGAGATCAGCCACCACATAAAAGAGAAGGTAAATGATTGTTATTGCCATGTCAGTGCCATTGTTTTATACACACTGGATGCTGCTGTTGTGTTACATGTCATGCCCATCGCGCTTCTTTTGATTCCACAATATTGTAATGCAGTGTATTATCACAAACTGGAGCAGAATGACCCTGCTGTTGTTTGTTCTGTGTAAAAATGCAAAGAAGACATTAAGAAGAACCTATATTACTGCTTTTTGGCTGAATGGGAGTTTCTATTTGAAAAATACAGAAAGGAACGCAGATGGACCTGCCCTTTAAAAATAATGGCTATAAGGATACATGCAGGCCTCATATATAATCATGCTGTACTCTATATTAGTGTCGTGTGACTGGATCTCTCTAGAGGCAAGTTTTTTAATCTTTAAGAACAGGCACATGACTGTGAAACTGACTAAATTTTTGGCCACTGCATTTGTTTGGAAGAGGCAGACAACTCAGAATATTGGTGGCAAATCAAGTCTCCAGTTTAGTTAACTCATGTAAATTATCATTTGCATTTTCAGGGTGAAATACCAGAAGACCAGGCTTGAAATAAAAACAACACAGCCCCTATCTAACAAATAAGAATCTTAATCTCTTGCTTGCTGTACCAATTCTGGGGTTAAAGCAGAGTTACTGAGTACAGGTGTGAGAACTGTGAACAGCTGCCCCCAACTGAGAAGCTTTTGCTTGTACACTGTCAGCAGTAACCATCAACAAGCAGCTAATAGAAGCCAAGATGCCTCCCTCTCAGCACACCTGGCTCCCAACCCAAATCCCATACTCATCTAACACTCCACATCTAACAGCAGGAGGGGTTGATGTACCTTAATGTACGAGGGATGTGACAGCCTTTTGTTCAAGTGAGGGTTGGGATGAATTGAGCACAGCAGGTTCAAATATTTGATCTCTACTTGGGTGTTTGTTGTCATCCTCCCTGAGGTTGTGTATCCTGCCAGCTTGCTTTCCTTTTGTTTCTGTGCAATACATTAGCTGTAAATAAGAAAACACTGTATGCCAGAGCTGGCCAATAACGCTGACAGAGAGGAAAAAAAAGAAAAAAACAACAGGAAGGGCCAAACCTATCAGACACTGCTTAATGGGGCCCCTGGCACAGAGAACAGCTTGTAACACAGACGAAGAAGCAAAGGTGTGTCTGAGATGGACAGAAACACACACACAACTTCTGAGAATACATAAAAGCAGTATGTGCATGTGTTGTCATGAGTGTGTCAAGAGTCAATGCATGCAAAGTGTGGGAGTGTGTGTGAGTGATGTCCATTTCCCTGCAGGTTAAGGTCAGTAGCCATCTCTCTAGGGCTTTTACTGTCACAGACCGCTGGGCTCGACATTTCCTGCGCGCTACCAGGCCATTTGGCAAACAGCAGGGTCGAGCACACTCTCAATCTTTGTGTGTGTGGTTGTGTGTTTGTGTGTGTGTGTGTAAAAGTGAAGCAAAGGATCCAGAGGGAAAATTAGAAGTAGTGCATGTTGGGGTGAATATGTGTGATTTTCTTCATAGGATGTGTGGAGGACATGTTTGAAAATGCAGTGTTATTGTACATTTGTGAGTGTGTGTGAGTGTCTGCGTGTGTGTGAGTGTGTGTGTGTGTGTGTTTGGGTCACAGGGATCCTATCCTCAATCTGGTCATTGCTGCTCAGGGTGTCACTTTGCTCTTCAGAAAGGGACAGTCTGCAGATCATTAAATGGTGTCCTACCACTGACCTCTAATCTGTGTTCTTCTTTTTAAACCTAGAGTCACATCCACAGTTCACTTAGCTTAACAAGTGTCTGTTTAGTATGATCTCATCACACAGCCACTGAAAAGGCTTCTACAGTGACACGTCTATTTGGCAAAGAGATCCAGAGAGATGATGACACTAAGGTTTCATGTATGAAATATTCTGTTTTTTGCCCTTATCCAAAAAAAAAAGACAATATTCCTACATTATTAAACTGTTTACATGGCTAATGAAAATGAACATTCCACTAATATTCCTGTTTACGTGCAGCTGTGCATCCTGTGATTAACGTGCCCTAGCATGTTAATTATCTTATTAAAGCTATGGAAATGTGGAGGGGCTGGAGATGACGTCAGCACGCTGGCTGACTCTGTCGTCTGTGGACATTCCCATTGGAAAGTTGTAATAGAACTAGCGCTGGCTCCCAGCGGCAGTGATGTGATTGGATCCAAATCCGTGTACTTCCATACTTCCTCGACCAACGGCTGATTAGCTTTGCCTTACACCCGCCTACACCGGAATTGTATTTCCCCGAATTGTTGTCCATAATACAACACAAAAGGAAATGTTCAGTGCATCCCAAGAAGAGATTAAAATAGATATGATTTCATTTGATTCAGCTATATTGCAGAGCTGCAACGTCCACAAGATTGGAGAAATTAAGGATTTACAGCGACTCTGTCTAAAATTCCTTTTGCAGGAGAAGAGAGATATTTGGCCTGTTTACTGACAGGTTACGATAATTGATTTATCAAGCCTGGCCCACTGTAAGCCTGTAACACACGTGCCGTACCTATGGCAACGCCGTCACATGGTCTGGATATCCCTGCCCATTTCTATTACGAAAGACGAATGTCCCCAGACTCCCATTCTGAAGTAAGGGAGGCTGGTCACGGGAGACTAGAGCTAATGATGCCATTTTGTTTCTTTGCTACAAAACAGGATTTTTTCAAGTTTCAAATTCTCCACCAGTGGTGGCCTTATTCGACAGTGTGAACACAGCCTCTCTCTTTCATTACTTCAACCACCTTCTTGAAAAGGTCGGCACTGTAATATGCGCATATCCAAAACCCTGTTGATTGTCAAGTCTTTCATATTCTTTAATAGTAGATGTTTCACCCCCCAACTTGAAATATGGGCTTTTCTTTTGGACATGAACCGCTACCCAAACCTTGCAAACTGTTGGCTTGTGTGCAACACATACATGACAAGAGGCTGTGTGTTGTAAACTGTGCTGAATAAATGTCCAAACAATGCTCCTAAAACCCAAAAATACAGGCATACCCAAATGTTTTAATTAGTAAATGCTACATTCACAGAAAGGCCTAATTCGAAAAATCCAAAAGGAACATGACCTATATCAAATTCAGAATATTGTCATATTCAGAATAATAGGGGGGATATTACTGTGCATGTAAATAGTCAGTGCCACATTGTCTGTCCATTTCCTGACACAGAAAAACAAACTTTACAGGCAAAACACTTTCATTCATTCATTATCCGTAACGGCCTGTTAAGGGTTGTGGGAGGCCTGGAACCTGTCCTAGATGGCACTGGGCGAGAGGCAGGGTACACCCTGGTCAGGTTGCCACACTATCACAGGGCTGACACATAGAGACAGACAACTATTCACACTCGCATTCACACCTATGGGCAAATTAGAGTCACCAATTAACCTGCATGTCTTTGGACTGTGGGAGGAAGCCAGAGAGCCCAGAGAAAACCTATGCTTGACATGCAAATTCCACAAAGAATGGTCCCAGCTGGCTGGTGGATTTGAAATCCTCTTGCTGACAGGCGACAGTGCTAACTACTCCACCGCCACACTGCCCATCGAAACCCTCCTGTCATTCTAAATGTACAACTGCCCGTACATACCACTCTATAAACACAAAGCTAACCAACTGGAAAACATTGGACACAGCAGGAGGATGCTAGATCCCCTCCCCATCCCCAGTTGTACTCACATGATGTGCTTAAGGACTGAGTCTAAATATACTGTGTGTGCTATTTTTGACATCACATCAATCACTAATCAACATTCTGTCATTATATTATTCATTAGTTGTTTTTTACACAGGGGGTCTGATAATCATTTCCCCTGAACAATGATCTGCTTAAAGGGAAATTACATGCTTTATATTTCTGGTTTATATGGAGAAATAGAAGAAGTGGATAGTGAGCAAATAGTGCCAAAAATTGACACTTATGGCACCTAAATTTTATTTTAGTGTGTGTTCAAGTTTTATCTAGAATTTCCATGTGGTTATCCTGCAACTATTATGTGCTCTCAAACTGTACACAAAATACCAGATTAGATTTTAGGCTTTATAATGTTCATAATACACACGTAGTAAGGAACGAAGGTAGATTGTTTTCCAAAGTAAAAAAGAATATGACTAAAACTTTCACCCACCAATTTACTATAAAGAGCCAAAAATGAACAGGGTTCCTCATCAATGTTGTAACTCAAACCTGCATGAGGCAATGTCTGACCACTAGAGATGTCCTCTCAAAGCCCCTGAAAATCTGACTTCAAACATTAAGTATTTCTCTATAACATTAAATACACAAATAAATAAGCAACAATCAAACTGAAAAAAAAAAACAACACACAAAAACTCAGCAGCACTCTGTGGGTTGAACAAATTTGATTGACAGTGACCAAACAACCAACTGTCGTCAAACTATGATTCAAGTGTTTTTAAATCCTAATTTGTGCACAGAAGAACATGAAATTGCCTTTTTCTAACCCACCCACGTCAAACTAGTGAGAAGCTAAAGAAGACTGTTTCAGAGAAACCTCCTTGTAAGTATACAGAATAAAAAGGGTTCATCTCTCTCTGTCTTTCTTCCAGTCCCTGCCTCTGTATATTTCAGCCTCCCTCCCTCTCATCTCTCTCTCTCCCAGCCTCCCTGGTTCCACTCTTTTCTCTTGCTTTCCATCCCGCCTCTTGGGAGGTGTGTTTGTTCCCCACGCTGCACCATCAAATCGGGGGCCTCTTGTGACCTACGCCTTATCTCAGATTGATGACTGACGGCTCCCGCAGTTTGGACCACAATGCAACTTTTCCATTAACCTTCCTCTAACATAGTGTGAGAAATCTCACGGAAGCCAAAGGTTCTTACAGAGTTTCACAATGACGGAGTTGAGTGGTAGGTTGTTACGTTTTTAATGCACACAAGTGCTATTCTTGTATGCGCTTCAGCGCTGTTTGTGGGTGTATGTGGGTTGTTGAATTCACAAAAAAATAGAGCAGAATTCGAAGAGACAGATGGAGAAAAAGATAGAGAGCGAGAGGAGACAGACTGAGAGAATGTGACACTGTGAGCATGCCTGAACAGCTGAGTAGATTAAGGGTATAACATTAAAAGCAAGTGTGTGACATAAGCAACATAACCAACTAATTTACTTTTACAGCCATTCATGACTTCTCAGATCCCCCAGTTGCTACGCCCGCTGCGTATTATTGCATGTTTGTCAGTGGGATGTCACGCCATGCTCCCCAGGGTGCATTTGATCTGACTCACCCTCACAGCCCTGGGAGCGCGTTGTCTCTCATGCAGAAAAACCCAACACATTCGACCACTGCACTTTGGGAGCTGCTAAATATCAAGGGAAGCTGCCCTTATCCACAGGGTCAAGCTTAAAAAATGATCCATTTGCAGCTATTATGAGAGCACAGTGGTGCCGGCAGCACCGTGGCAATACACTTTTGCTGATTTTTCACCATTTGCCTTGTGGCTTGCATACATATTTAAGCTGTGTAGCCTTATTTTATAGCCTCATATTCTATTTAACAGGCTTGCAGTTCATTAGGGTAGTAAAAGGTTTCTGTACATCAAGCTCCATTATGCATTGAAGTTGCATTAACGCCCCATTCACCAACTAAATCACAACTTCCCCCCCTCCATATGCTAGTTGTTTGAGGCAAAGCCACATTCCCTTCCCGCTGAGATGCACACATGATGCAAATTTAATGCATGGGGCATTACCGATGTACAATATAGAGATATGTGCTGTATAATCATTTTTAAATTTAGACTGGCTACGTTAAATTGATGCTGTGTCGTGCACATTCTTAATACATATATCTCTGGCATGTACAAGAATATAGCGTTTCCAGGTCAGCGCCAGCATGTCAGAGTCACCTTTTCTGCAGGGCATTGCAGTGGGGTTTTATATATGGGACTAAAATGATACAATAAAAGGCTTCTGCATGAAACATTCAGAGGTTTAACATAGCAGCAAACCACCATTTGCTTTGTAAAGATATAATGAATTGGTGTATGTTGTAATCCAAGCTTCTCTTTGGTTGGTTGTGGCAAGCCAGTCCAGCCATGTTTGTCCCACTGGCTTGCTTACAGTCCCATAGCATGGCCAGCCCACTCTCACCAAAAAAAGGACCATATAGGCTGACTATGCAAGCAGCTTATTATAACCCATACCTAAGTTTATTGAGAGGCGGCACCCTCTAGTGGTGGTAGTAATTGTGACAGGAGCAGAGGAGAAAGTGATATGACATAGCATAAAAAGCAACAAAGTCCATGTCAAGTTGCACAAATAAGGAAGAAGCCCCTATAGAGGTGGGCGGGAAGAGTGCTAGATGAAACATACAAGCACAGGACTTTCACCCAGGAGACCTGTGTTTGCATCCCGAGGTCAACATTGCCTTCTTTTAATAACAGCATAGCCTAGTATGCTAGTATGACTAACATGCTAAGCTATCGAGCTATCTGATATGTTGTATGTGACGTACATTATGTTATGTGAGTGACAAAATTACTTATTTAATGCCAAACCACTTTTCTAAACCCAACCACATAGTTATGTTGTCTAAACCTAACCAGGTGGTTTTGGAGCTGAACAGCAGTAACATATGTAGTTTTGAGGTCAGTCATATATGTCGCTTTTGAAGTCAGTGGCAATTAACCAATTCTACTGTTTAGGTATGAGAGTGCATTGCATATGGTGGTTACCACTGATATAGGTATGACGTCATAGCGCCCATCCTCTGGTTCCCCCCGGTTAGCACTGTTAGCTGCTAGCTACCGGCTCAGTCACCTCCATGTTAAGAAGTGTGTCCAGACAACTCATACACTGCATTTTGCACAGATGTATATAAATGATGCATATATATGCAAAAAAAAACAAAAAAAACCCCAAAAACTCAATAATCAAATTTTAGAGAGAAAATAAAGATGGTAATTTTTATTTGAGGGGAAAACATTAAGACTACAGTCACAAACAACTCTTGTTGCAACTTATACTCAATGTAGTGGCATAACATACTGCTGTTTGAAATAGTTTTGAAAATGAATCTGTTGAAATGGAGTATTTTAGACATTTTTGTTGGATATGACTCAAACGTCATGCATTAACTATTAAAACAGGCTTTGCTGTTATTTGAGGAAGCGCACCCTCGCCAGCTCTTTTGAAAACCCCATTTCTCTACTGTATGAAAGAGCTGATGTCAAATAACCACGACCTTATAAAAGCTCATAGGTGGAACTGAACAGCGCAATATTGCAGGCTATTTACGGGTTTAATATTGCGGAGCATCTTATTGTCTCCAGCTGTGGAATGAATTGATGCAGGGACTTTAAGTGGCAGCATAACATTCGGAAGGAATGGAACTATGAATAATACACACGCACACAAACATAGAAGCATACTGCATAAGAGCGCACCCACACAAACCTCTCTCGCATACACTTAAAAGCAGAAAGAATGATATGCAAAGATGGACACATGCGCTCTCATAACACACGTTCTTTTTTCTTGGATACACAAAGTGGAAAGCAAATTACACACACACAAAAAGGAAGAAAGGGGCGCGTACAAATCAAGCTTTAACTGCATGTGAAAGCCCAGCATGCCCATGTGCCTTTCCTGCCCGCAGACCAAACACTGCACGTCAATGATGCAGAGGCAACAAGACAGCTGCTACACACACACACACACACACACAAACACACACACATCATTTCTTGCTTGAAACACAAAACTGTAAACTAAAAAAGTCAATATACCTCCTTCTGTTTGCGCTGTTCTCCCCTTTTCTTTCCTCTCATCTCACTAATTTTTTCTCTGCTCATCTCAAGCCTCTTTGCTGACACAACATGTAAGCTACATTAACCATCTAGCTGAGATAGAAAAGTTGTGAGTGAAAGAGAAACAGAGGTAAAAATAGAGATAACAAGAAGGAAGCAAAAAGACTCGGAGCCAGGGAGAGATGGTATAAAGTAATGAGAGAAAAAAGGACAGTGGTGAGAGAAGCAGCACAGGATAGCGGAAATAAAGAATTAAGTCTGCAATTTGTGTGACCATTTGACCCTGCAAGGTGCTCAGCTTAGCACCAGCCACATGAATCACATCTAATTTCTCTGGGCTGAGGGCAAGATGCAGGTACACTCTGAAAGAGAAAGTCTGTTGATGTACTGCATTCATGTCTTACAGGGAAATAAAATGTGCTTCACATCAGCTTTCAGGTGGTACTGGTAGAAAACTCGTATTAGTTGAAAAATTCTCAGATTCAGTGAATTCTAAAGACGGTGAATTCTAAAGGTGCAATAATGTCGCAACTGTGTGAGATGCAGTCAAAACACTTTAAAGCTGTTCAGGATCATAATGACGGTTAAGTTTGAGGAGCACCAGAAGAAGGAGGGTAGGAAGTAGAAAAGGGGCCATTCATTCTGTTTTAGTTTGGACTGGATATAAAAAGGCATTTTTTGGTGATACCAAAAAAAAACAAGAGTTGACCCTTGTTGGGAAAAAAAAAAAAAAAATCCTTTAAATGTTTTAATAATGTGGGTGTGCAGGAAGTTGTGACGAGGTTCACTTTGCAGCAGTGGATATTTTGGTGCCCCAGGCAAAGTCTAACTCAGAGGTTGTGCACCATTGTGCTATTGGGAGATGTAAACAGAAAGCATAATGTTGCCATTGAGATGAACTAGCTGCAGCCCAAGGATGCAAAATGAGAACTGGATTCCACACTCAAAGATGGCACCCACTCACCCAAATGAGTGAAAATTACTTGGTGAGTGTGTTCCAGGTTGCTTCTGTAATGTGCAGCCCACTGCTAAATTGGTGCCAGTAAATTGGTGGGTGTGAACCAGTTATGGTAGCATTTTTCCTTGATGCCCCCATGGGTGGGCTGGATTCATCATCTCTTTTCCGCCTACACAGTCTGTCCACGGGTGAAACTGAGCACACCCAGTTAGCCTTCACAGTTTGCATTAACTTCAGTCCCGAGTTGTCAGTTCTTCAATAACCACATTAACAAGCTGTTCAGACCCTAAATTACATTTCAAATGGCCATGAAAAGATACTGTCTCATCACTGTGACAGCAAACAACGGGGCTTTCGATACTTTCAGAGAAGAATCTGAAGCAAAACCATTCACTCACATTCGCATTTATTTGGACCGCATGTGGCTGAAAACATCAAACTAATGTGAAAGGCTTTTGTTGATGGGCTGCACACAGAGCGGTGCCTGCTACTATCAGAGGCCGGGCTCGCAGCAGCTGTCACGCTGCCTACAAATCCAGTTTCAACAAAGTGTTATTGTGATAAAAGTAATCTCAACAAAATATGCAGCCTACCTGAGGGGAGTCAAGCTTTGCTCACACTGCATACTAGTTTAGAAGTTGAATTCATAAAAGCAATGCTGCCAGCACAATGGAGCTGCATATATTTATCCTGCTTTCCTACAGAGAAATATCACACCGCATCTGCTGATACAAGAGAGATGATGCTAATATGCTGCTATTAACTATATATTTACTATGACTAAATCTAAATTGCTCTCTGTCTGATCCCAATTAACAATGTACACAATTTGCAATCTAAAATGCACAGGGCATATTTTGATAAATTCTTAATCTGCTTCTCAGCCCTTCAGCAACCCAAAAGATTTAGATCAGTGAGTACTATATGAGGGGTGCTTGTTCCCAGGGGACACTTCTGCAGTTGCCAGTGGTTATGTAGAAAGACTGTGGACTAGCTCAACTTAGTTGATCCAACAGAAATGATGCCAATATGTTATTAAAAAATATATTGATGCATTGAGTCTGCTACAATACCTGAACGCCACATGTTGCAAATTAGAGTGTGTAAAACCTATTTAACAAGAGAGCAGTGATGTTTAAATGGTTAGTTAAGAGTAATAAATTAACAGTTACAGTAGTTAAAAAAAACAAATACAGTTGGACTGGTTAGCTAAAAGTTAAATTTAGGCTAATGGGCAAAAAGTTGAAATTATTAGCTAAAATCTACAGATCCACAGTTGTAATAATTAGCTGAAAGTAATACATAAAAGGCTGAAATAGTTTGCGCAAGTATTGGCTGAACAGCTGGAACAGTAAAAGGATGGATAGAAAAATGGATAAGTGCTAGAAAATGGCTTAACGCAAGAGAAAATCAAGTAAGACATAGCTAAAAGCTAAAATAGGCTGTATTCGAAATCATATACTAACATAGCATTCATACTAAAGCTGCATTCACTCTGAGTGCCACTCTGGTAAATACTGGACTGTTGGTAAATTTGGAGCACTGCTGGAATCTAACATTTAGTTGCTCAGAACACCGCACTCTTGAGGCAGCAGAGTGTACTCTCTGCACTCATCCGCACTGCTCCATCTGGCGAGACAGAGCAATAGAGCACCACCCAGAGTGCAAATGTGATAATTTAACCGTTTGATAATTCATGTAGACGTAGAACACTGTTTCCTCAAACAACGGCACTCTTATTTAAGTGTACAGTGTCAGATTAGATTTACGAATGCACCCTAAGTATGATGTAACCGGCGAGAATGTAACCATTTAGATTCCCAATCAGTTTATCCAAATAACGCTTATTTGGAATTTTGTCTGTCGGTAATGACATTCAATTACATTCGTTCTTTTAATCGTCAGTATGCAGCATTCTCATTCCGAAGTTGCCAAACCATGATGTTTTTTTCTAATCCTAACCATGTGTGTTTGTTGCAGAATGAAATAAACATAAATACGCTGTGTTTTACAAGCATTGTAAGTTTTTGAAAAAGATTGCAGAAACTGTACCTTTCTTGTGTAAACAGAGGTGTATTTTGAAAAGACACGATGCATGCAACAGCTGTAAAGTGACATGGTGTCTCAGAACGTCAACAGCAGATGCACCAAGGATACCTGGCGCATAATATTTAGACCTGTCCAGTGCGTAAGCAGGGATGTGTGATGAGAATGTGATGGTATGTTAGTATGCCATTCCGAACACAGCCATGGATAAATGGTTGAAATAGTTAGCCACTGACACATGCAGCTTCTGTCACTAGTGGTAGAAGTACACAAACTACAAACAGACACTCACACTGACAGTTTAGTTGTATGAAAAAAAATATTGTAACATCCACTATTATATCCACTTTTATGTAATTTGATTATAACTATTAACTATAATATCCAGTTTAAAATCAATGCAAATGAACAGATGTGGAACATGTAGTAGGGTAGTATCAAAGGGTGCTGAAGTTTTATCTATCAGGGCTGTGGTACATCTGACAAAGAAAGGTTGGTAATCACTTATAGGACCATGATCACAAACAAACAGTAGCTCTGTGAGTAAAATGCCCCATAAACATTTATAGTTTCTCAATTTACATAGCAAGTGGTGCAAGACAGCTGTTACTTGACA
The DNA here is from genome assembly GCF_011397635.1 of Epinephelus fuscoguttatus. NCBI lineage: Eukaryota > Metazoa > Chordata > Actinopteri > Perciformes > Serranidae > Epinephelus > Epinephelus fuscoguttatus. The sequence goes on from NC_064753.1 coordinate 11,388,064, forward strand.
GCTGCGTGGTGAAATGGAGATAAAATCACCTTTTCCTTGTCTAAATTTGAAATTCTAAAACCACCTTTTCACTTTAAGTCAGCACAGTGAAAGACAAAAAGAGAAATGTCTTTACAGAGTTGGTAAATGTCAAAACCTTTAAGTGAAAAACATCACGAGTCTAGCCTCGTATGAAATAGTATGAGTATTCTCTAGAGTTAGATAATGACATTTGTACCTCTTAAAGGCAAATGTTCATTTCTCTGGTTCTGTCTGTCTACACAGTTTTCCTACTGGTTGACATGCTCTTTTCTATGTCGGTGTGTTTTCCTCTGTCTTTGCTCTTCCTGTTGGTCTTTCTCCCTGCACCCTATTTGATTCAGTCTGGTGTTCATAACACCTGTCCGGACCTCCTCTCTTGTGCTCCTTGTTCCGGCACCATCTTATCAGCCGAGCTACAACAACAAAACTCAACGTACAGGAGCAGAATGGAACTTATCATTCCACACTGTACAGCAAAGAGAATGAACATCAGGCTGCTGTATACGTATCTCTACCCTTCATCTGTGTGATCCTCAGAGCTGCCGGCCGTCTCTGATATGGATTAAACCTCAGACATGATCGCCATTCAGAGAGGCGGTTCGTAGAGCAAATGGACTGGGTTTTATCCTTATCTGCAAGACTGGCCTTTGGCAAGGTGAGAAAGGATGGTTTCTGCTGTTTAGTGGATGAATTGTAATTAAAACTTTGCGCACATGAATAACATCACAAAGTCAGCACGACTGAGTAGTGGGAATTTTTTAGATGTGATATGGGAATGCCTGAGGTGGAGTTTGTGGGCGAGAAGAGCAGGAGTAAAGGTGGATTTACAGTTGTGCGTTGAGGAGTTACTGCATTGCTTTGAAGCCTACACACAAAGCTGCTGTAGTTATGCCATAGTTGACGTGTGCCTCCTCAAATATGTAACTACATATTTGGGATGCTGTAGCTACTGTGGCTACAGCAATAGATGAAACAGGTTGGGTTTTATCCTACAAGCCTCTGATGATTTCTGTGGCTGTCGATAGTGAAGACAACATTGAGGAAGTTTAAATACGGCTCAGTAATCTTGTCTTTTTCAGTAAAGCACATCTAGCAAAGTCATCTCCACTCCAATCCTTATGCTCGCCATGAAAGCCGCTCCATCACGGTGACTGAAAGGGGGCACAGTGGTATTTGCAGTAGTCTCCTGTTCAGTAATGAGATGAGGCAAAGTAGAAGTCACCTTGATGTTACTCCAGTTCAAGTACATGCAGTGCTTTATATCACACAGCGAATGAAAGAATGATACATTTGTCTAGTGTTGTGTGGGTGCTAGCAGTGGGTGACATCTGACACTGAACAATAAATCAAAACATCATTATTTATGGTTGGACTCTGTTAACACCTTGGATCCAGTATAAATCCAGCTCAACTAAGTCGACATATAACAAGAGTGTTATATTTCATATATATATTGGCGCTTGCCATTTATAGGAGTAACTAGTACTGCTGAACATTTTACTGTTACATCTGATGGAGGTGTTTTTTTTTTTTTTTGTCATAAATTAATTTACAAGGATTAACTCAAGTGAGGCTAAGTTAAAGAACGCTGAAAAAGCCTGATGAGAACAATGCAGCAATGTAGCTCTAAATCTGTTTGACACGTAAGTGAATGCAGATATTCAAATCAAGTACTACTATGGCAAGGGAAGAGGATTTTTGGAACAGCCGTAGCAAAGCTGGTAGACAGAGAACTAGGTGATACATATCAGCGCTGGTAAGATAGTCCTAATTGGTTAGCATAGTGTAAAAATGCAGGGCTGTTCTTTAGACTAAGGGTGTTTAGAAAAGAGCTGCAAAGGGTAGGTACATTTTCCACAGTTTAACTCTGAAATTTTGGAAAAATAAAACTTTTTACACAGTTCAACATAAAAAATAGACCTTTAAATGGTGAACCTGTTTTGGGGAAAATACACGTACAAAAGCAAAACGAGGTCTTATAGTATGCTTTGCAGTTTGGAGTTTGCAAAGTTTACTCCAGGTACTCTGGCTTCCTCCCACAGTCCAAAGACATGCAGGTTAATTGGTGACTCCAAATTGCCCGTAGGTGTGAATGGTTGTCTGTCTCTATGTGTCAGCCCTGCAATAGTCTGGCGAACTGTCCAGGGTGCCTCTCGCTCAGTGTCAGCAGGGATACCCCCCCACGCGACCCCCAACAGGATAAGCGGTTACAGAAAATGACTGAATGATGTTTAATATAACTTCAATACAATGTTAAATTTTTTAATTCTATTTAAAGGTGGTTACAATTATGCATTAAAAAAAAAATCTGAGTCAAATGAGGTGTCTCTGACTGATGATTCAAATCTCTGACTTTCAAGTTCCCACCTTGAAAAAGATTTTTGCATCAGTAGTTCTGAATACGAAAAAAAAACAACTGAAATTTCTTTTAATGTGTGTGAAGCATTCAAAAACTCAAATTTCAATCAGACAGGATTTAAAACTCCTTCCTCAGGCCTGTGATTATCCATTGCTGTTGTGAATGTACAACTTAAATGTTACTGTCCCTTATCTACACTTCTATGTTGTTCCTCCTGGATAGACCATATGAATTACAACCAAAGAGCATGTTTTAATAGTGCGGATACAGCTATTAATTTAAGTGCTTAAATGCCCTCATAAGTCATATCAACAAGGACAAGTACAGCTGAGTAGGGAGCACCTGAATCCAAAGCTGACTTGTATATATGAGCATTCAAGGTGATAAGTTGTGAAATAAGTGTTCAGTAAGAGACCAGATGAGAGCCAAGTGATGACATGCAATCACAGTCGCATTAGAGCTTACCTGATTGGAGTATCGCATGCTGACATTGCGCTGGTCCTGGCGGGGCACGTAGCGGTGGATGGGATCAATATCTTTAGGGCTGATCAGCTCATCCACTGGATTATGAGCATACACAGAAAGAACGAGAAAGACAGATACATTAACATGCATACAAAAAACACTCCCACACACGCAAGAAGACAAATGTAAAAAAAAAAAAAAAAAAAAAAAAAAATCAATTTCCCACCGTTTACACAAATACAGAAATGCACACACACACAATGGATGAGTCAAACTGCATCCTCTGATTCATGTCAGTGAAGAATTAAGCGTTATTTACAATCATTAGGTAATCATGAATAATAAAAAACAAAGAGAGTTTTTTTTTGTCATACTACATACACAGTTTTGCATTATTAATGAAGTTGACATTAAAATGAAGAGAATGAATGTGTGGGTTCAGAGCGTCATACCAAGCACACACAAACACACAGAGGCATACCCAGCAGCTTGGCGATGTTGTAAAGGGCTTGACCACACAGGAAGAACATCCCATCACGGCCAGAGTTGCTAGGGAAACGCTTCTGGCTTCCATGTTTGAGCTGCTCCCCCTCTACAAAGTCAGCTGGTACGTAGTAGTATTTGGGGATCACAGCGTGGCCTGGTATGAGAGAAGGGCAGTGAGAGGACTGTGTGTGTATGTGCATGTAGACAGTACTTTCTGTGGACACGTGTTATATATGTGCTTGAGCGAGCTCAATCTGCACTTCACTCCTGTAGTTATAGAAAACATACTTAAGTAACACTCTGGTGGAGATGCACACAACACAGTATGTAGCAATAATTTTGCACAGTGGTACAAAGAACGTGTTTTTAGACCAATTTTGTACTTAAGAGGAACATCTTTATGTTCAGTATGTACTGTACACACACACACGAGTCAACCATTAAAATGGGCTCTTCTCAGTTGCTGCATTTATGGCCCCAAACTGTTCATACCTTACAAAAATTACCTCTGACATTTTTCATTGAAAGCTTCAAAACGCTATGAAAAGCAACACAGATACTTATTATTACTAACCTGCATATATTTAAAAAGAAAAAAAAAAGAGTTTGTTCAGAAAAAAAAGAGTTCACACAGAAGTACAAGAAGGAACAGTACATTTTTGTACTAAAAGTGCATTTTCACAGATCTAATACAACAGGAACATAATGGGCGCCAGCTGCTAAACCACCATAGTGGAACAAAGTAGCTCCTGATTGCTGAGGGTAAAAATTGTGCCAATTCAGTCTGAATTTAAACGTACAGTCATTTAAGTCAGTGAAAGCAGCACAAGTATTAGTGCGCCTAGGTAGTGCAGTGGAAAAAAGTGTTCACCCACCAGTGCAGAGACATGAGTTCAACATTCTGGCTGAGGCGACTGGGAGTGTTTATGGGTGGGAAGCTGGTGAGGGATCATGCCCTTGTCACAACACTAACAACTCTTAGTGTTTGGTCTGTGCACACTGTCTCCTTTACTAAGTAAAACTAGCAGCAATATGGACTGCAGTGAGGGGGCAACTGGCCATTGCCTGTGAAAGCAACAGATTAAACAAGAGCACAACTACGGCCATGTTTATACCTTGCCTTAACATGTGTCCTGGGTGATCAGATCACAAGTAAACAGTGCTAAATAAATGTGCAAATGACCACCAAGACACATTGTGAACCAATCACTCAAACCACTTGCCGAGGTAGCCTGACCACATATCTTTGCAGTGTAAACACCAACACTTCCCATAGAATGTAAAAATAATGAACGTAGCTACTGTGACATCCCCAATTTGTTTGTGGACTGACATTTTGAAGCCTCAAGTTTGGCATTACGGTCTTCACCATCTTGGCTTTTTAGGAGCAAGAAGTGACCATATTTGGGCAAGAGGCTGGTGCTGTGAAGGAGCGAGGGGTGGATCTGACTAAGAAGCCGAGGACACTATCAGCAGACGGCCTGTCACTCAAAGCGGGCTGACCTTAATTATGCATAACTTTAGGCCCAGTAAAATGAAAACTGGTGAATTATATAAATTCTTTACTTCTGTACAGTCATCATGAAGGGGGAAATTAGCTATAGAGACCCAAACTGTTTTTAGTACCAGGCTGTATTTCTGCTGTAAAGTTGGGCCTTTTAACATGGGGGTTTATGGGGACTGACTGGCTTCTGGAGACAGCCTAAAGTGGTCATTAGAGGAACTGCAGTTTTTGGCACTTTAATGTTGGCTTTATTTTTTCAGCCCCAGATGTTGCCACTTAATTCGTCCTGATGTGTCTCCAACAAGGACTATGTCATCAGTGCAGGCCATGGTGGTTGTTTTGGTGCAAGCAATATTGCCCCTTTAACAACAACTTGGACGAAGTACTGCATGACTGTCAGTAATTTTGTCCTATGGAAGAAGGCTGTGCCAACACCAGCACTTACTGTATGTGACTACTGAGCATGCGAGGGAGCAAAGAGTATGGATGTTATAACTGTGTCAGGGGCTCTTTGACCTTCAAGAGTAAATGATGTAGGCAGCAATGAAATCTGAGCACAGTTGGTTAGCTGGAGACACATGATAGACACAGGTGTCAATGGCAATGTGTCTTTTGTGTTCGGATCACTGAAACCAATGTTAATACCAGGTGTCAACAGACTCTAAGAGTCTATAGCTACTTAATTGGCATTTAACACAGAGTACCCCATGGCTGATGGAAATGCCATCAGTTTTGCAAGTGTTTTGTTAGAAAACAAAGTATTAGACACATTGAAATTTGGACTTGATGGTGGCACCAGAGGAAAAGTGAAGGCATCACCAAAGATATTACAATTCACCCCTACAGTTGTTAATATATTTCACTCAAAGCTAGGGGAAAAACAAAATGAAATTGCTCACCCTTTAACACAGAGGTTGGCTGATATGAGCGTGATGTAAGGATGAGTAATGAAGTGAAATCAAATGATAATTCAGTCTATCAGGCTACATTTTGGTCACGTCACATGAACACTTATACCTGTGAAGGTTCAAATAGTAGGGATACAAAAAAAAGACCTGTGTGCCTGTATGTGAAACAGCTGCAATCGGTGTGCTCCAAAACAAATAATTCTCCTCCACATTTTCTTGAAAGTGTGTTTCAATATGAAACAAACCCTCTCCAAAGACAAAACACTGACTCAAAGGATGGCACAACAGTAGTAAATATTGCCCATTCACCACAGTACAGCAGCATGTCTCCCAGAGCTGCATCCTGCATGTGTGTGCATCATCAAAACAATGGGAGACCGTGACTCCCGTGAGGTCTGGTTAACCTGCAGCAGAACACACAATAGCAGCTTCTGACAGCAGCAAATACATCTGTGGATTAAGACTTTTCATGGACATTAATGGTGAACGAAAAAAAAAGTACACTTGAGTTATCCTTTAAAATCCAGCCAATTAACTTCAGGAGTTTTGTTAATCCATACATAACAAGTACAAAGGCACTGTGGAGACATGTGGAGCAAGCCAGCTCTGTCCCACATCATTATCCTTTCTACACTCCAATTATTCCTGTTCTATTATGATCGGACCAATAGGAACTCAAAGCTCTTGACATCCCTATCATTTGACTGTCTCCCCTCACAGCAATGGGTGCAGGTGAATATAGAAGCCCGGCTTGCTACTCATGAAGAAAGGCTGAGTTCACTTGAATGTAATGCCCCTGTGAGCCTTAGTCGCAGCATGTGGTGCATGAATATGGATGATGTGATTTAACAAGAGAAAGTTTTTCATAGCTAGAGGGAGAGAGAACAGAGGCAGAAGCTCCAATACCAACCATACTAATGTACCAAATCAGATAAATTTACACGTGTGTGTGAGAGTGTGATTGTGCATTTGTAATTTTCCTCCATCCACTGGTCACTGCATTTGTGTGTGTGTGTGTGTGTGTGTATTCACATGATTGCTCACCCTCATAAGACTGGAAGATAATGGGTTCAAGGAGGTCCTGGTATTCTTTGACCTGAGCTTTATTTCCTCTGAACACCCCTGCAACACAAACACGCAGACACAAATACACACACATGCACACACACACACGTTAATGATACTTATTCAAACTTTCGGATGAAACTTTTTGCAACACACACAACATCAGTTGCCTATTTAAACAGCAGACACAGAGCAGGATTAGCATTCCCATGGAAGCATGTTTATGGCCACCTGATGAATGTAAGTCCAATATTTCTCTCCACCAACTCCTGAGGGAAATATCTGGGGCTTTAGCTGCTAAATGATCCAATATGTTCACCAGTTACTTGCAACCTTCGTCTGTCTGCTGTTTGGTGCTGTGCAGGTAGTGTGCAGTGGATTTATCAGAGCTTTTTTTGGTGTAAAAAGCTGCATGTTGTGGCTGGAAACCTTGCCCATGAGAGCTGAAAGAGTGGACAAAAAGCTGCACGTTTGGGCGATTACACCACAACAATGGGCTAAAAGAGGCTAAAATGCTCAGTAAAGCTGAGGGGAACCGGAGAGTCGGGTGGGAATTATCTGTGGATTATTGCAGCTTTACACGAGTACTTCACCCCTAACGTGACCATTTGTATATCAATTACTCACCTCGTGATATGCTGAATTTGTGGAGAAAATTTGGAGAGCAAAGAATCAAAAGTCATAGGCGACCATGTTTAACAACAGAAAAACTATACCAAAACATCTGTTTACAAGCTTTTACAGAATTCGTGCAGTATAATCCAAGCCTCTGTCGTATGGTCAGTGCTTCCCAAACAGACAACTCTTTCCGACAGAGAACTGATCGGCAAGTAAAACTTACCTATGCTTTCTTTGAAGCCAGACTCCACTGGGAAAAAACTGTTATTTTAACTCGCTTATCAAAGGAGCTGCTGGTCTAACAGGAACAGTGATCAGTAGTTTGTTTGTGTTATTGTATGACTTTTGGTGAATCTGAACTAACCCTTTAAAAGACTAGTCACACAATGACACAAACAAACTAACTAAGTGAGGTAATGGTAGAGCAGCAGCTCAAGTGTTCAGCGAGGTAAAATTACTGTTTTTGTTAATGGAGTCTGGCTTTAGAGAGAGCAAAGATAAGTTTCACTTTTAATTGAGCTCCCCGTTGGATTACCCTGCATGAGCTGCGTGAGAAGTTGCACATTGATGTTTTGATATAATTTTGGTGTTGTTAAATGCGGTGCCCTTTACTTCAATTAACTAAAGTTTTCTCCATTTCGGAATCTTTGTTTCCTGGAGGCATGTAAGAAAAGTTTTCTTCACACATTCAGTGTAATACAGAGTGAGTAACTGATATACAAATGGGCATTTGGGGGCTGAAGTATTCCTTTAATGCCTTTGCGTGCTTTATAAATGAATGTATAAACTGAACTGATCTTTTAACCATTAGTTATAGCTGTTTGAAACAGTTTGAAAAACAATTTATGGATTTTTGAGTTGTTAAAAGATGGTCCCATAAAGACTGAGACATCTGAGATGGGACAACAGGCCATAAATCAGATTGTTTGTTTGTCCTACAAATGTCAGTGGGGTATAAAGCAGCATGAGGTGGATTAAATGATGCTTGAATTCACATTACGTGGAGAAACTACAGTATACTCCTTATTTTATGCCTGACCATTCCCTAAGGTTCACACACAAATTTCACACATCACATATTTTTGAAAAGTGTTTCTAAGTCCTCTAAAACCTGGCAAACACCAAAATGTAATTTCCTGTCAAATGCTTCAAGTCTGTCTTCTATCTTCCCAATGACCCACTTGAGGCATCATAACAGCAGCTATGGGTAGAACAAGGCTTACCGTCAATCATCATGTAGATGAAAAATATGGGAAACTCGCACTCGATTCCATCAAAAAGCTGGAGAGAGACAGAGAGAGGAGGAATTATTGCTTTTCCATTTCAGAAAGGGGAGAGAGGAGCATGGACTTTAAAGCAGCGGATGGCTGAACTTTAGTAGCGCTGAATATGGAACAGCACGGCACAGGGAAGGTATATAGAAGACGTGACATTGTGAATGAAAACTGACAGAACACAGAGGAATAATAATGCTCCCTTGCAAGGTCACTTTCTTTAATTCAAAGTTGTGCTGTTTGTTTTGAGGAGGACATTTCAAGGTCTGAGATGTCAGAAAGTTTACCACAAGGAGACAAATATGAAGTGAGTGAAATATGAGTGAGCTAAAAGTTGGATCAGTGGACTTTTCAACAGTTTGGCTTTGGGCCCACACTTCCACCACTTCAATTAAAAATTCTGTTGTTGCGAGACTTGAAAGTAGAAGATATGCAAACCATTTAATTGAATGTACACAAATCAAACACCTGGATTATTCCAAATGAACCAAGAGCTGTAGGCGTGAAGTCACATGGACTGACTCATTCATCAGACAGTTTCACTGATGTCAGCCTGCATCATTTGCGACAACACATGGACCCGTGTGGGGAAATCAAATTCTGGTGACTGACAGCAGTTCATGCTACTGCGCCTGATCTGTTTATCATCTCTAGTGTCACAAAGAACTAAACAAGGAAGAACTGGTTATGGGTATAATATGTCAAGACTCCAACTGGTCCTTGTATATCATAAATACTAACACACAGGTGGAAACAGGAGAAAATTATTTTGACGGTGAAATCAACACATTCTCACTCTCAACTCCTCACATACTGCCGCTTGATAAGCGGACTTCAAATCTAAATATTACGCGCTAGGTATCCTGGGTGCATCTGGTGTTGACGTTCTGGGACCCTGTGCTAATTTACGCCTGTTGCATGCAGTGTGTCTTTTCACAATACACTTCTGTTCTCACAAGAAATATACAGTTTCTGCTCATTACATGCAAACAGTCTTTTTCAAAAACTTGTAAAGCACAGTGTATTCACATTTATTTCATTCTGCAACAAATGCATGTGGTTAGGTTTGATGTCTGATGAAGGGCAGGAGCCCGAAACGTAACGTGAATAAATTTTCAAGGAGCAGCTTCTGGTGTGCGGACTTTATCTTTTATTTCATACTTACCTTTTGGTCCAGCACCCAGCATTAAGTTTTTTTGGGATGTGCGTGCTACCTTTACCTGTTATAGGTTTGAAAAAAACATCATGGTTTGGCTCTACATTCGTACAAGGAGTGAACACTGGCCTCCTGGGTGAAAGTCCGGTATTGTTGGACCTATCCACCACCCCTTCCGTCTGCCCTGTAGAGACTTTCCTGCTCTTTAAATTACATTGTTGTCTGGTGGCATATCAAACTGACACTCTCTGGTGGCTTTACTGACTGACGCTGCCAAACGGTGTATCATATTGCAGCAAAAGGATGCCTATTTTTCGTCAGTGTCTGATGCGATAATCAGTGACCAAGCTGCAGTATATGACAACTTCCAAATTAGAACAGGTTGGTAAAATTTATGGGAGTAGTTGCTATGTGATTGCTAGGTTTCACTAGGCTTTTTTTTATAAATAAGGAATGGCTTATATAGAGACAATAGGACACAAGTTAGATTTTATGACGGTTAAGAGTCTATTAATGCAAATCTTCCGTTAATCATTGTAACATACACATATTAGCATTTTCCCTGATGCATCAGAAAGTGCAAGAGGTTAAAGAAGGGGTGTGCTGTGCTTGTGTCCCACTTCATGTATTTTGGCAACATAGCAAACACAAAGCAACTCGAAGTAATAGTCATTTCTTGTTAGTTCTTGGTGAGCTCTTTGTGGCACGAGGTTCAGATAAGTAAATGCATATGAAGAGAGCAGTGCTTCAGCAACTGATCTGTCAGTATATACAAGTCTGTGGTACTCCAGTGGGGGTGTTGAACAATATTCTTCCAAAAGCTTACCCAATCAGGATGTCTTCAGCCCATTCAATGGCAGTTACCTGTTTTTTTTAGGTTTCACTTTCTTTAGAATTAGGCACCAAAACGAAGTGGGGACTTGAACTCTCATCTCCTGGGTGACTGTTCTATGTTTGACCCACCTACTCTATATGCAGAATTTCCCACAGATGTGAAAAAAGTACCCATGAAAGTCCTTTCTGGCATAAAGTTGCCTTTTTAACCTATATCTGTAATGCTCATCTCTGCTGATCAGAACCATTTAATGGCCTGATACTGCCAAATTGGCTGAAAAGATATTCCCTGTAAATGCTGCAAAATCTCCAATGGGCACTTGGTTGGGTTGGTGACTGTGACGACCAAAGCATATGATTTACATCATTTTCATTCTCATCAAACTACTCACTGACCCTTATATAGAAGCATGCGCATTTGCTATGTTTCTCCACTGATTTTAGTTTCAGGTTTTTGATTTAATTAAACCTCTCCCACATAAACACTTTTCAAGCTATGACTGACTGACTGATTGATTGACTGACTGATCAATATGAATGAGTAACTGATGAGTATATGCATGACTGTGTGACTGTCTGCTTGTTTTCAGTCAACAGAACTCAGAGAAATAAAAGCCAGCATGTGGCAGCATCTGGAGTGAATTTTCTGGAACAAACACTTGAATTGACATGAACACCATCATTTGTTGGATTATTCTCTGAATCTTACTCAGCCAGAAATCCTATTATACATCACACATCACATGTGTTTCGTGTCACACGTATACACAAACACAGAAAACCTTCATTTGGTTACAAGTCACATGTAGAGGGGACAGTCAAGTGAATCACAGTCTTATTAATTCCAGTAATTCAATCCCATCGTATTTGTGCTTGACTAAAGAGGATCAGCATGAACATACAGTAGGAATGTTAGCAGCTTTATATTTGCAGAATAACTCTTTTCTTAGTCACCACATTTGTATAAACACAACAAATCATCAAGGTCAACTTGAAAAAGAGATCAAACAAGCTGCAGATTTTAATCAGCCTCTCTGCAATTCATCATTACAAAAGGTGTGTCTGTCTGTCTGTCTGTCTGTCTGTCTGTCTGTGTGCATGCATGCCTGTGTGCCCATCTAACTATAAATGCCCATATTCCTCACAATCTTTGTCCCTCATCTTCTTCAATAATCTCCACACTGATGGAAGATAAAAGAGATTACATCCTAATGCAATGACAAATGACTGGTAGAGCTGGCAAACACAAATATATACGTGGGAGCTGCATTCACCATCACCAAGCAGATACTACAGCCTGTGTGCTTTAAAATGTGCTCCTTTAAATGGTTTATGTCTGCACCCTGTGATTAGTACGACAACACACGACAACATTTCAACACATACAAAAACATTTTACAACATTTTGTGAAATGTTGTTTTGTTTTCTGAAATGTTGTGTTTTGTGATTTTTTTATAGTTCTTTTGAGAAATGGTGTTTTGTTTTGACCCTTCAGGGCCACTGTAAATTAGGTACACATGGCTTAAAACTGTGTGTTTCCGCAGAGATGATACACTAAGACACCCTACAGAGGCAAAACACATTTATTTTTGGTAAAACTTCAGTCACAACCTGTTCCTGACTTTCTAACACCTGTTTTACTATATAAAAAAAAAATAAAATAAAATGTTATAAAAATGTGTAATTTATGTAAAAACAGATTTCTAAATTTGTAGTAACCACAAAACAGGCATAAAACAAAGTGAAAATGGAGTATCTGCACTTTGGCTGTAGTTCCTGCATTGTGGCTATGTATTACTGTGTGCTGTAGGACTCGTGACCGCCATTACTGCACTCTCTGCCATAGAAAGACAGCTAACTCGACAGCTAAAGTAAGCAGGCTATGTCAAGTAAAAGCTAGCTTGTGAGAAAGCCGCAGCTAGCCATAGCTAAAACTAAAGTCAAGTGTAATAAGCCTATTGATTTTCCCCTTATGTGTAAAAATATTCATTTTGATGAACTGACATTATGGTTATTCAGTTTGTTATTCCACATGATTAAATAAGGCAGCAGCTTAATTAATGCACGATGGAGAAACAAAACGGCTAAAGCTGTGCTAAAGGTAGCTAGCTTTGCAGAGTTCAGTACTTGCCATCCTGTTTTGTGACAAGTTAATTTCACGAGAGTTGATGTGGTCAAGCTACCTTTAAATCACATATCAAGATGTATTAAATTAATGTACCATATTGATTTTGTTTTAAATATTAATAGCACTTCGGCAGATAGAAATGCTTGATTCCTTTAAGTTACAGACTGTAAATAAAAAGTTAATTTTCTTAAGTAAAATGGATAAGAAAGCTGAGAGAACACATTTTGTTGGCTCTGTAAAGATCATCCAAAGGCAGAGTGCAGTATCTGCATATTTTAAGTACTGTGTGTGTCCAGTGGCAATGATTTTTTTTTGGAGTAAAATAATTTGCCTGAAAAGGCATTAAACAGTTTTACAGTTTGCCTCAACTTCACTGCTTCTCCAATTACTGCCTTAGTAGGGCAGAACAGATAGCTATCAGGGGGTGAGAGAGGGATGAGAGAGAAAAATGAGAAGATACAAAGGTGCGTAAAGAGATACAGAAGCAGAGGAGTGTTTATTTAGAGGGAGGGGGGAGTGAGAAAGGGAGAGCTAAGGCAGTCACCCAGTGAGGCCTGTGCTTTTTGGCCCGTTGAGGCTGTAAACAGGCAGGGATCCCTGGTGTTTTGTGCTTGAGCAGCTCGACTGATTGGTAAAACTGTCTATCACACAGGCTGCTGCTCTCTGTCAATGGTAAACAGACAGAGAGCACAGACGTCTGCCCTGCTGTGAATTCTCTCTTAAACAACCAACAACAACTTCACTCCGTGTCTTCTGCGGGGAGACCTGGTCTACCTGTGACTTCTTCTTCTTCACCAGACAGAGCTCATACTGTGTCAAACACTCGCTCGGCATTTCATTTCTCTGTGTACGCGCATCACTCAAAGGAGGTAAGATTGTACTTTTTTTTGCTATGTGCTATGTTTGTAATGTTGTTACACCTCTAAAACTGGCAGTGGCATTTCTAACGTTTTAAAAAATCTGTTTGTTTCAATATTTATTACTGGAAAATGGTAATCTTGTGTTAATATTTACTGCATTGTTTCATGTTACCACCTGGCACAGTTTCCCCTTATATGACTGGATTACTTGCAGTATTTGCTGATGTAGCAGCAAATATATTACTGTTGGTAGACAGAAGGCAAATAGCAGCAGGAGCGATCAGGAGTTTAAGTTTTGAAACTTAACTGGCATCAACGTCCACAATAAATCTGCCTGCCTGCTGGTAAAACTGAGGGCGGGATGGGGCCTGAAGGAACCGAGGCATTAAATACTGTTTGCTAATTCTTAGCCTTAGAGTTTTTGTACCGTATTAGCTGCAGGATTAAAGAAAGCTAATTTCAAAGCATTCTAAGTGGTTGAGAGTTGGTGCCCCACGAGTGCCCTCTGTGACAGATCAAGCAAGCACTTCCACTGTCTATGCCTTTTTGGTTCTGTTTTCACCACCAAGGATCCACCTTTCTGCAAATAAAAGAATAGCAAAAAAAAAAAAAAAAAGCAATCTAATTTTGTAGAGGGGATACTGTTTCAAACATTTTTAGGGCCACATAGCAGCTGTGAGAGCTATGGGTCTATGAATCTGTCGAGTCCTGCTGAGGTACATTAAAAAACAGGTCACTTACTGCCTGCAACAGCCAAACTACATTTTATGATTATAGCTTTTTGAGAAACAAATACATATTTCAAGCAATGTCTTTTGTAAATAATTATATGGCAGTATTTTCTCTGCCAAGTAAAAATGTCACCTGGTGATTGTATTTCAAAATGACAAAATATAGATGCCAGCAATATTTTGGGCTATCTGGAAACAGCACAACAAGCTGAAAACAAAACACTGACATATCACAAAGTAGATATGGCAAATACAAGCTGCCTATTTACATATTAAGTGGATATTAGGGCTCAGTATTGGTACTTACTACCTTCAGGTATCAGCCAGAATAACCCACTACCAAGTAGCATCAACACTTCTCCTGTCAAACATACCTGCATTTTTTAAAAATTATTATTATCATTAAGGTTTAAAATACCTGCCTTAACCTTGACCATGAAATCCCTTACTGGCGGAAAGCCCTGAAGGCAAGCTTCTCCAGACAGCATTACTGACCCACTACCACAGTAGCTACAACCCATACAGACTGTGGTGTGGTAAAGTCAAGTGTAGTGTATTTGACGCAGCTGGCAGTTCAGTGTGCCCAGATGCCAGAAAAATGTGAAAAAGTAGAGCTATACTTCATGCCAGTGGTGCCTGGTGGCATTTTCACAATTGAATGCTTCCATTCTCATGATAGTGATATGGAATGAAATGGGGAAAAAAGGTGTCAAATTAAACACCTTCTTGTTATTGGTATCACTTTAAGGGTGCTGGTATTGGTACTAGTATCATAATTTTTTAAACCTTGGGTCTTCAACGGCGAGCCCACAATCCCCAGGGGGTTCTCAGACTTACTGCAAGGCTGCTGTAAAACCATTGCTTGGTAATTTGAATTAATTTAGGGTTCTTTTTTTTTTTAGAAAAAAATAAAAATATGACTGGAAATACACTGATCCAGTATATTATTAGCAAGTATTGGCCTTTGGGCAACTTAATTTTAAACAATATATGCTTTGTCCCACTTTCAGATAAGGGGTCATAGGCCTGAAAAACGCTGAAAACTTCTGTTTTAAACAATACCCAGCCTTAATTGATATTGAGCAATAAAAGCATTCTCCATCCATTTATTTTCATCCACTTATCTGGGGCCGGGTTGCGGAGGCAGCAGGCTGAGCAAGGCACTCCAGACATCCCTCTCCCCAACAACGCTTTCCAGCTCCTCGTGGGGGATCCCAAGGCGTTCCCAGACCAGATGAGATATATAATCCCTCCAGCATGTTCTGGGTCCACCCCGTGGTCTCTTACCAGTTGGACGTGCCCAGAATACCTCTCACAGGAGGTGCCCAGGAGGCATCCTGATCAGATGCCCAAACCACCTCAACTGGCTCCCTCCGGATGTTCAAGCTTCTCCCACTATCTCCAAGGCTGAGCCCAGCCACCCTTCAGAGGGAACTCATTTTGGCTGCTTATATCATTAAATCAGGGATGAAATGAAAAATTATATCTCTGCCAAGTCTTTTTGATAATGTTACATAAAAGTTTTTAAATCAAGATGTAAGCTTTTTTTCCCACATCATTTATCAAAGAGCTTTGACCAATTTATATTTTGAATAGGAAAGACAATTCTAGTAATAATTGCTGGTTGTAATAAAGTGGGATTACATTTGGTTTTGTTGGTCGTCAGCTTTCAGTTATTGTGTGATAAGCCAAGCCTCGAACTCAGTGGCCTCTCAGCCTCCTTCATACTGTAGGATTGGACAGGAGGAGGGGTTGATTTATTGGAATATAGTCTAACTTGTCGATGCTCCAGGGCACTTCAGAGCTCATTTGTGACTTAACCTCTATTGGCAACCTTATTTTTTAAAAGTCAAACCTTAAATCTATAAATTTGCTGTACAGACATTAGAAGTTCTGCCATGAGTCGCTGCTACTCCTCCATGAATCTGTAGCACAACAATCCAAACCTTTGTGTCAGGCGACCTAAATGACCCATGACATCAAGGAATGAATAACCCATCACTTAGTAGAACTGATGGGACCTCATGGAATGGACGTGAAACATCCTCGAGACCAAACAGAAATTCCAGTTGCCTTCTACTTGCAGATCAACTTTTATTCTCTCCATCTGCCTCTCTGAGTTCATTAATTCTGGGAGGTTAGTTCTGTTCTGTGCAATGATTTGTTTAGCATTAACAGTCCTGCCTCTGATTCACTCATTGTACGCTCACTGAGCTGACTCTGAAGTGAGTGCGCTGCCATTTTGCCAGGATCACAGGGGATTCAGAAAAGGACAATGAATGCACTGTCATTCATATACATATATATGCATGAGCACACCCACTGGCAGGGGCTCACTCACACACACAAACACACTAAGACTGGGGGTGAAATACCTGGAGGATTAAAACACTTGAAATGGGAGAGGCTAAGTCACACAGACAGATTTATGAGTACTATCATACAAGGATAATACCTACCTTTGCGGGCTTAAACATTTCAAAAACTTTTCAAATGTCACACTCAAGCACTTTCAAGTTGAACTTTTTCAGGTTTTATGCATTGCCAACCACTGGCGCTCTGCCTTTTACTCTGCGTGAACAAGTGGTAGCCTTAAATAACCTCTTGATACATTTTAAAACTTTACATTCTTTAACGCATGCAGCATTTTGTTTTTTAGTCTCCATGAACTAAGGTTCAGCACTTTTCACAGTGACCACAATATTTCAAACAGCTGTCTGTAAAACTTGGAGGTGTAGTTGTAAATTGTTTTTGCTCACACCTTTCTAACAGGTTATTTTCTGTAAAGGAAGAAGAGACTGCTTCCTTTCTTCTCTAGTGGGGTTCCCCAGGGATATATCCTGGATCCTTTACAGTTTTATATCTATATGCTATTTTTGAGGCATATTATCCACAGAGTATATTTTATTTCAACTGCAATGATAATGAAACTCAGCTTTACATTTTGCTAAAACTTGGAAGAATGAGCAATATTTTCTGTACTTTTTCATTAATGTCTGACATAATAAATATAAAATCTCAGTGTGTAAGAACTGCTTTAGTTGAAAGGCTCTCAACAACTCAGGTGTTATGGTGGACACCCACTGTCAAAGAAAAAAAGTTCAAGGAATTCAATGAGCAATGAAGAATAAAAATCAGTTAAATATAACACATATAAACAAAACCACCAGTACCCACCTTCATTTCAGCAGGTTTGTAATAGCGGCGATTCTTGTCTTCGTTAGCGGTGCGGTAGCCATCACGGAGGAAACGTTTGAATCCGTATTTGCCCCGCAGCTTGCGGACAATCTTGTCCAGTGTCTGACTGTAGAGGGCGTCATCATCTACTGCAAAAGCAGGATAGCTGATGGTTGGTAGCAAGGCTGCGTCCGTGTTCTGCCAGAGAGAAAAGTTTTAGCTTGGTGTTTTTGAGTTACTTCAAAGGAAACTATTTATAGGACAAATTTATATGACCATAACTAAACTTAAATTGCATTCGCCAGGGTCATAATGAAAAATAACTGAGGAATCAAAATGATATCCTATACTTAGCTATGAGCCATAACAGAGGGTAGCTAATTGCATGTAGCACATAAATCTTCATGTGCTAAATGGTCATATACTGTAGCTTACCCTGACATTCTTACAATAACTTTAACCAATCCATCTGCTCTCGCCAAAACCTAACCAATCCAGCCAATGAAGGCAACGAGTACTAGCCAATAGGGCTGGGCGGTATGACAAAATTTTCATATCACGGTTTTAAGAAAAAAATCATATCGGTTTCACGGTATTTCATGGTATTTTGCTCAGGTTCAGCCAACTTGACATGCTGCGGTGTTGTGCTATGGCCTATTCAAGTGCCGGAATTTGTTATTTACCTGACAACGCCTGAACGCAACACATGCTCCGCTCTTCATTTGGGCTCCACTGACTGCGTACGGAAGCGACACGTAAAGAAGCCAGCGGGGTTGTTTACCTTTTGCCGAGCCGAGAGGCTGCATGTAGGCTGCACGAAATGTTAAAGCATTTTCCACCTAAGTTATTACATATATTTGAGTTATCTACAAGTTTACTGTACTGTTTGTCATCTACTCGCTTTCAAATGTCCGCCACGGACATTTACACAATGTCACGGATAAACATGGGTAAATGCATGAAAAAAAAAAATCATCATATATCACCTCTGATAATGATTTATTCATTTAAAAACACATTGTGCTCGTTTAGCACACTATTTCATGTAGTTTTTATCTGCTGGAGTGTCGCGTAGGGGAGCGTAGCGCGACAAAAATAGAAGAGCCGCGTAAAATAGAGTTGTCGCGCGACAGATGGGGGTTGTTGCGCCGCTCCCGTTTCCGCTGATTAACAGGGGCGCGAGCTGCTACGGGACTCGCGCTGCAGACGTGTCGCGCCGCTGACGTCCCTGGTGGAGCCCCGCCATAACTGTCTCGGACTCGGAACAGGTCGTCTTCAGTCAGGAAAATGCGGCCCGAGCCGTGTGCTTACCTGTGTGTGTGCGCTTTGTCTGTGTGTGTGTGTGTGTGTGTGTGTGTGGGAGGGGGGGGGGGGGGGCGCATCAGGGCAAAACTCCGCCGTGCGCGATACAGAGGAGAATTGTAAACGGCGGTGCGCCGCTGCTAGTTGCATATAGGGGAAACACTGCTCTTTTTGGTACGAGTTCTTCTGGGTCATCGTGTACAGTTGCTTTGCTTTTAGGACTCTCTCCCAACCATGCTCTCGCCTCTAAACTTCTCTATGCTCTCACTCTCACCCGCTCAAGCGTGCCTGTGGTGTGCAGCAGTGAAATGGGTCCCTGCTGAAACACTTTCCGCCGCGCACGTTCCGGACGTTGTTTGGGCTATTCACCGGTATTGCGGTATATGAAAAATTCATATCATAACGAAAATAAATACCGGTTTTTGGTACAAACCGGTATACCGCACAGCCCTACTAGCCAGTCACAGGGAGAGTAGGGTAGGTAATGCCTTTGTTATCCTAAAAAAACAGCAATTGCATACTGCACAGCTGTAGATGCCTTTTACCAGCTTAAAGGGACAATTCAACCCAAAATTAAAAATATGAATGTTTCTTCTTACCTGTAGTGGTATTTAACAATCTAAATTGTTTTGGTTTGAGAAAGTGTGCATCTACTGCTAGCTTACCCAGCACCATCAAGCCAACTAATGTTAGGACGCCATTTATGTATTCCATGCTGTCACAAGCACAAGCCTCTCGTCCACGACAAGATACATGCTTCCTTCTGCCTGGTGATACAGTTAGCAGTTGGGAGTTCAGTAGAGAGAAAATAGTACCTTTGAGCACCACAAGCTGAGTGCCATCTAGTTCCATTATGTTAGAGAGAGGGCAGACATCTCTATGGCCGATATCTCCAACACTCACACCAAAACAATCTAGACTGATGAACTGCACTACAGGTAAGAAGAAAACTATGTATTTTTGTTTTGGGGGTGAACTGTCCCTTTAAGACTGAAAGCTCCTTGTGATCAACATCACACTACAGCATTTCTTCCAAACCAAGGACTGTCTGACTAAATTTTAATTGCAGCAATCATTAGGAATGAATATTGTTAATACGGTTGACAAACCATTATGACTGGACATTTAATTTTCTCATTTCATTTTTGTTTGGTTTAGTATATTAAGCAGTGAAAATGAAAGCTATTAGGGCCCTAGCCTCACTGCAAACAACTATGAATATTTAAGGGTTATTAATAGATGGCAGAGCTTCCAAAAATAAAAAGACTTGCTCTCCATATTCTGCGTGGATTCTGTTGTTGAAATGCCTGATAACTGCAGAGACGTGCTTTCTTACAGACAGGTGTGAAGCAGTTTGTCAACCAGCTCAAGGACTAGATTTTACAGAAAGATGCGGTCGACTGTTTGATGTTGCTGTTACGTTTTGTACTGCAATCTTTTTAATATCCAACACATCTCTACAGTTCACAGCGGAGGCGATGGCTACTGTCTGGTCCAATCCTCTCCTACTCTTCAACTCCTTGTTACAACTCCAATTTACATGTTAACATCCTCGGCAGCTGCAGCTGAAATGGGATATCAGCTTGCAGAACGCATTCAGTGCAGGTATTGAATGTGTCTGGAATTGAATATTGAATCCCAATCTTTCGCCATAGTGTACAAGATACTGATATTACATTGATATTATGGTTAGCTCAATACTATCCTGCAGTATGTTGGTCTCTTGCCACTCTACTGCACTCCATCCTTCCAGCTCCTTAACATTAATCTCATACAGCTATAATGCCACTCTAATCGTCTAATTACACTCATTTCCTCGCAAGCTGACTGCGGCTATTCTGCTTGACACGTTCAGCACAGACAGAGAGCGAGAGATGTGATCATTTAAGTGTCTGCAAGCAGTGGAGTGGAGAGACAGAAATGGTTTTGCTCTTGCTTTTCCTCAGTGTACCACTTATATTCTTTTGCCACTTCTTTTGCAGCTTCACCTCCCTCCAGCTCTGCAGCCACCTCTCACTTTCCCCATTTCTTGTCAAGGCTGAACCATCAATAGCATGAGTATGGGCAGTGTAATGACTGCACCAGGAGGGAAATGCACTTTCTGATTTACAGATATTCCTTGACATATTGACATAAGTACAGAGTTTCTTTGATGTGTACAATTAACCTTTCAGGTTTCTGGCATATGCGTGGCAGGCATCTATTTTGGTCTTTGATTGGTAGAGATTATGCACACAGCTGCTCCGCTGAGTCAAAGAAAGGGGGGAAAGAGGCAACAGACTGCATCAACATGTGCACCTGTGGACATTTTTCAAAACCTACAACAGATTAAATAGTTCTGAGCCAAAATTTGCATTTAAACATCATTTTTACATCATCTTGTGCTTTATTTGTAGGTTTTAGTCATTTGTAGGGTGGTTTTAGTTGCTGCACAGGTAGCTAGCTAGATGGACTTACGTGTGAGCGAGACTCTCGGGGCAGTAAGGAGCACAGGGTTTGCCTGTTCCTGTTGTGGGCGTCCAGATCCACAAATATCACCGACCAAGAACAGCCCTGCAGAGCAAAACACATAAGCAGAAAGCATGCCAGTCACAGCTGAACTATTCACCCGTTACAGGTAAAAAAAAAAAACAGCACACAGTCTCATGTTCTGCATGTGGACACCCACAAAAACGCAGAGAAGAGATGCGCAAGTCCTCTACCATTTAGCAGAGAAAAAAAAAAATGACAGCAAAATGGCTAAAATGACTTAAGGACCACTTTAAAGCCCCCTCCATCACACCTTACACCTCCGCACATCAAAACACACTCTTTTGCTGTAACACCAGGCTGATATTTTTGGGTTGAACACATTTTTGAAGTACAGTGTGGGAGTGCTTGAACAACAGCGAGTCGAGAGTCAAACTATCACTTCAAAAGTCCCCATGTACAAAAACGAAGTGCTGCTACTACAATGCAGTCTGTCCGTCCAGTGCACTTAAACACCTCTGGGAGAGAGAGAGGTGGCGCAGTTTATGCTTTTACTCAGTGAGCGAAGTGATCAAACCTTTCTGGTTCTAAAAGGCTGGTTCAGTCCACTTTATCCATCCATCAGCAGCGCTTACATAAAACCAACTGAGTCACTCCTGCAACCTGCTAAGCAGTTTCTAATGTAAGTCAAATGCATTATGTATGAAGATTGCCAGAGTCTACTTTTTTCCCTTCAAAAAACAGATCCAGCCAGGGCTTTTAGTCAAATCAGCAAGCTTTCCTGTCGCAATTTGCATAGTGCAGTGGATTGCTGGTCACTGGTGTAGGCAGCTGTGTGACAAGTCAGTGAAATGGCCCTCTCAGGGAGAGCTTTTCCGGTGTTCTAGCAGCAGAGTGTAAGAAAACGGAGCATGTAAGATGAGTGATTTTGCTGTGGATGCATGCTAATGACTGTGGTTTCCTTCAGTGGGCTGACATTTTCGTTTTAATAAAAGTGAACAGTCCAAACTATATTTTATTTATGTTTTTAGGTAGGTTTTTTTTTAGTATTTCTGCTTTATTTGACAGTGAGAGAGATAGTCAGGAAAGGCGAGAGAGAGAGAGAGAGAGAGAGAGAGAGAGAGAGGGAGGGAGAGAGAGAGGGGATGATATGCAGCGACCATAGATTGTAAAAATAATGACAGTAGCTACTGTGACATCACCCATCAGTTTGTGGACTCTTGTTTTGTAGTGTCTATATACAGACTCTTCATTCAGTGAATGTAGAGTCTGTAGGCAAACCCCGGAGATCTTGCATCCAGAAGAAGAGTGGAAGAGCCCTGGTTTCCGGTTGTAGGCTGTTTGTAGTCCGCGTGATATTGACCAATCACGTTTCAGCCAGCTGCAGTTGTTGCCAGGTTAAATGGTCGGTGCGGTGAACTAACGAGGCGTAACATAATTGGCTTCACTGCAAACTCTGAATCCATCGCAATGGTTCAGCATATTTAACGGAAGTCGGACTGACGCCGGAAGTCAGACGCCGAATACAGCTGATGGGTTCTGAGAATGCTTGTTTTGAAGCCTCCAGTTCAGCATTTCGGTCGTTGCCATCTTGGTTTTTTGGAGCCAGAAGTGACCGCATTTGCACCATAGGCTGGCGCTGTGGAGGAGTGAGGAGCGGAAGTGGAGGACATTATCAGCAGACAGCTTGTCACTCACAACAGCCAGCCCTTAGTTATGCATAACTTTAAGCTCTAATAAAAGGTAAAAGGATGCCTCAAAAATAAAAGCCCCCCACACACTTGTCATGAAGGAGAAAACTAGCTATGGAGACCAAAATCAATTTCTGTACCAGGCTGTAAACATGTTTTTTTTTTCCTGCTGTAAATCTGGACATTTTAACATGGGGGTCTATGGGGATTGACTGGCTTCTTGGGCCAACCTCAAGTAGCCATTCAAAGAACTGCAGTTTTTGGCAGTTCCATATTGGTTTTAATTTTTGAGTCCTGGAGTTTGCTGCTTGACAGCAACATGGGTCCCTGGCCAGACACAACACAAACCCTGGCCACTGCAGTGAGGACCTTAATGGTACGCACTCTGCCAGGTGAGCGGCGAGGGCACACGGTATGTTAACCCTTTAATAGTTCATTCAGAAAAAAAGCTATGGAAGAATTTTCATCGTTGCCACCAGAGAAATAAAATGTTTCACAAATAACACAAATATGTGAAAATCTATGTATGAAATATCACATAATTAAGAAAAAAAGAAACAAAATGATAACCCAGTGGTCACATAAAATAAGAAAAAATTAGATTTTGTTTTCTACAACCTGCTGCTGACATTCAAATACAGGAAAAGTGAGTATTTCTCATCATTTCCTCCTTAAACCTCCAGTTGTGCTTTAATTCTTAAATGCTTAGGGTATTTTCTAAATCTTTATTACCTGTATTAGCAGTATCACGCGGGATTTTCCCAATCACTGGATTTTCACTTCAAGAAAATGTCAAATCAAACTGATATAATTCTATCAAATATACAATGGAATAATATGAAATTTATCACACTGTTAACAGTTTCAAATTTCATTAAAACTTTGTTAAAAATTCAATTTTTTATTATTTTATGGCAATTTTCAGTTTAGTTAAATATAATAAGTAAATAAATACAAATCATGTCCTTTTAAATGCACTGTGAAAAATATCAAGCAAGTATTACAATGAAAACAATAGTCTTTCAAGTTTTTTATATGCATTTACATTATGCTGTTCAGTGAGCATTTTAAATAGGCCCCATGCCAAGTGTCTTGTTTGAAAAGCTTCTGCAAACCGCAGTGCACTGTGGGGTTGTTTTGGGCCTTAGACATATTTCGACTGGGTGCTAGACATGCACAGGGAGATGCAAAATATAAGAAATCTAAATATGCTCTAGCAAAAGATGTATCACGTGCCAACAACTGCTGATGTAAAAAATCAGTCATATTTTTAACTATGCATTTTTCTTGTCTATCCCTACTTTTCCATGCAAACCCACTTATCTGTTCTACCTCTGCAGAGTTAGCCCACATCCCTCTATAATGAAAATGTGACTGTATAATACGAGTCAATTACAGGCCACCATAATCTATGCCAGCAGGCCATCAATGTCACCGCCATTATTATGGGTTGCTAATAAACGTTGACAGGGTGTAGATTATATAATACCCCTTCCAAAGAGCATAATGTACATCAACTTGACATCGCTTTCTGTGCATCGATGTGCATGAATTAAATTCAAAGATTTATGTCAGCATAGAAAAGTAGACTCTCCTCCACACACAGAAAAAAGAGAAAAAGAAGATTGCTGGATTGAGTCAGGCCAGCGTGTGTCCACTCCACTACATCCCTGCTCTTGACTGGGTGTGAATTACTGTAGGTGACAATCCCGAGATAGAAAGTGGAACCTGTTAGGATTTGATTGTCCAGCCGTGTGTACACAGCTCTGTGAATTTAATGACTGGCTTTAAAGTTGAAGGATCCTCCTCTAGGCGAGATCAATTTTATCCACAGAGTTCAATTTGTCACACAGAGGAGCCGCTATCTTTGCATCCGTCGTGTGACTCAGATGGATCATAAAAAAAATCAAAACTTCACCATACTGAAGGTTGAGTCCGTTCATCTAGTACAAAGGCTAAATGTGACACACACCCACAGGAGACTGCAGCCAGTGTAAAATGCGATAGCCCAGTTCAGAACGTAGTGAATGTTACGGTTAGAGGGGTTGGGAGAGTTGCATTTGGTGTTGGAAGGAATAGAGTCAATTGGGAAATCAAGATTGATAGAGATCATTAATAACCAACCAGCTGGCTTGTAGCACTTTCACTTCCAGAGGGACAAGAGACTGGATGAGACACTCACACTCACACTTACAAAGGCCCCACACAGCATGGGCCATAAAGCAGCTACCTCTATAAATTGATTCTTTCAACAAGCTGAGCTTGATGACAAAATCCATTTTCAGGCACAGTTAAACCCCTCATTTTGCAGCTGATCAGGAGAGAAAAACAGAGACTTTAATATACACTCATGAAAGCCTCATGCAGTGATCAGAAAAATAATCCATGTTCAGATACAGGAGATGGTCAGAGAAGCCATCACTGGCTAAAACCCAGGTGGAGAAAAGAAGAAGAAAGAAAGGCTTGCTAAGTGCAGGACTTCATTTTCCAGTCCATTAGCAGATGTAATGAATGTCTCTGTTTTTCCTTTCCACCATACGGCAAGAAAAAACAAACACATCCACTAATGGACATTGTAAGGGAGATTCACAGAGAAACCAGGAACAAACATCAACTGTGGCAATTGATCAAAGTCCTGCAGAGACAAACGCAAATACGGCAAATGAATCTCCTGATGGTCAAACATCCACTTAAAGAAATTGCTGGGCATCGATGACAACAGTACGTGTCCTTGTTGAAACAACAGCAGTGGCTTTCCATAAATTAAGTCACTGACTCAGATTATTCTCTGCTCAGGATGCTAACATCAAGCATATCTCACTGATTTATGAAGCTGTAATGGAAAATGGGCTTTCTATCTATAATACAATCTCATGCCATGCGACAAGATTAGACAAGTGACAAATACACATGTTTCTTGGGACTAGTGAGGAGGAGGACATGTGCAAAGAGCAGGTAAATTATTCAAGTAACAGTACCTGGTTTCCAAAAAGGTTGAATCCATTGATGGCCTCCAGAGCAGCTTTAGCCAGGCCCACAGAGCTGCGAAGAAAAGAGACACTGAAAATTACACAACACAAAAAAAGCAGCTGTCACTAACAGTGATGCACTATCGGGCGAATGTGTAAAGATATCTTGCATTTCATAAAAGTGAAAATAAACACTATAATTGAAACCATAAACGTCTTTCAATTTTCTGAGACCCCCCCAATTCATTCAGAATTGCACTTGAATATTAAACAGCTATCTCTTGGGATTCAATAAAGTCGAAGGGTCCAAAGATTGTGGTCTACTGTAGATAACGGATCTCTTTAATAAAAACCTTACACTAAATTTCACACTGGCTGGCTACTGTGATTGCTATGCAGACTTAATGTGAATCAATTTCACTGTGATTTTGTTTCCCTTTCTACCCAGCCAAGATTTCGCAAGAAAAGAAAAGGAGCGGGGGAAAAAATTGCAGGGAACTTGGCGATAACTGGCAGTAGATCTGCTGACATATCAAAATGTATTCAATACCATTAGTGAAGCCTGAATCAATGCTTAAAATACAAAGGATGGCTGGCTAATCAGCTTGGAAAAGAGCCCTGCTGAAACTAGTTCTGTGAAAGACACACACGCGAACACACACACGCACACGTGCGTGCACACACACACACACACACACACACACACACACACACACACACACGAAAAAGGCCAGTCCCGGTCAGCAAGGCTGTCAGCACTTCACACAGAGGTAGAGGAGATATGATGCTTGGTGGGGAAACAGGAGGTTAAAAAACAGATTCCAGGAAACAGGCTCAAAACAGCATCATGATGCAACAGATTCAGTTGACAGCTGGAGATAAAGATTCGCATGATGAAAATGTTGCTGTAGACTGTTAGTCCATGAGCTCATACTGTAAACTGTACAACAATATTCTGTTACTCTTACAGTATATGTGTTTACATACAGGAGCTCAACTTCCAGTTCGGGTTACACTGGGTTAGTGACTTCATATGCTTCTTCATATTTCATATCCTGGATTTGTTTTGGAATTATGGACCATGGGAGGAAAATTAAAAACTAAGGTAATCAAAGCATTGACAGTAAAAGAATCAAAGCCATGTCACGATGGACAGCTGTGGCCACTCACATCAAAATACGACCACCTTGAGTCCAAAGTTCCATATTAGGTCATGTGATGACAACTGAGAAAACTGCAGCTAATAATAAGCAAAATAAAATATGGTTTTCAGTGCTAGAAAAAGCTAGTAAGTGGATTTTATTTCAACTCAAATAACTGTATCGGCATCATTTGATATTTTTGACCACTTGGTGGCAGCAAAACATTGCACTGACATATTAATACCTCAAAAAGTTGACATGGTAAATGGGTAAGCTAACAGTTACCTGTTTACACTACAGACCTGCGTGCAGTATTCTAAGTGTGGGCCCATTCATTCCCATCAAAGTTACCTAGTCGAACATGAAGCCAAAATATTTTGATGATGCTGACGAGGATTAAATTACCCTGATCTTCCACATCCATGGACCAATAGTGGAAGCTCACTAGAGATTTCCACTGCACGAGCACATATTGGGTTCATCAGCACCTTTTCACTGAAAACAGCTGCCTGCTGAGGCTGGCAACAGCAGTGAGACTGAACCGAACATTTAAGCTGTGGGCAAAACAATTAACTGAAAGACACTAAAACACTCCATAAAGCTCAGGGGAGCTGCAGTCAGGTGACAGTGGCTTGTGGGCACATCACTGTTTGTGACCCATTTCACATTACACAAACTCATTTGATCCACTGTTCACTGTAAAAAATATTCATTAGAGCAGCTTTAAGGTTTTAAAAATGACAATAATTACAGATTAGAGCACATGCAGATGATTTAAATTTTTGCTGTTGTAAAATGGATTAAAATATGAGAATCATAAATATGTTGAAATATTCATGAACTATGGGCACAGTCCTGTTTTTATATATCCAAAAAAATATGTTTAACTCAAAAGTTGAGATATTTCAAGTAAACCAGCTGCTTACAAGATTAGATATGCCACTTTAAATGAAACACTCCAGTCTAACCATTTGACTGGGTGTGATGATAAACATGAGGCAGAAGCAATCATTTGATTTGATATGGACAAATGAGTACTCTGCCAAAATGAACACATCCTTTGCTGTTCATTTCCACTGAGCCTCTCTCTCTGCCCACTGGCACTCCGGGACTAGAAATGACTGCTCAATTTGATCATTTACACAGATCTTGTTTACACAGAACCATTTTGAATCCGCCCCTGCCACAGTTCACTGTTTGCACACAGCATGTTAATTGGTATTACGCAACGACATGTATACGCTCGCTCACTAATTGTGGAAATCCAAAGCATGACCTCGAGGGGAGGAAAATACAAGAAGTACGACACACAGGGCTTCTTCACTACATCGAATTTGTTATCTTTTCTTGAGGATATCTTGGCAAGCTGCTGCCAATAGCCTTGGATTGTTGGAGAAAGAAAAAAAAACATGCTTCCCAGAGATAAGCAATGGCAGAAATTGAGGATCTTTATCGAGACAGTGAGGGAGGAGAGGGAGGCCCGTTCGACCTTGGATGATAAATCAGTTAAGCGCACGTAACAAAAACTCACTGCAATCTGAGTTCACTGGCCAAGGACAACACTGGTGTTTAAACATGTGGTCCAAAATTCTTATCTTCATAGCAGTTAATAGTTCAGACTGTTGATCCATTATATCTTCCTCAATAAAGGTGATTTGCTCACTGATGGAGGTTGTGTCATTGAAAAGTTGTGTTGATTTGACAGTTCATCAGTAAATATGCTTTAAAATGGACACGCTGACCCTAAATACACCTTATCAGATGAAATGGACTGATAACTCCTTCTGTAAATGAAAACATACTTCTCATAACTCCTGTTGCTTCCTGTTCAATCAATCAATCAATCAAACTTTATTTATATAGCGCCTTTCATGTTGTAAAAAAGGCTGCTCTTACTTGCCCCCTCTCACACCTGGTGTTGGTCTCTTTGTTGGAGGGGCAAGAAAAGTAACATTCCCATTTAGTAAGCTAACCTTGATATGAAATACAATGTTGGACATGTGTAACTGTGTTCAAGTCACTTTCTTTTTAAGTTGTAAGTTCATATTTATTTATTTGACCTTTAATTAATCAGCAGGGTCTCGTCAGACTGACGACTGACAGCAGGACTGACAACCTCTAGTTAAGGTGCGACTGCCTGTGATTTCACAGAGCCTTGGTTAAACACCTCTGTTGTCTGCCATCTGGACACCCCAGCAAGCAAGCGACAAGCAGGAGGCGTGGACTTTCTGTTCCGCCTGTACAGAAGTGGTTGTCAGAGGTAGAAGGAAAACTGGAAGCTGTGAGGCTCTGAATGAAATCTCTCCTGAGCGACTCGCAACCTCAAATTGCTTCCTCCCTTCCAATTTGCTTTACTGATTACATCTAAAGAGGTCAGCTTTAATAAAGACACAAAAGATAGTGCTAAAATAATAATAATAAGTTGGAGGCATCCACCGGTTAAAATGAAGGACAAAGAAAAAAAGGCAGTTTGGTATTTAACAAATATTTCATTCATATAATCCTCGTTTTAAAGCAGGCATTCAAAATTAAAATGACTCGCACTTCAAAGCAGATTTTCTCCCTTCTGATATCGTCAATAATTTAAATGTGAATGGTACGTCTATGTTCTGGTTTTGTAAATGCTTAATTGTCTGAGTTCAATACAAGTTCAATTAATAAAGACAAAAAGGCAAACGCTCTTTTACTGTTGTGTTTTCTATGGTCCCCAAACACAAGCCTGCTGGAAATGTTCAGACATGGCAAACAAGAGTGGAATGGAAAAAAATCTCATTACCGCTCTATCATAACTGCTTTAAGGCCAGAAGACTTCAACACTATCACTGCTGGCATCTCCCACACTTTTCATTCTGTCAATAAAGGCCTCTGTTTCTATCTGATTCACTGCTCATACACAGACAGTCTGTTAGGTCATAGAGGCATCTAGTAATCCACTGTTTTCTTCTTGTTGCTGGATTGTTTAATTCAGTTTATTTTTGAAGAAAGTTTCAACCCTTCTGTTAACACACACACACACACTCTGGCCTGGGCAACAGCATTGTCAAGGGTCTAGCTGCAGAGCTTAAGACTCAGGCCCACCTCCGCCTATGGACCATTTCCAGTCCTGAGCGTAGACAAGGAAGTCTGAAATTATGTATGCCTGCCAGACACGATCATCAGGACACGATCGGATGCATTAATTAGCTAGAATAAGCCACATGCCCTCTACCAATAACCCAACTTTACAGCAGAAATAAACATGTTCACAGCCTGATACAAAAAACAGTTTTGGTTTCTATACCTAATTTCCCCATTCATAACAACTGTATGGGGGACAAACTGTTATTTAACTCAGTTACTTACATTTTATTAAAGCTTAAAGTTATACATAATTAAGGGCAGGGCCGTTTTGTGTGAGCTGTCTGCGAGGTGTAACCACAGTCTATGAGTCAGAGCCATTCCTTGCTCCCTCGCAGATCCACCCTCTCGTCCAAATATGGTCAGTTCTGGCTCAAAAAGTCCAAGATGGCGACAGTTGAAATGCCAGACTGAGGCTTCAGACTGGCAGTCCACAAACCAATGGGTGAAGTCACAGTGGCTACGTCTATTATTTTATATAATCTGTGAACGTTAAACAGTGAATGCCTTGTACTAACATTATGAGTTTGTGATTGTTAGCTATCTTTGTTAATGTTGTAAGCAAACTAACGTTAGCATTAGCTGGAAGGACATTAGTTTGCTAACTGTATTAGCATTGCTAGCTAACGTTCGCAAACTCATAATGTTAGTACAAGGTATCTCGTGCTTAATGTTTCATTATCTTACATCATTAGTTATAGTTATATTAAAAATATTTGGTTGTATTATCTAAATTAGTGTTATTGGTGGAGGCTGTGTGATTTATTTAAACTAATGAAGATATGCTTTAGTTTCCTGATTATTGTCTTCTGAACATAAAATATACAGTAGTGTTTAAACATATAATACAATTATTTGTTAATGATAAGGTCGAGAAACAATAAATACATAACAAAATGTTATTTTATGATAGGATTACTGGACGTGATACAATGTATTAAATATACACTGAGTAGGACTGCAATATAACAATACACTTACCCAATATGCTACATAATACTGTGGCATGTAAATGTTATTTATTTATAAGGAAGTGTAATAACACATGATTTTCCACCTGTTAAGCTAACATGCAATTTAAAGCATTACAGTGGCTCATGCCTCTGTGTGATCTATAAAGCTCTGCACGTAAATATATTTGGAATCATTTTTATGCTGCAGTGTGCTTCCCAGGGGCACTGAGCAGAAAATAAAACTCATGTCAGTCAAACTCTCCCTGTGGTGTGGTTTTATCTATTGACGTCTGTACACATTGCTGGATGGTAAACTACACTGATACAACTGGTGACAGTGACACAGAGAACATTGGTGAAGTGTCGTAAAAATCTGACAAGACTGGATATCAGCATTTGCCAGTTTCCCTTGGATACAACCTGTAAAAACCTCCAGTTGAACTCTGAACTATGTACATTCATGTTGCGTGCGTGCTGCTGAGCTTCTGACTGACCTGGAATGTAGCTCGGTGCTGCCGTTGTTGTATTTGCTGCCTCTCTCCCACATGCCGTAGTCAGGCACCCTGTAGGCTCTTTCCACACAGAACACCAGGTTCTGGATGAAGGAAACCTACACACACACACACACACACACACACACACACACACAAAACAAAAAACATCAAACACAGGAAGGCATGGGACATTGAGAATTGATGCAATACACATTCACAGTATCTTACACATACACACACATGCACTCATAGATCCAGGGCTGCAGGTAGTCGACATGTTTCCATAATGAGACACACATTCACACATAACCTCAGCTGCAGCTACACACGCACACACAGCCTACAGAACACACTTACATACATATACAGTAATGCGTGACCTTTGATATTGATCTGGGGTGAGGTGTGCAACTCTCCCTCTAATAATACAGGTCAGTAATGTGGACGAGAAAGTTGATTCTTCATCAGCGCTCAAGGTCAAACTGTCCCTGCAGCTCCAGATGAGGTGTAATTAAGTAGTAAAGTGTGGCCGTATGTGATGCTATAGCTTCATTGGCTTGTCAACTGCCCATGACACGCCACTGAATGGACAAATATCACAACATCCATTTATAGCACAATTTTAATTATCAGCGCATCGGCCTGATAAAAACTCATCTGCAGTGTCCTTGCTTGCCAAACAAAACGCTGGCCTTGTGGCTTTAAAGTTGTAATTAGCAGGGGGTTATGCATATCTGTGATCTGCCCCACACCGGCTGTGGAGAAAGACCCTGCGTATGTGAGAGACATGTCAAAATCAATAGGCACATCTAGAAAAAAAACTAAAAGGGAGAGACATAAATTGTTTGATGACTTAAAGGCCTTGAATCATTAAAAAGACCTGAAAGTCGCAGTGTGTGCATGTGTGTGTGCATGTGTGTGCGTGTGTGAGCTTGACTGATGGGAGATTTAATCTAAAATGACAAAGTGGGGGGGGGGGGAAGAGAGAGATGAGGGAGAGAAAGAGAAAGATAGAGAGAAGCAGATACAACCTGTGTAGGACTTAAATAGGCCAGTCTGTGAGGGAGGGCAGGGAGAGAGGGAGGAAAGCAGACGAGGCTGGTAAAGACAGAAAGGTTCTCAGGTCCTCTTATTTGGGGTTTTATGAGTGAAGTGATTAATGAGGGGAACTTTTTAGTATCTTAATGGTATCTTAATGAATGTTACTGCCCACCGGCCAAACAAGCCTCTCTGTCTCCTGGCCGCCAGACGACAGTCCCTGCCAGTTCTGCCTTTTTTTCTTTATCTATGGAAGTGGATATTGTGCACATGGACACATTTGCTTTTACCCCATGTGCCTGCAGCACTCACACAGTGACAAAATTCACACACCTGTATCGTGTGGGGAAAAAAAACACACAGGGGCTAATGAGACGCTCCATTTCATGCTGCATGAGACTGAAAATGGCATCTGGAAGGAGGTCGATAGTGCATCTTCTCAGAGGACAAGCAGCAGCCTTTCTATACCACCTACCTTGTGAAGAAAAAAAAAATACTGCAATGCAGCTTCCAGCTCAGTCAAGTAAACGCCAACGGACTTCACAAGCAGTGACAGCTAACACCAAACTAATAAATGATACTGTAACAATGCGATCAGTCCAAAAGAAACGCTTTTCATCCAGCGTTCAGTGAGAAAACAAAGTCCTTTTTGCTCAATGGATCTGATGATATGAAATAGAAGGATGGTGGGGTGTCTTAGTTTGAATTATGCAACCTAATAAACAGTGTTTAAGCATGCATATTAAGGCTGCTATGCAAACAGGACTGCCCTCACAAAAAAGCTGCATTGTCAATTTGTTTGCCATCAGGAGTAAAAAATAGAGGAAAATGAGAGGTTATTAGGGAGGGTTTTCTGTAAACAAAGTGAAGACTGCACGCACTAATTGGTTAGTGGCAAAATGTTTTACCATGCCCTTACTTTCTTAAGATAAGCCCAATCTAGTAAACAAATGGATTCCTTTACCAGCGGCACAAATTTCACCGCTCTGTGGCAGTAAGTAAAGCTGTGAATGAGCAGACTATAAAAACTAACAGAATTAATGAAGTTCCAACTGCTCCTCGGGGCCCACATAATAAACAGCACACTGTGTAAACTTAACAGCCAAGTTGCTTTGTTGTTTTATTAAGAGTCAAACATAAAGAAAATGACACCGGACAGATACATCACACTCTGAAGGAAACCATTCAAAGCAGCTTTCCCCGTAATAGTCTGGGCTGGTGTGCTGCCAAATAAGACGTTAGTGGTTCGATTCCCAGGAGGACATTAAAGCCTCCACAATGAAATCATCTAAACGTTTCCCTGTTGAAAGTCAATTGAGCGGCTCAGCAAAAATATAAATGTGAGCCAAGCTATAAAAGTGAGCTACTGTCCCCTGATCCTGCAGTTGTGTCGGCTCTAGGATATCTGTAGGGGATTTAGGGTACATCTAACTGCCTTTAGAAATCCCATGCTCTTACTTTATAGCATCTGCTTGGATCTTCAGAAGGTAGCATCAAATAATTTAAGACTTGGGAATCTCATTAGGTCTGACAATATGCTGTAGAATAAACAGATTTTCTGTGATACATTTTCACATCAGGAATTTTATGTGCACACATGCCGACCCATAAAAAGTAAAAAATGCTTCTCACAGACATCAGAATTTAGTTTAGAGACGCTTCAAAGTATGTATATGCTGTCAGTCATGTACACATAAAAGGACTAAAAGCCTACAGCTATGCTAACAGTCACAGTCACGCTGTACTTGAAACCAGCCATAGCTAGTAGATGCTATTATCAGCATGCTAATGGCAATCTATTTTCATCATCTTAATGCAAACACCTGCTATGTGGCACTGACACTGAGAACAACCTTTCCCCATAGACAACCATTAAAAAGGAGATGTTTCTAGTCTTGACAGGACCGCTCAAATTGCAAAAGAGTTAAATTATGAATCTTTCCGTGATGAATTTTTGATCCATGAACACTTTATATTTGTAAAACCTTTCCTTGAGCCGAGAAAAGCAATTTAAAAATCTGTGACCTTTTCACAATGTAAAGTCTAGGGGCTGAACAGGACCTTACAGGACGGGGTCAGCAGGCAGGGCTGCTCACAGGGGAGCAAAAAAGGGAAAGGTTTTTTGGGGCCTAGCCACTTGCAGGACGCATGGGGGCAAGCAATAATCATGTTTATCCTAAACATGAGCAATAATAAACAAATGTTACTTTTAACTGAAACATCACCATTACTATCTAAAACAACAAAAATAAACATGGTATCTATTATTTCTTCAGCAAAATGTTGCCTGTTGCGTAACTAAAACCCTCTCTCCTAAGGTTTTTTTTTTTTGTCTTTTTTTTTTTAAGCAACACTTGCCTAAAAACAAACAGACCAAAACAAAAAAAAGTCCAGCCATTTCTGTGACCAGAGCAGTCAGTGGGAAAAACACTACTGCACATATGCAGTGCTGATAACCTGTACATGAAACTTTTTTGCCGTCATCTTGCGGGTCCAGTATCTAGTTCCAATAATATATCTATGGACTTTGGTCATTGGCCAAAGCACTAGACATATTAATAAGCTGACCAGCTTGTGGCCCTTGATAGAAAGTCAGGGGTTCACCAAAGTCGGTAGGACTCACCGTGTTGGGACCACAAATGTCTTTATGACAATCTGTGCAACAGTTGTTGAAATATTTCAATGTAGATCTGGAGCATGACTACAAATACCTCAATTGACCAAAATTAGGTTAAAATAAATAAATAATGATAATCATGTCTGGTTATTTTACAAGCAGTGTAATTGTTTTTTACTTATTTTAAAAATAAAAGATGTATAGTAATTTTAAAACTGGCAGCAGCATTCTGCATGGGAAACAATGTTCTGCATGGGGAAACGTATTTTTGTTCAATGTTAATGACCTATATAAGAAAAGACGTTGTTTGACTGTCTGTGGCTTACGACAGATACTGATTGCTGCTAGTAGATTCACCAGAAAATATCAAACCAATAAACAGGACAGGGCGTAAATCCCTTGTGTCCAAAATCGATCACCTCGGCAGTCATTTTCGTGTCTTGTTTACCTCATCAGTGTTGTAAATGATCTGCAGACCAGAGCAGATCATCTCCACCAGGTACAGCAGAAACAGAGAAACGGCATCGATCTGCAGCAGTGACAGAGGGAAGGACAGAGTGGATTAGATACCATTAAAAAAAATTACTGTCATTTGTACACTGTGAGATATTTTCAGATTTGTCAATACAGCCGTCTTCGGTTTCCTACGTGGTGCAGAGGCTGAGGGGTGAGCCTTGTATTAGCTATTAGGCCTTTGGCATTGGACTGGCATCATCAATAATACAATTTACTTCATGGCAAAGCTGTTGGAGGAGGAAGCCAAGGACTGAATGTATATACAGTAAGTGTTTAACATCTATACAGCTTTGATGATTTATGAGGCTTTCTTTGTCACAGCATGATAATTTTGATTTTCTATCTGGCTCTCTTGATGTATTAGCCACCGTTCATTTGAAGTGCAATCTCCATCCAAACGTTACACACCAAATTGACCTCTGTCAATACCATTGACAGAAGAATAAGCTGTTTTATTGCCAATTTAATGCACATCCACCTCTGAGGACAAGTAATTTTCCAACCATACATGAATGCCAAGTAGAGGGATGGAGAAATAAACCATTTTTATGGGCATTTTTACACTAAAAAACAAAACCTCAAGAGATTGTTTGGCTAATTAGTACATCCTGTTGTTCATTCAGTTTTAAAAAGGTTTGCTTCTCATCGAGTTTCTTCCCGGACCACAGCCAGTGGAATAATTTTCAATATTGTTACATTAGATATGTGAGCAGAGATATAATGGCAAAGTAGTGTGCGGGATTTGTTTTTTAACACGTGTGAAACCTGTCACTTTAGCTTTGAGAAGATTCTAGCCCTTGTAGACATGTTCATTCCATCTGGATACTTCACTGAGGTGGACAGACACATATCCAAAACATACCAAGACACACTGTGTATTTGCATTTATGTGAAAATATAATATTCAATTGATTTTTGCAACTGAGGGCTGACCTGCAGGTGGTGGTACTCGCTGTAGGTGTGAACCTCGTCACCGGTGTCGACGTGAAACACTGAGTGCAGACACTTGGTGGGGCTGGGATCCTGTTTAAACTGCTCCACCTGGCAGAGAGACACACGGACACAGAGAGGACAGGATGAAAGAGAGAGGTCAAGGGTAAGCAGGGAGCAGTGAAAGAGCGACCGAGAGGCATTCATTCCCTCATGAAAGGTACAGTACCCCACAGTAGCAGCCTTGGACACATTCAAAAACATATAATTGGGAACCTTGGGTATCCAGTTAATATATAGTAATGAACTCTCTCTGCTGTAATGTCTGTTATGCTCAATTTGCTGTACTGTTTTGGTTGTTTTGTGAGTCTGCCTCCCTGCCCACATTTTTACATCTCACCTTCTCCAATCTCAGCTGACACTTAACTCTTTTCAGTGCTTGTACTTCAACAGACTCTTCCATTCCTTTCAGCTTTTTCTTTTAAACTGAAATTTAAACTTTGTGTTTAAATTTCATCTGCCACTTAAACTTCTTTCTGCGCTTCTCTTTCAACTGTCATTTCAACTCTTTTAATGCTTGCACTTCAACTGACTCTTCAATTCCTTCCGGCTCTTTCACTTCAACCAATACTTCAACAACTTTCTGTGCTTCATCATGATTAAAGAAGGACAGGAAAGTATAGATTGTAGAAAAAAACAGACATAGCCACCGTGACATTACCCTTTGGTTTTTGGACTGCCGTTTTGACGCCCCAGGTCTGGCATTTTGGCCATCGGCATCTTAGGTTTTTTTTGTTTTTTTTTAATCCACAAGTGACCATATTTAGACGGGAGGGTGAAGATGTAAAGGAAGGAGGCTTGGATCTGGTTCAGAGGTTGTGGTGACGCCTTGCAGACAGCTTGTCACTTAAAGCAGTCCCACCCTTAATTATGCATAACTTTAAGATTAAATAAAATGTAAACAGTTGAGTTATATAAAATAAATCACCCCATACAGTTGTCAGGAACTGGGAAATTAGTTACAGAGACCAAAACTGACCTTTTGTACCAGGCTGTGAACATGTTTATTTCCACTGTTCATTTGGGCATTTTAACATTTGGGTCTGTGGGGACTGACTTGCTTTTAGAGCTGACCTCAAGCTAGGAACAACAGTTTTTGGCACTTCTGCTACTGGGGATAGTAACATCAAAGAACTAAAATTGATACTCTTTGGTAACTGGGAACAACTACTGATAGCTATCAGGAAAACAAAAGTGCTATCCTCTGTGCAATGGCTGACGCACATCCTTTGTGTCGTGAATCAAGCTGTCATTTTTCCAGGAGATCATACCCAGTGGCAGACAGATTTGCATAGCGAAAGTGAGGCTTATAGGGAACCAATCTAATCACTGATAGTATCCTTATGCTATAGCCATTACATTTTGAAATCAACATTTACTTCATAATGATGGGGTATATCCAAAAACTTGTCTACTACCACTTCAAATAGCTTTCAATGCTTCTGTTTGAAATGCCACTTCAGCTACTTTCAGTGCCTCCGCTTCATCTAAAGTTTCAGTTCCTTTAAGTACTTTTCCTTTATCTATCATACCCATACAGTACATATACATTTCAAAAGCTTCAAAGAATCAATAAATTTAGGCAGATTCAAATGTTTTTACTATCATGTTTCAGCAGAAATGAGCACACATACATTATCTTCAATGCATCCAGCCATTTCTAGTATGCTGTACTAACTTTCAGCACAGGTGCCTCCAATGGGACTGTAAATGCTAATCCTGACATTAAAGCAGTGTTCAACTTCCCGAAATGTAGGATTACATGAATCCATAAACACTCTAGTGACAAATACCTTATATAATCTGTTGTTTCCCAAAAACAATAAACTGGAACAGTCAGTATATCTGTCCTATGAGCAACAACTCCGGGAGATATACTGTACGACATAACGTAGTCTGCCCTGAAACAGATAAGGGTCAGATTTAGGGCAACCAAACGATGACTTGTTTTACAGCAAACACATAAAGAAACCCTGAACAACATATTAGTCGTGTTTTGTGTTCTGTGAGTTGTTGGTTGTTGTCTGTGTGTGTGTGTGTGTGTGTGTGTGTGTGTGTGTTTGCTACATCGACTCGACTACACTCCAAATTACGGCTGGGCCGCCAGCCCCATCGCACAGAGTTATAAATAATTGGCCCTTTGTCCCATTTTTACCTCGTTTGTTTCTTTTCTCCCCACCTCTTTCGCTGCTCTCTCCATCATCAAGCCCTCCCTCGCTGTCTCCATTTTTCTCTTTCTCCCTCCCACCCTCCCTCGCCTCACTTCTACCTCTCTTCTTCCAGTACTTTCTATTATTCACCCTCCTTTTTCTTTGTTGTCCCCCTTGCTCTTTGTGTCTTTATCTCTTTTCTCAGGCTCCCCCTTTTTTTTTCCTGCTTGTTCTTTCCTCTGGCACACTCCCTCTGCCCACTAAGAGAGAAAGAGAGCGAAAGCAAGAGACAAATCTCTTGCTTTCGCTCTCTTTCTCTCTTAGTCAGGTCATAGTGGAGACCCTCTGTCCCACTTTTACTCAAACTGCTCCACTTCCTGCCATCCCACAGCGGCTAGTACTTGAAGGGGCGGGGGGCTGGCTAGTAAAAAGAGCTACCTCTGTAAGCAGCTAACAATAGGTGCTGCTGTTTATGTTACGATAAAACCTACTTCTGTGCAGAGGTCTCTCTGATTCTCGCTCCAGCAGAGCCATAGTGTCAAGTGGCTCCACTCTCGGGATATTCTGAGAGGCCCCAGATCTAGCTTATTGTTTCAAGTGCTGCAATGCGCCAGCGTCATTAGTGAAACACTTCAATGTCTGCTGCCCCATCCAGTAAAACGAAATTATATGTGCGTTTAATTCAAGTTGCAAAATACAAACTCTTGCACCTCATCAAATCAGTAACCAGGCCAGTCCTTTTCATTTCTGGTTGTAAAGGAGATCCATTTGATTTTTCAAAACAATTCATGGTGAAGAGATAAAGCCAGTGTATAGCAGTAGTTTAGAAAGCAGGCAGGCAAAGATGAGACATCAAGACACATTTTTACACCTAAAGTTAAACTCTGTTACTTTAAACCTGCATGGATTGATATGTTGTTCTCACGAGGGTGGTGCAACAAGCTGTAAACACTGACATATTACAATGACACAGTAAAACATGACATATGATCACCTAATAAAGTAATATGGCAAACTTGTTAGCAAAAAGTGGCCTTAATCAACACGTACTCACTCTGACCTCGTCACGTATTTAAGTTTGATCATGGACTTTCCACATCTACATACAAGGCGTATGGTACCCTGGGTGCGTTGGTTGTTGACGTTCTGGGACACCGTGTCAAGTTATGCCTGTTACATGCATTGTCTTCTTTCAAGATACACCTCCGTTTTCATAGGAAATTGAAGGTCTCTTTCAAAATAAAAGCACTACATTGGTACAACACTGCAAATTGACATTTTTTTTCCTTCAACAACAAACACACATGGTTGGGTTTAGAAAAAAGAACAGGGTTTGACTTTAGAATCTTACAGTATGCACATGGATTTCGACAACTTCTTACACAACTTAATACACAGCCAGCAGCCACAGAGTGACATAGCACTGATTTGGAGTTGTGTTTGTGTACACGTCACGAATATAAGTCCAATATTCTCTTTCCTTTTAGCTCTTTTTTGGTCTCTACC
Source organism: Epinephelus fuscoguttatus (assembly GCF_011397635.1). Taxonomy (NCBI): domain Eukaryota; kingdom Metazoa; phylum Chordata; class Actinopteri; order Perciformes; family Serranidae; genus Epinephelus; species Epinephelus fuscoguttatus. The sequence goes on from NC_064753.1 coordinate 11,428,605, forward strand.
AACTCCTGCAGGCAATACATATCCTGGTTGTTTAGCAGCTAAATGCTCCATTATGTTCAGCAGCTTAATGCCAGCTTTGCCATTTGGTGTTGGGCAGGTAGCATGCAGTGTTTTTTAAGTGTTTTTAGAGCATGTCGCATGTCGTATGTCGTATTCAAATCAGTAATTCATTTATTTATATTAGAGATACTGAGCTTGTAACTGATGTCCAAAAATGTGGCCCTTTATTCTTATTACATGAAATTGTAAGATGATGTGAAGGTCATCCTAGGAACACTGCTGTTTTCCCCAAGTCTGCAACATTCAGTGCCCCACGTGGACTTTTTGATATTCGTATTTTATCGTCTTGTGTCTGTGCCTTGCTGCAAAGACCGATTGCCCTTTGGGGAACAATAATAAAAGTTGGAAGTTGAGCTTTTTTTGCTGAAAACAGCTGCCTGCTGCGGCCCAAAATGACACTATCAGAGCACTGAAAATGAACCAACAGCTGTACAAGTTAACGTTAAACTGTGCTTAAATGCTCCATACCGCTGAGACATTCTGCAGAGTTGGGTGATAATTTTCTCTGTTTTTTTTCCACAACGGGTGTCACCTTTCCCATTACATGCAATCTTTTGTTAATATAAAAATATAAATTAGGGCAGCTTTCAGTCCAGCAACTTTGAGTCACCAGCAGTGAAGAGGTAAGTGAAATGATTGTTGGGAAAGATGTGTGGATGCTGCAAAGCACTTGGAAAAACTTTAAGCAAGAGGGTGATACTATAAGTTTTACTGTACTGCTGGAGCAGGGGAGGGGGGTGGGTGTCATTATATTTGAGGTATAGATATGTATGTTTTTAGGAAAGGCATTTTCTTTAAATGAGTCACATAATGTAGCAACTCTTGTGTTATTAGTTATTGACATGAAGATTGTTGTTTGTAACCTTAATGTTATCTGGCTTGTGAGTTTCTATCTGCCTGACTAGCAACCCTGTCGCCTTAAAATAATGTTCATACACAATCTAATTCCTAATGTCTGACTTTCGTGACCATAACCAAGTGTTTTAGTAAGATAAACCTACAGTAACAACATGTATCCTCTCTCTAGTGTCAAAGTCCAATGCTTCTGGCTGCCTAAGAAAATAACAGCATTATACCCCGGCACCTTCTGGCTCTAAATGCTTTGTAGGTTCCCAGACAAAAATTCACCCTATCAACTGACACAGTGACTTTAACTATTTGTTTAGCCCACGTAAAAAAAAAAAAAAATCACTCCAGAAAATTATCCCTGTGCACCAGGCTGTAGACAGACAGTGGGGCCCAGCTGCTGTATTTGCTCTGTGATATTTGCCCAGCAGTGGACCTGTGTCACGTCTCCATTAAAAATGCCATGTTCTTGGTAAGCGTTGGAGACGGGGCCGTAACGAACGCTGCTCTGTGTAATTAACTGTGTAAACGCAGCTTTGTAATTAAGACACAGGAAAGCTCTCCCCTAAATTAGGTCGTCAAGGTCGAGGCAAGATGAAATAGAATGGCTTTCAAAGGCACACACTGTACACATGCACGTACACAGTGACACAGCCAGCTGCTCTGCTTAAAAATGTTGTTTGTGAGGAATGGAAAAAAAACAGCATACAAAGGACATATCTGGTTCTGCTTTGGTTGTGTAAAATGGTGTGTTTTGCCATATTTGGCTGGACTGCAGCAAAGCAGGGGTCAGGCCTAATAAACACAAAAGTCTGTCGCTCAGTTGTGATGTTAGATTGGTGAACGGATTTTCTTAACAACTCTTAGAAGGGAACAAGTTAACCCTGAGTCACAGTACAAGTCATTCACAACCCCCTGAGCCGAAGACAGAGTGTGTCAAACTTCGGTGTCATGTTGCTGGAACTATCTGAGTTGGAAGTGAGCAGTAACTTTTTGCCAAGCCCGAAGATTCTTATTCTTTCATGTAGCATAGGAGCAATGGCTGTCTTAGCATTCGCAATATGATACACTATCATGCCAAATTACTGTTGACTGTCAGTGTTTGCTGTTTGCTGAAGTGATAATAACCAAGAGTCGGTCATGAGTTGGTTCTTGAGTGATAGGCGAACGACGTGAAGTGGATCACTGAGTGAGTCACGACAGTATTTCCACTGGTATCAACTTTGCCTCCGCTATCAATCATCTGATCCACTTCCTCGATATACGTGGTTATTGTTGCTGCACAATGTGTTCGCTACCCGCAAAGTTTGGGAGAGAGCCTTAATTGAGAACTTTAGGGCAAGCTCTAAAATATTGTAATTTTGGGTGCAACTTTTTTCTGGAGAATGTATATTTTCCGATACATGTGTTTCAAACATGGTGTTTCAATTCTATTTTTGTAGGGTGTTGACACAGTTTGATGCATACGTTATAAGAATGAAGTTGTGTGGGCATAACAAGTGTGTACAGAGCTGCCAATCTGGCAACTTTCTCACTAGGTTTAGCAACTTCTCAGACCGTCTTAGCGACTTTATTTCTATAGAGCATGTGGCGACAAATTTAACAATTTATTCAGACCATCAGGAAAAACTGTGGGGTCTCATTTCCCTCTCATCTTACTTTGTGCCATTCGCAGATACACACTGTCAGTAGGGTGGTCGAGAGAGAGAAAGGGAGATGGTGGATGCGCTATACGAGCAGACAGGTGTTGGCGATCAGAGCTAAGAAGAACTTAACAGTATAATTGTCAAGTGGTTGTAAATGAACAGTGCAGGTTTTAATTTGTCTGTGAATAAATGCTGCAGCAGCTCAGCAAAGTGAGCATCAACTTCGGCCCTGGAGGCAAAACAAAGCTTCCCCTGTGCTTCCTGACCACGGTCTGGAAGCTGAAGCAGGAAAGTTATCTTGCTCTGTTTTCTGTTAGACCAATATTTGAGGCTGTGGGCATGTTCAACACTGTCATGGGATGCAGCCTAGGTCTAGTATAATTAACAAAGTAACATAATTCCCGTCATAATACGACAAATAGCATGGTTATATTATTGTATTTATTAAATTAAAGCAGTCCTCAGTTATTTGTCTCAAATGTATTTTAACAATGTCATGTGATATGCTACTTTAGTGTACTGTGCAAAGCTACAAACAATTGCAGATGAACATTCAATATGCTGGAATTCACCTTATTGACACTAGTACTGATTATTGAACTGACTTGGCCAAAATTTTGCTCATTGACCATACATGATTCAGCCATATACAAGGTTTTCACCCAGTCTGGTTCGTTCACAGCCTAGTCTTGTGCATGCATCGGGTTTCCTGCAGACGTGGCATGAAATTTCCCCCTGTGGAGCAAAAGTCTTTGGCAATTAACAGATTGTCGGTTATTAAGCCCTCAGGACTAAAGCAACCTGCTCCCATTGTCATTTGTTATGATATTAAAGAGGAACCAGATGTGTCCAGTGCTCCAGCTCTGAGAGGCTTTGATGAATAGCAGCTCAGAAATACACCTTTGATCTGCAATACAGTGTGTAATTGCAGAGTGCTTTTATGCAAACACGCAGAGTGAAAGCGGGAGCTGAGTGGGGGCTGACTAAAAAACTCACCTTATCAGCCTGTCGCATGTAGCAGTAGAGGATCCCTCTCATGCACTTGATGGCAGAATGCTCCAATTCATGGGTCCGCCCCATATCGTCATCAATGCGTCTGCATACCGCGGGGAGCAGGGAGAACACATGAGGGGAAACAAACAATGAGTGGATGAATACATAAAACTAAACTTCAGCTATTATGAGTTCAATGTTTCTACAACTGTACAAACTGTTCTAAATCTTAATAAGGATTTAAGACAGTAAGCCACCGTATCACTGCACAGAAAGAAGTGTGCATCTACTGCTGGTTCACCTCGCACCACTGAGCTAGCTAACATTACAGCTCAACCGAGGGAGACTTCCATATTGTCTACATCTTGCGCTGTCACGAGCATGAGCCTCTCATCCATGAAAAGATGCATGCTTCCTTCTGCGGGGTGAAACAGTTGGCAGGTGTAATTCAGAAGGAAAAAATAGTTCCGATATGAAACTGCTCACAACAAGGTCTGTGGATTATCTTGACTAACCGGGTCATGGTTTCTGGAAAGAGACACTGCTCTTCAGTTTTTCAAATGTAGTTTTTGGTTCTTTTGCCACCACAAGCCGAGTGCCATCTAGCTCCGTTATGTTGCAGAGAAGGTAAACATCTTTACAGCCAGTATCTCCTACACACTCCAACTTACAGCAATACAATCTAAGCTGATAAATAGCACGACAGACAACATGTATTTCTGATCGTGGTGTGATCTGTCCATTTAAGAGCAGCGGAGGCTAATGGGAATGTCATTAGTTTTGCAGGTATTTGGTAATAAGACAAAGCATTGGATAAATTAAAATGTTGACGTGCTGTTGGCGCTAGATTTAAAGTCTGGAGATCATCAAAACCAGTAGGATTCACACTTGGAACCATAAATGTCGTCATGGCAACCCATACAACAGTTGCTGGGATATTTCAGTCTTGACCAAAGTGGTGGAACAGCTGCCAGCATAGCTAACAAATATTCCAAGTGACCAAAATGTAGTCAAAAATAATGTCATTGTTTTTTGAACATGCAGTATCACTAGTTTTTCTCATTCGAAACACCTCCCTTTAAGCTTAGCATTCACTGTGTTGTTTTTAAGGAAGTGATCTTGCTAAGATACCACTCAGAAGACAATCAATTACAGCTGCAGTGACCACACTGCTAGTCAGCACATTCCTGGTGGGGCTGGCAGATCTCAGATGCACATTACAAAGGTCACGCTAATAATGACTTTGGATATCGACAGAGGAAAGCCGAGCCGCTGAGGTGAAACTCCAGTGGTAAACGGCACATTAATCACACTGTCTTTTGGATGTGACCCTCCACATCAAAGTGATTGCAGGCAGAGAATACAGCAGACAGCTTTTCATCTCCCAACGTCCTGTTTTAAAGTACTTCATTACCGGACTACAAGTATTCAACACTGTAATATGCATGAGGGGATCCAACACTGGCCAGGGGTTACAGTAACAAACCCAGCTCTTCAAATTTAATTATAATTAATCAGGAAAATACAATGGGTGTCAGGAAGGTTAGACAACTACAAGAAAATATTAGGGACTCACCCACTCATGAACCTTCCCCCCATTATAAAAATGAATTATTATAACAAATAAAGTGTAGCAAAATAAAGGATAAAATGTGACTGGGCAAGGTAGTGGACTGAACTTCTCATGTCTACTTAGAATAGGAGTTTGTCGAATCCAACTGCCACACACTCAAACACACACACACACACCCAACAGCTGGGCGTGAAGTAAGTAATGGCACTAGCCAAGCCTGTCAGATGAGAATCATCTTAATTAAATCCCAGTGACAATTCTAATAGGAGGCAGCCATGACTGATGACTGAGATCTGCCGCTGGTCACATCACTGCAGTACACTCTATTTTTACCCCTCTCTTTCCCTCTGTCTTTCCCCTCCATCTCATTTCTCCACCCAGTCTCTCTCTTTCCATCTCCCAATTTTTCTCCCTGGCTCTTATCTCTCCATTTGCTTGATCTCCCCCTCTGCCAACTCACTCTCAAACCCACTCCTCGTATCTCTACCTTTAGCATCTCCTTCTCTCCATGTCCTCTCTGTCTCCCTCCTCCCAATCTCTCTCTCTCTCCCTCTTCACACCTTTCTCTCCATCCTTTCTCCTCTGTCCTATTACAGGCTCATTTCGCGGAAGTGCTCTTTTCCCTTGAAACATAATCACCGAGGAATGCAGGCATCAAGTGCAGGGATGGCTGATAAAGGAGTTTGGGGCCTTCAGACGGTTCTCAGTGAAATTCTAAAGTGTTCTCCTTGAACTAACAATCCCAATGTGTTTAAAAAGCAAAGGCTTCAAATGGCAGAGGCAGATTAGAGATCAGGGTCAGTAAGCATGAAATAGAAGAGAGCGGAACAAAACCAAAAGTCGAAGGAGAAGGGATGGGGGAGGGCAGACCCATAAACCTATGTAACTAAAGACTTTTATTCTGTTCTGCACTTAATGCTCTATAAAGACACGATAAGTGAATAACTTCACTTGTCAGTTATGGTGCATATTCACATGCACACAAAACGATACCACTATCCTTTACTGTATATAGCATCAGGTAAGTACTCTGCCAAAATCACCACCTCCAGCTATACTACTAATCACACTAATAGTTTCATTTTTAAACAGCGTTTTAAAATGATAACAATCACCTTACACACAGAAATAATCTCTGTCCATATTAACACGCCTGAGAACGCATATTTGATGACCATTCACGTACACTTGGCATGCGTGTGTTGATGTAAACAGGTATCAGATTGTCTACTCTGCAGGTAGCTGCTTAGGTACAGTAAATGCTACGGAGATGGCAAGAAGTAACAAGAGATTTCTTTGCTTGGACCGACGGAGAAGTGGGACGGTTACTGTAATCATGTCTGTAAGGCTGTCAAGTTGCGAAGCACATACGGCGACATGTTAGAGCGGTATCAGGAGCATTTACCTTATCCATCACCACAGGAAGCCATGGCCGCACAAGAAGGCTAAGCATTGCTATTGATTAAAGGTATCTAGGCCTAATTAGAATGTTTTCCATTTGACAAGTCATGACTGAAAAGACCCTATTGGGAAGTGAACGTGTGTTTCTATGTCATCAAGCCTCCATTTCCACCCATCAAGACCAGTGTTAATTTTTCTGAGGAAAACTGTAACAAAAATTTTCATCAATTACCTAGTTTGCATGATGAAAACGAGATGATGACAAATTAAGAATAGATCTTGATAATAAAAACTGAGACAAAATATACATTTCATTTTCTTTAGCAAGACATGACAAAAATGTTAGGTGGACTATCAGACAATGAAAGCTGTGCATGCAGCCGTGCATGCAATTATCTTCACATGCTACATGAGTGACAGGCTGGTAAACTCTAGTCAATATTCTCCGCCAGGATGTTTCACTAGCCAGCAAAAACTCACACACCGGAGCAGTGTCAGTTGTTGGTGCATGTTGTGAGCTGTAATTCAGCAGTAGATATTCAGCCGTGTGTGTCTGACTGTGGATGGTGGAGCTGCTGAATGGATTTGTGGAGTTTGTTAATTGCAGCAGAGGCTGTTAGCAGTTAGCTCCGCTTGTTAGCCGCTGAACAGCAGTGGAGCAAGCAAGCCACCGGCTGCCAGATTTCACAGCTGATCTCCATAGGACTCCACTCAGTCCAGACTGGAAAAGGTTTATGGGTTGATGCTGTTTGACAGGCAGGTAGGAGGCTAAGTTATCTGTGAGTGTAGCTGTGCTGTACGTAAACAGTCTGAACTCAGATCAGTTTTCTCTGACAGAGATGAAAGTTTAGTTTCAATCACCAACACTGAGAGGACACAAATCTAAACCTCCAGATTAAAATGTTGCAGACTGAGACAGAATTTAGGCTTTAAATAAGTTATTTCTCTGCTTCTTAACAGTGTGATCAATGACTCAGAGTTTACAATGAACCTGGGCACAAATCATAGTTGTCTCAAATTAGTTATCTGTGGTGTCAAAGGTTGCAAGTATGTACGTGTGTAGAAATTATTTGTAGTTGTAGAAAAAATTGCCTTAATAAAATTTTATACAACCTGTCACCTTGATTCTGATTTCTGATACATGAATTAGCCTAATTGGATTAGTTTAAAGACAAAAAACATATAGAAAACATAATGACTAAAAGTTGACTGAAAGGTCATGAAATTTCATCAACTAAAACACTGTCAATTTTCCTCGACTAAAACTAAACTAAAACTATAAAGGATAAAACGACTAAAATGTGACTAAAACTAATAAGCATTTCTGTCTCAAGACTAAGACTAAATTTAAAATCACTTTCAAAATTAACGCTGGTCCAGACTAAAACACAAACCGTACGTTTTAAAACTACAATGGGGTCAGCAGCATTTTCAAAAGTCTCTACTTTAAGGATTCCAAAATGCCAGAGTAGTGTGGATGCTAGACGGAAATGTAGCCATAGTGATGTGTTTAAATGAAAAACATATCAGTGTGGATGTAGCACAAGAATTAAAGTTATAGGATGCCAGTGGTTTATTGGCCCCGAAGTACATAATCTCCAGGTAGAGCCTGGTCTCACTCAGAAATTGTCGAAATCCGGTGTTTGGGCAGTGAATTGTGGCATCAGAAACCAATGGAAAAAGGCATCTTTTAACACTGGCATGATGCGCAGCCGTTATAGTTTAATGGCACTCGGCAGCGCTAGGGGGATATGCAGCGGGACAAGGGCAAAAGTTAGGGTGGCAAAAGTCTGTGTGGGGAAGGCGGGAGTTGTGGTGAATGGGTCCAACAAACACTGACTTTCACCTGAGAGAGCGGTGTTCCCGTCCCATAAGATTCTAAAGCTAAACCCTGTTCTTTTTTCCTAAACCCTACCATGTGTTTTTGTTGCCTAAACCAAATTTCCTGTAAAAACAAAAGTGTATCTCAAAAGAAGACAATGCATGTAACAGGCAGAACTTGACACAGTGTCCCAGAACGTCAACAACCAACACACCCAGGGTACCTTGCAGGTCATATGTGGACGTGGAAAGTCCATGATCAAAACCTCAATATGTGATGAGGTCGGAGTGAGAATGTGTTGCTAGGTAAACCCACACCCCCTTCCCAGCCTCTACCCCGTGAATTGTAGCACAAAGTTTAGTTTGGCATACTGGAGCTGACTCTGGGTACAAAGTAGGGACTCTAAGTCCCATTTTACCTGTATTAATTAACACAAATGAAGTGCCCCCTTAAGGTGACACACATTTCAGTTAAAGATACATTCAGTTTCGCACACATGAAACACATCCTGCATGATTAATCTGTGAGAGTGTCTTTTGTGTACTAACCGGTACGCCATAGCCAGGGCCCAGGCACCAGCACCACAGTACAGGGAGTCCCGGACCTTGGCCTCCTTGCAGGTGGGGCATGTTTTGACCGGGAAAAGGCCAGTAGTGGGACTCTGGTAGTTCAGAATGGTTGTCTTAACTAGATGGAGAGAGAAAGAGACAGAGGAAGTGGTGACACAGTAACTCTTGCAAAAGTGATATTTACTCACACCCATATAAGCTGAAACACCAGTGAAGAAAAAAAAAACTGTATCACACAACAAGCTAGCTAACACTGCTCCATTAGCCTTTTATAAAACACTTGAAACTCTCTAACACTCTAAAATGACTCTTCATGCAGCCATTGCAGCTTATTGTAGCTAATGCTCTGAAGACAAACAAGTCTGATCATTTACACTATTATTCATTACCAGCCTTCACTGAGAATATTGTTTTTGAGATTGTATACACCTTCATACACCCACACACTTTACATGACCTTAGTTGGTCTGTTTTCACTCCTACTCCACTTCACTCCTCCACTTAATGCTCTTAGGCAGCATCACTGCCATCACTAATGAGGACAATCTTCATATTGATGAATAATAAAATAAATCCAATGAGCCTGAGCTGGTCTAACTTGAATACAGAGGTTTAATTACAAGAAAAGCCTTTGGTACAGCATGTGTGCATAGACAGAGACATACCAAAAAATTAAAGTACAGAACAATCTGTTGTGCCTCATACAGTGTCTGTGTCACGTAAGTCAGGTTCTTGTATCTTCACATCTCCAGACAAAAATCAGACAAAGTGTGGGTGTGTTACTTAGGAGCATCAATAACGCTGACCTCTTGTCTTCCAGACAGGCAGGAGCCTCTCAACATAAAACTTGCTAAGTGCCAAGGACACTGATGCATCGCAGGTCAACTTCATGTCAATGCACCAATTAAACATTCTTAAGAGACACAGAATCAAACATTTATTTATGATGATCTCTACCAGGTGCCTTTTTGGTCCAGTTTTAGATGCTTGTGTGTCAGAGCAGATGTGTGGAGCCATTTTATTCTGCTATGCCGTGTCAGCTGGACAAGAAGCAGTCCCTGAGTCAGACAGAGCACAGTAATGTACTGCCAGTGTGTATTTCTTCTACTCCTGGTCTTTTCATTTACCCCAGACTAGTCTGCATTTGTGAAGTCAGCTTCTCGAACGGGGTTACAGCTTACTCCCTGACATGTGACCTTTATTCAGGCTGTGCAGCTGTTGCCTCTGCTTCATCCCTCTCTCTAAGTTCCTCACATGCATATACCAGCTCAAACAAATTCAATTCAATTCAGTTGATTCAATTTAGAAAACATTGCGCAAAGGCATTCGGCTAATAATTTTTCTTTTATGATGAAAGTATGCAAAAGTTAATTTACTAAAGTCACTTGAAAAGCTCAGTTTGTGTTTATGTACACATTTACAGTAAACACTGTAAGAGTGTGATAACAGATGTCGAACACAGTGTGAACAGTGACATGAAACGTGTAAATGGCTGTGACAGTAAAGGAAAGGAATAATTCCTGGCGGAATAGCACTTAGACTCAGAGTGCTTTTGTAGTGTTCAGAATACTTATTGTGCTGCACAAGCTGACAAGAGTTAGTTCATGTTCATGTCAGGTTTTTGCAAGGCATTGACAAGACAGATATGGAGTTGTGCAAGTTGACCTGCTCTGTGTTATGTGAACATACTTCACCACCAGTTACAAACTTAACTCAGCCTCCCATGAGGAGATACAGGCATCATTTGTATATGGGCATTAACTACATTTCAAAAGCCTAATTCAATGGAGTGAGATCAGGTCTTTAGGTATTTCAGCTAGAGAACCGGGATTTACGTGAACTCCTACTCTGACCTTGACTCACATGTGTTAAAACAGTTACAAAATACAACACTGCATGATCTGTTACATTTCTGTACTACTGCTGCACCAGCATCACAGCGGAAATGAGGAAATCACCCAAGGAAACTTCCTCATGTGTTACATGTCTGTGCCTCAAACATGTACTTTAAACCTACATCTTGCTTCTGAAATGTTACCCCAGGAAAATCTACTCACACCAATTGCTTGTTATGTGAAATTTTATATATACTTGACTAAAATATGTGTAGACATTACTTGCACATTTAATCCTGTTAAGCAATTATTCCTACATGTCAAACAGACATCCATGGTCCAAAAAGGATGAAATTTATTCAGTACTTTTACATGCATTTAAGTAACCATGGTAACCAGAATACATTTATATGCACTATAGTACTGTAAATCAGAGCAGATAGATGGAGCACAGCTTTTCCTCACAGCATCAGTTTCTCTGAATTTAACAGTTCATCAAATGGTCTGTGGTGCAAACCAATTTATTCCGACTTGTACAGGCTATTGTGTCAGTTTTACTCCAACTTGGACAGAATCATTTCAAATAGTAGAACACGTCACTCCGTGTAATTATCTCACCTTTCAATGACCTGCCCTGCTGTTACTCTCCTCATCCAAAGTCTTTGTTATACACATAAGTAGTTGTAAAAAGCAGATTAGAAATCCAGTTACCATACAGATGACCAAGAAATACAGGAGAAATCTATTATAGAAACCAGCATTCTCCTTTACAAGACAGTTAAGAAATCATCTCACCGGAAAGAGCTGGGTGTAACTTGGTTAACTAGGTGCATGTCTATGCACTCCACTTAGGTGATCCTGTGTCTTTACCTCTGACGCCACAATGGGGTTCACTTTTTTATTTTTTAAGGAAATATGACCTGACTTTTCATCGAGCGCCATCGTCAGGCCAAAGCTTTGATTTCTCCAATCAAACTTTTGACTATTCCATGACCAAATCTGCCTACTGGAGCATCGTCATTGTTAGCATTCGAGCATGCTGACATTAGCATTTGGCTCAAAGCGCCGCTGCACCTAAGTACAGCCTCACTGAGCCATTAGCATGGCTGTAGACTCTTGGTGTTGTTAATAAATAAGCTGTTTATCATTTTAGCTGAACCTTCTCCTATCATTTCTATTATGTATACCAGCTATTATCAGCTGGCTGCCCACTTGCCACAGCCGGCCTGCCAAAGCCTTCCAACTGGCCCACAGAATATCAATTAATTAAGAAAATGTGAGGAGGAAAAAAATGCATTTGAGTACAGTATCTGGTATTTTTTTCTTCCAATATTGATGAAACCCGACAACAATTGAGATGGAAATAATTTAATTAGAAATGATTTACCAACCTTAAATATGTGCTTTGACCCGTGGATACTGAAGATATGATAAATCCATCTGTCAGCCTATTATGTGCAGTAGAGATGCAGCGAGTACGGTAAGCTACTAGAACAATATCTAATGTCAAGAACTGACAAAGCAGTGTCCTGAGTAAGGAAACTTACGGAAAGATTGCATGCAGTAGTTCACCTTCCACCTTCTCTTTCTCTTTCCTTGTATCTCTCTTTCTCTTACACAACGCAGTGCTCAATCTGTCTCTGTCCATTCCTCTGTCCTTAGTCCTGACGGCTGTGCTACTATAATGCAGGAAGTTTGCAGGTCGGGTTGGGTGCAAGTGGTTGATTAACCCATATTTTGCTTGTTATACATAAGCTTCACTTATCCAATCCACATCGCCCAATCACATATATATAAATTTGAATGTCTGGCCACCACAGTGTCAGCTTAGAAGAATTCTGGCTCTTGGACAAATCTAGTTGATATCCCCTGATGTATACAGATTTTACTAATTGCGAAAGTAGGATTACAGGGTAAGTGTGTAGGATTTAGGAGCATCTATTAGCAGAAATGGAATATAATATTCACAATTATGTTTTCATTTGCATATAAACAACTGAGAATTGTTTTTTTTCTTTGTTACTTTCAGAGACAAAGCAGTCTTTAAATCTTAAAGATTCTGGTGGGACTGCTTTCGAATCTTCATCTTTAGTTCCTTCCACAAAATCTGATGTTCTATCAGGTTTAAGTTTACTGAGCCATTCAAACACCTTTATTTTCCTTCTCTGGGACCAGTTGAGAGTCTGCTTTGCAGTATGTTTTGGGTTGTTATCCTGCTGAAGGTCCACATGTGTCTCATCCTCACCATCTTGGTGGATGGTACATGGCTCCAATCATCTTCCCTTTGATAATTTGGATTCTGCTGGTACTGTGAGAAGTGACACAGCCCCATACCATGATGTTTCAACCTCCAAACTACACTGTAGGTGTGGTATTTATTAACGTCATATGCAGAGCCATTTCTCCGCCAAACATGGCACTTTGTATTGTTGCCTATGAGCTTGTTTATAAGTTTTCTACACATTTGGAGAAGCCTATAGATTACAAGTAGAACAAAGTGTGATCAGATGAGACAAACATCTAACTTTTCTGCAAATACTACAACTATAGAATAACAATTTCTTTATCACTGTCTAGTGTAAATTTCATGTGAATAGTTGCATTGGAAATATGTTGGAGGAAAAAAGAAAGTTGACGCATTTGAGTACTACTGTACATAGGAAGTGAGTCCTATACTACAAGCTTGGCAAGAGAGGGGTGAGGGAAAGGGTATTCAGTTGGTTACAATCTGCAACCTCATTGCTGGATGTTAAATTCTACACATTTGTCCTTTAAATGTCAAACACCTGATTGATGGTTGATATGAAATTCATAGTTAACACTAGAAACAACACAACTTTTACCTTTATAAACTGTGCCATACCAAATTGGAGATGACGTCTAGGATAAAATCAGGCCACACAAATGACTGTATTGCATCAGGCACTTCCTATATAGTCATTGGAATACATGAATCAATGCTTCAGTGGTTACTGATATGTGAGTTTGACAGCAACATTAGTTTGAATCCCTACCGTACAGCAACAGCATCAGGTAGTGCGAAGGGGAAGTACCAACATCTATTCATTATTTTCGAGTTACCGGAATGACTGGGGAACTCTACAGTAGGTAATGACCAAGGTAATTTCTTTGGAAATAAGAGAGACATTTTTCAGCGGGGGCTGCAAATGTCTGATTGCACTGAATGGATGAGCAAAGATAAACTAAGATGGTTGGAGTTCACTGAAGTTCATGCTCAGTATAAGTTACTGAAGATAGAACAACGGATGGAAGCTCTTAATATGAACAGATCGGAGCCCTCCAATAATATATGCTGAAATATTACATAGTCAAACAGAAAGCCTCCAGGAAAGTAATTCATCCGTTTCAAACACACATGCACAAACACACACATGCACACACACATCCTGCTCTCCTGCAGAGGTCCCCTCACTGATGACTAATCTGTCTGGAGGGATCACTTCATTTTTCATCAGAACATTATGCCGGTGCAAATGACGGGGACATCCATTCTGCACTGTCGTTTGTTACGGAGCAAAAGAGAGACAGCGAGAAGGAGACTGATGGAAAGAGAGACGGAAGGAGACTGAAATGAGGGAGAGATCGAGAGGATGTGTGTGTGTATGTGTGTGGGGAGAGGGGAAAAAAGAAGATGTATTAGCATTTCTGAGTAAAAAGAGTGAAAGTAATGTGCTCTGGGAGAGAAACAAGGGTGGGAATGTCAGTTGATCTGTGCATGTATATGTGTGTTTATGAGTGCATGTTTAAATGTGTCTGGTCAATTGAAGGCGACAGTCCAGTTGGCAGTGTGATATAGAAGCTGATGGGGTGAATTAAGCAGAATATTAATAAACCTCTCAGGCACTCAACTTCCAAGCATCACGTTAATTAAGTGCACTCTTACATGCATCCACATGTGAAAACACAGACTTAAATCCCTCTGGACATTCTACTGTCTTTTATATGTTACCCTATACTTATTAACGTAACTGCATTTGTAAAGATGAATCCTGACTATAAAGGAGACCATGTACAAATACAAGCATCTTGACTGATTTATTCGTGATCTCAGTATAGTAAATGAAGTGCCAGCACACATGTTTAGGCATACTAACACACACACACTAACACTACAATCCACTACAGATTCATGTGGATTGCTAACCAGTAATAGGATAGTGCCTTTAGGTAGAGGCTAATTTTGATTGGAGCTACATTAGTGGTAGAATGTACTGGTCACTGCACTCACCAGAAACAACGGTATCACACACTGGTTAATCTCAAAGTGCTGCCTGTCCCATGAACCTCAAGGGGCTGTAGTCAATACGGTCATTAGCTAAGAGCCAAATTTGTCACGATTATAGACGGTATGTAAAGATGGACGACATGACAGCTCCTCAAAAGTGAAGCCAAAACATCTCGATCACCCCCTGGTGGCTGGCTGCAGTATACATAATAAACCCCACCCCTTCCATGATTGCGGAAGTATCATGGGCCACACTATAAGATCAAAGTACATATATACATTTTTTTTCTGAAAGATAGGTTCTGTCATTTTCAGTCATTATTACACAGACGCATATTTGAGAGTTCATTTTTCTGAGAAGTTTGCTTGTAATTAGTTATTTGATGTAATAAAAAGGGGATCTGATGTCATTATTGAGAGACGTGCCAATCAGTGTGGTCACAATTACTGGCACTGCTTGTGATTGGTTGGACATGTGTTTGGGTGGGATCCCAATACTGTGGAGATCTGTGCAGACTCTGGCTCCAAATGATGTCACCAGAGCAAGATGGTACTGGCCGTGTTAGGGATATTTTGGCTTCATTTATGTACAATGAAGGGAAATGGAGATCCATTATCCACTGTCCTATACAGTCATTGGTCATGGACTCGTATCTTAAACTTTTCTGTCAAGGATTATAAATGTTAACTAAAATCTGCAATAATGATATCCGGGCCTGCGTGATAAACTCCTGTAGAGTATCAAAGCACCATGGATGGCGATGTACTTTTCTACAAAGACTTTATTTTCATAAGCCCTTTTTAGATAGGAATTGTGAGACAGACTGTGAATTGCACGGTGTCATCAACAGCTCCTCCCACAAGTCTTCAACAGCCCCTCCCGTTATGGAAGGCCGCCTCGGTCTGTTTAAACTAAAAGGGTTCCGCCAATATGACTACCCTACGAGGCGGAAAATTGGGCAATTGTGTCTAAACGCTCGCAGCTTGCCGGCAAAATGGCCCAACATTCACAGAAAATCCGGCAGTGTAAAAGGGGCTTTATTTTCTCCTTATTTCCTGTGTTACGGAAGTTTATGGGCGTGTTGTCGGGGCTTTGTGAAAGAGTAGCGACCAGGTGCTAGGTGCTAGCAGGCATCCACATAAAACACAAATATAGTGGGGCAAAACACCAATGAGAGTGAATCTGGGGTTGACTTTTACTTTCAATTTTGCTGTTCACCATGTTTACAAACAGTAACTGATAGTCCTGCATAGTACGCCTTCAAGAAAGAAAAAAAAGTGATGTTCAAAAGTCCAAAAAATGTGCATACATTATGTTTATAGGCCAAATAAGTTACATACGTTTTTAAAAAAGTTATATTAGTAATATAATATCAGTAGTTTATCTAATATTTATGTCAAATGTATTTCACAACAGGATAAAATGAGTTGCGGAGCTCGTATATGACTCAATTTGGGACTGTAAAAGACTCCAGGTTTTGCAAAACAGCACTGCGGAAGTCATCATTAGACGCAGCACATAAACGATGAGAGTGCTTAACGTTGTTCAGTCACAGACTGCAAGTTTCTCTGGATGCAAATCAACTGTTGTTGGGAGTTTTCTGCCAAGCCATCCATCAAGCTAATGTCCCACTAAATCAGCAGCTAATGTCTCAGACGCACACAGTCTGCTCTTTTACAATGGGCCATTTCACTGCACCGACAGGGTGGAGAAAATGAGAGAAGATGATGAGAAAGGGGGAAAAAAATACTGAGATAGATTGAAAAGACAAAAGATAGAAAGAGTAGGATGATAGCTGTACACTACCACAGCAGATGCTACAGGAGAAAATGGAAATAGGCTACACAATCTGTGATATTCACCATTTGTACAGTCTCAACAATAACTTCTGTCTACTCCTGCTGACGCTGTCATAATGTTTCCTGCAATATAACATCCTTGACATGAGGCACTATTGAATGAAAAACAAATGCAGCAGCTATAAAAACCCAACAACAAAAATGCTGACAGAGGAGCGACAGCTAACAAAGAACTGTGATTGAATAAAAGACTAGCCTAGTTAATCATTTGGGGAAATATGCTGATTTGCTTTCTTCTGAGAATGAGATGAGAAGATCAATATCCATGTCAAGTAGAGAGCTAAAGTCAAGAAATTATGTTTAATTTAGCTTATCATGAACAAAGAGTTACAGCATATAACTCCTCCTAAAACCACAAATTATATCTTTTTAATTGTGATCCTAATGTGGTCTGCTCGGGAGGACAGTTTCGCAACATATATATATATAAATAAAAGCAAACCCTTCAGAGTAAATCTTGGCTTCTCAATTGAAGACACAAGATGACTTCCTTGACCCACTGTATAAAGGAAGGGGGACAGGTAGCCTTTCATCTAATAAGGATAAGCCTTTGAGTGAGGTAAATGCAATCGCATTCGACTGGTATGAAGTAATGCCCTGCCTGGTGAGAGGTACGCCAAACTATGCTATCAACAGTTCATCTATTGTTTTCTTGCAAATATATGAGTATACCTCAAACAGAGAGGTCCAAAAGTTCCGTGATGAGTTACATGACCAGAGCATGTGGCTCACTGTTGCAGGAGATTGTTTGCATCTTGGACAACTGTCATCAGAGATGGAGAACGTTTTTAAGTTTAGCTTAAGTGAGGGTGATATAGCTTGAACTGCTGTAGGCAGTGGCGGATACAAATGGACGAGGAATAAATGCGACTGATGCTAAGATCCCAGAAGTTTTTGGGGACAGTCATCAGGTCTTGTTCCCAGGCATCTTTGGTCCTGATCAGTGACGGAGGATTTATGTGCTATAGATTAGATCATATACTCTTGAAATCTGTCCTTCAAGATTTGACTCAGACCGTAAACATTCCTCAAGGGGGCAGCTTGATGGGAGGAGGGGGGATGTTGTATACTGTTTCATGGTGAAACTACGAGCCTGTGAATATCTGAAAAAATGAAATCTAGGAATGTCAAAGTTTTAAAACAGGTCCTTAAACACGACATCCTATCTGTGCCATAATTTGAATGCTGGGTCCATCAGGGCCGGAGTAAAAAAATAGTTTGAAGTGATCAGAGCAAAAAGGAGTGCTTGTTTGAAGCCAAAATGGCTTTACAGGTGTTTTTAGCTAGTTGCTTCCCTCGCCTTAAGCCTTAATGCTACGATAAGCTAAACTAACTACTCAACTCTGTTATAACCCTATTTTCCAAATGTATTGTCTGTTAAAAGTTTTTCTAGCGTTGAGCGGTGCAGGAGACTTTTTGTCAAACATTTGAAAAGAGCTTTCAAGTGCTAAAATTAATTTAATGGCTTCTATTCTTTTTTATTCAAGAAAATAAAAAAAGAAATTTTACAGTCCACTTTTATTAACCCTTTGACATTAACTTTAAATACAGCTCATTTTTAGTATTTTTGCAAATGTGCGATTAAAGACACTTACTATTGAAATGTGTATTTTAACATGTGTAAATTCTCTCAAATGAAAATAAAAAATAAATTAAATAAAGTTATGGAATAATTATGTTCCTTGTGATGGCAAAATTTTCAAAATAACTTCTGGTCTCTCGAACACATTTTCATGTGCAGCGGGCTATGAATAATGTTTGAATATAACATTTTAATTGAACTGTTTCTGTCTTTCAGTGTCACACCTTTTGCTGTTTACTATGGTGACGGTGGTATTTTTATTTGGATATCTTTTGTTTCTGAACAAAATCCATAACTATCTAAAGGGGAACGCCACCAAAACTTAGAATTCCAATATATTATTTACATGGTCTGGGAAAGTTTAATCAATATTTGTGAACATGAGCTACTCCCTCTCAAAGCCAGAGAGCAGAGAAGTCTGGAGTCTGGAGCTGCTCCACAGACAATGAATAGGAGCCTAATTTTGTCGACCCACAGAATGTTTGTTGTCTTTTTTTTATAGCCAAATGAGCTTTATTCTAGTGTAGTGTTCTCAGTTCATAAACAGAAAATGTACCCATATACTCAGAACATTCCCCTGGGTGCTCTCAGTGTTATCGAGAATATCTTCTTCAGTTCACTGTCTATGGAGCAGCTCCACACTTTATACTCTATGACATCACAAATTTGAGTTTTAGCACTCTAGTTTTTTGGATGTGGGAGAGGGTTGTCCATGTTTACTATTATTTTTTTGGACTGTCTTTGATCATAGAAATAACATATGAATCTTGAAAATGATTGTAGTTCCTCTTTAAATCCACAAGGTCTGTTTTTAATCCATAGCTACATTACACTTATTAAAGTATCTTTTATTCTCTCATTACTGTTTGATTACAGACATGGTATTTGCAGAAACTTGTTTTCTCGGGTATTGTATTTTGGTTTTGTATTTTGAGGAATGAAGGAAAAAATTTTGAGGAAAAAATAACAGACTGATTTGATTCAGTTTGGCCTGAACTGGCTAAACTCTGCCACAGATGAGGCAAGGAAGTGCGAAAATCAAGAAACAGATGGAAAGAAAGGGTAGCAAAAATAAAAAATAAAAAAAAAACAAAGTGAAGGAAAAACAACCCAGGCAACCTTATGTTTTTGCAATGAGCTCATAATGACTATAAGAGGAAGAAAAAAGGCATGTTTTCTCCATTTCTTAATCGGTGTGAGCCAGACGGCAGAGCGATAGTGCCTTCTGCCTCCAGTATTATCAGGAAGGAGTCAATGGAGTGTGGCCACATTGCCACATAAATAAGAAACCACAGAGAAGTGAGGAAATGAAAGGAGGGGGGAGAAAAAAAATAGAGATGATGGAGTGATGGACTATAAGAGATGGAGGTAAACTTTCCTTCATTTTTTGGATAACAGAAAACAAGTCCCCTATCACAACAGCATCATAGCATGCTTAATACAGCTGGGGGCAGCTTTGCAACAAAACAACAAAGGAAGAGAAAGGAGGAAAAATGTAACTGGTTTGATTTGTCATTGTCACCCCAACCTCACCCCTCTCCACCTCTTCCCCTCCCTGAAACTGAAAGAAAGCAGGTATATTGGCAGGCAGGTCTGGGTGCCGGCGATAACAATGCTGGCTTTGTTCCCCGCTAGAATTGGACAAGCGCTTCCAGCCCCCACCCAACACAACAATTAAACAAGCCCAGTGTTCAACGTCGCGTTTTCGACATACTGCAATCTGGCGGAGGCTTTTCTCCGTAAATCTATGGGGTTTCAACGCAGCTGATGCTGGAGGCTACGCTGTGCTCGCTGATAGCAGCAAATCAGTTCCAACTGAGAGCTACACCTGTTGCACACTAAGCTCCTGTTTATTGTCTTCTGTCATTTTCTAAGCTCACATACACATGCAGCCTAATGAATACCCAGCAACTATACACAGACGGCACATAACACACACACATCAACCATCAGAGCAGCACACACACACACAAGCTGCCCTGTCTTCATCAGGGCAGACCAATGGGCTGTGTCATATCTGCCAGAAGTGTGTTCATGTGAGAAAACGGTGCATCCAGCCCGGAACAGACGCTTCGACACAGGATGCATTAACAATCCCTCAATCCAAACCTGGGTTACAGGCAGTAACCATCTACTTCACTGTGTACTGCTGGCAGAAGCTGTACTTTATAAAGTCAAAAGTAAATCTGCTGCCTGAGATGAATCCTGACCCAGAGCTGAGATTTATCTGTTGTTTGTCTCAGTAAATATTATTTTTCCTCATCCACAGTTTATAGTCCCTATGAAATTGTATCAGTTTGACATCATTGTCTATATATTACAGATACTGTGACTCTAATAACATAAACATCAGTCAGCATAAAAATGGGTTTCTGCAATATGAAGGTGGGTATATTGAGAGCCTGCTATTCAGTAGATATTATAAGTATATTCTGAGGGAATGAAGAAATAAAATATTTTTTATTTGGCAACAAGGCTGTGTACCTCTAATCAGGGAATGCCACCTTCATATTAGGTGCTTCTAGCGAGCACAGACTTGTTCCCACCTTCCTGCTCTGATTCACTTCTACACAGTCTGTAGCTCTGAGCTTCTCTGTGAGTGACCTGACATATGATGCATTCCAATACCCATACTATCATACTATTTAGTATGGCAGAAAAGGCCATATTTGGGCTGCATCCAAAATTCCATACTTCATGGTATTAAGAGATTTCTTTTGGTAAGTCCTAAACTTTAGTATGAAACCAAGAAAATGTGAATCGCGTACTATTTTTGGTGACATATTACAGTATACAAATACTGGACACTATGCCTGCATAAATGTCCCACAGTGCAATGCAATAGACGACAACAACCGACAGCTCTGTAATGCTTTATTTCAAGTGTACCCAAGAAGTGGAAGATTTCATTTTGCTAGGCATAACATAGTTTTAAAATTACTTTTAAATTACCGATAGCACTCAGGTTGGCATAGGTTTCCATGGTTACACTTCTCCAACTAGCAAGGAGGCTCTCATAAAGTGATGTGGTAATTACAGTTCAGTGGGTCTAAAAAGATACACACTGCTGTTTATGTGCATGAAAGTATGTTGAATGATTGTGCACATAATGGGTAGGTAGATTATGGCATGAAATTTGTGGACGCAGCATTAGTATGTCCCAATACATAGCATGTCAAATGAAGTATGCCAAATATAGTAGATGTCCTACTTGCATTTTGCAGTATGCAAGCCAGCATGCTTTTCTGGTTATTCTGACCCACAATCCTCTGCAGAGCGGAAGATGCGTCACATTGACTGAGCCGCAGATAAATGACAGCTCACTGACGGCTGACAGAGAAGCCGCAAACGTAATCATAAAGATAGCCAATTACAACAAAAAGACATAACCATAAACATAAAATGACAGAGAAATGCATTTGTATTTTAACTGTAGTGGATATATTATCTTGAGATCCCTGAGGATCTCAAGGCACAGTCGTGGGGAGGAAGGGATCCGGTGTGATGACCTCAGAATTGCATCTCTGCTTTTTGCAGATAATGTGGTTCTGTTGACTTCATCACACCGTGACCTCCAGCCTGGACTGGGGCGGTTTGCAACTGAGTGTGAAGCAGCTGGGATGAGAGTCAGCACCTCAAAATCTGAGGCCATGATTCTCTGCCTGAAAACAGGGGATTGCCCCCTCCGGGTAGGGGGAGAGTTACTGCCTCAAATGAGGATGTTCAGGTATCGTGGGGTCTTGTTCATGAATGATGGTAGAATGGAGCAAGAGATGAACTGGCTGTTTGGCGTGGCATCAGGCACGCAGTGATGCAGGGGCTATCGATGCAGTGATGCTGAAAGGGAATAGTTGAGGCGGTTCGGGCATCTGATCAGGTTGCCTCCTGGGCACCTCCCATCAGAGGTATTCGGGTAATGTTCAACTGGTAGGAGGCTCTTGGCAGGTCCAGAACACGTTGGAGAAAATACATAATTCATTTGGCCTGCACCACCTCCTCCTCCCCCAGGAGGAGCTGGAAAGCGTTGCTGGGGAGAGGGACGTCTGGAATACTTCACTCAGCCTGCTGCCCCTGCGACCCGGCTTCAGATAAGCGGTTGAAAATGGATGGATGGATGAATATAATACTGCATGTTAGGGTCTACAGTGTATGCAGTCATAATTAAAAAAGCTACTTTGCTTAGTCCAACCTAAATTGACTGGAATGGTGGTGACTGGCTGCGGGATATACAAAGTTGGCAGGGCAACAAGTCAAAATGATGGCATACTTTTTCTTTTCACTTTTGGTATGTACTGCAGCTGCCCTTTCAAAGTACATACTGTTGCACAGAGGATGCATCCTACTGGGCCATACTTCTGGTGCAGCCCATGGTGCAAAACTTGAAGTAAAAAGTATGTGATTTGGATATACAACAAAATGCCATTCGCCAAGCTTGCCAGGGCTGGAGGTCAACTCACAGAGCTCTGCTTTTGTTACTTCATGTTGTGTTATTACATTCTGTATGAAGTTTTAACTTTGAACTACCAAGTGTTGCAGGGTTTTTATGTGAGGCTGGCATGGGATTACAGGCAGAGAACAACTGTCTGCTGAACATTTTAAACACACGAAATCACAAGCTTTGAAACTGCAACATGGTGTGAACTACTCTGTTACACCAGTATCCAAATGATGAAGCAGAGCCCATCTTTAAATTAACACTGTCTGGTCACAGCAGTTGATGCAAACAATATACAACAAGTATTGATCCAGCTTCAACTTCAACTTGATGCTGAAGGTAAAAAGGTGTCCAGCTGGTGATTGTCAAACCAACTTTAGCCTGGTGTCCAGCTGACAGCACAGCAATGATTTCTTTCCTCTCACATTACCTCCTGACTGTGACACATTTGCTTCGACTTTTCCCCCTTGTAAAAACATTGGGACACGCTCTACATGATTACCACTAAGTGAACATACAATGTTATGTATCGATAGAGTGTCCCCTGCTGAGGTGAATCAGACTCTGAAGCATCTCTTCTCATGAGCATTTTAGTCACTAGATGATGGTCTATGGTGGCCTTTGCTGTAAAACGCTGCACGACCCTGTAGCCTAGTTTGAAGGCACTTTTAGGTGCACTTCTGCCAAATTCCATCTGGAAAAAAGTCAATTTAGGTTACTTTTAAATAGCTCTTAGTTCAAGGACACTGAACCATGCTTTCTGTATGTTCTGTGATCCCTTAAATGTCACAGGTAGAGAAGCACCAGAAAGCTCCAAGCAGGCTTGACATTTGTTATGTGTCTTCTTCACAGTAAATGGCATACCAGTAATTATAAATTAAGGTATGTTTCTTCAGAGTTCTTCAGCTACACACGGTACACAATTGTGGGCAAACCTTAATGCACTGAAAGGTCAGAAAATCCTCCTAAGAGCTTCTCCAGATTTTTTCCGCTGTACTCTATAGTACACTTTTGTTATTTCAACAAGAGCAACTGAGAAAAGCCAAGCTTATGTCCACAGCGGCAAAATCAGCACTGATCCTTAGGGACAGCATCCTGAGCTGTATTACCAGAATCTAACAGCCACACACAGCCAGAGGCAACACATGATCCTGCCTTCTGCACACTAAACCCAACTCTATCTGCTTAGAAAAAGTGGTTGGTTTGGCCTTTCCCTTCTGTTGCTATCCGGCTCTGTTTGTATTGATTTTACTTTGAAAAAAATAAAGGAGGGGGAATCTAGTTTGTCCTTATAGGGCAAACAAACACAAAAGATACACTCATACACTATACATTTGTTTGTTTGTTTTGTTTTTGGTTTGCAACCATGGACTGTATAAAATATGGATGTAGTTAGTGTAACGTCACCCACTGGTTTGTGGACTTTGAATCCGCGAGTTTAACAATTTGGTCATCGCCATGTTGGATTTTTGGGGCCACCAGTGACCATATTTGGACAAAAGCGGTGAAGTTTTGAAGAAGCAAGGGGTAAATCTGACTGAGAGGCCGTGGACACTAATCGACAGACAGCCTGTCACTCAAAGCGGTCCACACTTAAGTATGCCTAACTTTAAACCTTAATACATGTAAACAGATGAGTTACATAAAAATGTGTTGTCTTGAATGTTGAAATTGGGTATAGAGACCAAAACCATTTTTGCACCAGGCTGTAAACATGTTTATTTCTGCTGTAAAGTTGGGAATTTTAACATGGGGGCTTATGGGCATCTACTTGCTTTTGGAGCCAGCCTCTACCGGCCACTCGATGAACTGCAGTTTTTGGCACTCCCAAGAAAAATTTATTTGAGCATCATAAACTTAATTTCCTGCATTCTGGTTATATTTCTATGCACTAAATTATGGTGGAAATGTCTTTATTTCTTCAAAGGAAAAATAAAATTCAGGCAGCAGGTGACAATTTAAAATATCAAAATAAAATGTAATATAATGCAGTGAAGCTCTTCAGCATTCAGCAAGTATTTATTTTCCTGTGTATCAACTTTTTAAATTTCACGTTATCTGTGCCGAGTCAACACACATGTAGGCATGATTTACTCTTCCCTCCATTTTGTGTGTTTTGTTTGGGGAAGTAACCTCTTTATATGTGAATGTGGCACCTCTTCACGTAAATTATAAATTAATTCATTGACAAACTTGTGAACTCTGATAAATTCTACTTGTTGCAGCATGATTTCTGCTCAAGTTTAAAACTTTATGAGCATTTGAAATATATCTCACATGTCCTCTGAGATTTTAAGTTTTAATATTTTGAGAAAAAAAACTTGTAATATAATGACAATAAATTTGTAATCTGTCTAGAGTAAAATCAGAATACTTCCCTGGTGCCCTGTTGTCTGCTGTGCATTACATGACTGCTCTGGTGTTATGGCAGTATCCCCCTCAGACCATGTGACACAGAACCGTATCTGGGACTCTCTGAATGAGATGAAGTATAAGTGGCTGTGCACTGCTTATATATCAAAGGTGGAAAACCGAAACAAATAGAAAATGCTCGAGATCAGGCATAAATCTTATCATTGTGTGGCTTATTGTCCACAAAAATGTTAGCTTCACCACCTGTGAAAGTGTGCAGCCCACAGCCACTTCCCTTGGTTTTGCAGCAGGAGGCACATGCAGTAACACAGACAGAGCTACCGGTCAGAGGATGCACATCTAGCTGACACTACCAGTTGTTGCTAGAACCTCTCAGACGTTACAAAGAAACAGTGAAGCCAATCCTATTAGCAATACTGGCTAAGGGAGGCAGGACTAGATCTATTAACAGTTAGTGAGCTACTGAAATAGAGACTATTGGACAACAGTGGTTATATTCTGTTTTTTTCATCAAAGTTATTTCTGGGGACCATGTTCCTACCCTCCGTAATTCTATCACCTTGACCCTGGAGGTTGCTGCTTATTTGAGACAAACACTTCCACATTTGGTTTATGGCCTTGCAAGCTGCACATCCTATCTACTTAAATTAATTAATATGATTTGTCAATGTAACACCACCTACAACTTTTAAACAAAGACAAGTTATTAGTTGTTTTGTTTTGCTATGTCTTTTGGTCCACACATCTCTGATTTACTCCCTCTTTGCCTCCCACCACATCTCCTCTCGCCGAGGCTTAATCTGGCGTAGACACAGACCCTTCTCACAGCAAACATTTTGATTTGTCCAAACACAGGTGTAACTAATACGATTATTAACGGCCGCGTTCAGTTTAGGTGTTGCAGTGCCAAGGCTTTCCCGTTGTGCATGCTGGCTCACTGGCATTACATTCTGGCACACCTAAGTGGAATGGAACCATCATTAATGCTATTAGTGACACCTGCGCTTTTTATAAAATGACAAGTCAAACCTCTGGCACGAGAAAGCTGTATCATTAAACAAACAGATCTCCATTTGCGGTGGGTATACTGGCATAATTGCAGCACCAAATTTGACAGCAGTGTGATAACATTTTAAATTTGGTGTTTAACCCTCTGCCAGCACAGTGGCCCAGTCACACAGGCGTTTATTACAGCAATATTTCATACCAAATTCATCTTTCTGGAGTGAAATCTTCACTTCTGTATTAGAGCTGGTTTCACTTTAGCGGTTTGGCAGCTAAACATGCATGCAGGCAGTTGAGTGCGATCTCTTTGTGTGTACTGGGAGGTAGCAGTGGCTGGCACAGCACTGCAGTCACAGCTGCAGGTAATTTAGTAATCAGTACTAATGTGTATTTATCTCTCCTGCAGTGAGGCTGGAGACTCCTCCACTGATTACACATGCTAGAACCATCACCTGGACTGGGCTGCAGCAGCTAGTTGTAAATCCATCACTGTCCATCCATTCATCCACCCATCCATCCATCCTGTTCGTCTCCTTTTTTAGTTCTTTGCAACAACTGCCTAGTTTCAAACAAGTGATTTGAGACAGCCTTTTGTAAATATAAGCATGACTCGTTTTTATTTAGTTTTGAATTTGCCATACTCACGTAGTTTGAAACGAGTGTGAAATATAAAAAAATATGCTATCCAGGCCAGCATTTTTGTTGGCATTTATTTTAGCGATGCTGAAATCTCCGCTTAGTAAATGTGACCATTCTAACTAACCTTAAGATGTATTTCACTTTATTTGCTTTTTCTCTTTCAATAAACTACCTGCAAAGTACAACCTACCCAAGACACATTTTTTCCGATATTTACAGATCAGACAATATGTTTGCTCAAATATACCTTGCTTTCCTGCAGAACCTGATACCAACCAGGTCGACATGTTTCTTTCATTCAATCCACTGTACAGAGGTGCACTCTCTAAATTATATAGAAACATCTCAATGCTGACACGTTCACCCCCAGACAGGATAAGGCAGCCTGGGAACAACATCTGGGACTTACATCTTCAGACCAATGGGTCTCTGTTCTTTCAACAATACATAAATCCTTCTTCTTCTGGCATATGTCCTTAGACCTTCAGCTCTGTTGAGGCAAGCCAGTCCAGTGTTGCATCGTCCAGGTCAGTTAGACCATGGTCCATGATCGCCATTTGGTGGCTGGTGTTTGGGGCAGCTGGTTCTTCACAGTTTGTAGTGGATCCCCACATTTGCAGTGGGCTCTGTCTGAGAGACCCCATTTTTGCATTGCTAACCCCAAACATCCTACGCCTGTCCTTAGGCGGTTAAAGATTGTCCATTGTTTTCGGGGCAGGTTCTGGCCGGGAACATCTGTGGGGTCTTCAGTGTAGTGGTGGAGCCTTGACGGTTCTGCTGACTTCCATTGGTCCCTCCATCTTGCCTTGACCCAGGCAGCCTTGGAGGTATCAGATGGTGTTGTATAGAGCAGTTCTTAGGCATGTGTGGCAAAGAGGTGCCAGGACTTGAGACACAAGCACAGTGGTGTCTCCGTAGCGATCTTGTGGAGGAGGTGGGATTCACTCGTCTGTGCCCTTTGAGGGAGGGCCAGCATGGCTGCTTCTTGTCTGACCTCTGCTGGAGCAATACCAGCGAGGACAGGCAGTTGGTTTGTTGGGGTGGCTTGTAGGGATCCGCAGAAAGTCCATAGGGCGGCGTAGAGTGCAGTGTCCAGGTTCTTTGCATGGGGGCTACAGATCCACACTGGAGCACAGACCTCGGCGGCTGAAAACACCAAGGCTTTGGTGGAAATTCGCAGTGTCTTCGTCGTGGCTTCCGATGAGGTAACAGCTAGACGGCTTATCAGCGCAGCATAAGCTGTTGGCTTTGCCTTGACACTGACCAGGCGTTGTTTAAATGACTGTTCTGTCAAGCTTTACACCCAGATATGTGGGGAAGGGCTGGAACTATAGCCTGACGCTATCGATCATGATGTTTAGTTTGCAGTTCGATACGCATAAATCCTCTCTCTGCACAAGACATTGCTTATTACAATTTAAGGTGGTCCAAAATGTCCACATCTAAGATTAAGATATCTAGCATCTACCCTGATACAACCCCCACCTGTGACAAATGCAAAAACAATGATGTCACCCTGATCCATATGTACTCGCTGTGCCCTCACTTACAAAAACCCTGCCTAAAATCCTTAAACTACTGCTGCCTTGTTTGGCATCACTGGTGGAGATGATCACCACCTGACACCTGCAGAGCACCGTATGGTGACTTTTCCTTTTCCCTTGGCGAGGCGCGCTATCTTGCTCAAATGCAAGGAAACTGCCCCGCCCACATCTGGCCAGTGGCGTCAAGCCATTATGTCCTGCCTAAATTAGAGATGCTGCACTTCTCTGCCAGTGGTTCAAAGAAAAAGACCTGGGGACCCCTTTTGTCTCATTTCCATAACACCCAAACAACATCAGCTCTCAATGTGTTCTGATTCAGCCCTTGACATAAAAAAGTAAAGGCTGACTCCATGGAGGTTGCTACTCTGCTTATTAAATTCCAGACATTGTGCCTCATAAGTTTTTAAATGGAGGCAAAAAACTGGGGACAGGAGGATGGGTGGGGGGTGAAAGTGAGAGGGCTGTTGTATCATATGAGATATTACTGTAATCGCCTCAGGGTTATGTTTACTTTTGTTTGTTCTGCACACTGAAGTATTCTGTGTGGCAATGTGGAATGTGTCTGCCCAACCCTGACATTTTTTTTTGAAAACCTTTATAAAATTATTTTGAAACTTAAGATGTTGAAGATGTATTAATCTTGGAAAGATGGTCTTTTAAAAAAAACTGGGCTGCCTGTATGGAAGAATGACACAAAACTTTTGAATCTAGTGCTACATGAAAATAAAAAAACAGAGGAAAAGGAGGTGGCATTTGCTTTTGCTCAAGAGGTTAAAAACCTACAGCTATCAGAGTGCACTGCACCACATGGGAACAATAAAAGCGTTTGCTAGTGGGTGACGTAATGCGAGTTGCCTGTCCGAAAACAATATGGCTGCTGGCTGGTAACAAATGGTGTTACAAAGTTTACAAAGCTTCACACAGGTCGTGAGTCCTGAAAGAAAACTTTTTAAAAAGATGCAGTTGGCCTATATCTCAGCATTTCATTCATTTCTATAAAGAAAACTAAGTGGAATTGTTATTTTAAGGTTTAGATTATTATGCAAGCAATAACATTAAAAAGGAACTCTCAGGATAAGGGCATGGGGATGACCTAAACACAAGCTATACTCTCAGAGCATTCACTCTGCTAAACAGCCTCATCCTGCATTAGTAAATCATGTAGTTAAAACAGCCAAAGTGCTAATAGACTAATGGCCAGGCATCAAGAGGAAAATGCTGAATTTGTCAAAAAAGAAGTCTGTTAAGGACACGTAAGCCATTTATGGTTGGAAAAAACCCCAACAAGAAATAAAAAACAGATGGAGAAAAATGTAAAATAAATAAATAAAAATACTTAAAAACATCAGAAAAACATCTGAGGCAATATTGACAAAAAAATAATCTGCTAAAATTCATCCTAATTGCTTGTTTTACTCAAATTTTCTGCTATTATTGTGTTCACTGTTTAGGTTAATTATGCAATTTATCAGTTGTTCTGTATTGTTATGGTTAAGGTTAGAGAAAAGGTTAAAAAGGTGCTGTAATGAAGAAGTGCAGCCACTCTTTATTCTTGTCAATATCTGGTCTCTGTCCTCCTACTCTTGTTGAAACCCCCTGACCAAACAGTAACATTATCTAGTGCAGTAACTCCCACATGATTCTTCACCGACTCCCCACTAACAAACACTACCGGCTGAGTGCAGTGCCAAGCCAAGTCAGGACACCTTTGTGTGGAATTAAATTCAGGTCAGTGCTTGCTGGGTGAATGCTTTTGCTTCTGTAACACCCGGGACCCCCATGCCTCGCTGTCTTGCCAGCTGAGAACAATTTCTCTCCAAACGAAACTGTATATCTGCAAGATGAAATCACAATACCCAAGGCTGCCATTTTAGCATATTGGCAATGACAGAACAACTGCGGGCTTTACAGTTGCATAAATTAACTCAACAGCATGGCAATGCTTTGAGTGGGCCTGCTGTAGGAGAGAAAAATGATCAATTCCTGGAACACGCTATCAGGAACAAACTGTGTGGCCAATCACACATATTGCACTTGCCAAACTGTTCTGAGCAGTGCCATTTGTTTCAGACACCTACAGCTCTAAATTTTGGGTGACCCTGGCCTCACACTATTGATAGGTTGTCAGTAGTGAATACATGTACTTACCAGCATTGTAGTAGCGGTCCAGTTTCTCCCATAGGGGCTCATCCTCACGCTGGAGATGAGACAGCTTGAGAGGTTCATAGATAGAACCTGAAGAAGGACACATTTGTTACGCACAAACTCCACAAGTGTTCAAAATATCTGCCTACAACATCCTTTTCTAAAGGTTGTCTGATGGATCCTGAGTCTGAATCATGTCTACTTATCTTTATTAAAGGGGTCGTTTGGATTTATTAAAGTGGGGTTGTATGAGGTTCCTAACTGTACCAGTGTGTTACATACAGTAGATGTCTGTCAGCACACCCCCAGTTTGGAGAAGCAGCAGGAGTGCCAACACGGAAGCTAGGCAATGCACTGCTGTGGATGGGGGCAGCAGCAAAATATATTTTAGCCACCTAAATAAATCAATATCAGTTTAAGTCGATTCTATATTGAGAGCATTTCCACAGCTTTACCTCTCTGTCACACAGCCTGTTCTGACGGGGAGTCAGTTCCCCATCTATGTTCTCGTCAAATACACCAGACTCCACTGACAAAAACAGTGATTTAACATAGCTGAACACAGGAGCTGCTGCTCTACCACTGCCTCAATCAGATAGTTAGTTTGTTTTATTGTGTGACTTTGGTGAATCCAAAATAACCCTTTTAGATGCCAAAGTCACACAATAACACAAACTAACTATCTGATTGAGTCAGCGGTAGACCAGCAGCTCCTGTGTTCAGCAATATTAAATCATTGTTTTTCTCAATGGAGTCTGGCTTTAAAGAGAGCAATATAAAGCTTAAAATGATATTGATTTTTTAGGGCTGGACTTTTCTAGGTGGCTAAAATACATTCTGTTGCTGGCCCTTCCACAGCAGTAGATTGCTTAGCTTCAATGTTGGACTACTGCCTGCTTCTCCAAACTGAGGGCGTGCTGACTGACATCGACTGTGTGTAATACACTGACTATGGTTAAGTACCTCATACAGCCCCACTTAAAAGGATCCAAACTATCCCTTTAACATTGTGACTTAATGACTAAACTGGACTGAGGTAAAATGGATAAAGTATCATGGTTTTCATGTGAGAGTTACGAAGTGATTGCTCATTTTTTTCATTCTTAACAATGGTTCTATTTCCTTTATTCCAATATGTAGCCTGGATGTGAAAAAGGTCTGCAGTTAGGAGCAGCTTGTGAATACCCCATTCACCCATCTAACTCTCTTGTTCCCAGTTAATTTAAGAGAAAATTATGAAGCAGAGGAAATAATAAAAAACAAACAATAGACACATGCCATCAGTAAATTCTGTTTTTCACTGCAACACACTGCACCACAAAGGGCTCAGCACACAAAACAATATTCAGGCCCGGAGCTACAAATTCAAATGGTAATGTGGCTCACCACCAGATATTTCTGAACATTTTCCTCTGAGCTGAGAGAGAGCCGGAGTTTGAGGGAAACCCCCATCTGTTAGACTTTCTCTATTTTCAGACACTTTTCCCTTTGCTGAGATTTGCATTTTAATAGGTTCGACCTTGGGTCAATACCACAGGTACTGAAAAATTCACATTCTGGCTGAAATTAGCATAATTTCCATCAGCTTAAAAGTTGCAGGGGACAAAGCCAATCCATCTCTTTATAGATAACACTTTAAAAGAGCATAGAGGAAGTCCAATATTGCAATTTTAATTTCTAACGTGAGATCAGACAAATGTGGCAAGTCGGTGTTTAACTGGATTTAAACAATCCCATGACTAACTTCACTGGTGCCGGCCTCTAACACTGTTATAGATGCAGTATACTATATGGCTTTATTAACACTGTACATTTATTAAGTGTCACTTCTGGGTTTGTCATGTTTACTGTGGAGGAACAAAAAAAATATTCATGTAGCTCAAGCAACACAAGACACACTGTCAACAGTACGAAGATTATAGGTAATATTACACTATTTGTCCATCAGGTTTGCGAACAGCCCAACAGAGCTTGAGCATGTGACTGTCTTCTGTTTTGTTTTATCAAAGATTACAAAATAATTATGGTTCAATTTCAACATAAGCTGGTTACCTCATAAAAGCGAAACAAAGTAACCAATATGAAACAATATATGAAAATACTTATATCAATAGTAACTTCAAGAGGATGAGGAAAGGGAGATATAGTAATTGCTTATTTGTGATTTCCAATTAAAAACACATGAAGGCAAACATTGTTTCTGTGATGGTGGAACAATTATGTTAGGACTTATTATAACCTTCTCATGTCCAGATAACAAAATGGTTTTCTTGTGATCTTTCCCCCGTATCGTCTCTGGCCTTCTGTGTGTGGCAGACTGCATTGTTTTCCTCGGATATGCTGCCACTACTTACCAAGTCTTTGAACTTTCCGACGGGGCCGGGCATTCGCAGCCACTGAGGCGGCCATTCTCAAAAGGTGAAATTAAGGCCAATGGTCTCTCTCAGCTAAATCACAAATCTACAGCAATTCACAGGAAGGAGTTAATAGCACAGAGTTAGATTTTAGACATGCATGAATCAACAATGAATTAACATGATCATGAACAACATGCAAGGAATTACAGTGCATTGTATTTGTTTAGGAATGCAGGTAATTTTAATCCTTTAGAGATACAGATGATGAATTACTATATGATGACAATGCAATCATGAGAAGGGCTTCAGCAGAATAACTACATCACTACAAAAGGACAGCACATGATTGATTATTGCACTTTATGCTCCATAACATTTACTTCAAAATGCTATGATCCCAGAATGCTGCACTGCTGTGTTAATGCTGCTGTCAAATGAAACCTGGGAGAATGGATGCACCTTATTACATGTTAAAATTAACAGAAAAGTCATACTATTTGCTCTATGATCAGGATATGTTTACATATGTATGACTATGATTGCAGATACAGATTTCCCAAACTACAGCAGTTATTGTGACACCACTTTATGATTTATGAAAGTAATGTTATGGAATTTTTATTTAGCACACCCAACGATGTATCACCACAGCCAAGCAGTACAGTACGTTTACAATCACAGCAGTCATTCTGTTGTGGATTTATAATGTG
Source organism: Epinephelus fuscoguttatus (assembly GCF_011397635.1). Lineage (NCBI taxonomy): Eukaryota > Metazoa > Chordata > Actinopteri > Perciformes > Serranidae > Epinephelus > Epinephelus fuscoguttatus. Next base: position 11,462,246 of record NC_064753.1, read on the forward strand.
GATGTAAGTCAAGATCTGATTATAACTGGTGGTGTTTTTCTCAGTTTCATCACTACAAATAGTGATCATATGTGTGGTGATAAATAACACTTAATGTGGTGTTTTTATATTTACATTGTAGTACAGTCTTCAAAGTATCATGATGGGATCACTTTTGCAAGTGCCAGACTGACTCCCAGTGCAGGGATAACACAGCCTACCAGATTTCCACAGGCCCTCGACTCACACCTCATGCAGCGCACACAGTACAGTCTACTGTGAGTGGGATATAACAGCGAAATGAGACCTGCTGAGAAGGTCTTAAAATAGCCTCCGAGTGCTGCACATTTACATCTCTGACCTTTCAGGCTTGTACCGTCACTGCAGTGGACAAATTAAATGGGAAGCTAGAGACAAGTGTAACCCCTGTGTTTCGGTGGATTTACAAACAGACAGTCTCACACAAGCACCGTCACAACAGAAGCAATCGGGCGCGTCACACTGCACGGTGTCATGCAAAGTAAGAAGTCTGACCTGATCGTTTTGATCGGGCTTTGAATTCCAGGAGTTTCCAGCCGACATCTGCCAAGTTCGCCATGTTTACACCATGGTTTCAGAATAGTCAAATTTGCTACAAAAGTTTAAGTATTTCCGGTATTGTCCTTCAAAATAAAACAGCGTCAGTAAACCCCGTTACACAACAGAAATGTAAAACGTTTACGTGGCATTTTAGATAAGAAATTATAGCAAAAAGTGTCAATTCATATAAACTAGTATCAACGTAGTGTACTTACTATGACACATTCCGTTAAATTACTCTTTTCATCCTGAAAAATGTATTTATTCTGAAGACAAACTTCCTTAACTTCCGGTATAGCGCTCGCTATCTTATTTTAGCTTCATACAGCTATTAACTGTCAAACTACCCGCAGCACGACACTGACGTAAACGAGGAAATCCCAATATCTCATTGCTAACGCTTATTTCAGTGCATAGCTTTCCCCTCTTCCTAAAACATTAAAAAAAAAACAGTGCAGACGTCCAACTTTAAAGTATGTATTTAATATAATGCGTCATTTTGATAACGAAGCTGCTATTTCACGCTGCCGCAAAGCTGTGTGCCGTATTACAGTCGGTGTTGTTGTGAGGAGCTGCACTGAAACAAGGATGTGGATATTCAAGTTCAATATTTTCGCCTTTTTATTACTTTTTGTGGGTCAGTATAAGGCATTTGCGCTTCAGGATGTAACGGGCGACCTTTTCGGTGCCGAAAATTTTGGGAAGGTGGCGGCGTTTGGAGATTTCTACGCGGATAAGCAGACAGACATCTTCATTATCAGAGAGCGTATGTTAAAGTCTCAGTAATGTTACTGTGCTTCCAGTTGTATTATACGTCACAAATTATGTTTAGTGTTTTACAGATATGTATTGTATGTTTTATTGTAGGCGGTAGATATTATAACAATGCATCTAATAGCCGTAAATATTTCCGTAAATTGCCACATAACGTTATACTCAGGCTATTTAACATATGGTCCTGTGGTGACTATACATTATTTGCTTTACATATTTGAAAACAACTAAACTGTCGTGGTGGAGATTAAATTAGCTTTAATTAGTATACATGCTCATGTTGACTTCTTACTTTTTCAGAGTCTGAACTGGTGATATTCTTGGCTGACTCGAAAACACCTTACTTCAAGCCCAAACTTAATCTCACAAAGGACATTTTCCCAAGGTACATGTGACTTTAAGTGCTTTTTAAGTTTTAATACTTTCCATTTACACATCACATGTAACATGTCCTAATTTCCTACCGTTTGTCAGTACTGGGGAGGGGACTCATGTTTTAGGGTGGTTGTGTTTAGTTTTTAGGAGGGAATAGTTATATATAAGGGCACCATTACTTGTTCTGATTTTAATGGACAATATTTCTGTTCAGTGAAACCGTCATCACCGGCGTGGTTCCTGGGGACTATGATGGAGACTCTCAGATGGATGTCCTTCTTACAACCCAGATCCAGCGCTCCAGTGCGACGACGGTTTTCATATTTTGGGGGAACAACCAGACATTAGGTACAGCCTCAGTGAATGGGTGCTGAGGGCGGGTGGAGGCCAGAGATCAAGTATTTAACTGGCCCATGCTTCTTGGCACATATGATTTCATAGGCCCCAGCAGCATATTAATATGTACTGTGATACACATTTTTGACTCCTCTGGTGGGAGAATGTGCAGTAAAACTAAAGCTGAGCAGACATTTTTTACAGCAGACATTTTGACTTGGTCAAACACAGGTGTTACTTATATCATCACTGATTGCCGGTCAGTGGAGCCATCGTTAATTTTATTAGCTTCACCTGTGCTTTTGTTGCAATGACAAGTTAGAATGTCTGTTGCAGAGCAGGTATATGAAGCAGTTTCATTTGGAAATAATAAATATAAATCCACATGCAAAGTACAATATAGACAGTTTTTTTAAAGTGTAGAAAAGAAACTCTCATTGTCAATCAAATCCAGGATGCCCATTTTGCCCTCAAGTGCAATGTCAGTAAAGTTAGAGCACCTTTTGCCATCTCTGTGGGAAAATATTGGCAATTAGGGTAAAGTTCAACACCTACATAGTGTTGATTTAAACAAGCAGGCTAAATGTGTGCTATAAAAAAGACAAGGAAAAAATACAGTACCTGAGTATAAACTCACCAGCCTGTGTTTTATGTAAAATTTGTTAATAAATTTGTACTTTACCATTTAAGGCCCATTTTTTTTGCTGTAAGACAGGCTGCAAACAAAGAAAAGAAAACCTGTACTTGATTTTTTTTTTGTGCCCAACTCAATATTTAATTCAACTTGGTTCAGACCTGTCGACATCATAATTTTTTTTAGCCTGTTTAGACCACAGCTGTCTTTTTGTCAGACCAACCATTACTCATGGCCTTTTGAAACTGTTCATTTTCTACAGATAAGAGTGGGTGGCTCATGCTGAACAAGACCTTTACAGATCAACCTCTTGTTATGGAGTAAGTATCAGTCTGGATGGTGTTTACAATGTTTTTCCAATTCAAAATATATGTTTGATTCACTTTTTTTATTGTTGTTGTTGTTGTTGTTATTATATATCCAATCGTACATGGGATTCAAGATGTCATCATACTGTACTGTACTGTACTGTACACTGACTTGCAAGTTTATTAAATACACCTGTGCAATAAAATGAAAACCATTAACATATCCTAAATTCCGCCCCCTGTATTTAAGCAAATTGATGTGCACAACATATTTGAAAGACTTCAGTAAAATGCTTTCCAATACAACACGACCACTTGACCGTGGCCTGAAAAATGACCGTGGATTTACGTCTCTCTGAAAGTGGCAACAAGTTTGTACAGTATGTACCTAATAACCTGTTTTTAAAAAAAGTGAAACTCTTTCCACAGTTTCAATGGGGATATGGTCCCAGACATCTTTGGAGTCACCAACCCCCCCATGACTGAAGTGTGCTATCTCACCACCAGGTAATGAAGTCATTCTCAGCCTCACTGAATATGTTATATTTGTTTGTAATTTTATCATGCCTTGAACTACTTTAAAAAATGTGTGGCTGTTAAATCCTGCCATTACCTTGCATTTTTTTCTCCCATTAAGGATTCCAGATTGGAGGACTGCACTGAGTTCATCTGTCAACATGCGCACCCCTCACTCTAATGCTTTCATTGACCTCAACAAGGACTTCACTGCTGGTGAGTCAATGATGTTAAAGCAGTGTCTAACGGTGATAAACAAATGTAAAATGCTTTGGATTTATTTTCAGAGCACACAGCATACTCTTCAGGGAAGATGTGCTTAACACCTATCTCATATCTGTTGTAGCCTATAAATATATAAAGATATATTCATATATATATATATATATATATATATATATATATTAAAATAAGGTTTTATGACACTTTTAAATATATGTTTAAAAGTGTCACAAAACCTTATTTTAACACTGACAAAACATTTTGCTTTATAACAGCAGATTTCATAAGCTAAGTGGTCATGTAACCTGCTACTCATGTAGGGTTGTCTGGGAAGAGAATTACTTAATAGGATGCATTCAAATTAGAGGTTTAAACTGGAGATCATGTGACACTACATCAAGGTTTTACTCTAGAGCAAGGTAGTTTGTCATTTCTAATCGTCTTTTTCTCACTGTTAGTCTAAAATGGCCTTTTTTCATCTATTTATATGGCATTACCCTCAAAAACTCTAAAAACAAAACAGAAATCCTTCTTATCTAGGTATTTGAAGTGTTTCCTTTCAGTACCACAGGTAGACCATTCTCAGAACTCTGGAAAACAATTCCTAAATGGATCATTGCAAAACCAGCTCTTTGTTTAGCTGTACAAATTCCGCACATCAGGGACTGGCCAAAACTCTTCCAGAATAAAGAGTTTTTTGTAATGGTGCCACAGGATGATGAAGTGAGGATGACTAACTTTGAGCATTTAAGTGAACACAGTTATAAAAGTATATTCAACCCCCCTCAGACCCCAGTGCTTCATTGATTCATTATAACTCTGACCTAACACATTCCTTCATTTTGTGTCTTATTCTTCCTCTGTGGTCCTGCAGTGTTTCCCTACACAGATCAATAGGTGTTAGTAATGTTTTAGGAGAAAGCTAGTTATAAAACAAGCCACGGTTAAGTTCTGCATTAAGACACAAGAAGCCAAAATGGAACAAAGAAGTACCGGTGCTGAAATGGCAAGTCCTTTGGGGTTTAATTCTGCACATTTATGCTTGTGGCACAATTGGTATTGGTTGGAATGTTTGTGTAGTGGACAGTGGTGAAAAGTAATAAAGAATTTACTAACTTACATTTACTTATGTACAATTCTGACATTCATGAACCTTACTTGAGTGTTTCTATTTTCAGCTACTTTGATTTTCCTTAGAAAATACCAAGATGAGTTTACTGCCCTTTATCACATTTTAGGATTAAACCAGTGGTTTCAAAGCTTATTTCGCTTGTGTCCCCTTACAAAAACAAGCAGTGTACAGCTGGTACCCCTTATCATCTTTCATATGTCTATGAGTTTTTTGGTTTTACCACGGACTTTCCCATACATTTTTTCTTCTTTCCTCTCCCGTCAATCAAATCACGACCCCTCAGATTTCTTGTGACTTATGAGCATTTGGTGGGCCCCAACCCCTAGGCTGGTAGCAACAAGACTAAATTACCTAACAGTAAAATACATTGGCAACTGTGGCTGAGGAGGTAGAGCAGTCATCAGTGGTACGATACCTGACCCTTGCAGTCTACATGTCGAAATGTCCTTGGGCAAGTTACAGAACTCCAAATTACTCTTGGCTGACATGACTCACATCGGTGTGTGAGTGTGCATGAATGATTATCTTGAGCAAATGGTACCTTGCATGGTATCCTCAGCCACCAATGAATGAATGTTATATATGTGTGAATAGGTGAATGGTACCTGTGTTGTAAAGTGCTTTGAAAAGTGCTATAAAAATGCAGTCCATTAGCCATTTACTTACTTATTATTGGATAAGTATGCCTATTAATAATTGAATCATGTCATATACAATAACATCAGCTGTTTTTCTAAAGAACGAGCACTATTAATTTTTGATACTTTCAGCATGTTTTGCTACTAATACTTATTTTCTTTTACTTACTGCGGAATTTGAATGTAGGACTTTTATTTGTAGTTTTATCTACAAATATAGTATCTCCATCCTGATAAACAGTGGTATTCGCTGGGGCTCAGGATTTATACGTTCCCTATTTAAATAAAAAAAAAAAATTCTGGCTATTTTGATTATAAAAAATTGACAATTAGCTGAAAAAGAGATATTGATAGATATTTAGATATATATGTCTTTAATAGTATTTTTTTTTTTAATATAGTGTAGTTTTTTTGGGGGGGGGGGGGGCTGAAATCCACAGAAATCGCATTCCACAAAGTTTCCCCTGAGGAACTCCAGGAACCAGACAAGAGACCAAAACATACATTTAATGCCACCAATTTTCAAGTTGACTGAGAGAGAACGGAATAGCCATTTTCTTCACCAGTGAATGGAGAAATCACCTCGTTCTTGTTTTACAGCATCTCACTGCTGTCCTTCTGCCCACTAAGTGTAGCGCTGTCACTTAGACTTATGGGAGGATTTTTTTCCCCCTCTGGAAACTAATCCTCGTATTTAAGGTAATCAGAGAGGATTTAGTCATGTCATACTCACTGCAGGTATCTTTTTGTGCTGTGTGGTTTTATTCCCAGGGCTGTCACAGTTTAACCAGAGAGCAGGTTTTGATTCATATTCAGTCTGTTTAGGGATTAACAGAAAGTCAATAAACTTCCACTTTTTTTGTGGCAGACTCGAATAAATCCCAGTAGCAATATTTGGTGTTTTGGGGTTTATTTTAATACAGATTGGATTGTGTTGGGGCATCATTGGTTTTTTGTGGCTTCATGAAGTATTCTGCAGTTCAGTCAGAGTGATAGCCTGCATGTCAGCCTATCTTTCGCTCTTTTTGATAGGCCCTGCACAGCCTATCTGTTTGTAAGTCACCTATCACTTCCTTTCCACCACCCATGTGACCATCACACGCACAAGGACAGTGATCATTAAATCCTTGTGACCTCTTAAGTGTGTTCAGCTGCGTTCAGTTTGCCGTGGGTGAATGTGCTGCTGGAACAACAGAGCGGGAGGGGGACAGCCAGTGGAAAAAAAGCCTACTGCACATCTTGTGGATGTCAGATGCTTTGGCTGCCTCTGTCTGCGGGAGCATGCAGATGAAGGGCGAGAGAGAGAGAGGAGCAAGGCAGGCAGGAAAGGAATGGAGAAATAAAGCTGAGTCGGAGAGGATGAATGGTTGGATAAATGGTTTGAAAGAAAAGGATGGTAGGAGAGATAAAGGGCAGAGGAAGGGTGGGAGGGGGATGAGCAAGGCGGTGGGTGACTCTTCAGCATGGCTTAGCTCACTGTCTGCTGTGACCACCTGCTCCTCTAAGCGGCACCGGCTGGAGCATCACCGTGTGGCTTAAGTAGGGAGAGTGTGAGTTTTAAAGACAATCTGGGTTTCATTTAGCCAGTTTAAGATAAATTAGAGTTGGAAGCTTTTCAACTGCCATTGATATTTTTAAAGATTCATATTAGGCTTGGGGCGGCACGGTGGTGTGGTGGTTAGCACTCTCGCCTCACAGCAAGAGGGTTGCCGGTTCAATCCCGGGTGTGGGAGCCCTTCTGTTCGGAGTTTGCATGTTCTCCCCGTGTCAGCGTGGGTTCTCTCCGGGCACTCCGGCTTCCTCCCACAGTCCAAAGACATGCAGATTGGGGACTAGGTTAATTGATAACTCTAAATTGTCTGTAGGTGTGAATGTGAGTGTGAATGGTTGTTTGTCTCTATGTGTCAGCCCTGCGATAGTCTGGCGACCTGTCCAGGGTGTACCCTGCCTCTCGCCCGATGTCAGCTGGGATAGGCTCCAGCCCCTCCGCGACCCTCAAGAGGATGAAGCGGTTAGAAGATGAATGAATGAATAAATATTAGGCTTGTTTGAGATGAACTGCGCTTCACCTTGAACGTGGTCAGGATTAGGAAGCAACAGCTGGGGGCTGTGAGAAAAAAGCCGTGGTCAAGTCAGACAGTTTCCAGCAGTATTTAGTATGCACAGGAAGTCAGAGAAACACTCACATCCTGTTAGTTCTGATTCCGATGTGTATATGTCTATCTCACGCTCCATTATACCCTCACTTGTGAACAAGACCCTAGGATATTGAACTTCTTCACTTGGGGCAGTAACTCTCCCGACCCAGAGGGGGCAGTCTACCGTTTTCTGGCAGAGAACCATGACCTCAGACTTTGAGGTGCTGACTATCATCCTGACTGCCTCACACATGGCTACAGACCGCCCCAGTGCATGCTGGAGGTTACAGTGACACAAATCTAACTGGAATGCATTGTGCGGGACTTGGCGGTGATCAATTCTATGCAGGCCTGGTTCATCTCAAACAAGCCCATTGTAGCCAACAGCTCATTGCAGGACCGTTGTACATATTGCATTGGATGTATCTTGGAATGCCTAACCCAGAACATTTTACTTAGAAAAAACGCCCTGTATATCACTTGTAACTGTTGGCAACCAACATCAGCAATGTTGTGTCTAGGATACATGTCGCATCATATGTATTTGCTTCTTTCATTGTCCCTCTGGGTATCTAGTCTTCTGGTGTTTATTAATGTTTTGGCCGAAATTTGCCAAACATTATTCCAGGCATCTCTAGCCCCATAAATTTATAGCTCAGAGTGATTAAAGATGCCTTAAAATTGTTTAATATTAATGAGCATAAAAAGAGGGTATGAATGCACATTAATCTTAATTCATCCATATTAAGACATGCAGAGTTGAGTTACTGTGGGGAATAAGTGTAAAACTCTTGAATATGCAAATTGCATAAACGGGGGAAAATGAAAAAGTTTAAAAAAGGTATTTGAATTGCACAGAGGCCTCATAAAGGATCTGGCAGATATTGGTGGGGGTGAAGTTTCGATGTAATTATATGATTCAGTTTAATTTTTTTTTCTGGTCCTTTGGTTTATGTGGAATTACAGTATAAGTGTAGCATCTTAATGAGTGTGTCTAAAATCATTGTGCAGGAAAGGGATTTAACTAGATCTACAGAAACCGGCAATCACTGGACAAAATAAAGAAACACATGAAAACACAAGATAGCAAAACAAATGAAAGCTCGTAATGAGTCTTTATAGTGGAAGTGAGACACCTCTCCTCTTATCGTTTTCAGCCAGCTTCTCATGTTGGGAAGCCCTAAGTGTCCCCTCTCTCACCTATTGGTACAGTAATACAGTGGGGTATTTTGTTAGTGCGGTCCAAAGAGGATGAGGGCTGTTTCAGGGCCGTGTCACGACTCCAATCTCAGTCCAATGTCATAGCTGTAAACAGTCCCATGGTAGTGTATTGGCTGGCCTCACTACATCAGCACTGCCAGAGAAAAAAAAAGTCTGGAATTGTTTCCTGGCCGGTGTCAAGGCCTCATTTAGCCCGCTTATTGGACTCTCCAGCCAACCAACCTGGCGGCGACATACTGCATATGGCTCGTAATCTCTTTTGTTACTATCGTCCTCTTCCAGCCAGTGTCTGTAACAGCAATGCATTCATAACAGCTTTGTGTTGATGCTCTTTTGTTTCCCAGTTATTTTGTCTCTGTCCTCACACATTGAGGGATTTCAGGTCTATTTAAGGAAGTTGCTTTTTTTTTCCAGCTCATTGTATGACTTTTGTACGTTTATACATTTGTACGTGTATTCGTATCGAAGTGTTACTGTACACTACAGGACATTCGGTTCAGTATGCTACATCCCCACTTTGGTACACCCTGTTACCCAAACAATTACTGTCAAAATAGTCTATTATGTACTTCTCACTGCTGGAACAGAAATTCTGGGGCATGAATTTTACCTGGGAAGTATTGGCAATGCAGCAGTTGCTGTCTACCAGCTGTACATATAGCATGCAAGGTGGCTTAGTTCAGTTAGAGAAACATAGTCACACAGAGCTGGAGGCAGAGATTTTTTTTTTTTTTTAATGACAAAAGCATGACCCGCCCAGCTGTCCCTCTGACTGGTTAGTAATCATTACCTTTGTTGGTTAGGTTGGTTACATTAAGGCAAGAGTAGTGAAATTGGGTGGGTTTAGGGTGAGAATGTCAAGGTGTGCCAATCAAAGGTAGACTAAGGCATGGGGCGCGTCATGCCTTCACCATAGGAAAAATAAATTGGCGAGCTTGTGAGCCCCTGCTGGCCCATGGTTTCAGACGGACACATGCACAAGCTTCAGACCCAATGTTTTTAGACATACGCATGTGCAAGTTTAAATGACAACACATGAAAATAGCACGACAGCAGATGGTAAAACAAAATATAAAACCACACTGTGCAGTTGTTTTAGATTAAGAAATGTTTATTGTGTTGGCAACCAACTGTTCAAACTGTTTTTTATAAAAAGACTACAAATGTGGACTATTATTTCAAGAATATTGGCAGCCTTGATAGAGATTTTCAATCTCTGTGCATACATCTAGAACTGTGGGTCTATGGTGGCTTTTTGGCTCTGCAGGTCAATGATATTGGGATTAGCTAGGTTAGCCAAGCTCAACAATTTTTGTCAAACTGTATGCCAACATTGTTCAGCTGAATTCAGGTATACATCTGTCGATATACTTGGAAAATTTTGTTTACAACAGCATTACCTGAATGTGTCGATTAACAAACACAACAAGAAACACACTGGAAGGCGAGTCCTTTTCCCCATAGGGTTCAGGCATCTTCTCATTGCAGATTTGGTCCGTGCAAAAGCAATAAGGATTGCTATAGGAGTGTTTATTGCTACAAAAATGTAATGGCACTCCATCACAGGGAATATCAAATTAACTGGTCAGACTGCTTGAGCCCTGCTACAATATGCATTTACATTTTAGTCGTCCATTTTAGTCGTCCATTGTGCCCGCTCTGTGAAAAAAAGCACAAGCATTTTGTGTTTTTTGTTGTTTGTTTTTTGTTATATTTTCTTCCTTACTGAATACATGTCAGTCCTTACTGTGCCTTAACAGTTACAGTAAGGATTTTGGCCAGTGAACCAATGTTGAATGTTTACATTTTCAATTGTCCTTTTTTTTTTTTCCACCTTTACCCAAAATGTAACACTCCGTGACCTCAAAACAGAGGCACACTAAACCATGAGGTTTGTACACTGTTAAACCACCAATATGCAGTGTCTGGACTAAATGATGTAAGGAAAGACAGGACAATGGAGTGGATGACATATCACTTAAGAGAAGTTTACGTGGCTTGCAGCCCTTTGCACAGATCTCATGGGAGAGAGTAAACCATGTCTTCAACATTTTGGCCCAGTTACCTCAAGCTGCTCTAATGGTTAGCATCTAGAAACAGTGTTGCCATGGAAAAGGTTGTATATACAGCATCTTACTACCTTTTCTTTGCACCACAAAAGCAAAGATATCATTAAGCACCAAGCTGACTTTGTAGAAGTAGTTGTTCTGTTGTGGTTACCTCTTACCACATTGACACCTAATTAGCAGGAAAACGGCTTTTGCAGGACAGCCAGGAGATTCAGATTTCTACAATACACCGCTGATGTGAGCAGGTGCTTCAGTAGTCCTCAAAGCGTCTGTAATCATCAAAGCCAAATGACCACAGGGGATGTCCTTATCATTTGAATGGTATACAGATCTGTCTCCAGTACAGGATCACGGTAACCGTTCAGGGGCTTTATTACATCATGCCAAATTAGAAAGAGCACCGTTGGGCGTGAAGCTATCGGGATATGTTAGGAACTTGTTTAAGGGAAAGGAAGTAATTGCAAAGTAATTATACTGTAGATGCAATTTTGGGGAAAAAAAACATGCAAAAAGACAGCAATGCTGGCATAAGGATCCATTGCTAGGCAACGGGCATGGTAATGCTCTGTGCAGCATCCAATTAAACTAGCTCTGTGTCGAAGTGGCTTGTTGATTGTCTGACTAATAATGTGGTGGCAGTGGGGGGAAGAGAACAGATTTGCCAACTAATAAGGGTGGCCAAGAAGAAGAATTGATTATAGAGGTATTAAGTTTACCTTTGGATTGCAGAGGAAGGCACTGTTAATAGTCATTTTGGTAATCAGGGTACTATCACAGAGAGAGACATGCACACAGAGTGGAAGGATATTGTAAGAATTTCAAATAATAGTAATGGCATTTTTTTTCTGATAATAAAAGTAATAATAATAATAGTAATGATTATGTTGTATTACTATCCTACTGCCCTTCTCTCTAGGTAAACCAAGTTTACTGCAAATTTTCTGATCTTTTTATCCATAAAGGCTCATATATAAGCCTACTACAGTGTTAAACTGAATGATATGCTACTGTCAAAATAAGTACTACAGCAAACAGGCTCATAGATAAAGCCCCATCAGACAGACAGCATGAATCACTGCCCCAAAACATTCATGGATTGATGTACTGAGGCTCTTGATCAAATAGCTTCATTACATACTTGTGAAGCTGTCTTATAAAAGAAACAAAGCTGTGTCAATGATAGCGTCTGTGTTGTGTGATTAACTATATTGACCCAAAGTAAAAGATCGTTGAGAAAATCTTAGGTGATTAACTGTTGGCGGTTCAGGTTTGTTGAAGTACTTAGACAAACTGACAATAATGGGCAAGTGAAAAATAAAGTTCTCCCATCCCCACACATTAAGCCACTTGGGCTAGCATTTGAAGAGCTCTGTTTTCAGTGGGGGAAAAACCTGGTCTAGTGTGGATTGAAGGCCAAAACAAAACATAATTGATTTGGGCTCATTCAGATATCTAAACAACTGTCTTTCCAGTCTGCCCATTCCCTCCTTTCAAAACAGAGAGGAACATATCCCAGTGCTAAACCCTCAGCTCTCACAGCCACGTGTAGCCTACATCTTCATTAACACATCAGTTGCATTCACTGCTGTTCCACACATTCTAATTTCCCCATTTCATAGAGATTTGGAGTGAGCTCACAGGCACGTTAGGAGCGCCTGGTGCAATGCGCCAGCCCTTTGAGGTGTGTCGTTTGTAGCATTTCCGCCTCCAGGAAAGCTGGCGTAGCGTCAAACGGGCAAAAGAGACGTTGTGTTTATTTTGGTGAGCACGGGGGTTTTTGCAGATAAATGAATAGTAGAAATAAATGAGGCAGAACATGTCCTCTCTGATTCGCACAGCACTGTGACCATAGCCTGAGGTTATACTGTCTACCCATGTTCTGTCCCAAAATAAATTCCCTTGTCAAGAAGAAAACTGTACACAGGTAGGCATAAAGGGCAGTTTTGAATATTGATGTGAGTCACTTCTGTTTGAACAGCCTACACTGAGGTATTTGTAAGTATATATATCAAATCTGATTTTGCAAAAAAAAAAAAGCCACACTAGTGGACTGACTGTACAGTGCTGATCTTACATTTCCTCCAGCACCACCAGCAGGTTACATTTTTTACATATCAAGTAAAATATCTCATCACCTAAAAGATGGGTTAGCTCAAAACTTGGTACCAACATTCATGGTTCCTAGAGGATGTATCCTAACACTTCTGTTTATGTCCAAATACCTGTGAAATGATTCCCATCAACCTCAGCTGCACTTTTCATTTGGTGCTAATTATAAAATTCTAGCAAGCTAAAACACCAAATTATTATGATGAACAAGGTAACATTATACTATACCTGCAAAGCATCAGCCTGTTGCATTGTATTTGTGTGCACGCTGATGTGTTGACCTAAGCATCTACTTTAAAGCACTGCTTTGCATAAGTACGGACCTACAGAGCCGTTAGTGAGGCTGAAGACCTTTTAGGCCTCTACTGTCATGTCAGCGCAGGACTCCAGATGCAGTGTCACACTGGCAAAGTGGTACTTTCCTGGTGGGAGATAGGCCATTGAGGGTGACAGAATCAAAATGAATGAATTATTCCACCTCAGTAAGCGGTGATGGGGTTTACCCAACTCAGAATTATGTCAGTCAAATTGGATTTGGCTGTTTGATATGAATAATCAGCTATTAATTTAGTATAGAGTTTAGAGTCTGAGACCTTGAACGGGGTTCGGCAGGACATTCGGGGTGACAGTGATGTTCACATAATATAGTAAATAAGCCAAGCCAGCCAGCCCTCCAAGGTAATGTGTGCTAACTGCACTGATGATGGATCAGAAATGTGCAACGAGATTTTTTGCCGACACTGGATATCAAACAAAAGGCAGAGACTGTATCGTATTTAGTTGCTGTGAGCTTTAAATTCACCACTTCTAAGCAGAAGGCAGAAGATAGTGTTTTCTTGGAGCCTTACCGGGCAAAGCCTCTTTTCCTTCAGGTAGACCGTTCTTTCTCACTCAGACTCGCCCTAGGTGTGTTTCTGCAGCTGCCTGTTCCAGAGAGCAGCTTGAAAGTGAGGGGCGCTTACTCTGCAGCCACATCTGTAGACAGTGTCCCAGAAGTACACTGCACACTGAATGACAAAAAACCCCAAAAAGAACTGACTTGAAGAATCTCAGTCAACCGAGAGGCCTTTCCTTTTCCCATGCTATTCTCCTTAAAGCCACCACAAGGCAGCATGTGTCTGTTCCGTATGTGGTTTGTAAATGGAGTGAAAAAGCACAATGTCAAGGCACAATTTTGCATGGAAAATCTGACTGGTCTGTTTGGCACATGCATTTGCAGTGCCCCTGATGCAGTGGGCAGGGTGTACTTGACTGCCATCTGCTCCACTCCGCAGGGTTCAGGAAAATAGAGCCCTTGATCTTGTTATGGCATTGTTTGCCTTTACTAGCTAGTTAAAGCACAATAGAATATGAGTGAAATAGTGTGAGAAGTTAGGAAGAGATGCACCTAAGACCTGGTTGATACTAGAATGGATGGTCTGGAGGGACGGGGGATTGATACATTCTTTCAGATCCCTTGTCACTGGCTGGAGCATAAAACATTGTTTGTCCAATTACAGCAACAAATGTTCATAGAACAGGTGCACAAAACCCTCACCCCACCCTCCCAAAAACTGACAAAGTCCACAGCTTCACATCCAGGGGTATGTGGACACTGAGCTCCCGCCCTCCCTCTGGTTTTCTGGCAAAAAGTTTGGGTCAGTGGGGCTCGATGGAGGCTGCTTATGGGCTGTGGGATAGAGCCAGGCAGCTGACAGTCAAGCCAGGGCCCCCCGTTGCATGCTGGAGAGGCAGCCATAGTGGGTGTGAAGAGAGCCAGGGCCAGCAGAGCATGTTGGAGAATCAGAGAGGGCGGGAAGTCTGTGGGGTCCGAGACCAGGGCCAAGTGCCTGCTGTCAGCTGTTCTCCAGAACAAAACATGTATGCAGATATTATAAAATATGATGCTTTGGAATAAATTAAACTACTCACCATGACAGCAGTAAAAGCTTTGTGGCTGTGGTCAAAATCAACACTTGCATTGCCTTGCATGAGCATGGACAATTTATGACATAACCAATCGCAACAGAGTGCACAGAGTGTTCCTCCCCTGTCCCTGTGGACCATCCATTCTAGCACCAACCCTCAGACCTCCAGAGCACCAGGATGTGCCATTTTTATGTTTTTACCAAAAGCACAAACATGGTTGGCTTGATAAGCACTGTCATTCCAGTCTGCAGTATTTTAGGTTTGTATCTGTACATTCTAGTGCTGAGTGTTTTTAAAACAATCTTAATTTGTAATTTGCCCTCAATAAATTTAATTAGTTTGCACAAATACACACACAGAGTTATCATTGTATTCAATACAATGACAATGCTCATCACTCTTGATGTTGGCACACTACACTGATGCACGTCCTCTATATATACACACACACACACACGTGGTTCCAGTCTGTGGAATGAGCTTTCTTATGCTTGTTACAGTAGTTCCGCAAGCAGCTTCTGTTGACACACACGCACATGTGCAGCATAAAGAAGGAAAGCAAAATAGGATGGAAAGTGTGTGTGTACGAGAGGGTTTGGCCATAATCCTCCCCATAGCTACTGCACCTACGTTGTTCCCTGTAATGGTTTTAGGAGATTATTTCCTCCGGGAATAGCATTGCTCCATTCTATGCTGGTGTGTTTTGCCATGTTTGTGAATGAGCCGTTTTGATAGATCGGGGTGGAAGTCACACAGTGTGGAGTTCGGGCTACATATTGGCTTAGAGACGGATTTATTCTGCAGAGCTTTTCACTTTGTTCCTGGCCTGGATTCTGCATTTTATCTGTGTGTGTGTGTGTCTGTGTGTGTGTGTGTGGGGGGTGGTGATGTGAGGGAGGGTGGTGGGTTTGTTAATGTGACTGTGCAACTAGCATCAGGGTATGAGGTACAGTTTATTGATGTTCCCGTATGTGTATGTTTGGGTACTATACAGCAGTATTCAATGGTGCACATTTGTGTGTGTATCTTTGTGGTACCAAGTGTGTATATTCATATAAATCAGTGTGGTTGCCATGACACTGATAGACATTATTCATTCTTTATTGAAAATGTTGTGACAAACTTACCATGTTGTAGCCTCTGGGAAAAAAAATCCCTGAAAGAGAAAAGCATCTTTAAAGAGAATCTTTCAACCCTCTCAGCCTCCGTAAGACATTTTAACTGAGGGGGAAAAATTGACTGTCATATTTCACTGCATTAACAAGTGAAGTGTGTGTGATGGCACAGCTTACCCTGACTGTTCTCTCTCCGCGGACAAGGTAGCAGTACAAATGTATTTTTTTTAAGGTTTTCTTCTGCTCCTTCTTTCGACACTATAGTAAATCGTCTTTGTGGGCTTTGGGCAAGTTTGGAAAAGCTCGTTTCACAGTCCAGTGGTTCCTTGCTAGCAGAGGGACAGGGCCACATATCAATGGAGGTGGCCAGTGAAGATTTGGCTCCAACTCCACACAGTTCCCTCTCACACCTCTAAAAGGGACACTGTGACATTGTGCATTTAGCTACACTATTTGAGAAACATACTGAAAAGCCTAAAAGAGCTAAAAGCATTAAATCATTGCTAAATTATATGGATATAAAGATTGTAAATGCACGTCACTGCTGTTAGGGCCTTTTTTTTTTACCTTTCTAAGGGAGAGTGGATTCTTTAGAATGCTAAATAAGATCATATTAGTTGGAATTTCACCCATTTTAGCATCTTGTCATTGCTTGGTTAATGGTTTTGCTCATTACGTTTAGGCTTTGCATTGACTAATATTCCATCATTTATTATCTTGTAGTATGTAAGTAAGTATGTGGTCTTTACAGCCCGAGGTCTTTGGGTAGACCCTTCTAGGCTATTCCTGTGTCACTGCAAAAGGTTAAATGTAAGCAGGCTTTTGGTGTCAGGGCTCCACAGCTTTGGGATGACCTTCCTGAGGATCTCAGCCTTACAGTATGATATTTTAAGAGTCTTCTTGAAACATGCATTAATATAGGGGTCTGCATATGGCGGTTTAGCCTGCAGGTACCAAAGACCCACAGCAAATGCTGGTAATGTGAGTTCGATTTTCAAGGCTGCAGGAGGCCTAGTGGCTGAAATGCTACAAGGTTGGGGTGCAGGCTTGACAGCCCCCTGTTCATATGCTGTAGCTCATTTGTTCCTTTTTGGTGTAATGACATAATGTTGAATCTTTTGTCGTCTGTAGCACTTATAATAAGTGCTGCAGAAATTACATAAAGGTTTGTTCTCAAATGTTCCTTTGTTAGCATCGTTCACAGTTCTATTTTGCCAAGTTTGCACAAGGCTAAGAACTGTCTTAAAACCTTCCAGCTTTTTCTCATGGTCTGGCAAGTGACCAGCTATAATTCTAACTGCAAGAGCAGGTCAAAACTCCTGTGCATGCTGTCTTTGAGAAAAAGATTGTGTCTGTAGGCAGTACAGGAGGATAACAGAGTTGGTGTGGGAGAGACATTATTTCACAGGGCCTATTATGCAGACCAAATGTCAGATAAGTTGTATTTTGTATGTGATCACTGGAAGTATTTTTAGAGTTCCCCTCCAGACACATTTTAAATACACTGCTACATTTGTTTACATGGTTTTCCCACATGAAAAGTAAACAAAGAGTCTGTCATGGCTACATATGTGTCTGTACTGACATGGATGTTAACTGTAACTGCAACTTTAGTGGTTTGCGGAGGCATACAAGTGGTTACGAAACACATTATTATATCTGCTACAATGTGACAGTGTATTCAAATTGTCTCATAGCTATTACATAAATATACTAGAGATCCAATGGGTTTCCCAAACATTCTTTTATCAGTGGTGGCCCGCCACGATTAAAACATCAGCTGCCATGTTTTGATTCTTTATTTTTGGAGCTGGACCTTTCATGAGGAGTGCTGTTGGAATATATAGCAGTACAGAGCGTACTCTGGGCACAGACAGAGCAGCAGAATGCCGGGTGCAGTGAAATTGAAACTTAGCCATTTATTGCACTGGGTCCTCCCCACCCCCCTCATCATCAGCTTCCACCACACATAGATTCTGATTCTGCAGGAACCACTGTCCAGTCAAAGTTTTCAGAAAGATGTATGCTGTTTGGCTGAGATTTTTATGTCACTTGTAATAAGTTTGCTCTCGTCTGCCCTGTAAGACATTGTAGGCGACATAAACACAGGAAAATACATGTTTGAGTGGAGGGGTCTTTAAAGATTTGGTTTTGCTTGTTTGGGTAATCAGGAGATTTTGGCCAATTATGTGGCTCTGTGTTCAGCCTGTATAGGTTTGCACACACTGTGTGTATTTTTGCTTATCCGAGCATTTCAGCAAGCACCGGATGTCAATAGATTGGACTTGAAGGTCTGCATATTTTCAGACTAACCTTCTCGCCTTTCGTCTCACTCTCAGCGAGGAGGGAGCATTGCCTCCCAATGTCTGTATGTGTTTCACTGGTGACGGCTGTGACATTTCCTTCAGAATACCAAAGGCCCTCTCTCTGTCCAGCTGAGGCATGGATCAGTCCGAGGGTTAAAGACAGAGGGAACAAATCGATGCAAACAGACGAACACAGAGAGCTCGACTGATAGGCTGCAGGATGGCTTACAGCAAGACTACAGACAAATACAAACAAGACACACAAACTTAACAACAAGCAAGTGCAGGCGCACATACTTTGTGCTTTCATCCTTCTCATTTTGCCTCATTACTGTCAGCCTCATTCAAACTCCATCACACACACACACACACACACACACACACACACACACACACACACACACAAATGCACACAAAGTGGACATTTGTCCCCCTCACCCCCCATAAACAGAGCAATGAGATCAGTCAGCATGGCAGCCTTCCTTGAGCCCATCTCCCCAGCAACCTACAGGGGATAGAGCACACAACTGTGTGTGTCTGCACGTGTGTGCGTGTTAATGTATTTGTATGTGTGTGTGCGTCCTTTTGACAGTGAGTGGGGGATAGGAGTCACAGCTTGTTTACTGAGTAACAGGCCAACAAATAACCTGCTCACGGGCATTAGAGACATGACGAAAAGAGAGGATCAGCTCCGTTTGTCTTTCTCTTTTTCTTTCTATCACCTTACCGTGCTGACTCTCTGTCTTTCTCTTTTCCTTCATCTCTGTTGGTTCCTCTGTCCTCTGCTGCTTTGCCCTCATCCTCTTTTCTTGTACTCCTACATTTTCTCCCACAAATTTCACTTTCTGTTGCCCCACCATCACACGCACAAACGCACATAACCCTAATGGCTTGGAGCGTGGTGATGAGCGAGGTGACAGTACACATGCCCAAACACACACAGCATATCAGACACTAATGCAGCAGCAGCGGTGCTGGCTGTCACATCCACTCTGCACTGCAACCTGGATAAACCACCGCTACTGCTGCTGCAAGGCCTTTTACAGGTACAAGGAGGGGGATGTAATACTGCCGTCGCTGTTGTTGTTGGCCTTAGATTGCCCCTCTAGACTAAAGAAAGCACAGACAGGGACTGGATATTGCAGTATGGAGGAGGATTGGGAGTAAAAAAGTTTCAGGGAAGAGAAGGGGAGAGAGGAAGTTTGAAAGGGAAACATGAGTTTTTTTCTGATACTGGAATGAGTCACTGAGTTTCCCTCATCAGTTTTTTATATCCTCAATTGAAGTAATGAATGTCATCATGCTCTGCATTTATAAACGAATAAACACGGGGGTGCATTGTTAGTTTGTTAGCTTATATATCATTTACAATGTCCAAGACATTGCTGATTGGATTTTCAAACTTTGCAGGAATCCAGGGGAGCAATTCAGCTCACTGCTGTGTTTTTGCAAATTACATAGAGAGGCACAGATTTACAACAGCAGTTAGACATGCATGCAATGTTTCCAACTTTATTGACCAAAATTCAGCTTTTGTCTCTCTGAACAAATGATCAGAAATGTTCACCTGTGGTATCACTTGGCTGCCTTTACCTGTGTATGACATACTGTTAGAAAGAAAGCAAGTAAAGGGATGGACAACAGTGAAGCAAAGAAGAGAGACAAGTTCAGTTGTGAAAGGAGTCATGCAGTCATCCGATTCCAATATATAGTCCCGGCACTATCCAGCACAGCGGAATCAATAATCCTGGCTTTCTCCACTAGCGGTCATGTCCTCCCTCACCTCAGCAACTATCTCCACTCTTATGCTGCCATGCAACCATTCCAGAGCCATACACCATGTGCACTGGATCTTGTAAAGGGAAAGTGGATATACACTGCATGTATGCGTACAGTTTTAAGGCTTTGAAAGACTCAGTGACCTGACTTTTCTTGTGAGTCAGTACCGAGGCCTAACCGAGGCTTGACAGCTCCATAAAAGCACAGCACCACTTTTAATAAGCTGCTAATTGGAAGCTTGCAAGCACAGGCTGGCAGAATAAAACGACTGCTCATTTTAGTGAACATTGATGAAGCTCGCGGTTGCCACAGTGCTGAAAGGCTAAAGGACACATGGAAAGGACAGTGATGTTGGATTAGTACAGTGTATACTTATGTGTGTGTGTTTGTTTGTGCGTGGGTGTGTGTGTGTGCTTCCACGTGCCATTGCTGTAGTGGCAGGCATGAGAGTAACAGGGGACTGGTGTGAACAGAGTAATTAGCTACAACTCTACGAACCAACTCTCTTCTCTTTCCTCCCTCACTGTTCTGCTCTTTTAGCCAATTTGAGTTGCAGCATTATTGTTCTTTAATAATCTGTTTCTATATGGAGGAGAATAACAGGACACTGCAGAGAAGAGGCCCTTTTGAGTTAGTTAATCCCCTTAGTGAGGTAAAAATCAAGCCAATTTAGTAACATTATCCATTTAACGTATTGAGAATTAATGGAAAAAATGATTTGTCACATTTTATGAACATTGTTCATGTTTTTGGCACTCCACTAAGACACTGAAGTAATGCTCAGTAAGAGGTCTCTGTTGTATATAGGCCTGGTTTTCCTCTGTGTTGATTTACTGATGTAAATGTTTAGTAGTTTAGTAGTCTACTGGGCAGGTTCCACTCCTGTGGTCTGAATTTTGTTGGCTGCCCTTTTGATTGCATTTGGGTTCACAAATTTTGCCTTTAATGTGCTCATCCATTTGTTTCGAGTTACAGACCTGTGACTGTTCTCGGCTCACTGTTCACTGAGTCATAACACCTCTTGATCCACAGCAATGGTGCTCCTGTCTTGGGCTACGGAGTATGGCAGATAAGGGGGTATGTGTGTGCTGAGAGAAACAGATAGAAGGAAGGTGATAGTGAGACAAAGCAAGGAGATAGTATAGGCTCCCGCCTGCTGCTGTCTATTCTCCTCAGTGTCAGAGTTCTCCTTCTCTGCTGAGGCTTAGCACCCGCCTAGCATCACCCTATCTGTTTATACAGAGGCTAATAGGAAGCCTGGTCTTTATCCCCACACTGCGGCTCAACATAATGGAATAGAGAGACATAATGCTGCTCGAGTCAAACAGTCAGCGGAGGCCTTTAAATTGCTTCCAATCCCCTTAACAAATCTGATGGAGAGGCTATGAATAACTCAAGGACTGCTCATCTCCCCACGCTCTGCTTCTCTGCTCCTCTCCTCTGCTCGGTCTAAACCTGAGTATCAACTTGGATTAACTCACTTTACTTCACTTTTTTAATTAGCAAGTATCAGCTCATATTACCAAACTGATCTATTGCAAGTCCATTTTACATTTCAGTTTGCAGATCCCAAGCAGACATCACATGCTTGCAGCAGTGTTGTGGTAGAAAATGTAAAAAAGTTTCCTCTGGATTTTTAATTTTCTTCCTGAATGAATACAGAGAACATAGTTTGAAATGTGAGAATTTACTGCAGTCTCATGTGGTGAGATGACTTGTTGAAATGACTTGGGTCTGATGAAGAGCACCCTTCACGTTTCATTTCCTCTTTATTTCTTGAGGGTGGTGTGTCTTTCTTTCATGCTCTTCCCTCTATCGGGTCATTTAAATTATCTCCCAACAGTCCATTAAAATGGGGTTGTGCCAAGTGTTTAAGATGTCGAGGTCTGATGTTTTGTTTTACATTGAAAGCCCTCAGTGCAAAGAGTAGAAAAAACATTTACCCCTGCACAACTGAAAACATTTAATCTGTGTTATGGTAGAATTCAGCAAGTTTTGTAGAAGTTAAAATCTCACTGCACATTTGCAGCCCGTTGCATCATCAATGTGTAACTTTGAACGTAGGTTAGCAGGAGTTACCATATAATTTAGTAAAACCAGGTTGTATCACAGCTTAGTTCCAATGTAGAGTGGAGAGTGAAATTAAATGTACGCTTCCCCTGAGCAGGTGGAAGTCGTTCTGTATCAACTGTTGTCATGCTAGAACAGTTAGAAAGATGGGAGAGACTAAATCCAAGCAAGAGAAAAAGTTTGTTGTTGGTTTTTTTCTTTAAACTTAAGCTGCCTTCTAGAGTTGTGACATTAGTGGAGTTTTTAACTTAGACACAATACCTTGAAAAATATTGATATCAGATCAGATCCATCCCTCACCCTCCACAGCGCCAGCCTCTCGCCTAGAGATATTCACTGCTTGCCCCAAAAATCTAAGATGGCAATGGCCAAAATGCCAAACTCAAGGCTTCAAAAGAGGAGTCCACAAGCCAATGGGTGACATCACGGTGGCTAGGTCCTTTGTTTTATATGATCTGTTACTGCACTGCTCTTCCCATAGGAAAACAATGGCAAAGCCAGGGCAGAGTGGTTTTACCACTGATCACATGTGGGCAGCTTTAGGCTACATCGAGAGCACTTTGTCTGTGACAGACACCATCACTGTGATTATTATGATGACGCTGAGACACACTCAGTGTTGTGCTGCACAGTTACCATTACTTGCACTAGATGAGGGCACAAGTGTGATTTTATTCTTCATTCACTTATGATTGCCACTGGCACCGGTTGGTTGTGAACATGAACTTACTGTGACGTCTTAACTTTGGACACATCTCTTGCACTTTTATTTTCCATCACTTTCTGTAAATCTAACTAGGTACAATATAACAGCTGTTGCGTAGACTTTACACTTCTACCTATGATCATAGTTTAAAGCAGTGCAACAGGCTGCAGATCTCTAGAATGTATAAATGAAGAATAACTTCTACTGTATTTGTTGTTTCGACTTAAGCTATTATTGAATTGCTCACTTTCTCTCATGATTACAGATGTTTTAATCCACATGTGGTGCATTGCACATTTTGTTGCCAACATGTGTCCAACAAACAGTAAACACCTGCCCTTACTTGTTTAAGCTCATCTGTGTCCTGCTGTACTCAAATCAGCACAGAGCCAATCAAACCTTTGTGCAGCACGCTGATATTTGTCCCAACACAAACAGCACTGAAACCTACAGCATGCTGGTCTGTCCCACAGTTTACCTGGTTGCACTGTTTGTTTTAATATACGGTACTTGAGCTATGACTGTCATTGCTCCTATCACCCTGTTATTGGCAACAAATGCACTTGCAATTATTCTGTTTGTGCGAAGGGACTGTCTGATTGTAGACAATGGGCTGGATCACAACCCAGTGACAAAGAAATTCACACACAGATGCACACACAGATATTTAAATAATGTGCTGAAATCAGCCATGCAGTGTGGGGGCGGGTGTATGCGTGTTTATACAGCCTGCTTATCATGTACTCGCTCATGTGGGTGTGACAGTGTGCTTCTTGAAGTGTCATTTGTAGGGAAGAGACAATTCAACCAAACACAAAAATCTGAGAGAGTGTGCGAGAGCGAAGGAACGCAGAAGGAATAATCAAGTGATTATAGATTGCCTCTCTTGCAATTAAAGGATTAGTATGCTTTTGCCTTGTAGTGATTTCCTTTGTATGCCTGTATTTTTGTATACAGACACACCTCGAAAATGGGGTGGACTAAGCATCTGGTGTCAGTCTCTCTCTTTCTCTCAGTCTCCCTCTGCCATGTTTTTTTTTATGCCTAGCGTAGCCGTTGCTCCAGCCTTCACAGTTCGCATGTCTTTAATTATCCGGCGACATGACATACCACTTAGAGCTCTGAATCCCTGTTGCTGTTACGCAACCCCAACCTCCCACACACAAACACATTTATATACCTCAATTATGTATGCATCTTTCCCAAGTGGTGGAGTATGACAGTTCTATTAGCTTATGCTTTGAATGTGTGTATGCACCCATAGTACAGAGTGCCAGAATCGGTGGCGCTGTTGAATCGTTTTAGGTTTTGACGTCTGTAGTTTACTTGCTGGTAACCCAAAGGTGATAAATAAATTTCAGTGTGTGACACAGCATTCAGAACAAATTTAATAGCTGTGCAAAGTAGAACATGCTCACATACTTGATATTATGCTTTTAAATATGTATGTGATTCTCTGGGAGAACAGTTGATGACATCATTAGCAACACTGTAACTCCACCAATATAGACCAACAATCAAAACACAATTCCATAAAACAGCAAAAGATACCAAAAAATGTAAACATAAGATAATAAGCTTAACTGTAAATGTGAAAATGAAGCAACTAAGACTTAATCATTATGCACAGAAAAATTCATGGAATATTTATTTACAATAAAAAATTGATTTAAATTGTGTCTTATAAAATCTGTTAGTATGAAGACGTTGTGCTGACATGTAATACCTATTAAAATACAGCTCATAATTCAAACTAAACTCACAGTGGTGGTGAAAGAAATTAAGCCTAAATTGGGCAACTATTATCAAAGGAATATTTTTGAAGGAATAATCAAGGCAATAAGGCTCATGTTTTAAGCCCTACTGTCTGTTCGCAACACTACAGCAGTGTTCCTGCTCTTCTTTTTCTACTGAGCCATGGTTTGATGGGATTAGCAGGCTTTGATGGTCGTGTTGGTCACTTCCAATCATACAGGTCTAACAGGATTACTAGTAGCTTGTCATGAACTGGGACAGCCACAGTGCCTGTTTGATGTCACCAGTGTGACCTCATCATCACCTCTTGAACAAAGGTCCTGTCAGTGTCATTCAGACCTGCTGGCAGCTCTGTAATTGTCAAACCTTGTCTTGTTACAGGCAGGAAAAAATGTAGAGAGATTCATCATTTTGTTCCAGTGGGAGAGTGTGGAGGAAGTACGAGTAAAAACCTCTGCTTGGGGACTGGGTGGCCTGGGTTTGAAGCGTAATTGGAGCACTTCCTCAATAAATTGAAGTATTCGCAAAATGTGATGGATGATCAGAAAGTAAGATTATATCTTGTGCCTCTAGACATGTCCATTAACCTGCGTTAGTTATGCGTCCACACCCACCTAGATGATGTATTTAAAGGCTATGTGACCTTGCCTCCAGTTTCTTGAAAGAGCACTCTACCAATATAGCACTACATCCCTGTAACATTGTCCGACTTAAAATGGACAGTTTTTCAGAAATGGAGAGACATATTGGTCGTGTCTGAAATGTGTGTGTCCGAAATTCCTTTCTCAGTGTTTAGGGAGCTCTACGTAGTCCCAACTTTACAGCAGTAAATATGTTTACAGCCTGGTACAAAAGAAACATTTTTGGGGGGATAATTTTTAAATAAGTCACCCGTTTACATTTTATTAAGGCCCCAGTTCCACATATTTAAGAGAGAGGCCACTTGAGTCACAAGCTGTCTGCCGAAATGTCATCAGCTACTCAGTCAAATCCACCCGTGGCTCCTCCACAGCAACAACCTCTTATCCCAGAACAGTCACTTCTGGCACCAAAAACCAAGATGGCAACAGCTGAAGTGCCAAACTCAAAGCTTCAAAATGGCAGCCCACAAACCAATGGGTGATATTATTAGCGACATATATTATTTATACAGTCTTTGTATTAGACTGAGCTTATTTTCCCAAATTATTAACAACATTACAAAAAACGTTGTGGCCTGTTGTGCTGTGTTGTGATGCACTGCTCTGCTCACATTAAACATTATTAACGTTATAGTGGCAGACAGACAGAAGAGAGAACAGAGCAATTGCAGCTTGTCCTGCGAATGTTTAATCAGCTAGTCTGTAATAACTTGTAAATTTAAAGTGTTACGTTATGCATTAAGCCATTACAGGACAAATCACGGCTAGCAGCAACCCAGCTACATGAACATGAAGCACTAGAGAAATATCAATTGCCAATTACACGGCTAAGAAAATGGTACAACAAACTTTGACATGTCAGTGAAAGTTAAACATGTACAACAGGTTCCAGTCAAGCTGCTTTCTCTCCTCTGGTCTGTCTCTGCATCTGTCTCTTACAGTCTGTCTGTTCCTTCAGTACAATGCATGGTGGGATACAGCGCTTGGTTAGTGACCATTGTTTGTACACTACTTTTCATGATGCATTGTAGGATACGTTGAGTCGACTACATGGGGTATAATAATGCCCATTATACACTCGGACAGCACTACAAAATGGCAAACTTGCTATATAGTGATTAGTGACAGATTTCAGACACAGCCATTGCCTTTATTTTATTATTTCACGCGTACCTACATTACCCACAATGCAACACCTGACCAACAGTTCTGTGGGAGATCTTGTAGACTCACTCCAAAGCCTCAGATTTTTTTTTTTTCTCCATCATGTTTTAGACTTGTAGTATTCACCTCAAGTGACATCAGTTGAGTCCGTTTGAGCTACAAATAGCTTAATACAACATATTTCACATATGCATTAGTACTCTTTAAATAGCTAACGTTAAGGTGCTAGGTTAGGTTTAGATAATTTGTGTTTTTGTTCCCAATTGCAACAACGAAGCTTTCTAAATTTAGAAAAAAATCTAATCTGACTTCTTCTCCTCGGCAACAGCAGCTCAGACTCAGGGGTGTTGTAGAGGTAAGAGCCAACCTCTCTACCAAGTCGACAGAAAAACAAGACTTCTCTAAAATTATCCAAGGGATTGAATACAAATTAATTGTTTAACTTGAATGATCAAGAAGTAGTTAGTTTGAAAAAAATGAAAGGTTAGGAACTTATACCCATATTAAGAGAAATAGGAAAATAGTTGAATATTTGTATATGTTTATGTATGAGGATTTTCTGGATGGCTGAAAGAGTCTCCAAAAGAACTGGGAATAATAATATAGATATAAATATGAGTGTAATAGTGCTTTGCTGGGGGGAGCACATTAATTTAAAGCAAAAACTGAGTTGCAAAAATTAAATCGGGGGAAAGCCTGGTAATACAAAGGCACTACTTAATTACACAAAGGACTTTCACTTAGCATCCACTCTGTTTCTGTTCTCTTTGATTCCTCTCTGCTCTGCTTTGTTCTGTTCCTCTTTATAATATCTCTTTTAACTTAAATGAGTCCCTAAAAGGCCCTTGGCGGCCCAGTAAAAGTCCCTGGAACAGTAAAACTGTGTTAAAGTGAGTGATGGTGGCAGCAGTTAGGTTTATATTGCTAGCTAGCAGCTCTTTATGAGACTGTGTAGAATACTTTCTGGCAGAGGCTGTGAGGAAGGGAGGGCAGAGTGGATAAGGACAATGCACTGAAGAGGATATGTCACAAGGATCCCATTAAGATTACCTTATTGCTCGGTTTACCAAAGGGAATTGGCTTTTCTGTGTGTGCATATTCCCCTCGACACACTCTTACAAATGCATTCCCTCTCAGGAGAGATCACAGAGCAGGGTCACTTGTGGTGCAGTGTCCAAGGAGAAAGCAGCTTGACGTTTAGTGTCCTGCTCAAGGGTGCTTTCCACTTTTAAGTCATCAATTTGCACCCTCAATACACTGCCTGACAGAGGCAAGAATCAAACCGGCAAAGGGAAGTTTAAAGGGCCGTTTCAAGTTGGACTGGCATTTAGACTAGAGGAAGAGAAATTAGTGGAGAAAACAGTTTGGCAGTGAACTTGGGTAAAAAAAAAAAAACCGCAAGTGGTGAGATGAGGAGCGAAGAGAGGAAGTGCCCCCACAGCGAGAATGTTAAGTGTTTACAAGATGAAGATCTCTTCATGCATCCCTCTGCTCCCCTGTCTACCCCATGCCTCCCTCGCTGACACAGCGCCATCGCACCTAATCAGCCAATCACGGCTGGATTCTCTCTAAGAGGCCTGATTGGCTGATTAACCAAGCTCATCAACACACCACCCGGTGTGACTTCAAACACACGCACAGTAACACGAGTAAGCACATACACAGTGTGCAAATTACTGAGCGTATCCTGTAGTGTGTGTGTGTGTGTGTGTGTGTGTGCGCGCGCGCGTGCGCGAGTGCGCACACATATGCATAATATATGCATCCATTTGTTATCTTCTTTGCATTTGTGAGTCTGTGTGGGCAAAATGTCTGCAAGTCCACAAAGTTTTAAACATAAGAAGTTGAAGTGAAACCATTTTGCCGCCTAAAGCACATTAAAAGTGGCTTAATTTGTCATTCGAGTCTTAGAAATTATTTATAGGGCTGTGTGTGTTTTTGTGGGGGTGATTGTGGGTGGGTGGGGGTCGTTGTAAGAGAGAGAATTACAAACTTCTTTTACACAAATTGCCCAACATCTTTAGGTATGTAAATAACAACCATCTTTTCCTGTGAGTAAACATGAAGGCACATAGCCTCAAATTGGGTATCTAATAATTTATACAGTATATAATATTACACTTATCATAATAGCTAGCAATTGAACCACTAATGCATATACAATGTAATCTGTATTTGGTAATATTCTGTATCATAGAAACCAGTATTTCTTTACTGTACATTGCAACATAACATGAATGGATGGAAATGTTGGAAAGCCTACATTTGAATTTGATACCTACCTGAAGCAGACCTGCATGAGGTGGCAGGGTGTTCCTGGAGAGTAGAGCTCTCCTAAAGAAAGCTCTTTCACTCTGTTGATTTTATTCCCTCGGTTCTGGCTGGGGATGACTGCAGTGAAATCCTGGGATAATATTAGAGTGCAAGCAGGGCCCAGACTGGTATGCGTAAGGAAGAACGCATCTCAGTTGACAGAGTGTTTGACATTAAGCTAATACAAAACAGTAATTTAGTGATTTAAAAAATATATATACAGTACAGGCCAAAAGTTTGGACACACCTTCTCATTCAATGCGTTTTCTTTATTTTCATGACTATTTACATTGTAGATTCTCACTGAAGGCATCAAAACTATGAATGAACACATGTGGAGTTATGTACTTCACAAAAAAAGGTGAAATAACTGAAAACATGTTTTATATTCTAGTTTCTTCAAAATAGCCACCCTTTGCTCTGATTACTGCTTTGCACACTCTTGGCATTCTCTCCATGAGCTTCAAGAGGTAGTCACCTGAAATGGTTTCCACTTCACAGGTGTGCCTTATCAGGGTTAATTAGTGGAATTTCTTGCTTTATCAATGGGGTTGGGACCATCAGTTGTGTTGTGCAGAAGTCAGGTTAATACACAGCCGACAGCCCTATTGGACAACTGTTAAAATTCATATTATGGCAAGAACCAATCAGCTAACTAAAGAAAAACGAGTGGCCATCATTACTTTAAGAAATGAAGGTCAGTCAGTCCGGAAAATTGCAAAAACTTTAAATGTGTCCCCAAGTGGAGTCGCAAAAACCATCAAGCTCTACAACGAAACTGGCACACATGAGGACCGACCCAGGAAAGGAAGACCAAGAGTCACCTCTGCTTCTGAGGATAAGTTCATCCGAGTCACCAGCCTCAGAAATCGCAAGTTAACAGCAGCTCAGATCAGAGAGCAGATGAATGCCACACAGAGTTCTAGCAGCAGACCCATCTCTAGAACAACTGTTAAGAGGAGACTGCGCGAATCAGGCCTTCATGGTCAAATAGCTGCTAGGAAACCACTGCTAAGGAGAGGCAACAAGCAGAAGAGATTTGTTTGGGCCAAGAAACACAAGGAATGGACATTAGACCAGTGGAAATCTGTGCTTTGGTCTGATGAGTCCAAATTTGAGATCTTTGGTTCCAACCGCCGTGTCTTTGTGAGACGCAAAAATGGTGAACGGATGGATTCCACATGCCTGGTTCCCACTGTGAAGCATGGAGGAGGAGGTGTGATGGTGTGGGGGTGTTTTGCTGGTGACACTGTTGGGGATTTATTCAAAATTGAAGGCACACTGAACCAGCATGGCTACCACAGCATCCTGCAGCGACATGCCATCCCATCAGGTTTGCGTTTAGTTGGACGATCATTTATTTTTCAACAGGACAATGACCCCAAACACACCTCCAGGCTGTGTAAGGGCTATTTGACCAAGAAGGAGAGTGATGGAGTGCTGCGGCAGATGACCTGGCCTCCACAGTCACCGGACCTGAACCCAATGGAGATGGTTTGGGGTGAGCTGGACCGCAGAGTGAAGGCAAAGGGGCCAACAAGTGCTAAACACCTCTGGGAACTCCTTCAAGACTGTTGGAAAACCATTTCAGGTGACTACCTCTTGAAGCTCATGGAGAGAATGCCAAGAGTGTGCAAAGCAGTAATCAGAGCAAAGGGTGGCTATTTTGAAGAAACTAGAATATAAAACATGTTTTCAGTTATTTCACCTTATTTTGTTAAGTACATAACTCCACATGTGTTCATTCATAGTTTTGATGCCTTCAGTGAGAATCTACAATGTAAATAGTCATGAAAATAAAGAAAACGCATTGAATGAGAAGGTGTGTCCAAACTTTTGGCCTGTACTGTATATATATTGCTTTTTTTTTTTTTTTCACTTTTTCTCATGCTGCGGCATTTTGAACTTGCTGTTGGCTGCAGCGGCCACTTTTGTGTTAACACTGGTTACATACAGGATTTCCACAGTAGCCTCTGTCATTACACACAGCCTTCACTGTCTTCCCATTCATTCCCCATTCCATTATCATTGATATTTTCCCATGCAGAGCACGGCAACACATGGAGTATAGCGGGGCTCTAAGGCAGATCAATGCCAATATTTATTTCATGTCCAATTACTGGGGCAGAACCACAGTCCGGAGAAGGCAGCGATGAAAGTAAACGTCCTCTCACAGAGAGAGGCACACAGATACTGCATGAGAAGTGCAGCCTGCAGCCTAAGCTTCAAGAGCAAGGAATATGAGTACAAGCGCAGGTTATAGGATTCCAATAGAGCAAGCTACAGGCATTACCAGGGGGTGAAGCCTCCAGAAAGCTGAGCGAAATCCTGTTGCTTTCAGTGGGAGATCCCCCCACTATCCTTTTTCCTCCTCTTCACCTGTTTTTCTGCTACTGCTTTAAGAGGCCAATTCAATCCCACCTGTATATTGAACAGTCGCTGCCTGTCTGTGCCAGAGTTAAAATGAATGGTCAGGACAAATCCGTCCTATTTATCACTAAACCAAGCTTGGAAATGTTGATTTTTCCACACAGATGTTTTTTTTTTTATATTATTTACAAGTAGTATGTTGCAGTGTTATCTCAACATTGTTAAGCTGTCTTGTTGCTTTTTTTTTTTTTTTTTGTTTGTAGCAACAGAATGACTGCTTGGTGTGTTGTTAATAAAGTTAATACAAAATACAAATGGTTGGATGTTGGGTGTGGTTGTCCTGCTGGGGATATGGCTGCGAGCATGGTCTGTATAGTTGTGACACCACATGTTCATGGTAGTCCTGGTGGCTTGTTTAAAGGCACACTTTCTGAGTGCAGGCTGTGTGCATTTCTGTGGATACAGCACCTAGACCTGCTTTATCATCAAAAAATAAATGGGAATGACATGTTGTACTATTGGCTATGCTATAGGACCTTTAAGACCTCTCCTGAGTAAACAAGGCAACATTAGCAATCCAAGCAAGTACTGACAGTTTATCGATCCGTTGTTCTTTTTTTATGATCAATTCATCAAGTCTGTGAAGGTACAAATGTCCACAGCTCGAGCACAGTGTTCATTTTCATTGTCATTCCCACTAATCTACATCATTTTCTTCATTACAGATCAATAGTTCCCGCTCCATGTTTGATTATGATTGCCAGATGAACCGATGTATCACATAATGACTTGCTCCCTCCCCTCTGTTTCTCTCTCCTCCCCACTCCAGATTTGTTCCTGACAACTGAGACAACTGATGGGCCTAAGTTTGAGACCTGGATTAGCAAGGTAATGAGCTTTTTTTGACTTTGTTTTTTCTGTCCCAATTTTCCTTTCTTGAGTCCAGTTCAGTGAGGGCAGCCACGACTGAGTCACAGCGGCCCTATAGCCGTGCAGTAAGACATGATGGCTGTGTAATAAACGTAATGTTGTACAAACCAAGTCATAGTTTTTAATGATTGTCAGTTCTCATATACTCTCTTTTGTAATGACGTATAACATTCCTGTATCAACACTACAGGGCTCTTGTGTAAAGTATATATTGTAGATATATGGCTGCAACAATTAATTTCATATTGACTGATTTATTGTCTTTAAGGACAAATACAACACTTAACTTTGATTTTACAAGTCTACTTCACAAGTTACCACAGCTCCTGGTGATGTTAAAAATGGCTTATTTTGTTTGAACAACAGTCAAATTCATCAAAAGATACTACAATTTTCACATTTAACGTTAGAGGCATTTAAGCCAAATTCTGGGGTTTAGTTACTCTTCAATGCAGAAAAAGCTAATTTACAGAATTTCTTTGTTCAACTACTGAGACTCGATAAACCAAGTAATTATAACACGGAGTGTGAACTTTGTATTTGCAAATGTTTCTGTATTCTGCAGTTGATCATTTCTGCAGCACGAGAACAGAAAATATTTAAGCAGATGTGTCCATTCTTTCTAGGTGTTTGGATGTGTGTGTCAGTTAAACAGTTTAGACTCTAAAAACTGTCAGTGATAGTTGTCACTGATGTAGTTAGATGGTTCCCAACTGGTGGGTCATGGTCCAACAGTGGGCTGTGGCACCATTCTGAGTGGGCTCTGTCGGTCAGGGGACTGTAGCATTCTTACCGGAGTCTCTGCTGCCCGTAGCAGCCACTGAGGAAAAGTTAGCAGATAACAAAATGACACAAGATAACAAACTTGGTTGCACTGAACAAAAAAGAAAAAGAAAAAGCAATTCTTCTCTTAATAATTTTAAGGACCTAGTATGTGTCGTAATGTTTTTTTAAAATTATTTTATCAGTCCTCTACACATTTAGTACTACTTAAATAGTATTAGCAGCCTGAACAAGCCTGACTTTGCTGTAACCACTGTTTAACTGCTTTTGATTTTTTTTTATTTTATTTTATTTTTTTTAACTTTGATGTTAAAGCCCTTATTGGGATTTGTAAATTAATATTGAGGGTGTAGCATGGTGGAGACTACTTTCTCCTCACAGCAAGACAGTCCAAACAAACTGAATGGGTGTAGTTGGTCTATGCGTGGACTGGGACATAGTGTCTAAGAGAACATTACTGCTACGTGATAACAGAATAAGTGAGAATCACAATTAATTGCTGTGGCCTGAACTTTATAACATAAAATAATAATAAAATGATCAGTTTCTTGCCTAAACTAACAATTTTTCTGTACTTTTAAAGTGCATGTGTAGAGTCACCTGGTCTCAGCCACTGTTAGTCATTAACTAGGGGCCTACAATATGGTCCATAACAGGTATATTGTGTGTATTCCACATATGAACTAAGTCCAATATGTCCACCAATAGGAAGGTTATATGTGCAAGTACAACTGAAGTACTGATCAGACAGTGATGATCCACACACCACCCTTCTCTTCATTTCCTCAATGCAACACATAGATCTGCAAAGCTTTGGTGGGCTTGGGGGTGCAGGAATTTTAGCACTGCTGCAGGACTAGTTAATATTCTGAGAGAGCAGAGAGGGGAGGCCACGGCTCTGGATTTTTGTCGAAGGGGCCTATTTGAAATTCAGCAGGTCGAGGCACAAGCCGAACAGTAGTCTATCTTATCACAGAGAGGGGAATAGGAGAAAGGAAGGGGAGGAGGTAAGGAAGAAGAGAGAAACAGAGAGAGATTGAAGGATTTGGCAGAGACGGAATGTGTGTGAGGGTAGAGACTAGATAGAGACCAAGCAGAAGCAAAATAGAGCAAATAAACTGCCTAACCCCCCCCCCCACAAAAAAAAAAAACCATACTAGTAGGATGGGTGACGGGGGGCAGGAATATTGATCAGGTGAGAGCATGATGAAAGGGAATTTTCAGAGGTAAACATGAGGATCATTTAGTTTAACCTCTGCCAAGGATGTGTTTTCAGCCCTTTTTGTTGTCTGTCTGTTTGATAGAATGATTTTATCAAAAACATATTTGGTGGAAAGTTTGGCAAAGGAAAAAGTGATGCGTCAGTCTGCGGGTCAGTTGGTCGACCACTTCTCTCTGGGCTAAAATCTCTCGACAGCTATTTGATGGATTGCCATAACGTTTTGGACAGACATTCATGATTCTCAGAGGATGAATCCTACTGACTTTGGTGATCCCCTGACTTTTCTTCTAGCACAGCCATGTGGTTGACTTTATTTTTTATTAAAATACCTCGACAACTACAAGATGAATTCCATTGAAATGTGATAGGAAAAACATGGTCCCCAAAAGATGAATTATTTCTAACTTTTATCCACTGATCTTTTGTGTAGCGCCATGTTCAGCTCAAAACTTCTGTTTATCAAATACTTTGGCTTATGACATTACCATCAACCTCAGCTGTATTAGTGTTATTGCTAATACACAAATATTAGCATGCTAACACCATAAACTATGATGCTAAAAATATACCTGCCAAACATCAATATGTTAGCATTATCACAAGAGCATGTTAGCCTGGTGACATTAGCATTGAGCTCAAAGTGCCAGCATGGCACCAAACTCATTCTTGTTTTAGATTTTGATACATTGATTTAAAAAATAAAAAATTATGACACATGTACATGATGATTGACTGTGTAAAATGATCTGGATCTGGATGTATATGCAAACTAAAATTTTCTTAATATTTTATATTATTGAAACAACGAGTTTTTAGGGTTGTGCAGCGTTGGCAAAAATCTCCACTTGCAGAATGCTTATTGTTTGAACTGTGAGCCTCTATCTATCTGCTGTAAAACAAAGTACAAAATGTGGAATTAGCATGTAGATGACAATTAGATTGGTAGAAATAGGAAGGCATTTGACATCAAAGGTTTGTTTTATGTGTGTAAGGAAACAGAGGTTATCTCCTTAAACTCACAACAGGCCTGATACAAAGTGTGTAATTGTTTCAATAGCAGATCTAGATATGTTTCACCCCTGACTCTATGTGGAGTGATCTTTTGTTTGCTTTGTGTTTATTGTGTTTTTGTATTTATTCATAGTAATGAATTTATCATTCAATCTTTTATTACTTCTTCTCTTTGTAGGTCAATATCTTATTCAGTGTAATTTGACATTTAGTGCAGTGTGCCAGCCCCCATTGATTGATAAAGTTTCATTGTTTGATGAAGTGGATCTTTTAAATCCTACTGGAGCAGAGTGTGGAGCAGAGATTCTAGGAGCAAGACAAAGTGAACACATACTTGGTGACAGACCGAATGAGTTTTTGCCATGTCAGTAAAAACCAGGTCCCCTGCAGTTTACTTTTATCACTCTGTCTCATTCTGTCCTTTGGCTCATGAAGAAACCCAATCCCTTCCCGTCATTCTGCCAAATTTCACTGTTTTTTTTCCCCTCTTTCCTTACATGCACATACAAGTGCTAACATCCAAACACACTTGAATAAATTTCAAAATGTTGTTCATCCAAAGTCACACGACATATACATGGCCATGGCTGCACACGCACATACTCACGCATATATACACAAACAGGTTTTCCAGCATCCTCAGAGCATTAGACCCCTGTTAATCCCGCTACGGTATTCGGTTCAATGCAGCTGCATCACTCGGTCACAGGCCAGCACACTCCTCTTTCTCTAGCACTCTGTTTTAATTACTTTCCTCTGTTTTCTCTCCCCCTAAGTCTCCTTCCATCCCTCCCCGTTCCTCTGTTTTCGTGCGATTACACAGGAGAAGGCAGTCACAAAGGGGGGCAAGGGGAGAAAACAAGCTGCAGAGATGAGTGAAAAGAGGTGTTTTCATTGGCCGTCAAATAGAGCCAAGGGGTTTTAAAGGTCAATTCAACAGAGGCTGATAATATAATACTTTAGTTTATTTGTAAAGGATAAACTGATGCCTCTGGTCATATACACATGCATATAAATATACTGCAGTGTGTTACATCAACACATCAGGATTTTGATATTCAGTCTCTCTTTTTATGATCTTTCATACAAAGAAATATACACTGTCACATCAACCCACATGCTTTAGCACCATATCACAGAAACAGGGCTAACCATACAAACACACAGGAACTTGATGTCAAATTACATGAAAGAATAAGAATAATTTAAAGTGTCTTTTTGAAATGTTGCTTCCCTGGACCGTGGGGTGTTTTTCTGTTTTGCAAAATAAAACAATGAAATGGCCACCTGCAAAATAGTTCATTTCATGCTAATTTGGCAATGTCATAACTATTACAAATGTTCCCTTCGGCCTTCCAAGCATAATATGCACATAATAGAGTGGTTACATGAGCTCATGTAGGTCTTACCTCATAGAGGGCAACAAAATATCATGACTTTGCATGAAAAAATATTTACATCCAGACATTTTTTTCCTTTTCATTATTATTATTATTAGTTGTGCATTGATTATGACACTAAGGCTTACGTCTCTGGATTCATCAGGATCATTTCATATGATTTGTGTCTCATACAGCCTGTTTTTATAATACTTTACTATATTCCATGTGTGTTCTCATCTGAAAACACACATGGAAATGAAATATGAAATATTAATACACTGTATGTCTGCAGTCTCACGCACTACTGAGTAGATCAGACCCTTAATCCCACTGTTCCCAGCACGAAATTAAAAAAAAAAACAATTTATCCCAAATGTCATGCACCACTGCACAGAACTTCATACACCATACACGTTTGACACCAGCATTAGCGTCAATCTGCAGCAGGCTGGTTCGCTTTGTTGTTGTTAGCCATGTTAAAAATCTGCCAGTTGCTCCAGGATAGACTCAGTCCCCTGCAATTTTTGTGAAAATGTCTTCTACTGCCACGACCGTGCATACCAGTATGTCATTTCACTGCAGTGTTTAGTGTGGTTGTGTGTGTTGGGAATGATGTGAACAGAAGGGAAGAATAATAACAAGACCTGTAATCCTTTCGTCTTCACATATCAATCAGCTGTCACACACAGACACTGTTTTAATCATGACATCTTGCAATCAGGCAACCAGCAGCAGTCAATCAAACTGGCTAAGATCTCATCCTCGATGCATAGAGAGTTAACACCCCGTTGCCACATCTGTGTGTGTGCGATTGGAAGCTTTTGATCTAATTGACTCGAGTTGATTCTCCCTGCTTTAGAAGAGATCAGCTTCAAAGTGTCATTTTCTTTTGCGTAGGTCAGATGAACATGCACACATGCATTTAAGAAAGCAGAAAGGTATTACATAAATGTCGTCATTTGGTTGACTAAACATTTTTTTTTTATTTACATAAATTATTCATAAATTATAAGATAAGTAACTTCAAAGCATCTAAGGAAATATTTAAGAATCTATTTATTTTAAAGGCTCTCCATTTGACATTCAGAATGTTAATATAGCAGAAAACCACTAGCTGTTTAATGATAAAGTGGAGTAATGGTGTCCTGAGCAGGGAACAAAGTCGTGCTTCCTCTTTATGTTGTAATCCAAGCTTCTTTGTTCTTTGTTATGTTTGTATCCTACATGCTAACCAGTCACCCACCCGCTCTGCGATCCACTCATGCTGTGGTCACTGCTGATAATGCTGGCCTGACCCAAAGTGGCCGAGCGGCATTGTTGCAGAAGCTGAACACCCAACCTCCGGTTACCCCTACATTGGCTCTGTCAGCATGGTTGCCGTTGTTAGTACTGTTTGTGCTGTTGGCACTATTAGCTGCTAACTGCCCGCACAGCCACCTCCATGGTAAGAGCTGTGTGTGGACAATCTCTGAATCATAGATATTCAGAACATTGGTTCTTTTATCTTGCTACCACATATGTACAGTGTGTGTGTGTGTGTGTGTGTGTGTGTGTGTGTGTGTGTGTGTGTGTATGTGTGTGTTGCACTCCTTGGAAGATTTGTTTGTGCATTCAATACACATGTTTACAGAACCAATAATTCTTTCCAAATTGAAACAAATAGGTTTGGGTGACAAACACATTAATCCACTGCCAGCAGTACCCTGAATCTTTGGCTGATGGACTTGGCACAATTAAATCACCAAAATAAGTGCCTCTAAATTTCTGCCTCATCAGCATTCCATGCGTCAAACATGATGCAAATGATTAACCCCTAAAAGCACAATTTGTGTGCCGTAAATAATTGAAATTAAATGTATTCTAATATTGGGCTTCATTTAGCCTGAATCTGCACAGTGCCCTGCACAGCATAAAATAACTGCTGTGGCTTTTCAGGTGAAATAATATGTTCAGCTTGACGTCTTAAGTCTTAACCTAGTGGTAGACTGCAGTTTTGTACATGCAGCTCTTGTTAAAACAAACAAATGGACTTTAAATGCTATTAAATGTTTTCTATGATTTGTCCACATATCCAGTGGGCAATCAGTTTTCTGGTGCCAATTCACAGCAAATAACTACTGCAATAACCTCATTATGATTTTCAGGCATTCAGTCACAGTCAGCACTATTTAGGCAGAGTATGATTAGCAGACAATGAAAATAAAAAATAAAGCCTTATGACATTCAGAAATAATGACTACATTTACCCTCAGAATTGCTTTAAATGCAACCCTTGCAGTGACTTTACTGTAAAAGTGCATAAACTTATCTGGAAAATCAAGATAACTGTTGAAGCCTTGAAGTAATAATCGTGCAGTTTATTTTTCAGTCAGTTTATTTCCTTATTCTGCTCACTTGCCCTCTCTCACACACACATAAACCACATACTTAATAGTGAGTGTGTGTGATGATATTTTCTTTGCCGTTTACTCACAATGGCTGTTGCCGCTCATGCTAACTATCCACTTCCTAAACAAATAGATTTTTGTTCTCCGGAAATATAAAACCCATCTTTTGCAAAAGACTTTTTCTCCTAAGGAAAAACCTGCCTGGCTTCAGACTATAACATTTACCAATAGTCAGGATAAGATGTTCCAGTCGCTCTGCCACAATCAGGATTAAGCAGTCCTGCAGAAGCCCCATTCAGATGTCAAAATATTGATGTACTAACTGACCTAAAGGGAACTTCAGGCCACACCATCATAAATCTACTGGACCATCACACTGGCAGCACTATTCATTAGTCTCCTAATCTAAATGTCTCAGGGTGGAGTCGGGGCCTTTGAGTATGAGGCTGTCATTAGGATGATCAAGTGGGCACTTTCTCTGACAGTTGTCTGGAAGAGTTAGACCCACAACATGTCCAGAGGGCTAAACAACATTTCAGAACTCCTCTCAAACAACACTCTCAACTGCCGGCTGACTTTACCTATGCCTGGGGCCTATGCCTACACAATATCAGCCCACAAATGGTGCAATAGGCCTTTTTGACGGAAGACGTGTTGAGTGTGTTCCTATGACGTCATCCCCACCCCTCACAGTCATCATGTCATCAGTTCAGCTGTTTGTTCCACCACTAAAGACTAACCTCTTATGGCGTGTGTTGTGCACTACATCCAATGAGTTTAATAGAAAGAGGAGCTTCTGTATTTTTACAGTATTGGAAATCAAACTGTTGGGATTTCTAAATACCCTATACCATAATACGGTGATACCACCCAAGCCTAGTGTGAAAGACAAGCTTTGGACCTTGTATGCAATGGACTCTGAATAGTGATAATGCCAGTTGCACTTGGACTCACTGACCAGTCAGTTAATGTTATTTGGTTTTCATTCTGGGAACTACTGACTGTGCCAAAATAAGATAATGATGAGTTTCCTGGCGAGAAAGTGTCAGATGTCATTTTGTACAGTCACATGTTCACTTTTGATAAGTTATGTTTATACAAGGACTTCCCTCTGCCATTAAATTGGAGTGTATGTTGGCAGCATTTTGCTCCTGTGTTGTTGTGGAATTTCCCTCTGCACAGAAAATCAATATCATGGGGAGTGTGTTGCATTTACAATGTCAGTGTCGCAGGAATGGTGCCCAATGTTGTAATGTAGTGAGGAGCAACATTTATTGAATTTAAAATGTTGGAGTTTGTTCCTGTAAATGATTGTGCAGCATTAAAAAGCCATAAAATTAAATATTGTTTTTTTAGAGTCAGAATAATTCTGAAAAACAATATTTTATATTTATTTATATGATTTTTAAACAGTATTGGTTTCTCATACTCATAGTCTTTTTCTTTATAGTTTTAGCCATAGAATAAATTCATTTATTCTAATGAATTTGTTACATTATTTTGTGATGGCTTTAGAGCATGCAGTGTAGTTGCTGGTATGTGGAACATGGTGTTTGTTTTATCTCATCTTTATTTAGTATCCATTTTTCTGTTGTTCAGTTCACCTCCTCTTTGCCCCTCAGTTTATTTTCATTAACTTGAGTAAATGTAATAGGAGTAAAAATTTGGACTTACTTAATATTAACAAACTGATATATAAATATATAATCAAAATCATCATGTCCATGTTGAACCGGTTTTACATTTAAACAGTAACTGGCTTGCACACAATAGCAACCACAGCATTTAGCACACAGCCTCCAACACATACAGTACTTATACATAATGTATATGTTGCTCTCTCTGACTCAGTCCTTGTATCTGTCTCACCCTCTCTCTCTCTCCCTGTCTTTCCTACTCTCTCTCTCATGAATCACTAATGTGGGTATCAGCAGGCAACAGTTCCCCACTGCACAGAATCACATCTGCTCACACACACACACACACACACACACACACACACACACACACACACACACACACACACAAACACACATTTCGTCAAACACACCCTCTTTTCCCCCACTAATATGCTTATCTCTCTTCTCCTTCTTCCTTGCCCTCTGTAAAGGGCACACACATCAGTGGCATTCACTGTGTGTTAAAACAGTCACGCCCATTGTTTTCTATATAAGCCAATACTGTATATAGACATCAAGACACAAGTAAACCTGAGTTGTCGTCTTATGTCAGGATATACTGCAGCACTATCTCAAACGCAGAAGTCCCTTGACAGCTTCCTGTCAAATCAGTGCGTCCAGTGTGTGTGCTCAGACCATTGACTGACATGGCCTGAGTTCATTAAAGATTTACAAGACAACTAAAAAATTAAAACAGTTGCATCTGAAACGAGTAGATAATTAAGTGATTAATCAGTCGCTATTAATCTGCAACTTGGAACTCATTTAGCAGCTGAAGTCATTTAGGTCTTATCCAGCTTCTTAAATGTGAGGATCTGCTGTTTGTCCTTACCTGACATTATAGTCATTTTAATATCTTTGGGTATTGGACTGTCGAACAGACAAAGCAATTTGAGGACATTACCTTGTGTTGGGGCATCTTTCACAATTTTCTGATGTTGTATGGACCAAACAATTATTTGGTTAATTGAGAAAATACTTGGCAAATGAATCAATATAAGAATAATTTGTTGAAGCACTAAAATTAATTTGCATTGAAGGATTTGTCTGTGTATATACTTTATTAATTGAAAAATATTAGACAACAGTTTTAACAGTCACTAAATGAAGTGCATTTTTAAGCAAAAAAGGAAAATAGTTGCTGATTTCTTGGTTGATTTTCAAATGGGAGGATTTGTTGTCGTTCTTAAAAGGGCACTTCACTAATTTTCAACCAGCTTTTTAACAAAAAAGTGTGGGTACCATGAGAAAATGAACTCTGGTAAACTTCCCCTCTATCTAACCAGTGCATAGATACCCAACCTTGCCCACCAGCAAAACTCCGCTGGATGACGTGAATTATATCATCAGGGTGGCTGTTGTTCAAACTTCTGCATTTTCATGTTGCCCACCACCCATGCCACAACCCCGGACCCGGACACAAAGAGTGCAGAAACAGATCAAGAGACAGACCAACCCCTTTCTCTCGCTTTCTCAAACTGTAATTCCAATCAAAGGGTAAAACTAGGCAGCGCTGATCAAATATATGTCAAGATTATGTTACTGTATTGCCTATTTCTTGCCTACAGTGTTTTCAGAAACATATTTTCATGCCATGTTGTAATAGCAAGAGATTGTGAACAGGAAGTGTGCCCTATACTGTTTCCAACGGTAAAACTAGGCAGCGCTGATCAAATATAAGCCAAGATTCTGTCACTGAGTTGCCTATTTCTTTTCTCAAATGTTTTTAGAAACATGCCTTAGCCTACTATTTAACTGTAAGAGATCAAGATCATTCCTTGCCAGCCGGCCACCATATTTTCAAACGAACACGTTTGCATTACGTCATCCACCAGTGGGAGTGTTTATTGGTGTGG
This sequence comes from Epinephelus fuscoguttatus, assembly GCF_011397635.1. Taxonomy (NCBI): domain Eukaryota; kingdom Metazoa; phylum Chordata; class Actinopteri; order Perciformes; family Serranidae; genus Epinephelus; species Epinephelus fuscoguttatus. The sequence continues at coordinate 11,504,653 of NC_064753.1, forward strand.
TGCTGTACTGTGCATTCTGGTAGGTCTAGGTTTTCTCCCTCTTGAGCAGATGTATCGTTTTTTTCTGTTTTCTCTGGTTCTGTAACACCAATCTCAAAAGTATGTGCATCTGTCTTCTGCGTAGACATCCTGGTTTTATTAAAAGGCCATCTATCCAGTGGTGAAATACTCTTTTACTTACTTTTTTACTTTAACTGTTGGTTAAATATACAAGTTCGTAATAGTACAATGTTACCTTGGGCTTTGAGGACATGTGGTAATGTTTCTTAGATTTTATAGATGAAATGATTAACCAACAAACAATTAATAATCCATAATGGAAATAATTATAGACTATGCAGCCCTAATATAAATGAATGGCACTGAAAATTGTACTCAAACTATTGTAAAACTGTTGTAAAACACCAAATAAACTGGTTTTAAACATATGTTTTCAATTTCCAGTGTGTTGCATGAGTAAAATGTTTTTTGTAGTTAAAAACAGAATTCAGAATTTTAAAAACACTGTTTCATCATCCTCATTTTCAGATTTTTGTGGGACAAATGCTATCGCTGAATGCTGTCATTTATTATACATTATTTGACTGTGGAAAGTGTTCATACAGTCTGCTGCTGTAAATGTTTCTGGCAGCTTGAAGCATCTGCTAGAAAATATATGCATTTATGCGTTAAGTGTTTGCACATGCATGTACTTCTCATGTTTATGCACAAGCATAGACGCACACAAAAGCCATCCTTTGTTACTGCTCTTTTATAGTGAATTTCAGGCCCAATGAACCTTGGTCCTGCATTGGAAAAGAACCGAACCATTATGCTAACCATTATTCATCAATTCTGTATATCTTTATGCCTCACATTCCTCTCCCTTCTCTCTCTCTCTCTCTCTGTCTGCATAATGGTGATTCTGTCAGGATGGGAACTTCACCAAAGTTGAGAATATCATGCTAGCAGATCCACCTGCCAAGACTGTCGGGCAGTCCTCCTTTGTCGACTTTGGTGAGAATGACTTGTCATTTGCTGTAATTTTTGACTAACCTTGTATGTTTGTGTGTGATTATGGCAGATTAACAGCGAGATCTATTTTAAACTTGGCACTTGAATTCACTGTGGGGATTTTGATTGTAGTTGGAAGGACTCATATTGTAAAAAGAAAGAAAACACAGGAAGACGGTGTGTGAACACTCTCACAATCTCAAGATGCTTAGAAAACCTCTGAAAGTAGTTGTACTGGGCCAGATTATACTCAAAAGTGTCTGGCCCCTCGTGTGTGTGTGTGTGTGTGTGTGTGTGTGTGTGTGTGTGTGTGTGTGTGTGTGTGTGTCAGATCCATTCCTCTCCTAAGTCCTTTAAGCTCCCTCTGCATTTGAAGCTGTGTTGCTTCAAAGGCTTCCAAATAGGACTGTCTGGTCTTTTTGGCTTTGGCATTTTCACTACAGCTCTCTCATCACATAACTTTCTTTCCCTTCACACACACACACGCACACACACACACACACACACACACACACACACACACACGCACTAAATGCTCACCCCTTACCAGGCAGGCTAATCTCATGCGTACACATACTGTCACAAACATACACTCCCACACAATGCATTCTGATACACACACTCAATCCCACACAGAGCCAGATTTTTTGTGAACATCTTATCCCCTTAAACAATCTTGGCCAGTAGTATTCATTGTTCAGCTCAGCTTTACATTCATCCTCAGCAAATCTCCACTGGCTCTCTAATCTCCAGGCTGCAGCCCGTGCACCACAAAGTGGCCCCTGGTCGCTCTTGTCAGAGCTACCACCTCAGTCAGGGGGGGGGGTTGTGGCGGTTTTTAGGCTTGTTTTAGAAGCTAAATACCATTTGGATTAACAGTGTGATGGTGTACAACAGTCAAGTAAAATGAGTAACTTCTGTATAAAAATCTGAATAAGTAATATTCCCCTTTCCCTCGGGTTCTGCTGTGGCGATTGCCCTGAACAATGCGCTGTACCTCAAGCCGCTAAAATGAAGCTGGTCAGGTGCCAGAAGTAGAAAACTAGTTGTACTGAGCACCTTCCTGTGGCATTGTGAATAACTCTGAGCACATACTATTGGCTGCTCGAGACGAGTAAATAGTGTTCCAGGGCCTAAAGCCAGAGGTAAGCTATTCTTAGCTTTATAGTGAGACTGTGTAACTTTTGATCAACAGCGCCCACAGTCATCAGAAATGGCAATTCTTGGATAGTTGAATTTCCCTACAGTTTAACTGAAATGTTCATCTGTGACCTACTACAATGTAGAAACAGTAGTGCGAGGAAAAGTCAGAGTCTGCAGAATGGCTCAGTAATGTCACAGCAATAACACAGAGGTGACATTACAATGTGTATCTACATTTTGCTAACATCAGCCAACATAGTCTAATGGTCATTTTACCATCCAAGTAAGGGCCTGGTCACAGCAGAAAGTGGCACAGCAAAATTCATCCTTAACTACAAAATCTGTGGCTATAGAAGCGTGAGGACATAGAGGCTACTTGGAAGGCTAGGTGGCAAACTACAATTGCCAACATTTTTCATGCAAAGAAATACCCTCTGTGATGTCCAGGGCTGTACCTGCAAAATTATGTCCATCAAATTGGACTTAGCTGCAATGATTATTCAACTATTTGTTACTTTTTTATCTGCTCTGACAATAGCCATGGCTGGTGGCATTTTGTTTTTATCTGTTTCTTCTCGTGAATGTGATATCTCAGGAACACCTTGAGGGAGTTTCTTCAAATTCGGCTAAAATGTCCACTTGGACTCAAAAACGAAATTATTAAGTTTTGGGGGTCATAGGTAAAGGTCAAGGTGACCTTGACCTTGTATGTGTCATTCTTGTGAACGTGATATATCAAGAACACCTTGAGGAAATTCCATTTATTTATTTATTTGGCAAAAATGTCCACTTGGATTCAAGAATGAACTGTATAGAATTTGGTGGTTAAGGGTCAAGGTCACTGTGACTTCATAAGACATGTTTTTGGACATAATTCAAGAATTCATATGCTACTCATGACAAAATTTTGCACAAACGTCTAAAAAGGGTAAAATAAGGTAAGATAAGATACAAAAATGACGAAAGGATGACATTTTTTATCAAGAGGTCAAAGGTCAACTTAACTGTGACATTGTAATGCTCTGCAAAACCACTATTCTGGCCATTACTCAACATCAAAACCCAGGAACAGAAGGGGAGACATTTGGTCGGATGCTGAGTTGGTGACACTAGTCTTAGGTAGCCATTTTAAAACTGTTGCTGGTTGTATAGGTCCTCTGTGCTGCAGGGTGGACAATGTGTATGAAGCATCCATGTTTTCGCAGACATGGACTGTAACTGCAGCTTGACTGGTTCATGGGGGCATGCAACCATGGGGCGGTAATTTTAGTGTCTATAGAGTTTCAGACTTTGAACAGGGTTTTAATAGACCATTCAGGGTGACAGCGACATTCACATTGTATAGGAATAAAAACAACCTATTGCTTGCTATCTACAGTGACAAGAGATCAGGAATTTGCAACACCTTGTGCCGGCACAAGATATCAAACAAAAGTCAGAGACTGCATCGTTTTAAGTCGCTGTGAGAAAGTAATGTTATCTTGGAGCCTGACCGGGCAAAGCCACTCCTCAGGAGGACTCACCCTGCAGCTACACCATGGGACCAAAACATCCCAAGAAGTACACTGCACACTGACTTGACAAAAACAAAAAAAGAAACGACTGCTCAACCTGAAGAGTATCAGTCAACCGAGAGGTCTCTGACTGATGATTCAAATTTACGACTTTCAGGAGGCAGTCTTCGTCAGTGTCATATCATATTCTTTCTTGCAGCAGTGGTCCTTGAGAGAAGGAGGCTAGACAGTTTAAAATATGCACATTTTCAAAACAGTGTTCTCAGTAATTCAGGAGGAGCAACATGGGAATGCTTAATGTCTGGGGGGGAACACTGCAGTGTTTCCACTTGTGTGACCACACATTTCTTCTGCTGTATCGATTCTGGACAACCAAACCCACATGGACAATGTGTCGTTTCCAGTGAACCAAAAGATTTTTTACCAGGGAAGACCAAACAGTGAATATTTAATCAATAAACAATTCAGAATCGCTGTATAAAAATGGTATTACTTTGATTATGTCTGAAAAGTATGATAAAAATCAGATGCAGTATCCTAACAAGCTTTCAGTCTTGTCTGTTTTGTTGCATTTGTGTGGGGTTTTTTTGTTGCCTTTTTCAGTTGTTTTCTCTTGTAGCAAAAAGACCGTTTTTTCATTTTGTCAGTGTGACCTTATCACTTAGTTTGAGCTATGCGCTGTCATTAGCTGTGTAATGTTTGATGCATTTTTAATTAACTTTTGGGCTCATGTGGCACCCGTACACATGAGCAAACACACAAAGACACACACAAGCGTGCACACAGAGCTTCACACTGATAAACACATCCTTATTGGCAAGATTAATCTGTTAATCTCATTGCAGATAGGGGTGTCCATCAAATATTTAGTGAACAAACTTCCCTTTCCTAAATTGGCAATAATGTATGAGCCAGAGGGGAAATGACCTATATGCTGTGGGTGTGTGTGTGTATGTGTGTGTCATGAGGGAATCTGTCTCACAGCGTGTATTTGTGTAATTTGCTGGCGAGTGTGTGTGTGTTTAATTCATCATCTCTGGGGGCGGCGACCTTTTTTTTGTTTAAATCTTGAGCTTATCTCGACAAAACTTTTTCATTTCTTTAATCTTTTTCTCTTTTTTTTCCTCTTCCTCCTTCGGCTCGGAAATGTCACTTCAAGACGTTGCCCTCGTTAGCTGGGGATTGAAGCCTTTGAGGGTCACGCTTCTAATAATCTGCCAAATTCCGGGAGAGAGATGCCTTGCAGAATATAACGTCTCTTATTTTTGTCCCGTTTTGTCTTCTCCACTCAGCCCCTCCTCGGCTGTCGCTGTCTATCTTTATTTCTCTTGATCTACTGTATATCTGCTATCTATGGCTTACTTGCTTTCACGCTCTTCTCTTTCTCCTCCCTCTATTCTTTACTGAAACAGTTTTTGGTGTCACTCTCATTATATTGTCTGAGAAAGGCTCTGTAGTGACCCACTATCAACCCTTATATCCTCTTAAGTCCCTGTCTTTTTCATAAAAGCTTCTCTATCAAATTTGTTTAAGAGATAGAGAGATTATTGTTTTACAATATATAGAACAATGTTATCCAACACTGTGTAGAGAAATTATAATATGGTGTGATAAGCAAAAGTTGACTAGGTGATTACAGTTGAGGCCAGTTATCATCAGACACACTGTATCAGCTAGTGTTAATCTGAAACACATATGTCTTAAGACCTATTCAGACGGGATTAGTTTTACATAGGTACGTGGGGTACACTAGCTGGTAACTTGGTTATCACAGTGCATTAACAGCTGTACTTAAAGTGCAACTTGCAGGTTAAATGTTTTTAAAAATATATACATAACCTTGTCTGAAAATTACCATATGAGAAGTTAATTCACAATTTATTATGGTTTACATGACATGAGGGCACAAATTCAGAGGAAAAAGTGGCTCTTTTTAGCTCCTCTTCTAAAAACGCTTTTTTTTTTTTTTCAACATCGCCTGATACTACGTCACGAGAGGACTCTGCATCCTTGACCCTGCCTCTGTCCAATGCGCAGTAGTACGTGGTAGTGAGTCTGAGTGGTAGTAAACTTGTGAGTTAGTATTTTTTCGGTTGTTAACAGTGCATTTCACCATTTGTGATTATGCCGAATTATTGTGCTTGTGCAGGTTGCACAAACTCGAGTCTGTCAGGACATCGAGTCCACCGTTTTCCAGACAGAAAAAGGAGTGGAGTTAGTTTTCGTGCCTGGATGCGTTTTGTGCAGGTGAAGAGGCGCAATTTCACGGCTTCATCTGTGACCAAAAATGCGGTCATGTGCAGCACTCATTTTGGACAGGAGGATTATGTTCCTGGCGGAGCCCGCCCGCCCTCGCACATACCCCCGAGGTGCGGAGAGGGAGACCCGAGCCTCAGGGGTATGTGCGAGGGCGGTCGGGCTCCGTGGAGAGGGAGGCCTCCGTGTTTGAGACGGGAGCGGGCGGCGTGAGGGTGGATGGGCAGTGTGAGGCATGTTATGTCTGGTCTGGGGGTCAGATTCTCCACCAGAGCCCTGAAGGCTTCCACCTCCCTGCAGCACATACTCTCCACAGCTGAGGGCATGGGCTGGCAGTTCCCACACAAGCACCTATCATACAAAAAATTATCAGGAAATCTTCATATCTCTCTCTCTCTCTCTCCCTCTCTCCCCTGCGGACGTCAATACACAGTAATGTGGAGTTATAACATGCATAGCAAGACACGTCTGATACAAGCTGATATTTGCGCATTAGTTTCTGTTATGGGTAAGTAGCATTAGTTAATACTGACAGAACTATTGGTAGCTTTGTTATAACTTAATACGTGACGGCAAACGTAATGTTGTGATGTGAACACAGCGTTAGACATCGTTAGCTGTTGTTAGCTAACGCTGGTCGTTCACCAAGACACCTGCCCAGTTCTCCACTGGTTCTCCTCACACCACAGCTCTATTTCTCTCCTGTGGCCGTTATTTCTCCCAACGCTGATCTGTTCCTGGTCTCTTGGACGCCTAGCAGGCTCATAATTATAAGCCTTGGGCCGTCATATGCATATGAATGTACATTTTCAACCTCTTCAGTCTCAAAACTAGTACTGGGGTCCATGTTTATTAATGTTACACTCAATCGAATTCGGCCGGACTCCCTTACGCTACGTCACTTCCGGTTAGTGGGTTTTTAGATGCGGAAGCAAAATTATCTCCCAAAAACAACCCCAAAAGTCACTGTAATGTGTATATGTTTTTGTTTTAATCAAGTTTCTACATCATTTTCCTACACATTTATTCACCATGGTCTCCAACCTGGAAGTTGGGCTTTAACTCTGATAATGCCAATGCTAATTTTAGCTAGCCAAAAACAGGCTTGAAAACCATTAAAACGATATGTACTTAAGAACTGAACATCTAACTCCTTAGAGGGTTTTTCAGTACAACCAAATGCTGAACAAGACCCTTTTTTAAGTCATCAAAACCTTACAATTAACATTAATGAACTGAAAACTACCAAAATAGCAGCAGCAATGGCTACGCCCATACTCTGTGAATCTGGGGTTATGCCATGGTTACGTCACCTAGCCAATGTTGCTGTGGAAACCTGTTAACAGACTGTCACTATGAGCTACCACCCCTTTAATTATGCATAAATCTAAGCCTTAATAATATTTAAAGGTGAATTACATTGAAATTCAGCCCCCATGCAGTTATCATGAATGTAGAAATTAGCTATAGACACCAAAACTGTATCAGGATGTAAACATGTTTATTTCTGTGGTAAGGTTTGGCATTTTAACATGGGGGTCTATGGGAATTGACTCACTTTTGGAGCCAGCCTCAAGTGGACATTATAGGAACTGCAGTTTTTGGCACTTAAATGTTGGCTTCACTTTTCAGCCCTGATCCAAACCAAATATGGAGGTGGTTGGAGATACGATTCCAACCAGATTATTACCGATGCGTCTCAGTCCGGACACTCTGGACGCTCTAATCAGATTTCAGTGTCTTTTGCATCATTCACAATGTGACACACAACTCCGACATCAAATCCAGAGTGACAGAGGCACTGAGCAGAAACCATGCAAACTAAATGGCTGCTGGAAGTTATGGAGAGGGGCTGGGGGGCACTTCTGTACTGGTAAAACTGGACGTAGCAAAGACCTCAATTTCTCATGCTTCCATGTTGGAAAGCCACTCCACCAGTGCATCTGTAGTTACTGATGGCTACATCGTTACCACAGCAACCGATGCAAATAGGTTGATAATGAAACACAAATCCGATTTGATCAATTGCATATGACAGTGTGTATAATCTGTCATAAAGATATGATTTGAGAAACAAATCTGAATCACCTGCAGTCTGAACCTTAGCCCAGCTCTCATCCTGTCAGGCGCAGACAAAAAGAGATACTTCCTTTCAATGTGAGTGGAGTCAGTGTTTGTTATAAAAATCAATGGGGCTGAATAGGAGACTCATTTGAGTCAGAGGAGATTGGCTCTGACAAGAATTGCACACAAAACTGAAAGATATCCTGCGCCCTTAGGTAAAAATTCTTTAAATATTTTAATGCCATAGTCCAAAATGGATGCATTTCGGCCTGAAGCAAGCAATGTTTCCTCTTTTTTATATTCCACTATAGTTGTAAGACAGATGCACACACACAGCTACGGTGTGATACAAGAATACAGAACAGATGCAATGATCCTTTCTCCTCAGTTCTTATTACTGCATATGTTGCTAAGATCATGTGAAGTTAATTATTGTCATTAGCATTAAAAGCTAGTGTTGTAGTTATAATGGTGAATGGTGGAGTTGTGAGTGATTTTATCAAAATAAACCTCTTACATGAAGAATTAGCTTTGAATCAGAAGATTGTCAGCATATAATATAATTCATGTGAGAGGTGGTAACAATTGGTGATGGCATTTACATTTTTAGCCATACGAACAGCAAGGCTTGCTCCAACACCAAAAATATCATTTAAGTGGGTGCCGTGAAATTTTTCATATAGACATTTATGGTCCCCAGAGGATGGATGCTCCTGACCCCTTTTGATCTCTGTTGTGTCACCACCATGAAGCTGACCTTTTTGGTATTTAGTGAAATGTCTCGACAGCTATTGGAGGGATTTAAGTGAAACTTGTAAGCCAAGTCACCCCCTGAGCCCCTAATAAATATATTACGTTTTACTGACTCTAGTCCAGTGAACCAATCAAGCGCATTCTTAGGGGAACATAAAAATGTTGTGTAGCCCACATCTAATGTGATGGATTCACCAGATGAAGTCACAGCAGTTCACATTCAGTCTCAGATATTTCTGTTATTTTGAGTTGTCGCTACCCCACTCCCATGGTAGTGCATGCATGAAGGGTGGAGAAAATAACAAGAATACCTGAGAGTATACAATGTAGTTCAATACAACATCACAAATTTCAGCCTGTTGGATCAAAACCTCTCTGTTGCAGATACAAAATAAATGCAATTTAATTTATCACTCTTGCATTAAATTGTACATGTGTTGCTATATTTGTGTCTGTCCCTTTTTCCCATGATTCTACGCATTATCTACTTACCTACTTAAATTGTCCTCACACTGCATCAGCATTATCTCTGTCCACCAGCTTAACTCTGTCAATATTATTATCAATCAATGTTTTCCTCTGTGTGTGACCATCTCATGAGCCTTTCAGACCAGCTACAGTGTTTCCCAGGCTTATTTAAGGGCACATTTTGGCTTTACCCAAAAAACTTGAATAAATGACTGCAGGGAGGCAGGATGAGAGTGAGGCAAATGAAAGAATGAGGGGGAATGGCACACTTCAAACATGATATGAAGTGAGATAGAAAAGAGGATAGAAAAGTAAACGTAAGCCGAGGTGGATGATGTAGAGAGGGAGGAGATGGCAGGGAGGATAATGAAGGAATGAAGGGAGAGAGGAGGAGAGGAGAGGAGAGGATGAGATAGAGAAGAGAGCAGCATTACATCCCTGTGTGATCTGAAGTGGGAATTATTTCCATCACACTGTCAATTCTCCCTCTATCCCTCTACCTCCACCTTTCCCTGTCTTTCTCAAACTACATTTTTCTATTCTTTCTACACTGTGTCGAGCTTCCTCTACATTTTCCTTCTATTTGTCTGTCTGTCTCTGTGTTTTTTAAATGTCTAATTGTATATGAGGACATCAGCAACGGTAATGATAAAACACATGATTTAAAAAAAGATGACGCACAGCAGCTTCTGAGTATACGCGGTAAAAGTCAGCTTTTGTCGTTAATATGTTTTTCAAGCTGTTGGATACAGTGCTGCAGCTCTGCCTGCTGTCTCCTACAAAAATATAATGTTTAGCTTTATCTAGGAATTCATCTAAGAAAGCTCATTTAGTAAGCTGTGGCAGCTTCAGATGTACAAAATTTCTATCCATATAGTTCTCGTCATGTATTTAGGAAATTCAGTTTTAAGAATATATTCTAAACCTCAACTTGTCCTCTTCATGGAACTATATTTAGAAATGCCTGCCTTCTAACACGATCAAAGTTAAATACCTGGTGAGTGTTACTGTGTTCATGAGATCAGACATTCTGCCATTAGCAACTCTCCAAAAAAAATGTAATCATAGTCTTAAGATTTTTGGAGTGATTTTGGTTTTGGAGTGCTGTGTGAGGTCTTCAGTGGCACGAGGGTGATCGTAAGGCCCAGACACACCAAATCGACATCAAAAAAACACTGGCGACAAAGGCTGACTGTTGGATCGCCTCTCTTCACTTGTGCCTTGGCCAAGAAGTTGCATTTGAACACACTACAAAGACTACAACCAATGGCCATCTAGCATGTACGTTCTTCCCCTACGTGAGAGGAAATAATAATAACCACCAGCAGGTGCCGTTAGGGCTTATATGTAATTCAGAAAAAGAAAACAGGAGGCAGGAAATATTCAAGAGGTCAGTTAGCACTTTAACAACACGACCAGATGTTTAAAAGAATAAATGATAACTGTCCGCCAGTGAGCGAAAATACATACATTTACAAACTGTTTTGGCTCAAGAGCTGAGTGGATAAAAAAACAAAACAAAAAAAAACATGCTTAGTATAGAATGTTTGTTTCGATCCTGCGTCCTTTTGACTTTAGCCATTTGTTTACTTTCCTCGCTTCTGTTTTTCTTCTCATGCACTGAGCTGAACTCCTAAACAGAGTGATTTCATTGCTCAACAAGGGCCAACTAGCACCAGTGGTGTGGGACACATCACAAATACTAGTGAAAAGATGCTCAGTGATGGCCTGATATTGACAGACGGTAAGCCGCTGGCTTGGTGTTTCAGGACCCTTAAGTGGGCTCTCCACTTTTAATTAGAAATTTAAACACTTGTTTGAGCAAATGAAATGTTACAACTGTAGTGACGTGTTCAAATTCAAATTGTACAGTCTATAAGCTCAGTGGACAGTTTGAAGTAGTTTGCTTTGTGGTCCAGCAGCGGACATTGAGTGGATGAATGTATAAATAATAATGAAAGGCAGTAGGAGGCAAAGCCGTGCTGATTAGATAATCACTACACCAAAGTAGCTTAGAAGCCATTTGTGGAAGTATTTTGGGTTCCACCCTGTAGAGGGCAAAATTACCACCAAAGATAAAACTGTTTGTCTACTTTGTAAAAAAGCTGCTGCCTCACTCTGCAAATAGAATAAATCTGAGGACTCACCCATAAGCTTACCACCAGAGAGAAGCGGGGCGTGGCCAGAAACAGGCTTTTTTTGCATTTGCTTTTCGATTGTTGCTACTTATAGGTTCACTTTCTTCTGACTGTTTAGTGGACATCAACAAAAAGACTTCAACAGCCCCTCTGAGGGTGACCTCCAGCTCACCCGGTAGAGTGTGCGTCCCATATAGGCTTAGTCCCTGCAGTGGCCCCGGCTCGATTCTGACCATTTGCTGCATATCATCTCCTTTCTCTCTCTCCCCCCCATTTCCTGTCACTCTCCAGCTGCTCTATATTAAAGGCAATAAAGCCCTGAAAAAATCTTTAAGAAAGTCACCCCCATTTGCTGATAAATGGACCAATCTCGTATGTCATTAATCTAGTTTTACGGCCAAACCTGGCCTTTCATCGAACATACAGAGATTTAAGATTTAATGTTAAGTACCACTTTCACATGATTGAAAAGGATATGTTTGTAAATTGGAAGTGAATTGTACCTTTTTTTAGAATTACACAAAAAATCTCTTGTCTGTCCTTTTTTTGCCACAGCATCATCTCAGATACATGACTGACCTTCCCACACATGCCCAACATGATCAATGCTGTGAACACCAACCAAGAACAATCGATTTGGATCCATCTGCTGTATTTGTTGTACCTTTTAGCTGAATGCCGTATGTCTGAGTAGCTTCCACAGGCATCACACATTTGTTGAACTTGAGGTGTATGCATGCATGTTCATGTGCATGTGTATGTTCCTGGATGCATATGGGGATCTGTCAGCAGGCCCATGTTTGTGTGCTCGCAGTTCTGTTTCCAGGACTAGACTCTTAATAGATGCACAGCATATGCCAGACAAAACAGGCCCATCTGCCTTATCACTGAGGTAATTGCATTTTTCAAAGTGACAGCGGCCAATGCATAATTCATCATTAGGTAAAGCACAACGAAGTCCCACAACCAAGTGTGTCAGCTAGCTTCACTGCAGGTAGGATGGAGGGAGGCTGCGCTGCGACCAGCAGCTAAGATAGGGAGATTTTTTCAGACAGCGAGACAGGAATGTGTTTGGAGGTGATATTTAAAATTGGAAAGGCTGTCATCATGCTGTGTGTGTATGTCTGCGTGAATGTGTGTGTGTGTGTGTGTGTGTGTGTGTGTGTGTGTGTGTGCGTGCGTGCGTGCGTGCAGGTAAGTCAGCATGTTAACAGGACAGCCTATTTCTCTCTGCTCTCCCCTCAGGCGTTCTCTCTCCACTCATCTTATTATATTGTGTTACATCCAACCTCTCCTCCTCTCCCTTTTTTCTGCCTGCTTCATTCTCTCCTCAACCACTGCATACCTTTCACACTATTATTTTTTTTACCTTCATTTCCCTTTGTTTTTTTTCTCTCCTTTCACTAGCTGTCTTGTCATGTTTTCAACCAGTCTGCTCCGCTTTCTGACTCGTTTTGCTTTTTCAGTCTCACATTCTTCATCGCTTTCTCTCAGACTCCGGCAGAAATACGTGTACTTGTAAAACGGAGGTACTGGAGTGCTGCCCGGCTAATTGAGATCAGTCAGTTGTGTGAACAGTATCACATAACAACATGCAGCTACGTTTATGTGAAAGACATCCCTTCAGACCATATTAATGAAATAAAAATGCAGCAATGGGATAAATAAAATCTCCTAATCAAGTACCATTTTGTGATATCCCTGGCATTTAGCAATATCCTAATCCATATGCAAATGATAGAGTCTCCTGGGTTTATGGTTTCAGTTTCAAGTTCAGATATTAATTTGCACATTTTAATATGCAATTTAATGCAAATTACAAAGTACATCCAACACAAAAGTGTCCTTCATTGAAGGTAAAACCTGCGTCACCCTCTTTCTTATTCCAATATCTGCTGCGCGGTAATTATGCATAAGTAGTACTGTCAATTAGAAGGACCCACCCACAGTGATCTACACACTAATTAGCACTTTATTTTTGAATACATTTAAAAATGTTGCGCATGTTGCAAGTGTTGTGTATTAGAAGGAAAATTCACAACTTCCATTTGTGTTTTTATACACTATTATAATATACTAGCGGTTTTCAAACTGTGAGGCACGCCTCCCCAGGGAGGCACGAAAGAGTTGAAGGAGGGGGCATGGAGGGAGAGACGTGAGGCAAAGATACTGCATGAGGTGAAAGGGACAGGTGCATGCCAATCTTCTGGAAACAACAAGAACTTAGTTATTGTAGTTTGGCTCACTGATGTGAGCTGCGGCAGTGTCTGTGGCACAACGCTGATACACATATTATTAGAGTCAGTGTGACTTATATTTCCTGGGGATATTCTTATCTCCATCCATTGTGAATGAATGTCCAGAAATGTGTTTAGAAGTCATAGAAAAAAGACACTATAATTCCAGAACTTGCCTGAGAATTATCACGTTTTCAAGCTTTCCTCAGTAATTCAGTGACAGTTGTCTGTACATCCATGAGAAACAGACAGGGGTACCACCACAGAAGAAAGGCAATTTACTGCTGTAGACAGGGGCAGCAGCAAAACATATTTTAACCACCTAAATAAGGCCCAACTCAAAAAGTTAATATCAGTTTAAGTGTAAGCTATATTTAGAATATTTACACCATTTCACCTTCCCGTCAGACAGCCCTCTCCGATGGGAAACTGAAGCTGTTAAAACCATCTATGAACTCTCCCAAGCCACCAGACCCCCCTGACAAAAACAGTAACTTTACTTTGTAGCACAAAGGAGTTGCTGGTCTACCACCATCTCGATCGGTTAGGTGGCTTGTGGTCTTGTGTGATTTTGGAGAATCTGAACCCTTTTAAAGTCACACAGAACTGATATATTATTTTTTGATACATTTTGCTGCAGCCCTCGTCCGCACCAGTATATTGCTTGGCTCATGTCCATACTCCTGTCTGCTTCTCCAAACTAGGAACGTGTCGACCGCCATCAACTGCATGTAATTCACTGAATATGGAAAAGTACCTCATACAACCCGACTTCAGAACATCCAAACTGTCCCTTTAAGATTGGAGACTGGAGAAGGACTAAATTTGATTTAAACCCAAAATGAGCATGTTTGATGACTTTGTGTACATGTGCCCATTTTGTAAGATGTGGGGCTTTCGTTCAAAACTGGCAGATGAAAGCAAACTCTACATGTAGAGTATCATGCCATGTGACAGTTTTGACTTTTGATTTGTGACACATGCAGAGTGAACCTTTTCTGCAGAAATGAATGTGGAATGATTGTAGATGCACTCCTTTGGCTCCGGACCAGGTGACATGGGAGAAAGATGTGGGAGAGAGGTATTTTAGAAACAAGGAGCTCTTTTTCTTAATTGCCTTGGGCTTATGGAGGTATACAGAATAATATGTCTAGTGAAAGACTTCCAGAGTTGGAAACTGTGTTTTGTGTGTTTATGTAAGCATTTATGTATTTTTATAACTCACATTTCTCCCCTTCTATTACACCTTTAGCACACACAGCTGCAGTAAACACACAGATCTTTATCAGATCATAGGGTTGGTAATGAGACACAGGCTTCTGGCTGCATCCTGCTCTGTGCATCTGTGCGTGTGCATATTGTGATTTGCATTGTTATTGGTGTTGTGTGGTACTCTATGAATGCCAATGTGTCAATGCATATCTGCGCAGTTTCTGGGTATTGTCTTGTAGTCTCCCTCTCTCTCTCTCTCTCTCTCTCTCTCTCTCTCTCTCTCTCTCTCTCTCTCTCTCTCTCTCTCTCTCTCATCTTGTAGTCTTTACCTACTTTCTCCTCTGTTTTTTCTCCATTCCTTGGCCCCATCCTTCCCAGGCCTCCCTCTCCTTGGCGCCCTCTTCGTTTCAACCCACACCTGCAGTTTCCTCCCTCTGCAAGTCTCTCAGCCAATCTCCATCACACCACGCACTGTCAGCGGGACTGAGAGATGAAAAGCAGGAGGGAGGGAAGGAGGGAGGGAGGGAGCGATGGTGAATAAAGAGCAGGAGAGATGGACAGAGAAACAGAGGCATTAAGACTGAGGAGAGAGTAATAGGAGGGAGACAGAATGACTGACAGAGAAGTGAGCTAGAGGAGGAAGAAGAGAGGGGAGGAGGGCGGGAGAGGAATTGAGTGAGGGAGAGCATAACGGGAATAAAAGAGAGACAGATGAATAGATAGATGAAAGAGGGTATTCATTGAGGTAAGGACAGGTGGGACAGAGGGAAGGAGCATTACTGTGTGTGTGTGTTTGTGTATCAGAACTGACAGTAAACATCGGAGACAGAATGGCGAGTTAAAACCTCTGTAGGACTGAATTAGCACTCATTCTGTCTCTGTCTCTGCCTGTTTCTTTGTTTCTCTGCATACAGTACCTCACCATCTACACATTTATCTATACTGCAAAACACGAAATACTGAGTATTTCAGTTTGTTTTTTTATTACAGTTACAGCAATGCAACTAATTAGACACCAATGCCCATATCTAAATGTTTTTGGAAATAAAAAAAATCACTGTTATGGTTCCAACCATGACTGCACTAGATATTTGCAGCACCTCTGCCGCCTCTGCCTGGATGTTTTTTTTTTGTTTGCTAACTCATCCTTCATTTAGAATTTAGACAGATTGGAAGTTTGCAAAATTGTGCTGAACAAATAGTGTTGCACTTCCACAAAGCTGGGGCCCTTGATAGAAACAGATTAGAAAACAAACAAATGGTTATAATATGTACAAAAGAGATATCCTAACTTTTAGTCCCTGGCATAGTTGAAGCACATTTCCCATAATGCAACTTCATAGCATGTTTCTAGTTGTTAGCCCCTATACGCTAAATAAATAATCTGTAGGCAACAGGATTTGGTGTCAGAAGCATTTTGATTTCCATTTCTAGTCCGAGTGACCAATTACATTTTAGCAGCAGGTAGTCTGTGTGGAGAGGCAGAACGTATTGGCCAAAATGTAATCTTGGAAGCCATCAGCTGTCATCTGACAATGATTTAAGATTAGCCAAAATAACCGGCATAAGGAAGAGGAAGTCTTGGCCTGGATATCTGCTTGCTACAGCGGATCTCCCAAAACATTGGATGTTGCCCAGAGAGGCTGGCCATTGATGATGATGATGATGAGGTGATGGGCAAGCCAAGATAACCTTGAGTGCTCCTAAACTGATGAGTGGGGGGGGGGGCTACAGATGAAGTGGTCACAGCTTTCTAAGCATAGGTATTTGCAGGTGTTCTTTTATTTCATACCATTGCTTTTTGCAAGATTTTTGATTGTTGACAGACAGTGCAAGCAATTTCAAAACATAACTTCAGGCTCCAGAAGTTTGAAATGTTTAAAAATCAGTAGATGTAATGCATAACAAAAATGATTGTTAGTCACAGCCCAAGTGCAAAAGTGGAGGTAAACTTGACATGTCATTTCGTTATTACAGCGTGTGCAGACTTTAAATTATGAGTCACTACCTTGAAAATGGTCAAAATTAAAAATGAATGAACTGCAGGACACCTTCCAGAGATTTCCTCATTTTGTATCCTGTCATTACCATTTCTTTTTCTTTTTTTTCTCTGTCCACACGGCAGAGAAATACTTTTTTCCTTTACAGTGATTTAAAGGAAACTGACTAGAAAAAACGCGCAAACAAACTATCTGCTTTATAGTCTCTTCTCACTTCCCACTGATACCTATATGTAGTTTCACCTTTGAATTCAGCATTTTTCATTGTTAGTAGTAATGACTACTGTAATGACATGACAGTATGGGAAAACAAATCTAACTTTGGAAACAAATACAATTACCAATGTCAATCGCAGTTAGACTTTTTTTTTTTTTTTTTATAATTTTACAACATGGATTTGTTGACTTATTATCCTAAATAGTGTATCTCCTCATCTATCTCACATTTTCTCCTCCTTTCTGCCTCTCGCTCAGTTGCCCCTGACAGCCACATTCAGTTTCTCCTCCTCCTCTGCTTTGTACTGTCATTCATCATCAGTGTCATTCAGTTTTCCCCTTCCACATGGCACAACATCTGCTTGGGAGTGTTGCACTTGCCCCGTTGAAAAGGATTCAGACAAACCGTGCGATGAGAAGCCTGGAAGCAGTTTCACCTCTCTATGTCTGGTGTCAATTTATATGCCAGCCTCTGAACACAGAGTGTGTGTCTTTATGAAATAGCCAAATCTCAGAAGCTGTGCAGCACACCAAATATCAGACATTCAGAGGTTTTTGTTAATTCGTGTTTTTCATAATACAGCAATAAATTGATCAGAAAACTTGTTTACTTAAATGTTTGTATGTTCTTTTAATTATCAGAGTGTTTTTTGCACATTAATAGACCTTTCTCACAGACCTGTCATAGGAAAAAAAAAATAGGCATGGAGGCATCACACCAGGGCCCTGGAACTTGAACTCTTAAATGGTATGCAGTGCCTATTAACATTATTAAATACACATGTGTGATGTCTAAATATCAAAAGTGATTAAAGAAGTTCCTGTCAAACAACTATAACCATTTTGTGAGTAAACAATGACTTCAGACAGTATCTATTGATGACTGATATTATCCTTTACAGACCTAAATTTTGTGCAATTTCCATTAATGTCTCAACCCCATGTGATAAAACTGAGAATAACAACTGGTGTTTAGAAAAAAACAAACATTCGATTAAAAGAAAGACTGACATAAATTAATAAAGAAGAGAAACATATCATAGTGAACACGAAAGAGAAAATAACATGCGCTGATGACGCCCTCCTAGATCCATATTCTTCATAGCCAAATGATAAAAATAACCTTTTTTCCATATTTTGATTGACATGATATGTATAACAGTGACATTCCCTTTAGATTTGGATGTTTTCCTTTAGTTATTGATATGTAATATTGATATACAAAACTGTACCAAACATACCACAGTCGCTGTTATCTGCCCAGAAGTATTGTTGCTTCCACGAAAGTAGACAAGCCCTCTTTCTTTATGTAGCCTCATAAGTTTCTTTTTGAGTACAAGTGAGATACCGAACGCATCCCATAATGCATTTACTCTGTCATTTGTTTTGAAAATAACGACATCTTCTAAAATGCGCTCATGTCTCAGACTCTGACTTGCTGCCCAGGCCAGTGACTGGCCAGTCAACTTGCCCTGCAAAATCTTTTCCTGGCCCCGGGCCATCAGGACAGTGGTTGCCAGTTCAATTTCAATTTCGATTATCATTTGGCTCAAGTAACAATCACGATGATCAAGGTAAATGTAATAATTTATTGTGGTTTTAGGTTGTATTTCCAAGCCCTGGTTTCACGCTGAATTTTGGCAAAACCTCTGATTATTTCTGAGTGTATTTCAGCCCGAACAATTGCACTCACTACACCATCTGTAGTAACACACCACCACAAAAAGAGGGATTTTAATTATGTCTAGTATAGGCTTTACTGAGGCCTCACTTTATTCATGTTTATACTGTAGTGGATGTGTGCACTACTCTGCAGCTGAAATCTGTAATTTGAACTACATAATTTGGAAGCCTTGAAGGAATTTATGCAGTTTCTGCTTTCCTTCAGCACCACAATGTTTTGTTTCAGGCTTCACAGAGTCGAAGACCTGAAGACATTGGAAACCAACAAGTAGATCATAATGATGTCTGTTTTTGCAGATGCAAATGTGGTGAAACATGATTTATTATTCAGTCGACATCACTTAATGAAGGATTATTTTGTCATGGTAAGTGTACGTGTGGTGTGAAATTTTAAACTGAACCTGGTGCGCTGAAGTGTTTTTGCTTTGAAGAGCTGTTGTTTTGATTCGGGAGGCTCTGTCACTGTTTATGCATTAGATGAAGCCTGCATGGCATTATGATAATAATAATAATTAATAGCGATGAAAATCAGTGGAGAAAATGATTTCTTCAAGTCAACTGACATTATTTAAAGGCATCAAAGAGACAAGTGCTGCTTGGATGTGTGTTTGCTCATAGGAAACAAGCAGGTGTTCCTGTGATCCAGTTCACACATTAAAAAAAAAAAAAAAAAAACAGAAACAATTTCTTTGTTGCCAGAAACTGCGCTGCGCTCAAAGTCATCTCCAGAACAAATCCATGGCGTTCTGACGGAGTGAAAATATTAAAATAGCACAGTTTTAGAAAACAAAAGGATCACACTTCCCACTGGTTCAATCCAACACTGCTGCCGCTCAATCTAATTCTCTGTGTCTGTTTCTGACAGATGGTGATGGCTACCAGGACCACCTCCTCCCCGTGTGTTTAGATGTTGCCTGTCAAAGCAGTGCCATCTACCTGGCCAAGTCAGGCTCAAAAGAGGTACGTAACACACACACATGACCACACTGACAGCTGTGTTCAAAGTCATTCTAATGGATTAGCTTGGTTTCTACACGGTAAACCACTTTATTTTTTGTATTTAGCACTCTTCTATGAGCTGCTCTTTACTATTCCATTCTTTAAAACACCACTTCGTACTACTCTGCTTTCTGTTCTTACCTTCTGCTTAAATCTGTCAGACAGTGGGGCACCGCTCTGTTCTTTGTTACACTTCTCTGATTTGTACAACACTGCTTTGTTCAACTGTCCTCTTCTCTACTGGTTCTTATTACATGCTCAGTGGATGCATAGGGACCACAGTCCACTGCTGCTAGGCGAGCTATTACTTGACCCCACCACCCACCATGACCTCCTCCGACATTTTCTTTTTTGTTAGTTTGTTTTTTTGTTTTTTTGCAGCAGTTTAAAAACGTTATGCAACTCTGGCCTTTTCTACTTGGAGAGGTTGGTAATCTCTATCATGTCTGAAAGAGGTCACTTGTAGGTGATCTAAGTGTCGCCATTAGCACACATCTGCAAGATACCTAGATAGATAGATGGATACATACATAGATTTGACAATCATTAAATACTGCTTCACCTGAAGACAGTTTCCACATACATCTACAACTGTCGAGGATTTAATTACACAAGAACGCCGCAGACTTATTTCCTTTGTGATCCTCTGGGAGGGCAAGATGCCAGGTCTGGCATGGCCAATAGGTGCAAATACAATATCCATATATTTACTGACAAAAATAAAAGAGACATAAAAGGACAACACTGTATTAGTTATTGCAAGGTCCCTATTATGAGAGACTGTTTGCTAACCAGTTCTTCAGAACTTGCTTGAAATTTCTCTCTGCTTCACTCAGTTTCAGAGACACTGGAAGTTTATTACA
Organism: Epinephelus fuscoguttatus; assembly: GCF_011397635.1. Lineage (NCBI taxonomy): Eukaryota > Metazoa > Chordata > Actinopteri > Perciformes > Serranidae > Epinephelus > Epinephelus fuscoguttatus. The sequence continues at coordinate 11,525,192 of NC_064753.1, forward strand.
TTCAATTGCAGCCATATATAGAAAGGTGTTTTTGCTGCGGTCAAGCCGGCCACAGCAGCCATGCCACAATGAAATTAGTTTTAAGTCGGATATTCGGCAGGCATTCATTCCGAACCCATTAGCATCTTCTTTTAGTTTCCATTTCACTCGAGAACAGCAAGCTCACCTCCCAGCCCTCCTGTTTACCGCTGGAGGCTGACGGGACCCTCAATTGTACGATGAATGGAACTGTGTGCGTTACCACATGACTGCAGCTGTCTGCGGATGTTCAATGAGAAAAGTATGTCTGAGCCTTTATCAGGTCTCTTCTCTCAGGAAACCCACCTCACCAGTGGCTCCATTGCGGTGCCAGCGCTCCGATTCCTACATACAATAGCTGTCTATTTTAGGAAGGCATTAAACATGCGGCTCACTGCTTAGGAAGACATCAGGGCTGATTCAGCGGGTGTCACTTTGTTTGCAGAGCCATCCAAGATAGAAGTAACAGATAAGCACACACACATGCAATCCCATCCGAACAATGTGCACATGCAGAAGCAAATGTATGTCCACGAACACGCTCACACACAGTTCTTAAACTCTCATGAACACACACACACACACACACACACACACACACACACACACACACACACTATCTCCACCACCACCTACGTAGCATCTTGTGTGTTTCTTTTCAGTTGCATCCTACCAGTTGGCAGAAGCCCCCACTCCTTTTTCTTCCTTCCTCAGCCACCAGAAAACTAGCTTCCACTTCTTTTTATTTTCCAGTCCAAAATAGAAATATTACAGGCTTATCTGCATGTCCGCCCCCACGCACACATATGCGCACAAAAGACACACACATGGAGACACACAGACGCGCACTCCCTGTGGACATGCCTTCTTTTGTTTGCCTGTCAGCAACAAAAAAAAAAGATTTAAGGAAGAAGTGAAAGGAGGAGTGCTGAAGGGAGGGGAGGGGAGGCAGAGAGAGGAGGACTTATCCGCACTGATGGATGAAGTGAACACATGTTGTGTTCTGTGTCGCTATGTGTTTGAGAGACAGTCATCACTGTCACAGAGAGAGACAGGCAGAGAGGGAAGGGTGAACACAGTGTGGGATAAAAAAACAGGCTCTCTCTATGCTACTACGTTTTCATGGAGTAGTGATAATAATGTACAGTCAAACCTTCACTAGCAGAAGCCAACACATACATGTTTATTAACATCACAATACTCATCTGTTCATCATTATTCGTGATATAAACACTGTATGAGTCGATAATTATGCTTTATGTCACACCACGTGTGTGTGTACTGTAGGTGTGTGTTGGTCCATTACAGTGGAGCAGCTAGTCAGCAGATGTCTCCCCTTGAGGTATCTGCCCACTGACAATTACAGAGGAAATGGAGGGAGAGACTGAGGAAAGTGAAGAGTAAGAGATGGAGAAAACTCAAGAGGGATAGGGGAATAAAGGGAGAGAAGTGGAAAGAAAAGATGGCCTGATGAGAATAGAAAAATATATGAAGGGTGGAGGGGGAGGAAGGAAGATAGGCCAAAAATGCTCTTTCTGTTGTCCCTTCATTGCCACTTTGAGAGGAACATCCCATCAGAAGGAATGAGGGTGGGAAAAGAAGAAAAGAGGAATGGCGAGTGATAGTTACATGTATTCCGTACCGGCAAAGACATGATGAGATGCCTTTGGGTGTGCTTGGAAGTCCCGCTGAGTAAAAACTAGTGTGTGTCTATAGTTCATCTCCAAACAGCAATTCATTCCTTCCTTCCTGTGGTCTCAGCCACAGCTCTGCCTCTACCTCTGTAGCAGCTTCAGGCCTTTAGATCACCATATTGAAAGAAACCGCAGGGGGCTTCCAACAATCTCTCCGCTTCATTCTCTGTCCTAACAGACACACACTGATCACATTTATTCTACTTTGCACCTCCCCTCTTCCTCACCCACATTCTCTAACACAATCGGACATTACTGCAGAGAATAATGTAATTGAGTGCCTGTGGGTGTTACACTTGTCAAGGACATTGAAGCAAAAGAAAGCAAACAAAAATGTGACTTATATATTATGTTAGCTAGAAGGAAAGACCACCTGAACATCAGAGAACACATTCACAAGAACAAGCCGAAAGCGTATTGCATTTTTAAGAGCATGGCTCATTTCCAGTTCGATACAGCAAAATGCAGAGCCAAGCAGTATTGCTGAATAACATCTCAGTGTGTTTAAGTACTGATGAAATGGCTTTACAAATGGACTTCTCTAATCAGAACAATAATTAAGACATACCATCCCTCAATAAACAGGATACTCCTAAAAACGCTAATGACAAAATTCATCAAATTAAGTGTTCAACAATTTGTACCTGAAGCACATGTATGCATTAGGAGTTGCTGACTTGCTTTCATTTCCCTACATTCCCATATACTGTAGTTAGTGTCTTTGGTCAACGATGAAGTTCATTGTCAGGCCATAAAATCTGGCAGAGAGGGAACAATCAATCAAGGGCACCTTATCTGCTCTTTCTCACACTCACACACGACCAGCAAAGTCACAGCCACACTTTATAGTCGCATGGGATTTTTTTGTTTGTTTGTTTTGATGGAAAAAATGTATCCATCATTATGTAGAAAATCCATATTTCATGTGAATAAATAAAGCAAGAGGTCATCTTCTCTTGCCTGTATCAGCACTGTGAATCAGTGTAATGTCTAACTGGTCTTTGAGGTCTGCTCTACCAGATCTTTACAATCATTAAATTATTTACAGTAATGTATATCAATATCAAGAATATACTGTTCACTACTACACTGTTCAAGTATTCACTTTTATCTCTCATCCCTGAGTATCACATATACTGGGGAGGTTATGGCATATCACCATGTTAGTGATACTTCTGGCATCATTAGATGATCTGTATCTAATATCCTGTCTAGGAAAGCAAATACAAATGTAAGTAAATACACTGAACGCATTGTGATTGGAATGCTCAAATGTATATTGTGATAAACCATATTGCTGTCTCAGCCAACTTTAAATGTAGTCTGAACAGTGTGACCACATTCTTAAAACAAATCTTGCCCAGCAATTTAAAAGGTTATCTAACTTACCTCTGTCTGCTAGTTAAAAGAAGTATATCACTGCTGATATCTTATCAATACAAAGAAGCAAATTCTTTCGAAATTGGTGCTACATAACCTGAGAAAACAAAGAAAGGGGCTGTGGCATTTGCTTTTGCTCAAGAGGTTGAAAACTTACAACTACCAGAATGCACTGCGCCGCACCAGACCCATAAACACTCCTGCTGGTGGGTTCACAAACTCTCGTATTACTCTCTATCTCTCTCTGTCTCTTTCTCTCAGTTCAATTCAAAGAGCTTTATTGGCATGACATTTCTTGTGTGTTGCCAAAGCACAATTACAATTTAAGACAGTGACAATTCAAAAACAGTTAACAACAATGTATTATTACAACTGCATAGACATACATTTTGAAAGAGAAAAAATGTTATGAAATGAAGAAGTAAATAAAAAAGGCAGAGTGCAATCTGTGATGAGAGGAACTATATGTTGTTGTGTTGGTTGTCTCTTAGGCTGTGACAGGTGCTGACATATCTTGCTGCATCCATGGCGCTGACACTGTTTTCTCCAAGCACATGTTGCATTTTAGTGTGGTCAGAGAGTGTGTCAAAATCCTGGAGTTTATATTTCATTTTTGTGAAGAATTTTGTTCCGATGTCTTCGTGTGTGCAACATTGTAGCAGGAAATCTTGCTCTGTCTCCACCTGTCTCTGAGGACAGAGCTGACACAGCCGGTCTTATGTAGGCACCCAGGTCTGCCTGTGTCTACCAGTCTCTATGGCCAGGCTGTGATCACTGAGTCTGTACATAGTCATAGTATCTTTCTCAGTTTCTGATCTGTCACAGCAGTCAGATAGTCATCTTGTATTGTCTGTTTGGGCCAAATCGCATTGAAGTTTGTGTTGGGGTTTTTGTCGTAGATGGCCAATAGTTGATGTAGTTTACTTTTTCTTTAGCTATAATTTGCTCGAGCTGGATTGTGTGAGGGTTGTCCTGAGGCCTTGTGCTGTTAGAGGAGGTGAGCCTCAGGACAAGCTGACCCCTGTGGTGGTGGCAGGCATATAAAGTGTGGAAGTACTATATGTAGTTCAAGCAACAGCCCAGAGCCAGCGAACATTTTTCACTGGAAAATGACAAGGAAGTTCTGGGTGCTGGCAAGATAAAGTTCATTTACACATACTACCCACATGGTTATGATACAAAGCTGGTTGAAAATCAATATCCTTTTAACCTGTCCAGCTAAGGTCAGAAGTATCAGCAGTAGCTTGTAAGTTTTCCCTCACAAAAAGTGATTTGAAAATGAATGATGGCCATCTATGGCATTTCTTTCCTTTGAACTGGAGCGTAACGTTTGTTTACAAGTTCAACAGCACCACTTACATAATTTGCATATTGAGATCAGATCACAGTGCAGTTTAAATCTTTATTAATAACAGCTGTTTCTATTATGCATCCAGATACAGAGGACATGTCAATATCAGGTGTAGTTTATGTACTGTGAATGAAATCAGGAGTAGTTGAGTCTGTCTGTTTGTAGTGAAAGAACGATGGTGGGACGCAGCTTTCTCACAAACGGTCCATCAGTGTGTGAGTGACCCCAAGTAGCCACAGGGTGGCCACAGGGCAAATCCCCTGGCTCTGTGGGTGGCAACAGTTGATTAGCGTTGGGTCTGTTGGTACTGTTCTTTTGTGCTACCTAATGTTGACTATGGTGTCTGAAGACTAAAACAAAGAAATTCCTAAACAGTGACTAATGCCCACACAATCACTGCAGGAGCTGTTACATTGGATCAACAACACATGCTGCATAACCATTTTCAGCACTGTACTATGCTAGCATTGTTTTGTTTTACTTTTTAAAATATCCTTCAGTGTTGATGAACTTACCACCCCCTTATGTATATATGTTTTATCTCTGCACGTCTGTGTGTATTTTGGTCTCTTGTTGACATGCCCCATTTATACACATGCACAAATGCAAAACACACATACCACCCCCACAAAGACCAAACCAGCTGCCTACTGTTGCTGCCCAGACAGTGTAAGGGCAGCCAGTGTGAGCCAGACAGCTTCCCCCCAGTTATCCCAGTCAGCCGGTCAGTCAGTGGTCAAAGAGGTGACAGTGACAGCAGGTAGCAGTGTCCCCGCCCTGCCCAGCAGACACAAAGACATATGGTCTCACTCCATCTCTGGCTCTGGCTCTGACTCTGACCGCCTCTTTCCGGGAGCAAACCATGACCTCATTTACACCTGCTGATGAAAAACAATCTGTATCTGGGTATTTTGGATAAGTACATGTCAGTGCAAGGTGTATTTGTACATAGTTACAGATGCCATTAACCACACATAAAGGCAGCATAGGATGGACAAAAACATGGTTAGAAATGTCATTATAATATGTGGAACAACATCACTACCTGTAAAAAAAAAAAAAAAAAAAAAAAAGTCATCACAGTGAGCTGTTACATCCTCACTCTACCAGCACATCTTTTGACCCCTACACTCAGAGTGTGTCAGTGGACTACCACCTCCCCAGCTGTATTGCATACAACATGGATTTAAAATATATTTCATCCCAGTTGCTAAGCAAAATGTTGTCATTGTATGTTTCAGCAAACCACTGATTCGTTATATTTGCACGTTATTATGTAGCAGATATGTTGAAACTTTACGGTTCAACAACACTGTTGTTAATATGTTGTTAGGTTTACACACAAAATGTACTTGGTTATGGTTAGGAAAAGATCACGTTTTGGCTTAAACACCCAGTTTTGGGGGCACAAATTGTGGCAGGAAAAGCAGCGATGTCATGGTAAACAACTGCTTTTCGTTGCACTATTTCTGCCAATGGGCAGCCACAAGACACCCACGTCTAAAGCCTGAAATGTTGATGGAAACACACCACTGGCTACTACAATAGACCTGCACCTACGGCAATGACAAACAGTGGTCTGCAGCTTTGCAGGCGTCTCGCTGAGATGATATGATGGTGCACAGGCACCATTCTCTCCACTTCTCAGTGACAAAGTCAGATTATCTTCTATGTCACTTAAGTAATGTTGATGTGATACTTTTGAAACGTGCAAATGTAACATATCCGTTGCCAAAACATACAATGCCGACATTGTGATTGTTGACCAGGCTGTATATTGACATTAATGCACAGGATGTAAATGAAATTGTTGTAATTGCTTTAGTTCTGAAAAGCGTAATCATAAATTTACATTCTGCATCATGTGAGCTTTGTGTCATTGGGCCTAAATGATTAGCTGGACTGAATAAGTGACCAGCCACCTTGATTTAGACACAAAGTTGATGACCAGATTGGTGGAAACACAAAGATGATGTCCTGTCAGATTTTTTAAAACACATGCTATACAACAAGGTTGATTTGTGGAACGCTCATTAGATAGCTAGAGTAAAGACTCTACCATTTAAGGAGCAGTTCAACATTTTGGGAAATAGCTTATTTGCTCTCTTGCCTCAGTCACTAAGATGGTGCAGAGGCTTTCAGACTGAGGTGTGCCTCCCCAGGGTGGTGTTGGAGAGTTGAAGGTGGGATGCAGAGGGCGGCACTGCATGAGGTAAAAGGGACAGGTGCATGCTGGTGTTCTGAAAGCAACAGGAAGTCAGTTTGTAGTTTGTAGTGAAGCACTGTGTGCCAGATTGCTGTAATTTGTATCAAAAATGGTTGCATCGTTTATTGAGAGTAAACATCCATGAAGCTGCTCAGAAAGCATAGAAACACCCACGGGTGCATCCCAAATAGGAGCTACTAATACCTAATTCCAAATGCTGCCAAAGGCAATGTTTCTTTCAAGTAACAAAGAAGGTGGTTGGGGTGGATGGCGGGCGTACAAAGTGCAGAAACTTGACACCGGAACCCTGGATTTACCTCCAGACTTCTGTCTTAGGTGAAGGCAACAAGGCAACAAAAGCACTTTAGTTAAAGTTAGGGAAAGATCATGATTTTGGTTGAATATTAATTAAAAAAAAAAAAAGGTAATAAATAATGATAATAATAAATAAAATACTGCAGCCATTACGGGTGGATACTGCATTGCAAGATGGCCTATTTTGGCTGAAAATAACTGAAATATGTTGTCAGTGGACATTTTGCTGATTCGTTCAGTGTCAACATTTTTATTGATCAGCAGATTAATCAGCAACAATTTCCTTATTATGTATAATGGAAAACAAAATTTGGTCGTCTTTATGTATTTGCTGCTAAGTTCAAGTTAGTTTTATATAAACGTAATTTCTGGGAGACGGGGCTGCCAAAATACAAACAATTATGAGGGTGCAGTTTTTCTCAGATATAATCATATTTCATTTCCAGTATTTTTTTGGAACAGAAAAAGTGTAAATGGGTGGAATATTTCAGACATTTCATCACCTAAATATACTATCAGAACATACATGTAGACCCATACGCAAAGCTACAATCACACAATTGCCCAGGCGGAGTAAAGCAATACTGACCTAACTTGTATTTTGCAGTGTGGTATCCATGTGCTCTTCCCGCCCACTCCTCCACTGTTGAGACCCATGCTGTCTTTCAGTGGCAGTTCTAATGTGATAAGCATTACAGTCATTATATCGCTGGCATCATAAAAGCCATTGCTTCATTACACGCCTGTTTTTTTTTTTTGGGTGGGGGGGGTACATTTTATTGCCTTAGACAGCCTTGTTGTCTGTCGATGTTACAGCACCTCCCCACATCCCCCTGTAAACCCCACCACCTCCCACCTCCACCACAGGCCGCCCACATTTTAATTTCTTGGCCTAATGAAGCGGGAGCTCTCTCCGCCAAGTTGAATCAATGGGAGTCTGCAAGCATGCCGTCGCTTTTTCACTTTAGTCATCAGCAAAGCCGGGAGAACGATTTAATGTCGGGGGTCTGTGTCTGTGCCCCTTCTGGTTTTTATGCTCATTTCTATAAGCATGTTCCTGTGCTTTGTGTGTGTGTGGTTGTGTGTGCATACGGGCGTGTGCATGTGTGTGCATGCAGAACACCACAATAAGCTATCTGTGCACAGGCTGTGTTTCTCGCTGTTTGATAAAAAGCTATTTGTATGCGGGATCCTTCCCCTCACTACCATTAAAGGTATCAGATTACCTCGCAAGCACAAATCCCATCATCGTCTTCATCTCCATTAACTAGGTCATTTGGATCCCTGCGCTAACACACTTCCACGCGCTCAAACTCAATTCGGTGTTAATATGTTGACATTTGAACCAGCGAATGTCAGTACGGGGTTATTTAGACTTAGGAGCGCTCTGTTTGACTGGGAGGACATTAGGCCACTGATTAATCTATAGACACGCACTTGACATTATTCAAATACTCTGTTATATTTAGTGATTAAATGTCAAAACTTCCACAGCCACGAGGAAGGAGTAACTGCTTCATGATTTATTTAAGTTGCTCCTCTGTCAGGTTGGCTATTCATTGTAGCGGTAGCTTCTCAAATAAAAAATGATTTGATTAGATTAGAACCTTTAATATCCTCACGAAGGCCCATATGATTTCCTGCAAGTTCACCACACAATACCGCTGAGCAATAAAAACAAACACAGGGGAAACACTGTCTCATCTCACTGAGGAAAAATGACATACATTATTGTTTTTCTGCTCAGCTCCATTGAAAAAGGCCAATTTTATCACTTCCACTTTTGCTGTCGAGCTTTGCGATATCATCTGTACCACAATTACTGTAAATCTTTCATCAGCTGCTTTTGTTCTGCCATATGTTCACACAATATGATCATCACATATCGGTGTCATTAGGTAATGTTTGAGAGACACAATCAAACGTCTTGGCAGGAAACAACATCATGTATAAATTATAGCAAGGCAACCATGACAATGCAACAGTTGTGTTTGATTTGACAGAGTTTGATTAGTTACTAATATTGCAGGCTTAATCTTGGCCTGATGAATCCTGCTTGATTAAGCATCTCTCTATCATATGTGTGAGGGATTGCATGCATACAAGTAATGCATGCATATGTATAGTTTTTGTCTCATCATTTTAGTGTCTGTTTCCTTCTTCTTCTTCTTTTTTTCTTAAAAAGGCTTTCTTTATTTTATTTTATCTACCAGCCTGCTCTGCTCCCCTTCTGGGCCGTCTTTAAGATATTAACATTTATTTATAGGTTAAAATGTCATTTCCAGTTTAGTCAGCATTAATCATGCCATCACAAAGCCTACAGATGACTCTGTTTAACCCAGTGCATGAGAGACATTCTGCGTGTTTGTGCGTCTGCATTTTTGCAGTGTTGACTAGATGCTGTTGGTATTCTCTGTGCTGTTCCTCTCTCCTCCTCTAATCAGCGTTAGAAAGAGGCAACAGACAGTACACTGATTGCCTCAGGGCCAACACCAGCACAGTGGTCTGCTGATAAGCCCGCTGGCCAGCAAAGGCCTCACTCTGTCCTGAGAGAGAACGCCATGGCAGTGCTGAGCACAGACCAAAGGACTCCAGCGTAAAGATAACTCACCAGTGAATTCATTTGCGTGGTGGACTATATGCCAAAAAAGATTGAGGATGGAGCTGCCATTTGAAAACATGGCCACCTGCTCTGAGAATAACTGCTGACATGGGAACTTATGTGTATTTGATACTTATTAAATCAACATGTTTTCCCATTTCAAGCTTATCCTGAATGCGTATTGTTATACATTATTATTTTTTACTTTCAATGGATAATGGACTTTGGATTGAAGGGAAGTATCATTTGGATTATAAAGCAGTGCCCTCTCTTCAGGCTATGAGTTATTATTTCATGACCTATCAGTCATTTTAGATGAAGACCTACAGTAGACAAATTCATTCATACTTACACGTCTTCTGTTTTCTCTCCTTTATTTTATCTTCTTTCTCTCATACCAACCATTTCTTTCTCCTCTTCTTCTGATTGGCCACTTTCAGAGTCTGCTCATCTTTTGACACAATTATGTGTGCCCATGGCATTTTTACCAGGGGTCTAGTGGTTCCACCTCTTGAAATGTGTCCAAATATACATGATTGTGTGCGGGACAGTATACCATTATGTGCGCCTATGTCTAGCATTGTGTTTACTGGCAGCAGCCTCTCTGGTCTTGCTCTCTCTCTTCACTTCTCTCTGCCAGCCACCACACAGTGGTCATTTCCAGCACTCCCATCCACTCTGGACGGCAGTAATCAAAGCCAAGCTTTACGCCCATATGGCAGGCAGTCAGCCTCTTAAACCGCATTGCAACATCACTCAACGGTCATTTAATGAGAGCTTGACTGGGCAGCGTTGCATTAAAGCTACAAGCTCACTCTTATCCTCTGAAAAATATTCAACCTGGGTTTATAACTCCCCTGCTTTTATGACACCATCTGTATGTAGAGAAGCATAATCACTGTTGTCTGCAACTCACTACTGATCACTAGAGTTAGTGTCGAAATGTAATGACCTGAACTACACTATTTCTACTTAAAAGAATACTTGACCCCTAAAATTACCATTTGTGTTTCAGTTACACACCCCTTTTTTTTTTTTTTTTTTTTACAAATTCAACATCGCCAAATGACTCATACACATATGGTCATTTAGGGAGTGAAGTTTGTCTATGAGGCCCTAAAATAAAAGGTTCGACTTTAATTTGATTTTTCAACCAATTTAGTGTTATATTAAAATGTGCTGCCTTACAAAATAAAACAGCAGGAAAGGTTTTTGTGTCTGCCAATGGCTAGATATGTGGTACACCATGTTTTACTGCTTGTGTAACTGGTGCAATTTAAAGTCATTACAAAAAGTTCTTTTCCATTCAGTAAAACAAAAAGTCATTAAGCAACTTAAATGAGACAAATGTTCTTAATTGGAACGAATAGGAAAGGCAGGAGTTATGCTGCTCTGTTTCATACATTTTATTTTATTCTATTAATCACACTTTGAACTACATGAGGCTGAATGAAAGATGTTTGGGTGGCTTGGGTTAGCAATGGTTAATCAGATGTCTTCAGTGTATATAAGCTGGAATAAGTCTTACTTACCTTATCATTATTGCTTTGGAGTGAAGAAATCAATGCTAGTCTCCATGGAAATTGTACAAGACACCTATTCCTTGCCATTCTTTATCCACATCATTATCGTGACCTACACCCACTGCTACCGCCGCCTGCCACCCCTACAGAATGTTACCTCTACATCAGTACCTGTGTTCACATAGTGTGCACAGCTGGTTTGTTGGAAACTCACATCAGTGACATCACGGCTTGTGTGATAAATTTCAAACTAATTGGTATTAGGCCCTGCTTGTCTTTTTCAGACATGCTGGTCGTATTAAGAGCAATTAGAGGCAGTCCTGGTGAGTGTGAGTGTCTCTCTGGTGACTCCCCCCTGCACCTGCTCTCTCTGTTTAACATTCATGAATAGTTTAAACCTCCAGCATCTGGCCCCACGCCTTTCTAGGATCCACACTCACAAACTCTCTCTCACACACACAAAGGAATATAAACTGTATTTTTCTTTATATCTAGAAAACCAGAGAGCAACAAGAAAAGTTCCATTAGAGTTTGATACTTTTTCACATGTATGCAATGAAAATCAACTAAATTTCTTCAAATTAAATGTTACTGTGATAATATTGAAGGAATTATAGCCTGACTGATTTTTGAAGCCAATGCTGTTATTGATATTTGGGAGTCTGAAAAAAATAGTTAATAGTCAATAGTAAATATTTTTTAACATTAACACATAAACAGCAATTTTGATATGGATCCCTGACAAGAATTGTGACCAAGATGCATGCGAAGTGGGATATTTTACAGTTGAATACACAACACTAGCAGATCTATTGGGTGAACAAACTATGTAACTGTGGCAATCTTTCTAAATGACCTCAAACCTAGATCGACATTTCTGTCCTGCAGTATCTTGCCTGACTGCTTTAATCCATCGAGCTCTAATTGGCATAGGAATTTTTCATAACAGCCTCTTCTTTATTTATGTTTTCCACATTTGCTTCCCCTTGAGACAGTGTTGAAATATTTTACATACATATACTATAAGAGACAGCATTTTGGTTATGGAAATTGCAAGTGTGTTTGAGCGAGGGCAGCAAGAATTTTGCAGGTACTTTGTCAGAAATGTGCTCTAATGTTCTGTTTTCTTTGTTTCAGAGAAATGTTGATTCAACTCTATGGTCATTTTGGATGCTGCAGTTTGTGATGCTGTATAACTGTATTGTGTGATACCGACTGGTGTCTCCATTATTGTCTCCACCTCTTTTATATCAATGAGGGAAGACTAATAGAAACACCTCTCTTTATAATGCATTAAAATTCAGCACCACCACAAACTACGTGCTGGTCATTCAGTTGAATCAACACCTCTATGAAAAAGTTTTAACAAGAATTGAACCAAATAACCTTCATAAGGGTAGAATTTATTGCAGAGCAGTTGTCATTAGACTGCATTAGCTTTAGCTGTGTATACCCAATAAACTAGCAATGAAGTGCATATCCCAGACATGGCAAGACCGGAAAAATAATTAGACAGTATTAGTCTAATAAAAACTGAAATTATCTGGTCAATCGGGTGCACCAGTCAGAAACAATTCATGGTCTGAATAGTGATACTTGGTACTCATGAATTGCCACTCATGGATAGTCTTTGGAAAATGAATAGGGATGCTAATGCATCCAGAAAAAAAGAGAACAATGTTGTGACATAAATGGAGAGTCAAGGCTTTAACCATGCTAGTGTGTTGATGCAGCTGCTAAGTGAAATAGCATTCATATTAAGTGAGAGGTGATAATGGCCTCAGCAAGGCCTTTTAAATCGCTGTCTCTGGCGTGCTGTTTGTTGTTATGCAGTTTACTATGTGTATCTCTTTAGTTTGACTGTTTCCTTCCACATGAATCAGTCAGTAGTAGTATTACAGCAAGTCCCCCTTGAGGGCCCTATTACGTTGGCATTGAATTGTCAAGATGAGGGAAAGATGCATCGCTTGTGTTTGGTTAAAATTGTAGGAGGGCTTCTTCAGTATCTGTGTCTGATGTGTAAAAAGAATGGCATTAAAGGTAAGACTGCAGGCTATGAGCACACACACAAAGCGCCTGATTCTAAAACCCAGCTCTCACGATATGAATTTTGTTAATTATGTAAATCAAATTTATTCTGGTTTCTTTGATTATCTTTTGCTTAGTTCCATTTAGTTCAGTCATATTTTGGTAAGTTGATTCTCTTTCTGCTAGACTTTGTTTCAGGACATTATCCCCACACCAAGGAGAGGAGCTGCTAAATTGACTTGAGCACCTAATCATAAGTCAATTTTAGCAAATAATGTAATTTGCTTTTTACTTCTCAAGTAAATGCATTTCTTAAAGTACTTGTGAAAAGCATTGCCAGAGTCTCAGTTTGCACTCAGGGTACTTTAGATTAATTCAGCTAGAGATTTCTTTTAGTTGGGCAAATTAGGAATGAACTTCAGTCATATTATAATTATTTGACTTAAGCGTTAAATGTTTCACATAAAGTCATTTTGGAACATTTTTAGTTGTTAAAGTGCTCCTGTAACTAGCCGGCTTGAGACAGTAAGGGAGGAGTTAAATTGAGTGCTCTAACTGCACTTAAAAGGATTGTTGGGGATATTGTTGGTAATGTCAGTCCCCAGAACCATTGCTCTCATCCACAGAGGCATGCATTTGCTATCAGTTTGAAATTGTTTTTTTTGTTTGTTTGTTTGTTTGTTTGTTTGTTTGTTTTGTTTTGTTTTTTAGATTGTCATAAATTCAAGGTATACTGTGCAGGATTTTCCTAAAAAAATGTATAGACTCCCACAGAAAAATCTGAAAAAATGGCAGACACAGTGGTGAGAAAAATGCAAATAATGCAAGGTGAAATGCTAAACAAAGCTGGGACTGGGCTTCACTTTCACTTTCAGTTGTAATACCATTTACAAACCTTAGCCGATAATTCTTGCATAATATACCATTGGGTTAGATTCTCACGTTTTGATTTCCATTACTTTATTTACATTGGAATACAATGTGTGAGCACCTTGCCATGCCATGAGCAACTTTGATCCGAGCCTGGCACATGGTTTATCCATGTGATAGACATGGCATGGAAAAATCTGGAAAACATATTGAAGGTTTTAGCTCTGCCCAAACTGCACTGTTGTCCTGCAAGTCTTCATCTGCGAAATTCACTTTTGGCTTCCTATTTGCGTCCACTCCCTTCCTCAACCCCCTGACAAGAAGTACAAGAAATACCAAATCTAGATGTAGACCAGTGTACATTACGCTCATTATCTATTGTATTTTGGAGTACTTGTCTGCCTGCCCAGACCTACCAGATGGAAAAAACATGCATTACTATGCCAGTGTGAAAACAACACTGTAGCAAACAGTATGATCAAGTGGAAACACAAGATAACTGTTTAATGACTTTAATTTCAAATTGATTCAGTTTGCTTGAAATCTACTAAAAAATTAATTTATTCAATTGACTTTTTCTGTTTACTGATGGAGCAATGCACCATTTTTTCACCGCATTCGCTTTCACAATATTGATACTACTTTTTACAAAAAGGTTTTACAATTCAGTAGAATATGATTTAAAATTAAAAATGACAAGGACTTAGTTTTTGTACTGCTCATCTGCGGTTTCTTTTAATTATTTACCCTCCTGTCCCTTGTTTTCATTATGATTGTGTTCAGTTTTTTATCTGAAATTCTGATTGATGTGTAATTTGTTTTGGATGTTGTTGCAGTGGGTGACAGTACTGTCGGATTTCAAGTGGAAGGAGACAGTTTGGAGCTTTGTGCCAGGGAATTCCAACCAACCCCTGGCCCTGCACTTTGGGGACTACAACCTGGATGGCTTCCCCGATGCCCTGGTGGTCCTCCGCAACACCAGCGGCAGGTAGGAGAAATGTTTGTTGGTGTGGTGATCTGGAGAAAAAAATACTTGTGTTTAAGGATGAGATATGTACATAATGTTTTTGTTATTATCATTTCAATTTGGATTATACACACAACAAGGAAGCGCAAGTTGTCGTGCCTCCAGGACCTTATTTAAGATAATGTCTAGTAAATGAATGAGATATTTCTGAAATTAAACTAATCCTTGCTTGGCAGGGGATCCCTTGGAATACTGTCAAGTAGGTCCCTGAACCCCATTCCAAATAATCATTTCAGTACTATGCCTCACTTCATGAGCCATCAGTGCAGAGGCAAACTGATTCATTGTGTCCAGGGGTTGCACACGTAGCACACACTTACATGTAAATGGCGTTTGTATCATTATTACTGCGGTCTCAGGAAATCCTTGTCATGAGAATCATGTATTTCATTCTGATCCATACCCTCTTAAGTCTTATGAACACTCACTTCATTTGTTACCCACATTCGAATATGTCATGTAACAGTCCACATTTTGATGAGATTATACTAACTATAGTATTCAGTGGAACACAAAGTGAAATTGATTGGAACCTAATAATAACTCAAGATGCATACTTAAATGGCTTATGTAAATCTGTTCAGCTTCAAAACTATTTTTTTCCAAAGACACCACATAGATGGATTTACTCATTAAATTCCTGTGAAATGACTGTGCTCGCAATGACTTGTTCTCACGCTGGGGGAAAAAAAAATATTGCCGCATTGATATAAAATATCAAACAAAGTAGAGCAGGGATAATGAAATATAATGATTTGAATAAATACAACTAATTTGGGATATATGTGCTAATGCTGATCCACATAGGCTAATTTGATTTATATAATACATAGATAGATTATGTATCCAAAGCCAGTGGAATTGGTTTTTGGTACAGTAGGTTATTGTCTGCAGCACAAAAACATAAATGGACAACATCAGCTTGTCATGGTGATACATGTCAGTGGTATGTGAGAAGGGGGCTAGAGGGAGGACTTCAGAGTCCTTGTGGCTAAGGGAAACAAGCTGTTTGTGAAGCGTTTTATCTTAATGGACGGTGACCTGTAGCACCTCCCTGAGGGAAGGAGCTGGAAGAGGCGATGAGCAGGATGTGAGGGGTTGGAGATGACCTTCTTTGCTTGCTTTAGAGTTCTGTCCCACAATACTGAAATAGAGGATGTGATGATGGACTCAATGATGGCTGAACAGAACAGAGCTAGAAGTTGTTGCTTTATCTGTTTTTTATGAGGCTGTGTGAGAAGGTACAGCCATTGATGGGCTTTTGCTGTAGTTCAGTGTCACTTCAGGTGTTTGCTAATGGTTGTGTTCCATGAATTTAAAGGTCCCATATTGTGCTCATTTTTAGGTTCATGCTTGTGTTTTCAGTTTCCACCAGAGCATATTTAAATGCTTTAATGTCTGTCTGAATGTAACTGTGTTCGCCCTCAGTCTGAAACGCTCCGTTCTAGCACCTGTCTCTTTAAGCCTACCTCCCAAAAAAGCCTACTCCACTCTGATTGGTCAGTTTTTCCAGGTCTTTCCGTTCTGCACCCTCTGCGTCTCTGTAAAGGCACTGTAGCTGCACTTTCTACCTTTATGGACCGTTTTTCTGTAATTGCATTGCTAACACCTCGGGTCCCTGTCAGCTGATGTCATTCACATACATTGCAAAAAATTCAAACAGGAAATACAAAGGGACCATTTAGAATGTTTATGTTTCAAGTTTGAAACACTCTATATGTTGTAGTTGTGACATCACAACTTCATTAAAGTCCTGACGGTTTGTTTAAAGGCACACTTTTTGAATATAGACTGTGTGCCCTGTGGATTAAGTGTTTTGGTACCTTCAAGTCAGTAATGAGTTCCTGGGTTTTAACTGTGTCAGGTTTGAGGTCATCGATTGCGTACCAAGTGACAGCATGGGCCACCTCACTATGGTACTTGGTTTCATCATTATTGGAGATGAGTGCTGTAACGGTTGTGTCATCTGCGTATTTAAGTGTTTCCACAGAACTGTCCTTGGATGTAAAGTGAGTGGAGTAGTATACAGTGAGAATAAACAGGGAGAGAGAACACAGCCTTGATGAGCTCCTGTGCTGAGGGCAAGAGGGTGTGAGGTTAGGTTATTAAACTTCAGAAATTGTTTCTGCAGTCTTTACCCATTTAACATTACAATCTTTGAAGAACAACTCCAATCCTTGTACCCACAATAGCAATATTTTCAAAGTACAGAAGTTTCCAAAATTAGAATAATTAAATCTTCTCATTAATAAATCATAAGATATCAGATGAAGCATAAATTAGGCATAAATTAAAGTGACACCATGACATTTATTACAGTGCAAAACAGTCTCTTGCTGCAGGATATGGAGCTGTGAAATATTTTGCATGGTGTAATAGGAATCTATGACATTGTAGTGAAGAAGTGATTACCATCCAGTTTACTAGAGCATGAACTGGGAGAGACAGCTAAGGTGAGTGTGTTCTTCATCTTACGGACATGGCGACTGATAAGCCAGTCTTTTTAAAAATCACTACAGCATGTGCTAGGACAAAAGCACCATGGACACTAGGCTGTGAATGTGTGTGTGCTGAAGAACCTATGTGGATTATCTGGCCTCAGAGATGAAGATAAGATAGCTGAAGGGGTCAAGGCTGTGATTTTCTGTGCATACTGATTGTTCTAGGGGTGTGTATATGTGTGTTTGAAAGCTTGTGTCAGAAATAGTAAGATGTTGGGTAAAAGCTTCAAAAGACTTACACACACATGTACATGTGAACCCTACTTTCTTGTCTAGGCTCTATATAATCACCAGTAAATCCCGTCGGGCTTAACTCTTTGCAGTCACCCTCATCTAGGAATGACTTCTGTCTCACCAGCTCTAATCACACAAGCTATGGCTTCTCTGTTTTTCCCTCCCTTCCTCCATTTTCTTCTCATTTTAAGCCTGAGCAGTGTAATTCCGCACTGGGCGGTGGACGTTATTACAGATCTTCCAATACAATCTGACCCAAGCAGTAACATTTAAAAGCACATCATCAGCATACAAAGGAGGGACCGGGTGTGGATGAAGAGATGAAGAGAGTGCAGGGTGGTAAGAAAGATGAATGGTTTAAAGGTTAGAGAAGTCTTTGGATCTTTCCTGGTTTGAATCCCTGAACCCCTAAAAACAAGACCTTTAAGAACCATCACTAATGTGCCCCAATTGGTGTCGGTGGTTTTACTTGGAAGTTCTCTGTGTGTGCGCAGACAGCATGGAATTTAGTAGTGTTCAAGTCAGTGCGTGAAGTCACAGTAGTTCTGATCTGCGTTGCTTCTTTCGAGTAAAGGCACAAAGTTTCACAGGTCCTCTTTGAGCGATTGGGTGTGCTTGTTTTTGTTTTTGCCCAGACATTTTATCAAATGCATCCTGTCTACTCTCCCTGCTTTGGATTCAGCCGCACTCTGCACTTCTAACCAATGCTCACTGCTTACCAAATATTTGCTACAGCCCACATCTGATCTATTTTAACTCCCCCTCCCGCTCCATCCTTCTCTTTCTTATTTTCTCCTTCCTCTCCATCTCCACTCCTTCTTCCATCCAAGTAGTTATTTATAGCTGCTTTTCAGATAAAAGTCCTGCCAGTCCGTGTCACTCCTCCTCCTAGCAAAATGAATGCCGATTTATATGTTCAAAATAGCAACACTGAAGGAGTAGAGGGTGTAAGATGAGAGAAATCGAGTGGAATCGAGTGGAATGAATAGAACAATAAGCAAAAGGAATAAATAGAGAGATGGGAGGTCGTTTATGAATACATGAGGTCATTCTGTGATATAGCTCAAGTTTTTTAGGCATGGCTTTGACAAAACCATTGATTTGCTTATATTACCTTCCAAGGAAATATTTGTCTTTTCAGTGCTTTTTTTTGTTTGTTTGTTTGTTTTAGCGTGCTGGGCTTATTGTTCTATTTATAAGACCTCCTGATTTGTAGTAAGCCTTACGAGTTATGGTATGTCTATGAAGTTTCTGTATTTGATGATGTGACACTGTTCTTTTGCCCATTCATTCAGTTTTTGCCATTTGAATCTGGGGGTGGAGGCAGCAAACTAAACCGAGTCCAGACATCCCTCTTCACAGCTATGACCTCCAGCTTTTCTTCTTGGGTGCTACCAAAGCGTTTAAAGACCACATGTGGCACAAAATTCTTCCAGGGTGTTCTTGGTCTGCCCAGGGTCTCTTCCCATACTGATAATCAGAGTTCACCCTATCCCTTACGGTGGCCTAGACACACTGCAAAGGGAAATTATTTTGGCTTTGTAAACCCATTCTTTTCTGTCACTACTCCGAGCCATAGGTGAACAATGGAAAGCAGTAACATTGTAAATTGGAAGCCTTTTGTCTTCACCACCTGTCAGTGATGCTCCATCTTAGAATTTGGTACTGATTTAGTACTGATTAAATTTAAAGTCTAATTTTCTGTAGAGTTTGTTGCTACCATTAATACCAGCTACTTGCTGTTGTTGCCGTCTAACACATCACTGAGTGTTTTAGTGTAACTGCAGAGAGGGTTGACTTACTGTTGAATGCTATGAGTCAGAAATAGGCAGTAGTAAAACAAACATTTTTTTAATTATTTGAAGTCATTGATTATCTCATTGACATGAACTACAAAGTTATTACCTTGTTTTTGTAACCAAATAAACACACAAGTCTGCATTACTGTTACAGTAGGGGGATAGATTAAGGTTGGGCAATATTATGGTATATACCAAGCGACAATAGACATATGTCCACCAAGAGAAATTGCAGTAGGGCCTCTACTAGAGGTCAACCAGTTTATCAGTTTGGGCATTTAATCAGTTATCAGCTTTTTCCTGTTCCAGACGATCGTTATTAAATCAGTGTTTAAAAATCCAACATCGATCGACTTCCAGTTTCTGCGGCAGGAGCAGTTCACAACAGGTTTTGTATCAGATCAGGGCTGGATTATCACGTTACCTTTTGATTCCACAGATCCAACTGCCTAACAAGGTTTCATGATTTGGGCAGAATTCTTGTTTTACTCTTTTGAGTCTTTTGTTTTAAACTCCAGCAGTTTCAAATAAATGAAGAAAATGATCAAATGTGATCAATTACAGTATGGTTATTTGAACTTTTTCTTAATTGAATTTACAGGTTGTATTGTGATGTATACCATAACATGAGGGGTCAGCCTGTATATGTGTCCTCGTGTGTTGATGTTTCCATGTCTGCGTAGTGTGTAATATCCATCGGCAGCTCCTAAAAACTACACTCCTCAGGGTCCACATTATACCCAGGTCACAGGACAGACGGTGCCTCCAGACTCTCTCTCTCTCGCTCTGTCTCGCACACACACACACTCACTCAGACGAACATTGTTAAATCACAGCAAAGAATACAAGGCTCTTGCTCCCAGCTGAAAGGAGATCCTATAGGTGTTTCAGTGTTTGCAGAAAAGCAAGCATTTGGGATGTTATGGAGACAAGAGGCGACACAATGAAAGAGACAGAGATATAGACTCTGAAAAAGAAGAGTGGTATGAAACTTAAGAAGGGGAGATTTTTTTTTCTCTTCCCTTTTTGTTATTGCTTATATCAGTGTGAGAAACTTTTTGCAGGAAGCCTGATGATGAAGTGTAGTTCTTTTAGGTGCAGATGACACAGCATGGCTCTGCACAACATATACCACTTATGATCCAGTTTCTTAACTCTCTCCAGGCAAGACACAGACTGCACAGCTTTCTGACTATTCATGTACTTTTTTGCTAGGCCTACTTTCCATACTGGCTTGTGCTAAGTAAAACAGTTTCTTATGACATGTACTAAGTCGAAGTTTGTCTCACATACACACACACACACACACACACACACACACACACACACACACATTTGACACCAAGAAAGCTCCTGAAATCTTCATCCTGGACGGCTGCATTTCTGCAACAGTTTTAATCACAGTTATTTTTGCTAAATACCGGTATTGTGTTCTTGGTCATGAATGGCAGTTACTTTTGAATATACCCCTATTCATTTAATTACCTCTAATTGTCCAGCAATAACATCATGCATTGCAGTTGCCATTCAAGCCATTTTTTATATAGTTATTGATATTGCTACCCAAGAAGACATTACAGCTACATCACATTACAATTAACATTATGATTTCAATAAAATGAATAATGGATAAGTTTTTTTATTTTGGATAATTGGATTAGTAGCATTACTGCTTTGCTGAATTACAGAAAACAATTTGTGAAATGATTGTTTAGAAAGAAACTGTATATGAATCACCCACATGATCTCCTCATCCTCTTGTCTCCACTGGCTGATGAGTTGCAGCCCACAAGCAATGGACAGTCATAGAACAGAACAAGGTGCAACTTCAACTCATATTAATGGTATGATATCACAACAAACAATTTTGCCCAGCAGTATTTTTTTTTTTTTTTTTTTTTTTGCATTTAACAGCGGGTGTCTGTATGTATACCTGTAGTGCAGCTGAGTGGGCCGGCTGAATTCTCTCAGCACAATAAGTACAGTAACAGCAATACTGAATTAATTATTAAGATAGATTTCAATTTTGTAGTCCTTTTTATCAGTTATAATATACAGAGTTGGATTTCATTGAGGAATTAATTTGAACATTTAAAAAAACTGATGGAAAGTTTTTAATTTACTAATACCACTAAAGTGATGGATAAAAAGTTCAAGTCACATGTGTGATAATGTTTGGGGTTTTTTTGTTTTTTGTTTTTTTTGATGAGGGGTCATTTTGTGTCTCTTTGTGGTTGTTTTGCCAGTTCTTGTACTTATATTTTGTCTCTTTGCAGTTCCTTTGCATCATTTTGTGCCTCTTTGTGGTCATTTTGAGTCTGTCCCCAGTCACTCCATGTTAATTTGAGTGACAATTTGCAGGGAAAAGCCAACAGGGTGCCTGACACTTCGGGGGGCACATTTAGTAATATTTCTGTGGTTACAATGACGAGATACATGCCATATTTGCATGCAGTGTTTTTACCATTTCATCTTTTTGATTTGTGTTAGCTACTAAGCAAGTAATTAGTAAGTGTTTTGCGAAACTCTTTATTTGATAAATGTTGCAGCAGTGCACAGCGTCTTGTAGACAAGCAAAGTACAACAGCATGCAAAGTGAAGTTGGATTTCCCCCATCATACTTATCACTCCCTCCTTTTTTACTACTTACTTCTGCAGCTTCAACAATACTTGTCATGTTACCATCATCAGAATGCAAATTATCAGTAAGATGCCTTAACAAGTGTCACAGCTTACAATGGCATTTGACATATAACTGTAGTTATAGAGAATTTACCACCTGCTGCTGCATCAGTGCAGTCGAGAAATAACATCAACCACAGTTCACACTCACACTGCTTGTGTGTGTGTATGTATGTGTGTGGTTAAGGATTGTATGTGTTAGCCACCAGGCCTTATAGAATGGTGTTATCCTCAGCAGTAATCATGTTTTCTCCACTTCACTATAACGCATCCATACACTGATTAAAAGGCACATGGGTCAGCTTTAATGTGCGATCTGCTTCAAGCGACTCAAATATAATTACATGTGCGCGTGCATGTGTCTGATGTGCACATTAGCATGTGTTTCTCAAGCAATCAAAAACAACAGCCAGATCACCTTCCAGGCAGCCTCCCTTTCAGCCAGATCAGCACTACACCAGATCCAAGGCTTTTTAAAGCCGTCATCATCCACAATGACTTTTAACCTCAGCAGATGACCGCGGGTGAGATGAGAGCGACAGATTACAATGGGCCATAGATACATCATTGCCCACTCAGGCACATTCACACAAAGACGATGGTTTAACACCCTTCTTGTCTTTGTGCACATGTTGAGCCTACTATTGATTTCAGAGGAAATCTGCAACATATTTACTCTCACGGTGAAAAAAAAGACTCATGGTCAGTGTAATTGGGACTCTGCAAACATATTCTTCATACCACATTCTGCTTTACAATAAATACAACATATATTTTCCTTACTTTTAGGTTTAAATAGAATAATTTTCTCTTCCTGTAAAAGGTGCATTTGTTGCTTTAGCCTCAGGGTATAACCAGCATGTGGCAACCAGCCTCTGAGCAGTATTTCATTCCTCTGTCACTCCCACCATATGAAACCATCAAACTGACAATTTTCAAGGTGTACGAGTCAGTAAGCATAAAGATGGCATTGCAATGACAAGCTCCCACCCTTCTTCAGAGACATGACGGTCATCTCACCACAGCTGGAATTGCTTTGTTTAAGAATCTTGGGATTTGTATATGTTGTTTCCTCATGGCTATAAATCAAGCAGCTAGAATACTGATATAAAATGTATCAGTATTTTTTATTCAGAAGGCTTCCTGGCAGCTACAATAGATTTTTGTCACTTGCAAATTCCATTGTGGAAGAATAATTCATTGATTTAATGCTTGTCTTACTTATTTTCCAGGACTGCCTTGTTGTCTCATGAGGGCTGAATAATTAAGAGTAATCAATAATGTATAACTTGCTGTAGTGAAGGTTTTTTGTAACATATTTTCCCACTCTAATGTTGCCAGAAAAAAAACCCATCTTGATTGCCAAGGGTGGGGAATATTTTGCCCATATGGACCATAGATGAAGTTAAGTATTTGTGATATTTTTAGAAACTTCATTGTGTTTCAGTCTATTTATCACAGACATTCATGTAGCTATGGAAACACATGTAGTTGTTTGTGTATCACTGCCACAGTGCCTAGGCCTGACAATGTAATGCATAAATGCATATCACTATATGCGCTGCATATACTGTATATATAAACCATGCAGCTGGTTTATTTGGATAATACTTATCAACCCAAATAATTTCCAGACTAACAGGGGGCGGTTTTCCTATCTGTCTTTGTTTTCATGTGGTTTATGCGATCTACAGTGTGTGATGGCAACCAGTCTTAAAGGGGCAGTTCACTCCAAGGTCAAAGGTCCATTTTTCCCCACTCACCTGCAATGCTATTCATCAATCTAGATTGTTTTGGTGTGTGTCACTGAGTGTTAGAGACATCAGCCATAGAGATGTCTGCCTTCTCTCGCATAAAATGGAACTATATGGCACTCGGCTGGTGGTAGTCAAAGCACCAAAAAATACATTTGAAAAACTCAGCAGCAGTGTCTCTCTCCAGAAATCATGTCCCAGTTACTTGAGTTAATCTACAAACCTTGTCGTGCAGTTTCACATAGGAACTATTTTCTTTCTACCAAACTACATGAGTAGAAGCATGCATCTACTCATGGATGAGAGGCAAGATGTAAACATTAATGCTGCGGCCTTGGTTGAGCTGTAACGTAAGCTAATTCAGTGGTGCTAGCTGAGCTGCAGTAGATGCATGCTTCCTACTGCGCTGTGATATGTTTTTTGGGCATAGTTTATTCGAAATCAAAAAGTTCTTAACTGAAACTGCTCACAACAAGGTCTGTCTGTATTTTGGCACTATTAGCACCACAAGCTGAGTGCCATCTAGTTACATTTTGTTGGAGAGAAGGCAGACATCTCTACTGCTGATACTTTCAGCACTCTGCAGCTCACACCAAAACAATCTAGATTGATCAATAGCACTACAGGTAAGAGTATAAACTTGTTTTTTGTTTTTTTATTCTGGGGTGAACTGTTCCTTTAAGTTAACAGATTGGTAAATTCCCCAAATAAATTTGGAAAAAAAGACCTGTTCAAAAACAAAGACAAACATATTTCTGTTTAGACCAGGATTGATTATTCTTTTCCCCCAAAAGTGGCAGAAATGTTAAATAGGTTAGAGAGGCAGTATCTCCTGATGTTTGCCTCTGACTGGCTTTAGAAAGCTGCTTCACCTCTGCTGCTGATTAACACTAACAGAAACCTGACTTTGGGGTGATTTTAGGACACTTTGCCTCACATATATTAAACAAATACACGCATTTTCTTACCTGCTTAAATACTATCATAATATACCAAAGCTCTTAATAATACAGTGTCTTGATAGATTAAAGGATATTGACTCTGTAGGGTCTTTCCAGAGATCAACAATAATTTACATAAACATAATGTTCATTGTGGCACTGTAACCACTTAACAATGACACTAAAATGAATATGCTTTAGAATCTTTTTTTTTTTTTTTTTTTTTAGCAATTTATGCACCTCACCACCCACATCATGTGTGGAGGTGGTGAGGCCCACAACAATTTACAGCATCTTCTGTTTGCTCATGTCAGTATACAAAGGGTATTCATATGCGCCGTTGTGTGGACATGTTTACACGAGTCACTTCTCCCCATGTGCTGTGCTGTTTCATTTGCTGAAGTGTTAAACTCTCCTCCAATAATGAGGTATGTGGAGTGTTTTTGTTTGGTGTTTGTATTAAAGTGAAGAGCATGGCGTGGGCAGCAGTTGGCAGCGCTGCTTTCCTCTGCTCTTTTAGCTCTGACCAGCTGATGTCAGAGAAAAAATGCCGATCGGGCCTTAAAACCTCCTCTAGGCTTTTAGAGCTAGACGCTACCTATTGCGCACACACACACACACACGCACACAGGACAGATCTTGACTGTTGTTGGAGATGGCAACCGCAATAAGGAAAATCGAGTTTCTGGTTTGAGTATATGAGGCTATGTTGGATGAGAAATTGATATTACTTTCTCTTGTGATATCTCCATGCAAAATTGCAGCTCTAGACGGAAGCTTTTGCGGTTTAATTGTGATAGAACTTGACTTTTTTCATGACAGGTATACTGCTGGTGTATTGTATATCTGCTGAACTGAAAACACTTTTCTCTGTTAAATACCACATCAAGTCACACATTGAGCCCAAAAACGCAGAATGCCCCAGCAAAAGCTCTTTGTTTAAACCTTCCCATGATATTATTTTTAAACACACGGACACATGTGATCCTAATGTCTAGGATTGATGTATACTATACAGAGACACAGTGGAAAAAGTCTTGCAACTAAGAATATAGAAGGCTTTGCAGAAAATATTGACCATGTGCCTGCTCTCGCATTGTAAGGACAGAAACACAAAGGACAGCAATCAGACTCTTTCTTTCTCCCTCATTTTGTACATCAAAGCCATACTGTTTTCCTGAATGCCACCAAAAATGCTCTCTCCATGGGAACACACAACTGCCGCCATTCAACATAAAGATAATGGCTCCTTCTTGGCTCACCAGTTTACTTTGAAAATTAATTAAATCTCCCTTGTTAAGGTTTTAGGGCTCTCTAAGAGACTGAGCATGAGAGGATTGTATAGTATATGCCTGCTAGAGAGAGATGGGGACAACATGTGTTGGCAAATGTGTGTGTGAAATACTGTAATGTCTGTGGAGGATGCTGCATGAAGACAGGGAAACAGGGAGACGGGATACTGACGGTGCTATGAGCACACAAACCAGGAGTGTAAATAATTCAACAACAGGTGTGTGAAGATACTTCGTAGTCTTGTATTGCAAGGCCTGTGTCCATACAGTGTTTGTATTATGCCAGTACAGATGAACAACTTGGCAAACCCATGATTATTTGAATTTCCAAAGCATTTAGATTTGTCAGGGGCAGCTCTGGGTACTCTCTTACATATTAAGCACACTTCAAGTTTTCCTCAAAGTTTCACATTAATTTAGCCCAGAACAAGCAGTTTTAATTCTGAAAACACCCACTCAGTAATTTTATTTATGCAGACAGATACACACTAGACAAGTAAATGAATATTAAGATCTAAATACTGTTATTTCACCTGCTGCCTCTCCAAACTACTCAATGTCAGTAACAACCATTAAAACTAGGCATTGTAGATAAAAATGAGGCGTAATTCTGCAAATGCAAATTCCCCGTTGGACCCTACATTTACTCAGAAGCTGATTTTTAATGCAAGTTGAGTTTAGGAGAAGTTTGACAATGTTTCTGTTTTTTATACTCTGTCAAATGTAAATAACTTGTATGAGGTAATGTGACATGCACTGTGTTTGTGAACCAGCCAATCACAGAGATGATTAGAAGTAGGCTTTTAATTTGTAACAGTGAAACAAATGGGATGGTTTAGCTTTCTCAGCAGTAGCAGTAGTAATTTTAGCAGTTGGTGCTCATCATACAGAGTCAGAGTGGAAGCACCTTAGCTGAATTTTTGGGTTTGTACAAAGTCTTCCAGGAAGTGCTGAGGGGATACTGCATGCAGCTACTGCAACTAATCATTAGGTAAACAAAGCACACATCAAGCAGCTTGATTTCCATATCAACACAAAATGTGGTCTTGGCAGTGCCCTTTCTCCTCAAAGAAGGCAGCATAGTGTGAAAGTGCCCTTGCAGAACTTCCTATTTCCCATCCTTATTAGATTTAGTAATGTAATGATGTAGATCTAAAACAAAGTTTTGTTTTACAGCTGTCTGCTGTGATGACACTGACAAAAGTGTTGTTTCATTGTATCAAATGCTGCTACACAGATGTGGTTAGACTACCTGACTATTTTTATAGGCACTATAGGCACTATGGTTGTCTGTCAGATCAGCCAGCAGCCTAGCCACTCTCTTAACTCAGGTAAGCTTCACATTCACAGGAAGGTACACACACACACACACACACACACACACACACACACACACTCTCCATTCATCCGCTGCCCTCAGGGAGACAGAGCGTCCTGCTGGCTGTGAGTGTTTGATGTCGAAATGGTCCACCCCAGCTTCATAAGAGCCCCCCATTGCAGGAGAAATGGTCTAAATGTCACACTCCACCCTCCACTGGGCTGCTCTGCACACGCGTGTGTGTGTGTGTGTGTGTGTGTGTGTGTGTGTGTGTGTGTGTGTGTGTGTGTGTGTGTGTGTAAGCAAGAGTGTACATGTAACATGTAGCCATGC
This sequence comes from Epinephelus fuscoguttatus, assembly GCF_011397635.1. NCBI lineage: Eukaryota > Metazoa > Chordata > Actinopteri > Perciformes > Serranidae > Epinephelus > Epinephelus fuscoguttatus. The sequence continues at coordinate 11,553,060 of NC_064753.1, forward strand.
ATGTGGCAGTATGTGTTGAGAGGGAGCTATTTCTGGAATACAAAATGAGGTCACAGATGGAAACAGCTGAACTTAAGTGATTTCTGTTCTGTTGATATCACACCACTACATGACAGCACGCCACAATGTCCTCAGTATTTATTACTAGTTATTACAGATACCACTGACTGGAAATGTAATTGTCCATCAAGAGGCACCTTCAGATGTCACAAGTGTCTTTGCAAAAGAGTGTGAATCAACAACGAGATTGGAAAAGCCTTCGGGAGATGTAGCACATCCGCACAACACACACAAACACAGCACACATTTATGTGTAGAGCTCCTCAGGCTGTAGGTCAGTGAGTGTCTGACAGTAACAGAATAATGTAGTTAACCTCTGCTTGAGGTTGTTGCACAGTGAAATCACAGCAAACATCTCTGCCCTCATCTCTCCTGTCCGTCTCATGTCATGCGACAAACATGTATTTTACAGCAGGAGAAAGGTTTGTTCAGAAAAGTTCTACTAGGCTGTCTGTCTGCCTGTCTGTCAATCTGTCTCACTCTTACTGTTCTGCCTCTGTCATTACAGTATGTGTCCTCACTCACCAAACTACACAGAGTAGTACAAGGGAGGTTTCAAACTAAACACTTTTGTCTATGCCGTTGAGTGGATACACACAGCCGAATATTTTTTGGCAAAATATCTAATTGTAATCTTTCTCACCAGTAATTGGGCTGGGATTTATATTGCTATTTTTATGATTGCAAAAAAAAGTTGACCACTTATGGTAATAATGACAAAGCAGTGGTGAGTCACATCTGGCAGTGTAAAAGCAAGCTTAATGGTATTTCACAGATTACTTCCAATTACACTGTTGACAGCTCTACACTCTACACTAGCTCTAGCATCACAGACTTTTGTCACAGGTATGGTTTCAAAGCTTTAAAATGATAAGCTTAAAAAGTAACTACATTTACGGACAAAATATTCATTCCGAAAAACACAATATTCCTTGCATAGCTAATGAAAATTAATATGCCCGTTTACATGCAGCCATGCATACTCCATTTATGTGTCCTAACATGTCATTTATCAAGTCAGAATACAGAAAAGTGAACTGCTGGAGCTTTTTTGGCCGTTTGGCTTCTTTGCATCATGATATTTTTTTTGTTTTCCAGCAGTAGTGAACTTGTTCGATTGTGCAAACACAGCCTCCATCTTTCATTCCTTCAACCACCTTCTTGAAAAGGTCTGAGTTGTGATATTTGCACACATCCAAAAACCTGTTGGGTTGACCTGAAAAAGGTCTAACTCAGAAATATCCAAACAGAAAATGCTGTTTACATGGCCCTTGTCAACTTTGGAATATTGTCATAATCCATATAGTAGGGGAATATGAGTGAGCGTGTAAACATAGTTAACATGATAAACTTAACATTTTAACAGACAGATTCCAAATGGTATTTGTGTCTCCTAGCTGTCAACCATTTATATGCTACAACTACAATGGCTAGGTACAGTAGCCAGCTGCTAAGTATGTATCTGAAAATAACAGAATGTTCTCAGCAAGATCATTTAGATCATTTAACTAAAATAAAAACTAACTACTCTGCTGGTTATTTGATTCTGCTTTAAGGACACCATCTTTCACCAACTGCAAACACTGTGTGTAGTAAGCTGAACTCATGAGTGTTAATGAGCCACTGATGAACAGTTTTGCCTGCAATGGCTGTCACTCAGCCGACAGTTTTGCTGGTCATCGGCTAAAACGTTCGCCTCCTCAATACACCTCATCTGGCATCAACCCTCCAGGTGGCTTTCTGGTTATTTAAATTTTTCCACAGCACGGTACATTGCTGAATTGCATCGGCAACTCCTAAATGGACTAGAGCACATGCACATGGTTACAGACAGTTTGCATATTGCTGCAGAAGAGATGCCACACAGAGTATTGCAGAGACTATGCTATATATCCTTAAGGTCAAAGTCATTGTGCGTAACAATGGCAAACACATGGCTATTGCACGACCACTGGGTTGCCTTTGCCTTGTATTCCTCAATGGGAACTTCCTAATAACATTTCTGAGACTTCCATTTATTGAAATCAACAACCTCTAATAAAACTATAGTCATAAACATTTGTAAGACACTTGTACTTAGAATTAAACGAATGTTTGTGCTGTTTTATGAGCAGTGGTCTGCATCAGTGAGCTTGACCGAAAGAAAACTTAAGTACTTTACAATTCCTTCTTAGTATCTTTGTAATGAACTGTAGATCTGGTTGTGGAAATATAGCAGTAAACTTGGCATTGTGGTAATGTCTACATCTGTGCTGAATTCAGATAAAATGTTATAAACTCGGAAGTTAAAGTCAAGACAACACCTCATTCTGTGCCCACTCACGTGTAGCAGAGCAACAATTAATGTTCTTGGTTATGTAAAGCTCACTGCTCTTCACCTTTCTGATGCCTGGATGAGTTCCATCACATTAAGTTTTAGTGTTGCTCTCAGTGTATGTGTGTGTGTGTGTGTGTGTCTGTGTCTGTGTCTGTGTGTGTCTCCATCTATCAGTATGCAACCCGACCAAGCAGCTGCCAAGAGCTTAGCAGTCTGTTGCTAGGCAATGCCATTTAAAATCCATCCTTCTCTGTATGTTGGAAGCAGGTTAGCTGTGTTTGTCTCTCGGTTTTGTTGCTAATACCAGGGTGGAAACTGGAGTAGCATGAGGCATTTGCCTCGATAGTCCTGCACAATATTTTCTTTCCAAAGTGCAGCTTTATTGGTGGGTGGCTGGTTTGGCCTCAGATGACTTCCTAAACAAAGAAAATTAAGCAGCTTTCTAGGGAGCTATTCAGTAATAGCATAATGAAAGAGGGTGTTTGCCATTTGATGATTAGTTTTAAAGAATGTCATTATGCCACATTCAAGTGTGGAAGGCGGCATTGCTATTGCAGCAAAATCTGCGGAGGTGTGTGTATGTGTGCTTCATTTAACAGCAAGCACATCTTTTTCTTTGAAGTTATAATCTTCAGTGTGGGCACATAAATACATCTCTGGTTTGCTATTCTCTGTCATGGGTTGATATGACACAGTAGTAATGCAACCTATCCAGGTTATGTAATGTTTTCAATAGCTCCCAGTTTCTGATAGGTCTGCGAATTAATCCTGTGCTGCATAGAAAGCCAAGTGGTTTTATTTTTTCCATTTTGTTTAGAATGGATTTAACCAGCTAGTTAGCTTAAGCTGTGATATACAAAGAACAAAGCAACACCTACACACACAGTATAGAAGTTTGATTGATAGGTGATCTGTGAGGAGTAAAGTGCTTAGTCGACAGCCACACACACTTCACTGTGAGGTTGTATTGAGGCAGAGCGGTGCTTTGTATGCTTACAATGACAATACTAACAAGAAGATTTTTAGCAGGTTTAGTGTATAGTCACACATGAGCAAAATGAACACTGCTGAATGTTTGCCTGCCGTTCACTTCTATTCAGCGCAAGCACCAGGGTGAATAAAACCTTCACTCGGAAAGCAAAGCAAATTAAAATCTTTACATCATGTGGAGTTCAGCTTTGGTAAGCCTTGACTGGTACAGTCACAGGCTTGACCAGTAGTAAAGAGGTGGGCATATGTGTGTAGGAGACAGTAATTGTTGTCATGTTTAACAGACCCATATTGTATGACACTGGCCATGAAAAAACTGCCCCACATGAGAGATGCTGCCTGGCTGGCACTGAGATGGGAAAAGGGCATGGAGTGTAAGAAAATGTAAAATGCACCAATAACGTCATATATTGCTGTGTTCCTTAGCAAGTTAGGTAAAATTAGCCAGCAAGCTAGCCTTGTGTGTCTGTAACATCGACCACTGCTCACATTCAACATGAATATCGCTTCGGCAAGCAAAAGTTGGTTGTCTGCATTTGCTCTTATGTGACTGGACTAAACACAAAGTGCATCTGAAGTCAGTAGTTGTGCTGGTATTTGGTCACAAAAAAGAACAGTTTACATAATAAAATGTTGATGGTGGCACAAGAAGAAAAGTTGGGAAATTGCTAAAGTAATAATTCATCAACCGAGGAGAATGTCTTGAATGTCAAGAATGTCTTTACACAGTTCCATGAAAATCCATCCAATATTGAGATATTTCAGTGTGGACCTAGGTGATGAATCACTTAGTCCTGAATGTGTCACATTTGTCCTCTGTCTGGTATCACTGTGTATATACAGTTGACACCAGTGACTAAATGTGCATTTTTCTTGGATTCCTTAAAAGCAGAGCCATCCAGCAAAAGATGGATTATCCATCATAATCTGACAGAGCTGAAAACATGTCTCCTTTTTTTATTTTATTCCCATGATTTAATTTAGTTGAATGTTGTGTTTATGTGCTGTCTGTTACTGTATCAGAAGCTCAGTCAGTCATTTTGGGATATTATTCCTGTGCAAACATTAACAAAGCCAGTGTTTGGGCCACAGGGGTTGCAGTACTGCAGTGACAGATGGGGACTTCAAGCCCAGTGCCCAAATTCACACCCAGGCTTTAGCATTGATCCGTCTCTCACTTCCACCCACAAACTCAGCTACTCAAGTATTCAGAGTTATGCAAGATTTTATTGCTTCCCAGCTGGGTATATTGGCAAGCTAATAACACTAATCCAGTCTTAATATGAACCACAATACATGTGGATTTGCAACTTGTGGCAATTCTTTAGTCTTTTTTGACACTTAAGGAAAGTGATGGAAGGGAGGGGAATGGATGTGATACTTGCATTTTCTTTTCTAATGAAATTCTTGTTTTACATCATTGAGAAACAAGCTCATTTGTAGGTGGTTGTTTTGTGATCTTGTGAACAAAAAGACAAATAAGGACAGGCTCAAAAGATAGCTGACTTTGTAACACAACAGAGTGAGAGGCGAGGAAACAGCCAGGGAGAGACGGGGAGGATGAAAGTGTGAGTTGTGGCAGGCGGCTCGTGTAGAGGAGTGACACTACCAAAGGATGTACTTTGACTTTGATTGTGTGTTGCCACGAGTCACTGCCTGTGTTCGTCAGCACAGTGGCCAGCAGAATGAGAAACCACAGTGTTTTAGGGCCTTGACAATGTATAGCTGTCTCGCTGTCACTTCATCTCTGTGGACCTGCCCACTACCTCCCTTCAGTCACCTTTCATTCACATCCCTTTTTCTCTTTCTGTACCTGTCAGCCTGTCTCTCTCACTGTCAATCTGTCAATAGTTTGGTGAATTGTTAAATCTGAGTCATTCCAGCAGGGGGATAACTGTAGAGAGTGTGTGTTTGTTTGTGTGTGTGTATTGACAGGGAATGTTCATGTCCTTAAAACTTCTACATCAACACTATAATAATCTAATTTAATGGTCGTAATTTAACTGTTAAAAGAATGCAACTGTTTTCTTTATTTTAACTTGGGAGACTTGCAAGAGGTAGATTTTAAAAAGAAAGGTAAATAGAAGAAGCAGAGATTGAGATATCTTGACTTTTTTATCTCTAGAATGGGTCAAGCTCTAAAACAATTTGATCCTATATGTCTGTCAAACTCCACTCCCCCAGTTAGTAACTCAGGCTTTCTGTTCTCAACACCCGCTTCAAGACTTGACAAAGACAGATAAATGAGATAACGTCTTAGAAAATAACCCAGACTGTGACTGGTTTGAGAAGTACAGTTTGAGTACTTGTCTTGACTGACCTATATTTGTAAAATGGCTAAACCATCTCTGAGGGTAAAGTCATTCTCACTTGAACTCCCAACTCACAGACATGCACCGTCATACAAGGGGTCACAAGTTGAAATTGCCTTTGTATTTAGGGGTCACATTAAAGCAATGTTTGGAGCTATGAATGTAATAAACAGTCTGTACATCTTACACTTTTCTTGGCTAAATGCAATGTAAGTTTGTGAATTTCGCAGATCCTTTTGTCCAAAGCAACATACAATTGACAAGACAATCCAAAACACTGTAAATCAAGGTGAAGCCAACTTTATTTTATCTCTACATTCCCTAAGTTTCTACTGCTTTTTTCTTTGTTGTGATTGTAATTAAAGTCCCAAAAGCCACTATCTGTCTTTGTTTTTGCTTTAAACTGTTATTACTGCCAACTACAGCCAACAAAAGGGAAAGTGAAGGTTTTGTTTTTTGAAATCTGCTGCAGAACATATGTGTATATGGGCTTTATTTTATAAGGGTAAAGGAGTACATCAGTTGAAGAGATGAAAATTCCTCAAGATGATAAATGAAACTGAGAGAGTGGAAATTATAAAAGCACTAAAGAGTGGATTACAGTGATTTAAAACTGCCATTACTGACAAGAACTATAATTTCTGTACTGACTCGAGCCTTATATAAGTCCTAAAAGACAAGTAATCATAACTGATTGTCATGAGGCAGGATATCTTCACACAGAGCTAGTGCAACAGATCTTTCCTTTGAACTCTTTTACCTTTAAAACCTTATTTTCTGTAGTTAAATTCCATTCTTCTGAAAAAAGTTAGAAAATGGTGTCCTAATGATAATATGAATACGAGGAAACAATTAATGAAAGACAAAAGTGTCAACTTTTTAGTTTTAGTTATTTTGATCAAATATTCTAGTAATTTTAATAGGTGACTAATTGACTAAATCAAATAAATGGTGTATGACTAAAGCTGGCCAACCTGAAAAACATTATCATCAAAAGATGGTGGGGTTTGTGAAGTGGTGTAGGAGGATAGAGGAGAGAGTTAAAAGAGGGACAGTAGGTCATTTTGTCAAGGAAAACAGAGACGAGTCTGCGGCTGTGTTGCTTCCATCATCAAAACTGAAAAGTGCTTTATCAAATGCACCCACATCACACTTTATAAAAATAACACACAGCTAGAAGGCATTTTAACCGAGTCCTTGGTGTTGTGATTGGTGGGCAAAAAGGAGGAAAATGTGGAGCAAAGGCAGACAATATCTTCAAGGCAATTATTTGAATTCATTCTTTTTGACGCCAACTGACAGAAATGAAATGAAAATTATTAGGAATATGAGAAGCTCCCATACAGCTGGCAAAAATGAAATCTGTTGCGAAATTCTTAAAGCTATTGTGAATGAAATCATGGAGCTTCTTGTTTAGTCTGTCAATCTCTCTCTGTCTTTACTGTGTGGAGCCTTACCAGAAATGATAAATAAGTGTGAATTGTAATTGTACCAAGTCTGGTGATACAAATGATATACACAACTACAGACCTTTATCAGTATTGCCTACTCTCTCCAAAGTATCGGAGAGAATTGTGTATAACTGACTTAAGACCTATTCAGACGGGATTAGTTTTACATAGGTACGTGGGGTAAAGTAATAATTACCAGATATTTTAGTCCCGTGCGAATGTGCCATGTCAGTAATAATTACCGCACAATGTCAGTAAAGATTACCGCGACTTTTACCCTCTGTAAAAGGGTCCAGGACAATTACCTCAGGTAATACTAATCCCGTGCGAATAGACCAGCAGTAAATATGTGTGTTAGGGCTGTCCAAAAAAAATCGAAGTTAGAAATATATTCGAATATATATATACATATATATATATATATATTATTATTATTATTATTATTATTTTTTAATAAGTTTGAACCTAAATTTGATAATTCGAATATCATTAATAATTAATTAATACTATCAATAATGTTGTATATCACGGCGAATCCCGTTCGGGACGCAGCGACGGAGGGAGAGGCGCCGACGGAGGAGCCCGCTGCGCCAACACCACCCATTGCGCTGTCCACGATGTGTTACCTGTTCGGGGAGACATACAGGGAGAGTGTTGCCCCTGCTGCCTCCCTGCCTACCCTGTTTGAAGAAGAGATGAAACGTTACCAGAATGAGACACCACTACAAGCCGACCAGCCACCACTCTTGTGGTGGAAAACTACGCACTGAAGTATCCAAACATTGCTCAGATAGTGAGGCAGAAGTTGGTCATACCTGGCAGGTCAGAACGGGTGTTTTCATCCGAGTGTCACCTTCATATTGCAATAAGCATCTTATTTTTTGTGGGGTTTTTTGTAAAAAAAAAAAAAATAAAATAATACTAATACTAATAGGTCTACTAATACTACTAATAATAAATTCTAATATTATTCGAACTCTACTAAATTATTTCGAAAATATTCGACCTCAATTTCATGGTGCTTTTGACAGTCCTATCATACGCACATGACGGCAGGAGGGGACGGCGGTGCGTGAATGGATTTACCCCTCCCACTTGTGGTAGTTTTACTGACATTTCTTATCCCGTGCGAATTGGCCATTAATATTACTGACGTCCTGTGGTAAAGTGACATTACCCCACGTGCCCATGTAAAACTAATCCCGTCCGAATAGTGCTTTAGTGATTACTCAGATTAATCAAATATTCTTGTCTCATCACCATATGATTTTAGAAAAAAGCATGACTTGTATGGCAATTTGTGATCTGATCAAAACAAAAAAAAGTAAAAATCAATAACGCTATTAATGAAGATGACTGCAGCGCTGTAGTTTTCCCTAATTTACTAAAAGCATTTGACACTATTTAGTTTTAAATTCCTCTAAACCAACTTCAAGATTATGGTGTCACAAGCACAGCACTCTGTTGATTCAGAAGTCATATGTATAGGAGGCAACAATATGGATATGTCTACAGTCACAAATCTTAATCTTAAAAATCATCAAATATGGGGTCCCCCAGGGATCCATTTTAGGACTTCTCCCCCGTATACTGTATGTTAATATTTTGTGAAGTCTTCTTGCATTCTACATAGTTATTAGTAGGGTTGGGAATCTCTCTGTGATAGACGATTCGATACATATCTAGATACACGGGTTACGACACGATTCAAAAACGATATATTTTTAATACAGAACAATTCGATACGATTCTATGGTTAACATTTGTTGATGTAGACATTAATCATACATTATAAAATAAAGAAGCCAATTCTATAAAAGTGACATTCTTACAGTATTTTCAAATTTGTAAAAGACCACATCCCCAAGCATTGTTGCTGTATGGCACTGGCAAAAATAAAATAAAAAGTCAAAAAACAACAAAATCACATGTCAAATGTATTTATTTTTAGACATGGACCAAAAAAAGACTTGCTGAATGAACATCATTTTGTTGGATGGGATCAATATAAAAATGAGAAGAAGTTTTAAACTTCAAGTGAAGTGAACTTTAAGTAAAATTTAAGTGTTTTAAACCTACTTGTGTTGTTTTTATGGTATTGTCTGTGTTTTTGTATGTATCTTATATGGACTTGAGTCTGGAATAAAGTTTATTATAACGCTGTACAATATAAACATAAAGCAGAATAAAATAATAACATGCAATGTAGGGGCAGAATCTGACATTTCCTGTTATTAGTTGATATCATGGACTGTGATGACTAGCAGCTTATCACTGACAGCATGTCAGACTATTTCTCTGTGTTTGCTACACTCTGTCATTTATAAAAAGATAAATCACTTTTCTATAATACATCAATGATATTTCAATGGAATAAATTACTTACTGACTTATTCATACTTCAAAAACAGCATCAATAAGTGATTAACATAGGAGGGATCAAAATAAAATAAATAAATAAAATCAAAATCAACCAGCCACCCTCCTCCCCTGACAAGTAAAGAACAGTCCCTAAAGTGCGGTGAGGTTTGTGGAAATGTGAACTGCTTGTTTCTCCTCTGATACGTCACATACCTGTGTGCTGCCAGGGCTTGGCTGGTATTTCTGGGCAGTCATGACACCGACGAAGACTTCTTACACCTGGAGCCGGGCTTGTCGGTCGCCGGTAAGCCGTTATCATGCGCCGCCGTATTTTAAAGGAATACGTATTTCTGTCTGTGTCTGTGACCCCACGTTCAACCCACAACCGGCAGGATTCGCCTTCAGTTTCTGCTGCGGCTTGGCTGCTCCCTGGTTTATCCAACCAGCATTAGCTTCTGTTCCTCAGCTCCACCGGTCAAGCTGGCGCTGATGTTTACATCCATTATCGTTGTCAGTAATGCCTGCTACGGAGCATGCCGCCAGCTCTCGTGTTGTTTTCGAGATGCAAACTGTTAAAGTCAGTCAATCGATTGCTAGTCTCGCGATACCCGAATCCATGACTTTACAATCGATTCATCTAAGGATTCATGGCTGATTTATATCGATTGAGGAGGCTGCTACCGACGTAGCCGTATCTCTCGCTTGTCAAACCAGATATCCGGTCGTATCGGGTTATACCTAATAACCCTAGTTATTAAACTACATTTGATAGTTACCTTGTGAAATTTTAGAGGAGAAGGCAACACTCCCTCAAATGCCTCAGAGTATATGATCTGGCCCCGTATAATACCATTGTAACAATCACAGATTTAAACACAGTCTGTAATGTTATGAAACAATTGCAACCAAGCATCAAACTGCATGGTTTGGGTTTGAAAAATAATCATAGTTTGGCAGTAAATGAGCACTTTTGTCACTAATTTAAGGTGATGTATGTCACATGATATATGTCACATATGATACATCACATACATCACTACTGTTACATGCTACACAAATTATAGCATTAGGCACGTTGTTACTAAAAAAAGTCAATGTTGAAATCAGGGCATGAACACTGGTCTCCTAGGTAAGAGTCCAGTGTTTGTTTGACCCATCCACCACTTGTCCCGCCCACCCTTCTCACTTTGTCCCCTGCTCCTGTAGTAATTACTATGGCCAGTAGATGGCAGTCATATGTCATTATCTGTGTCCTGGCTCAAGGTATCAGTTACTACTAAAATATGTTAAAGCTGAATAACCTAAACGGCTGAAGACTTCTTAACTAATTACTCTACTCTTAAATCCATTTAAATTGTACTGCTATTTCCACTTGCCATATGTCTTTTAGTATCGTACCTATTTAATCAGTGTTTCGACTGATAGAATAAATGTCTTGGCACCATTTAGTAGATAGGGTCAGGGTAGTTAGCTCTTTGGGTCTTGGGTGTTTTGTAGGTTGTAAATGTTACTGTATAATACATTTGCACTTTTTCAAATCTGGACAATGTGTTGATCTCCATCATGTATTATGATTGCACTTGCATTTTAACTGTTATTTGAATGAACTCAAACTGAACTTATTGGTGGATGGAGGCGGAGCAGGTAGTCAGTGTGGGATAAGAGGAAATTAGAGAGAAGAGGAAAAGAGGGACATCAACAAGGAGGTGTAGCTTCTCAGCTTGAGGGAGATTAATAGTTAGGTGGGGAGATGAGTGGATGGATAGGGGAAAAGGTGAGGGTGAGCAGGTAACAGTGGCCTCTCAGAGCATCTGAGGCACAGGGTGAGAACGGTCATAGTTGTGATCAGTGGTCAGCCTTCTGCCAGCCGACTGCCCCTCTGGAGGCCAATTAGAGAGCGGGCGAGTAGAGCTAGGAACAGTGGAAGACTCCCTGCAGGCACACACACACAGATTCACACATCAGTGCTGACACTGGGTTCATACAATAATCGAAGCCCCCAGGCACACACCCTCAGACCCACACACACACACACACACACACACACACACGCTGACATTGCTGCAGACACAGGCTGAAAGTGCACATTTGTGTGACTTTTGCAAGTCACATTTCAGTGTTGTTTTTCATTATATTATTTATCCAAGATTTTGTTTTTCAAGCTGACATTGTTACAATTAGGTTGAGGTTAACTAACCTTACTTACTGTTGTGTAACTGCAGGAGAATTTGACACGAAACAAAATGAAAACATTTTGAGTTGCCTTAAACTTTCTACCATGCTCTCAACTTGTCTCAAAATGAAGAGCTTGAACTTGTTCAACCAGTAGGCTAATATACATAATGGTTCAGCATGAAGTTTAATGAGAGATTTTGATTAGAAGACTACTCAGTTATTCATCTTAATTTTTATTATTTAATCTAGGGGTTTGTTTGTTAAGTCATTTCTTATTTAGCAAGATCAGATACTTTTTTTTGCCTGATCCCAATCTCAGTCCTTTGATTGTGGGTATCTGCTGATACCAAGTCTGCTCCAGTACTTACATGTAAGCTAAATGACACAGTTGCCTAGTGAGATAATAGAGATTGTCATTTTTGTATCAAAGATGCTCTGTACACTTAGTTTAGACTGATATGTACATATCATATACACCAAATAACAGCTGTCACCAACTAAATGTGTCACACCATAACTATTAAGTTGATAACCGTAAAATATTGATATATGAAGCAAAGTTTCACTGGGAGAATGCTACTCCTGAAATTGCTGTGACACAATTAGCTGGAGAGGAGACGCCTCACTCTTTTGGTTTTGTTGGAAATACAAAACCATGCCATTGTATTGTGGTGTTATGGAGGGTAGTTTTATTTTTCCCAGTCATAAAGCTACTCAGGGAACAGCAGCACCTGATATGATCAGCTGGTTAGCTCCAGGTAATAATAAGATAGCTGTTACCTGAACCTTGGTCCATTGCTTTTTTGTGCATAAGAAAGAAAGAGAAGGAATAAAAGATTTAACAACAGATTAGTCAGTGCGTTGAGTTTAATCAGTTTGTGTATTGTGTATTTTACCATTGTCAGTCATTCACACTAGAGCGACCGCATAGTTTCTCACACTGACAGCACTCTTAATTCTCACTCACATGTGCGAGTGAGATGTTGTTAGTGTTGGACTGTCTTAAGGAGAGCAGCTTTACAAAACTAACGGCTTATGATCAGGTTTATTTTAGCCAATATGATGAATTAAATATGTCCAGATAGGCACTGGTACTGATCTTCAGGATTGGCTTAGGATATCATTTTTTAATGATTTATCATAGTTGTTGATATAGATTTGTGTTTTTAAACGCACTAAAAAAATAGCAGTAGGTTTGCTGTCAAACCTACAGCAGTCAACACAAAACTTGTCTCTATAAACAGATATCTCCATATGTATGCAGAATCTGAAGGCATTGGGGCAAGTTATCCGAAGAGTTTTGTGTCTGTTTGTAGTCTGAGCAGTATTGACCAATCACGCTTGAGTGGCACCTAAACAGTCCGTGTGGAGAGGCAGAACTAATTGTCCGAAATGCAATCTGGGAACCCATTGAATATCATCTGATAATCTGATTTATCTCTTCATTAGCTTTTTCAAAATGTATCTGCATTCATATGTAGATATCTGTTTATAGAAATTAGCCAGCGTATGGAAGAGCTACTCTTGGCCCAGATATCAACTGGCTACACCAGAACCCCTGATACTGGCTGTTGCCCCCAGAGGCTTAGCGTTGTCAGACCGACAGTCGATGGGTTCCAAGATTGATACAGATTTTACAGATGTAAGGGGGAAGTTGTTTTTGCTTTCTCTGTAAGTGTGTGCGTGTGTGTGTCTGATCCACCTGATGACCTTGAGTTCATCGCCACCATCACCTCCCCTGCAGTGCTGAAGAGAGGTTCTTTTGAAGTACAAAAATCTCAGAAAGGACACACACACACACACTGGTGAATAACAATCAAAAGCCTCCTAAAGTTCAGCCTGAAACTTTGAAATGGCTACATTTCTATCTGCACACACACACACACACACACACACACACACACACACACACATTAGCTGTCCCTGAAAAATTGCGACAATTTCCTGCAGCTGGAGACCTGATTATCTGCCGATGAGCCAATCAGTGCTCACCATTAGGAGTGCATCTTGACCAATAGGTGCTGCAGTGGCAGGTCCTTAGTGACAGCTGGTCAAATTCTGAAGGTGCTGTGCTGTTAACTTTAAGCCTAATGAGATGGGAGGAAGGGTCTAGTGCATATGCTGTATTGATGGATTACACAGAACGACCTTAAACCAAACCTCCAGCTAGTATATGTATAATCACAGCCAAAGTCAGTTAATCCAACACAAGCCCCCAGCCCCACATACAGCCTCCTCCCAGCACACATAAAGATGCAGACACCCTGAAACACCAGCATGTCTGTCACTGGAACTGACGCTATTTTAATCTGTGTGCTTGAGGCATTATGTGCCCGCTTTAGGAATTAATTAAGTTCTTCCTCTTTCCTGTACTTTACGCTGTTTTAAATACAGATGCTTGTCTTTTTGGCAGCTAAATCCAGACCTTGCGTACTAAATAAGCATTTGTGATTCCTGTACTATACCCAGAGTATTGCACTTACTCTTTATATTGCAATGCCAGCTACTGATTCCAGCTTAGTGTCAGACAAAATTTAAGGGACTGTTTGAAATGTTGGGACCAAAAATTCAAAAGTGAATTTAATCCCCTCAGTTGAGTGCAGATAATAAATCAGCTTCCCATAGCAAATGAAAAATGGTTTGAGGCTTGATTGTTGTTTTAGGTTGATCTTTTTATGGCCATGTATGGTGTTGTCTGAGGATATAAATTAGATTGATTATAATGCACAGGCTAGACTACCATGGCAAGTACTTGTTTTGTATATGGGAGAGGCAGAACGAATGCCATTGTGGCAGGTAGAAATATGTTTTATATCCAGTTTTGGTCAGTCCAGTAATGTCGTGCTTATTTCACTTTTTGAATTTCCATTGCTGTTTATGCTGTGTTTATTAGAATTAATAGTATCCTAAGTCAAAGTGTGTAATATTTTAGAAGTTTCATTGAACTTTGCCTTCTTCGTGAAGCTTTCTTACTGCCATGCGTCATCATTTAATAAAGAACATTTTTGATGAAAACCCAGAGGTTGATGCAGAGAAGTACAAGGTCTTACCACAAACCATCTCGCACTGCCAGAATTCAGCTGAACTGACAAACTGTGCCAGCTGCTGATTACCAGAGCTTACATACTGTTTAAAAAACAGCAATCAAAGCAGCCATTAGATACTTTATGAAAAAACTACAATAACACAATACAATAGCAACAAAGCTAGTTAACCGGCACTCTGCTACTGCTTCACTGCAGTACTTCAGCCATTTTTCCACGCTTTTTTTTTTTACACTAGGCTAAGTGCGCTGGAGAGGCATACAGAGCACATTTCAAGTACCAATCTGACCATTTGGATTGCTAGGTTGATGCCAGCCTGCACTTTATATAGTACGTACTCTGTGTGTGTGTGTGTGTGTGTGTGTGTGTGCGTGCGTTGAGAGAGAGAAAGAGACTTGTCATTATCAGCATCTCCATTGTACTTTGCTGTTTTTATGCTGTTCTCTTTTTGTCTCTATCTCTTTTTGTGGAAGTCATGATAATAAAGATAAGCTTGTGCTGGCACAGTGTACGGTAGGGACATGTAAAGACAAGAAAACACATTTATTTGTCTTTATCTGTCTTTGTCATGCTGTTTGTCATCTTTTCAATTTAAACTCCCCACAAATGTCCATATCCCCCAAGCAAACTCAACACGGCATCATATTAACGACAGCAATCAGTCAACATTTTATCCAGTAGCACAGTCTGTACATTGCAGTATTTTTTTCTTTTATGCCTAATGCCCATCCTTTTCTAACATTGTGACAGAGAATTTTTTTTGTTGCTAGTGTGGCACATTTTATGTTTTTCCAACACTGCTTCACACAATCTTTCAAGTTTTTAAAAGCATCCTAGACGACAGATGTCCCATCAGGCTCTTAGCTTGTAGTCTGCCTTCACCCCCACTCCCAAGAAACTTGCATTGGGATAGAGTGAAGGGGTAGGGAGTCATCTAAAATCCTGAGAGAGGGAGGCTTTCACGATTGGTCTATTTTTAGACCAGAGCCCTTTTTTCCTGTCGCCACTCCCACAGAGATCTAAGAACAGGTACAGGGAGCCATCTCCAAAGACAGAAAGATGCAGAGATAGAGAAAGAGGGGGATTCAATCTCCCCAGAATCAAAGGGAGATGGTGACAAATACTGAGCACACAAAGTGCAGGTAGAGAGCTGGGGGGGGGGGATTGAGTCCCAGAAGGCTAGGTTTTATTTCAGCCCTAGTAACTCACTTGCTACTTGTCCACATCTGCAGAAACAGGCCAAATACAAGGTGTGGTCACAGCAAAGCAAAGTTTGCTCTATATCCAGTCAGGCAGAAAATGATCACACATAAAAATGATGTAAGTTGTTGGTAGACAAGAAGTACATATTTGTGTTTCTCACTATAAATGTGTGCATGGGAGATTGAGTGTTCTGCAGTATGTGTAGCAAGGTCATTTTTTCTAATTGGGGGTAAACATATGTGCAGCAGAGCAAGAGAGCAGCGTCTGTGGATGTTGTACTATCACAGGTGCTCGGGGCTCCAGCCTGAGGCAGCTCTCATTCTCTTTAAACACCCATGCTCTTATTTTGAAAACAGAAAATCCACCTCAAATCTTAAGAAGTTGTAGAAGGTGAAATTGTGACCATAACCAAATCTCTGTCAAAGGTAGAAACCAATCCCCAGAGAGTCACTATATACTCTGGAATCACTGATCGCTGTATGTTGAGAAGAGCTGTTTCAGTGCTGCCTCTCGCACAAACCCTGATTGACAAATTTAATTTATGTGATTGTCAGTTAGGCAGTAAATCAACAGCTTACGGACAGTCTGCCCAGTGACTGTGCTGAGGAATCATAGATTGCATATTGCTGATAATTACGGGTTGTAATTATCTTCTTTAATAATGGTTTGACAGTTGTACATTTAAGAGGGTAAAATCACATGACATCTATTACGTAATGTAGCTCCAACAAAAGTGTTGCCTCGCAGTGATAGCAGTACATTGAAGGCAAAGTAAGTAGGAGTTATGGTCAGAGTCAGTGTTTCAAAGCTGTAGCTGACTATTTATTGTAACAAATAGAGCACTATAATGTTTGGCATCAGACCCTCAGCTTATGGTTGTCAAGCCCACCTTTATACTGATGACGCTATTGTGTATTGTTTTGCTGATTCAGTACAACTGGTTGTGGAAAACCTGCAACTTTCTTTTCTCCAGGAAGTTCTTATTTATGTTAAGATAGGTAAATGCAAACAAAACAAAATGTATGGTTTTCTCAAGATCCAAAAGCATTGACTCCTCTGATCTACCTATCTCTACTGTCAATGGATGGAAGTATTGAAAGAGTTACAGAATAAAAGTATCTTGGCATCGGACTCGATGACAAATTCACATTTAAATACCACATCAGAAATCTTGTTGGCAAATCACAACTAAAGATTGGCTTTCATTTAGAAATAAATCCAGATATCCTTTGATCTGTGGGAAGAGGATTGTTGAATCAACTTCCCTCACAATTTTGGATTATGGGGATGTAATTTACAGATACACTGCTGCCTCCATACTTAGGCCCTTAGATTGTGTTTACCACTGAGCCCTGAGGTTTATCACTGGTAATACCTACAATACTCATCACTGTATCCTCTATGATAAAGGCGGTTGGCCTTCTCTGACTGAGAGGCACAATAATCATTTATATCTGTGTATCTATAAAGGCCTGATCAGAGAATTATTACATCCACGTTACATTGGAACCCATTGGTCCACATTTAACTTGCTCCAGTGACGAGACGGTTTATGTACTTCATGCCAAGACTGATTTTGGAAAGACTGCTTTTAGTATTAGTGCAGCAGATTCATAGAACATCTTGCAAAACAACCTAAAGCTGAAGACTCTTATATCACCTAGCCACTTGAGGATTTTACCTAACAGCTGTCCACTATAGACCTGTAACTGTTTCAATTGATACTTTGTAAGATTTTAATTTTTATTGTTCGATGTCTGTGTTCTTGCTGGGCATCATTGAAAATGAGGATTTTTGTCTTTATTGATTCCCCGGTGATATGGTTGGCTATTGTACGGTTGTCGAAAGAAAATAGTTCCTAGATAAAACTTCTCACAACAAGGTCTGTAGATTATCTTGAGTAACCGGGTCATGATTTCTGGAAAGGGACATTGCTGTTGAGTTTTTAGGTTTACTTTTCTGGCGCATTGAGCACCACACGCCCAGTAGTTCTATTATACTGGGGAGAAGGCAAACACCTTACAGCTTACATCTCCAGTGCTCAAAAACTCACACCAAAACAATTCAGATTGATAAATAGCACTACAGGTAAGAGGAAAATATGTATTGTTGATTTTTGGGTGTACTGTCCCTCTAAATAAAGGTTTGAATGCATGAGTTCAGACATATTATTATTGTGATATGAAACAAAACCACTGCAACTGACTTAATGGAGAAATGTTCTGCTAAGACTCTTTGGTCCAGCTGAGAGCAAGATGAAGTTGGAGCTGGTGGGGGGAGTTTGTGGAGGTCAGCATGGTCAGCATCACAAATGGTGCATGATGAGTCACCAGAGAGTTGATTACCACATTATAAATATCATCACATCTGTGTTTGTTGTCTTGGTGATTTTAAGAGTCAGATGGTATGATTCAGCCGAGAAAGTGTCAGACTGATCTGCTGGTGACACAAACAACTTTCCTTTTCTGTTTATCAAGATGCTTCATTGTCACCATCTTAGATGCAAATGATAACATGCATTTTCCCTCCTTCTGTCTTTCTCTCTCTCTATCTCTCTGCTTCCCAGTGGTCAGCGGGCCTTTCTGTTGGAGAACGTGCCCTGTAACAACCCCAGTTGCCATAGTGTAGGAAGGATGTTTCACATCCACTGGGACCAGTCAGATTTGGGAGCCATCCAAAATGCCATCATGGCAACATTCTTTGACATCTATGAGGACGTGAGTAATTTGTTTTGAAATAATGTTGTTCAGAGCTTGTTTTGGTCAGACATACAGCATACGGCACCATCCTTTCTCCTATTCTTTTTCCTTCCATATCTCCTCCTCTATATGTCCACCTCCTTTGTCTGTCTAAGTAATGCAGTGGCATTTACAATGATACTGGTATCAGATAGTTTGAAATGGTACTAAAGTGACATCCCCTTGTTGAGAATTTCTACAGTATTAAAGAATTTGATGGCAAATGGAGAAGAAAATGAATAAATCTCACAGAGCACAGAAGAATATTTGATTTCTCTAATGCAGAAAAGTGGATTATGTGTAAAGCTTTTTTCTCCACTGACGTCAATAAAATGATTTAAGTTTATGCTTTTCCTTTCATGCTCAGAAGTAATATTCTAGAATTGGACTGAGGACAGAACAATGTCGTGTTCAGTTTAGTGCTTGTTTCTAATCAGTAATGCCATTTAAAGTGCATACAGTGGCTTGTGTGCAAGCTTAATTTTCTCCATTTTTGCCAGCTTTGTGTTTACTAGACAAAGCATTATATTTATCTCTTTTCTTTTTACACCTCTTATATATGCTGTTGTTTTTACACAGTTTTTTTCATTTATGTCAACCTGGATTTCTATCCGTGATGACAATGGCGTGTTCATTTTAAAAAATAATGCACCCCTGCAGAGGTGCAGTACATACTACAAAACACAGACACTGTCATACACACTTGTTACATACATACAATACACACACTCCCACTCCCACTCAGAATGTGCAACTGCAAAGAGTGCAGAAGCTGTATTGCAATCTGCTCTTTGTTCCTGTCTTATCAGAATTAATTATTACTGCTAATGCAGCCTGTCTGTTTAACTCTGCTCTCCTCGCTCTTTGTCTCTCGCTCTCTCACTCACTTGAGAGAGAATTTATAAATGGGGAAGAGAGACGTAGTGAGGAGAAGAAAGGGGGAAGAATAGAGATAAGATAATGCTGGATCAGTCACCCAGTATGTTAGAGGGATAAAAATGTACATCAGAAGACACACACACCATGCTCCCATTGTCCCTTATCTATATGCCTGTCTTCATTTGCAGGGTATATTAGACATGCTGGTTCTAAGCCAGGCAGAGGGCAAAAATGACTTGATCATCCACGCTTTGAAGAACAATTTTGAAGCTGATGCCTACTTCGTTAAAGTGATGGGTAAGTGACTGATTTTCCAAGTAGTAGGAGCTCTGTTCCGTCTCCTCTCCACATGCCTAAACCAGATTATTGGTTGGGGTACATGAAGAAAGAGAAAGACACCATTTTTTTCTTTGTCTTTTTTTTTTAATTGCATAGAGCGAAATGCAACTGAAATTTTGATATTTTATGGCTTTGTGTATTTTTTTTTTTTTACTTTTTACCACAACCACCCCTCCCAGACCAATTAGAATCATTGAACATGAGCAGCTCTTTTCCCAAACTGAGAAACCAGATGGTCATGACTATTATCTGTCATATTAATAAGATTTTTTAGCCTCAAGCTATTCAGCTGGTGGAGAAAACAGCAATGATATACTGTAAATACAGCAAAGTAAGGCACATAGCTCCCAGTCTAGTTGGTGCCACTGACACAAGGAGTGGAATCAGAATAATGGACTACAACTTAAAGTTGATAATGTTTTACTTGTTGGAAAAGCTACAGTAGAATTACTACATATTGTAATGTAAATTTTGTTAAAGCTGGTGAAGGCAGAAATATGAAAAAGGCACGGCAGAATTTAATACACCCTCCTCCTGCAGCTCTTCCTTTTTCCTCTCTGCCATAAGCCCCTCCCACCAGATAACCATGTGCATACACTTATGCTTCATACAGTAACTTAGTGTTCCCTGTACAATGATTTATTTCATCCTATTTCATTGTGGAGCTACACACAGCAAATTTGCTCAGCCCCTTCTTGCTCTACTCTGTCTCTAGCCAGCTAGCCACTGCTACCATCCCTCTGCCTCACTCCTCGCTGCTGTGGGCTGCTTTGCCAGGGGAGAGCAAGGAGCAGCTTGGGACACACACCTTTCTTCAGCACCTGTAGCAGCTTGAATTCAGCCAGCACAAACCCCCCCCAGCACCGGGTGTCACCACAGGCTGGTGGCCAGCAGCACCACTAGGTGTAACCTGTGTAACAGCAGCAACAGAAAGTTTGCTGATCTGGCATGGAGTCTGGGCTGTCTGGTCCTCTTGAGTGGGGGTTTGCGCTGGCTGGATTCCAGTTGCTGTAGCAGCTGTCTCCTGTAGGGAGATGGTCTGTAGCAGCGATGAGTGAGGGGAGACACACTGTGATTTGAGGCTCTAGCTAACATGGTCTCTCCATCTGTGAAACACTTTGCGGATATTGGCACTGAAATGACCTGTGATTGGCCAAAGTCTCCTGTCACACCCAAGATTTTCTAAAGCCTGTAAACAAAGCCAAGAGGAGGTGCAGAAGTCTAGTTTTCTTTCACACCACCTAAATTACAATTTGCTTGAAGTTCTTCAAGGATTTCTGTGACACAGGAAAGAAACTACCAACCCCAGCCTTAAGAGGCAGATACTATGAAGCTTTTTTCTGTTTGCAGTCAGTCTGATATTTCACTTGGATTTTTGTTTGATCTCTGTGTTCCATGTTATTGTGAAGTGATCAAATTATTCTTTGGCTGTGTGAGATTGTAAACTATTACATATTTCACACCAGATTTTCTCAATATAGAAATCTAGCATCATTAGTCGTAAAGTTCAAAGCTGAATGTAAAACTTGTAATTGAATTAATGATTTCCTGTCTTGCTACAGAACACAAATGCCTGTGGTGTACACACCATGTAACCATGAAATCCTGGATTTGAAGCCAGACTGGCACCTTTATTGCATGTCAGCCGTCTTCCTCTCTCCTCATGTAACCTGTCACTTTCCACTTTTGACTGCCTGATGAAGGTGTCAGAAATGCCAGAAAAATAACCTTTATTCTGTCTGTGCAACGAAGATGACTAAACGTTAATTCAGAAGGCATGGCAACCACCGTTTGTGCAATACACTGTATTTCAGTCACACTTTAAACCTGATATTCACAAATGATGTCTGACTAGAAGCAACTGTAGCTTCAGTATTTGCTTGCGATGCTCAGAAATAGTTTTTATATTTTTGGCTCACTGCATTTTCCTTTCAGTTACCGGTAATAGATTTTATTTCTTTTATTGTAACAGCGTTTGAGTAAAAATCAAGACGCTGTCTTTTGAAGTCAAAATGTTGGTACAGCGTCAGTACCTAGTGACATTTGAGGAATGCAAAAATAGTTCCACTCTAGGGTGGGCCTTTGCACAGTTTAATCTGTCACTCCACTCTGCTCATTAGTAGGAGAAAGAGTGTTGTTCATCCCTCTCTGTTTCAGAACAGTTGGTGAACAGTTGTTGTTTTGTCTTGTATTGAAGGGAGGGGCCACAACTTACACACATAAATCATCACCATGCCCTTGTAAACACGCTAGCATACACACTTAACATTCTTACAGTATGTTATCAGTGTTCTTTGCCAAGAACTACATATACAAACAAATTCGACCTTTCTTGTATGCACTGCCTGAGATACACTAAATGGTAATGATGCTCTTCGTTTATTAAAAACACATCAGGATCTCTGTTAAACAGCTGGCTCAGACAAAAACATGAAACTGAAACTGTTTGTAGCAAATACTCACAGTACTACAGTGTTACAATGATGTAAATTAAACAAAACAGATTGATAATACAAAACAAAATGACAAAAACCTGACAGTAAAATGAAGTCATATTTGGAAGTTACAAATATTCAAATAAATGTCAAACTGGCAAAAAAGATTGGCAGCCTGATCAGTCACAATATGTATTTCATGTGAATTTTAGTAGCATTTAGTAATTCCAAGATTGTGTTTGCTGAACTTTGATGGATGATGCTACACTGCTTTTAATGATGAGACTGGAGACTTAGACGAGGATTAGTTGTGTCATACTGAGCTGCTAAAATTGACACAAGAACATCCTCTGTTTGGTCTATTGATTATAGCACTGCTTTTAGCCCACTTCAAGTACTTTCCAGCTCGACTTTGCATTGTTCAAGTTAGTTCCAGGAGGAGCACCTGCAGTTTCATGACAAGGTTAGACTTTTTCGCCGGAGATAAGGTAGAGCCACTTAGCTCGACGCCATTTTGTCCAGCGTACAGAAAGAAGAGCTAAATGACACCCATGATGTCCTGTGTCCTGCCAGTTGCATCTCAGAAGATTTGGTTTGAATGCTCGCTTTAGGTCAATGCAATCTCGGAACCCACCGGTTATCATTTAATGACAATTTATCTTTTTATTAGCTTTTTCTAATTTGTCTGCATTCATACGCAGGTGTCTGTTTATAGAGATTAGCTGAAATGTTGTCTGGACCTGTTTCAAGTTACTAATCAAACTGTAAACAATGACTGGAGTACGGAAGATGAAGTCTTGGCCCAGATATCCACTGGGTTCACCGGATCTCCTGAAATATTGGTCATTGCCCTCAGAGGCTTCATTGTCATCAAACGATGGCCGATGGGTACTGAGATTGGCTCAGTGGAGACTTATTAGTTTAAAAAGATTAAGGCCTTGCACACCATCATGGGTGTTCTTAGTTAATGACTGATTATGCCTTTGCTCAAGTTGAAAATGGGCAGAGCTATCCATGCATACATAGATGTTCATAAGGTCACTAATGTAATAAAAGTAATAAAGGTATAATTTGTAAAATCCCCTCTGTAGGTGTACCAGAGGTGTGCAGAGCCTTTAGTTTTTAGACAATAACTTAAATCACATTTACAGTAATGATCAGATCATCTCCAGATTATATTACTTATCTATAGACAATAAGATCTGTATTCCAAATACAGTCCATCTCGTTTATGTGGATTCTGATACATAGAGGCTCACTGTAGTCTAGATTTTCTCCAGGAGCAGGGGGCTCAACAGCAACAGACTCTGTGGAACGCATTGGGAAGTAGTAATGCCTGTGTTTGGCAGAAAATGCCAAAAATATTAGATATTATTTCATATGTCAAGAGAGAAAAAAAAATGTAAAAGGAAGAGTTGTGTATTTTCAGTTAGCCTGACAGCCTCTGTGTGAACAGCATGTTTGTGTGACCTTGACTCGTCCCCCTTCCTCCTGCTGTAACATGAATTCCTTTTGTGCTGCCTCTCTAAACACTGCTGTTCTTTTCGTTATCCATGTCTTGTCTCACTGCAGCACATCAAACAAAACATACACTGATACACCCGCACCAAAATGCCTGTCTTCCCCCCGACCGATGCAAACACTGTCAGCTCCCCCACTTCTCCTCTTTATTTGACTTCAGTTATTACACATTTGGTTGTGAATATTTCATACATGTTCAGTGTTGCGTTTTCTACGTCTAGCTACGACTAGCAAGCAAACAACAAGCAACCAAAATAAAAATGTATCTGTCAAGTGTTACACCCTGTCGACATTTCATTCCTCTCCCCTGTGAACGGGAGCTCAAATGCAGCTTAATAGTCTCGCACCTCCCGTGAAACCCCCCTGAGGGCAAATTGTTTATTTACCATTCTTTTCAGGCGTCTCTGAGAGCATGGCTGATAGCATTACACTGTAATAAGTGAGACTGAGTGTGCCAACTTCATATTCAGACGTGGCACATTATGTCAGCCAGTGATGTGTCTGTGTAGACAGCCTGATCCAGTCCTCCGATCTGTAAGATGGAATCCTATTTTCTCAAGATGACATCCCTCAACCCTCCCCAGAGCATTATTGAACAACACCCGCTGATGGATTGACTTTGTGTCTGCTTTGGTGTGTGTGTGTACAGTTTGTGAGTGAAAGGTAAGATCCCATGATGCACACGGACTTCCCGGGATAAATCCATCACAGGCTGGCCCCGGACAGCAGCCTTGCCTCTCAGCCTGCCAGAGGCCTGGACTCTTGCTGGGCTTTTCACACTGAGATGACCTGAACCTGTACCGGTCTGACATCTCCTCCTCCCGTGCACCCAACATGTAATAGTTCACTCACTAGCACATTCCATCAAGACTCGTACCTCTGTTGCCATAGGTGCATATATTATTTAGGAGCTGGCTAGAGGGTTTTCTAATACAGCTGCAGACCAACAGAAGATTGGCAGCTAGGATGCCATTCTGTAAAAATAACAAAAGATGTACAAACAATGTATATATAGTATACACACTGTATATATAGGGATGGCAATGCTGGCCTGTGCCTCCACTGTGGTCCAGACTGAAACATTTCAAAAACTATTCAGTGGATTGCCATGAAATTTTAGATAACCATGCTCCCCAGAGGATGCATCCCTCTGACTTTGGTGATCCTCTGATCTCACCTCTAGCACCATCATGAGGGTGACATCTTTGCCTTTTATTAAAGTAGCTTAGCAACTATTGGATGGATTTTTGTGAAATTTGGTGTACTCGTTTATGGTCCCCAGAAGATAATTTGTTAAAACTCCTGTCCTTTCATCTAGCACCACCATCTGGTCCATTGCATTTTGTTTGTTACTTTGGTTTATGACCAAATACCCACAAAACTCATGACATTCCCATCAACCTCAGCAGTACCTTCAGTTTAGTGATAGTTAGCAAATGTTAGCATGTAACACAGTGGACATGATAAACAATAAACATAAATGCCATTGATTTGCTAGCATTGTCATTGTTAGCATGTTAGCATGTTGAAGTGAGCATTTGGCTTAAGTTCAGCCTCACAGAGCTAGCATGGCTGTACACTCGTATTTGAATTGAATACAGGAAATTTTGTGTTTTGCATTTCTTAGTTTTTGCTGTTTTAAAAGATGTACTGGGGGCATCGGTAGCGTAGTGGATAGTGCCGGCACTACAGTGGTTGCAAGTTCACTCTGTCCTGTACATAAAAGGCAAAAAGACAGAAAAAATAAACCAAGGTATGTTTTGAAGTGTAAATTTCATGTAAATTTACACTCCTTCTTGTTAAAGGTTACTAATGCTAACCTTGCAGCTGTTCCAGCTTCTGACATGCAGCAGCATACTGTATGCTAAGTGCTGTTGGCAACAGCAACGGTGCACTTAAATCAACACCACATCAGATGAGTTTGACTCATCTCATGCAGTGCCACTTAATTCAAGCTGGGTGGTGGAAGCCGTGTCTGGTATCCGCTGTTGCATCACCAACTCAAGACTTTTCACAGGTCACCATTTGTTTTAAATCAGTTGTTGAGGTTATTCATCATTGGACATAACCATCCTGCAGCACACTGATGTTCTTGCATTTGTGTTTCGTCCCTCCTCTGTAGCCTTTGTCTCTGACGGGCTCGTGTTAGATTAGATCAGCCCTCTTGATATTTGGCAGCTCCTGATGGGTGAATGACCACCATGTGATTGTGACAACGGCAACCAAGACCCCTCCCACAACTTGAGCCAAGCCAAGTACAAATTATATTAATTCTAATCAGATCACGTTGGGTCTTGCTGCAGTGTTGCAGGTATTGAGTCTATTGTGTCTAATACGCAAGTGAGTCCTAGCAAACTCGAAATAAGCTGTGATCATGTGTTGCGCCATAATCATCAGCAGTAAAATGTGTTTTTTGTTTGTTTGTTTATTTTTTTATAAGCAGAGTTTGAATTCTAAATTGCAGAGAAAATATTTTGCGACTGTTTTTGAACACAGATACAAATCGGTTAATATACAGCCAGTGCAGGCGATCACTCTCCATTAGGGTTTGTTTGGGTCAGCCACATTGGGATCAGATCTAATTATCATCAGGTCTGTCTGGACTGGGTGTCAATTAGAATTGAGTCTCTTTTGAAAATTCTGGCTCAGGTGTAGGTTGGTCTTTCCCCGGTCCATTTTGGACCCGATCACTGAACCCCATCATTGAAGAGACATATACATTTTGTTCACATTTATATTTTGTTCATTCATGTGGCATTTTGGGTTTTCCAGGAACATAGAGAGGACATGCATGGAGCTGTTAAGTCTTACACAAAGCAAAGTGGTTCCACTTTAGCTGTAAGACACAATGAAGCACAAATTGGTTGCAGGGTGGACAGATGGATGGATGATTACTGCTGAGGAGCGAGGAGATGGGAGAAATCATAAACTCCCAAATTAGAAAGAAAGATAAAATGATGGGTGACGGGGAAGAGAGAGGGAGGGGGTATCGCTGCATGAGCATCTCAAAGTGTGTGTGTGTTGGGGGGGTGGGGGCAGATGAGAGAGAGTGGCAGGCAGAACTGTATGAGTTGATTAGTTTCCTGCTCACTTATTAGGATGCAGATTAGCTGCATTGAGAAACATCTGGGAGCTTTTCTCAGGCCCACATACTGCCTTCTCCTCTCTCCACTCCTCACCTCTCCTTTCATCTCTTCTCCTCCTCTACCGAATTCAGCTCTCTTCTTTCCTCCTTCCACATTTCCTCCGCTCCTCTGCTCTCCTCCCCTCCCCTCTCCTTTTCTCCCATCTTTTCTCATTGCTGACTCTCTCATTTCCTCCCCTCTAACCCTCTCCAGCACCTGTTTTTATCTTGCTCTCACCTCTCCTCCTGCCCTCACCCTGCCTTCACTCCTCTCTTGTTTCTCTTCGGAAAATGTTTCCTGTCCTCCCGCTTCCTCTCCGCCTCTCTCAGTCTGTCAGTCAGAGCTGTCTTTTATTCCCTCTTTTCATTTCATTCAAATGAGAACGAGGAGATTTACATGAAGTCATTCAGTGTGGCTCTGTCGTCCGGAGGAGGATTTGACTGGAGGCTGTATATTCAGATTGGTGTGAATACTTTTCCAGTGTCTGCTGCAACACACAAAGATGGCTGAGTGGGAGCGCCCGCTCCCATGTTTGTCAAAATAGCATCCTGCACCAGCTTATGTTGACAGTTGAAGCCATCATGGCTCTGTCTGCAAATATGACAACAAGCAAGCTATACAGCGCATTATACGACATGTTACAGACATTTATTCATCACTTACTCGGAGCAGTAATTCATATTTCTTGTTTTAGTACAGTATCTTCTCCGCCCTCTTCTATAACATTTAGGACAGGCCAATTAGCAAATTATGGGTAGTGGATTCAAAGATGAAAACAACCACGAGCACCCAATTTTGAATTATATTATTTGATTAATGACTCTGAAAGCTGATTAAATCTCCTCAAAATAATTTTGCTGTGCAGCCATTGGCAATACCTCTAACTAAAGCAAAGTCCCACTGAGTGTAGCAGGTCACAACAAGTGGAGGGAAAGTGCTGTCTGTAACATTAGCCTTCATGACCCAGAGCTGCAGGCCAGTCAGCTGTATAAGACAGCTGACTAGAAACTGACCATGTTGTCAGAAGTCCACAAACTTCTATGTGTACAACATTTTTGTCATTCATATATTCAAAAAAAGGAGGGACATTCTCCCTTTTGAGTCTTGGATAATTAGGATTTAGATTATGTTGTTTGTTTTTAAATGTAGTATATCTGATGTGCAATTTTCCTGTGCAGGTTTTGAGAAAGCACATTTGATCATCGAACAAAAAAAAAGATTGCACTGCTGTAATTTTGCTGTAATGTGCTGCCAGCCAAACACCACTTTGGATGAAGAGAACATGTTCTCTCTAGACAGCTAGCCTCTGTGAGGATGTTAAACTTTATTCTAATTGATATAGCTAATTAACATGGTGGTCATATTGCATTTGTAGCGTTCATCCGAAAGTGAAAAACTGTGGAAGCCACTGCCAGCTGTTCAGGGGTAGTGGGCATACAACAATGCTATAATGATGTGACCCAAAGTGAGCGCTGAGCAGGCAGGGCTTCCTCAGGGAATTGAATCCCCACAGTGGTGCAGTGCCTTGTCTTACTTACACTTGGACTAGACAAGACAATAGCCGTTAAAGTATGTCTAATGAGGGCGGATAGGGATATTTTTTTTAGTTTTCAGTCAGGCACACATGAGGAGAGCAGTTTTGCAGGAGACATTCTGTTAAGTAATGATTAAATGTCCTTTTTTTATTGCAGAGCTTTCATTGTAAGATCCAACTGTCTAATGCTACGTAGGCTTTTATTTACCAGACAGAAAAGTAGAATCTGTGCAGTACATAGCTTTAAACAATTTCCCCCTGGGGATTAATAAAGTATTCTGAATCTGAATCTGAAGTACATGCTGTACACACCATCAGGAACAATACTGTGTATTATCCTTGTAACACGGATAACAAAGCCATTAGCAGGTGGTCATTTCTGGAGTTGCTATGTTAAGACCAGATGTCAGCTCACTGTCACTCACAGTGTTTGTGTCTGATGGTGTGTATGGGGGGAGAGGGGCTGTGTTGTGCCTGTGTATGTCTATAAGCAGCCCTGGAGTCAGCAAAAGCAGCCTGAGGACAATGAGAAGTGATGAGCATCTCGGAGCAAATGCTGCTCAGTTGTCAGATTGTTGTGTTTGTGTGTTTGCATGTACAGCGTGGGTCTGCTTAACTCTCGTTGACTCGCACTCATAGCCACTAGCGTTGACATGGCACGCCATGTTTTCCCGTCAAGGTCTGCTCATCGCATTTTGCTCTTTATGTATGTGTGGGCCTGTATGTGACGTCAGCTGACCCAGCAGCTCAGGACTGCGTTGTGACGTGTGCATGTGGTTACCATGGCTCCCTGTAGTTTCTTTTTATAGAGTGGCAATGACGACGCAATTACAGGTGAGGCTCCAACTAGATAAATCCAATCTCTCTCTCACACATCAGGCATACATGTTAGATAGTGTAGGGATCTGAAGCTGAGGTTATAAACAATATAATGCTGAAAATGACATTTCAGCGTCTATTATTACACAAACAGAAGCAATAACTTTTGAGTGCAGTTACAGAAATTAATTTCCCATGAAATTACCTCCATATCTGTAGCAAATTATGAGGCAGACCTATTCAGCTGGCTGCCCGCGGGCCACATCCAGCCCAGAAGCAACTTCTGAATGGCCCAACATACATAAATATGATATACTGGTATTACAAAATATATAAACTGCATAAAGTGTCATGAGGAAGCTTGCGAGTGAGCCATCAAGCTAGCTCTCATCTCTGTTGAGTTACACATGCACAGTGCATGATGTATGGTTGTGTGTAGTGATGCCAGCAATCTTGTCTTTCACAAATCAACACTTTCTCGTGTGATACAGTTCAGGCCACACTCAGTAGCTTTTCAAAACCTCCAGTCAAATGGTTAAAAATACAGCCTTTTTCTTTTCCTTAACACTTTTCCTTGACCTTAATGGAAACTATCATGTGGTGAGGTGTGTGAGAGGGAGAGAGATCCTGAAAGAGAGAGATAGAGAGTGTTACTGGTTACTGTTATTGCCACTTAGTACAGACCAAATCCAGACCAGTTGACTTTGTAAGTGCATGGTCCTGCTATAAGGGTACAATGTTTGTAGCAGGCATAAGAAGAACTTTAAGTAAGTGTTTTGATTTGTTATGTGTATGAAATGTTTGCATCATGGCTGTGCATTTTTAATTCAGAACATTCAATTTCAAAATAGAAATAAAAAAAAATCCTACTCTCACATAAACTACAATACCGGAAGTTTGGTAGTATTTTAAATTTAGATTAGTTTTCTAAATTAGTCTTTAAATATTTAACACTATAGGGATATAGTGATTTAGAAAGCAGGCATTTACAACCCAGCTGATGAAAGCACAAACCTAATTCAGGTTTTATTTTCTGCCAGGTTTCATGCTTTTGCCTGCTATTCAGTAGAAAGACACGTCAAATAATTGCTTGGGCATGTCAGTGAGTGCTTAAAATAACTCATTAATATTTGATGTCAACACCTAAAATGTCAGTAAATTCATTTCAAACTTGGCAGGCTTTAACGGGAAACATTTATTTTACAGTATATACGAAATAATAACTCTTGTTCCCACATTCCTGAAACTTGTACACAGCATGTCTGGCTAGTTCCAGTAATAACACTAAAGCATACTACGCCGATGAGATTTTAGTGGTGAGAAATGACCTGATTTTTAGTGTCCCAGACCATAAACTGGCAGCAGGGATAAAGAACACAGCCCCCTCCTTCCCAATAATGGCAGTATATTACTAAGTGATGCATTTTCATCCAAAGCCATCAGCGTGTCTCATCTGTTAAATCTGAGTTACGGCAGCTGTCACCAAGCTGTCACTGAAACTCAACAAGGCCCAACATACTGATCCCACTGTCGTTTGATCATGAAACTTTACTTTTGCTTTTCATTAAACCAGCCAAAAAACCCACACTGTAAACTGTGCTTCTGTTAACCAGATATTTTATTTTTTTTAGAAAGCAGGTATTCTCCCACACAGTTTGAGAATGGCCAGTGCATTATTTAAACTGGCTGGATTAGAAGTAAGTAGCTAATTGGGATGCACTGGTTAATCTCGCGCAGGCCAGTTAATCACTCCTCTGAGGACGTTAGTCTCTTAGCAGGAGGCCAGCGCTCTGTCTGTGTATTCAGCAGTGTTTGAGAACCACACAGCTGGATTCCCATGGCAACTGGCCTCATTTGTCCAGTTTAAAATCCCTGCTTGTGAATCAGCACAAAACTGTCAAAACATCCTGACACATACGTATATATTTATATATTTGATCAAGAATCCCACTGTGCATACCTAAGGGTTTCAATGCTTATGAATCACTTGATGTGCATATCTATCAACTCTGTGCTGGAAAGGATATGTCCTTGAGATATTAAATAGATGTGTCCTTTATGAGATATTAAACATTTTCCACCCATCACTGCTGTGATTTAAAAAATAACCTTATTTCAGACTTAAAACTAGGTTTAACTCTAGTTCTACCACTAAACTAAATCGCAAATCTTAGAGTCCATTTTAGATGTTTGGAAACTAAATCAAAGCCCTAATCTCTAATGCGATCAAGCTTCCTGATTTTTCTGGAGGGCCAGATATCTGCCTTTACTTTCCTGTTTTTGTTGCAACATTGTGTGTACACAATTTATATTTTCTCATGTATTTTTTCATATATACTGTCAGTATTTTTCTCTATTCCATGGCCACAGTCACACGTGGGTTATTTTGCTCACAGAGACTGGCCATTTTCAGTAACACACCTAAAACCACTGCTCAAGAAATGCTGCTCACTGGCTGGTTCATTGTCACAATGATGAAAACACACATACGGTCCCACACAGACTACACAGAGCAGTTCATCCTCCACGTTATTAGGTTAGTCCTGTGAAGGGGCTGCCATCAGTCTTAATATTACACTAGAAAATAGGCTAGCCTGGTCCCACAGAGGGTGTATGGGCTGTACCAAGTGTGTGTGTGTGAGAGAGAGAGAGAGAGAGAGAGAGAGAGAGACTGCTATATTGGCAAGAGACAAAATCTGTTCCCCACTGGATGTGCGAAAGCTATTCCGGGGATCTTGTTTTGGCCATGGAGGAGCTGTTATGTGCTTGTTACATGTCAACCAAGGATTGAAGTATGGAGAACAAAGCGGCCTCACAGAAGAAACACTCGATTTGAGTTTCCTCCTCTCTCTTGAGTGTAGTTACTGACTTGCCTACACACACACTCACACACGAATGCCCACCCCAACTCATCCACTTCCTGGAGCGACGGCGTGCCCACTGAGTTGTGAAGGACTTCTGCATTCATGCAGTTTATGTCTGTCTTTTTCTCTCTTCCTTCTCTTTATGCATCAATGAGTTCATGCCATGGAATTCCTAATGTAGCATGCGTGTGTGTCCCCTCTCACTGGTAACATTTATTATTTTTTCCATTGACACACATACCTTGCATTTAAGAGAGTTCAATGGCTGTGTTAAGACTAAAAGTGCCTCCTTTTGGTTTTGACTCAGGCTTTATTGGGTGTTTAACATTTGGCAGGAAATAAAAAGGAGAGAGAAAGTTTGACATGAGGCTAGGGCGCTCTGACAGTGTTATTGCCATGGGGTGCCAAGTGTGATTTAGCTTTATTACATTCACACTGGAAATTAAAATGTTTCTAAAATGTGACATTTTGTTTTCAATCACCTAATCACAGATTGCCATTCAAATTAATTTCTCGGAAGTATGCCAGTGTAATTGACACTTAACACCACTTCTCACTTGTTTCCCACCAAGAGAGTATCCTGACAATCAATTTCAGACATACAGTATTTTCATATTTAAGCTGTGTGACATTATTTGGTCCTCTTGGTTCTTTCATACACTGACATCTCTCTCTCTTTCCCATTTGGGGATACATTTCACATCAGTCTTACACAAGATGTATTATAAAAGTTCCTGCCAGATTAACATTAACAATGACAGATGTTCACAGTTTGTGCTATTGCCCACAGGCCACCAAGGGCTGTAGAGACTGTGGTAGTGTAATTTTAGTTGTGTCATGTTTTTTAGCTTACCTGTTAACCACACAAGTACAAGAGAAAAAAACTGTTGAAGTTAAAATGAGTATTCTCTAATTTGTGAGAACAGAATGTAATGCACTAAATAGGCTCTCTCAAAGGAGTAGTTCTCTTTAAAAACAGACAGAAACAGTTCATTTACCTCACTGAACACCAGAGCTGCCGATCTACCACTGCCTTAATCAATTATTTGTGTTATTGTGTGACTTTGGTGTTTTAAAGGTTTAGTTTGGATTCAGTTAAGTCAAACAATAAACAAACAAACTACTGATTGAGGCAGCTGTAGACCAGCAGCTCCTGTGTTTGTTGAGGTAACATTACTGTTTATGTCAATGGAGTCTGGCTTTGAAGCAAGCATAGAAGTTTCATGTTGAGTTGAGTTCATCAGAAAGGACAGTTTGGGACGTACTGAGCATACCACTGGATAAATGAGACTTCAGTTATACCGCACAAGTTGTGAGATTTTGTTAATGGATGTATTGGTATAGTTTTGCTGTTTTTAAATGTGGACTGATTTTACTGTAACAAGATTTTTTTCAATTTTTGGATTCTTTTTTCACCGAAGGTATGCGAGAAAACAAGGGTAACTAACATTACCTTTGTCTAAATGAGTGATAGGATGTTCAATATTTGACCTTTCTCCAGTACGAAGCCAGGGCTGACCTGCCTGCAGCCTGTGAGGCCACTCAGACGGTGTCAAACAATGTCAAAATACGTCCACTAAAAGTGCATTTTTTCCACACAGATAGGCTCGGATTGTTAGTATAATTATCCAACAACATAACGGAAACGAGAAATGAACATCTGTCTTTACCTTTAGCTGGATTCGGACATGTTCCTCTGCCTGTTGCTGCTCCCTCTCTCTCCTCGTCCGCTCTTCAGTTTCAATGAGCTCTGCCTCCGTGTTCGTCCGTGTACTCTGTGTTCAAATAAATACGGGCGGTCATCAAATTCAAATGACTCATCCAGATCTAGTTGGTCAAATTCGGACATGTTTGTTGTGGCAAGTCAAAACACTCACTCAGAGACTGAAAGTCTGGCTCTGAAATCGTGAGATTCTTCTTCTTCTTTGGTGTTTTACTATACAGTCTATGGTGTTTTGCAGCAGTTGGTCTCACGAGTTGTTGCAGGAATTTACTGCTGGAGCGAGCTTACAAATACGACTGTTTGGAGTAGTCATGGCTGAATTTTTACCCGATTTTGACGAACTGGATCTGGATGAGCCATTTGAATTTGATGACTGCATTAATTTGTATTTATTTGCACACGGAGTACATGGAGTACACGGACATACACAGACGCAGAGCTCATTGAAGAGGGACGAGGAGAGAGATAGGGAGCAGGCAGAGGAAGTTTTTTGACGTGCCACAACAAATATGTCCAATTCCAGCTAAAGGTAAACACAGACGTTCATTTCTCCTTGACATTATATTGTCGGTTAATTATACTAACAATCTGAGCCTATCTGTGTTAAAAAAAATGCACTTTTAGTGGACGTATTTTGATGTTGTTTGATGCGGTCTGAGTGCCCTATTATTTAATATAGCACGCGTGCGTTCACAAGCTGCAGGCCAGTCAGCCCTAGCTTCGTACTGGAGTAATGTCAAATACTGAACATTCTATCACTCATTTAGATAAAAGTTGATCGGAAAAGGGCCCAGGTTAAAAAAAACTTTAGTTCCCCTTTAATAAATTCACTATAATGCGGGTGTATAATTTATATACTAATGGTCCTTTAGGGATGAGTGAAGCGTGCCTTTAATGGATGAGGTTCTATAGTTTGGGGTTTTTGCTCTGCTAGGGTCTTATGTTTTATGTCTTATGTTCTCTTTCCCTGTTACCCCAAATGAGGCTGACTTCAGACAAATGACAGTCTAATCCCTCTGCATTATTGATTTACAGTGTCAGTGACAGTGATGCCTGTAGCCTGACCCCAAACAGTATGAAATTCAAACAAGCAATGAATAATCTCATCCCTTAGATGTATTGATCATCTATGTCCTTCATAGATGACTTTAGTCTAAAGTCTGTGATGTGTTGATGTGGTGTTTGCTCAGAGTTGATGAGCAGTATAATTACATGCAGGGTTGTGTCTGACCACTTTGGTGCATTAGGGTCAGACTTTCACTGACAGTACTAAAGGCTTTGATCTCATAAATAGTAAAATAACCTGGTGATTTTTTTTTTTTCCTAAGTTTTATTCAGTTTAACTCAACTTCTGGGGCACTCGAACAGCCAGAAACAGCCTTGGGCTTTGGGCACTAACTGCAGTCATTTCAGAGATTTCTCTCTCACATACATTATACTCACAGTGAGTAAATATACAGTACAAAGCCATCACTGTAGTTTTTACAGTCTCATTAGATGATCAATGATCTGTGGTCACTGCAGGCCTGTTTTGATATCCTTGACTTGAAAACATTTTGTAGCCTTGTTGTTTACAGTTTTCTAGAATACCTATGTGATTTCGGAACACGCTTTGAAAAGCAATGTTAAATTTCAACAACAAGAGCCTTGATAAGAAATGAAAGTGTTTTTCCCTGATGAAATTAAACTGAAACCTGTTTATCAAGAATGTTAAATAGCAGCATAAATGCAGTGTGGTCAGTCAGGGTCAAGGAACACATGTTTGTCTTTGATGGGAGCTCCATTTGAATTCC
This sequence comes from Epinephelus fuscoguttatus, assembly GCF_011397635.1. Taxonomy (NCBI): domain Eukaryota; kingdom Metazoa; phylum Chordata; class Actinopteri; order Perciformes; family Serranidae; genus Epinephelus; species Epinephelus fuscoguttatus. Next base: position 11,588,743 of record NC_064753.1, read on the forward strand.
GCTTCAGGCATATAATTAATAAGCTTGTGAACTTCAAAGCAACAAATTTGCCCTTGCCACATGTACGCCATTTCTTTTTAAATCCAAGCTTTAAAAGAAAAAAATCATCTTGTTTATTCACACAAAGTGATGGCAGAAGGGTTACCAAGTACAGGGCTCAGAGTACAAGAAAATGACGCAATGCAGTCCTTAACCCCGGACCATCAATGCATTTGCATTCCACATTGGCATCACTGGTCACACTTTCGTTGGATAATCTAGTGCTACAGTGATGCTGCACATGAGCACAGTGCTTTCAGCATGTTGATGTTTGCCAAGTTAGTTTATCGTATTAGCAGGTTAACATTTGCCAATTTACCCTAAGGGGGACCCCTTATATTTGACTATAAAACAGTTAGATTTAGGGATGCACCGAATATTCGGTAACCGAATATATTCGGCCGAATATTGCAAAAAAACACATATTCGGTATTCGGTGGAATACCGTATATTTCCAAATAGTCGCCCAGTGGCAAATAGCCGCCGGGCACCTAATAGCCGCCGGGGGTTTGACCCCATTTTGCGTATTAAACACCGGTCCAATTAAATGTCCGGGCAATTATTTCCTCATTCATTGCCTCATGGCTGTCCCTCCTTGAGGGACTGTTTGCGCTTTTACACACGGGTCGGTGGTGAAGTGGTGCACATGACTCGTGCTACGGACGGACGGATGGACAGACGGACAGACAGCCACATATCTAAAACAGGTAATACATCTGGCTACATCTTTCCCACATCAAATATCCGTGATCGCCTTAATCCACATGCTTAAAAGCGCACACAATTCCGTGTCCTCTCACCGCGGATGCTGTGATTTGATGGCCCGGTACTCATTGTTGCCCACTCTTAAGAACCAACAATAATAATAATAATAATAATAAGCTACTGTGGGCCATGCCTTTTAATAAAATTACCAGAAGAGTTCGCTGAAAAACAGGTAATGTCAGCCTGAATTACTCACGTGCGTCCCCAGTGAAAATTGCTGACATGCATGGGGGAATACAGCTTCTACAGGCTCGCCATAGCTTAATATCAGGACTCAGGGACCAGAATTCGGGATGGCGGACCGTCGGAATGGTGATATTTCGGTGTGGTGGCCTGTAACGGTTAAATGGCCCGTTCAGTTGGTATTCGGATAACTGGGACTTTACTGGTATAATGCAATAGCACCACCCAGCGGTGAAACCTGTGTACACAAAAAAAATGACCCACTCTAAATGTTTAGAGATTTTTGTACATGAACTCACCCCTACATTATACAGTATTTTTGCACTAAAAAACACACTGGACAGGAACTGTAACCAAATAACGGCCTGGTACAGGTTGGTGCAAAAAAAATAAAAGCCTTGAGCAAATAGCCCCTGGTTCTTTTAAATGCCTGGGGTCAAAATCGATTTTGTGAAATAAACGCCCAGGCTACTATTTGGAAAAATGTGGTAAGTGAAAAGCAAGGCCGAATAATAGCGGTGTGTTTTCAGTCAAACAGCGTGTGGTGATGGACGGAGTAAAATGTCGGCAGTGTGGCGATATTTCCAAGTGTTGGAGTGATAGAAGAAAAGCAGTTTGCAAAGAATGTAATACTGAACTATCTAGAGTAGTGTTGCAGGGTATACTGGTACCAACCGTAGACCATGGTACTAAAACACCACCGTACATATGACACTATATTGTTGGAGTACCGTAGTACTACGGTACCTCAGGAACCACTACTGTGGTCAGCCCACTCTGACATCTCTCCACTTAGTGCATGTATAGGTCCAGTTTGTGCATGTGTGTGTTCGGACCTGTGTGTAATTGACAAACAGAGTGAAAAATTGAATTTCCCCTCGGGGATCAATAAATTATATAAAATTAAAAAATTAAAATTTAAAAATTAAAGTTATTATTCCATCAGGCAACATTAATGTAATGAAATTCCCAAATGATAATATGTCCAGAACTACAAAAGTAAACCTTATGGTCATACTAAAGAAGAGGTCTAATTATCACCAATGTCAGTGGGGTTCAACCTTACAGGACCAGATTTTATGGCAATTAATCAAACAGTTGTTGTGGTATCAGTCAGGACATATGTGGTGGACAGACCAATGAGCCGGCAGACAGGCATCCTAAATCCTAAAAATAATTAACAAGTGTGCAACATGAAAAGTACGCAGGAAGAAAAGGAAGGTTCTTATCTAACATTCATTTGATTTATTAATTTTATTGTCCTTGCTAATCCAAATGTTTTAATTGTCCATTGTAGATATCTGTCACAAGTGAACAACGTAGAGAAGGATGAGATTTGTGTGATGTGAATGGCTCCCTTCACTTCACAGGTGTGCAAGTGGATAAACAAATAGACTTGCGTGGGTTGTGTATTGACACAAGCATCTCTGAGATGTTGTGAATTGACACATTTGTAGAAACAGAAGCGTATTTGTCCGTTAGACAACACTCCAGAAGTGTTTCATAAAACACTGTCGATGCTGATTGCCATTTGGGCCCACTGTATGTAAGCCTCTCCTAATAGGTATTTTTCACTAATTCTTGATGGTGTGCTGCACAGGTCTATAATTATTCTGAACAGTGTTGAAGTATGAATAGACAGACCACGGTGATGAGTGAATCTGGAGCTACGGACAAGAATGAATTGTGATTGAATGAATGGATGAATGGAGATCATGCAACAGGGGACATTCCACAGTTTATTGTGAATATCAGAGTAACATCAGGGTCCCCTGTCACCTGCCGAATCTCCACATACTGTATTCTAGCAACCCATTATAAAGAGCCTTTATATAACAGCAAACCCTTCACAAAATAATTACACTGCTCACTTTTGTTCAGATGGGTTATTGAGGCTATGTGTACAGTAAATGTTTGTGATTAACATTTTTGTTGCAAATTATTGCTGAACAATCCAATACAGAGGCTTCATCCACCCACTGCCTGCATGATGTAGCCAGGGGCACTGTGATGTTCCCTTTGAATAGGTGCATTGAGTTTAGCTGCTGTTTAGTACAGCACTGGGTGCAGACCTTATTAACAGAGTATTGGGCTTCAGCATGACTCCATCAGGCAAATCAAGGCAACCTAGACCCAGGACCCCATTAGTATGCTAATAAAGTCACTTCTCTAATGACTGATTAGCAATTCAGCGGATTTTGTCCTCGCTCCACTTGTACACACAAATAAGTGAAATGCTTTCTTAGCGTGCACATATACGTGCACACGCAACGTTAATAGCATGCACATTTATTTTTTATGTTTCTCATCGCTGGCAATTTATTTCTAAACCTCCCTCTCTCCTTTCTTTGGTTGTTTGTCTTGTCCACATTCAAGTAGCACAAAGAAAAGATCATTCAATTACATGAAATATACTGTGAACGTGAGGAACACTTAAGCACAGTTAATACAAGTTTGATTGTTTTTATTTCAGCTCGCAGCTCACAGTGGAACTTGAGTCATTGTGCAACAAAAGTTTATTTTCTTTTCGAGTGTGACCGCTTGGCACATGTTGATATGGTGGCCCTTAGGGTACAGCAACAGCACCATCACCATCACTTGTTCTGCAACAAAGTGTGTTTGTTGGACATGTAACACATGCTCAGCAACATGATCTAACTCTGGCATCTCTGTCTTCCTCAGTGCTCAGCGGCCTCTCAGACGATGTCAAGGTAAGAAATCTGTCTTTGTTTTTCTGCTTTTGTAATGACAGCATCAGAAAGTAAAACTGTTTCTTATCTGTCTGCCCACTGACCAGTCTGACCAGGTGTGTTTGTCTGGGTGTACTGTCTCGTACCTATTGCACTTATCTTCCCATGCATGCATACATCTTTATCTTCCTCTAGAGTCTGTACTCAGCATTTTTTTTTCAGCAGGAAGAGAGAGATTAGAATATCCTGACTGCTGGCCAAACTTTACGTCTATAGGGAGGATCAACTTTATATTCAGGAAATTAGGGAAGGGGATTTGAATGGGTGATGTGTTTTTTAAGCTCTAAGGCAGTTTAAGCTCCTCTTTATATGTAAAGTGCCTATAGTGCAGCCAAAAAAAGTACAAAAAAGGAAAGCACAAAATAAATGAATTTTGTTTTTATGCGATAAATGGCGTATAATATCTACCTGTCCATATCCCTCCGTTTTTTCTCAATGGAAACAAATAACAGACTTCATAATACAAGTCTGTCGCCATATTTACTGTGTTGTATCTCATGCCATTCATTTTACTTGGCATTTTCCAATAAAATATCAGTGTAAGATATTTTTTTTTTAATACAAGGGCAAATAAATGCCAGGTGTATCTGTTTTCCAGCTCCTGTCCTTGTAGAAATATTTTGGGGTTGGTTGCTTCTTGTTGTCTCAGGGACACTTTGACAGTAATGGCCTCTGCTGAGGCTGGGTTTGTACTCATACTTTTATAACAAGTATCTGTTTGTATTGTTACCATCTGCTCACATTCTGGAAGAGGTATCCAAGGCTTCACGTCCGCATGACAAGGCCAGACAGTGCCTATCAGTTTGATTCAGAAAAGCTTTAACAAAGTTCACTAGGGCCTTTCAAAGCGCTCCCTCCGTGGTCTTAAGCTCCATTTGTGATGTTAGAATTTTAACAAAAGCTTGGTCAAGAAAACAGTATCCATACATGCTTGAAAGATACAAATACTTAAATGTACAAACTCAGAACAAACAACGACAAAAAATACACAGAAACAGTGGTAACAGCAAAGGATGATTTTGAATTACTCCTTTAAAAGATATCAAATCAGCAGATTGAAGGCTGTTGAAATTGTGATCAGACAAAGCAATTACACCACCTCACCAGCTGTTCATACTGAAAACAGCTTTGCATAAAACTGCTGATGGGTACGTGTTGCTTCAGATTCTGGAGAGAAGACGCAGTCCAGGAAGGCCAGTTTGATTAATAGATCTTCAGTTTGAGGGCTTCATCAGAGATGCCAAAACATTTCATTTCATTTTCATTTTATAAGCCACAGCAGCAGTTATTTTATCCTCCATCTCAACAGTCACAAAGTAAACAGCAAAAATATGCCATTCAGGTTATAAAGTGATCCTCATTGAATGTGCCCTTGCATGTTTTTGCATTGCTGCAAAAATAAAGCTAGGTTCAACTGTTTTGTCAGATGACCCTGCATCTTTTGTTTGTTTTGTTTTTGTAGGATTGCTCTGCGTCAGCACCTTTCCTTTTATTCAACACAGCCTCCTTGAAATGTTTTTCTTAGAGTGCTAATGTTGGTTGAGACACAGCCTCACTACTAGGTCCCTCATAAGAATAAACAACCCAAAGTTGAAATTAGCCAAGCACCATAAACAGTGTTCTACTCTATAACATTATCTGATGGCTGTAGCTATTAGTTAAATTGCAGAATAAGACCTCTTTCAGACAGCAGATGTGCGTATGTCACAGGTCTGTTGGACATGCATTGGACCCATTCATGAGACAGCTGCCCCCCTGCTTGTTACTGTCAGCAAAGACTTGTCTGCATTGCAGTTCAGACATTTTACTGATAAACCTGAGAATTACACTGAGCTAATAACCAGTTTCATCTCTCTGTCTGTCCTTGTGCACTTTTCCTGTCTCTTAATAGTCTACACATGCACACTTTCCATTTGTCAGTCTCGCTCTTCTTTCTCCTTTGCTCTGTCTTTGTGGGGAGTGGGTTAAAAGACATTTAAATGTTGGTGTCTTTGAGTTAATTTTCGTTCCTGGTAGCAGTGCCAGTTCACCAAACCCAGACAGTCTCTGAACTGTATCCCAGGGTTACTCATACAGATAGAGTCATGATGACTCACAACTCGCATCATTGTCTTGGTTTAAAGGCGACATAAGGTTTTGCATGTAAAGCATACAATGAGCTCTTTTGGAGTTAGAGGGATACTTTGTAGATTTTTAACCAGCTCTGTGTCATGACTTTATGTAGTGTGTGTAAATTAACTATGGTAAACTTTCCTCCATCTTACTAGCACCCAGATCTCCTTGCTCAGCTCTCAGCTCAAATCCACCAGATTGTCAGCAGCTCAAGGGCTGTTCTTCAAATTGCAGATTGCACATCTTCGTTTTCGTATGCCGGCCACCACGGACACAAAGAGAAGTGGATTGAGAGTTAAAGCCTCCCCGCTCCCTTTCTCTCTCAAGCTCTGATCAAACTATAAAACTAAGCATTGCTGATCAAATATGAACCAAGATTTCATTACTGCATTGCCTATTTCTCACCTCAGATGTTTTCAGAAACATATTTAAGCTTACCATTTAAGTGTAATTTGTTTGTTGCCAGCCAGCCATTAAACTGTTTGCTGTATCAAAAAAGCCAGGCTCGAATCACTACACCCACCAATGCAGTGCATTCTGATAGTTGTAGGTTTTCTTTCTCTTAAGCAAAAGTGAATGCCACAGCCCTTTTTCTCTGTCTTCTCTGGTAATGTACCAATTTTAGAAATATTTGTGTCTCTCAACTGCATAGAAGGCCAATTTTATGAAAAGAGCATCATTCCAGCAGTGAAATACATTTTTAAATGTAGCCACCAATTTATGGAGCAGTTAGCTTTTAGTTTCTTTTATTACCCCCCAAAGAGCTAATGTCTGATGATCATGTGTAGGTGGACAGAGAAATGTGACACAACTACAGCAGCCAGTAGCATCTCTCCTTATGTAACCTTTCACCAGTGGAAAGCACATTAGCTTTGACATCAGCAAGAGGGTGCAGGTATTAGAGTTGTTTTGGTTTTCTGTCTGTCTACTCTTCCACCCGCTTGTTGTCTAACTGAAAGGTATGATGAATGCAGTAGACGAGTGGAGCTTGCGGCTGTTTCTACTCTTCTCCTCTCCCATCCATCACCCCCTCTATCTTTTCATTTCACTCTCCTGCTCCTCTTCTTCTTAGTCACACCTCTCTTCCTCTTCCTCTTCGTCTTTCTTTGAGCCCACTAATCTGCTCCTCTGTGGCTTTCTCATCTCTCTCTCTCTCTCTTTTTTTGACCTCATTTCTATTCTGTCCTCACCCGACTGCTGAGTGTCACAGCATAAAGGGCCAAGTCTCTCTTGCAGCGTGCATGTGTACGTGTGTAACAAGCTCATGATTAGCTGATGTAGAACGAAGGATGGCTCGACAGATCTCTTCATTAGTTGTCATCCTTTGGTAATGAAGAGATAAGACAACCTCTCTGAATCCGCCCACACAGGCGCAAAAACACGCAGCCGTCACACTCATTTACGCTCAGTCAGATTCAAGCCAGCTAGGTCAGACATGTCACCTAGTCAAAATAAAACAAACAAAAAAAACTGCTCAAGGTTACTGTGGTGACAACATGCCTGCCTGTCTTCCTGCCCACTCTCGCTCTCATCTTTCTGTATTTCTCTTCCACCCCTCCTCTGCTTGTTGCTCCCTGTCCTCTTTCACCCTCACTGACAGAAAACTGATGTGAAAGGATCTTTGCAAAATGTCAAAATCTCAGTTTTCTTTAATTTGTATTTGTGTTTTTGCAGCCTTTTGGTGTTAACCAGCCAGGGCCCTATGTCATGTACACCACAACAGACTCCAATGGCTACCTGAAAAACGCCTCAGGTAAGGACTCCTTTTAATGTCTTTCCATGGAAGCTTTCACTTCTTGTGCCAAACTACCCACTTCAGTGACAAAGAATAGCCAGAAAATGTCACCGTCTGGGCTTTCATACAGCCACCTTAGATTTATTAATAACTTAACCAGTGACAGCTGTCCTTAGTCTGGCTCAGCACCACGGCATTTGTTTTGGAGGATTTTAAGAAAACATAGTATGTGAAGAAGAGGGACATATTGATTTTATTTGGTTGTTTTCCTCAAAAAGAAAGAGAGAAAATAGCCTCTATGCCTCTAAGACAAAGGCTGAAGCAGAAAGGGCAGCTAAAGAAATGCTCAGAGATTGTTGTAACTGAGAGGAGAATTAATCAGTTTGATAAGGCTGTAATGCCTGTTCCATGATGCATCTGAAGTGTGTGTTGGTGTGTGTGTTTGCAGTAGTTCACACTTATTTTATCTTCATGTTGAAGCAATTGTATACCCATATAAATGCAGGTCTCACTTCAATTTGTAGTTCCTAAAATGCTGCTATGAATCTAAATGTTATATTATTACATGAAAATTGATATTCTACTGTTGCTTGCTCAGATTCATTTTTAAAAGATGAATCGAAGTCTTCTGCACTATCAATCAAATATTCAGCCTGGAGTTACTGCAGTGGCATTGTCCGTGGGAGATTCTGCAAGACTATTACAGAAAAATACTGTGAAAGGTGGCAAAACACTGGAGGCCTTTCCCCCCCCCGAAGTTTCTTCCACAGTGAAGCAACATCCAATAAGCTGTAGCTTCCACATTTTTGCTTCTCATTAAAGTCCAAGGTCCATATCTTTCCAGAAAGGACCAGTGTTTTCGTTACAGTTGCGACTTGTGGATGTGTAAAGTTTCATTTGCAGCGCTTAGACACTCATATTTGTTACTTCTTTTAATAAAGTTCACAACGGATGATGATGACTGTGCACAGAACTAGATAGGACAGAGTGATTAAGAGTGTTGGAAGTGAATTTATGTTGCCCATTGACTTGTCAGTGTATCATGAATTTTCAGTCTCAGACAGCTCCACTTCATGTATTCTCAAAGGGTTACTCCCTTCTGTTATTGTTAAGCTGTCCTGTCAACATCTGGCTGTGTTGTGTACTGGAATACACAAGATACCATGCTGTCAGTAGGAGGTTTTGGTCGCAGTGCACCCTCTCACACATTGTAAGACAAGTACAGTCAGGTCCATAATTATTTGGACAGTGATACAGTTGTCATCATTTTGGCTCTGTACACCACCACAATGGGTTTTAAATGAAACAATGAATACCTGCTTAAAGTGCAGACTCTCAGCTTTCATTTAAGGCTTTTTTCAAAAATGTAGTATGAACCATGTAGGAATTACAACCATTTCTTCACACAGTCCCCCAACTTTAAGGGCTCATAAGTATTTGGACAAACTAACATAATCATCAATTAAACAGTCAGTTTTAATACTTGGTTGCAAATCCTTTACAGTCAATGACTGCCTGAAGTGTTGGACACATAGGCATCACCAGATGCTGGGTTTCTTCCCTGGTAATGCTCTGCCAGCCCTTTACTGCAGCCGTCTGCACTTCCTGCTTGTGTTTTGGGTGTTTTGCCCTCAGTTTTGGCTTCAGCAAGAGAAACGCATGTTCAATTGGATTCAGGTCAGATGATATGACTTGGCCATTGCAGAACATTCCACTTCTTTGCCTTCAAAATGTCTTTGGTTGCTTTTGCAGTATGTTTCAGGTCAATGTCCAACTGCACTGTGAAGCATCGTCCAATGAGTTTTGAAGCATTTGGTTGAATCTGAGCAGATAATGGTGCCCCAAACACTTCAGCTTTCATCCTGCTGCTCTTGTCAGCAGTCACATCATCAATAAATACAAGAGAACCAGTTCCACTGGCAGCCATACATGGCCATGACATAACAGTACCTCCACCATGCTTCACTGATGAGGTGGTGTGCTTTGGATCATGAGCAGTTCCTTCCCTTCTTCCTTCTCTTGTCTTCCCATCATTCTGGTAGTTGATCTTTGTTTTATCTGTCCATAATATGCTGTTCCACAACTGTACAGGCATTTTAGATGGTTTTTGACAAACTCTAATCTGGCCTTCCATTTTTAAGGCTAACCAGTGGTTTGCATCTTGTGATAAACCCTCTGTATTTATTCTAGTGAAGTCTTGTCTTGCTTACAAGAGCAGCAGGATGAAAGCTGAAGTGTTTGGGGCACCATTATCTGCTCAGATTCAACTAAATGCTTCAAAACTCATTGGACGATGCTTCACAGTGCAGTTGGACATTGACCTGAAACATACTGCAAAAGCAACCAAAGACATTTTTAAGGCAAAGAAGTGGAATGTTCTGCAATGGCCAAGTCATATCATCTGACTTGAATCCAATTGAGCATGCGTTTCTCTTGCTGAAGCCAAAACTGAGGGCAAAACACCCAAAACACAAGCAGGAAGTGCAGACGGCTGCAGTAAAGGGTTGGCAGAGCATCACCAGGGAAGAAACCCAGCATCTGGTGATGCCTATGTGTCCAACACTTCAGGCAGTCATTGACTGTAAAGGATTTGCAACCAAGTATTAAAACTGACTGCTTAATTGATGATTATGTTAGTTTGTCCAAATACTTATGAGCCCTTAAAGTTGGGGGACTGTGTGAAGAAATGGTTGTAATTCCTATATGGTTCATACTACATTTTTGAAAAAAGCCTTAAATGAAAGCTGAGAGTCTGCACTTTAAGCAGGTACTCATTGTTTCATTTAAAACCCATTGTGGTGGTGTACAGAGCCAAAATGACAACAACTGTATCATTGTCCAAATAATTATGGACCTGACTGTATTTCCTTAATGTCAGTCGAAGTCGAAAGCCCTGTGACTTCAGCTTTATTGATTGCTATATTTTAACCTGTAGAGACGCTGGATCTTCACAGGATGAGACATTCCTGCACTTAATACACCACTCTTCCACTTCAGTCTAATAAGGATGGAAGGATACATAGGTAGAGAGAGATAGACGCATACGAAGATAAGCCGAGACACTGTGGACAGCAATGCTGTGCCGTATTAGCCACAGTTAACCTAGTTGATGTTACATCGTGGGAAGGACACAGAGCTGGATGAGGACAAGATGCACTGACAGCCTGGGGTCAGGGATATATATATAGTCCGTGTGTGTGTGTGTGTGTGTGTGTGTGTGTGTGTGTGTGGCGTAATCCCACTTTGTCAGATTTCACTGTTTCATTTATCTGTTGGCACAGTTGGAGTATATACATATTTAAAGAAAGAGTAGACAGATCACAGTCTAACATTATTATTATTTCACCACAATTAGACAGGTATAAGCTCTTGGCGACAAAACACTACTGAAACTAATCTTCCTATGGCTGCGGGCTTTTCAATTACACGCTCTGTGTCCAAGCCCAAAACACAGAGTGGACAAAATATTACAGGGGACCCATCATTCTCATTTTCAGGTTCATATTTTTATGTTGGGTCTTTACTTGAACATTTTTGTATGTTTTAATGTCTGTCTGAGACACTCCATTTTAATCTGTCTCATTAACCTGCCTCCTAAAAAAAAAAAGCCCAGTCTCCTCTGACTGGTCAGCGTATATGTGCTCTTGTTGCCTCTGCACCACTATTGCAGCCAGGAAATGACTGTAACGGACTATAGCTGCACTTTCTACTATGAAAAATCACCAATAAAAACGTCCAAACCAAAATCTTCACAAGCAGAAGTTTTCGTGACGAAAAATTATTTGAAATCAAGAAGAAATTCACAACATCTGCAACTAAGATTACATGTTTCCCTGACGCTTAATGTAGCAGTGTATGTAATGTAAACACTTATAATAGCGTGACTGGAACCATTTAAAGAAATTAATCACGAGCGAACGTTGGCTTGTCTCGAAAATAGAAAAAAAGTATTCAGAGCATATTGAAGCTTGAGGTTTTTGCTCACAGGGATCACTTATACGTATGTTTATCTCATTATTCAAAACTTTGGCTACATTTAATTTGAACGTCTAATACCCACAGAAATTACAGAAAATGTAGGAAAAGCATTAACACTAGCTGTCCTGTATTTAGTCGTCTTTAAGCGTGAGATAACTCACAGTTTCACTCCCTCCCCCCACACACACACACACACACACACACACACACACAGCTGGTTTAAAATGTGCAGTCAAATGAGCAAAAAGAGCAACAGTGGAGAGGCAGGGAGAGTGGGGGAGGGGGGAGCTATCACCACCTGCACCCACGCCCACCACAGAGAAGATGGAGAGTGATACAGAATCTCACTGAATGCGGAGGCAGTGACAGTTTTAAAATCATACTAAGGTGAGATGCTGAAAAAGATTCAGTGATGTTGGTCCGTTTTTCATTTCCAGTCTGAACTTTATAAGAATTTATAAAAAAAAAAAAAAAAATGACCTAAAACGTTGGCAGTTAGAAAAGGCAGTTATTTATGTACATGTAGAGAAGTAGTGAACAAATACCGAAGGCTCTGCAGTCCTAGATGACCAAAAGTATGTCGACACCTGAACATTAAACTTGTCTAACTACAAGACCATGGGTGTAACTATGCAGCCTTCACTCTTCTGGGAACGCTTTAAACAAGATTTTTTTTAAACCAAGCTGCAGCCACAAGAGCAGTTGGCAGAAATTGGCCGACAGCCTTGCAGACAGTGTTCCAATTCATCCCAAAGATGTTGGATGTGGCTTCGGTCAGGGCTTTGTGCAGGCCAGTCATGTTAATTGCTGTTTTTATTATGACAATGGGCCTCATGCAGGAAGCAATAAACAAACAAATTTTCTCTTATTTTTATTCATATCCATGATTTGTTCTTATTTTAATAGTACCCATTGATTTCAGGGATTCACCTGTTTTCTCATTTTTGCTCTTTTAGGAGAGAGAGCAAGAGAACATTTTACAAGTGATTGAGAGCTCTCTTTCCAAGAGAAATTGATGTTCAACATGGGGAAAACATAAGTTTTACATTTGAGACATATTTAAAAAATGCATTGATACTGTATTAAATTGAATTATATGTTTTAGTGTAGCTTGTGGCCTAAAGACTCACTACTATATTTGGTGCATTGATCCCAAGCACTGTAATTGTAGGTGCTGTGCATCCCTCTGCTGACCAGTGGTAACTAAGTACACCTTGACCCAAGTGCTGTTCTCAAGTACAAATTTAATGAACTTTTACTTTACTCAAGTATTTTAATCTCATGCTACTTCACTTCTTCTCCACTATACCTCAGAGGGAAATTATGTGCTTTTTACTCCACTACAATTATTTGATAACTTTAGTTACTTTACAAATTAAGATGTTTGCAAACACAACATATGAAGATCAGTCGATTGATTAGAAAAATAATTGGCAACTGTTTTGATAATTGTTTGTCATTTTTCATGAGAAAAACATTTTATGGGTCCAGCTTCTCAAATTTTAATTTATTTATTTATTAAACTGATTTAAATTTTTCTGCATTGAGTTTTTTTTTACTGTTAATAATTAAGGACATTTTCCAGATTGTGCTTACATACTTATACTTAAATAACATTTCAATGCAGAACTTTTAACACGTATTAGTATTTTTACAAAAGTAAAAGATCTGAATACTTCCACTACTGCTGCTGACACAGCAAATGGTTTACCATTGTTGAGTTTTAGATCCTCCCGTAGCACTGCACTGGCACTCTGGAAAATCACGTTATATTGTTTAAGTTTTATTCAACAATTTTACCAATGCTGAGTCTTCTTCTTACGGCTTTTACTTGGTGGCATCTCTATTGTTTAGGGGATGTTACAGATGCTAATAGGTCACTTATGGTCAAGTAGGATTTATCATTCAGCACATGTGGGTGGGAGCAGATTTGGATTGTAACGAACATTTGATGCATCTGCAGTTGACTTGTTTCATTTTTTGCCTTAACAGGTAATTAAGAGAAGATATAAGAGAAATTTAAGAGAATGCCTTTGCATGAGGCTTTTTGTATCAAATCACAATGTGAAAAGAATATGACAGTGTGAAAGGGGTCGCTGGTACTGGTGAACCTACATAGTTATTACATGAATCAAACTAACTGTGAATGTGGACGTGTAACTCTGGAAACCAAATTACTGGTGATTGGCAAAATTCAATATTTGGCACTAACATAGGGAAGTTCCGTCCCAGTTATTCTGAGGTGAACTGGAGCAGGATGGGACATACTAGTGGTCATGACTTGCACCATTTAACCGTGATGCCCCTGGTTCGATTCACCCCATGCATCATGTTTCGTGTAACTCAAAAGATTCCACACACACAGAAAACGAAGTTATCAATTAAGGTATTCTATTTCTTTATCTAGTTCGTGGCAAGAGCAGACAGTCTTGACATTTTGTCCACTCAGCCAGTACAGCTCTTTCTGGAAAAATTCTCCCAGTGTCTCCCAAGACTGTGTCTTCATGTTCCCGGTTTGGTATGCTCAGTAAGCAGAATCGCATTTATTTAATATCAGAATATCCTGGCATATAACAGCCTGCCCATCATAACTATGGCTTATTTTTTCACTGTGTGTTTGACTGGAGTGCACGGAGAGAGGAGGAGAGTGAGAGTAGCCAAAGGCTTTGCCGGCACAACTCCCCAGACCCCTCATTTAACAGCAGCAAAGTGCTGCCAGGGAGTAGGCTGCTTGTGTGTGTGTGTGTGTGTGTGTGTGTGTGTGTGTGTGTGTGTGTGTGTGGTGATTTAAAGTGTATTTATTCTGTAGCTTGTAGCTCGGGGAACAGCCAGCGCGGCTGCCAGAGATGAGCAATGATGGGGTGCGCACAAACACACACACATAGACACACAGTGTCTGGGCCTCTCCACTGGGGCCCAACGATCTTCACTTACCCTTCACCCTCCTGAAAGGGAGAGAGCACGGAGAGGAAAGGAGAGATTATAATACGCCGAGAGATAGAGACAAGGGCCAAGAAGGCAGAGTGTATGAATGGAGTTACTGTAGAACAAGAGAAGGGAGGGAAGGAGGGAAAGGAGAGAAAGAAAGTTATAAAAAAAAGAAAGGAGGGAAATGGGTCAGAGGACATCAGGAGCTGGTACGATGAGAGAGAGAGTAGAAGTAGAGCAATCATATTCTGGTGAGATACCTGAGAGACTCACTGCTAAAACACACACACACACACGCACACACAGTACCGACAGTACATACTGCGTGCACACTCAGCCATATTACAGTGATAATTCCAGCCTCTTATCTGACATGAAAAGGTCAAAAGCAACACTGTCAAGGTTTTTCTCTAACTCTTTCTACGTGTGTGGTTTGTGCAGGGCAGTGTGTGTACCTGTGCAGGTGTGTGTCCAGAATGTGTGTGTGTTTACGTACTTTTCTAAGCTCGCACATGATCTCCAGTCTGTGTGTACTTTTTGTCCATGTGTTCTGCGTGTGTGTCAGCATGTGTGCCCGCGTGCATACCCTGACATCTGTCTCTTGACCTTGTGTGTATGCATATGTGTGCGTATATGTGTATATGCGTGTGTGTGTGTGTACATACCAGACAGTGGTGTGCCATGCCCCTTACTAAGCAGGTTGGATGGATGAGCATGGGCTGTGATTCTGACAACACCACACCTCATTATCAAGTAACTCCTGCTGAGACAGGGAGAGAGAGGGGGGAAAGACAGGTGGGATGGCAGAGATGAATAGTTGGAAGTTCTTCATTAACAACCTATTTATTCCTTTCTCTCTCTCTCTCTCTCTCTCTCTCTCTCTCTCTCTCTCCCTCTCCCCCCCCCCCCCAATGTGGACACTCAAAGACACTGCACAAGAAAAAATGCACTGTGTTTCCCACTGGGCTCCAGGTCACACAGGGTCATCCATTTATCTTTAGGTGACTCAGGAACATGTAACTTTCAGGGGGACAGTCAATATGAAGATTAGAGTCAACAAATCATTGCAACAGATATAAGATTTTGATTTGACCCCCCCCCCCCATTTACAGGTTCATTTCTCAGCGGTTGTCATCGACTCAGCGAGTAAAGCTGACTTCCTTCTGCTGAAAGTGGCCCCACTGCTTTGATTTTATCAGGCAGATTGATGGCAGAGTGTGTGCTATAACCTTTAATGTGGTTGTCTTATGACTCACAGGACAGAGAAACAAATTAGCCTCATTTTAAAGGTAACAGAAGAGAAAACAATTTCTGGTCTCTAAGCCACTATCAGGAGCGATGACTAAGCAGAGTAATAACACAATTCTTGGTGTAATACTTGTTAAACCTTCCACAATCCTGTATATCCACATCTAAGTTGGTACAAATCCAAAAACTAGAGACACCATCATACTTTTTTAAAATACTTTTGGGTATCTTTCTGCTTTCAGTTTAGCAAGGCATTAAAGGTATCAAAAGACCTAGAGTGTGAATATTCATTATTATTTTATGAACCAAAAGTTTGGTACATAGAACGATGAATTCACAAAAGAATTGTGCAACTTTTGTGGCCGCTAAACCTGCACAAATAAGACAAAAAGAAACTGTACAATTCTCAAAGGGTGAAATGCACCTTTAACTATGTTGCTAAGCTAATAGTATCCCAGTGCTCCTGTGCTTTTTGCGTGTATTTAAATGAGGTAAAATGCATACATTTGGTGCAAAACTGGCCCCTTCCTATGCAAATACCATCACTGCAAAAGCAGTTGAATTAGTCCTTTTTGCACAGATATGTCACAACAATGCTGCAATCAAGACCCTTCATTACGCCAGCTTTTCTTTTTCATACAGATCCAAACAGTGCTGGCATAATGCCACCCCAGTGTGCGATTTAAGATAGCTGCTGCCATTCTGGAAGCAAAAGAGGCGTGACAACTATGACATGTAGCACGACAGCATCTTTATCTAGTGTGACACATAACATACAGGTCGGCAGCGCTTTCTAAACAATAACAATCAGTTACCATCCCTGTTATGTGGTGGTTCATCTTTTGCTTGGACAGTAAGGAGCTCCTGGACCTCATGGTCTTTCTAATTTGGAGATGTTTTATATTGCTGTTCTGTTTTGAGTTAGCTGCGCCTGTCACCACTTGTAGCTACCTTTTAAATGTCCTGGCGGTGGGTCGCACACAAACTGTAACATGTTGTTACAACTATACACCCATTACGTCCTTCTGTGTCACACTTTCTACATCGATTCGGCTTTGTTACTACCTCCGCTGCCGGAATAAAGGCAAGAAAACTCTGTCTCCCCATTCCGTGTTTGTACCATTTATACAAAACAGTGAGGTGGAATAACAGCACAACATTCCCACCTTGAACAGGCTGCAGAAAAGAGGGTCAGTTCACATATATCAGAACCAGCAGCCACACGCAGTTACATTGAAAGTATTGGTGTCTTCAGAAAGTTGGTGGTAAGTGAAATGCATTTATAAAGGATGTCGCTTCAAATCACGCCATCGTCTTTGACAGTTTGTGCTTTTGAAAACTTGTTAAATGTTAAATCCCAATTACAGCTTCACTTCTCTATCACATTTAAATTCCTTGCCTGAAATTTTGAGGAATGCCTCTGCTTCTTATATGTCGGGACCTTTAGCTCGCTGTCTGACAATTTCAGTTTTTTCTTTCTCTCTGCCATTGTTCTTCCACTTGGTACAAAGGCAACATTATACTTTGCCACATGGATTATTTCAGTCAGTCACAACAAAAGCAGGGCAAATTGGAGCTGCAAGACTCTATGGGCGTGTTTGCGCTGTAATATCATTAGCACAATATCTTTTGTGAATTGGGACCTCTAGATGGGGCAGATACCAGTTGCGAGTGGTGTGTAGTTCATGGTGCTGTCAGCGGCTGCAATCCATTCATTGGAAATTTGCCCAGGAAGTTTGCCATTTGACTAGTTTATGTTTTGTATAGTGTCATTTGGGAAACTTTTTTTCCATGCATTCCCAGTTTGTCCACCAGACAAACATATTTTATTGTACACATTGCATTGGATTTGTGTGTCTCAGCTGATTGAACTTCAGTAAACCCGCCTGCTGGTGCAGTTCAGTTTAAATGTTTTATATTTTAACTGATACGGCCATTTATGCTAGCTGACAACAAAGAAATGTATCTGTTTATGTTCCAGTTTTTCTGAGAAGTTGTGGAGTCCACTTATTTTACAACTTTTGAAAGTATTGAAAGCCACTCATAAATGTGTCAGTTGTTGTTGCAGTGAGATAAAACAGTGCGTACGCTCTGTCAGAATTTCCTTAAAGCTTATAAGTCTTTTTCTCTTGTGAAATGAAGTGTGGTTTGTCAGAAGACACCATTTAAGTTTGGTTTTTTTATTTGACGCAGCATCACTCCCATAAATATGCTTGGATGGAAATCCAG
This sequence comes from Epinephelus fuscoguttatus, assembly GCF_011397635.1. Taxonomy (NCBI): domain Eukaryota; kingdom Metazoa; phylum Chordata; class Actinopteri; order Perciformes; family Serranidae; genus Epinephelus; species Epinephelus fuscoguttatus. The sequence goes on from NC_064753.1 coordinate 11,606,710, forward strand.
CGATTGTCATCGCCAACAGGCTGTTTGTGCCACCGAGCTGCAAATGGAAATAAAACAAATAATGTTGTAACACTAACAGGCATAAGGAAAGAATAGTAACAACTCCAGGGTAGTTTACTGTGTCCAGACGGGACAAGTGTGTCCATAGTGCCAAAGATTATTATGCACGCAGGGGGAACAGAGGAGAGGGAGGACATCTGAGAGAGAAGTGACAGAAAGAGGGAGGACAGAAACAGAAAAAAGTGAGTGCTCATAAGGAGGAGAATCATAACAGGCCCAGATCAATGTGGAGCTCTCTGCAGACTGTCCAATTAGGCTAATGAGTTCAGGGGATTAGCAGTGACTCACTCACACACGCACACACAGCTCACACACTCATTGTACATGCACAACCTTTAAAAAATCACATGTTCACCCGCTGCAACTCGTCCACAAACATATTTATCATATCTTAACCTTTTAGACATTTAGAAGATCCAAAACAACTTGGATGCAAATTCAAACGGTGTGTACTGAGTTGTGTTGACCTGCGCATTCACTCGAAGCCATTCATGTTGCTTTTTGCTACATCATGCTGATGCCTCAAGCAGTGTCGTAAAACATAGCCAGCCTATTGCGTTTGACATAATACTGATCCATGGCCACAGCACATCCCTGTTCTCAGAGACCTTGTCCGTTCAGCAGTGTGCTTTACCCTATTCTCAAACCATTTTATTGCACAGCATTTGGAATATAGGCTTGAAACACACAGGGAGAATTCACAATATGGGGAGATAGGATAAGATAGGAGAGTAGGTGGTTGAGAGAAATGAAAAAGGTTGGAAGGGGAGAAAATGAGAGGGTGCAGAGGACTGCGCTGAGAGCATACAGTAGAGTTGCAGAAAGAGAGGGAGAGGAGTGAAAATAAGGGTGGAACAAAAGAGAAAGATAGGAGATGGGAGGAGAAGAGCACACAGAGATCAGAACAGAGGAGGGTAGAGAAGAAGGAAATATTGGTGTGGAGAGGAAAAAAAAATGAGTGGAGAGGTAACCCTCCACAGAGACATGGAGAATTACTATTGATCGGGCTTAGCATGCTTTTTCTCTTCCCTGTTTTTCACTCCTTTGCCTCCCTCCCACGTCCTCTCTTCCCTCATCTATTTCTCTCCTCCGCATCCCTCTTCCAGCTCTCTGACTTTCATCTCTCTTTTCTCCTCCTCCTCCAACCCTGTAACCTCTCCTCTCTGCAGCCAGTACATAGATACCATAAACTGTCAAGGGACTGTTTACATTTTAATTTGTCACCATTGTTGTCGGCCCGGTTGTTGATCTGTTGGTCTCCACACACCCTTTGCTTTCAATAATTGAAATGTTTGTATGATATGTACTCTATCACAGAGAGTAATACTAACCTAATGAAGTTGACATGTATCTCAAGTTTTGACAGAGGCTGCCATTATCAGTTTGACCAAGTATTTAACTTTACTGTCTACAGATGGTAACGTCTGTGTCTGCTGGTCCACCACTTCGGTCCGGACTGAATTATCTCAACAACGAGATGGATTGTCATGACATCTGGTACACGCACTCATGTCGTACTCAGGATGAATTTTGACAACTTTGGTTATCCACTGGCTTTTCATCTAGTGTTTTCATCGAGGTTCAAATTTTATTCTCTATAGCAGTGATGTTTAACTTACGGCCCACAGGCCAAATCTGGCCCCTGATAGGGTGCTGGGTGGTCCCCCCAAACCATTTTCTAATACACAGGAAAAATTATTTGGTTTTTTTGTGCTTTATACACATTGAGCTGCCTTTACACTGCTGTGCTGCAGCCACCCTAACAACCACCTACGTGGGTGGCAACTGCTTCACACCCCTACTGCCGCATTTAAAACCACTTCCCCTCTGCTACCTTTCCCTCATTGAAATGAGTGGAGGCTGCTAGTTATGGCACGTGGTGTGAAAGCATCTTAAGATGCCAGAGTGCATTAAAAAAGCACCACAATAGAGCTTGTTCATCAAAAAATGCCTGGGTCCCCTGACAAATGTCCGGGCTAAGCCCCAAATGTCCTCAAATCCTAGAAATGCCATTGCATACATGTGCCCCCCGTCATTTTGCAAAAGTGGCCCCCGAGAAATGCAAGTTGAGTATCACTGCTTTCTATTGTATACTTTGGTTTATGACCAAATACCTGCAAAACTGATGACATTTGTACTTAGCTCAGCTGTACTCTGTGTTTAATTTTAATCAGTAAGAGTCAGCATGTTAACACACGAAACTAAGATGATGAATATGGAAAACATAATACAGTGGAAACTGTTACAGTGATCACCTCTGTCCGGTTCAAATTGATAGCCATAAGCTTATGATTATTGGAACTAATTTTTTTTTATAATTTTTTAATTTCTCAGGCAGATTACCACCTAATTGACATTTGTATATTTATTACATGAATATAAAGTAATAAAAATACAGCTTTGCTTTTTACTGAATTTTATTAACAGTTTCAAAATACATTATGGCTCTTTTACGTGACCAGGCATCAATCCACAAGCTGAGAGCAGCCTCAGCCACAGGTGTTTTTCCCGTGTGCATACGGTTTCTGTCTCTATCACTGGCAGCCATGACTCTTTCTTGTTGTTGAAGTAGAATACGTAATGTAGCCTGAGGAACACCAAGTTTCACTGCTACATCTCTTTGTCCCATTTTTGGCATTTTGTCATAAGCTTCGAGGAGATTACATTTTTCATTGAGAAACAAAGACTCTTTTTCCCATAATGATTTCAGTGTGCAGGCAGCACCAGCCTCAGGTAGCCAGCTGGAAGCAGACAGGTTACCGTGAGACACAATAGACTATAATGGAAGTAAAAGTGAAAAAAAAAAACCTACATAATTACAGTTGTTATGTATGAGAAGTCCTAAAATAAACGTTGTAAGCGTGCTGCTTGATTTCTATAAGCAAATGATTTAAACAGTATTTATATAGGAATGATTCCGTCTCAAGCTGTTTGATCCATATAAGCAGTTGCATCAGCATGTTAGCATTGTCAGTGTGATCATATTGCCATGCTAGCATTAGCATTTGGCTCAAAGCATCACTATGTCTAGGTACAGCCTCACAGAGCAGCTATACGATAGCTGAAGAGTTTTACTCCTGTTTGCTGACTGTTGATAAACCAGTGCAGAGATCTGTAATAGCAGGGCGGACACAGGCAAAGGCAGTTGTTTTCCAGTGTAATGGAGAAAATGAATGGCTCTTCTAAATGCATTTAAAAATCTCTCAAGATGAACTTAATGTCATGAAGCCAACTTTCCACCACTAATGCAAGTTTTAAAATCTTGAGTGCACCTGCAGTTATAGAGGCAACTACATCCAGCACTGGCTGAGAGAATATTTTTTGGCACACTGTCAAGTTTCTGTTCATTCTGCCAGTCTTGCAGTGGCCAGGTGTCATTCTAGATGACACTGCACTGTGCTGAAACTCACTTGGTTAGTACTGCTGGTTCCACTGGGTTGTGTCTTGTCTCCAGAGTTTCTCAGAATAGAAGTATTTATAAATGCGTCTGTTCTTCTAAATGCACAAAGATGAGGTCATCTCTTATATGAGACAGTGTGCAGCTCATTATGCTGTTACACCTTTTTACATCTGAAAGTCTATTAAGTATAGGTTTCACATTGCAAATTATGCAAGTGCACTAAAGAACTATACATGACATATCTATATCCTTTCATCATCACCTACAAGAACTGCATCTCCAAATATTTGGCACTGATTTGTTTGTAGATGGGCTCTCCCATCCTCTCATATCCTCTTGCTCTCATCCTCTGGGAGAATAATTGAAAAAGACATTTTTTTCAAAAGACTTTTTTTTTTTTTGCGTTTTTCCACCTGGCTCTTTATTGAATCATCTCCTCTCCTCAAGTGCTACTGTGACTTATTTTGTTATGTTGTGTTCTTCAGAGACAAACTGAAACCTTCACTTTGCATTAACTACCACTTAACCACATTTACTTCACTGCGCCGATCGCAGTCATTTGAGCACAACCACCGTCACTCTGTTTGTCGCTTCAACACACACACTTAGGCACTGCACTCATCACTTGACGATAGACTAGTAAAACTTTCTGTAATTGGTCTGAAAATCAAAACCATCTATGAAATGTTTTCACGCCAGAAACAAAACATATCATGGTTCAGTTTGATCCAGTTTGAGACCACCTTTTTTCCGTCAAAGTTTGGCTGTTTTGTCCAGGAGAGGTTTAACACCTGTAATTTTGGTTCGGATCAGACTAAACAGCCCATTAGTCTGGACCAAACGTGGTGGGTGTGTAACGGGCCCTAAAAGTTCTATGATGATAATAATTTGTCAGACTTCCTCATCCGATTCTCGTTATTACCTCCGCTAAGGAGGTTATGTTATCGCTGGCATTGGTCTGTTTGTCTGTTTGTCTGCAAAATAACTCAAAATGTTCTGAACGGATTTTGATGAAATTTTAAGGAAGGGTTGATAATGGGACAAGGAAGAGATGATAAAATTTTGGTGGTGATCAGTTGAAGCGAAGTGGATAAAATAATAAAATGGCGGGAAAACCGAGCTGCTTGGCGGAGGTCTGCGAGTGCTCTAGTCGTCTTTTGCTTTTTAGTCTCAGTTGTTGCTGGTCTTTTATCTCTGAAACATATGTGAAAACTAAAGTGATGGTTGACATCATTGAATAGACACTTTGTAGACTTGAAGAATTTGTAGTGGACGTTCTATTTCCATCTGTTCTCAGTAGGTCAAACTAGGGTGATGACGGCTGTCTTTAGGTCTGTTCTCTCTCTCTCTCACACACACATAGTATCATTTCAGTCATCGGCGTCTGGGCGCAAGTGTCAACATGCTTCAGTGCTGTAGTGTTTGAGAAGCAGTGCAAAGCTGGGCGGTGATAAGGACAGAACAACTATAAAGCCCTCCGGGTCCTTCAGCGTATTACCACAGTCACACACATACATATACACACATTTATCCTCACAAATCAATGTCCAGATCTTGACACCATTGTATGGACACTGAAGGGGACTCTCCAGGCGAGGCAGACTGTGTGTGGACTGTGTGCGTATTCATTCTATGCATGGCTCCACCCTCCATCTCTGCAATTTGCTCCTTTTATCGCCATCAGGGGAGCAAATGGTTTCTATAGCGACAGGCACTAGGAATTTCTCTGAAAACAGTTTTTTTCTTTCGGTTTTGAAGCCCTGGGGAGTGAGAAAGAGAGAGAGAGAAAGAGTGTGTGTGAGACAGAGTGAGTGAGTGAGTGAGTGAGTGAGTGAGTGAGTGAGTGAGTGAGTGAGTGAGTGTGTGTGTGTGTGTGTGTGTGTGTGTGTGTGTGTGTACTGCGCTGAAAGCCAATTATGTTTATATGATTCCTTTCTCTGTGGGATCATGATGCTAGGATTTGCACATGTCGTCTGTGTTACATATGTTTTATGTTTAGATTTTTATGTTTAGATTCCCCATTTATTGTTTATTGTTCATTTTTGTTTTTGTTTTTTTTTGGGGGGGGGGGTCTGAAAATCCATATTCCCCTCTGTGCCCATACACACACACACACACACACACACACGTAGTTTCAGACTGATGCTAGATGTCACATTGTCACTCTGCATGTCTGCCCAGAAGTGGTAAAACTTCTAGACAGGACGAGGTTTTTCATCAGGATATCTGTCCTAAGACCTCGGCAGATGGACACACACACGCACACGCACACACACACTCACACACACACACATTAACATCTTGTAGCTCCCTCAGAGGCATCCATGTCCTCTCTGTGTCTGTCTGTCTTTTTCTCTCTGTTTCTCACTTTTTTTTTTTCATTTTGCTTTATTATGCCCACAAGGAATTTAAGGTTGTAAGTTTCAGCATTAGGGGCAGAGCTTGTATCCCAAAATCCTAGTCATTGTCCTTGCTGTTTGGCATTCTGCTAAGAGAAAAGCGAGGAACAATAACTAGAGGACAATCAAAATAACTTTCGCCATGCAAAAAACAAACACAATACACCACTGCAGGTAAAATTGAATAAACATATCCAAAATCCAGATTCCACACTGCCACATCTAAAATCATTTAAAGTGTGAATACAAATGTTCGGTACTCAGGTGCTCAGTAACTAGCATGCAGAAACTATTTAAAGTCAAACTTGACTCAAAGCATTTAAGGGGATGTGGAGTATACATAATAGTGTATCACTCCAGACCAGTTTTTATGATGCCATGTCATAATGATGATGACACAGAACTTCTCTTCATTCACAAGTGGCTTTGCAAAGTTGAACACAGTTTGAACCTCAAAAAATGTTGCGTTGCTTTTGCCTCTCCGTCAGTGCCACTTGCAGCACCACAACTGCTGAAATATTTGTTGCCTCCTAATTAGTGTTTCCTTAGAGAGGAATTTAAGTGTGTGTATCAAAGAAAAGGCAGACTATCTATTATCTATTAGCCTATAATCTATTAAATGTTGAATTTATAAAAAGTTTATAAGTAATGTTTTACTCTATGTTATGTCCTAAAGTCTTAGATTTGATTCTGGAACCTCAGTCCAGACGAAGAGGCAGCCTGCAGGGCTGAAAACATAAGCCAAAGAGGAAGTGCCATAAACTGCAGTTCCTCTAATGGCCACTTGAGGCTGGCTCCAAGACCCAGTCAATCCCCACAGACACCAACTTAATAGCAGAAATAAGTATGTTTACAGCCTGGTACCAAAAATGGTTTTGGTCTCTATGGCTAATTTTCCCTGTCATGACAACTTTGAGAGCCAGAATTATTATACAACTCACCCATTTATATTCAATTGAGGCTTAATATTACACATAATTAAGGGCGTGTCCTCTTCAGATGACAGGCTTAAAATATGGTCACATCTGGCTCCAGAAAGCATGATGTGGACGACCAAAATGCCAAACTCAAGGCTTCAGAATGGGAGTCCACGATCCAGTGCGTGATGTCACATTGGCTTTGTCTAGTGTTTTACACAGTCTTTGGGTCAATCCAGAGATAGTGTTTAAATATGAAAATAAAAGACGTCAGATGAACCATTGCGATGAACCACTTTATGTTTGAGTTTCATTTGAAGAAAGAAAGGTAAATTTTTAAACAAAAGCATGATGAACTGGTTTCAATGATGAAACCATGCATACATAGACGTATGATATAAAAACACTGTGGATCAATCACATTGTGTGTAGTTTGTCTCCAACAGCCTGTATTCATTTTGCTAGGTAAAAACTTATTATAATATGATTCTCGAAAAAAACAAGACTGTACACCCACTGCATAGTTGCATGTCGTTTTTTTTATATCACAAAAGTCAACATTCTTTTCTCTAAGATAGGGCTGATTGGTGCTCAGGTGGCATCTCGTCTCTTCCCTGTGCTTCTGACATGACTTGAAAAGCTCCTCCTTTTGCAGCAGGAACTCCTCGTCCTGTCAGGGAACCTCCTTCTATACAACTCAGTTCTCTTTCAAGAGCGACCACAATCTCAATAGCTTTGGGTAGGTAGTTTTCTGCCTGGACCCTCAAAGCCTTTTCTTTATGAAGCATCTCAGTGGGCTCCACGGTTTCTTGACCGAGACCTTCCTGCTTCTGTTCTGTCTCCTTCAGTTTGTCAGTAAGGCTGCCTTTACGCTACCATGTCTTGATGCCCAATTCCGATTTGTTGCCTATATCCGATTATTCCTGACTGCTGTTTACATGTTCTATTCACCTTATTTTTCACAGAGACACGGAGGCAAAACAGAGCACAGCCAGCTTCTGTTTTTTTAGTGCGACACTTGCGGTCTAGCACTCTTGACCACTGTGTAAATGTCCCACGGTATTTGCTACAGTGACATTACTGCGCGCATGGAAATGTTTACATTACTGAAAGCAATTTTAAGGACTAACTTTAAATATTTGAAGTTAATCGTTAAAGAATAAATCACCTGGAAAGATGGTGCTGCTCCACATAATTTAAAAGGTAACTTAGCCTACACAGAGCGGTGGGAATGCCCGTGCAGCTGCAGAGGGGTGCGGCTGGATGATTGATAGGTACGTGCTGATTCGGGTGCTATCAGAGCCGATCCGCACATCACTATGGCTTAATAATTAACTCAATTAAAACAACCCGTCCTGTGTTAGGAGTGTATGTTGCTGACAGAAAAAAGAAAGAAAAATTAAAAAAAAGATAGAAAAGCAGCGTACACCTCACATATTTATTTCTCACAGTTGCGCACAGATTTGGCTGGCATGAGGAAGCACAGTCTGTGTGTCTGTGTGCTGAGGGTGTGAGCCATTATTCATGACGTACGACGTGGATTGCCAGGAAATATCCGATCAGTCTGTTTAGATTACAGACCTATTGGCAGACATGATTCATATCCGATATATTTCCACATATGAAGGAGGCCTGAATCTGATCTGACAATATCTGATGTCATGCGTTTTTTTCCTGTTTACACGTTCATGTTACAGATCCGATCTGTGCCACTTGAGAGGAAAAAATCGGAATTGGGTCACTTGAACCATGTAGTGTAAAGTAGACTTAAGTGTATGGCTTTCAGCAGAAAGCTTCTCTGTAATCGTTTGGGCCTCCTCCACTCTTTGGAAAAGGGCCTCCCCGATTTCAACTGGTTCCTACTCTTTCTGGAGCCGTTGGTTGATCTCTTCACAAACTGCCTCCTTTATCTCAAAGTCCTTAAGGTATTCAGTCTCTGCCTTGTTCCTCAAGTCCTGTTCATTATGGAGCATTTGCTGCAGCTCCAGGATCTCCTGGTTAAGTCTGTTTTTTTCTAAATTGAGCTCAGCTGAAAGCAGCCGGCTCTCAGCTGAACGCTCCTCTGAGACCCTCTGATTTCTTCCAGTTCCTGGAAAAGAGTCTCTGCAGTGTCGACTGCCTCCAGTTTTTCGGCCTCAACCTGGATCTTCAAGTCTTTTTCTGTCTTGAGTTGCTCTTTGGCCAGGGACAGCTCAGTGACAAGCATCTATTTTTCAGCTGCATGCTGTCGTTTTCCTCCTCAAGCTGTTGGAGAGGTTTCTCCACTGTTAAGGCCCAGGCCACCTTCTCTCTCCTCATCTGGCTGTTGATGGCTTCAGCTCTCTGAAGCTCATTCTTCAGCTCCTCCATTTCAGGAGCATGGAGTCCTGGTCCTTCCTCTCAGCGAAGATCAGAGCATTGCAGTGGCATTTTAGGTCCTGATTCTCAAGCTGAAGGGCCTCGATGACTGTGGAAAGGATCCTGACCTCACCCTTGTAGATATTACTGAGCTCAGATTTTGGGTTGCCAGTTCTTCCATTCTGTTGACTGTTGAATTTGCACAGTAAAAATCAAAGCATTAAAGAACACTCTATGATCTCATGGCATTCTAGAATGTGATGACGGCTGCACTGGTGCCTGCTGTGTGGGTGATTCAAATAATGATAATATTGAAATCAGTATTTGTATTTTTGGTCAATTAAATGACCATTCATAAATGGTTCAATGCAGTGATTATACAATATATCATCACTATTATGCCTAAAATCCCCCCTACCACGCACACATCACAGTGGGATTTAATCTTTTGTTAGTTATTTAAATGTTACCCTCTGATGAAGTATATAATCATTGTACTGTAGCCTCCTTTTGCCATCAGACTATAATCCATCATATCTTTGTTGTTTCACTTTTAACTGAAAAATGCTTCCACCAAATGTAAAAACACACATTATGAGATGCTTACTGATTTTTCTTATCTGAATGTGCAACTTTGTTTTCTTTGTTATTGGTCTTCAAACAGATCACAGATGTGTCTAGCAGCTGCATGATAGACACCTGTTGGATCCAAGATAGCAAATGGTACCTTCTGTTAGCAATTACAGTTTTTTTTTCAATAGCTAACCAAACTTTAAACTGTTAAAAATATTTGTTAATATTCAGGAGGTCTAACATTAGATTACATTAATTTGGCAGATATTTACCTAACAGACAGGCCATGTTATTAAGTCCAGCCAGAATAATAATCCAAGCCATTAATAACTGATCTGGTTATTATTGCAGTCTGGTTAGCGATAATAGTTCGGACCTGCCCCCTTTCTTCATGATGTAACGTTAGCTATCTTAGATTAAACAGGGGCATTGAGTCGAGCTATGTGCAGCTGCTGGACAGAGCAGAACATGATCTGTTTGGAGACTAATAACAAGAAAAACGTGTACATTTAGAAGGAAAAAAAAAGGTCGGTCAGTATCATGTAATGAGTGTTTTTTAATTTGATGGAGGGATTTTTCAGTCAGAGGTTAATAACAAAGATATGATGGGTTATAGAGTGACTTGACATGCCCACCCCATTGACCTCAACAGAAGTGGCACCAAAATCTGGCTCATCAAACGCAGTCAATGAGGTCATGTCCTTTCCCTCTTTTATCGTTTCCTTGGTACAGCTTTGACCTGCCGTACTGACTGTGTGCATGGAATATTTTCCTGTGCAAAATGGTGTATCAGTTATATTTTGGTTGTGCTCAGTTTTAGTTTTACCCTAAAATATAGCAGTTATGATATTGGGCCTCATTCACCAATATCTTCCTAAGTTTTCTCTTACATTAGTTCCCAAAGAGAAGTCTTTTAAAAAAAAAAGTCTTATGTCAGATTTACGTGTTCACTTGTAAACGGCAGAAGTGTTTGCACTTGTTTTCTTATCACATGCCAGTTGATCCTAATTAGCAAAGGTAAAAGCCCCGCAGATCCCCATAAAAGGACATGAGACTGCAGGGCTGTGTGAACACAGTGAGACTCAAGAAGAAGGAAAGTAGAGAGAAACTGAAAGTCTAAAGAGGGTAGAGGACCTGAAATCCAAACGTAGTTGTTATAGTGGTGTAAGGATTGACTATAAAATACCAAAACATTTATTTGATGCTAAGAATACATGTAAATCAACCGCCTGAACCTCAAACTGCAAACTGTATGACGTGTAACGACTGAGGACATGGATGAGCGTTACTGTGCTGTTCAACCCACACACATGTGTGTCATAAGAGAGACAGAGAGAAGGGAAGAGTGACAGACAGAGGGGGAGAGCAGGTGAAGGTGGACTCATGCAATGTTTCTGTAAATTATGCCATTAATATAATAACTTATTAGAATGCTTATCAGAATGCTGCTTTGTCACTTTTTTGTCCCGCCCACCCGATCCACCAGTGATATTTTCTAGAGTGATCAATCACTAATTATTAGATTGTGTGGTTCCCATTAACATAACTGCTGTCAATCAAAGAGTTAGTGTGGTGTTTATTATTAATGGCCATAATCTTTTTGTGAAATAATCTAAATATTTACTAAAACATAGGATGAATTATAAAATATAGTTGTGATATAAATCAGATAGTATTATAGAATTAAAGGAAACCCATTAACCATTTATTCTGTTCAAACATGTCAGCTCAAAATCTGCAGAGTGCTCATGAGTGTGTGTAGATTCTGTTCTTACCTAAGAGCAAATCCCAGATAAAAAACATTGGTGAATGTCAGAATCTTCTTGAAAACTGCATAAGTGGGTTTTAAGAAATTTCTTTTTAAGACCAGTTGTTGAATGAGGCCCACTCTTGCTAAACTGTAGAATTTGTAGGCTGCAATAAACCAAAATTATTCTTCAAAGCCCCTGCAACCTTCAGCTTCAAATCTTAAGTGTATCTCTTCCACTAACTGAATAAATAAGCAACAGAGTAAAACCAAACAATAGCTATTATTTATTAAGAGTTTAAAGCCACTCAAAGCTCATGTATTGCTCTGTTAAACTCAATATTCCATTCATCTGTAAACTTGCCAGGCCTCTCATAATACACTGGTTTGTCTAAACCAGCAGGATAGTTTGAGGATAACAATAATTAAAATAATAATAATAACTGAAAATTTTAAAGCACCTTTCAAGGAACCCCAGGATGACAGCAGAACAGATCATACACAGACAAAAAGTAGTGTTAATAAAGCTGGGATTACAGGATTAATTGAGTTCATTGGCTGTGGTTAACAGGTAGGTAAGTCTTTGAGTGTTTCAGTTCAGTTCCCATTATAGGTCGCAGTCACCATGTCCAGCCTAAATTTAAACAGACAAAACATACTAACAGATATGCACACACACACACACACACACACACACACACACACACACACACACACGCCTCTGTAACCAATTTGTGCATGTACAAATGTCGAGTCACTGCTCACAAGCCAATAACTCACTTGTAGCAGCCCTGAGATTATGTCCCTCAGTTGAAAAATTTGAAAGTTTACCCTGTTCTGTAAAATAGTGTGACATCCAACAAATTTAAGGTTAAATGCTGTTATTTAATATTAACTAACTGTCTCTGATAGCTAAGTTTAGGTGCCAGCACGCTTACTTCACATTCAGTACTAATTTATGTGTTTATGAAGCAAAATTTTGAGTTCTTGGTTATCATTACATATTTTGGTATCATATAATTATCAATGCGCTACTGTACATGCTACAATGAGGTGGCTTTTATTGTGGAGAAGCTACAGGAGCCAGCCGCCATTTGTTAGTTAACACTGCACTTGCTGCTATCATGTTATTTGGAACAATGGATTTAAGAATCAAAGACATCTGCTGTAGTAGGTAAGATGGAGGACCGAGCAGCTAAATGAACAAACCAGGAGACCACCACACACAAAATTGCAGAATTCTAAACGGGCTGCAGAGAGTTATGCAACCTTGTTCGGTAGCAATATAATAACTGTCACAAAATAAAAACCACCCAAGAGTGTGTTTACAGAAACAACCCGGCACTTTTTTGAGCGTAGCTGGTCAGTGGGCTAAGGGCTCATTTATGCTCAACATTGGATACATATAGGGACACAGATGGAGTCCTCTATCCGCACTCTGCGTTCATTTTGGCTGTATTGGTGAACGTTTTCTAAAAGCTGTAGGATACGCCCAGACAGAGCAGTATCACCACACCACATGACCTCACACACCACCTGTTAAAAGGTACGTTATGATGATGACCTTCTCCACCATCGCCTCAGTTATTGTTGACTGAAACTTTTGACAGTTAGGTACACCCTTCCCCAGTTCCTGCTTTTAGCATGCTCTGTACATTAATTGGCTGACTAGCTTTTTGCATGGACTCTGGCCTTGTTCCTTAAAAGGATAATAATTAAATTTACTGATGCAGAAATGTATGTTACATTAGCTTGTTTTTAGTATTGTAAAGATTCCCAGTAGGAAGACGTAGTAACGGGGAGGTCAACTCCACCAAAAATCTAAGATGGCAATGGCCAACATGCCAAACTCAAGGCAACTCCACAAACCACTGGTTGATGTCATGGTGGCCACGACCATTATTTTTATGCAGTCTCTAAGGTCCAGAGCTAGTTAAACACATCATTTAGGATCATAATAATTCACCAACTGTATTCAACTTACCTTTGCAGTTAGCTGCATTTTGTTATAATCTAAGGTCTTTATAGTTTGTTTTCACTGGCATTGAAACTTTTATCAGAAGTATAATTACTTACATATGTAGGGCACTTTTCAAACTCATGTCATCTGTTGTGTATTCCAGTAGTGAAGGTTTTGAATGGGTACATGAATGACCAAGTTCAGTCCACTGGAGACTAGAGATTGGGGCAATGCTTTTGAGGGACATAAATACCAAAAATAGTTGAATATGTAAATGAAGCACTCAGATTGAGAAGAACAGTTTCTTCTACTTCCTTTTGTGTATTTTAGTTTTCTTTCTTTTGTCATTGAAAATTGGGCTATAACCTTTAGAATCTGTGTATTTACTTTCATGTGTGTATGAGGTCCTGAGTGTCTGTGTGTGTATATGTGTGTGTGTTCCCTTGTTAGTATTGTTGGCCAGGCTTTAGAACACTAATTCACTGAATGTGATGCATATCGTGCCCACCTTAGAGTGTGTGTGTGTGTGTGTGTGTGTGTGTGTGTGTGTGTGTGTGTGTGTGTGTGTGTGTGTGTTTAGAACTTTGTGAAAATGAGATATGCACACACACAAACGCACACACCAAAAGCCGTCTGCCTGTGCTAATTTGAATCCGCTTTGTGTTCTAAGAGATGGATTGTAGGCTGTCAGTCATGTGTACAGGGTGGATTTCCCTGCCAAGGCCTCCACCGGCTCTGCCACAGGGAGATAGGACAAAAACACACTAACACACACTTTTACACAGACAAACACAAAACAGGGACACTCTGATACACTGCTCTGCATAATACCCCTTTGCCAGCCTTCCCATGTTGTGAAATGGCTTTGCTCCAGCCATGGCCACATTTCCTAGCCAGTCTACTCACACACACACACACACACACACAGCACTCAGTGGATGCTAAGCCAGGCTCCCTGCCTGCAATGTAACCCTCCTTGATCCTCCATCAGACACACAGACACACTCCACCCTGCTGAGTGGCCGAGTGCAAGCCATCCACCTCTTGCCTACAGACAGAGAGCAGCAGTCTGTCAAAAAACATCAAACCAAGACTGGCTTAAAGGTCCGATCCCCTCAAAAATCCTGTTCTGTCCAACCCGATGGACGGTGTTCAGTGTGAAGTAGTAAGCAGCCGTGGGCTGGTTTAAAACGGCTTCCCTTGCTGGATCCATCTCAAAGTAACACTCTGTATCACTCCTGCTCTTTCTTCAGTGGGACAGTCAGTGCCCGGTTAGTCTGTCTGTTATTTGATTGGTGGATATCAACAACAAGAAATGGCAATACCAAAAGGGCCACTTCATGGTTTATAATAAAATCAAGAATAGAAGAAGGGATTAGGGGCGTTCATAGCTGACAGGTGCTGTTGTGGAGTTACTCAGCATAAGCAGGAAAACTAAAACCCTAAAGCATTAATCTGGATGTAGGTGGTTTTCCTTCATAGTTTCTTTGCATATGGTTAGGGTCTGAAGTCAGTTGTTGTAGGTAGACAGCCTACATTAGTCGGGCTTCTTGTGACTGTTTCATGTTCTTACATACATTGTTTACCTTATTTAACTGGAAGCATAGCAAGGGGAAATAGTTGTGGGATTGTTCTGTGTAAATTCATTTAAGGTCTACTTGTGATGTCTTTATGAAAAACCAACTTGGACTTGAACAACCATAAAAAGTTTTGACCTCCACAGCTTTCAGTTTTGTGAAGTTTCCTCCTCGGTTCAGTTATGTGGAGGTATGACAGCTCCCTGTGTGTGCTTGCTCCTCAGTAATGAATATATTACATAAGGCTACGCATGCCGCTGGCCAGGATATGACTTTTGTCACCTCCTGCAGATTCTCAGCAGTAAGATGTGTGTGTGTTCATACATTATATTAAAATACACACACTTCTTGTACGTTTTGTTTTTCCTCATCAGGCTACAAGTCACCTTGGAAAAAGGCTTACATCTCTCTGTGAAACTGTCCTATGGCACAGTGCTTTGGGATGGATGCTAACATAAGCATGTTAACATGCTCACATAATCATTGCTGACATGCTGATTTAATGCTTACCATGTCCGCAATCTTAACTTAGTGTTTAAGTATGATAAAATTTGCTAATAAGTACTGATGGGAATGTTATTTATGTTACAACCAAAGACATTTTGTGTGTTAGATACAGAATGGTTGTTAGTATTCATCCTCTGGGTATGTGTTCACCAAATTTCAAAACAGTACATCCAAAAGTTGTTGAGATATTTCATTGAAAACTAAAAATGTATATGTAAGCGCTAGAGGAGATGTTTCATAGTAGTCCATCCAGTGGTTGTTAAGGTATTTTAGATAGTTGTCAGTCTTCTTTGATATCTCTCCCCTTTCACTCTTCTTCTGTTATAGTGATCTTTTTAGATCATAATTAAAAATTATGTATAACATCACATACAGCACTGAAACACAGTTTTCCTCTTTACTGATCTGGTACAATTCTACACACACTTGCTCACACACACACACACACACACACACACACACACACACACACACCTGAGTAAATGTCAGACACCCCAGGATTCCTCTTAAATGTTAGAAGCATGGATGTGGTACTATTTGTTTAAGTACTGAAGTGCACCTATGACACACATGCATGCATGCACATTTCGTTAAGTTGTGGCTAGTTTTGAAAGTTATGTAACCGCTCTGTGGTAGGAAGTTAACATTCACATACATGACCCAACTACTACTGATCACACGATCAAATGTTAGACAGACTTTGTGAATAGTTTCATCATGTTGGGAATATTACGCTGTCAGCCAATCAGGGGCAGCAGGGCCGTGCAGTGGTTAGAACTGTTGCCTCACAGCAACACATCCGGGTTTGAACCTGCCCGCCAGGTGTGGCCCTTCTGTGTATGTCTATATAGATATGTGTGGAGTTTGCATGTTCTCCCCATGTCAGTGTGGATCTCCGTCTTCCTCCCAAAGTCCAAAGACATGCAGGTTAGGTTAATTGGTGAGTCTAAATTGTCTGTAGGTGTGAATGTGAACGTGAATGTATCTGTGTGTCAGCCAGCCCTGTGATAATGTGGCGTACCCCACTGCTGGCCCATTGTCAGCTGGGATAGACCCTAAACAGGATAAGAGATTATGCTTAAGTCAGCCAAACATCTAGGATGCAGTGGGTTATAATTATTTTGGCATCAAGCAATATAGGCAATACATTTTGGTTTTGAATGGTTTCGTTTACTTACATGCTGTGAAGTCACATTTGAATCATCCATCCTGAGGAAAAGTTGCAGTGCTGGCAGAAGTCTCATCTAATAGGCTAGACCATGAAAACATAACCAAGCAAGCCTTTATTTCCTGCAGATGTTTTGGACGCAGCACAAGGTTAAGTTAAGGTTAAGTTTACAGGTTGGCTTTGTAATGTTTCTTTGCAAATGCATCACAAATAAAGAAATAGTCAAAACAGATTACTGGAACTGCAAATGTTCTATTTTTGTCATTTGGAAAAAAAAAAACTACTACCTACCTAACTACTACACCTATGGTTAGAAGCCAGGGCTTTTTACTACCCTGAATAAGTTAATGTCCATGAAACTGTGCCCAGCTCTGCCTGGAAACAGTGATGAAAAATAGCGATGCACAAAACTCCCAATAAAAGACAATATTAAAAACGTGCATGGTACTGGCGAACATCAAAAAACAGACAGAACACTGGCACTTATAGTAGAATTCCTTTATGTAATATGGGCAAAAACATAGAGACACGGATGCGTTTCAGCTAAAGAGCCATCATCATGACTGTCTTTAGCTAAAATGCATCCATGTCCATTTGTTTTTGTCCATATTGAATAAGTGAATTCTACCACGAGTGACAGTGTTCTGTGTTTTTTTGTTCTTCCTGGAAACAGGCCGTTCTCTTTTGCTCTCTGTGGTGTGCGATTAAGGCAATTACGCTGCCTCTTCACAACACCCAGCAACCCTGCACTAAAAAAGCTGGGAAAATAGAATACATAGAGCGATAGCAAGCGAGAGATAAAGAGAGACAACTGATGAAAAGCTTTCTCGGGTAGAAGGTGGCAAAAGTCGATGAGTCTATTCAGTGGTCAGACCGGCTGGAGCCAGAGCATGTAGTACATTGCAGAATCATGGACAAGCTTTTATTGCAGTAACATAGTCTATACAACAGCCACTGCTTGTTTTACCTTAAATTTCTCACTTTCACCCACTGGCTGATGAATTTTTACCCCTATAGGTGATGTTCCCAAGTGAAAATGCCTGCTTTACTTGTGTATTATGAAAGAGAAGTACAGAAGAGAAATATTGAGCTGCAGTGACCTGGACTGACCTGACCCAGGTTCACCTGAGATGACTGAAAATTAGGTGGACAAATCTTTTTCTTTTTAACTGAACTGAGGTTAGGCATGGATTAAAAAAACTAAAGAGAGAAGCTAAGCTGCTGTGCTCCTCTCGGCCTGCAATACGCAGTCCATCCACATTAGTTCTGATCACTGGCTGCCTCGAGGCTTTCTCTCTCTCTCTCTCTCTCTCTCTCTCTCTCTCTCCCTCCCTCCCTCTCTCTCTCTTTCCCTCTCTTTGTTTACCACGTAGAGGTTGATTTATGTCGGCTGCACTTGGCAGAGTTGGGTGGCGTGGGCGAGATACAGCAGCTGAAGGGGAGAGAGAGGGGAGACGAGCAGGAGGGAGGAGAAGAAGGGGAAGCGAAATGAGTAAGGCCAAGACGTAGTGATGTATCAGGGGAGAGGAGAGAGACATGAGCGGAGAGGAGAAACAAGAGACCAAGGGTTGGATGAGAATAGTAAGTAAGGAGGGAGAGATTACAGGGTGGAGGAAGAGGGGGAAGATTGTGTGAGGAGACGGGAAGAGGTGTCGGACTGGCCTCAGGTGTCTCACTCTGATTTGTATCTTTTATGATGCGTCTCCATGTCAGAACACAAGGTCTCACGCTGCAGTCCCCCTGGCTCGGTGGCTCCCGTTGTGCGTTTCTTCCTCATCCCTCTCATTACCTTATCTTCTACATTTTATTCTTATCACTGACAGTCATGGTCAGGATAGGTTAGGTTAGAGTGGCTCACATTATATAAACCTTAACAATTCCTTTGGAAAAGCAGGGCCATTGCACCTTAAGTATCATAAGATCACTAAAGCAAATGGGGGTTATGTCTGCACACACAGCTGACGGTTCAATCAGTTGTATTGAGCATGAATGAAAAAGTGCAAAACGTTTGGACTGCCTTGTCACAGAATGTATAAAAGGGGCACAAAACACAAAGTATTTATGAGACAGAGATATAAGTCATGTTCATGGTGAAAATTAATTAAAATGATTTTTGTTTTAAACCTACATGTGAAAAATATGCAAGGCCAGGTACAAGAGAGTGACTGGGGTCAGACACAAGCAGGAATATGGGTAAAAATTAATTTGTTTTGTGTCCCTGTTGACCATCACGGATGATTCACAGGAGGCTACAACAGGCTTTTTTCCAAATGTATTGAGGATGAGAAAAAAAAGAACAAAAATAGTTACTCAGAAAACTGCTAGAGTAACTTGCCAAACGCATGAAAAAGTATTGGCATCACTCAGCCAGGAAATGTTGATCCTTACACAAAGCAATGCGTCTTCGAGAATGTCAAAACAGTCCATTTTGTGCTAAAGTGCAATACAAAATACAAATGTATTGACTGATCTAAAACAAGACTGATAGTCTACAGCCACACTGGCAGGTCTGTGAGGCTTTACTGAGGCACAGCAATGCTTTGAGCTACACTTGAGTTTTACACTTGGCATGCCAACATGTTCAGATGTAGATGTGTGGTTGGTATGTCTACTGTGGTCACCATCTTTATATAGCATGTTTGTATTGGCGAGTGTGCTTGGAATATCATTAAATTAGTAAGATTTTGTCATTATCTTAACTTGATGATGGTGTTAGATGAAAGTGAAGGGATCGTTATAGTTAACATGAATGTGTGCACCCAAGTCTGTGCCAATCCAAAGATGTAAAGATATTT
Source organism: Epinephelus fuscoguttatus (assembly GCF_011397635.1). Classification (NCBI taxonomy): domain Eukaryota; kingdom Metazoa; phylum Chordata; class Actinopteri; order Perciformes; family Serranidae; genus Epinephelus; species Epinephelus fuscoguttatus. The sequence goes on from NC_064753.1 coordinate 11,626,150, forward strand.
CAGTAGTCAGATGAAAACTTTGACCTGCTGGGGGACTCAGAGGGAACCGTAATTGTCCACTAGTAACAGGAATGAAATGTGTCTTAAAAACAAAACACTAGGGCTTAATACTCTTTTGAAATGAGGCTTTTTCAGCACTTAAAATCATCTTTTCTCTGCCTTTCTGCAGCTGGTCAGCTGAGCCAGTCGGCTCACTTCTCCCTCCAGTTGCCCTACACTGTGCTGGGCCTCGGACGCAGCGCCAACTTCCTGGACCACCTTTTCGTCGGCATCCCCCGGCAGCCTGGAGAGACGGTGAGGAAATATGACAGGGTTATATTACCTGGACACTTCACAGCACTCCTGTAGGAACAGCCACAGGTTGTGCAGTCTCACAGAATATCTGAGAGAAATGCATTTATAGAGGTGCATCGAGGACCTACAGCAGATAGAGAAAAGGAGGTAGGTGTGCTGAGCAACCAAAGATTTAAAAACCCCTTAAACCCTCTGGGTGAAAATTCCATCAAAATCCTTTTTTTTTTTTTTTTTTCAAACTATCTTATATGTTCAACACCACTCACATGCCCAATGAAGTCATTTGAGCACCCTAACTTGTCTGGAATATAACAATGAATGGCATGCGTGGCTGAGATATTTAATGTCTATGCAATAATTCTAGGGAAAAAAAGAGAGTGAGCAGTGAGAGGAAATAGCCTCAGGATCATGGTGTTAAGAACTAGAAAAGTTTCCAAGAAAAATATCAAATGATGGGCTAATTTAGGGTAAATGCAATTCAAGCACTTTCAAAGTCAAAAGTAGAGTAAAACAGTTATTTTTCTCCTTCGGCTCAGGCTTTATTTCACAGTGGGTTGGATGTAACATTTCTTCTGAGGATTGTGAGACTTGTTTGAAGGGTATTTTGTGAAGATGCAGAAGAGGGATTTCCCTCCATGTATTTTCTTATCAAATTAGAAATGCTGAAAAGAACAACATTGTCTCGCTACTGTTGCAAAAACATTTAATGCTTGGTTGTTGTTGTTTTTTTGTTTTTTTTTTTCTTATTTAAGCAGCAGTTGATGCAACAAAATATGTGATAACAAGATAACGATGTTTCTATCAGTGGTCAAATGTGCAGAACAAGAGTGTGGGAGAATCCTGTAGTCCACAGAATTCTTTTGAAACAATCGATATGTTATTAGCTTAACACAAAAAAACAATTAAGACCTACACAGTTCTTGATTCTCTCCAATTTTCTCCTGGAAGTGTTTCATTCGCCTGTGTTTTTATGGATCCTGTTAGTTCTCTTAAACACAAGCGAGTAGTATTTTATATTTATGCTTCCGCACCAGCAACAGCCGTGACTGGAGGCGTCGTTTTTGAGTTGTCCATCCATCTGTCTGTCCCATTCTCAGGAACATGATATCTCCAGAACACATTTCTTTAAATTTGGCACAAACATCGACTTGGACTCAATAATGAACTGATTAGATTTTGGTGGTTATAGGTCAAGGTCACTGTGACCTTGCATCTGTCTCATTTTTTTTGGAATGCGATACCTTAAAGAATACCTTGAGGGAATTTCCTTAAGTTTGGCACAAACAAAATATGTTTTTTTGGCATAACTGAAGAATGCATGTGCTAATTATGACAAAATTTCACACAAATGTGTAACAGGATAGAATGATGTCGTGATGATATTTTATATCCAAAAGGTCAAAGGTCAGCTTCACTTTTACATCATAATGTTATGCAAAAACACTTTTCTGACCATTATTAAACATCATAACTCAGGAACAGAAGGGGAGACATTTGGTCAGATACATAAGTGGTGACAATAATCTTGGGTGCCCACCTTGAAATTGATTGTATGGATCCTCTGTGCTGCTGGGGGAAGATGTGGGTAAAGCATCCATGTTTTCACAGACATAGATGTAAACTGTGATTGAAACTTGACTGGTTTACAGAGGCGTCATTGGGCAGTAAAATGGCTGAGACTGAAAGGGCTGAATGAACAGTTTCTTTATAGTAGATATTTCACACCCCACTTATAATGTATGGGATGAATGATGACATCACTCAGGACTGATAAAGGTGCAGCGACCTCCCCACTTCAGCAGAAATAAAATCTACGCCCCCGCCTTTGCTTTGCCATTCAAACATCTATTTAACAGCTCTGAGAGCAGAGGATGTACTGTATGAATGACTCTATGGATGCAGCCCATGTGTGCCGCCTGTCATACTACAAGCCATCATTATACTGATATTGTAAATAATTTATCAGGTTTATGTTTTTAATGTATTCGTCAGCCACATTTCTACACTACATTACTTCAAATGTCAGCGTTCTTCAGTTGCACTATCTCCATATCCATCTCATCTCTTTCTCTCTCTCTCCCCTTCTCTCTCACGTTGCACTTGTCACACTCAATATTAGGCAAGACAGGGCCCTTTTTTTCTCCTCCCGTGTGGTACCAAGATCTTCGTCAAGCAGCTGATTAGAATTGTAGATGGGTCGATCCGCGACTCAGAAGCTGTAGTGCACCAAGAACACTCATCTCAAACAAGCTGCTTTGTTGTCCCTTTTCCACATACTCCTTTTCCTGTGCAAAGAAATGTGATCTTTTTTCCCCTCCTCCTCGCCCATTCTCTCTACAAAGTGAATTAATGAATGCCTAAAGATGCAGCCCATTATGCGGAGTAGATATTTTTCACCCAGGGGGACTAGGGAGTGGAGTAACTCCATCAAATCTACCTGTAATGAGGAGGAGAAGCTTTGGAAAGCTCTTTAGGAAAGAGGAGAAATCCTGACCGCTACACCACCCTGTTCAGTCGGCAGGTTTGGATCTTTCTATTTGTGGACTCTCTTTATCTATCCCTCTCTTGTTTTTTGTTTTCTTTCTCTGTCAGTCTTTATATCTGTCCTGCTTCCATTCTCTCGCTATCCCCCCTGCTGTGCTCTTAACAATTTTTTCCTCCACAATGAGAGTTTCTGCCTGCTGTTTAACAGAAGGAGAGGTTTTGTAAAATCTACTTGGATATCTTCCATCTTCTGTCCAATCATTCCTCTCTTTTATCCCCTCCCCCCACCTCCCCATATTTCTCTGTTAGTCTCTCTCCTCCTGTTCACTTATCTTCCACCCAGGGGATTCCCTTTGCTGCTCAAAGTGGTTTACTTCACTAATCAGTCCCCTACTTGTCACTCTCACTCTCTCTCTCTCTCTCTCTCTCTCTGTCTCCCTCACCCTCCATTTCTGTGTCTGTCTCCCTCGCTCTCTCATAGTGTGCCAGTTTCCCTGGCTTTGAACCAGAGTGTCTCTCTTTCTCTCTGAAGACTTGGGAACACTTTTCTCTTCCAAACAGCCAGATCGGATCTGCTCCCAGGCAGCAGTAGTGGAGGCTGACTCGTCTCCAGCTCTGCTCCCCCGCCAGTTGCCGCACCGACGGCAGCGCTTTCCAAGAGCTAAGCGACAATGGCTGGCGGCGAGAATGTGCTCGTTATGTAAAAAGCAATGCCGTTGTTGCACGCTTATTCAAAATAGCTGCGAGATGTGGTTCCTCTCAATTGATGAAGAACGGAGAGCTACAATTAAAGAGCAGTGGCACTTTCAGATTTTGCCAAATGTAGAACTGGAAATTCCTCACAGCTACGAGCATGATTACAGCTTTTAAATCATTTATATGATGCCCCCTCCCCTGTTTATATCTCTGAACTCTTCACCCCCAGCCTGAGCAGGGGCTACATCAAGTCACAAGGAAAATTTAACTCAGAAGAAGGTGAAGAAGAAAGGCAATAGAGAGTATCAATGACAATGGGCTTTTCCAGAAATCAAAGTACTGTGTATGCAAAGTTAAATACAGTATGTGTCAGTCTGTGTCAAATGCCATCGTTGGGTGTTGAGCCTTAAGGCGGCACACTACTAAAAATGAAACTTGAACTTGTGCAAAGTCAAACTGCTGTCAAACACAGTGCTGCAAGCAAATGTCTTAAAGATCACTGCAACTTCACTTCTGATGTTTAACTCCTCCCAAAGGACATGCAAAACTGTAACTATTTACAGGGTTGTTCAGGTATGCAGGGTGAAGGGTCTGATCATACACCGCTGAGCAATGATGTCCAAGTGATTTCTAAATCTAAACATAAAGAATAATATAACTGTCTTTAAAGATTTTCCCTTAATTTCATGTGATTCTTGATATTATTCAAATTTTGCACTGTCATAAAGACATTTTACTAACAGACTATAAGATTTTGCAAAGACAGGGGATCTTGCAGGGTCACTGTCTGCAAGTCTACAACTAGATTCCTTTTAAGATTATTTCCCATCCTGCTTTTGGTAGAAAATTTCATACCAAACTCCCTTAAAGAAATATAACATATTAACAACTCCTTTAATGTCAGCAAAAACACATTACTCTAGGATCACAAGATATGAGGCATCATACTGCATGTCGACAGTGTTCTTGTGAATTCAGCATCAATACAATCATTAAACATTAACTGTATTTGTGGATGAACTTTACAATTTTGATTTAGTCACCTTAACTTAATACCAGCCTCTGTTGGTTAACCATGTTGTTTTAGTGGGAGGAGAACGTAGGAATCAGAGGCAAACTGTTTCAAAAGTTAAAATTTCTCACTAAAACAAGTGCTGGTTGGTGGATCAGATATGCGGCAACTGCTGTTCACTCCACAACTCCACCAGGTTTTCCTCCTTTTCCAGTCCAAGAGAACCAAGACTTGTTCATGCACCTCCCCAGAGTCCCCTCCATGTTTACTGTCTACCCAATTTGCTGCTTCTTGTTTGGCGCTGGAAAGAGCGCACCTATTGTTTGTTGATGATGTTCACATTATTGAACTTCTGTATTTGCGTGAGCCGCGACTAAAAAAGTATGATCATTTTTAAGCATGTTTGATTTTATTGGATTGTCAACAAAAAGGACTGATTTTTATGACCACCTTTTACTAAGCAATGGAGATTACAGGAGCGCACACCAACCTCGATGAAAGTCATGATTTTATTCCAACACTGGAAATTTGTCTGCAGTAGTGAAATCGCTTGAAAAGTCATTTGGTGTAAGGCCGGGTTGAAGGGAGACAGAGGCAGCTGTCAATCATGCACAGTGTACACCAACGCAATCTGGAGGGGCGGTCGTCTAATCAGACAGCATAAGTGAAAACACCTTTGCGGGTCAGCTGTGGGTGTGTAGGTTCTTTAATGTAACAGTGTGGGAGATAAGTATATGTCTTTAGAAACTTCTCAAACCACCTCTCCACTGTCATGACTGTGTTTTGTACAGTATAACATTAATATGACATATGAAGCAGAGAAGATGATGAGAAGATGTAAGTGGGAAATAAGTCATAGGAGACAAAACCAAAGCAACAAATATTAATTGAACAGGAAGTGGCTTTTTTTTTTTGTCAAAATATGGTGAGGTACGGTACTACAACCCTGTTGCATGAGTTTGTGTTTTAGAGCTTCCTGTTCTCGTATCTTGATTTTAAATTTGGCTTTTGCCCAACTTGACACCTTCTAGCCATAGAATCTGTTGTCTTTTACTACTTATAACCTGTTTCTTCAGATCTTGTTTGAAGGTTGCTTTGCTGTTCACAATATTCTCCTGTCACACACAATCATACAGTCAACTGGATTATATTTCCCTCAATATCCTTGTTATGGCCAACGATCCAGTGAGTCATCACTGGACAGTTTGAAAAAAACGTGATAATAATCACCTTAAGTCACCTCAGAGTTTGTATGTACTTTATTGTGTGCTAACACTCAGGCAGTGGTTCCACTTTTCTCCCATGAATTCTGTCTTCAAAGCAGACCTCAGTGCTGCTGCTGCTGCTGCTGCTGCTGCTACGACGAGCTGAGTTACAGGACGAGAAAAGACGATGTATATTTTAGCAGAACAGAGACTGAGATTATGACTTGTTCTGTAGATGGCTGAACTCTCTCACACACAGCCACACAAATACTTAATCACACATGCAGATGTACACACCCAGTCATACACACGTTAGAAAAACTGTGTTGCTCCCCACAGTCGGAGTCATTTATTTCAAGGAGCAGGTTGTCTGTGTCTTAAATGCACAGCTTAAAATAGCCATGCCGCAGTAGCTAAGGAAAACCATGGGACCCTATTATTCTGCCCCAGAGGACTTAACATACATATTCTAAGTGCGTGTCTCCATGGGAATCTTGCTTATATTTTTAACATAATGTATTACCATATGTGTGCATACTAGGGCTGCTCAGTTATGCAAAAAACATAATCACAATTAGTTTGGTCAGTTTTGACATCATGATTATGTTGAACTCAATGACTTTGGAAACAAAGAAATTTAAATATTTTCTTGAACCTTAAATGTGGACCTTGAACCTAAATGAATATAAATACGATGCAAGAGGAGAGGGAGAGACCCTAAACTGTAGGCAGAAGAACCGTGGACTGTGATTACTCTAGGCAGCGTGCATGAAAATGAATTACAATATAATATACACTGATCAGCCACGACAAGAAAACCACAGAGAGATGATATGAATAACATTGATCATCTCATTAGCATGCAGTGTTTGGCTGGGAAAACCTTGGGTCCTAACATTCACATGGATGCCACCTGATACAGTCCATCCCACTCATGGCTACAGCACTCTCTGAAGGCAGTGCCTCCCCAGCAAAATAATGCACCATGCCACACCACAAAAACTGTTCAGGAATGGCCCGAGGAACATGACAAGGAGCTCAAAGTGTCAACCTGGCCTCTAAATTCCCCAGATTACAATCTGATTGTCTGTGGGACTTGCCAGTACCCCACCTCGCAACCTACAGGACTCAAAAGATCCGCTGCCAACACCCCAGTGCCAGAAACCACAAGACATCCCCCAGAGGTCCTGTGTCCATGCCTTGACAAGTCAGAGCCAACTCCAAGGATGCCTCACCGTGAATCGGAGGTACCTCTGGGGGGGCTCTTTGTCATGTACCTCCGGCCATTCCTGAGCAGTTTTTATGGTGTGGCATGGTGCATTGTCCTGCTGGGATGCCACTGCCATTGGGAAGTGCTGTTGCCATGAGGGTGTGTACTTGGTCTTCACTGATATTTGGGTGGGTGGAACACATCAAGTGGCATCCATATTGATGGACCCAAGGTTTCCCAGCCTGAAATAATCGAAATAGTCTGAATAATCACTAAATTTGTCGCAAGTCACTTTCTAGAAAAGGGTCACTAAGAGGTTCTAAAAAGTCACTTACTCTAGCGAGAATGTAGCTAAGTTGGCAACACCATGCACAAGGGGTGTGCTGGATTTACAACTTGAGACAAAATAAGAGCATTATTGGGAAACAGACTGCAGCTCAATAGTTATTTTATCTGAAATATTTTGTTTTCATTATCGTAATTGCAAATAAAATTCAATTAAACGCCCAGCCCTTGTGCATACCCAGTTAATGTTTTTTTTTCTGTGTCTTTTCAGGAAATAAGGAAGCAGGAGTGGACGGCCATCATTCCCAACTCCCAGCTCATTGTCATCCCCTTCCCCCACAATAAGCCCCGCAGGTACATAAACACTGATACTCCTCGCACTGTAAATGCCAGTTTTCCTTGTTCACAGCAGAGTAATTTGCTGTAAGCACCATTGATGCTTGTTGCTAAGGATACCATTCAACAGTTTACCCGTCATCTTGACGCCACTTAACAACATATTCAACTTACTGTTACATCAACTTAATACAGACAGTGTCTGTGTGGTTTGTCTGTACAAAACAATCTCTTATACACAGAGACACCTCACAGCATGAGCTCTCATGTTATCATGACGTTGTTCACATGTAGCTCAAACCCCAGGAGGAGCTCCAGATGGCTGTTTAACACACACACACACACACACACACGCACGCGCACGCACGCACGCACGCACGCACGCACCCTCCTCTATATAGCCACATAACACTTAGGTCCTCGCCAGGTCTTGCTAGCACAGACACACACCTACATACACACCATGAGTGAGATGGGATCTAAAAAGAAACAGGTGCCTCGGTATTCTTCTCACATACAGTCTAAGCTAACAGATTGTGAGATGATGAATTTAATATATCAAAGTGGTTGGTTTGCTGGAAATACATAAATGTTCTTGGAAACCAAAAAGAGAGCAGTGCTTCATTCTGTTCAGCTGTGATAAGAAAGTGAGAGAGATGTTCATTTATTTATTTTAACTTAATGAGGACACAATCCCTGCTAATGTGTGCCATTTGGTAATTACATTGTTTTTCTGTCAGATAAAACATAAAACAGCATATGGCAAATTCTCTCTGTTTTTTGTCTGTCTTTGTCTCTTTAGTTGGAGCGCTAAGTTGTACCTGACTCCTAGCAACAGCGTGTTGCTGACAGCCATCGCACTGATCGGAGTGTGCATCTTCATCCTCGTCATTATTGGAATCCTCCACTGGCAAGAGAAGGTCAGGACACACACACACACACACACACACACACACACACACACACACATACAATGGTGTAGTTAACGCTGGCCTCTTCCCAGTGATTTACTGCTTTAGACTGGGTGTGTGTGTGTGTGTTAGAGAGAGAGAGCAGATTGGTCACAACCAGCAGCAGATGGGTCTCACTGTCCCTGTCCTGTAGTCCTCTAGCCTCCCACTGAGACACACATACACACCCTTTTTCTCTCTCTTCCTCTTCCTCTATCTAGCTATCTCTCTCTCCCCAGGCCACAACCTGGAAGGACGTTCAGCTGTAATTGCCTGCTTCTGTCCTTTCAGCATGGCAGATCTGCTGTTCGTTATTGCCATAAATACGCTCTCCAGGGAGTTGATGCATGTTTTCATGTGTGTTTTGGGCTTTCTCCTGGTCCAGTTCTTGTGTCACTCACACACACATACACACAGTACGGTCACAGCAAAAGGTAACCAGATATAGCATGGTCAAGGACACACAGACACAAACAGTATTTAACAGTCATCCTTGCACATTTTCTTTTTTGGGGGGGATTCTTTGGATTGCTTCCTTTTTCATCTACACGCTGTGGTATTGCTGTCTGCTGGGCTGAGCGGTGCAGTAAGTTGCTGGCATCTTCTCCAAGCCATCTGCCGTGCGAGTGTGTGCGCTTATTGTGTGCTTGTATGTGTGTTTGTCTACACACAGGATGGCATGTGTGCATGGCTACACACACAGACACACTCTAATTGCCCTCTTTTTGGGATACGTGGGCGTGAGCATCAGCTTCATCTCAACCGACACTGCATTAAATAAAAAAAAAAAAAAAAAAAAAAACATGGCTGGTGCTTGAATCAAGTGTCTTCATATACCTAGCAGGCTCAGGTGGATGGAAGGACAAATGTGTGTGTTGGGGGGTGGTGAAGGCTATGCGGAGCCGTGTTAGGGTTGAGGAACAAGAGAGCGAGAGGAAGAAAGAGAAAAATGTTCATTAGAAAAACTGTTCTCACACTTGCAGCGGCTGGCAGTATACTTAACATGAAATCAAGTCCTCACGCGGGCAGAATTATGGGTTTGAAGCCACAGAAAAGCAATGTATGTGGCTTTGATCACTGTAATATGCTGAGGCTGACCGGTCAAAGTAATCAAGAAATGTCTGCCTTGTTCACTATTTCTCCAGTACAGATGTAAAGCACGAGGAGCCACTGGTTCTGGGAGTATTTTTGCCACTTTGATTACCCAGTTAAAATGATTCTTTTAGCTTTATCTTCAATGTCCTTCAAACACACACACACACACACACACACACACACACACACACACACACACACACACAGAGGAGCCAAATGGATAATTTAATGATGCTGTTGGTCTATCTTCATTACAAAATCAAAATATGTAGTTTTCCTCTTACCTGTAGTGCTGGAGTGTTGGAGATATCGGCCGCAGAGATGTCTGCCTTCTCTCAGATATAATGGAACTAGATGCTACTTGGCTTTTGGTGCTCAAAGCACAATAAAATACATTTGAACAATGTCTCTTTCCAGAAATCATGACCCAGTCACTCAAGATAACCCACAGACCTTATTGTGAGCAGTTTCATGTAGGAATTATTTTCAGAAGGAAGGGTGACCTATTTGTGGAAGAGAGACTCTGCTCATGACAGTGCAAGATGGAAACATTAACAGCATTCTCCTCGGCTGAGCTGAGCTTTGATCTTAGCTAGCTCAGTGGTGCTAGGTGAGCTGGCAGTAGATGCACGCTTCCCTCTGTGTGTTGATATGGTGGGCGGGTGTAGTCCAGTAGAAAGAAATAGTTCCTGCATGAAACTGCTCACAACAAGTTTTTTCTGTTTTTTCCCCAAATTTTTCCATTTTTCTTTTTCTTTTTCAGCTTTGAGCACTTCAGTTCGAGTACAGTCTAGTTCCGTTATATTCAAGAAAAGGCACGCATTTCTATGGCCAATATCTCCAGCAGTTGGCAACTCACACCAAAGCAATCTAGATTTATAAGTAGCTTAAAGGTAAGGGGGAAAATGTGTAGTTTTGATTTAAGAGTGAACTGTCCCTTTAAGGCTATTAATGACTTCAACTTCGTTTTCAACACTTAGGAGCCCCTGTCACCACTGCTGCTGCAGAGCAGAAGCTGGTCAGAGGCATATTTCAGAATGCTTTGCTGGTGCAATTCACACAACGAAAAAATGTGCTGCCTTTGCCGAACATACATTTATTTAACGCTGACTTTAAACGGCTGAATGTATTATCAGGTTTCTACAAAACATAATGTGTTGCTTCTGTTCCTGTTAGAAGTGCACACAACAGAATTCCATGTTGTGTTCAGATGTTTCAAACTGAAACGCTCCTTCAACTTTACAAATGACTTTGCTCTGTACATTTTAGCTACACAGGCTTTTGGCTTTTTATAAAAGAATGAGAATTCCTCATTTTCTTGTCATGATTCAACCAGGAGGGCCTCATCCCTATCCAAGTCATGGAAGTTTGCCAACTGTGAGTCAGCTCTCATTCTCTGTGCACATATATGAATGGGACTTTTATTCAATGAACCTTGAGCTTTTCGGAAAAATATCCCTCCATGTAACTCTCTACACACATCACCTCAAATGAACCTAGAAGAGGTAGAGGTCCAAACTCCAACTTTTGTTAGAAAAAAATATATATAAAGCGACCTATCCTACATAGTACATATGCATGCAATACAACCAACTGAGTTTGTTATGTGGCCATGTGGTTTAAGGGCAATCACATAAACATGTAGAGAGGCATGGGATGTATCCATGGATATTGGCGAAATCCAAGCTGCAATATCAGAGGCTGAAAAATGAAGCCAGAGTCAGATCCACCCTCTTGTCCAAATATGGTCCCTTCTGTCTCCAAAAAACCAAGATGTCAGTGACTGGAATGCCGAACTCAAGGCTTTGAAATAGGAGTCCACAAACCAATTGTTGACTTCACTGAAGCTACATCCATCATTTATACAGTCTATGGTGACATCCTACTTAATCCATCTACAGTGCATCAAAGTGCAGGGGGAGGCACACAGGCTTGTAAGGGAGGTCTTTACCCCCCCCCCCCCCCAAAAAAAATTATTAAGTGCTATCTATGTATAGGATAGAAAGAGAACCAGCAGTGAGATACATTATGGAAGCACACAAATAAAGGATTGAAAATATTCGAGAACTTATAAAATACAGTTTTAAGAACTTAACTGAGAAATCCTTATTCATGACTCCTGGGGGAAAAAAGCACTTCGGAAGTAAAAAAAAAAAAAAAACATCCAAAGTGCTTCTCTCTTTTTTTCTGAGCTGGGTTTAATGACTTTTATGCCTTAAAAACAATGATGAATTAGTTAAATCATTCCTCCTGAGCTCAGTGATCCATTCAGAATGTTTCACCTAGTCATATTTTACCAGTGGGACACTATATCTTAATAACAATGTTTTTAGTTAAGCATGTAGTGAAATTCTGATGCTCTTCTCTTTGGTACAGACTTGTGATATGCTGACACTTTATTAACCTTATTAACCAATTTCTAACCATGACTCAAAACCTTTCCATTCCTAATTTAAGCAGTCGAACAGTGGTAGTCTAAAACCATGCTGCAGCAGTTTTGTCTCCAAACAGGCCTCTAGTGTCCCTGAACTGTAGCACTTTGCTCAAACTGACAACTTTTGAAAACACAGCACATTTGATTTAATTTGAAATACCTGGCCAGCCTCAATAACCAAAAGATACGCATCAGGACCGACAGGCTAATGTGGCGTAACCCTTTGCACCATCTAGGGAATCATGATTGAGGGTGAATCCCATACAGCCGTCGCCAACATCCTCTTTCATATCTCATCCTCTCTCACCTCTTTTACAGCGAGGCATCCAGTAAGGTCAGGGCGAGCCCGCTGATTGACATTTGGCATTTCTCTGTGTTTGCGCTGCCGCCTCTGGTATTTGGTCTTCTAATAACAAAGTCAGGTGGAGGGCAGAAGCACAGGGGGCAAAGACGTGCTGTCCTGCCTAACAAGCTAACAGGGCTTTAACACAACTCTCGTGAATGTCTGTGCAATGCAATATTAGCTGAGGTAATAGGGGATATTAAACAGAGATACCCATATGAATATGAATTGGAAAGGAAAATAGATGGGGAAAAACATGTAATGAAGCAGAATGTAATCAGTGTCCTCACCTAAGATCCATCATCTTCACGCAGGACATGTAGGCCAGACTTAATTAGTTGACATCAGAGCCCAGTGAGACTACAACATACCTCTCAGTAGCTTTCCACCTGCTTTTTAGACACTGACGCACCAGTGTGTCATTAAAACCTTTAGATGGACACAAATCAATGCTCTGCTGCTTAATGATGAATCAGGCCTCAGGATGACAATTTGGTGGTATCCCCTGGATAGTCAATTAGACCAGGCTTCAACAGCAGCACAGCCCAGTGGCTCGCATATCCAAAGGAAAGAACATCACATCAATCCATCTGCTCCTTAGAAAATATATTGCCCTAAAAACGAAAAAAAAAAAAAGCACAGCATCAATCAATATGAGGCGCTGGTATCTTGGAAGATAGATGAAGGCTTTATTACAAATCAAAACTGACGGGATAAAAAATGCACTAAATGTGTTACTGCCCATCTTTTGGGGTGCAGCAAATTAGTCAACATCAGGGAAGCATTGGCTGTCTTTTAAAAGGGGACAGTCTCCTCAAAAAGTCTTTCTAATGTCCTGAGTCTGGGTTCAGTCGTTTCTATACTTAAACATGAGCTGTTCTACTGCAACATTTAGGCAAAGTGTTTAGGGAATGAAAAAAAGAATTGTTTCATTCAGATGCTTTAAAATTGATGCCCATTTTCTCCCCGTCCGTCTCCCATAACAGATCTAAATGCATTATTGACTGCACTGTCACCAGTCCAGATGATATGGGATCTTTTTTTTTTTCTTTTGTGCTCAACTACTGTCAAATGGCGATCTCTAAAACAGTATGACACGCTTCACTCCTTTAATCCTCGGCCCCATTAAACCTCATTACAGTCTACTGCCAAATGATGTCCGATCTTTTCTGAGTCATTATGGGATAAAGGAATTAAAAGTTATTGCGAGATGTAACCCTTTAAGTGATATTCTATGTAAAATCTATCTTTTGAGTATGCCACACTAACCTTCTGAAGGCTTGAAATTTAAATTACTCAAATATTTTATGTAAGGGTCCAGTGTGTAGGATTTAGGGGGATATATTGGCAGAAATATATATAATAAGTATGTTTTTATTCATTAGAGTATAGTCACCAGTATTCAATACCTTAGAATGAGCCATTTGTATCTACCCAGCAAGCATTTTTTGGTTTAAAAAACGTCTAATAGTCGTCTACATGAAGACCTGATGTCTAGGCTAAATCACAGCTGAATTTGGGCTGTCACTGAAAATTTGGTAGACGTCTAACCATAGTCAAAGTGTAGACGTCATCAATTATACGGCTATGTAGAGACCATGTCCAAAAAATGGAGATAAACATATTTTAATTACTGTTGACTCTCCATACATGATTGAATATCATACCGCACGCCATCTGCAATGGCGAAAATTACATTTAATCAATTTCAAAATTAAATCGGCTAGATTTGGGTTACATGTAGCTAGACTAAATCAGAGCTAAATATAGCCAATACGTTTAAATCACGACTATTGCTTGCTGGGTAGGGAGCAGGTCCTTATCTATGGAGATCACCATGTTGCCCCACCATATTTCTACAGTAGCCCAGAACGGACAAACCAAATACTGGCTCTAAAAAGGGGACATTTGTGTTTTCACGTCAGCCACCATAGTTAGCAGCCCCTCCATGATGAGCAGCATTGGAAAAACAGCAATGTCTTTAATATGAAACTGCTGTATTCATTGTTTTTAATGGTTTAACTCACTGGGTCCATTTGTTTTGGAGAGGAGGACACATCTGTGGATGATTTAACTCCCGGTAAAAACCACCTAAACGGCGGGATGTAAAGTTATCAGCGAAAAAAGGTGAGCACACATTAGCAAGTGGGAGGTTAGCAGCCCATGTCCGACAGGCCAAACAGCATAGGAGAAACACTGATTTGTAACATGAAACTGCTTTATTCCGTCTTTTTACTGGTTTTAATTACCTGGTCCATTTGTTTGGAGAGGAGGAAACATCTGCGGATAATTCGGCTCCCAGGAAAGCCTCCTGAACAATGAACACTGAAGACAATCTAACCAATTTCAGATGGTTAAAATCTGGAATCCTCACTGCTTGATTCCACTAAATCCCCCTAAATCTTACACATTGGACCTTTAAGTACAATTGTCAGATAGTTGTACATTTAATTTTATGCTCTGGTTTTACATCTACCTCACTTCCGAGGAAAGTTTGAAAATTATGGTTACAAGTCATTGGGCAGATTAAGATTTTACTTACAAAACATATTAACCTCTTATAGGACGTGTTGTTATAGACAAAAATAAGGATATATAGTCTGTAAAATGAGCTCCACCTGGCCCAGCAACAACATTAAAAAATAGGTTTGCAATTTTCCTTAAAACAATTTTCACGTGCCCTCAAGCCCCAGACACACCAAACCGACTTCAGAGAACTAGCAGAGACAAAGGCCCAATGCTGCAAAGACTACAGCCAGAGGTTTCCATAAACCTCATTCAAAAATGAAACCAGAAGACCGTCTCGACACTACTTAGCCAGTTAGCACATTAACATCAAAATCCAGTGTTGAAAGAACAGAGCATATTTACCATGCACAAGTGAACAATAACACAAACCATCAATAAACATTTCTGCTGAAGAGCTTAGTGGCTAAAGAAAAATAATCTTACCCCACGTAACAAATTTATTTTGATCTCACTCCTTCTTGACTTAAGCTCTTGTTTACTTTCCTCACTTCCATTTCTCTTCTCATGTGCTGAGCTTAACTTTCAATCAGAGTGATTTCATTCACTGACAGACTCAAAGAGGGGCTATAGTGCGGGACACATCGCACTGACAAGGGCAGCAGATGCTTACTTATTGCCCATCCTTGACAAACGGCCAACAGTCAGCTTGTTGTGTCAGGGCCTGTATGCAGAAAGAGTTGTTGGTCACTGCAGATGATCCTCCTGTACATACAGGTTGTGAAAAGACCCTCCGTGATTCCAGTGTAAGAGATGAAGGACAAAATACTGAGTCATCGCTCTGTGTAAAAATGAAAAGTTCAGCAAAGCTAATGTTAGTCAGTCAAATCAAGTGAAGATCTTGGTGCAAAATTTCCTCTGTGTGTTACTGTCCCTCCACTGCAGCTCAGCAAGGAAACATTAGGCGTTATCGGACCTAGAGAACCTTTTTCATAGTTTAAACAACCCCACTGTTTTTTTGTGTCCGCACCATTAGAACAAGGAGCAATCAATCAAATGGCAGAAAACTGACAGATGGACCAACCAGCTTTACTGTGTGTCACACAGAGGTGATGTTGCCATACCAACCGCTGACTGGCTTGCATCACTTCAGTGTTCCTATAAGTGGTGCAAATGCAAACAGAAAAAAAAAAAGCCTGGAAGGAATGTAATTCTCAGGGGAGCTCTCCAGTGGACAGTACCTCTCAGGGAGTACCCAGAACTGTTTAATCCAAAACGCCTATTGTCTGGGGCAACAAGAGAACATTGTACTAAAAAGACTGTAACTTTGGAAGGAGTCCACTTGGTTTGTTTTAGTCTGCAGGAGCCTCATATCAGCTACAGGTGGATTTTCAGATGCATTTTTACACAGAACAAGGACTGTAGCTGTTGTGCTCCATCACCTACTGCCTTCAGGGACAATAGGAATGATTGCAGCAACCGATATGTGACCATTCTTTCACCACTGTCCTCCATAAAGAAAATATGAGTGTGTGGACATAAAGCTATTACTGAGGCTGGCTTCTAATGCTGGCCCAAGTTTGGTCTCTTTTTACTGCTTTTTATTTATTGCATTGTATCTTGTACGATTAGTGGTGTCTTAATGACATCTTGCATGTCTGTCTGTCAGCTTGTTGTCAGCTTAGCTCACATGCAGCCATCACACCTGCCTGTGTGTCTCCATGCCTAGATGATGATAATAGACTGTTGGCTATAAATACGCTTATTGTCCCTTTTTAAACCCTTATCCTTAGAGGGCCTTTTTACGTTGACTGAAGGTGTGTGTGTGTGTGTGTGTTTGTTTGTGTTTGTGAGGTGTTTTGAGCTGGTTTATTACTGTATCCCATGTTTTCAGCAGTTTCTCCTGAGACTGTACAAGACTTGGATTTGCCAAGATGATAATAATTGAGATTGGTTTATTTTCTACCTGTGGCACTGTAACTGAACATTAAAAGGTTAACTCCCCAACCAGACATCTAATTGAACATTTGCTGCATCTGTTTAATTGCTCACATGTGATAATTAGGCTACACAGTTCACTATATTTTATTTCCTGCTCATTCCCAAAAGGCTTTTTTTCATTTTTAACCAATTAATTAGTCGTTGTTGTTGCACAAGCAAAAGGGACTTAATACACCACTAATCTACCAGTGGGTCCATTTAATTAAGCAATGTAGGCATGTGTAATAAATTAATATATGACAGCAGGTCTGGCCCTTACACAGCTGACTTTAAAACTGTTCAGTTTGGTCCTGATGGATGAAAGAAACTGCTGATCTGGCCTGAAGGGATCGCTGAATGACATATTGCTGCTTGTAAACCCAAATTTTGGCTGTTTTCTCAGCTTGAGGTTTATGAAGAATAGTGCACTCATATACACACAGATGTACACGTCTTAATTTTGACACGATTACCAGCACGGCTGGTGTTGTTTCCACCTCGTGAGCCTCTGTGTGTCATCATGGCAAAATGTGGTCCTGGTGACACCTGTTGCAGTAGGAACTACCACACTGTAGCTGACTTTAATCCTGCACTCATTCCTACTAGTAGCAACTGAAAACTAGCGAATGGGAAGTAAAGTGAACTTTACATACACGGTCCTTGATAATTAGCCTACTTTTAATGTTCCTTATTTCCAGCTGTTTGGCTGGTTTTTGTTTGACTTGTAGTGGGATTGTGAAAAAATGTAGCCCATTCATTTGTTAAAGTTTCCCCCCAAGAACTGGTAATGTCATCCAACATTAAAGGCAGAGACGTCATGTTACTGAAATGCAAGATGCTGCTTATTAAGTGTGCAACAGATCAAGCAGGTAAACTAAATTCTGAAGAGGATAGTGTTGTACCAATTAGGAGCTACTGTGTTTGATGTCCCTGTATCCATCACTGCAGGAGTCGTCGAAGGATTATATTACTGATTGTGATACATTAAGTTAAACCAAAAAACCTTTAACTCTATGTATCTCTCTCTATGTTTATTTGTCTGTTTAGAAAGCGGACGACCGAGAGAAGAGGCAGGAAGCCCACCGTTTCCATTTCGATGCCATGTGAAGAAAGAAAACTGCATCGTGGGAAAACATCCTTTCCTGTGCTCCTCCTCCTCACCCTCCTTCTTCCCCCTTCACACACACACACTTTCACTCAGTCTCATTTCAAGGGCCAATAAATGGATCCTCATTTGCCCTAAAACGTTTCTTTTTGATATTTTTCAGTCCTTCAGTCAGATGTGAAAAATTTATGTTCCTTTTCATTTATTCATTCCAGTGATAGATGTACAGGAGCTGCAACAAGGCCATGGAGACACGCAGAAATCCTAATGGAGATCACTCACAAGTTTAAAGCAGGGATTTCTTTGGAGTGGCTGTAGTCAGCTACATGATCATCTGTGGTGTTATGAGAGTATATCATTTTTGACAGAATGACACAGATTTCTGTTGAATCGCCAACAAGTTACTCCAATATCATAAACTGTTTGTTTTTACACTGGAAGGGAAGCACCTTTGACTCCGGGTGTTAAATGTGTCATTTTACTTGAAATCCATGTGTGTTACTGTCAAATGTCTTCGTCCGGCTGAATAACCTCTGTCTTTTTTATTTGACTGATAAAGTAAAGAAATTCCTTAGCTTTTATCACCTGTGAAATGAAACTGAATGGTATTCTGTGATATCAGTCTCAGTCTTGCAACTGTAGCAGGAGCTGGTGCAAAGTGAACAAAAGCGGACACATGCAACATCATGAGTCTGTGTAACATTTTTCTGTTACCAATCTCACCAAAATGATGAATTGCCTACAGGTTGGCTGAGTGCAAATTCGTCTTTTTCCCAGTTGATCGTATCACGGTGCATCATGAGAGTGCCAAAAAAGAGTTTCTATGTTGCATCCTGCAAATTTTGAATGCTACTGGCTCAGCAAAATAGTCTAATAACCTTTTAATTTTGAACCGCTGAATAATGGCACAGTTTACTCCAGCTTGTTTCTACATGTAGTTTTAATTTTTGTTTTCTTTTTAAATTAATCCGGCCAAGCTCTTTGGTGTGTTTAGGTATTTATTTCACAAAACTGAGCTTATGCCTTTCCAAGGGGTTTGCACTTTTTAACTCATGATTAACTCTGGGCGTGTGTAATTTATTTTGTTTTGTAAATTTGATTTGCAAATGAATGTTCAAGCTACTAAATGTGTTTACTTACCGAGGTTGAGAATAAAGATGTGCTTGCGAAATTCAACTCTATGTTGCTTAATTTGTGTATTATTAGTCTTCATGTCTTTTTAATGTTGCATTCTGCTTTAAGCTGCTCGTGAAATAAATAGCTGGACGTTAGGTCCCAAACCAGTTATTCACCACTTATAAGAATTCTTCCCCTGAAAATAATTTAAGGAAACATCCGCTGTTTATTTTGTTGCTGTGAAGCTAGGGGGAAATTTACACTGAAAATAATCATCTTTACATGTGCTCATTATCTGAATGTGTTGTGAGTTGAAGCAGCAGTGAAATTAAACTGCCTTTAATTTTCCTGAGGACCCCTGGAGGCCTCTTTGAGCACCCCTCTGGGCCCGGCACCCCACTTGAGGAGCCACCCTGCTAAATAATGCAAGGAGAGAATAAACCTTCCCTGCATGGCAAATGAGGGTAAGATTGTCTCAAGCTTGGTAGCCTTTAAGCAGATCACAACTGATGCAAACAGTACTGATAGTCAATATCTCTGTGTGTGTGTGTGTGTGTGTGTGTGTGTGTGTGTGTGTGTGTGTGTGTGTGTGTGTGAGACTGGGAGGGAGACAGAGAGAGAGCGCAAGGAGTAGGTGGTGCACGCTACACGCTGTGTTAAGTTTTAAAAGGAGAGCTAGAATAAAACCGGAAACAAGGTGACTTAGCCTCAAAATTAAAAGCATGGACAGAAAAGTGTTGGGATGCCCCGAAGAGTTGTCATTAATACAGTCATTACTAATATTTCAAAACCATGCAGGCAAAAAGTAATTTGTTTGGATTTTTATATTCCCTTTAACATAATCAAGCACCATGTGTTTACCTCACACATAAAGGCCTACTCTTTGTTTTCCAATGAAGAATATTCAGCTTTTACCTTTGAACATTAAACACATCTCTTTATTTGCCTCTTGACCATTTTCCCCAGCACTACCAACCAGTCATACTTAGATAATGCATCCCCTAATAATTAACCTATAGCCCTGACAAGTGTTCATAAAAAAGGGTAGTAGGCCTAGTGCATTTATTTGAGGAAAAGGCCTTGTTTTTTAGAATTACCACATTTTTTTCACAGAATCAAGAGAAAAGTTGGGTTTTTTGTTATTTAAGAGATAAGAATTTGAAATTTACGTTACGTTTTTCCTGAGTTAAGAGATTATTATAGCGTTATTTCAGAAAAAACGGCAAAAAAGAACCCATGACAACTTCTCATAATTTTGGGAAACTGGCATGTTTAGGCTATTTAAAAAAAAAAAAAAAAGCAGACCATAATTCGTGTTCTCAACGTTCAGGTACATTTTATTTATTTTTGTTAGATTTTATTTTTAGTGGCAACAAGTTCGCCAGTGGTTTTATTTTGAAAGACACGACCGGAAACCTATTTTCTTCATTGTGCCTACCTTGATGATGCTCATGACAAGCCACTCATTGATGTAAGCAGCGCCCACGGCTTAAATGAGCCTCGTTCAGGAGCATTTCTTAGTTCAGACACGGGCGGAGAGCAGACAGAGACGGACTCTCCTCCTCCGTACTCTTTCGCCATCTCTTTCTCTCTCTCTCTCTCCATCTCTCTCTCTCTCTCTCTCTCTCTCTCTCCATCCATCACCCATCCATATGCGTCTTTTGGATACCTACCTCTCCTAGAGCGCGTCAGCCTGCCTGGATCAGTCCATCCTCCACATGTCATCTCCACTGTAGTCCCGCTGGACGCTGTCCTCATGATGCCTGGCTGAAAGGCTCTTAGCAGTGTGTTCATCCTCCAGCCAAACGCAGCGGGATCGCCCACTGAAGAAGAGCTTGGTGCTGCTTTCCTCCTTGGAGCGCGGCTCTGCGTAATGGATTTACGGTTGACGGAGAAAAGTTGGATTTTGTGAAGAGCCGCCGTGGAGCCCTAAAATGGACAGAATAGGAGGGCGTTTTTAGAAAGGTGCTTTTGGGTTGGAATCACACCGTGAGAGGAAATGCACAGAGGTGAGTTGGATACGAGCTGCCCGAGAATCCGTGATGCGCGTCAAGGTCCAGTGCCTTGGGCAGAAAGAATCGACAGTTTATTTTAAGCATGGATAAAATGCATTTACCTCGTTACCTTTTCTCATTGTGTAGCACAGTGGATGTTTCATTTGCAGGTGATGGTAGATTTCAACACCTCCACAGAAATTAGGGTGGCATGAAATTCTAAAACACTATGCATCAGCTTCAGAACAAATTAAAACCACCTCATACTGTTATGCATTTCTTCTAAAATGAGATCGCTAAAGCAAATTACAGGTAAAAAACAAATGCAATCAGACACACAATCTCTCCACAGCTCTCTGCTACACCGTCTCTTTCTGTCTGGTTTATTTGTCTTGTGCATCAACTTGCCCTCCTGTGACTGTTTAAATCTTATTGTTTTATTGCCCATATCACTTATACACATCGCCATTAACCACTGACTGCTTTATGCAAGTTCCAGCATCTGTTGATCTGCTTCCCATTTTCTAAGATTCAGCAAAAGCCACGCAGGTTCTTCTGAGTTTGGTGTGAGCCTGGTCAGTGTGCACAGAAACTAAAACAGCAAACACCAAATGTTTCCTAAACGTGTCATTAATACTCCTTGTAGGTTTTAATATTTCATCAAATTAAGATGATCCATTATTTTTAATGTAATGCACATTTACCATCTGAGCGTAAGAGGGAACAGAGGTTTAGCAGCCGGTTTGGGCACTGCGAGGTGTGCCTCTCTCCATACAGCCTACGTGAGTGCAATCTGATTGTGATTCATAATTATAACGGACAGCAAAGGTTAAATGCTATGTGAAATCTATCAGGGAGCATTGCTCCAATAAGCGGACAGTTTGACTGTCTGCATGTATCTCACTGACATTAAAACATATTGTCTGTCACATATAGCCTACAATGTCCCTATGAATGTAGGTGCCATCATTTTAAGTTATTATTATAAATAAAATAGTCCCCAGCTCGTATTACTCCAAACTATTCACAACTATGGTGCTACAATCGCCCTCCATGGCGAGTAAAGCTCTCCTCTCCCAAGTTCAGAGCCAGACACTGACGCCCGTTGTCGTGTGTGCGCGTGCTGCTGCTCTAGTGACTCCCGCTCCAGCCACTGTCTCGCGCCATCAACACCTGAGGCACGCGCCGCAGCACACGGCTGCAACACCTCTTGATGTGTTCAGTGAAGCGCTCCTGATGCTTTGGTGCGGGCGGTTTACTGCGGCTCGGTGCGGAGCTGTGTGATTGAACAGGTAAATATTTGTAAACGGTGTGGTCGTAGGCCACTAGCTACTGTTCAACGGCAGAGTTAAATGTTAACATGTATTCAACATGGCTTAGTTCATAGCTTTATATATAATGTAATTAGCTGTAAAGTGGCCACAGATTAAGTCTACCTGCTGGAGAGGCTACCACAATGGCGTCATTCTTCTTTTTGACTGTAAGGGAACATGACGATACATAACTTCATCTTTATTTGAAGCTTTACCAGCCCATTAGCTGTAGGCTACTGGTACTCTTACCTTGCCTCCTTAAGTGTTAGCTAACTTAGGTGTACTGTCTGGTAGCCATTTGTAGCTGCGTGGTACATCCTTGTAATTGACGTCATACAGGCCTAATTAAGGCCATGGTTCCTTACTGGGACAGGATAGCCTACAGCCAAATCTCACATTATCAGCTCTAATATTATTTCCAATCCATCTTTAGGCCTGTGTTACAGAAGGCAGTGGTGGCCTCCTCTGTTTTTTGTAATGTAAAAGCAGATTACAGCCTTAACTTGGCTTGTAAGCCGAAGTGAGAAGTGATGTAAAAATGAAATGACATGACCTAGAATCGCTGGGTTCAACCCGCGGTATTTTTTTTCTCTCTCGTTATTTAAAATGTCCAGAGGTCAGACAAAACTTCTCTCAGTGGGATGTTACAGTGCCTTCAAATGTCGGGCTTTTTTTAAGAGATAGCTGCACATGAATGACCCAACCTTCAGTATATGCTGACCCTCTTTATAGTGGACTTCAAAGGAGTGGAAAACAGATAGTCAAGAGTGATGCCCATTGAATGACATTCGTTGTAAACTTGTGTTTGTTTGTGCTTTGAAACATCCATCATCCGTTTTTATACACATTAACAAGTTGTTCTCTTAGTGTTGAAGTGACAATGCCTCTATTTAGCATGTGATTTATTTATAACAATACAAATGATGTTACAAACGCCTGCATAAATTATGCAATTTTTGCCTAATATGTTAATTTAAATATTTATATGCTTGATACACAGTTCTGCCGCTGCAGCTCATGGCAGCTCTCTGGTTTATAACTCAACAACCTTTGTCCAAAACAATGTTTCCTGTACAGTTTGATTTGTTAATATTTCCAACCAAATGCATTTGAAGGGAAGACATCATAGCTCCGTGTTCCTGCTTTCTATAAGATTTAATGACTGGCTTATATTTAAGCCTCAATGAGAGCCTATAGTATCACTCTGCTATGTGGTGCTTGAGTTTGGGTGGTCTGTTCTCTGTACTCCCACCTACAATTCTTTAATGCAAGATAATGGAGATAGAAGTAATGAGGAGCCTGGAGCCTTGGGGCCGTGTGTGTGTGTGTGTGTGTGTGTGTGTGTGTGTGTGTGTGTGTGTGTGTCCATTCAAACATGCATGGTCATTGGTGTGGTGAGGTTCACCATGCACTACTCTTCCTCCTCTTTATCAAACACCCACCCCTACATCTCTCTCTTTCCTCCTCTCCCCATCTCCATCTCCCTCTTCCATCCTTCCTTCCTGGGTGCCATTATGCAACATGCCAGGCTCACGCCCGCTCTCTAATTCGATGTGAGCGGGCCAACCTATTATGAACTCAGTAGGGATCAGGTCTATAGTGGCTTATCAGAGCAAGACAGTGTCAGAAGCTGCAACATGCTCGCGCTCAGTGCAGATATCATTGTAATAAAACATATTTCACCTATTGTCTGTAGTCATCCTCTGCCCAAATGACTCTCTCCTCATCAGCACTGTAAGCCTCGCAGCCTGTAATCCTGTTTTTTCTGCTAATGCGTTATGTTCCTGGTGCCTAGAGGCTGCAGATTAGTAGGTTAGAGTCTCATGGATTGGATGAGAGTTGATGGTTTAAAACTGTCTTTAATTAACTACTACTTGCTGCTCCTGCTACTACTGACATAACTATTATTACTGCTAGCCTTTTCCCATGGCACAGCTGCTGTTCTAATGGTGTGACTAACTCAAATAATTCTGCTATATGGGCCTATAGTAGTAGTAGTAGTATTTCATCTGCATGTACTTATTCTTAGTGCCACCAGAGGTAGTAATTGTGTCAGTTGTGACTAACATATTGCAAGTGTCTCTACAGGTGTAACCATTGTACATGTATTATTTTACAGCAACTATTATATTACACTATATGACTCATCCAAGAATATTTTACCATTGCTGCTGCTGAAGTTAACAAAGCTACCTTAAACCACTCTGACCCTACACTTTAACCCTACTCAGTATGCATCAGCGTACTTCTACAACAATTAATTAATTAACCAATAAAATAAAGGCAGCTTAATCGAGAGTGAAAATAATGATTAGTCGTAGACTCGTTTCAGTGTAACATGTACTGGACTATCGACTCTGTGTATCTGAAACGGTGCCAATACTCATTTTCCTAAGTATCCATACTATTGATACAACTTTCTCGCCCTCTCCTCTCTCCAACAGTGAACTGACAAATACACCGCTGCAGTGCCCCCACAGCTCCACCTCCTCTCACTCCCTCACACTGCTGTCTTCTCATCACTTGTCTCATTTGCCACTCTCCTTTTTTGCAGCATGTTTTGTTAACGTGCACTTTATTGACAGTCTCAGAGGCTTTTGAACATGTGCACTACTGCAAAAAAAACTATTGTTTTCATTAGTGTAAAAAAGTTTTAATTACTGTTAATGATTAATGCAGTTATTCTACTGTTCTCTGCTACTGACCAAGAAAGGGGAAGTCATCTTCATGTCATAGCCTTGTTATATTTATCTTTTAACAAAAATTTGAATTTGTATGCCCTCAGTGTTAATTGTTTCCCTGATAAAAATGCATAATTTGTCATGGAGACGAACCTGCATTTGCATTTACTTCTTAAACAGCAGTGGAAGAATGATGATGAATAACACTGGTTACATTAACACAACTGAACCATATAATATATATAGGCTTACGACATCCCATCTATCCCCAGTCTGAAGTTAAAATGTTCACTTCAGTAACTGCAGCCTTGTAGCGCCATCATTTACAAGATGATTTATCACTGAATGCCTCTGCGGTATTTTCCAAGCATTGCCCTTTCATGAAAGCTTTGTATTGACAATGATGTGATTATATCCCGAACTTACACCAGTATTATGAGAGCATGGCTTCATTGATATATACTTCATTGTTATCTTTTCCTTCACAGCTCTCCTCTTCCTTTCTCAGCAATTCATCTTATACATTTAACAATCCAATCAGGGATTAACTTAAAAAATTGTATTGATCTATATTTTATTTGCTATTCATCAAGGTCAGGTTAAATTAATACTGCAGCTTATCACATGCACTTGTTCTCTGGGTGTTTAGGGGTTTCCATGTTTTCATTGTAGAACACATAGATATAAATTAAGTATTGTGTCACTAATGTGTCATATCTCTGTTTTGCAGCGTGGATACTCTTCTTTCTAATAGAAGAGGGTTTCGCTCTGGCACAGAGGACTAAAGGTAAGCTTGCGCTGATATCCATCAGCACTGTTTTAGTCTGAAATAAGCAGAATTATCTCGTCTTGTATCATAGGGCAAAATGGTTCTTTTCTTAATTCTGTCCTGCCTTTCCTCCCTCTTTATTCCCTGCCTGCTATTTCCTTTCCTCGCACCAACAATCCTTCCACTCTCCCTGCCTTCCAATCGTTCCCTCATTGATCCCCTGACTCAATAACCCATCTGTTCGTCTGTTCTCTGCCTTTCTGCTTCAAGATTCCCCAAGTGATCATGGCGGCCAGAGCCCTAACCAGAACGAGTGTGGTACGTGGGTCCGCAACATCAATGGCGGGGTGTTCACATCGCCAAACTACCCCAACACCTACCCGCCCAACAAGGAGTGTGTTTATATCCTGGAAGGTAAAGCAGGGTCCTTTTCCATTGGAACACTTCATCTTGTGCTCAGTCGCTGTTGTCATCAGAACAGCTGACACAGTTTCCCGCCTTTCAGCATATTGCCTCCTTCAGTGAATGTCATTAGTCTGACTGACATTGTTTTATATAACCTCGCCCCTATCTGATTTTCTGTTCCTTCGCTGGCGGGCAGTCAGCCTGACATTTTTCGAATGAGCCATCCTGAGTTTGTTTCGCCCTACAGATATAACCCTTTGAAAATGATGGAGAGTGGCGCATTGTGGGTAGCCCCTGACTTTTGGCCTAATCAGAGTAGTGCTGTGTTCATCTCTATTGGCAGGGTGTGCCAGAAGACTGCACTATTGAATGGAACATTTAAAAACATGAACATCTGCTCTACAACTTACCTTCAGTGGCATATCACTGAACTGCAAGTGTCCTTGTCAACACTTTAGTGTTTACCAGAAATATCACATCCATCAGTAATTTGGTGGCCTGCCGCACGGGAGGCATAATGGAAGTAGCATCATTAGCCACTATATGAGATAAGGTCTGGGATGTTAGTTGATGTGTTTTCATACTAAATTGATGAACTGTTTGTCCATTGAGTTGAAGTACAGCCTTTCATGAGATGTATGCCTGGTACTTTCCTTGCTGTGGTGGGGAAGAGATTTTTTCTTTTCACATGGCTCAAGGGCTCCCCCTGTGGACAAGTGAAGCCCAGACCTATTGTTGATGAATAAGCTGAGGCTCTATCACAGGCAGGCTACTGGTGTTTGCAGTAGTACATCATCACAGTGGGCCTGAGTAGAGACAGATGGAACCTATCATTTTATGTTATTTGGTCTTCAGAATCACCTTTATCAGCCAAGTGTGTGTACACATTCAAGGAAACTGACTTGTTTGTTTGTTTCATTTCTTTTGTGCACTTACACAAAAACAGGCATAACATGTAGGTACAAGGACAATAAAGCTGGGCAAACAAAGGTAAATAATAACTATTAGGTACAAAGTATGTGACAGAATAGGTGTTTATATGACTATATAAATAGGAAGCACCAATGACTGACAATACACATACAATACACAATGCGCTTTGGGGTTGCATTTTTGATGTATGAAAGGCGCTATATAAATAAAGTTTGAGTGATTGATTGAATGTAAGTCAAGTGTTCTGCAGGTTGTAAGCTATACACATAGTGCAAAGACATGAACACTGAAAGGATATACATGGACTGGATCGTTTGGTACGGTATGTGCATGCATACATGTTTATATACTGTACATGCAGCATGCAGGATTTTTATGGACAATGACAGATGATATGTACAGTAAAATTATAATCTATAATAACCATAGTAATAATATTCTTGAATGGCTTTAGTCATATTCATATTCAAGCTCTAGTGTTCTGCTTCTCATAGAAACAGAGAGATGCTTGTGTTTGGCACAAGTGCTAATCAGATAGCTTTGTAATCATAATTTGTGGTTAGTGAGACTCATTGATTATGTCATGTCCCCCAGTTCATCAGCTCAATAGATGGATTGATTGTAGTTTCTGTAGTCTTTCTGTATCAAGCTGTGTCATGTGTGTGGCAGTGCGTATAGAGAGAATGAGACTCAACG
Organism: Epinephelus fuscoguttatus; assembly: GCF_011397635.1. NCBI lineage: Eukaryota > Metazoa > Chordata > Actinopteri > Perciformes > Serranidae > Epinephelus > Epinephelus fuscoguttatus. Next base: position 11,653,952 of record NC_064753.1, read on the forward strand.
CACCAGGGAATGAACACACAGATAGCAGGAAGTGCAGGCATACAAGCTGCTCATTCGAGCAGAGAGGCAGAACGCACAGGCTCAAATTCAAAGACAAGAAGAGAGACACAAATTCAGTTGCACACTGTACCATACACATGTACCGCCCTTGACATGGCTCTTTTTTCTCTAATGAGGCATGCTTGCCTTCTCCATGCCACAGATGATTCAGCGCCCCACCTCCCACCCTCACCATCTTTATTTAGTATGATTCATCTCCCAAGGCAGGCATGAATTGCCCTTGTTGAATACTTCCTCTGTGTATGTGGGGGGTAATGTTGTTCGAGAGCTCTGTCCATTCAGTATATAGACGTACTGTGGATTTGCATGACAGGTGAACTTGTGAACTACAGTTGATGCTGTGGTTGCAATGTTCTGGATTCACTGACTCAGAGATAGCGATGCTCACATGTCAGACTGTGTCTCTGTTTCCGTGTCTATGTCTGTGTGCTTTGTGGATGCAGCTGTGTGATTCATGCTTGTATGTGTGAATATGTGTTTGTTATCTGTAAAGAAAATGAGAGTGAGTGTTTAGCATGTTCTGTTCTTTCATGCTTTATGCATGCATAGTTCCTAGATGCAGTGCTTAAAATGCTGTCAACCACAACTGGAAAGCACAAACCAAAGCATAAACATGTGTGGGTGATCTAATTAGGTTTAACATCTATGTTAATCGGTGTAATTTTTATTTGTGCTGTTTTGAGGGAGCATCAAGGCAGATTCTTACTCGGAAGTTAAAAGGGAACAACGCCCATTTTTAAAATTCATACATGTTATTCCTAAGGTCTAAGACAGCCCAAAAATATTAGTTAACATGAACATCTTTATCCCAAATCCAAAAGCTAGAGTGCTAAAACTCAAATTTGCGATGTCATAAGGTATAAAGTCTGCAGCTGCTCCACTGACAATGAATTAGAAAAGATGTTCTAGGTGACACTAAGAGCACCCATGAGGATGCTCTGAGTATATGGGTACATTTTCTGTTTTAGGACTGAGAACACTACAATAGAATAAAGCGCATTTGGGTAAAAAAGAAAACAAACATCCTGTGGCTCCACAAAAGCAGGCTCCCATTCATCGTCTATGGAGCAGCTCCAGACTTTATTCTTGATTACATCACAATATTTTGACTCACTTCTCCGGTTTCTGGCTTTAAGAGGGAGCAGATCATGTTCACAAATGTTGAACTTTTCTGGCCATAGAAATATTATATTGGAATTAGGTGGTGTTCCCCTTTAAAGCAGAACAGGTGCTTCACTGGGTTCATCCAGTTTATCCAACACACAGAACATATGAAGTACATGTAAGTGGGGCAAGTGTCCCTTGTGCTCACAATGGTCATTAGTCACAGCCTGTGAAAAGACATAACATTCTCCTTCCTTTATATTAATACTTGTTAACTCAGTGCTTTTCTTCAGCAGTGCATGCTCCCTCATAAGCAAATATTCCTTTATCATTATGGTTTTTTCCATAAATGTCCTGTCATGTCTAATTATAGCTGTAAGGAATACTTACACATAGTAAAAGTCAGCTATGTCTGAATGACAAAAAGCCATGATTTTAACAGATAGATACGGCCAGCAATGTTACATATTTCATGTCTGAAAAGGAGCTTTACTTACCTTCAGTACCCTTCAGATCAGACTTAGCCAACTTCTAAAAAGTTTGCACTCCACACAGTCGGCTGAGGGGTTAGAAGTAACAGCTGATAAACTCAACTTCAAAATCCAGATTAACTCATATTTGACTCTACTTTGTGCTTTAGAATACCATCCAGATTTTCCTTTGTCCCCCAAAAGCTAGATTTAATTTTATTCCTGTTGTGGATTTACCCCTTTTGTTTCCTTTCTCTCCCTACTCCCTTCACCAAAGCTCTGCCTAGACAAAGGATTCAGCTGGCTTTTGATAAGAATTACTACATCGAGCCATCATTCGAGTGCCGCTTCGATCACATCGAAATCCGTGACGGGCCATTTGGGTTCTCGCCGCTCATTGATCGCTTCTGTGGGGGAAAGAACCCAGGCCTGGTTACATCGACAGGACGTTTCATGTGGATCAAGTTCACCAGCGATGAGGAGCTGGAAGGCCTTGGCTTCCGCATTAAGTACACCTTCATTGCAGGTAAGGGCACCCAGACTGTATGCAGTTCATGTAATTCCACAGTGCACCCTCAGAGAATGTGATCTCACTGTGAAAAAACATTTTTTCTTGTTTGTGTTGATTAACAATGAAAGATTACTTAACATAGGCTAGCTGGACATCCACAGGTTGCCCATCCAACATCACAGCCTTCTCTCTTCACTTTTCTTGCTCTACAGCAGACACGCTCAACATCAGAGCCTCCTGAATCTCAACCCAATATACCTAGAAATCAGTTTCTCCCATCAGGCAACAGATATTAGCTTCAAACAGACCCCTTTCTGCTTTATCTGGCCTGCCTTAATGGGATCTTATCTTGTGTTCTCTGCTTACCCATTTCTGCTGTGTGGATTGAGAGTAATGTGCCTCCCAAATCTTATCATTTCAGACCCTGATTTCCATCTGCACGTGGGTGGACTGCTAAACCCCATCCCAGGTAAGCTCTTCAGCATTTCGCCGATTTGTGTTCGATCCTTTTTGAAGAGCTCCTCGGTGCTCAGAAGCTTACCCGAGGCAATCTCTGCCTCTGACATGAATGCTGAACGTGCAAATGTACCTTGACAAGCACACAATTGTATATGAAGTGGAAGGATGTACAGACACACACATGCACAAACTGAAACACATGAAGGAACACACACCTCTTTTATCCCGCTCTCTCCTCCATCTCTTTCTGCCTTTGTTCCCTTTTATTGTCCTTTGTCCTAATCCGCTGTGCTCACTTCAATTCCACCTTAAATCCTTTACTTCTTTAAATAAAATCCTTCATCTGTCCTTCTGTCTGTCACACTCTTCTTCTCATCCTACCCCTCTTCCTCTTTATCTTGTTTTCTTCTCCCTCTCTGTTTCTCCACTCTTCCCTCTGTCTTGCTTCTCTCACATGCCTCTATGTGACCCCTTTCTCACCTTCCCTGTCTTTTATCTTCCTCTCTCTTTCTTTACCTTTCTTCTTACCTCTGCTGCACATTTCCTCTGTCTCTGTACAGACTGTCAGTTTGAAATAGGCGGATGGGATGGGATTATTCGCTCCAGTCAGGTGGAGGAGGAAGAGAGAGTGAAGCCAGGTGATGCACTGGACTGTATCTGGACCATCAGAGCTCCTCCTCAGTCCAAGGTCAGTACAACGGACCAGATTAGTCATCAGAAATCATGGGATGCATTGCTTTGATCGGATTTTTCAACACGTTTGGTTCCTTTAAAATTATACGATTTAAAATAGCTACCATTGAGTCTCTGCTTCTGTTTGAATGAATCGTATTCAAAGCCATTTTAAAATATCTGCCACATGCACATCTTTATGTACTTAAAGTAGTTATATATGTAAACATCCTGACATCTCACAACATATTGAAGTATTCAAAGTATTATTAATCTCATCTCTTCGGAATATTTGTTTAAGACACTAGCTGCACTGGAAGACTGAAGAATATTAGAGGCAAATTTTACATCTGAATCATCAGCAACATTACTCTGAGTTATGTCCTACTATTTCACTACCCTTGAAGGCACTGACTTATTTTGCTGCACATCCCTCTGACTGCATTTGATAAGCTGAATGTTTATTTCAGTCAAAGCACTAATGTTTTCTAATTATTGTAATCAGTGTAAATGGTGAAAAACGGCATGGAGTTGCTTTTTTAAAAAAAAAAAAAAAAACTCTAAGCAGGACCACATTACAAGTAATACAAAATCTCATCTGGCTGGTGACTCATGCAATTTATCCCAGAATAGATATGATTAGTCGTTGACAAAAAAAGAAATCTGATGAGGAATCATTTAGAAATTTACCATGATGTCTTGCAGTGTAAACACAGTTGAATTGGGGTGATGCTCTGAATATAAACAGAAACAACTCAGAACTTCTGAAGGGTTGTGGAGTCAACTCTAAAATCCCCCAATGTACTATCATTCTGTTGAGCATGTTCCCCTCTCTGTTGGTAGATTTGCTCTGGCACTTCACCTTGACAGTGTTCTCTATTTTTTTTTTCTCGCTTGCTGTAATAGCAAATGTAATGTCAGTGTATGTTTCAATGGAAAATTCCAGTATCAACATACGCGGTGGATTTGGTTGTCAGTGGTTTTCCTGATTTACATGTTTTGTATGAATGCATATAGCTGCATACAGCTGTGTTCTTCTGTCATTGAAAGCAGATCTGTCAGTGGTCTTGTATGTATTATGATCTTGATTTAATACATAATGCGTATTTGAGCAGTGCAAATACACAGAGAGGCAACATAGGAAAAAAGCAATGCAGGCAAATTTTATTTATAAAATACGGCCCTAGAGATTCATAAGCGCATTTTCAAGCCAAGAGTGAAAGCCAAGAATTGTGTTCTCATAAGTTCTGATATTTATGAGTGGATATCCAAAACCCTGTTGAAATTACATCCATAATTTGCTTAGCCTTGATTCATTGCTGCTGTGTTTCTCCCTCATGACTAAATGAGTCATCAGCACGCTCCTATGCTACTCACTTGCCACAATATACTGACACACAGAAAATTCATGCATATCTAATTAGGTATAAAACTGCAGATGTACACATGCAGTCACAAATTACATAATATACTGTCACATAGAGCACTGTAAGCAATCACCCAAACACATTATACACTTATATGTTTACGAAGTAAAATTAAATGCACAAGTAAACATTCATGCATGGCTCACACATATGCTCTACCTAACTTCTCTCACACACACATAAGTCTCCACGGTCATTTTCATTTCTACATGTGCTGTGTGAGGCAGCAGTGAAGAGGATCTGAATTTAGCAACAGCACTGAGTTGCCTAGTCAGATATTAGCCCAACGAAGCAGAAGGAACAGAGCAGCACACTCAGCAGCAGTATAAGAGCAGCTACTTAACTGCTGCATGTTTACAGGTGCGTGTGTGCTAAATGTGCCAAAGTTTCATCTAAGTTGTCTCCCTGTGGCCAAGCTGTTATCATGTAATTACTGCTGACTTATTCAAACAATTTAAAGACATTATTTTGTAATAACTTTGCAGGTTGAAGCGTTACACTACGATATGTTCGGGCTAACTAATGTGCAAATGAGAGGCTGCTGTTGAAGCAGGTGGCTGGACAAGTGGACAAACCACAGGCTCTGTCATTTTTAACAGGTGACACTTTTACATGTCACAGCAGGAAAAGCACAGGTTTAAATAATAAAATGAAAGATGGCGAATGGCGGATTCCATTCAGCTGCGTCAGTTTCAGGGTCTTGTTAATGTGCACTGTCAAACTGTCATCACGACTTACTGGGACACAATAGAGCTGAGCTGTCATTAATGTTATTAGTACCACCTGTGCCTTTTCTATACTAAGACCAGTCAAAATGTCTGCTGAGAAAGAGGTATGTGTAAACACAGGACTCAGGCACAAACTCAAGTTATTTTGAATAGACCTTTTTACAGCGGACCTTGTGATGGTAAGAAAAGCAGAGGTGTAACTACTAACATTAATAACAACACAGTAGGTTTAGGTGAGCCAGTTCCAGAGTTCTATTGAACATGCTCACTGACTGGAATGGCTTATCTTTAATGTTTTATGTGGACCTGTGAGAAAGAAGGAGTTTTTTTCTTTGCCTGAATTTGGAGGACACACTGTTGTATTTTGGGGGGTAATTCCTACATTTTCCAGCTCACCGAGAAAGATGTTCCCTGGCTCTGTATTTGCTTAATATGACATGGATGAGGTAAGGGGACTAAATCATGATTCAGAGTGATGACATTGTACTGGCACACATCTATATCTAAATATAGTTACTCTTTCTGTTTAGAGAACAGTTCCAAAATTAATTGCAGCCCAAGAAATTAGAAAACTATTATAGAATATATTACAAGAATGAATTAACTGGGGGGGGGTATCATGAGTCATGAGTATCATGAGTATCATGAAATTTTACCTGACATTCCCACTGGCATTTACTGCTTTGTTAGCTGTTTGACCACAGCTTCTGACTTTAGAAACATCCGAGCACACCACTAGTTTAACACTTTGAGGCCAGACTCTCTCATGTGGGGAGGATATGCAGGTTCCGCTCACTGACCTTTAGTCCCAGAGGCATTCTCTGAATTGAGACACATTAGAGAAAAAAGGGGATGAGGGGGAGAGCAGGCAGCAACATAACACATATTTTCAAAGACTGACTTTTTCTAAGTAGCCAGTTATTCATATATGAATGATACATGCTTGATCTTTTCTATTTATTATCTGTGTCTGGGCATTTTTGCTTTACTGCTTTAATGCAGCGTAATATTTTTTCATGTATTTGCCTTCATTAAGAATTCAGTTGCTGATTATGGTAAGACAGCTGTGAGGTGAAACTAAGTATTGTTGTGGAGGTCTGGTGCTCATTCGCCTCCACGTTGATTTGCATCTTTTGTCTATCTGCAGATCTACCTGCGCTTCATGGAGTACCAGATGGAACACTCTAATGAGTGCAAGAAGAACTTTGTGGCTGTGTACGATGGCAGCAGCGCCATCGAGAATCTCAAGGCCAAGTTCTGTAGCACCGTGGCCAATGATGTGATGCTGGATAACGGTGTGGGAGTCGTGCGAATGTGGGCTGATGAAAAGAGCCGACTCAGCCGATTCCGCATGCTCTTCACTTCATTTGTCGACCGTGAGTACAAGTCTTCTTGACATCATACTTCAGCCTTGACCCTGTTTTTCTACTTTGTTCCACCAATATGCCTGGAGGGGATGGGATTGTGCTTTTGGTCGTCGTGTGTGTGTGTGTGTGTGTGTGTGTGTGTGTGTGTGTGTGTGTGTGTATTTGTTTGTCCACAACTAATCTCACACACTACTGGACCAATCAACCTAATATTTTGTGTGCACATTTATGACTGTGTGCTCAAGGACCTCTCCTGGTTGCAGTGAATTACATTTATTGAAAATCCTGTTTTATTGACTGTTTTATACCGTCACTGACTGCTGACTCCTCATTCTTCTTAATCGGCAGGTAGGGGCCGCAAGTCCTAAACAAAATCACTTTGCAAAAGCATCGAGCAAAAGGCATTTCCAGCAATCAGCTCACCTACAAGAAAGCCTTATGGAGTCTGTAGCAGGCTCCATTTTTGCCTCCATCATGGCTCAAAAACTGACATCCATAGGAAGGTTTTGTCTCATACTGAACTTATTTATTAAATTCACGACACTCTTTCACTGGTGTGATGTCATCATCAACAACAACAGGAAGAGCTACATTTCCTGTGTGTGTCTTTGGCTTTAAACTGATTGATTTTGTACTATTTATTTATCTGTATTTCATCACAAATTGATCATTATGATGAAGCAAGACAATAACATCCAGTGATAGAGGTAGGTCCATCTGATTCCATGTTCTTGTTGCGCTTTGGTTTGAATGTGTTTAGAATAGTGGAGATCACCAATAAACAAAGCTCCATTCCAGTTTCCCTCGCCCCTTCTGACTGTGTAACTCTCTGTTATGGACTGAAAGCACTGTATGTCATTACTTTACCAAAACAGCCACGACTTTATCCACCCACACACAGAAACAGACACAAAACAGTTGATTTATGAGGTCCTGCATTCTGTCTGCATCAGTAGTGACTAACAGACACTGTGTCAAGTGTCATTTCAGCGTGGAAAGCTAATTACACTGTGCCATGTTTAGAGCATAGATATGAGAAAACCAATTATTTACTCCAGCATTTTTAAATAACTGAAAGCATCAAATAATTTTCTGATATGCATTTCACGGCATGATACTGTGCTAATTATAGGCCACTTACAACAGGAAAATAGGAATTTATCTATTTTGGTGAAAAGAAAAGCTGAGTAGGGTTAATGGATCTACTAGAAGTAATTATACATTAAGCTTCATCATTTTTGAAGGACAAGAAACTTTCAAACAGATGCTGTTAAAGGTTGCACATAAAGTAGCAAAAATTGCCATGCAGGAAACAGTTTTTCTGTTGGCACACCGTAATATTTTCATTAAATGCCTGAATAGACTGAGATATTAATTGCCACATTCTCCTACGCACTCTCCAAACCCTGGGTGAATGCTAATGTTGTTTTCATCAGCAAACCCATAACCATTGCAGTCAGAACTTAATGGCCTTTTAAATTCAGCAAGGGTGGGTTTTTTTTTACTCAGAGAGTCCTTAAGACCATTTGGATCCTCATTAATTCTGATCACACAGTTCATCTCAGAGAAGTCTGAAGTCTCTTGAATAACTCCCAAACTTTATTTGGTCAGAGTCAGCGACTGGCTCAGAGTTTGCTTGGAGGTCAGAGGGAACCATTAATCTTTGTCACTCAGAGAACAAGATGAGTTTTGCCTTCCGCACTCCATCATCCTTAATGTGCTATAATCTTCCGGCAGAGCCCCCTCTGACATGTAAACCAGACATATTAAGACTTTACCTAACACACTCACACCCACGTGCACATAGTGCATGCATTCAGACATGAGTTGTCTCCGTGTGTGCGTATGTTTGTGTGTGTGTGTGTGTGTGTGTGTGTGTGTGTGTGTTTGTATGAAGAGAGGGTGAAGCATTGTTGACACCCTGTGAGAGGCTACATTTTGAAGGCGGGACACACATAACGAGTTTGGAAGCGAGCACAGTGTCAGGGGAGCGAACCCGTCTAAAGGCTCACTGGGAGATAGATGGGGTGGACACTCTAACACACACTAGTTCGTACACACCCTTACACACACATATACATATCCCTTTGTCAAAATGATTTAACCCTGAGGCAGAGGACGCACACAGGGAAAGGGAAGTGGAGGCTCAGAGCTCTCATCACGGTGGACCTCGGAGCAGTGGGTGAAGCTGGCAGGGCAGACCACAGTCTGTTTCATCAGTGATAAAGACTCAGAGAGAGTGTCTGCGACTGCAAATCGAGAGGTGGAAAATCATTGTCAAAGGGTCCAGGAAAGGACACAAGCCATGAGACAGGCTGAATAGTTTGTACACGCATTCTCTTGTCATAATGCTTTTTCTTTGACAGTGATAAAGAAAATAGTGAGATATCTTATTGTTTTTTACTCAGTCTTTGTGGTAGAGAGGAGATTGTGTAGCTCAGTTCCTGCCTGTTTTGGCATCACATTCTGGGGCTGTATTCATAAAGCTCCCTAGTACAAAGAGTTGCTCCCATCGAAACTTCTGAGAATTATGACGTTTTCTAAGAATTTCTCCTTGTAGTTAAGACTTTATCCTGGTAAAGATAAAAGTTATTCACAAAGCATCTTAGCCCGTAGGAGAGCTCCTAAGGAGAAAAACTGCCAGGAGCAGGGAAGAAGACTTTTAAGAGGCTTACGAGTCTCTTAAGCAGAGGAGAAAATACAGAAAGACAAAGAGGTAGGAGAAATATTCTCCAAACGCTGAATGACAGTGAATTAATGAAATGCTACAGATTAGATCATGCAGGAATAATGTTTGTGGTTGATCTCAGTCACATCTTCCACCCAACATAATAACGCTATAACACCAGGAATTAAAGTGATCACAACACTAAGATATTTGGCAATTTGAAAAATGCAACAGCGCAGCGGAGACGACTTGGGTCTGTCACAACCTTCCATCAGGAGAGTGATCATACAATTACTTTCAGCCTCATACTGTAATGTAATTCATTTTGATTCCACTGGGTGTCCACACCTTGCAGGCTCAATCAATCACACATTTTGTATGACTGCATCATACCTAGCAACTGGGTCAGCAACACCTCCTTACTAAATTAAAGATTCTGTCCTTTCCTTGCTCAAAGATACTCTGAGAGTTCTCCTAAATCGCTCTGAAGCAAAGGCTCCTTGATAAAATTTTAGGCTAAGTTAGGAGCTATCTGAGTATTCTCAGAATGTTTGGTAATGTGGCCCCTGGATCCATTTTCTTTGTACATGTTTGTAATCAATTCACCAAATACTGTCATCCTGATTTTTAATATTATAATTTTTCTGTTATTATTACTGTCTACTCTGTACACACGACAGGTGTTGCATGTCCTTCTTCTGCTGCTCCCTCTGAGAATTCTGCACTTTTTCGTTCCCTGTTAAAAGTTTTTTTCAGGGGACCGATTTGTAAAGTTTAGATTTAGGATTGGCCAGACTTGACTCAATAGAAGAGAGTAAACAAAAATTTAAAAAAAAGGATTATGCTTTTTTATTTCAAATTAGCATTGTGTTGTTGTTAACACCTCAAAATAGCAATAGTGATTTCATTTGATCACAAAATGCACTTCTATAGTTGCACACAGTGAAAATGTGACAAACCAGATTCATTTTATTCTTTTACTTCTACTGCTCTTCATTTAGTCAGAGGATTATTTCAGAAAGATTTTGTCTTTAGTCTTGGACATTTTTTGTATGTGTTAGACCTAACCTAAAGGGTTGGATTTCAGATAGGCATCTGGTTCTCATGTATTATCTCCAGGACTAATTTGCTTTGTATTCAAGGTGAAATCAAGACTCTTTTCAGCCAACAATCATGGCCAACAGCTTTGTGGATATACATTTTTACCTGTTAGATCTGTGTTTGATCCAGTACATCAAAGCAGGAAAGTAACTCTCGACCACAACACATAATCAGTGGTAAATTTTGTGTCTGCCTGCTACACAATTCCTCAGGCCTGATGAAAAAAATCTCATTATAGGACACATAAGAAATGTTATGCCACTGCTTTTCAACTGACTTCCACTTCACCCATCTCTATCCCCACACCACACATAGCTTTTGCTGCAGCCCCAAATGGTCTATACCAAAACCCAGACATCTGCATCTTCCCTCAGCCTTGCAGCTCTTCCTTCTGACTGGCAGTGCATCGATCTCCTGAGCCCAGCAGCCAGCATCAATTACCAGTCATCTCCGTCTCTGCCATCGAAGCCTTCATACGCCAACAGTCACTTTAATGTGGGATGTCTCACGGCACTTGTCTGACCATTTGCACCACATGAAGCCATTTCAACCACCACCCCACCCTCTGCTTTTCTTTTCATCTTTTTCCATATTTCTCCTCTCTGCCTGCTCCTGCTTTTCCACCCTCCTCTCAAACTCCCCTGACATACAGGCTGCAGTTCAATGAAGCTGCCATCTCCTCCCCTCATCACCCCCTGATGTTGTGTCTGCAAGAAATGATGATGTATGGCCTTGTGGTCTTCATTAGACCTCTCGTGTTAAAAAAAAAAGAAAAGAACATTACATATTTTTGCTACATGACTACACATATCTACATCCAAATTATCATTTTTTTTTACAGTTTTTGTTATTGTTTTATCATTATTACTGTCAAAATAGCTTCCAGTCCTTTTCCAGTGCAGTCATCTTTTACTCAGTACCGTTACATAGCTGTTTTCCTGTTGTAGTTGTTTTTTCTAAATTCTATCATCTCTGTGTATTGTCTTTTGCCCGCAGCCCCATGTTCAGCCAATACATTTTTCTGCCACAGCAACATGTGTATTAACAACTCCCTGGTGTGCAATGGAGTTCAGAACTGTGTCTATCCATGGGATGAGAACCACTGCAAAGGTAATTGTCTTCTTTCTGCCAGCTTTTCCCAAATGAGGTTATTAAGGTTAATGAGGATTTATTTTTGCAGGTTTTCAGGGTTGATATTCTAATATTCTTTCTGTACATATTTTTTTTTTATTTTGTGTTTTTTATTCTTTCCTCTCTCATCACCCTTTCCCACTGCAGAGAAGAGATCGAAGGGGCTTTTTCATCAGATCACTAAGACCCATGGCACCGTAATTGGAGTCTCATCAGGCATCGTTCTGGTTCTCCTTATCATCTCCATCCTGGTTCAGATGAAGCAGCCAAGGAAAAAGGTAACTCATCCTTTGAGGCTGACCTTTTGTTCAGCAGGAAAGCAGACTGAGCCAGAAAAGAAGAGACACATAATTGAAAGTGATGGTGAGACTCTAGACCAGGTGGGGGGGCCACGAAGCTCTGGAGACAGGGCAGAAAGATAAAATCCAATGCTGTATATCAAGAGAGATGTTAAGCTTCAAGGTGATTTTATTTTTGGTTTAAACTGCTTTCTGTTAAATTTATTTTCACTTGGGTTTGTGAAAAACATTTTTACAGCTTGTCTGTTGAGGCTTCTGTCGGTAAAGAAATGTGTGTCTCTGACTCTGTGAGACTGCTGGACATAGTGTAAAATGACAACTCTAGAAATGACTTCTGACTTTTTTTTCATGTTTTAGATAGTTGAAAAAATTTCATGCCTTACCCTCTTACCACCTTTTTACACCTAAAAACTGAAAGCCCCTGAAAAATTTCAGATCTTAAGTATTGTAAGTGTTCTTGTTGATCAGATGTGTTTGACAGTTGTCTGGCAACATAAGAAACAATCCACCAGCTGTCATCAGATTCTGATCCAAGTGTTGCTACACTGATTGGAAGTTTTCAGTGTCTCTTTTCCTAGCTGAGCCCACCCATTTAAAACTTAAACCTAAAACCAGACAAAAACACAATTACAGAAATTTGGAAAAAACATTTTATGCTGGACCCCTTTACTAGTAGGAAACAGAGAAGATGGGGTGTCAGTTGCAAATCTAATAAGGGTTTTTCTGTTTACTATTGTCTTGATATATACTCATATCAGTATGAAAACTCATGGCCTGCTAATCATTGAAGTTGAACTGTCTGAATGGATCCTCTTCTTTTTAAGGTTGTAGCTCGCAGGCCCGGTGTTTTCAACAAGGCAGGCTTCCAGGAGGTCTTTGACCCACCCCACTACGAGCTCTTCTCTCTACGTGACAAAGAGATATCGTCGGATTTAGCTGACCTGTCTGAGGAGCTGGACAGCTTCCACAAGCTGCGGCGCTCCTCCACCATGTCCCGCTGTGTCCACGAGCACCACTGCGGCTCACAAGCCTCGGTGGCTACTGGCGGTGGCAGTATGAAGCACAGCCGCACCACCCTGAGCTCCATGGAGCTGTCCTACCACAACGACTTCTCCAAGCCACCACCCATGAAGACTTTCAACTCCACGTCCAGCTACAAGAAGAGCTGCTATGGCTACAAGCAGCATTCACAGACTCACGACTGCGACCAGCAGGTCATCGAGGACCGCGTCACAGAGGAGATCCCATGTGAGATCTATGGGCGTGGTGGAGGAGGAGGAGCCACAGGTGGAGCAATGGGAGGAGGAGGAGCATCAGGGATTGCAGGAGGGGGGATTGGAGGAGCAGTGGGGATAACCGGAGGAGTGGCGATGGGAGGGGGAATGGGAGGGGGAATGGGTGGGGGAATGGGTATGGCGGGAGGAGTGAACATGGCGGGGCCTAGTGGCATCGCTGGAGGTATCGGTGGTGGGATGGCAGGAGCCTGCGGGACCCTGAGTGTCCGCGGCAACAGTGCTCGTAACAGTACCACCATAGTTGACCCACAACAGCGCTCCATGTCCATGGACTTCTAGATGGTGAAGGGGGGAAGGAAAGGAGAACGGAAATGCAGAAAGAGCCGGCATTTCACTCATGGAAAGAAGAGAAGGAAGAAGAGCTGACAGGAGAGTCACAATAATGTTTAATTGATCACTCCTGTCCCTCTTCTGCCTTTATTTCAAAGCAGTATTAAAAGTATTGCACATAAGGATCTTTTCTCAGAGTCTCTTCTGAAGGTTTGGGGAAGTGGCAAACAAGAAAAAAGGATCAAAAAGAGTCAAAAACAGGAAACTGTTGGATCTATTCTTCAGGGTGCTGAAGGATGTAGGATGAAGGGAAGGTGGAGACACCTTGTCTCTCCTCCAGTCTGATACTCATTTAATCTCTCCTTTTCATAAGAAACATATGAGAAGCGGGTTCTCGCATGCAGACCCAGACTTTATTCTGTTTGGAAGCCTAGAAGATCAGGCGACCACTCAGAGACAAGGAGAGAAAAAGATGAAGAGATGTCCGAGACTGAGTTTCTACATTTATTCACCTGCCATGCACAGATATATGATATATAGTGCGTCTTCTAATAATTTGAGTCTTTATTTTTGTCAGTGTACTGTACTGTTAAAACCAGTATATATCCAGCCTCATGATGATGCTTGGCTTTTAACTCTTTAATCTTTTTCAAATGTTGCTCAGATGATTTTACGAGGATGACCTATCCACGACATATGGTGTTGATGATGATGAGGATTAAGTTGCTGTTGATGATGATCAGAAAAACGAAGATGATGACAAATGTTAATGATGTGATATTACTATAATAATTCTGTAATTTTCATGGTTACCTCACACATACACAGAGGGTACGCTCCACTCAGTCTCTCCTCAGGAAGAGCACATGAAGAGACTGTCTTATTTTGGTAGGAAATAGAGAAAACAAAGTCTATTTCTGCTCTGTGAGCTTTATAGGATATGGGCATTCAGGCTATGAGTGATCATTTATGGAGTATAAAATGATTGGGTGTGAGACCTGGACTGAATCAAAATAGCAACCATCCCACTCCCAAACCCCACCCTTACCAGGAGAAAATGTAATTTCTCAATTCTCCCATGAACTGAGTGTGTAAAACAAGCACAACCTGTTTCCCTAAAGAGACAGACATGTAGCCTATATGGGACTCATTTATGATTTAACCACTGGTTGTATAATTTCATTCTGTTGAATTAAATGAGACCTTACTCACCTCCCCGTGTGAGCTTTTCTGTTCACTATAACCAAGACAGATGGCACCACCCATAGGCCGGAGATGTCGCAGCAAGGTAAGGCACACATAACGCAGATAGAAAAGAGGCGTTTGACTTTGCAGAGAGAGATATTTACATGCAAAGATGTTTTAGGCATGAATTATTTTCTGAATTGTGTGAACTTTAAGATGTAGTTACAGGCTGAATCTAAAATTTAAGGCTGATTAAGTCCAATTGTTGCAAGATGAACACCTCTGCTTCAATCATTGAGAAGGGATGTATAAAGATAGTGCATCTCCTCGTGACGGCAGATTTTTGTCTGTCACTCGCACACACGCACACACACACACCCTCCACTCACCCTTTGCTGTCATGATGCATTTGTCCTGTCTCATGCTTAAGGCACACTTAAAATATTTAACCTTCAGATACTCATTGCCACATGCATCAGGCTCTGGTGACTGGGTCGTCTGTGACACAGATGCATGTAGCCAATGGAGCCTTAAGGTGGTCTCGATGTATAATAATAACAATACAGCAATATTTTCTGCTGGGATCTGATCAGATGTTACTGAGCATCAAATTCTACTGGTTAGAGTGTCAGAAATCACTTGAAATTAGAATAATTGTAACCCGAGCATTATGAAATTGGGTTTTTGAATATACTAGGTTACTTATCACTCAAAAACTACTTATACCTGTTAGAACTATGCCATTATTTATCTGCACAATTCACATGATTAGCTGCAATTACATCATAAGATACCATGTGGTATACTCAAAATTAAACCATTATCCTTGCTGGGTATTTGTACAGCAATACTCCCACATGGGGTGCTCTAACACCATGGAGAAACACATGAATATCACTCAGAAGTTCTGCAGTAGAATAACATGCAGCCAACTGTCGACAGACTGTTCTCATCTTTTCATCTGCTGTTGTAAACCTGCTGAAGAGTTTAACAACAGTCTGGACATGAGGAACTGTTTCTCTACACAATATGAACAGTGATATGTACAGCAGCATTTGAATGAGCCAGGCAGATTATTAATTCCCCATTAGTCAGAATGATACATGACAATATCCGACATATAAGATCTGTCAAAACTCCTCTTGAGATATAAAATCGTCTTTGTAAAAAAAAATTTAAATGAACCATTTCTAATTCAAATTATGTCATTCAGAACTTCGTTTTGTCTGTCTCGTCTTAACAAAGTTAGGACAAGTTGGAACTGGAGAAATCTTAAACTTGATTTATTATGAGCCAGTCATTACCAGTTTGAATTTAATTTATATTCATTAAGAGACTCAATAATATGTCATGGTAAAAGTATTGTAAATACTGATTGTATCATTTTGAGGTGTCAGAATGTAATGACAGATATAGTGAATTAGCCTAGCGTTTTGACAAGTTAAAGCCTAATAATATAACTATGTATGACTAAATATTTTCAATACCTACAAGTGTTAATCTGGTCAAGCTAATGAATATACATCTTACTGTATTCTGTAACAGAGTACATGTTAAGTGTTACAACAAATGTGTGATGATCAATAACATTTATCTGAGGATGCAGCTGTCAAAAATAAATATCTCACTGCATTTCATAATAAATGGGGGCAATAATACAGAACATAAACATCATATAAACTTAACACAGATGCACAAACAGAAGCTGAGGGATAAGCCTACTAAATTAAACAGCTCTTTAGGGACTGTTCGTTACTTATGAGAGGGAACGGTGAGGTGCAAAAAGGTGGATGCATGTCACATACTTTTTAAGCACTGGTGAGAGATTTAGGTTTTTTTTATTTTGGCTTAGAGTAGAGTAGTACAACTGCAAATGGCTGTAATTTGTATTTATTTTACAACCAATTTTTAAAGAGAACATGTCTTCCAAACCCTTTTGGAGGGCATGTTCTCTTTAAAAATCGCTCTAATTAGACAGTTACCATAGCCAGAAACTGGGAAAGAAAAAAAAACAGAAATTACTGTTGGATTTTCAAATTTCCGACAGTCCATGAAAACATTATGTGGGATGAACGCTTCCATCAGAAACATCATAACCAAATATAAGCTTAAATAGTTATATTTCATCAAAATTAATTTATTCTACATCTTATTTGAAATTTAGCCCAAAATAAACTGTTTCTGCTGAGCATGCATGACAAGTGTGAAAAACCAAGGCTTTTTTCAACTCCAGGAGTTTGTCCTCAACTTTTAACTTTCAAACATCAAAGATCAAAGAGTTTTAAAAATCTAACAGCTAATTTATGGTGGATGGAGAGTCATGTACTGTATTTTCCCAAGTTAATCAGGGAGGCTCAAGAGAAAATGTAACTTTGGGGAGGGTAACAAATAAGGTCACACCCCAGCTACCCCCTCCTCTGATAAGTGAAGAACAGTCCCTTCGGGCTCCACACCTACATGTACAAAACAAACCCACACTACATCTTATGTTTAATTTTATTTATTTATTTAAATTAGAAGGGACAGTGCACATTAATGAACATTTGCATGTAAATATGCAATATTTATAATAATATTATTATAATATATAATACATTATAGCCCCAGGCTAATTTTCATCCGTAGTCCCTTGGCAGGTTGGTTTTACAGAGTAGTAAAAACGTTATGTGGATGGTTAATAATAATTGAGTTCACTACAGTCAAATTATGTAATATGTACCTTATCAGGCAGATGACTATACATTAGAACTATTTATTTAGCTTATTACTTTTTCTATTCATGATAATTTAAAGACATGAGCTACAGTTTGTGTGGTGGTAGCTGATATCAGCAGTCATTTAGCACACCGGCAGCCTGGAGGCAGCAGCGGACACGCAGAGCGTCTACTGTAACTTTCCGGAAACTGAGACACGAGGCGAGCAAAACATTTTCCACCGGCTCCTTCTCTTTGTCCATCCACCTCCCTGCTGAAGCAACATCCACAGCAACACCATGGCGACTGTTGTAGATACTAAACTATACGACATTCTCGGAGTGTCTCCATCCGCAACTGAAAATGAGCTGAAGAAGGTAATTAAACAAGAACGGCTGAACAAACCACGGAATTATACCACGTTTCTGTGTCGAGTTTCAAAAGGTTAAAATTGCTACAATCAGGAAATGCGTCTCTATGCGGTGCTAGCTAGTTAGCCGTGAGACGGGCTAGCCTGCTAACGAGCTAACCGGCCTGGATACTCATGTGACGATGCGGCTGAATTGTTTAACGATTATGGGCTCTGTGAGAACAGGTCATTCTTTAATTTTAGCTTCAGTCAGTCTAAAATTTCATTTGTCTTAAACAGGACAGTTTGTGTTGGTGAAATTATATAAAACGCGATGTGAAGTTCAGATAGCTAGCTTGTGACGTTACGAATCAAGTGATTGACCTCACGTTAGCTTTAGCTCAGGTGTTTGTCATGTAGTTAGCTAGCTAAGCCCATCGAAGGTTGTAGAAAGAGGTAAGCTAACGTAAGTTTGATTTTCCCGAAGGCTCGAAACTACTAACAGCTAACGTTAGCTGACTGATAAGCACACATTTGTGTCGCGTGACAAATTAATCAGAAGAAGCCGACTCGAGTATCGATCTCCCCATTACGGAACGTCAGTTTGACCGTACAGTAACACTACTGTTAACGTTTGACAATAAGAAGGGACAACTTTTTTTGGCACTCGCAGTGGGGCCTGGGTGATTTTATCGCCTTCAACCAGTTTATGCCATTTACGTTACATGCTAAAATGAAGTTAAACTGATCCAACCTTGGCTAGCATCAGCTAACGCTGGCCGATTACACATTGTGTGCCATTTTAAGCATTTCCTTGTGAGCGAATCTAGGTTTAACTTAAGGGTTACACGCTGGTGTCCAGTATGTAGTGTTTAAGATCTTACTGAACTACATTAGACGGGATGGCAAACGTTTGTAACGCTTGGTAACTAGGGCGATATCTCTTAACGCCGCCTGTGGTTGCTGTTAGCAAGAACTGCTAGTTAGCATCTTTACGTTTATCCAACAGTGATTAAATTGTCAGACATTTTGAACTGCCGTTTTTGACAAAATGGTAATTAAGTTACGGGTGTAATGTAGTTAAAAGTCGTGAGTAACGCTATCGTAATTACAGGAAACTGACAGAGTTAAACTGTTGGGTATAAACTTCTTTATTTAAGTGGTTTACGCAGTTACAAGTAGTGTTTTGCCGGCAGGAACATCTGGTTTATGTCAGGGGAACACGTGAGATTGCGTAAACAGTATATAAGGTTCCGTCATAAGAGTGACTCATGCTGGTGTGTGATTCCAGTAAACATGTCTAAAAAGACTCCCTCTTCTGTGTACTTATAGGCATACCGGAAATTGGCGAAAGAGTACCATCCTGACAAGAACCCAAATGCTGGTGACAAGGTAAGGCATCTGTGACAGTCATCTCTGGTTTTCACTGAAGGGTGGTTGTGGCTCAAGAGATAGATAGGGTCTCATACTCACAAGGTTGGCCCCCAGCTCCTCCTGTTAGCACGTTGAAGTGTCTTTGAGCAAGACACCGGGCTGGCCAACACCTTGCATGGCAGCTCCATCACCATCAGTGAATGATTGTGTAAATGAGAGGTACATTGTAAAGGGCTTTGTCTGGTAAGGCGTAAACACATTATATAGATGCAGTCCATTTACAGTTTTTGTATTATATTATAGGTAGGTTTTACTGTGGATGGGAAATTTTGTTTCTGTTCAAATTACAATGGGGAGCAAACAAAAATATGTATCAGAAGAACAATATGTTGATTTACGACTATTGCTGCCTCAACAAATCGGGCTTAAAAGGGGCTTTTTGAGGGGAACCAAAGCTTTGTCACTTCCCAATCAGTGTTTGTCTTTTTGCCTGTCTTTTTTGTTGTTACAGATAGTCATTGATGTGCAGTATGGTTTAAATAAATAAATAAATCACTATTTGGAGTGAGTGGGGGGTGGCCTGGTAACTGTCTACATAACTAAGTTTTTATTGTAACAGTGGATATTTGCCGTACTTTTACTGTTGTATAAAATACCTTTCCATTTCAGTTTTACTTTTCTGATTATGTTGAATCCGTCTTATTAGGTTCTACAACTGCAATTTGTTCTTGAACATGCAATTGAATTTTCTCAGCCCCTATCACCAAATACCTCCTACAGTGCTACATGATATTGTCATTAGCTTATAATGTAGCATTTTTGGAAAAATCAGTGGAAACATTAAGAACTAGGGGCCTCCCTTCCATCACTTCCCATATGGCAGAATGCCATTTTCTCAGCAGGGGATCACATTGTTAGCAAAAGGATGTGGCAGCTATAGAGAATTAAGCCTGAGGGCAGTCTTTGTAATAGGGAAAAACTTGCTTTGAAGAAAATAAAGTGCCTAGTTCATCCTTTACGGACACATAACTGATGTTGAGTTTGTGTTGAGATAATGTCAATTAGAGGTGTTGATTGAACTCTGCAGTACCTTTTTTGAATGGAGTCTTTGGCATCCTGTTGAACTGCCTTAGTATCTTAAGTCTTAGATTTAATAGTGTAAGGCTATTCTATGTTAATGCTTCAAACTTGAGTCATTTTTGAAATGACTGGCTCAAAGTAGGTGGTGTGAAATACACAAATTGTTCTGCTGATAATATTTTAGTTTTTAAATTCAAATGATTTGTATTCATTTTACAGACTTTATTGTCTTTTTGGTTTCTAACTCTAGGACTTTTTAAGGGTTTTATAGGATGTTGAGTGACAGGGCATGTGATGAAGTGTGGAATGACCTTTATGTAAGGATACTGCAACCTGAGGCATGCTTTGCCTTAGATTGATGTCACTGTTGTTCCCACCAGAGCTGAGATGAAAGATTAATAGAAATTTCACTAGGCCCTGAGCTTTTCATTTGCTGTCAAAATGGCTCTACTGTTATGACAGTTGAAATTACATCTTGTTACAATTTTTTGTTGTTGTTTTCTGTCCTCCCTAAACATAGTTCAAAGAAATCAGTTTTGCCTATGAAGTGCTGACCAACCCTGAAAAGAAGGAACTTTATGATCGCTATGGAGAACAAGGCTTGCGGGAAGGAGGTGGGGGTGGCCCTGGGATGGATGATATTTTCTCCCACATCTTCGGCGGTGGACTTTTTGGATTCATGGGTGGCCAGAGTAGTCGCTCCAGGAATGGAGGTCGGAGGAGAGGAGAGGACATGGTCCATCCACTCAAGTAAGACCAAGCTTGGTAATGGGAAAGCAGTCTACAGGGTATTTTTATTGAGTTTTCCCGTGTTTAAAATATCCTGCATACACGTTTTAATTTTGGTGGGAGAAAGATTTAAGTCTCTGGTGTTCATTGCAAGCCAATGTGGTATACCATCTGTTCTTTGTTGTATCTTAACATGAAACTTTTTCTACAGGGTGTCACTGGAGGACGTTTACAATGGAAAAACAACTAAACTACAACTTAGCAAGAATGTACTGTGTAGCACTTGTAATGGGTAAGTTGTAAAACAAACACAGTGCTTAAATCCACACTGCATGTTACTTTGTTGATATTTTGTCTTGTTTCCAAAGTCTCTCATCATGAATCCATCTCTGATTGTGTGTGTGTGCGTGCAGGCAGGGAGGCAAGACGGGCGCTGTACAAAAATGTACAACATGTAGGGGGCGTGGCATGCGCATCATGATCAGACAGCTGGCCCCTGGAATGGTCCAACAGATGCAGTCTGTGTGTACTGATTGTAATGGAGAAGGTAAGGAGCAGATAATCTAAACTGTGATCAGTCATTTGGTCTGTATTATGGTACTTCGCCTGCACATATCCCTCTCCTTGTCTCCTTTAACCCACTCCAGGTGAAGTTATCAGTGAGAAAGACCGCTGTAAAAAATGTGAGGGCAAGAAAGTTGTGAAGGAGGTGAAGATTCTGGAGGTCCACGTGGACAAAGGCATGAAGCACGGCCAGAAAATTACCTTTGGAGGGGAGGCTGACCAGGCACCTGGCGTCGAGCCTGGAGATATAGTCCTTGTCCTGCAGGAAAAGGAGCATGAGGTACGTGGGACAGTTCCCTAGTATTGTAACTCTATTTCCCATATGCACTCTTTGTCATAGGAGTGATCTTTTCTCTTTTTTGTAAATGTATTTAGGACTCTGTTCATAGTTTTATATGTCAGATACTATTTCCTGCTTATAAAAAAAAGTGACCTCAGTTCTAAGCCAACTTCCCTCACCTGGCCACAACTTCCTACTGATGGATTCTTTTGAGGTTAATTTTTTTTGTTATACTGTTTCTGTGAAATTCTCTTTATGCATAAAGATTATACCATGTGTGCAACACATATATATTTTGGTACCTGCTACATCAGGCACAGGCATGTGGGCGCAGAGGTGACTAATATGCTGTTGAAGAAGCTGTATAGGAGTAGAGTTTGTTTTTTATACGTCCGAAAAAATCCCTATGAACTGCTTGGAATAGGTTAATCATGTTTCTTGATGGACTACTTTTACAAAAAGAAAAATTAGTATCTTAGATTTTAAAAAAAAGTTAATGTTTCTGTAGGATTGAGATTAACAAGTCAGTTTTGGTTTAAACTAGTTGGCTTTGTGTAAAACTGTAAAAGCAGCAAAAGATGTGCAAATCCAGACCTTGTGTAGAACCTTACTAGTCAAAGCTTTATTACCATCAGTGAATATACAGTAACTCAACAGATCTTACTGCTGCATCACAGTGAAAGCCAAACTCAAAAAGTTTACTTAGATCCCAAATACCATAGTTTCTGTTTGCTGTCTGACAACTGTTGTCCACTGTTGTTGTTCTTTCACTTTGCTTTTCCACTTTGATGTATTGCACTTTGGCTGAAGGTTTTTAATTGTTTGTTATCCTCATTAGCAAGACAGTTTTATCAAATGCATTCATGGTCTGCCTTTGATTTAGTTGGGTTAGAAAAGCATTATTTGGTGGGATCTCCTTCCTTTGCTACTGCTCGTGTGAAATGTAGCTGTATTGGACGCATCTGGCGTTTTGTGTGACAGATTGTGAAAAATTGCACCTAAATCAAATAGAGCTGTCAAAATACTTGTGTGTGAAGAATGCCTGGTCTCTTGATAAAATAAAAAAATGATTAAGATGAGTGTGGGTGGGTTTGTTTAGTAAAATACTGTATTGTTACACATTTGGAAGCAGTTATGGGAGAACACTTAGAGTTTTCACAGCCTGCGCAGACACGTGTTCTCAGGTATGCTAGACTAGGACAATACAGCAGATAGATGACCTGTCATTGTGGTTTCCTGCCTTCAGCCTTATGTTTTGGCTGTATTCCACCTCTCTCTCTGGATGAATCGATAGTTTCTTTTCCTGCAGTGTTTAGGGGAATGATCACATACTGAACCAGCCAGCTACTGGCAAATGCATTGCTGTATATCAATACATTGGGGCTAACCGAAAAGTCATGCATAGTCCTACATGGGTTGAATTGCCTGAATGCATACTGGTTTTTCCAATATGTGGTGAGAGAGTGTAGAAAATGTTCCATTATAAATTCCATTTTCCTTGTACAGGAAAATAAGTGATATGCAATTTCTGCAACAGGATTACAGAGTTCAGTGAGCACATAGCAGTCGGGTCCAGCTGGTGGTGCTTCAGACCTCTCAACTGTCTGAGTGCTTAGAACCATATTGTCTTGACATTGCTTTGCTGTCAGAGTTGTACATCGTATTAACTTAGCACATGGACTTACTTGAATGGATGCCTGCCAACCTGTAACAACCAAGTTCTCTTGATTTCACGTGACATAAATTCAGAGAATTTCTTGGTATGTTCTTGCTGTTATTGGACCAGACACTAGACTGCAAACAGAGACTAAGAGCTGCATCAGAGCCACAGAAGTGCATTTTTAAATTAATTTATTTTTTTGGCTAAACCCTGCAGTAGGCATCACATGGCTGTAGTATTGCGTCCTTCATTACCACTCTAAGGGATCCATGAAAAACAGCTCCTTGAGAAAATTGCAGGCGACCAGGCTCTTAGGCCATGACAACCTCTTTCATTGATGTCCAGACATCACCATCTTACATGCATGGGTTGCTGTGGAAACAAAGTAGGCATCATTAACTCATTAATTATCTAGCTACACTGGTGATGTTGCTTTTCAACACAGAAGCATGAAAAAATTGAGGTCCATCATATTTTGTCCTTTAAACAATCGTGCTGTAAATTCGCATGGCAGAGGGGGCTGGTATACATTGCGATGTTCAGTGCTGCAGTCATGGTGGGCTTCACTGTGTAGCAAGAGGTGTGGTGTTATCTGCAAAGTAAGGTTACTGACTGTACATGTAGGGGAACTTTGACTATAGGTGGCTTGCTAGTTTTAGAATGCGTGGGAGGACATTTGGGATCAGTGAAGAGTGGTGGAAAAGACATTTTGAAATCTGATATATGCCGCCGGACTGAGACACATGCGTAGAAGTCCAATTAAAGTAGCATTTCAAACCAAATGTGGTCTGGATCGGATTGGCAAAATTTTTTATTTTATGTGTTTTTTTTTTTGTTGTTTTTTTTTGTGGTCCAGACTTACAAAATCAATCTGGATACAATCTGGATATGCTAAAACACAAATTTGGGCCTTATTAACATCCTGCCTAATAATGAAAAACAGTTCACTGAAGCGCACAAACATTTCTGCACTATAACAGCAGGAGCTGCCACTAAAGTTTTAGCTGATTAATTATAAGCAGTTGACACTAAGCTGGCTGTCCCTCCCTGTCTTAATTGGGTTTCCTCAGCAGTAACTGGCCGCTTGCACAAGTTAGGTCGCCTCTGATAATACAGAGTAAGTTTGGTTTAACTGGAGCAGCAGGCTGAGCTGTAGCAATGCCTCTGGGTCTTTCTTTCAGGTGATATCTATCAGATCAGATGTCAGAATATGTTAGTGTATGGTGTTTGCAAATTGAGTCACTACAGTTGGCCATAGCAACACAGATAACACTGACAGGTACTTCAGGTATTAACTGACATGCCACGCCTGTGATTAATACATGAAAATAAGGTAGAAACAAACAAACAAATAGTTGTTGTGTTAACGGGGTGGTTAATTTGCTTCTCTGTGTGTTCAGTAACCTAAGTTAAGTCAAAGAAGTATTTTTGGCTGGCAAAAAATTAAATTAACACGAACATCAAGATTCCTTGGAGTAAATTGCACAAATGTAATGAGCTATCCAGATAGTGTTTAATTCTGTTGCTTTTTCACATTCAACAGTTAGTGTTTGGTATACTGCTTCTCACCAGCAAATGCTATGGGTTTGCTGACTGCTGATTGTGTCAAGACTGTGGTCATTGGGTCATTTAATTATTTTTGCATCTAACTAAGAAACTATGCAACGGATGTTTTCAAGACATTGACAAAAGAATGAGCCATGGTGTTTGTACAGTAACATTCACCAACCAATATTTTAACAATCTCTTTCTCTATATTTTCAGACATTCAAGCGAGATGGCAATGACCTGTTCATGAACCACAAGCTTGGGCTGGTGGAGGCGCTGTGCGGCTTCCAGTTCATGCTGAAACACTTAGACGGAAGACAGATTGTTGTCAAGTACCCTGCTGGCAAAGTCATTGAACCAGGTTAACACTCTTGATACTTCATCTGTTTCTCTTCTGTAGTCTAACACATTTCATCCATCAAATGTACACATTGTATATTAATAAGGAAAAGGCTGCGGTCATTTAGCTGCAGGACAAAGGAATGGGTTCCATTAACATGCCCTCACACCTGAACACAATCCAGACTAACTTTCAGGCTGTATTTCCTAAAAGTTGTGCAGAGAATGTCTCTGTGCATCACTACAAAGAAGTGATTGGTGGCTAGATTCTATTTGCACATAAGGGGTGTAAATCACTAGTTTCATCACAATACAATGTTGTATAGATTTCCTAGTCGATGATTCAATATTTGCTGATATGAAGTCTGTCACAATGCGATTTCAATTCGATTCCGTGACTGATATGAAACAATATTAGGATCAATCCAGGTCAATGGATCATTACACCCCTATTGCACCTGTGACAAGTGTTAATATTTAATGGCACTGTGCAGATTATTTGAAGGAGCTCTATAAACCATCAGTACATTTATACAGGAGCAAGAAAACATTTGCCATGTAAAGATAAAGTGGAGTAATAGCATCCTGAGCAGAGCGCTGAGAGCTGAATACAAAAAGGAGGCACATTGAGAAGGCACGAGGCAGCTCCAGTGACTTTGGTGTGTGATTCAAGGACACATCAACAGGGCTTGATAAATGAGGGAAGAGTGGGATCATCCACATCCTCAGTGCAATCTCTGGAAAAACTAGTCTATCATGTTCCTCCTACACCCTTAGGCTTCTTTACATGCCTGTACACTACACATCTTTGGGAGTTGTGGAATTGGCTATAATATAGTATGCTGCATGAACAAATTGGGGTGTGTAGAGAGTCTTGTTGTGAATAAACCTTGTTTTTTAACATGCTGTATCTTTTCCAGGCTCAGTCAGGGTGGTGCGAGGAGAGGGCATGCCACAATACCGAAACCCTTTTGAGAAGGGAGATCTGTATGTCAAGTTTGATGTCCAGTTCCCAGACAACAACTGGATCAGCCCCGAGAAACTTGCGGTACGACATGTCTATCCTTTAATTATTTGCTGTCTGTCATCTTCTGGTAATCTATGGCACATTACAATGAAGATACAAACTCTCAGAACAGCTGTTGACCAGAACCAATGCTTCATACTACCAGTGTTGATTACATTGACCATGTGAATTTGTCATGACCTAAGGTGTCAGATTAAGAATTTAGAAGTTAGAATTACAGAGTTATTTAGCAACATCAGCAGCTGTAAAATCACAAACACAAGCCCTAGTGTCAGGGGAATCCTCAAAAGTGCACAGTGAGCCTTATTACACAACTAATAAATCTCACCAATCTGCAGTCTTTTTAAAGTATTGTTGAAATACTGGAGATCAGAAATGCTCTTCAGCCCTCAATCCTTGTAGGAGGTATCACAGCTGCCAGTGGCACATAGACACAATGTAAACACAATTGTTCTTATAATTGTAGCTTTGAATAGGAGGTACAGACGGTGTGTTATTGGCAGTGGTATTGAAGAGAGAGGATCAAACCATTCTTCAGCCCAATAACCAATGCTTTAAGTTTAGGTTTTTAAGGTTTTCAAACAGCTGCAGCATTACTTCTACTACTCCACAATTTCCAAAATATCTTAGTAAAGTAGCTCTCAGGCCACTATTAGTTTAACAAGTGCACTTTCCCCAGTGGATCCTTCTTTGCTGGCTTTTTTAAGTAACTTGGTTGAAAAACAAGTAATGCAGGCAAGGAGAAACTAGAAAGAAAATGACGAAAACGTGTTTGCTGTGCTTCTCATTTCATAGCTCTTTTCCTCCCAAGATGCACCTTCATGAGGCCAGTAAATATCAACTATGAATTAGTAATTAGTTGATTGACAGAAAATAAATAGGCAGTTATTTTATTAATCATTTAAGTGTTGATTATAAGCAAAAACTGCAATTATCAAGTGGTTTCAGCCTCTCAAATGTGAATAATTTCTGGCTTTCTTACGGTCTTTGCACACAAAGTCCATTTTTTTCCATATGCTTTTTTTTTTAATCCATGACTCAGACAAACCCATTACACACAGAAACCTTGCACACCGACTTTTATTCTTATGAGTTGAGTTGAGTATATCCCTGGCTGTTGCCACTGTCCCTGTGTCTTGCATTTGACAATGCGGCTACATGAAGGGGCTGAGCTGTCCCCCCTCTCTGTGTCCACTCTGTTTCTGTCTCTCTGACTGTGAGCGGTCAACATCCTCCCCCTCATCATCATCATCCACCTCAATATTACTATCCGACCTGAAGTGCTATCTGAGTTATGAAATGATACTGTGCACTCCATTCCTCTCTCTTGATGCGGATGTGTCCAATAGGTAACACCACATTGTCTTTACTGCTTCTTGGTCTGAAGGCTTTCGATGGATGTGAAAAAGTGCCAAAATATTAACCTTTTCTGAAAACTTCCATGATGGTCCAAGTCTTGGAGTCAGGGTTTAAACATGATTGACACATGTCTGGGTTTGGGACTGTTAGTAGAACAAAACAAATGCTCTATGGGCTCTTGGGACTGAGGTCTTGCTAAAATTCTTCAGACTGGATTTAACCGAGAAAATAGCTTATAGATAAAAGGATAAGATTAGATATTTTTTTA
Source organism: Epinephelus fuscoguttatus (assembly GCF_011397635.1). Lineage (NCBI taxonomy): Eukaryota > Metazoa > Chordata > Actinopteri > Perciformes > Serranidae > Epinephelus > Epinephelus fuscoguttatus. Next base: position 11,681,969 of record NC_064753.1, read on the forward strand.
GAGGTGTATAAGTACAGTTTATTGCAAGTAATGGGACAGTGGACAGGGATTCTCTTCTCTTACCATGGACAAAGAACCTTTAATTTTCAACACGATGTTATTAATTCCAGTTGGACTTCAAATTATTATTATTATTGTTATTAGACAAATGACATAAATTGATTGGTACTGTATATGTAGTTGTGCTGCACTGTAGGTCAACTAAAGCAAGAAAACATGCCTTATTTGAGTGAGAAGGATTGGGCCTCAGCAAGTAAGAATTTGCAACTATATTCATACCAGTAATTCCACTCAGGGATTAGAGTTATTCTGGTCAGAATTGGGTTACGTATTTAGCGCTTGTATTCACATGGCAACACTTCATATTTTCCCTGAAGATGTTGCACTCTGAATACAGTCGAGTTTTGGTCCTCAGTAGCAGCTGAATCCCTTCTGTAGCTCTATGCTCTCGGCCCCACAACAGTTTGACACTACTGTGCGGTTATGAAACATGAGACTGTCTGTTATAGCTGCATTATGATGAATGTTTTCCATGTGTAGGAGCTGGAGGATATGCTGCCCTCGCGGTCAGAGCCGCCCATCATCACCGGAGACACAGAGGAGGTGGACTTGCAGGATTACGACGTCAGCCAGAGCTCGTCATCGGGCGGCCGCAGAGAGGCCTACAACGACAGCTCCGACGAAGAGGGCGGCCACCATGGGCCGGGGGTACAGTGTGCCCACCAGTAGTCCCATACCCGCTCACATACACACACATATGACCCACGTTCTACTTGGGGAGAAAATGTATGAGTTACAGAGTAAACAAGGAGGTAGGTCAGACTGACAAGGCTTGGTAGTTCCTCAGACACAGATCAAATAAACATATTGAGTCATGGCACCTGGAATTGTTGATTGATGTTACTGACTTGTGTGCTGGGATTATTTGGATCTGTGTCTTAAGAACTGACACTGGGGCAGCCAAAGACCTATTACACTGCACCTGAAACAGATTTAGACACTTTAAACTTCAGGTAGAAGTCATATAATGTATTTAAGATGTATCTAAAGAAATGGATGCCCCAGTGAACACCATGTAGGACTATGATCTGGTGTTCAAGGTGAACCCCTCACCCCTCTACTCCTCTGTCACCCCTGTTAAAGTCCATTCCCCTCCGCTCATGGGAACTCCAGATCAGTCGAAGAAAGGAATGTTTCTTGTTTGCTGAGTGTGTGACTTGCATTTTGTTTTCATAGTATTTACAATAATTAATTTAAGAACTAACCAATGTGCATACACAGACAAAGCAGCTGAGCAATGTGACGTGCAGATCCTTGGACTCATGTATTCATGGATTCATCCACTCAGCGCCATTCGTAGGGTTTGTTTCTGATTTTTACAGCTTTATTTTCTTTGTAGGTTTTTACTTGTTTTTCCCTTCTTTATATTTTAATTCTAAGAGAAAATTGGTTATTGTGTATATCATTGAACTGGTTGTTGGTAGCTCCATCAGCTGCTGTATTCAAAGCTGTGTGATTTTTAAAAAATGACAAGTGAAATGATAAAAACGTATAGCCTGTGTCCGTGCTGAAACCATGTGCATGTAAAAAGCTTTGGTTCCCGCACTTATCAAACATCAAAATAAAGCAGCACACTTCTTAAGAAATGTCTATGAAGTTGTTGAATAAATTGTTGAAATATCACGTGCTGTGTGTGGTGCCTTGTTCTTGCTTTGTTCTCATTAATAATCACAAAAATATAACCACCTCTGCTTGTATCTAGCCGAGCAGATTGGTCTTCGATGTTATGAGATCTTTGCTGCTAACACTTCTGCTACCACCAACACAACAGGGATGCATAGACTTTGCTTTGTGGGACTCCGAGCCTCAAAACTTTACACTGGAAAGCAATCAAGTGTTCCCTTCCAGAAACTATGTGTCAGCTAATCCACAGATACCGTCAGCGCTGATTGCCAACTGTTCTCAATAATAGCTGTTGACAGCAAATACCACCTGACCAAAATGACTTGATGCTCATTTTAGATCAATTCAAAGTTTCCATCATCAGTCACTCGCCCGTTAAATGAATGAGATCACACTCCACCCTCGCTGCTGTCTGAGTAATTGCAAAGACGTGCAGACAAACAATACACTGTAATGGCTTGTGTTGAAGTCAGAGCGAGAGGAAGAGAATCACAGTGTCCCCATGGCAGTCAAAGTCTCTAATGTAAGTTTACTTTTTCTATGTCAACATGATGTTTGTATTGCTTACTGAGAGATGAAAGGCCGATGACCACACCACTTAATGAAAAATCGTATTATGAAATCTATTGTCATAAAATTAAAGCATTTTGAAACAAAATTGTCAGTTGTGAAAGTCCTGTTAAACTTGAATGAAATAACCTTTTATAATATTGACTTGAATGTTAATAATTCAACTCGGCTGCTCAGAGAGGAGTCCATAACTTATTCCACACCTATGCCCTGTGCCAATGTTGATCTGTCGAGGAGTACCAGTCTGAGAAAACCATATCGTCAATTAAAAATCATAGTTGTGTGTCGTATCTTCATGTAGGCCTATTTTCAATATTTGAAACAGCGGCGCCGTGGCTTAGTTGGTTAAAGCGCCTGTCTAGTAAACAGGAGATCCTGGGTTCGAATCCCAGCGGTGCCTTTTGTCCCCCTAGTGGACAAAGTTTCACTGAACCCTGTCAACTGTTGTTCAGCACTGATGTAATATCTCTGTTATATACAGCTGAACATAAAATAGCTGCTTTCTTTTTCTGTCTCTAGAAACAGTCCTAGTGTTTTCTGTGAAAATGCAGAAATTTAATATAAATGTACTATACTGGATATTCACTTTGTCAGAGGAGATTGTGATACACCCATCTGACCACGTGGGGGCGGCAGTGAAACGGCCTGCTGAACCAAGAATCCCTCAGACTACAATGGAGGGACTGGGTGAAGAAAATCATGAACCAACCGTGTCTTGGATGTACTCTTCATTTTAACGAGCAAACGCTGTTCGTGCTGTAATGTATACTTCAGGACGATGTCTACAGTTAATATCCAACTGTTTGTTACAGTCAATCCGGGTGTGAGGATGGAAGAAGACGTATGAATAACGAGGACCACTTTGTCCTATTAGATGCAGCAAGCTGAACACAGAGAGGGCGACCGCTTGACCGGAAGTTAGACAATTTTCTCTTCAAAATAAGACCCGCATAACTCGCTGTCTGTAGGTTTTTGGTTTTTTTTTTAACATCAAGCTAGAGGACCAAATTAACTATAACTAAGATATTGCATTTTTACAACTGTACAGCCATCAGCTGAACAGTCTTAGCCTTCGGTTCTTGTCCAGCTATTGTTGGTAACCAAAATGAAAGGGGAACACCACCTACATGAAGAATTACAATATCTTATTCTTCAAGGTTCATGGAAGTTCAATCAATATTTATGAACATGAGCTACTGTCTCTAAAAGCTATAAACTAGAAATGTAAGTCTCAAACTTGTGATGTCATAGGGTATAAAGTCTGGAGCTGCTCTGCAGACAGTAAATGGGAGACTGATTTTGTTGATCCACCGAAGGTTTTTCTTTTTTATAACCAAATGAGCTTTATCCTATTGTAGTGTTCTCTGTCCTGAAACAGGAGCAGCTCCGCACTCTTGCTTTTGGATTTGGGAGAGTTGTTCATGTTAACTAATATTTTTAAGTTTTTATTTTAAGTTAATATTTTTTGGAATGTTTTAGACCATAGGAAAGACACGTATGAATTTATAAAATGGGTGTAGCTTCCCTTTAATAAGACATTCTTCAGATAGATAGATAGATAGATAGATACTTTATAAATCCTGAGGGAAATTTAGGCACCCTGTAGCTTATTACACAATACATACATGAACACAGATACACACAGGGATAACAAATATAGGCATTAAAATAAAAACACAGGAGTAAAATGATGATGTAGCCCCAGGACTACCACAGAGAGCTGTTATGACAGTAGATATGCTTATGATGGTAGTGCACAGGGAGTTGACAGTGCAGGTATTGCAGTGTGAGGTTATAACAGGAAAATCTCCACAACAGATCCACCAGATCTGCACTTCCAGGTCCAGCTCCATCAGCCAGTTATACTTTTCTGTCAGAGCTTCTAAACTATAACGATCTCCCATCTGAGAAAAGAAACTGCAACACATATCACACCTTCAAACAAAGGCTCTAGACCTGTTTTTTGGACAATCAGACCTGTGAACATTTGTTTTTTTTCTATTCTATTCTATTTTTTGGGCATTTTTAAGCCTTTAATTGATAGGACAGATGAGCATGAAGAGGGGAGAGAGAGAGGGAGAGACATGCAGCAAAGGGCCACAGGCTGGAGTTGAGCCCGGGCCGCTGTGGCAACAGCCTTGTACATGGGATGCCTTCTCTACCACCAAGCCACCGACGCCCCAGACTTGTGAACATTTCTAATCAACACAATACATTGCTCACTGTAACACTGCTATTGTTATTTATGGTTAACCTGCTGCTAACTTGCTTTATGTCCTTGCCCGCTGCCAAGCAACCAACTCTCTATTTTATTAACAGCATAGCCAACTTTCTGATGCATTGAGTGCATTTGACCATACATGACTTTTTTTAAAATCTATTTTTACTTTCTGTTGCTGCTCTGTATGTCTAAATGTAATGCTAATCTGTGTGTTGGTGCTTTATGTTGCTTTCATGTCTGTTTGTGCTAACATGCTGTTTGTTGTTGTTGTGTTATTGTATTGTACTGGTGCTCTGCTGCTGCTTGTTGCTTTGCATGGCCTCTTCTCTGTCTTGACAATTTGTAATTGCTGTCGTTAATACTGTCTTTATGCTGTCTTTGTCCTGTGAAATTTCCTGGGATTTTTTAATTAATTAATTAATTAATTTTTTTTAATCCTTTTATTGGATTTCAAAGCATCTTGCCAAAGGACTGCAGCTGAAAATTAACCAGCTGGCTAACGCTGTCACATTTCCAGAAATGTTGATTATTGTGTGTTTTCCTTATGAATAAATAAATCTAAATCTTTTATTTATTTATTTATTTATTTACACTGATCAACAAAAACTTGCCTCATTATTTTGTGGTTTATATGTATAATTAATTTTGACATCACATATTTTTTGGCTCAGTTTTAGAAAATTCAGACATCTACTCTAATTGAATGTTTTGCAAACATTTGAGAGGAGACATATAAACACATCTGCAGATTGCCCTTTTCTGAGCATAATACAGGAAACACACTGCTGATGTTTAGTTAATGACATATTACTTGGATAAAGGTTTGTAAGTAGTAGCCTAATCCATGTACGTCCTGAAAATGTTGTTAAAAGCAGACCATGGTTAAGGATTGGTGATTAAACATGGCTTTTATTTTGAAGACATAAACCGGAAACGGTGTGGTTTCCCTTGGCTACCTTGACTCTGCTGTCTTGGCCACCGCTGCAAAGGACACAATGCTTCTCCACGGTGAGGACCCTTCGGTGTGTCGGAGCTGAACACAGATGCGGGGAGCTTCTCCGGAGGACACAGATGTCCGACAAAGCGTGGAGAGAGTGTCCGAGATAAGAGCAGAAGTCCCCGGCGGACCATGGTGCTGAGGGAGCTGCTGCTGGGACTGCTGTGGTTCCGCTCGGCTCTGCTCTGTGCAGGTGAGGAACAACAATGCATCTGCTCTAATGTTTACATGGACAGCTGTGCACTTATTTATCTGTGCTGTTCATCCTGATGGAGACATGTTTGTGTGCAGGAGGTTCAAACAGGCAGTAACATCCAGTGAGTAGATTTTATATGTGTTGGTGGTTGTTTATTATCATCTGAGGTCTTGTAGTTTATAAAGCTTCTAACATCACTGTCACAGCAGAGCTCTCATATAAACCTAATGTTCACACCCGGGTAGCTGTGGCTGATATTTAGCTCTGCTCTGTCCTGTGTCTCTCTGATAAAGTGTTGAGACAGATGAAGACTGAGGTGTTTTCATCGTTGGGAGAATCTGAGGCTATCATGCTATGCAGAAACCCGCGGGGGTATCGATCTGTGGTGGCTAAATGATCAGGGTTAGTGTGGAAACATGGATGCTCTTTCACAAATGTGATGCTGCTATCAGCATTACATCACTGCTTCTCTGCAGCCAGTCAGCCCCCCCCCCACCCCCCACCCCACTCCACCCCCTCTGTTATCATATCCTGCACTCTATTGGCATGAAGATAAAGCAGATGGCTGCCAAGCAGACAAACGGGGGTCAAACTGTTTCACATTTCAGAGGTGTGTGTGTGTGGGGGTACCCACACACACCATCCCATCAAACACACACCATCCGAAACACGTGTCAGTACTTGTTTTGGCACCTTTTCATACACAAAGTATAGTCTCTGTCTCTGACACATAGAGCAGTGTAGCTGCAGGGCTCTATAGCAGAACATCTCATGTTTGTGTCAGTGAAGAATCACACACAAGATTCACACGATGCATTAAAAGCTCCAGGCAGTTGTTACTGTGCAGCATTTTGATCTGACAGAGATCTTCGTCAGACATCACTGATTCTTCTTCAGTTTGAGTTTTGATCCAGCATCTGCAGGATTTTGGATGTGCATACCCTACACCCTGTGTGTCTGTGACAGCAAAGCAAACTCTTTATTCATACTCATTTTGTAGACATTCTTCTAGATCTTCAAGGGATTAAATATTGTTTTTGAAAACAACACAGATGAAAAATTGGAAAGGATTATTACAGCAACACTTTATCCAACTGATGCAATGAGGAACACCTACTCAGTGTACTCTGCTTCATTTCAGGTTTGAAGTTTTTCTAGTTGATGTTATTTTAGATTTTTTAACCACTTCATCTCAGAGCGGAATGTTTTACTTGTTTGTCCACTATATTTATTTAACAGCTATATTTACTAGTTTCTGTGGGGTTTAAGATTTTACCTAAATAATATACTACTCACAAGGATCATTTTCTGCATGAGCACTTTTATTTTTGATATTGTGGGTACATTTTGCTTATGGTAGCCTAGTTATGCACTTTTGCTTAAGTAAGGTTTTAAATTCAGGACTTTTACTTTGAAAGGAGTGTTTTGTTGTTGTTGTATGGGTACTTTTACGTAGAACTGCAATAAGTTGTCAACTATTAGATTAATTGCAAATACTTTAATAATCAATTTATCGGTTTGAGGAATTTTTTAAAGAAAAAATTCTCTGACTCTAGCTTCTTAGATGTGAATATTTCTGGTTTCTTTACTCCTGTATAAACGTAAACTCAATATCTTTGGTTTGTTGAGAAAACAAGACATTTGAAGACATCATTGTGACGAAACAGAGACCAAACAACTAATCGACAAATTCATCGACAGTGAAAATAATCATTGGTTGCAGCCCTACTTTTACTGAAGTAAAAGATCTGAATACCTCTACTGCTGACTTTTATTAATAATCTTTTTAAGAAATCAGAAAAACTGATTCACTTATATTAAATCTCCTTTGAGTATTTTCATGAACTTGTTGGCAGCGTAACTCATTGCTTTAGGTTACTGGAAGAGTAAAACAGTCCATAATAAGAGCGAGGTGTAGAAACTTCAGTCAAGGAAAAAGCTGCAGTGCATTCTGGTCCTTTGAGCAACTATGGGTAGAAAGAGTAGTCATTTATATTTGCTGCTATGATGAGAGTTTTTAACATTTGACAGGTCTGTGGCAAAGCAGATCATGGTTAAATGGTTGAATTTTGTTCAGCCAACAAACCAATCAGAATCAGAAATACTTTATTGATCCCCGAGGGGAAATACCAACCAATACCAACCTGTTTACCTCTGATGCTACATTTAAGCACAAAGATGAAACTAAACACCGCTGAACTCCAACAGGTTACTTTGGCAAACTTTGATTTTGAGTTTGGAGGCAGAGGAAGTAGCAATTACAGATAATAATTTGTGAAATACAGTCATAGCTGTGCTCAGAAACTCGTCGCACCAAACAGCAGCATAGTGCAGCTCTACTTTACAGACTTCTCGGTCCAGTTCAGTTTGACATCTGTGTATTTGTGTTTGTGTGTGTGTGCTAAGGTAGCTGTGTCTGCGTAGTCGATATCCATCACTGAGCTCTAAATGATTCCTACTCCCGCCCTCTTCTTTCACTCTGCTGACTTAACTGATTCATCAATAAAGCCTGAAACAAACACACACACTCAGCAGAAGTGAGCAGAGTCTCTGCTGTGTGACCATGTTGGCTAATCATTGTTAAGCAGTGCAGCTGATGTTCTCTCTCTGTGGGTCTGCTTAATTAACAGGCTTGTTAGACAGCTTCTTCTTACACGTGTGTCATGGCCACTGTGGCATTAAGCTGTAATGAGATGATTAATAAGAGCAGCTTTATATTCTTGTTCTCAGCATAAGAAGGAAAATGAAATCCATCCCACTGATGTTACATTTACGTCACAGTTTAACTGTCTGTTTTAACACAGACTCCTCAGAAATCTAACTGTGATCCTGATGCCTTTATTTATTACAAAACAATAGCACCCATTGCCTGCACTCCGTAGATGTCTGTGTCATTCCTATTGCTCTCCTCTGCCACCTCACACTGTGTGTTGTTCCCTGGAGCAATGGTGCGATGGCAGCAGCGATGTTGTTGCCTTGGCTGCCAGTTTGGTGCTGCTTCTGTTTTAGCCCCCATGTGATCAGCACAGAGCTTCCCTGAAAGGCACTAAGGTCATTTGTCTTGTCGAGGCATTGTTTTAGGGTTTTTGCACCGATTTAAACTGTACGCATGTTTGTATAACACAGCAGCGATGCAGTAACGTCCTTTAAAGCGTTAATGTTCTTGGTGCTGGCATGCTAAGGTCATGACAAATTCTGCTCAGGAGTTTGAATCAAGGTACTAATGCGAGTGAGTGGAGTGTGTGTGCAGTGTTCTGGCAGTAGCAGTATGGTTCCTGCTGAGCATGCATAATTCTCAGTTCATCATGAATAAAGGAACAGACCATATCTCTCTCGTGCAAGGTAGTGTAGTTTTCCTCTCAAGAATTCAAGATGATAAGGATGCCTCATGGTTACACAAAATGCTCGGTAAGAGAAAGGTCACGTTTACAGATACTGTGTGATATGTATGCAGAGTTCTGTATTTCCCTTTCTGTTAACATATCCCTTGAAAAGACCAAAACCAACAATGAATTAATCCTTGTAACAAGTATTTTCCGTGCAGCTACAGTAAAGCCTTATATGAGCTCCACTGTTGTCCAAAAACTATTAAAAACACATCAGTGGGCTACACTGTTGCCCACTGGTGTCTTTATTTTAACTCATTTCCTCATACACCATTGTGCTGCTGGAAATTACTCACGCGCCACCAAGTATATATTAAAGTGCAGCTGAAAACCATCCACATAAGACGCTCTATATACACTTGTTTGAGCAAGGCAATAATTATAATGTGTACTGGAGGGGACAAATCCCCTCCTTCAATATTTAAACATGCTAAAAAAGTGCCTCCCAGTGTACTGATAAAAAAATATAAATTAAACTAGAATTACCACTTCATGGTAGTATGCCTCTGTGAACCAGTCAAGTTGCAGTTTACATCCATGTCTGTCCAGACTCATATGTCGTTATGGCTGAAGACAATGCTTCAAATATGGATGATGCAGCAAAGCAGCTAAAAATTCTAAAACATGGATGCTCACACACATCTTCAACCAGCCAGCACAGAAGATCTATACAATCACCACAGGTTTAACGTGGGCGCCCAAGATTAGAGTCACCAATTCAGTATCTGACCAGATGTCTCTCCTTCTGTTCCTTAGTTATGGTGTTGATTAATGGCCAGAAAAGTGTTTTATGCAGAACATTATGATGTCACAGAGAAGTTGACCTTTGAACTTTTGGATCTAGAATGTCATCACTTCATCATTTTATCCTATTAGACATTTATGTAACATTTTTGCAATGATTAGCGCATGAATTCTTGAGTTATGGCCAAAAACATGTTTTGTTAAGTCACAATGACCTTGAGTTTTCACCTTTGACTACCAAAATCTATTGAGTTCATCGCTGAGTCCAAGCAGGCGTTTGTGCCAAATTTGAGATATTGTGTTTACGAGACTGAGACAGATACAAGGTCACAGCGACCTTGACTTGAAGTTATTATTATGACTACTGGTGTTAGTGCAGTTCTGTGTGGGGGTTGTTTATGGTGTTGCTGTACCCCAGTGGAAGCCATAGCATGACTGCTGTGGGTACAGCCAGGTCCCCAGGATAGCCACTCAGCCTGGCAGCCAATTTTTCCTAGTGGCCACTCTCAGTACTGCAGCAAAAAAATCCCCCTGCAGGCCAAAAAGCATTTTCCCCAAAGACCACCATAATAAAAAGCCCCTTTTAAATAGGAATTGTGCAGATTTGCAGGAAAGCCCAATCAGTCTTCGTTCAGCGTTGGCAGTATAAAAACAAAATCGGGGAGTGCAGCGAAATGCCACCTGCCTTTTTTGTTCATACAGAATGGGCCTTTTTCGGGGCAATGGGGGGTGTGAGCTCAACACCCAAATACTCTGACACAAATCGAAATACAGCCAGTCGAGCCATCCCCTGCCACTCCTGCTGTTGTGGTCGTTCACATCATGAAACTTTTTCTTCACATTCTTTAACTTACTAATGATTTGTGCCTTGCTCCGAGGGAAGCCGCAGCTGGTCAGTCTGCGCAATTCTTTGTCTCCCCAGTTGCTCATGTTTACAGTGTCTGTCACGTTTACGTTTCCCTCTTGCTACTAGCTGCTCATTCCTGCTATCAGCTGTTTCCTGTTAGTCCACCGCCAGTGGGTCGCATGTGCAGCGTCATCAACAGCTCCTCCCACAAGTCATCAACAGCCCCTCCCACAAGTCATCAACATCCCCTCCCGTGGCGGAAGGGTGCCTCGTTCTTTTTAAACCAAAAAGGTTTTGCCAATATGTTTACCCCTACGCGGCGGGAAATTGGGCACCTCGGATCAACTCGCCAATCCGGCTCTGTGTGTCTAAACACTCGCAGCTTGCTGGCAAAATGGCCCAACATTCGCCAAAAATCTGGCAGTGTAAAAGGGGCTAGTGAGACGTCTGTAAAACTGTTGACACCTCGAACTGCAAACAAGGTTAATTTACCATGGTTGTTTTATGTTTGTAAAACTTTCCCAAAGCCAAGAAAAGTTATTTAAAAATCTGTGATGTCATCACAATGTAAAGTCTAGGGAGTCAAGTGGAAATTCGCCAGCTGGACAGATCGTACTGCGGATATTCAGTGGGCCTCGTACCACAGAAGAAAACCCAGAAGCTAGAAGCTAACATTAGCATCTACATTGGAATGAAAAAGGTGCCATCTTGGTGTCTGGTATCTAGTTATTATTAAAATCTATGGTGTACAATCAGTATCAAACACTGTACTGTCTCTGTGTGTCTTTACTGTCAGATTTATTAGAAACTGGAAAACTAGAATGTAATACAAGTGTTATGTAGCCCATATCACTGTCAGTTGTGATAGTTTTTAATGTTATGAAAATGATCATTTTATGGATGGTTTTCTTTTCACAATTCCATGCTAAATTCAGAAGAACACTTCCTAGCATACCATCCGTACATTAGCTAGCAAACAGCCCATACATTCTGAGCATATTCCACTCCGACACGTAAACGTCCACTAAATGATAACGTAGACTGGCCTCACTAATGCGTGTGCTCCCATCTTCTCATCCTTGTCACCCAGCAGGCTGCAGTGAGCGAGTGGAGGTCCACACAGAGCGGAGGGGTGTGATCTACAGCCCCTCCTGGCCTTTAAACTACCCACCTGGAACCAACTGCAGCTGGCATATCCAGGGAGGTCAAGGAGAGGTCATCACCATCAGGTAGAACCCTGTCACACATACAGTACACACATGACCTTTGTTGTGGAGTAAGCACCTGAAAGCATCCTTCTTCTGCTCTAGCTTCCGGAACTTTGATGTGGCGGAGTCAGGAAGTTGTTTGGGAGACTGGCTCCTGCTGACTCCTTCGAGGAACGGGGAATCCAGGCTGTGTGGCTCCATGCTGCCTCCGCCCTTCATCTCTACCAGGGGGCGTGTTTGGCTCTATTTCCACTCTCAGGCCAACGGTACTGGGCAAGCACAAGGTTTTCGCCTCTCCTACATCAGAGGTAAGCAGGACAAAGGAGGATATTTACTACAATGACTAATGCCCTCTTGTGTGTCATTATGGCAGTATTTTGTATTCCTGTATGGCTTGTATAGAAATATGTTACATTATCACTAGACATTGTTGGCTCTACTTAGGCTGCTTGCTAGGCCTGTCACGATAAGTACTTTTATTACACGATATATTGTCACAGAAATAACTGGAATAAACCATATTATTGTCATTTTAACACCATTTTATACTGAGAAGAGCATAGTAATGCAACTACACCCTTTCAAAGAGCACTGAACTTTTAATTAGACTAGAAATGACAGCAAAATGTGTCTTAGCTTTCAGTATGGCCCAGCAAATGACTATGAGGGCTGGGACACTGGATCAGGATTTATATGAAGTCGGACAGAAAGTACTAAAATTAAAAGTGGGGATTAGCTGCCAGACTGTGCTGAAGAACATTAAATCCATCAGGGAGTGATTGTTCTTACAGTAGTGACAATGACGTGCCTTTGTTTAGGCAAACTGTTTGTATATGTTTTGGAGGGATGTCACTGAAGACTAATTACATCGTGTATTATGGAAATCACTATTGATTGTGTTGTTGCGCTCAGCTAAATGCGAGCATGTCAGTTTGTGTTGCAGTCTGTCATTTTCTCTCCTCTGTAGGTCACCTGGGCCAGAGCAGCTGTCAGTCAGATGAATTCCTGTGTGGGAATGGAAAGTGTCTTCCTCGCTCCTGGAAGTGCAACGGTCAGGATGAATGCGGCGATGCCACAGACGAACGCAGCTGCTCCCCCCCTCCCACTGAAGCTCGGCCTGGCCTCTGCCCCTTTGGCTCCCTCCCGTGCACTGAGGCTCAGTCCACCCGCTGTCTACCTGCTGCCCTGCGCTGCAACGGAGCCCGTGACTGTCCTGATGGCACAGATGAGCTGAATTGCCCTGACACCACCTGTGGCAAACGTCTAGGGAACTTCTACGGGTCCTTTGCTTCCCCAGATTTTTTCCGGGCTAACAGGAGCGCCGCCGTAGAGCTGAGGTGTTCGTGGTCACTGGATACTCAGGATCCCAAGCCCATCGTGCTGCAGCTGGACCTGCAGCTGGGACCTGGAGACTCGCTGCATGTCTACGATGGCCTGCTGCAGCGTGCAGAGCACCTCTTACAGGTGTTGTCATATCATAACAACCGGCGCCCTGCGCTGTTGGAGTCAAGTCGGGGACAGATGAGTGTTTTGTACATGGCTCAGCCTCACAGCCCTGGACATGGCTTCAACGCCACATACCAGGTACTGCAAGCTGGGAATACTGCATCCTACTTTTCAGAAAACTTGTTCCACTGTCCTCAGATTTAAACCCTTCATTCATCTCCACCTGTCTCTCCTGGCTTATAGTTTAAACCTTCTTCTTTATGCTTCTCCATCCTCTCCATCTCTCTGTCAGTAGTGGATGTTTGAAACATACTTTTTTCACCATTTCTGTCTACATTTAGAATCAACACTTTTCTGATTAGTATGGCTGGAAGATAGAGGAGCTGTTCTGTTTCTGCAGAGAACGCCATCAATCAAGCAGAGTACAAGTTGTCCTCTCTGTGTCTAGACAGTGATGTATTTCTCCTCAACCCACTCAGGTCAAAGGTTACTGCTTTCCTGGCGAGCATCCCTGTGGCAGCGATCAGGGCTGCTACTCTGAACGCCAGCGTTGTGACGGCTACTGGCACTGTCCATCTGGCCGTGACGAGGAGGCCTGCCCGACGTGTCCAGTGGGTGAGTTTCCCTGCGAGGGTGGCACTGGAGTGTGCTACCCAGCCTCTGAGCGCTGCAACAACCAGAAGAGGTGCCCGGATGGGTCGGATGAGAAAAACTGTTATGACTGCCAACCTGGAAACTTCCACTGTGGGACGAACCTGTGCATTTTTGAGACGTGGCGGTGTGACGGCCAGGAGGACTGTTTAGACGGGAGTGATGAGAGGGACTGCCTGGCAGCGGTGCCCAGGAAAGTGATCACGGCTGCCCTGATCGGCAGTCTGGTCTGCAGTCTCCTGCTAGTTATTGCCCTTGGCTGTGCCCTCAAACTCCACTCCCTCAGAAGCAGAGAGTACAGGTAGGGACACCTCTGTCTCTGTATCCAGTATTACTGGTCCCCCACTTACACTACTGTCTCACCTAGTGTACTCATTTATTTCATCGCTTTGAATTATTCAGAGCTTTGTTTCTGAATAAATCTACCACCATAATATCTCCGACATGTGGGTCCAAGAGCACAATGATACTGTTATAGCATCTAATTGCTGTTGATGGTGCAGAGGCCACAGGTTTCTTCAGAACTAATACTGTTCTCCTAAAACTCGCTCACTCTCTGACTACATCACTTAAGTTCTTTCTCTTTTCTTCTGTCCTGCCATCTGTCTGCTCACCTTGCTCTCTTTATCTTACAGAGCTTTTGAAACTCAGATGACTCGCATGGAGGCGGAGTTTGTCCAGAGAGAGGCACCCCCTTCGTATGGTCAGTTAATCGCCCAGGGGCTCATCCCTCCAGTGGAGGATTTCCCAGTGTACAACCCCACCCAGGTACTGCATTCACACACAATAATGCACTCTGGACCTTCAAACTCAGGATTTGTGCATAACTGGTGTGACCAGCTAATTTTTTGCAATTTTGGTAACCACGAGCAGCAGTGCAATCCTGATGCAGACAATGTTAGTCAGTATCTCTTTGAACTCAATTTCTGTTTCAGTAAACACTGTAATGCCTGTGTGAGCAAAACCAATATTTTGTTATTTACACAAAGGAAAAGCTAACACTTTGAAAAATAAGTTTGTTTTCTTTCTTGTCGTGAGTTAGATGTTGACTCAGTTCTTATATCTTTATGGTAAATATCAAGCTACAGCAGCCATTTAGCTTAGCTTTACATAAGGTGTGGAAGCAAAGGAAGACAGATAGCCTGGCACTGAGTGGAGGAAACAAAATCCGCCTACCAGCAAATGAGGGGTTTGAAAACTATCAATACACTTGAGTTTTGCAATATTTTGTTTTCATTTTGTTTTTATCAATTTGTAAGTAATAGTTTATATACAAAAGTTTGTGACAGTGGTTCATTTGTGTTGTGTTTAAACCCTCAACCTCTGCATCTCTTAGTGTTGTAATCTGTTTTCAGCTGTTCGACTCTTCCACCCCAATGTTGCATCAGTAACATAAACACAAAGAACACCAGCCTATGAAACAGACAGAATCATAAAGGGTGCCCCGCTAGTGTTTACAGTTTCCCAAAAAAATTAGATTTAAAAGTCACAATATATTGCAATATATTGAATCATGAGCCCTATATTGAGCCCGATGTGCATATCACATCGCCAGATTCTTGCCAATACACAGCCCTACAGCACATCTAAAGATCCCACATTAACACATTATATCTTGTTTGTACCATAGACTGCATAAAAAAATGGTTGCCATCTTGGATTTTTAGTGCCATATTTGGGCAAGAGGGTGGAAATAACCCTAACAGTAGCTGCTAGCTTAGTTAGAATGGTGGCTAACTGTGATAATGCTAATGCTAATTTTTGATGTCGAAAAACAGGCTTAAAACCATTAAAACACATGTACTTACCAGAAATAATGAACACTCAACTCCTTAGAAGGTCTTTTAGTACAACCAAACACTGAAAAAGGTGACCACAACAGTAGGCCTACAGTTAACTTTCTTTAACTGAAAATGCGCTGATATACTTTGAGAAACTGGGGTTACACCATGTTTACATGACCTAGTCAGTGTTGTTGCTACGGTAGCAACGTAGTAGGGGACAGCATTTATGAAATGTATACAGATGACTTATATAAAAATTCAGCCCCTGTGCAGTTGTCAAGAATGGGAAAATTAGCTAAAGACACATTGCACCAGGCTGTAAACATGTTCATTTGTGTTGTAAATTTGGGCATTTTAACATGGGACTCTACGGGGGGTTAACTCGCTTTTAGAGCCAGCCTCAAGTGGACAGTCAGGGAACTGCAGTTTTTGACACTTGCTTGTTTTTCAGCCCTGGAGTTTGTTGCTTGGTTTGTACTTCACAGTTAGATAGAAACAGAGTTATATTTTCTCTGTGTCTTCTTCTCCGTTTGCCCTTCCCCTCCTCCAGGCCTCCGTGTTACAGAACCTGCGGTTGGCGATGCGCAGACAGATCAGACGTCACTCGACTCGGCGCTCCACCTCTTCCTCCTCTCGTCGACGTCTGGGACATCTGTGGAGTCGTCTGTTCCGCAGTGGAGGGCGAACTAGAGGCCATGCCCCCCTGCTTGACTCCCCTGGACCCACACAAATCACACTTGGGCTCCACAACTACCGAACTGTGGGTGTGCAAGGGCCTCAGGCAAGGGCCAGGTCTGGAGCTGTGCTCGGTGATGAGGCTGATGTAGTGCCGGGCTCTTGCTGCTCAGCCAACATGGACTCACAGCCCTGCACGCCAGAGAGTCCTGCATCACCTCTCTCTTCACAGTCAGTGGACAGTCCAGAGGAGGAGGAACTGTCACCTGTCAGCAGGGACAGCAGCAGGGCCCCACAGTCCGAGCCCTCCACCCCTGTTCAGAGTGAGTCCTCAGCCCATAGCAGAGCCCCTCTCACTCCCCAGGAAGACTCTGTACCCCCGTGCCACCCCAGGGCATCTAGGAAACTAGTTCTGGAGCTCGCTGTCAACCTAAAGGGTGTTTCCTTGAGACGTTACTCCCCCTTGGGGCCCTTGTCCCCTATCTCACCCCCTGTGTTCTCCAGCAGCTCCCAGACACCCACAACCCACCCTCACTCCCAGGGGCTCGAGGTGACCACACCCTCTGAGTCCTCGTCCTCCTCTGTGAAAGCAGAGGACTGCAACAGCCACTTTACTGTGGACGTGCCAAGCAGGGAAATAAGAAGCAGGGATGAGAGGAGGAGAGAGGGCAAGAGCAAGCTCTGCAGGTTCAGCAGGACCCTCAGTGATGAGGGAGGAGATTCAGGGAGGGAGACAATGTCATGCTGAAGAGTTTAGGAAAATACTCTCCGTCCCCTCACTCTGTTGAGACCTGGCGTCAGCAATATCCGCTCTGCTAAAGTGTCCTTGAATGTGTCCCAACCAGATTCAGAGGTGTGAGAGAAGTACGTCAGAATATAATTCGCTCATGTCCACTCAACACTTTAAGTGCATAAAAATTTGCATATGCACCAAATTATGCACATGCAGTGTTTTGCTAAGATGAATAAAACCAGCGTTGGTTGTGCTTATGGTCTGTGTTGTACAGTAAATCTCTTTGTCAAACAGGAGCTTGATGTTGACTCCCACAATTAAATGCAAACAAATGCCCCTGTTTAACCTGTTTGGACACAAACTCATCATGAGCCTGTTCCAGAAAATCAAACTCAGTTCTGGCCACCAGTACCAATACAATATTGGCATCATGTCCTTACGCCAAAGCAGCCTTTGTGTCGTTAACCCAGAGCCATTATGCACCGCTATATACTGTGAACCATGAAAGCCTGTTTAGTGATCCAATATAAATTTACCTGATTAATGATCCTATAATCTGACTTATTCCTATTTTACTGTAGGAGGTGGTGTTTTTATTATTGTATGAGACTTCTATAAAGTCAGTTGGCTGTCGCATTGAAGGATAACAATAGGGATATTATATGTTTTTGTTTTTAACAAATCAAATGAAAAGGCCAAAACAAATGCTTACAGACTTCACCAGTCTGTGTGTATACTTTAACTTTTAAAAAAGACAAAATAATTTCCTAAAATGACAAGGAGTTTTCATGAAACGTTATTCAAACAGGAGTAAGTGCAAGTAGTAGTGTTTTCAGCTGCGGATTAATACACGCGTGGCGCTCTAGTGAGTATTTGCGGCAGTAGGACGATGTGTGTGTGTGTGTGATGTGTGTGGTCATGATAATGAGGCTACTGATGTGGTTTTTTTAAATAGTTTTGAGACAACACTGAAGCTCTACAACACAGAGGTATAAACTATATCAGGCTACACAAACAATACTTGTCAGCAGAACTGATACATTGTTGGTTTTGGCCTTTTTCATGGGATTTGCTAACAGTACGAAAACATAAAACATCACCAGACCTTCTTTTTAAACACAAATTTGATGCACAAAAGTTTGACATTTTGGGAAATACAAGAAATTTTAGCTTTCTGGCAGAGAGTTAGGGCCCTCACACCAAGCCAAAGGTCGGCTGTTGATCAATGTCGGGACATCGGTGAGCATCTGTCGCCCTACTTTTTGTGGTGTGTCTCTCACTGTTGGCCCTCGTCAGCCCTAGTCAGCCTTTTTTGGACAATTCAGCATGTTGAATCAGCATTGGAGATGGCAGAGCCCATTGATGAATGAAATCACTCTGATTGGTTGTTCAGCTCAGCACATGAGAAGAGAAATAAAAGTGAGGGAAGCAAACAACTAAGGTCAAGATGGCGAGATATTCTATTTTTTAGCCATCAGGCTAAACGGCTAAGCAGAAATGGTTCATTGTTTGTGTCACTGTTCCCTAAGGCACAGTAATATGCTTTGGTTATTTTTTTAACATTGGGTTGTGTTGTTAATGTGCTAACTGGCTAACTAGCATCTTAAAATAGTCCTGTCAGTCCTCCGATTTCCCTTTTTGAATGACAAATACAGACTAACCCTTCCTGCTTGTGTGATGAGTTATTTCCTTTCACACAAACGTAGAACGTCATGCTGGTTGGCCATCGGCTGTAGTTTTTGCAGCTTATTCAAGTGTAAATTTTTGGACAAGATTCAGACAATTTGAGGCAATGCAAAAGTTGGCTTCAGTCACCGCCAGTTCTTTGATGTCAGTTTGGTGTGTCTGGGCCTTTATATGAGGAGATCAATGCCACTCTCAGATCTGTCCATAAAATATAAGGCTCCACCCACCAGTCAGTTAGCTTAGCCTAGCTTAGCACAAAGACCGATAAGGTAAAGCAGCCTGACTTTGTCTAAAGGTAGTGAGTGAGCAGGTTCTGTACCTTCAGGTAGAGCCAGGCTAGCATTTTCCAGTTGTTTTCAATGTTTGTGCTAATCTATGCTAATTGGTCGCTGGCTGCAGCCTTGCCTATAGGGATATGTGATATGAGAGTGGTTAAGATCTTGTCATCTAACTCTTAGGTAAAGGCAAATAAGCATATCACCCCAAAAATGTCAAACTGTTCCTTTAACAGTGCAGCGTCATTCAATCATGCTAAACCTCTGTCAGTATTTATTCAACATATACTGTACGTTTCCAGCGCTATTCCTCTTTAGTGATACTTCAGTGACCCCTTTTAAACATGAAGAACTTTTTCTTTATGTTTCATAAGTTGTATGAAATCAGTTTTTCAATTAAGCTTTTTTCTCTTGACATATCATCAGATTCAAAAAGCCAAACTTGGATGTAAAGTGAGGCAGTGCGTCCAAGTATAATGCCCATAACTCTGCTCAGCTCCTCGTCCTCCTCAAATCAAACCCAAACTGTCCTCTAAAGGAAGCCTTCCTCACCTGAATGAACTTGACGTGTGTCTGTGTCTGCTCTGATTTCCATTCAGTGCAGTGAAGATTTTATGTGAATGTCCAGGAAGTGTCGGGAAGAGAGGTTTCACTTCAGAATATCGACTGCTTGTTAAGTCCTGTTCATCACAGCTGTACCTCTGCAGTACTGCTGACTGCACACTGGTCACTGCAGGCGCCTGGACTGCTGGTTTGTTCCATTGGAAATTCATATCTATGCTGTGGAATTTTTACGACAGGATGTTAAATCAAAGGCCTCTATTTTTCAGTCTTCAGCGGAGACCTGTACGAGTCCTACTTTATATTTCTCTCTCTGCCTTGACAAACACTGAACTTGATTGAACTTGATTGCCTGGTGTTTTTTTGTAAAGCTTGTCTCTCTGAGGTGACCCTGGTGACCCTTTACTAATAACTGTTGGACCTCTGAAGAATGTATCACTTTCATTTTTCTTGAAATCAATGGATTTCTCCCTCTTTTACTGCAGGACATTGATACTGAACAGAAAGAGAAATGAGCAGAAGCCAGATGCTGGTTGATTTGTTAGGTTTCTGTACTTAATGCATCGTCTTTTCTGCTGTTTTTCCTTCTTATAGAAGTTTTCTCATGAACGGCTGCTACATGTTATGTGCCATTAGAGATGTCTCCACAAGTAATTCCTGCCTAATGATTTGCTCTGATTCCACTTCACATCAGTTTACTCATTCCAAGCTTTATATATTTTGTGCTTTTTTCCCCTTGTACCTTGTTATTTAAGTTCAAAGCCTGTCTGTCCTTAAATGATTTATGTTTATTAGTTTAGATAGAAAAATCACAAATCTGCAGAATGTATTTCCTTACCTGCTTTGTGATGTACAGAGGTGTGTTAAACTGCCTTAATGGTTTTCCTTGCTGTTGTAAATATCACGGACAGTTTCACAGCCCACTGTTGTGGTTTACATGTTCGAAGAGATAGGATGTGTTTGTGTGTCTGGACACAGCTTTATGATATGACGTGATTGATACAACCGACTGCTCTGGAGTTAAAATGCACTACTGCATCAGGAATCTCTGGGATTATTATGGCAGGGGAGTTAGGGAAAAAGTAACTATATAAATTCAGTGTATTTACCTGTTTATTTAAATCTGTGAAAGTCTTGATGAAATTCATTGCTTTGATATTTTGCAGACTGTACTGACACACTGACTGCTAATGTGGTTAATGTGATGTTTTATTATCTGTCAGCTAAGATCAAGTGTTTCTTTTCTGGGTTTTACTGCTTTGATTAAGTTGTGATGAACTGCTCGGCAGAAGCCATGTCAAGATCTTCTTAACTGTTTTGTCAGTTTTTCTCCTTTGCATTTATTCACTTTATCAAACCCTTTCCAATATGCTGAGTAATAACTGAACTTTTCAAAGGGTTAACACACAGGTAGATACACTGGATCCATGCCACTGGAAAGTAAAGTGCTACTGAACCAGGTTTTCTAAGAATGGCTTACCCTCTCCTTGCTGTTTGATTTTAAAGCTTCTTCCCCGTCAAAGGCTGACGTCAGCGTTAACTGTTTGTATGAAAGCACTTCTATTATTTTGAGAACTATATTTGTATATTTTGTGCTGAAAGAGAAATGCCACCATGATGTTGTGGGGTTTGCTGATCAAAACCCTGTACAGCCTTCTGCTGGTTATTAGTCATTGTTTTCCTGTGCCTGCGATTAATAAACTTCAAGCTCTTTATCATTTACTGAGTTATTTCAGTGTGTGAAATATTTTCAATATGATTTCTGTTTTTGCCTCAAAACACTACTGCCAGTACAACTACCACCATAATACTGGCAGTTTATTACCTGTCATCTATTCATAACATTTTGTTAGTAAGTTGACAGAGCTTGTTTTGTAGTCGTCAAAGGGTTGGACTGTACACCTACATTACATTAATATTGTGATATGAGACTAGTTATCATCTTGGATATCGTTATATCCTGAGTGTTGTCTTTTCCTGGTTTTAAAGGCTGCGTTACAGTAGTGATGTATTTTTCTTAACTTACCAGACTTGACAAGCTGTTCTATTATTTAGCCATTATATCCACATTACTTATGATTACCTAACAAAAATCTACCCTACAATATTGTCATATCGATATAGGCATTTGGTAAAAATATATCTTATTTTCGCCACATTGTCCCGCCCTGAGTTATTAGTCACCTCTATACTGTATCTCTTAGGCCGTACATACAGGGACAGCAATACTTTTTAGCTAATTGCTAATTTGTCATAATAATGTCAAAATGCTAACATGCTCACAGTGGCAAAGCTGACATGTTTACCATGATAATGTGATAGCATGCTTTGCTAATTAGCATGTAACACAAAGTACAGCAGACCTAACCTGATGATGGCGCTAGATAAAAAGTCAGAGTATGCTATTGACACAATACCCACTCGGATTATCAAAAAAGAAAAAAAAAAAAAAACAGATGCATTTTAGAAGTTGCTATATTTAATAAGTAATTACATTGTTATTCTTGTACAACTTCACACTCTTTTACAAAACATATAGGTGCACCCATCAATTGTACAGTATGCAAATGTATCACATGTCTGAGGAATGTGATCTTTGTAGAGTCCCTGGCGCTTGTAACAGTTTGTTTTTCTTTACAGAGTATTTACAGATCTCAACTGAGCTAACAGCGCCTGGACGTGGCCGACAGACGTTGTCTGAAGTGTGCCTCTTCGTGGATTTGAAGCAGGGGGAAATTTGATGG
Organism: Epinephelus fuscoguttatus; assembly: GCF_011397635.1. Lineage (NCBI taxonomy): Eukaryota > Metazoa > Chordata > Actinopteri > Perciformes > Serranidae > Epinephelus > Epinephelus fuscoguttatus. Next base: position 11,704,376 of record NC_064753.1, read on the forward strand.
CCTGGAAAAGGACCGAATGTTCAGTTCAAGTTCCAACCTGCTGGTTTACATCATGTTAAAAAGGCCTCTGGCCCAAACTCTCATATGTTCCTGTTGTATGTACAACATAAACAGCTCATACACAAGTGCTATAACAGATTACTTAAATACATGTAAACACCAATACCACCTGAAGCACGGGTGGTATCACAACTCCAGTACGGACATCGCTGTGACCATAAGAATTTGGGGGCAACTTAGAATGTCATTGTGACCAAGATAAGTATTTTGAGTAAACAGAACCACAGGAAGTCCATAAGGTCATAAGTCAATTCAACTATAGAATGTCAACAGTACCATAATAAGTCAGTCGATCTTTAGAAAGTCAGTGGGCCTGTGGTAATTGTTGTGATGATGTGTCTTTGTGGAAGTGGGAGCAGGCTCATGCACAAATAAACATCTATACATCAACATGGGTTCTGGTTATGTTATCCAACATGTTAATGGTAAGCACTGTATCATAACATCAGGTGAGAAATCTGAAATCTAATAACTGTCTTGGCAGGTCAAGCACCTTGAAAGAGTTCACAGTGGCATTCCCAAAGATATGGACATTTCAAAAGCAAAACAGCCTGTCGACATGTGTTGTAATGACGCAGCTTATTCATTTCTGAGCGAGGAGGCCATTTGTCCAGCTGACAGCCACAAACTTCCCATCATCCTCCTGTTTCTCCTAAGCTGTAAATATTGCTGGGAACGATGAGTGCTGTGTAGATAATCTCTCCAGTAATAACATGAAGGCACCAAGAGTATCTCTCAGGAGAAAGTAGTGATATTATAAAAACAGAATGGGGGTGTAAAGTTAAAAGAATGGCCAGATACTGTAGCTTGGCAGATACAGACAGAGAAATACTCATCCCCAGTTGATAAACAGTAAACATTATGTGAATAATTAGTGAAAATGGAGCTGAGGGTAGCAGCTGTAATAGAGAAGTATTGCTAGGGTGCAGAAACTGCTTGCATATTTACCTCAAAAAAGTTATCACACAATCAAAATACCCGCACAAACCAACACACTATACCAACACATAGATTTCATAAGGCACATTAGCTCAAGGATTTAGTTTAAGTCATAAAAGAAGAATATCTTGGAAGTGAAGCAGAAGATGACAGATGGAGGTTGTTTGAGTGAGCAGAGGAGAGAAGATGAGATAAAGATTGGTATGAAAGAAGAAACTTGGTATACTGGTGAGGAGAACGGAGGAACAGTACCACCCAACAAATAAAAACAGCTTTAGGGTTTAACATGCCAATGCCCTAAGTGTAACCATCTGCATCTTTAACTGTGGAGCTTCATCGCAGCCCCACTCAGGCAGCACCTGTGCAAGAGCACGGACGAAACCATCTCTTCACCATCCACAAACTGACCAATGTAAAAAACTGTAATGCAAAAACTGGAAGTACAGGTGCTGATGTAAAAAATGAATTCCTGGTTTGACTGCACTGCTCAGTCAATGGCTTTGGAGGCAGTGAGGGGTTCAGTCTCTGAAGGGTCTTCCTGAGGAAACACCACATAACACACTTTCTGGCCCATGTATGTGACTCTTTCTGCAAAGCAAAAGACAACAGGAGGGGGTTTAATTATAGGAATGTCTAACATATCTATTCATTTAAAAAAAATTGAATATGTACTGCACAGTGGCATGGACCAACTCACCGACTACCCTGTAGACCCATTTGGGTTTGTCCTTCCAGTGAACACCCACAAAGTATACAGGGACTCCAGTCAGCATGATGACCATTCCCAGACCACAAACCACTGGTTCAGAGTACAGACTGAAGCACAGCAGCACAGCCCAGAATATCAAGTAGGTGATGGGGATCAACAAGCTTACCTGCACAAGACGAAAATACACACAATCCTGAAGACTTTCTCTTCCCTTTGTTGCCATGGTACAGCAACTGCTATATTTAATCCTTTGAGATGAAACACATATCATGTAATTCACCTTTCCGACACCAGGGGGCGCCCATATATGATTCATACCCATCCCCAGCCAAAAGAGTGCCCCAGGAATGAGTCCTAAAACTGGAAAACGAGCTAACATTGTTTGCACTCCTGGTTCTCCCAGCTCCAAGTCAATGGATTTTTTAATGGTTTTTGGTTAGATGCCTGAAATAATGTCTGTGGTTAACACAAGCTTAAGAGACGTTCACATTTTGTTCTACAACATAAAATATTTCAGTTAATACACCGCTCATGAACTTTGAAGCTTCTGTGTGTCTTTAAAAAGACAATTTCTAACAAGTGGCTAAATGAGACATATCATATCATCACGCCGACATGGCTTTACAGTCTTGTTATAGTGGTGAAATTAGGTCAGGCGTCCGTAGTATAGTTAACATTAGTTTACAGCTCAATGTTAGCATTTTACAGCTGGCGATTGCATTTAGGCTTCAATAATCAAAATTTATAGCAATAATCCAAAATCCAATGGCTTTTTGACGAGAGAACCAGTGTAATGCTATCTTTCACGTCAGCCTACCGAAAAACATCATTCCTGGGGCACTCTATGTCATAAATTATCTTAACATCTCCCCAATGTGGCTGCTAAAGTAACGTTAGCATGACAACACAAACCGCAGCTAAACTACAGTGAGAAGCTTAAAAATATTAAGTATTACTACTAGTAATGAGTAGAAGAAGTCTAATGAAGCTGTGGTGCTTTCTTTTTATTTGTGACAACAACAACAAAAAAAAAAACATTTGAAGCTACAGAACTTCAAATGCACAGTGGCAACATTACAGGCACTGGCTAGTAGTTAGCTAGGTTGCAACAGCTACTTTTTGAGCCAGGTGCTGCTGACTAGTAGAGCAAGATTAGTGAACATTTCCAAACAACTGCTAAGTTTAATTAGTTTAGTTTGGCCAGTAACGTTAAACATTATCAACGTTTATTGGATACAGCTGATACACCTGTCAGTGACATCTCCTAGCTAGTTCACGAGAAACCAAATTAAGCTAACGTTTTCCTTGTCAGTTGTTAGCATCAACTATGACATTAAATGCTGCCAAAAAAATTACCCTCCACGTACTCCTACTTTTTTTTTTTTTTTTTTAAATATTATGAAATTAATGTGAAGGTAAGCTTCATGTTTGTTGCCAATTCAGTAATTATTAATAATTCAACAACTGCCCCAAGCTCTGTAGTACTGTCATTTATATAGCTTAATTACTGTACGCAACGCTCGTTTGAAAAATATAGAGAACATGCAATTGTTGTCACTTTGTTTTTGTGGCCTCATTTTTTCTGACTGCAATAACTTATAGGCTAACTTAAAAAAAATCTCTATAAACATTTTAGCTTACACTGTTGTGACATTTCCAATTTCCTCAATTCCTCGTTGTGTTCTGCTGTTATTTTGTAAAATTTTCATATTCCTAACATTTCACAGTTTCAAATGATAAGCTGGAAAGTTGGTATTTGAGCAGTAGCCAAAGTGCTTTGGCACAGAGGTCACTGGTAGGTAATGTAAAGCAAACTGGGAGCTATGTTATGTCTTCAACGAGACCATTCATAAAATAAAATGAGTTCCCACAGTGAATGTGTGGTTCTCAGGTTTCTGTACCTTGATGGGTCTGGCCAGGTGGGGTCTCTTCTTGCGGAGGTAGAGGAGGCCAGCAATGGTTACACCATAGGACAGATAGTTGATAAAGGACACATAGTTGATCAGGTTGTGTGTCTCTCCAATGCACAGGATGACTATAGTGGCAATGCACTGTGGGAGATGAAGATAAGGTCAAGGGACACAAATCTATGAAAACAGCTATTGACAAATTGCTTCATATTAATATTAAAAAATAATTTCTGTGGATGACCACTTTGTTTGTGCATCCCTGTGAAGCTAGTCAAAGAAGACAAAACTGTGAGAGGAGCACTCACACAAACCAGCAGGGCGGGGATTGGAGTGCAGTTTTTAAGGTGGATCATTGCCAGCAGATACGGCAGGTGACCCTCTCTGGCTCCTGAGAAACACAGCCTACAAATATAGAGACAGACATTATTCGTCTGCATTTATGTTCAGGTCTACTACACTTGTTACGAGTAACTCTTGACACCATTGTTCTTATTCTTACGACATATTATCCAATCATAAAAGGACATTAAAATGAAGTTTCAGCCTGTGGTGTGCAGCAAAGCAAGATATGTTTTCTACCTGGAGGAGGTGAACAGATATCCGTTGATTCCTCCAAAGGTGGACAGTGCTACAGAGATCGGCATGACCCAGGAAAACATCCCCAGCAGCTTTTCCCCAAATGTCTGGAACAACATGTGATGGGTCACATTATTAACTTTTATTCATTATTCATTTAGTCCCAAACAGCAATGCATTCATTGATTCATTTCATTGGAAGATGCAATTTGCAACACCTTGCATAGCTCTTGTTTATCAGACTGTGTGGCTACACATAAAAAGCTTGCATGTACAAGACAGAATCTGCTGTTTTTAGTCTCTTAAGGTCATTTTTTTATTTACAGCTTCTAATCAAATCAAATCAAATCAACTTTATTTATATGGCACTTTTCATACAACAGTAACACAAAGTGCCTCACAGAGGTTAAAAACAACAAAGATCCAAAACAGAAAACAAAAAGACTACCTTTTCATTTAACACCCTAGGACACTGCGTTTAATTCAAGATGATCAAAGAACACTGGTTTCAAACTGAACTCATGAATGTTTCCCAGTTTCACCTCAGAGATCATGAAAAAACACTTTAATCTTGTTGACTGATTGAATAATTGGTTGGTTAAGGTCTGTCTCGTGTTAGGATTCTGAGCTTCAGCAGACTTACAGTTTCAAGACTACTGAGACTCAGTCCTTTGTCTCGTTAAACAGTATATAAGCTCCTATTAGTTGCTGTAGGAAACACACAATCATGGAGAAAGAGAGCTGCTCACCACTGCCACAGCATTGGAGGCCAGCAGCTCCTCAGGGGTCATGGAGGAGAAGTAGGCAATGTTGGTCATAGTGTAGACAAGGGTCACCAGTGGGATGGAAATATAGATGGCACGGGGCAGGTTCCTAATAAAAATAATGATATAAGCAATGGCTAACAATCAAATGTTGGTCCAGACATTATGTAAAAATATAACTCTATAATGCAGTTCTGAACAAAGGGACTGAACTGTATGTTATATTCCACTGTAAAGGTGCAAGTGTAACCATTAAGATCAATATTGTGTCTTCTATTGTTTATAGGAAAACATGTAGAGATATGAAATACTATCTGTGAATGTGCGTGCCGTACTTTCGTGGCTCCACGACCTCCTCTGTGACATAGTTGAGGAAATTCCAGCCGCTGTAGGCAAAGGAGGCCTGAAGGAAGGCCAGCGCTATCTGTCCCACTGAGGGGTCCTGGCTGAATTCAAAGGCCACACTGGGCCGCAGGGCGTCATAGTGACCTGGAGAAGATGAGAGGAAAGGATCATATTAGAAAATCCATAGTTAAATTTTTTTTAACAGTTAAAATAAAATATTTAAACTGTTTAAAGAACTAAATGACGTCCTAATGCTTTTCACTGGAAAACAACTTCATTGTTTTTTACCGGTCACAATTTTATTTCTTATTTTTACCTGTGAAGTCACTTTCTAAATGTATTTTTCCTCAATTTTCACTATTGTTTCTACATCCATGTTATATCTAGTTATGTGCACCAGGGGTCAGCAGTGTCAACACATTATAATCTGCTGTGACAGAATTTACAGTCTGGCAGCAGTTTCCTTCCCAAATGACCTCATTAGAAACAATCAAACCAAAATACTGTTGGTTCATGGTTCCACACAGACAGACAGTTTAAAGGTTAATCAATCAAGGTTAATCAACAGTATAATAATTTTAAAACATGACATCTTCTCTGCCAGCACAGTTTGTACAGTTGACTCCTTCATTTATCTTTTAACTGTTTTTTGTTTGTTTAGCTTTTTTTAAATGTATTTTTTCAATCTGAATGTGTCGTTCTGCACCCAAATTCATTTCAAATATTCTCATAAGCACCACTCAGGCTATGCCTTGCTCAGAGTTTAAAATGATCATAGTTCGATCTATTTAAGATGTTTGTTTTTCATAAGTTATATCTCATTTTCTGTCTCGGTGAGCTCTCCTGCTGTTATTTTGCACATTACCGTAAAAATGAAAGTTGTCATTATCCTGTTCTGTTGTTGAAAATTTAGGTGGTATATTTAATTTGCCTTGTTCTTTTTTTAAATAGTTTTTCTTTGCTTTGTCAGTATTTGTCATTTTAATTATTCTGTTTCGTACTGTGGATAAAATCAGTGATCAATCTAAATACACAGAGTATATGTATATGTTTACCTCTAAAGATTTGGATGAGTCCGACCACTATGATGAGTACCAAAGCGAGGAGTTTTCCTACAGTGAAAACATCCTGGATCCTTGTTGCCCAGCGCACACTGGAGCAGTTCACCCAGGTCAGGAACACTGCGGAAACACACAACACACAAATACACTTAAAATAATTTAAAAGTGTCATGTTTCTGACAGGCTTTGCCTCATAAATGCAGAGTTTCACACAGCCCAGTGTAATGAATTAGTATCCCTCCCCAGTATATTAATAACCTCCACTAAATCATAACCTTGATGGAAAAGCAGCATGGATATTCACCAGCTGGATGCTTGGACTGTATGTATTCTGCTGCCTCTTTCATATTTAGGTTAAAGCTTAAGGTCTGTACGTAATCACCCTCCCCATGAATCCACATTCCTCTTGTCAGCACGCAGAGGTAAAAACAGACAGCAGTGTATGGAATTAAAACACTTCCTACTTCCCGTTTCCTCCTGGCATTGACTGTGTGTGTGTGTGCCCTTACTCCCTGAGCCATTGACCTTGACACTGACCCTCAGTTTTACGTGTTTTTGCAAGTGCCACCATTACAAGGGCTGGCCACATTCCAAGTGAGCCACTTTGAGCAAGTGGCTCTCCAGCTGCCCTCAAACTCAAGTGCAGGCTTGCAAGTGAGAGGTAGACCCAGTAGGAAGTGTGAGTCGGGTGGACAGCACAGAGAGGGAAAGACAGAGAGGGAAAACAAGACTTTTGTGTAGATGTACTTTTCTTTTTAAAGTTTCAAGTTGTGCAGTCCTGTACGCATCATACCACACATGAGTCTGACAAACAATGTACTATAACTGTAATTCAGTCAGCCAACTCAGGCGTAAATATAGAGCATGTACAGTATTAATGTTTGCCGTCTAGGCTCTGACCTCGTCTCTTTCCACAAGGAAACATTCAAGCTCAGCTCAGCAGAGTCTATTCTGTGGGTGGCTGTGTTAGGTAGAGTTAGGTATGTAAGGTATGTGCTGCAGTGAGAAGAATATGTTATCATGAGGGTAGCAGCAGACTCGAGTTGGGCTGCCTGAGCTGCTTTATAATAAAACACTTCTTGGGTATTATTCAACACTCTATCTCAGGAACAGAAGGGGAGACATTTGGTCAGATGCTAAATTGGTGACACTAATCTTGGGTGTTCACCATGAAAATGTGCTGATTTTATCACAGCATTGTCTCCTGTCATGGCCACATATGAGTCTGGACAGACATGGATGTAAAGTGCAACTTGACTGGTTGGGTGGAGGCATTCAACCGTGAGGCGGTAATTCTAGTTTACACATCAAGGTATCAGCATAATAAACATGAAACACTGTGAAGAGAAGATTCTTCTTATGTCAGCTCAGTCTAAAAACACATGGCTTTCTAAATGTAACATTTCTACAACCAATTGAAAGTACTCATGATGATAAAGTTCTCTGATTAATCCTGATTTAAAAGTGATCCGTGTGTGGATGCATACAAGGCTTTGTTCAGTGAACATTAATTATACTGTACGTCTAGGTATATACTGTTTATGTTGTGATCAAAGCCCTGTGACCATACATGGTAATAACATTAATCAGGTGACTTCTTTCAAGTACCTAGGCATTCATATTGATAGTGACCTGAGCTGGCAGACACAGGTAGCCACTGTCTGTACCAGAATTCATCAGCGCCTCCATTTTCTGTGTAGACTACGGTTGTTTGGTGTCTGCAAAAACATAATGCTAATCTTCTATAGAGCAACGATAGAGTCCATTGTACGGTACGGTATCACCAGCTGGTTTGGGAACCTAAATGTCAAATCAAAAACTCATATTCTCAACCTGGTCAGAGTAGCGGGTAAGATTATGGGTCAACCTCCCCTTAACCCTCAGGAACTGTTCAATCAGGCCATCATCACTCAGGCAAAAAATATTTTAAATGACAGTTCTCATGTTCTGTTTAAAGAATACTCACAAATGCACTCAGGGAGAAGGTACAGGGTTCCCTTATGTAAACACAACTGGTACAAACATTCCTTTGTCCCGTTGACAGTCAAGCTCATTAATGAGCAAATGTAAGCAGGTATTGTGTACTGTGTACTGCATATGGTGTATTAGCACCTTAATGTGTACTAATTTCTGTGTATGGTGTATTAGCACCCTTATGTGTACTAGCACCTTGTTGGGAACCAGCACTTTAATATGTACCAGGACCTTAATATGTACCAGCATTTTAATATGTACCAGCACTCTAATTTGTACCAGCACCTCACTCAACGTGAAGGCATGGCAAATTGCACAGCTCAGATGAGCAAATATCTTTTGCACATTGGTCCCTATCTGGTTACCAGTTGTATGTTTTTTGTTGTTTAAAGCAGCAGTACCCTGTCTCCAATCCAAATTTCTCCCAAGGGAGACAAATAAATGGACTTTGACTTTGACTTTGACTTCTATAAACAGTACATAGAGGAACAAAATTGTGTTTCCCTGGTCACGGTGCAAAACAAAAGAAAGAACAAATGGACATAGGCGCGAACAACAAGCTATAACAAGAATTGCCACCTTGCGGTTGTATGCCTGTGAAAAAAAGTCAAGTTACAGAGTACATCCATGTCTGTCCAGAGTCATATGTAGCCATGACAGTAGACAGTACTTCAAATCTTGCTGCAAAGAAGCTACATGTCTAAAACATGGATGCTTTACATACATCTTAAACCCAGCAGCACAGAAGAGCTATGAAATCACCACAGTTTCAAGATGGCCACCCAAGATTGGTGTCACCAATTCAGTATATGGTCAAATCTCTCCCTCATAGACTGTATAAAATAAGAGACGTTGCTACTGTGATGCCAGCCACCGAGTTTAGCATTAAGGCCGTTACCATCTATTTTTTACTCTGTTTTGGAGCCAGCCTCAAGTGGCCATTTGATGAGCTGCAGTTTTTGGCACTTCTGCAATTGGCTTCATTTTTCAGCCTTGGAGGTTGCCGCTTGGTCTGTCTATGTGTTCCTGAGTTATTGGTGTTGAATAATGGCCACAAAAGAACATTATGATGCCACAGTGAAGTTGACTTTGGACCTTGAGGATATAAAATGTCACGGCTTTATAATTTTATTCTAATAGGCATTTGTGTGAAATTATGCCATAATTAGCATACAAATTCTTGAATTGTGGCCAAAAACATGTTTTTTGAGGTCATACTGACCTTGACTTTTGACCACCAAATTCTAGTCAGTTCAACCTTGAGTTCAAGAGGACATTTGTGCCAAATTTGAAGAAATTCCATCAAGGAGCTCTTGAGATATACAATCGTACAGATAGACAACCTGAAAACGTAATCCCTCTGGCCACGGCTATCACCAGCATTGGAAGCATAAAAACAGGTACAGAATAAAAAACAAGACAAGGTACAAACTTAGAGAGTAATGACACACATGTAGTGCAATAAAACATGCAATATACAACAATATAAATAGTCTAAATATATTTTTCTATTATTGCACATTTATCATTGCACTATTCGCATACACACTTTATATTTGTCTTCTCAATGATGTACTGTACCATATCAACAGGAAACAGTGGCAGAATTTGTATGCCCCCCTACCTTAAGCCCTGTACATACTCCATACTCCAAATTTATACTTTTTCTCGAGGTGGCAAGAACAAGAACAAAGTTCGTTCTGGCCAGGACATTTCATACTTCACAAGAAACTCCAGTGCAGAACTCCTGGGAAGTCCTCATAGGCCATGCCGCATACGTCACATGGGCTAAGCATTGGGGGAATCTGACAGAACAACAACAATGGCGGAGATGGCAGTTTTTGAGTTGATGGAGGGGGGGGGGGGACATGTTTGAAGCAGAGGAGGAGGAAGATTTGTTACTATTGGCCATTGCCGAGGAGGTGGAAAAAAGGAGTGAACATAGGTGGCATGTTCGACCACTTAGTACAACCAGAGTTGAGCAGGACGAGCACAGTGTCTTGGTTTTCCGCATCAACCATGCCCACTTCAAATTTCTGCCCAATCACACAACATTTCTCGGACACCACACAAGAAAAAAGCTCTGCCCAGATGATGTGGTGAGAACAAGCTGCAAGAACTCCCAAACCAGGGCTGTGAGAAAATAAAGACATCATTCTTTTCGAGAGAGAACAAATTTCTCTGTTCTTGCAGAGTATGTGAAGGCCTTTAGCCTTCATCCACTCACTGACCATTGCTTGTGTTTCACGTGCACTCAGAACAGTGTGGCACATCAAATTGAGAGCTAGAGACTATGAAGCGGTTCAGGCGACAGGGTGTACATTGACACTCCATCTTTCTTTTCTGCATCTTTGCTCCTGTCGCTTCCTACATCGATTTATTTAATTTAATCTTGCTAAATCCTCGTGTTTATACACAAACACACACTCTTGTAGGAGTGGCACAAAAGTATGTGTGTGAGTGTGCGCATGAGCAAATATAGGTGAAGGGTGTTATCGACCATGTCATCCATCACCAGGGCAAGGTTCCCCTCCCACCACAGAATTCTGAACAAACTGCTTCCGCTGGCGCGGGCACACACACATACACACACGTGTGAATGTTTGGCAGAAGGTTTTGGTGGCACCGGGCAGAGCTTTCTCTCCCCTACAACACCGCTGTGTTTTATAGTCAGTTACCCTCAGGGTGTTGCATGCATTTCCGCTCCTGTGTTCCTGTGAAACCCCCCCACTACCACCACCACCTCCTCCTCCTGCTTCCCTCTGTGTTAACCCTGACAGGAAGGAGGTGCCAGCAGGCTTTGAATGCGACAGCGCAGGTAAATCTGTGTCCTGCCATCACAGCTCCTATTGAAGGCGACCTCAGCACTAGAATACTAAACTAATTACTGCTTTTACTCTTAATGGATTCTGATCCCAACTTGGTGCAGATTTATCAGGGGGCTTTAACCTCAGGAACGCCTCCTCTTGGTCCAGGATCTGGTCACAGGAGTCTCTGAACTGGAAATAACCCCGCAGTCCTGTCTGTTCACCGCAAGGTATCTGACACCAGAATCCCTCCAGACTACAGTAAATCTACAGCAGTAACTCTGGATGAAATACACGCAGACACGTTGACAACCAACATAGTGCAGTCTGTGATGTAGTGTAGAGGTAGATAAAGGGAGGCTGCACCCAGCCATCGCTGTTAATTTGTCTTTATTTCGCTTCCATTCAGACGTAAACTCTTCTTCTGGCGAAGAGGGCGACACACAGACGGTTACTGATCGATGGCGAAGCACATAGTTATATGTTACCTGGTGAAGGTTAGATTGGTTTTGAAGAAGCAAACAATTACCTCTGTACCCACAGGGTTTATTTTTGTTTGTTTGTTTTTCACAGAAATCCCTCTCGTTGGTTTTGATGTACAGTGCAAATAACAGACTTTTGAATGAATAAATGAATCACCTATACCATACCTTCTACCTCTCATCTCCATTCTTCCATCCTTAGAGGAAAAAAATCATCATGAAGACACTGAACAAATACACCTTAGTTGGACTAACAGTCCTTTGATTTGTTGGCTCATTTGTGCAATTTTCCTCTCAGGCATGAATTAAAATCAGTTGCTGCAACAGTGGAAAATTAAATCCAGCTTTCCTGTATGGCAGGAACAGACATGCTGCATTATATTTCAGTTGTCTTATTCCCGTGAACGCAATATCTCAGGAAGGCCTGGAAGGAATTTCTTTAAATTTGGTACAAACATCCACTTGGACTCAAGGGACTCAAAAATTTGGTGGCCAATTTGGTGGTCAAGATCATTTGTTTGTTCTTTTGTTTGTTTTAGACTGTGACCAGGGAAACACAATTTCGTTCTAGACGCTAGCTAGACGTACAGTATAATTAATGTTCACTGAACAAAATCATTGTACACAAATGCCTCAAAGGATGAAATGATGACATCTTATATCTGAAAGATCAAAGGTCAGCTTCATTGTGACCTCATCATTTTCTGCAAAAAAAAAAAAAAAACTCAGGTCAGAAGGGGAGGCATTTGGTCAGACACAGACACTGAACTGGTGACACTAATCTTGGGTGTCCACCTTGAAGCTGTCGTGAAGATCTTCTGCGTGTGAAGCATCCACATTTTAGTAATTCTAGTTTCTACTCTGTTGCTCTCATGATGACATTCTTTGTTTTTATTGGTACGTTTCTTGTTCCCATGGTGTATTTACATTTCATTGTATTCACTCTTTTGTCTGTTCATATTTGATGCATTAGGCTAATGATTCTATTCATAACAGGTGAACAGATAGCGTTTATGTTTTATTTTCTTAATAGAACAGAGATGGGAGAGAAGGACCAATGTGTGCATGATGTGAAGATCTCTTCATCCTCAGACTCATTTTTCTTCTTTTTCTTTGAACCACTGTGACTTGTTCATCTGCAGAGCATTTGTTGCTGGTAGTCTGCTGACTAACCATGATCCCCCAATCAACTCTAAAGTAGCTTCATGCTGCACTCAATCTAACAACTCCAGCATGGCCAGTAAATCTGTGGAAGTCTGGAACTGATATCATTAAATGGAAATCACTCAACCACATTGAGTGTAATTTGTGCATGACGTCTGTATTTATTCTTAGCCTGCACTGCTTTAATCGTTTGTATCTACGCTTGGCCTATAACTGATTTTGAAAGGCATTAACATTTAGTTTTTAGCATAAGGTAATTCAATGTAAAAATTCTAAACATTTTTTTTCCTAATGAAACGAAATGAATGAATTTCTATTTTTATTTAAACACTGGTGTAATTTCTCAGGCATATTTTGTGGCATATGTCAAAGTCATCCATCATAACCAGTTGGCAGGATTCAACATCTCATTGACTGAAACATACTGCTCCTTCTGTTTCTACTGCTGTTGCACCACCACACTGATGTGGCACACACAAGTGTTGACAACTGACTCCCTGCTGCGCTGGAATGAACAACAGACTCTGCTATTGCTGTTTCTCCTCAGTAAAACTAAGAGAGAATCAGGGTGTATCTTTAATGTTTCCAAAAGAAAAATATCATTTGATTTCTAGTGATTGTTGAGTAAGATTTGAAATTATTCATAATCATTCATTTGCAGATTGGGGATTTCTATCTAGTAAAAGTGATCAATATTTGACAAAATACAGTGGTGTGACAAGTAAACTGCCTGAAATGGGAGAGCTAGGCACATGACTGTGCTCCTGTTGGCTGCCCAGTGCTCCTATTCTTAGAGGAACACTACCAACCCCAACTGGACCTGTCTGGTTTTCACCCCCACATACACACACACACACACACACACACACACACTCACACACACACCTGGGTCAACTGTGCCTCTCATGCAGTACACTCTGCAGGGTAGGAAGGAGGGAGGACACATGTCTTGGCTGATTCACAGTCATAAATCCTTCACTAAGAAAAGTTCAGTTGACATAACAGGGACCTCAGTAACACTCAGCAGAGCAGAACAACATTTAATCCAGTCGATCTCGCTGAGTGCTTCAGACAAATACTGTACACCAAACGCTAGAAAATGTTAGCATTTATCCCTGACAGACAATACTTCCACTTTTTCTTTCCTTAAGTTATTTAAAACTGAGATCCAATTTGTTAATTTCCTTTGGTCTGATTATGAGCAACCTAACAGGTTTTTCCCCTCCGTGGTTCAGTTTATGGTCCTGAACTTGATGAGAAGTGCATTTATGATGAACTCTACTACAAAGTGACTCAATGTATACAGAGCTGTGTAAGCCAAAGACTAAAATAATGTGTGACCTTTGAATGAAAATAGCGACCCGTCCTCCAACCCATCCTCTCCTCTCCGTAAAAGCTGTAGATGGCAATAATAAGTGTCACTAATTCAGTAGCCGACCAAATGTCTGAGCTCTGTCCTGAGTTATGACGGTGAATAATAATAAGTGTTTTTTTGCACAACATTATGATGTCACCGACTCTGCTCTCTCAGTGGAGACACGGCAGTTGAGAGGGCCGAACGAGAGGACGTTCCTGTAGTTGATCCTGCCCCCCAAATAGTACCAGGAACTTCTTCAGTGGAAACGGGCCTCAAGTGGACATTTGTGCCACATTCGAAGAAATTCCCTGAGGGTATTCTTGAGATATCATGCTCACGAGAATGGGACGTACATACGTATGGACAACCCAAAAAGATAATGCCTCTGGCCACGGCTTTCGCCAGTGTGAAGACATATACAAATAAATAGAAAATAGATAAATAGATGGATTTATGAGCCACTCCAACTAATGTGACTGTGCACATTCTAGGATGATGTTGCTCCTGTCCACATTTTAATTCAGTTTTATTTAATTTTCTGTATTGTTTTGACTTTACCTTTGTTATATACATTTTTGATGTAAGTTTATATGAGTTAAGTCTCATTATCTTATAACACAATCTAAATGTATTTTTTTATCTGAATGAATCTGAAAACTTTTAAGGGACCCTCTAGCGGAGTGCCACAGACCTTACTCTGAAAATCACAGATTTAAACCACCAGTTTTAGAGGAGTGACATGTCCTTCCACACATCTGCTGTTGGTGTTTGAGGCTGATGGAGCTGTAGGGAAAATACTTATCAAACCATTAATTGGTTTCATTAATTCTCTTTCATCCAAGACTCTTGTAGGCTTCAGATGAATGTCCTCAATCTATTATGAGTTGACACTCTTCGTGCTCACAAGTTGCTGATAAAGTGTCAGACATAGGGATTGACGCTTATATAACTGCTGATTACAGATAGATGATAATCTGTACTGAGGACCAGAGAGGAGGACAGAGACAGTGTCAAGGAGCCAATAGGAACATCAAACGGCCATCCAGAAAGTCAGCTGGCCAATGGGATCTCCCTTCCTTGATGTGCAAGGTGTCCTGCCCATTTCCTGTTTCCATGGTGCTCAGTGACAGGAGCATCACGGTAACTACTGTGAAACAATGCACAATGGCGTAGCCACACCCTCTCATTAGCGGCGTCCACAAAGGCTGGCACCATTATATAGTCTGACACTGATACTGACACACACGCACATACACACACTCGTACCACACTCAAAAGAAGAATACATTAAAACACTCACACACAGAGGGGGCCCCTGGCCTAACTGCAGTTGTAGCATTCTGTCGCCAAAAATAGTGGCAATCCACTGGTGTGCTCTATAAACGCTAACTCCAGTCCAACACGTGCACACGCTCGCAGGCACAGATGCACAGCCCTCTCTCGTCATTCCCCGGTTTCTCCATCCAGTTCAGACAAGACCAAACTGGCTGGCTTGTTGACCAGATACATGCACAGTCTGCTTTTGCCACCGGCTATTTTAATACAGATTGCTGTACTGTACAGCATTTCAAGGGAAGGCACTGCTCAGATTAGAGGCTGTAAAATAGAGCACATCACTTCATAAGGAATCATCAAATGACAATGACAGCCGTCAGCACACTGTGAACGATCACAGTATCAAAATATCTTCAAGGCATGGGATCAAAGTAGCTGGGTTAGGTTTGCAGAGTTTTGTTTTTTTTTACTCTTTGTAATTTTTCTTTTCCCTTGCTTTACATTCACACAGCTATTCCCACCAGTTAAGCACTCACTGCTAACATGTTGGTCACTGGGTGCTCAGGTTTATCCTGCTGGATGGACAGTCCGTCTGGACAGGGACTGCTTGTTTGTTGTTTGTTTTCCTAGCACCTATTTTTAATCTACCATCATTCAATACTCAGTATTTCTTTAATGTGCTCTGACCTTTCCTCTAAGATCAGATGCTCATGGGGTTAATATAGGAAAGGAAGGTGGTCTGACGTTTACCTCTGTCACTGTCACCGTCAGATGACCTGGATGTCTAAAGCAACTGAAGTGTGATACTGTGAACCAACATGTTATGATGGTAGAGAGAGAAGACCTGGGTGGCAGCAAGCAGCCAACAGGAATGCAGCCAGTCGCAGTATCAGTACACCAATGGGATCCTCTGAAACTGATTTATAAGATGCCTAATGCGCTTTTTCCAGTCAAATCAGCCACAAGTCATCCACATCTCCTCCTCTGTTTACTCAAACTTTCTTGAGCCAATCAACCTGACAAACCTGGTCAACAACAACAACCAACTTGTCAGTTTTGAGAGGCTGAGCAAAGCCTCTGATCCTCTCATCAGTCAACATTCAATCAAAAATCTGTGTTGTTGTTTTTGGGTTATCATTTAAATCCTAAATAGTGCTGTTTCCAAAGTCCTCTCTGAGGTCCTAAAAGAATTGTATATATGTGTTTATGCATGTCCTCTTTCATGTAATGAACATGAATTATGATATTAATAATATAATAGAAAATAAATACAAAATGTGCAATACATTTCACTCACCACTTTATACCCGAACAGGCCGTACTATACGTAACCACATCCTGTATGTATCTACCTTATTCCTAGCCTCCATGATACCTTGTGTGAATTACAGGAGCTGCTTGCGGTGCTGAACCAGAACCGGCATTTTCCAAAGGTTATTGTTAGCTAACGTACACTAACCCTCTTTCCTAGAGTGATGGGGAAATAAAACGTGGAACACACCACCTCATACAGTGTAACGTGATCATACCTCTGCCATCTCTGACAGCCGTCTCAAAGCATTGTTGTTTTCCTTTTTAACCCAAGCACGATAGCAGTTAGCTTGCCTTGCTCCGTTAGCATATTGTTAAATTTAACGGAGCCAGAGCTAGCTTATGGTGAACATTTGCCCCTTTAAAAAATGACTTATGATTTCTTAGGACTAACAAATTTCAGTATTAATTACAGCTCCATTTGTTTTCCAACTAATGCCCCGCTTGTCTGCCTTAACGACGCAGTTTACACATTTTTTAAACTGCTGATGTATTAAACTGGAGTTAAGTTACACATAATGCCAAATTTAGCAGCAGACCTCTGTAATAAAAGTAATATCAAGTGGTTGTAAAATAAATAACTTTAGGCATTCATTTATATGATATGAAGAAGTACGGCAAATCAGTAACACTTCCTTTGCCTCACTGACTAAAGTCATGGGTCCCTCACATAACTCAAGGTCTGATGATGGTTTCACAGACATTTTTCTAATGTGGGTTGAGAAAGACCTCAGACAGAGAAACCCACACCTGTCATTCTAGGTGTTATTTTCTTCTACTGATGGTAATTTATAGCTTCCTCACTCTCAAAACTTTTTTTGGTTTAATCATTTTTCATGTCATTCCAAGTATGTGAAAAAGTAGTGCATGCATTGGAGCAGGATGTGCACAAAAATACTATGCTATGTTGAGCTAAGCTAACCGTTACCTGGATGGACAGCTGGGTTACCATAAAAATGGTACTGATTTTTCCAAAAAATGTCGAGCTTTTTCTGCAAGACAGCTATTTAGGACATGGTTATTTGCTCTTCAGTGAGCTGAAACTCAAGTCCTACCACACAAAATGTAATTGTACCATATAAATGTAACATACATATATCGGGTCCATGTCATTGGTTCGACATCCCATTAGTCCGACTGTCCGCGGTGCTGAACGGCTCACGGCGGGCGTATGGTGGGCCGCGACTGGCTTGAGGCGGAGCAGGCTCACGGCTTATGTGTTTGTCACTTTCTTTTTCAGTTTAACCCACACCATGATCTTTTCCTGACCCTAACCAAGTGGTTTTTGTGCCTAAACCTAACCAGACCTTAACCACAGGGCATCATGATGATTTCGGAACGGACTTTGGAACAATGAGTTTAATATGGTCGGAACAATAGGATGTCGAACCAACGGGCTGTCAAACTAATGGGCAGTTCCCCATATATCAACCAAAAGTGCCCTACCCATTAACAACAATGATGTAGATGTGAAGATACTAACAGAGTCACTACGTGTACTGTCTGGGCCAAATAAAGTGGATTGCCCTTTACAATTTAGAATTCATTAGAGCCTTACTGATCTTTGTTTAGACATCAGTGAGTTATTAAATAATCTCTGACACTGTTTGTTGTGCCTGTACATTTGCTGTTTGCTGTGTTCCTGAAGTGAAAGGTCATACATTTCTAGCTGTCAGGCTGTATATGCCCTGTGCATTGCAGTGGCAACGCTCTTCTCCTTTCAAAAATTTCCTGACATGGAAGAATTCAAATGAAACCTAAAGGTGTTTTGAAGAATTTAACATATATTGCTGCATGTAGTTTACAGAGAGTGCTGCTATTTTGATGTGGCACAAGATGACTGACTGCATTTCAGAAACCTCACAAGGAAGGAATCCTGCCAAGGTTTGCTACTTAAAATTCTGACTCTGGCATCGGACGTTAAATTTAATGAAAAGAAGCATCCAGTGTCCAGCCTTTGCCCTGGAAAGCTCCACTGCACAGGACTTAATGTTTCAGCTTATCTGGGATCAGTGGAGGAACTGTGTGGTGAAGACTTGCAGCAGTAGTTACCCTGGCTGATCAGAAAGAAAAGCGCTACCTATAGAAACCCAAGCCGCATCGATAGAAAATTAGAGGACACAGATCTAAGAGTCTGGAGGCACAGTTTGGAAACATCACAGCAAAGATCCAAAAATAGACTAAGAAGAACTCATGAATCATGACTGAAAATCAACTGGACTTTCAGAAGGCTTTTGGCTGTGTGCGTGACTCACAGATACAGATGGTGGCGAGGAGTCTGGTGGCGATGTACGGAGGCAGGCAGTTCTGGAAGGCTGGCTGCAAGACGTAATTGGAGAAGGTGAGAGCAATGACAGCCAGCGTGGTTGGATACATGATGAGGACAGCACTCCATAACAACAGGAAGCTAGAGGACGAAGAGACAAAACACACAGGATTTTCATATATGAGTAAAACAGCCCTCTCCTGCTGTCTTTCATGTCACAGTCTCTCTTATACCAAGAGCTGCTCAGCTCAACTACAGTTTTCTGCTGATGGTTTCTATGCAGCTCTACCACAGCAGATGGGGTTGGTAGTGACTTGCTCGAAGGCATTGGCATCACTTACAAGAGACTGGCACTCAGACATGAGAAGGAGACAGTGAAAAAAGCACTAGCAGGTGGAAACTCACTGAAACCAGAATACAGTATGCCTTATCTTACTGTGAGCTTTGACCTTTATTTTATATGATTTTTCATTATTTTATTTTCATCATGTTCACATGAACGAGCCACACAGAACTGAATGCCTCCACACGCTTCACACTGCAATGCACATTTGACCTTCTCAGTCTTACAATACTGTTCTGTGATCAGATGACATGTCACATGACATCATGAAAGTCACAAGACTCTCAGAGCTGATTGGTTCCAGACAGGCAGTATTTCTAAACCAACCCTCGTGTACAGATCCTGGACTGTTGCAGTATAATCCTTACCAAGTGAGTACGACTGCTGGAGACCAACACAGTCGATATAAGAATTCGCTGTAGTAGAAACTGCTGTTGTAGCTCAGAACCAGCAGAGTTTTAAAAAAGGATAACCAGATAAAAACAACAACAGTACTTACCCAACTAGCCCTCCAAAGATTTCCGTCACGTATGAATAGTCTCCTCCAGACTTTGGGATGGTGACACCCAGTTCAGCATAGCACATGGACCCGAGGGCACAGATCCCCCCTCCACATACCCAGACGATGAGTGACAGCCCCACTGAGCCTGCATGCTCCAACACTCCTTTAGGTGAGATGAATATCCCAGAGCCAATGATGTTACCTTGAGAGAAAAAAAACAAAGATTAAGGAGGCTTGTCAAACAACGTATATTAACTCAGAAGTCATACTGGGATTAAAACCTGTTTTGTAAGATAGACCTAAAATTACTCTTACAGTTTCTCCATGCGAGTTGTCTGGACCCGGTTGTCTACATGGAGGTTGCTGAGCAAGCCTTGTTAAACAATGGCAAAAGTACTGACAGCTAACTGTGTTGACTGGAGGAAACTGGAGGGTGAGCGCTATGCTTCCACAACAACACCATCCCAATAACAGCAGTATGCACCATATGAGCGCAGTGCAAAGCAGTGGGAATGAGCTGCTGACAAACAACAAACTCAAAGGCTGAAAACAAAACCTGGTTTGACGAAGAAAAACAAAACAGCTGCCAAATAGTCCCAAGAGCCTTGTTTAAACAGTCCAACCAGAGAAGGTCTCAACTGCCTGTTGTCTCATATAATGACCTGTGAGTCATTAAACGACAAAATACTGCACCTCCATCATTAACATTGTGTCTGTCTTTTGGTGTGCAGTGAAACTGTTTTTGATCTGGCTTAGTTTTTGGACTATTATATTGTGTATTTGAAGTATTTGGTTGATTTGTATCAACCAAGTCAAGAGGTCCAGGGTCAGAGGTCAAAGCACCCTAACAGTAGGTATTGCAAATTTCATGCTAAATTTTGGATTACAGAAGAAAAGAAAAAGAGTGCAAGTATAAGGACTTTAGTAAGACCCAAAATTCTCTTTGTCTCCCCTCTCTTTGGTGTCGTAGACATCATTTGGAAATGAGTGTAGTTGGATGTGGAGATGTTTTCACAACTGCATATGTCAGCCAAGGGCATAGGTTTAATTTCAACACTGGTGGCAGTTGAGGGGTGGATCCGGGGAACCTCCTCATGCAAATTTTGAGCATAAAACACTTAAATTCCTACTTCTGATGAAGTTTTTGGCATAAGTTTATGGAGGTATATGTCTTTATTTATGATAAATGGTAAATGGTCCTGCACTTGTATAGTGCCTTTCTAGTCTTTTGACCACTCAACACACTTTTACACCATGAGTCACATTCACCATTCACAAACACAGTCACACACTGGTGGCTGAGGCTACAGTACAAAGTACCACCTGCTACTCAGTTTTTAGACATTCACGGCCATTGGGAGCAAATTGGGGTTCAGTATCTTGCCTAAGGATACAGTGACATGTGGCTGGAGGAACTGGGGATTGAGCCACTGATCTTCCGACTAGTGGATGACCCACTGTACCTCCTGAGCCACAGACGCTCATGTGTCCCTTTTTTACGTAAAGAAAAAGACAAAGTTCAGGCGATATGTGACAATTCAGAACAGACTGTAATGGAATATAATGCAGCAAGGCTCTCAGGCATTGTGTATTGCTTTCAAATATTTATTCTCCTGTAGACCAACTTTTCTCATTAAATCTTATCTCTGCAGACTCAACACACATGTTGACATTAGTTTATTTTTGTTCAACACTTTCTGCACATTTAGAACATATCCCAGATATCTGTGTTCCCTGAGAGGTCGAGAATACATTTATACTATTTTGAGAAAAAAGTTGTAATAGTCGTGTAATTGAATGAGAATGAATCATAACGTCTCATACTGAATAATATAATGCACTGTTCCTTCGTGATCAATACAAGATGCAATTTGCCCCCTATTTTCATGCACAGAACTGTTAGAATGAAGACAATGCAAATGAATTCACCCAAATATTGGTAGTGACAATTCTGTCCTCGCAAAATATTGTTAGGGACACGTCCCCTACCTATGCCCTTGACATCAACATAGTCTCAGCAGGTCAAAGCTCTGTTCTGTCTCTTCAGTGATGTGTTGACTTATTTTTTTCTTTGCTGTCAGATGATAGCATGACTATTAAATAGTGAATTATCTCGTAAATCAGACCAGAAAAAAAGAGACAAAAAAAGACATTTATGTCTAATTATTTAATGATTCTTGGACTGCTGCACTGAAACCATCAATCATTGTTTAAGCTTGTTTAGTCGCCTGACAGCACAAATATAAATACAGGTTAATAATAAAAACTAGTGCCATGTGATCAGCTTTTTACATTTAAATCACAGGGGCAGTTGAATTTTAACAAACCGTCATGTCTGTCAATGTTGTCAGTTATACACTAGAGCCCCATTCCCACTGGACAAAACAATAAACATTGACACCCACTAACACCTGGCTTTTGTCTTTTGTGGGTAAAGTTACAATCAGCATTCATTTCCAGGAGAAATGACGCTTCAGTAGCCACAGGTCTTTATCAGCTTCAGCTCCAATCAGCAGTGATGGAAACATGACACCACACTAATTTTCACACACTAATTTTCTCCCCTTTTCTGGCATGACCACCGGTAACCTCTGGGACTCTGTCATCTCAGTCATATATTCCATCTGTCTCCATCCTAGCAGTGCTCAGAAGTTGTTCCAAATTAGTCAGCACCATGTTTGACAGAAAGACCGAAAAATTAAAAAGAACAAAGAAAAAAGAAATAGCCGCCACAACATTTTCGGTGAACTCCACGGTGCTTCCTAATATTGCGTACGTAATGTAAAACATGACACACCAGATAAAAAACAGGAAATTATACTCATCTACTGGCAATGGGAAAAGCTGTTGCCTATTTTTAGCAGGTTTTTCTGTATTTAAACAACCTGCATAAATGTGCTAATTTTAGTAAAAAAAAAAAAAAAGGTTAAAGTCCACTGCTTTGGATTTTTTTCTTTTGTAATGTGGCCTACATTTTCGTCAGGGAAAAAAGCCCAAATGGTAAAGTGGAAAAAGCTGCACAGTGATCTAAGAAATATTAGCCCCAACTCTTATAAATACGTGAAATGGACATGAACAGTATGTTGGGGTTGGCACGAAATGTGTTAAAATTATGTGCTGGCAGCAAAAACAATCTCAAAGAAAAGTCAGCAGGGATCTTTTGTTGTGTTGGATACAGGACGTAAGTATAAAAAGTGAGGAAAGTCAGCATAGGGCAGGCAAAAGGTTTGGTGAATGGGTCAAAAAAAACACTTTTAACCAGGAGACCATTGTTCATGTCCCGCGTGAAACCAAAAGTGACCCTAGTTATGCAATCAACAGTAGTTATTTGAACCAAAACCACCATCTTTTCTGAACTAACAAGTTGTGTGTTGTCAAGAGGTTGTGTCTATTTCACATAGTTCTGTAAGACTGTGTTGGATTCGGGTACAGCCCTATCCACAACTGTTGCATATCAACAGTTGTGGATAGGGCTGTACCCGAATCAGGATTAAGCCAGTTGAATCAGATTTGGCTATTCAATACCACAATTCTGTCCTTTTCTTTCCATAAGTTTGAGAGTTTGAATGGGGTTTAGTGGGGCGTTCAGTGTGGCAGTTACAATCACAGAATTTGCCAAACAAGCTAACTACGCTGAAATGTGCAACATCCATTGACCAAAAGGTCTCCACTACAATGCACACTGACTGGCCAAAAAAACCTGACCGCTTGACTTGAAGCAATCAGTCGACTGAGGGGTCTCCGACTGATGATTCAAATGTCTGA
The DNA here is from genome assembly GCF_011397635.1 of Epinephelus fuscoguttatus. Lineage (NCBI taxonomy): Eukaryota > Metazoa > Chordata > Actinopteri > Perciformes > Serranidae > Epinephelus > Epinephelus fuscoguttatus. Next base: position 11,727,986 of record NC_064753.1, read on the forward strand.
CTTTCAGAGGGCAATCCTAGTTGTGGAAGGAACCCATCAGTACAGCTGCAGCAGAATTATTTTTGTTTAACTAGCTAGGCTGCTTGTATCATTTATTTTCGACAGCAAACAACAGAGCAGATTGAGGCAACACCTGTCCCAGACATGTAATGACACAACAACAGTTAATATCCGATAGAAAAACTGGTTAATCCAGTTTGGCCTCATGGAGTAGTGGAAATATGGCTCATTGAGGTCCTGGCTCAGCTGCACCACAAACAGTGATAAACAGAAGTCCCCTGGTGGCTCGGTTGGCTAAGGCACATGTTAATACGCCACCATGTCATGAGTTGAAATCCAGCCTGGCACTAATAAGTATAACCCCCCTACGAAATGAAAAAACAAAAACAAAACAAAAAAAAACTAAAACTAACAAGCACAAGAAAGTAACCAAACAGCAGCTGTCCAAGCAAAGCATGTTTTGCACTGCTGTCCTTGTTTTCCTTCTCTTTAGAGAACTTTGGGACAAGAGGAGTCCTCCCGAAAAAATATGACTCTGTCCACTCCACTGTAAACATTTTAACTGTGAAAACCCAGTGAGGCACGCCATCGCAGTTTCCCCGTCAGAGCAGCTCTGAATGCTCCCTAATGATGCAAAGGGAAAAGAGAGGTCCGAACGGTGCATTTATCACTGTCAGATTTGATTGTGGAGGCCGTGGAGAGATGCAGAGTCGTTATATAATGCCTGCATTGTGTTTGTTATGTCATAAAGTTTGGCATTGCAGGCTGAAAGCGTGAATCAGAGTCCTACTGACCCTCTCAGCCCCCCCGCACTGCACTATAGCTGAGCGCTGTTGTGAAAATGTCTCCTCAGATTAACCTCCAATTTATTTAAATCATGGCAAAGACTGAGGAAATCCCCGAACACCCTCCTGTATGAAACAAAAAAAAACACTCTAATTTTAATCTGTAAGCTTCTGTGAGAAAATGTACTGACAGTCATGCAGTCTTTCTCTCTCTTCATAAATATGTCCTACCAGTACTAACAGGCATATCTGTCCCACTAGTATTGACAAGCATGACACACAGAGTGACGTTAACAGACTTGTCCTGAGGGAAAACAATGTGCAGGTGCTCGCTGGAATCGAGACTGGGCTTGTAAAATGTGGGAACATTGATTAACCTAGATGTCACTGTCATTTTTAAATGTGTTATATTCAGTTTGGTCATAGATTAGTATCATCTGTCACCTGATACATTTGGTTTACTTTCTAGCCCTACATGTTAGCAGTAGTAGTTGCACGCAGATAGGCAGCAGTCAATAGTCCACCCCCCTGGAGTGGGGTGTTGGATATGTGAGTAGGCTGTATCTGGTGGGTAGTAGCATGACTCAAGTCGTATGTGTGTACTGACTGCACAGGCTTCACTCCATCTGTGCTTCACAGAAAAGACTTGGCAAGTGGTCAGTATCAACCTGACTGATCTGAGCACTCATTTCACACCAGCAATATTAAATTAGACCAAGTGTATAACCCTTAAGGCTCTCTGACATACTGTAAAGCATAGTCAGAACTGTGGGTGTACTTTGAAAGTTTAGCGAAGGATTTGTGCAGCTACTGCTTGCCAAATGAACAAAATATTTGAGGCAGGCGAGCCAAAGAATAAGAATTAACTGGGACAATATCAGTCTCTATCAAAGCGCCATAGGCGGGACTGTGGTTGTAAAGATAAGCTCTTAAAATGATAACAGCACTTCCTTTTTTAATACACTTCACACATCACAGATTGTTCTTCATTTTCCACCAGTTTGTTGCTTTAATGATACAACTGCCTCTCTTATTTGTTCTGGGAGGTCTGTACTAGTTTGCTCAGTGACATACTTTTCCATTTTTCCACTTTTATATCATAAATTTATACTGTAAAACATAAGGATCTGTGAGCTGCAGACACAGGGGGTAATTTACATTGTAAAAAAAAAACTGCTGTGGAAATTACAGTTAAACAGGCTATAATGTCTGACATCTGTCTAAAACCTCCAGTCATCTTGGTTCATTCCACAATCCCTTTTACCATGAGCGGTCCGCTTACTCGTGGTGTCCTGTAGGACCTTATCATTTGGTGATCTCGCCGGCAGACATACACTTGGGAGTTATGGGAGTCATGGCAGTGCTGCATGTTTTCACTGGCACATTCCTCATGCCCTATGACATGTAGCTGGCACCAAAGACAGCCAGTTAACGTCTGTTTTATGACTCTACTACCCCTGTTGTATAGCCACATATATAGTAGGTCATTCACTGAGGCTGATAAATGAAAGCTGGAAAACCACAGGCATACTGTACTCCAGGATGATTTTAAATTGTAACTTCAGAGTTAAAAGCAATTAGTGAGGAATGTAAGAATTCAGGGCAAACCCATACACTCTGTCATTTATCCAGTCCTCCAAATTCCATATGTCCTGTCCTTTCATCCTGCATGCTCATACTTCAAATAATAATGTGACCAAAAAGTGAATATGGATATATATTTTGAGTAATCAGCCAGAATGTTTTGAGGAAGCAAAATAACTGAAATGAAAATGACACAATGCTGAATTCAGTCCCTAAACAGGTGTTAGCCTGCACTCTAAAACACGCAAGTGAACAATCTGTAGTGTACAATAACAAATAGTTATGTTAAATCATCTCTAATAAACCAAATCCAAGAACACAATGTGTCACACAAAAATAAAGTCATGACCTCATTACAGCATTCATTTCCATGAAGTCATTAGCCTGTCCTCCCTTCACCCCCAAAGAGTCTGGCCATAGGCTGGTTATCAGCTGGATGTGGTGCTTGGGGAACCCTCTGCATGACTGTCAGATTATTATAGCACTGCAACCTGTTGAGTTACCACTGCACATGAGGTGGTTCTGTAACACTCCATCACTGCTCAGCGCATGGTAATGTACAGGAAACCGTTTGTAACAACGCAACTTCCTACATGTAGACCTTCTCTCTCTAAAGCTGCATTTCTCTAATGTGCAGGAAGAGTGCATTTTTTGGTTTGAACAACATTAATGCCTTGCTTTACCCAGTTAAATGCAGGGGAAATGGAGCCCCTGATCCTGGCAGTGTAACTGTGTTAATGCTCAACAGTCCCACAGAACCATATGGAGGCTGTATTTTGCCTCTGCATGCCTTTCAAGTTCAACATGAAGAGATCCAGCCACGTAGGCATGTCCATATTCAGACCATCGCGACTGATGCAACAGTTTCCATACAAAACCTGAAACTGGACCGAGACATCAGACGCGGAGCATCCGCGCGTAAAAACGACTCTATCTGTGCGTATTTTGGCGGTTTGTGCCAATATCTGTTAAACAATCTCTAAACGACAAGTCACATTCATTTCCCTACAGTGTCCTCACTGTACATCAGGATCCCAATAAAAACGGACCCATTCTGTTACTGTCTCCTGCTGTGTGACATGGTATTGTAACTTTAACAACTAGGTACAACTGCACACCCGCCACGTTACAATAGTAATTCTTCTAGCCGGCTGCTCAAACACGTTTTCTCTTGTAGCTCAGATTCCCGGATCGACCCCGCTCTCCATGAACACACGATTTAAGACAAAAGCTGTCACACACTCACCGATGATAATAGCGCAAGCGCTCAAAAGTCCAATTTCTTTTTTCAGAGTGACTCTGTCGCTCTTGGATGAGTTTTTATCCTTCTTCTTTTTCTCTTTGTCCTCCATCTCCTCCGCCTTGCGAGTGTGCTTCCTGCCCGCCTCGGTCCGGTCCAGATACTGTAGACTGAACCACGCTCCGCTCCCCGGGCTGCCCTTATAATATCCTACTCTACTGATGAAGAGGACACGCGCATGCGCACGACTCAGCGCTGAAGGCACCACCTTGCCGCAGGTAGGCTGATGTAAAGGTGTGACTAGATTACAAAATCATGATGACTCAATGAATACACAATCAAGCTGTCCGAAATGAATAAAATAGACTAAAACTTTTATACAAATCCATTCTTTTTTTGTATTTGTCGTGCTTTTGGACGTTTCCAACGCCCTACAAACAAACAGATTGACCCTCCTTGTTGATAGCCAGACAGGCTTCAGGTGAGTTGGTGGTTTTCCCTCGGGGCTGCTGTAATTTGAGCGTCAGCTTTGGAAGTGCAGGAGGGTTAATACAACACTGTTCTACACACTGTCTTCACTCAGCTGACCCGGATTATAAAATTAAGTTAACAGTCAGATGCTCTTGATTTATTTACTACTTTTCCCTTGTGGTGTTGTACAGCTGCATTCTGTTGACTCAATGTATTTCTGAACAAGATAAATATGAAAACATATTCTAAACAAATGTCACTAATGTAAAAGTGTGTGAAGATTTAGGGATAAGAGTAAACACCTGCAGTTGGTATGATGTCTTGCAAACCTGTGCCTTGCATATCTTCAGCTGTACTACAACACTAACAGTGTGTGACACTAGCTAACGTTGGCTAAGAAATGGAGTCTGCTAACCTCAACCACTGACTGTTACCCACCACAACATGGGTCATCACATGCTGTGTTTCAGTTATTTTGCTGTGGCAGCCTAGCAGAGATGGACCTTCACTTAGCGCCCTGTAACAACTTGAATTCAGCCGGTGCAAGACTGAGGGTCCAAGCACCGGGGGTCTGACCCCGGACTGCCCTCTCAGCAGCCCTGAGTCCAGATCAGCAAACCTCTGTTGCTGCAGCTACATGGATTACACCCAAGCCACACAGGCCACTAGTCCCCAGGCTGGTTTTTGGGGTGGCTGAATTTGAGTGGCTACAGCAGGTCCAACCTGTTGTCCTCTCCCGGGTAAATAGGGTCCTAGCAGCAGGGAGTGAGGCGGAGGGTCCTTGGGTGGCAGGAATGAAAGAGACCTGGATACAGCATTGGAAGTGGGCCAGTTCTTTCCTATGAAAGCTGCTCAGTGGCACATGAGGCCAAAAAAGCTCTAATTCCACAGTATGAAATCACCCGAATGTTCCACATTATCGGGCCCATCGAGCAAGCGCACGAGAGTCTTATGGCAGCTGAGCATGGCTGAGTGCAGCTCTAACTTTTGCTAGCTAAACAGCTAAATTCTGGTTTAGCTCTCCACTACCTTGAATGGGGATAAAATAAGTTAATCATGCAGCTCTACCAGACTCATTCATTCATCTAACCGCTTCATCCTCTTGAGGGTCGCGGGGGGGCTGGAGCCTATCCCAGCTGACATCGGGCGAGAGGCAGGGTACACCCTGGACAGGTCGCCAGACTATCGCAGGGCTGACACATAGAGACAGACAACCATTCACGCTCACATTCACACCTACGGACAATTTAGAGTTATCAATTAAACTAGTCCCCAATCTGCATGTCTTTGGACTGTGGGAGGAAGCCGGAGTGCCCGGAGAGAACCCACGCTGACACGGGGAGAACATGCAAACTCCACACAGAAGGGCTCCCATGCCCGGGATTGAACCGGCAACCCTCTTGCTGTGAGGCGAGAGTGCTAACCACCACACCACCGTGTCGCCCCTCTACCAGACTTTCAAAATGTTTTCAGACTGACTGGATCAAATCATGATAGTAAAATGAGTCATTTCGTGGCAGTTGTGACCTTCAGAAAAATGTATCCACTGATTTACATAAGTCTCTTTCACAATGTAAGTCTAAGCAGAAAAATTTATTGGGCCCCATATCATGCGATGGACTGGACGATGTAGATCCACTTTTGACTACCATGTTAAATTGGCTTCAGAGCCCAGGGCTGTTTCTGGGGGTTTGATGCAGTGCTAGTTTGTCTCATTTTTTGTCTGATAAGCAGTTTAGCCAATGTTTAGTTTACCTTGCTTAATAACTTGGACAAATTGCTAGCTAGTTAACGCAGCATAATACTCTCTTGAATGGTTAACATCATCTAATTCATCCAGTCTCCAGGGCTTATCTAGCTGGTAAATTAGTTAGCTTGCCATTTGCGAATTACTTTATCAGCTAACGTTATGAAGCAACAAACACCAGAGGTTAGTTATAGCTAACTGGCTAACTTAGCTTTCTTGCTTGCTAACGTATGAAGTACTTCATTCGTAGTTCTGATAATGTCGCTCATAATTAAAAACCCCTCCTCTCTGAAATGAATAAGCTCATGGCTGGGTAGGAAAACCCAGAGTTGGCTGAACTACTTGATAACCAGCTTCATGATGAGGTTAATGAAGCCAGATGTCACAGTCCCTGTCTCTCATTCCCCTCCTGTCACTCTGCTGCAGTGATTTTCCACTCTCCCTCCCTCTGCTCCACTCTACCTGCCAGCCACGCCCACCTCATCAGCCCAACTCTGCTCACCTGCCTACACAGCTGCAGTTCATCATAATCAGCCCTGCATATAAGCCTCTCCAGCACTCTCATTCGTTGCCAGATTGTTCTCGATGCTTGCACCAGACTTTCCAGCATTTCTCTGCCTGATCTCCCGGTGCCGACTCTGCCTGTTCCCGACCTGCTCTCCTCGTCCACCTCCCGGTAAACCCACCTGCCTTCTGTCCCTGACCTCGTGCTCTGCCTCAGCGTTTCTGGTATCTGACTGCTCGGCTGAAGTAAGCTACTTCTCTTCCTCTCGTCTGACCCCCAGAGACTGTGTGAGGGCTTTCAGCCCGAAGAACGAACGTTATTCTGTGTTTATTCTATCTGCTCCGTATTTTGTTTGCTGTGGTGAAGATAAAGGTCATTACCAACTGTTCCTGAGCGCCTGTGTACTGCATTTGGGTCCTTACCACACCGGTTTCACCAGATAACCAAAAGATATGCTAGCTTTGTCAAACTAGCTTTGTAGTACCAGCCTCTGGTTTTGTTGGTTGTTGAGCCTGTCTATCTTCTCCTAATCTGACAATATCAGGAGCATGGTTGCAATGTTAGTGTCACTATGTCAAAGTAAAAATGTCCACAATAAAACTACTTCATGATCTGATGCATTTAAAAAAATTTTGGCAGCTACCGTAAACATTCTGCACAAGACATGAGATGTGTTTGATAGCTAACGTTAGCTTGCTAGGTCTGGGACCAGCAGGGGGTGTGATCCCCTCAGAATATTAAATCTTATCCATCCATCTTTTCTGTGTTTGGTGCAGTTTACTGCTCTAGAAATGCTGTGAAGAGTGCGGCTTTCTGCCCCCAGTTGTGCGAGTATCTCAGTCAGTACGTTTACAGGCACAGTTAAGTCAAGCTATGGTTATAGCTTGACTAGGCCATTTTGGAATGGAATCAATTTATTGACTCAAGTATGTCTGACTCCACTACAATAGGTGGTGATATGTCCCCGATATGCTCCCTTTCAGCTTGTTAGTACTGGACTTTTTTCCCATTGATCTATTATGTCACAGACCAGACATTCAACAAACAAGTTAGCTACACTTAGGTAGAGGTAAACTAGTACAACTGGTGGAACTGGCGCAAACTTTACAGCTCTATTTACTCCTCCCAAAAAATGAATGGCTCCGGATGTAGAATTTGCCATGTTGTTACCAGTTTCTTCTTTTGTTACACATTTAATGGTTTCGACTTATGGTTGAAAGCCTGGAGCAGAAACTGTGGAGTATGCGCCGAGGGCCTCGACCAGTTTGGGTCGCATTAATCTCTCAAGACAGATTCTGCAATTTACATTGTAGAGGAAAGGAAGGAAAAAAATGGATGGATGGATTTCCAGATTGGGGTTGCATTGACTATATACATAAGGAATTCGACTCCCAATCACATTATCTGGGTTTGTTAGCCTTACTTTGAAAAATTCAATTTTGTATGAATTCAGTCGGATTAATATGTTTACATGTATTTTAAAAGTCTGGTTTTAGTCAGACTAACACAAAAAATCAATTTTCTCTATCGCACTGACTGATGATGTTGCACAGAAATTATCATGGAGTCATTAGCCATGTTTCCATCAGCCTGTTTAGATGCACATCTAGAAGTATCGCATCGGAAAATTATGATGGAAACGCCAAAATTCGAATTAAAATCCCTTGATTCACACAAACTAAAATGCGCTCACTTTAGCCGGGTTTTGGTTGACCCGAAAAATGTTGATTCACAAAACGGGGGATGGAAACAGTTATGTTCGAATTAAGTCTGACGTAGCACACATCTCTCCATGGTGATATCCACACTCCAGGTCGGGAAGGCAGTAATGTATTTACAAGCTGGTTGCCAACCGCCAAAAAAACGTAGAAGAAGAAGAAGAATGCGACTTGTTTTGCTTCCGGTTCTGCGGAAAACTCACGCAAGTTAGTAGTCTGTACATTTAATGGAAACACACAGGAATCGTATTTCTTTTAATGCGCATTTTCCCAATGATTTGAATCACTTTTGGATGGAAACATAGCTATTGGTCCAAATGAAATATATAAACACTGCAGACCATATCAGCATGATGATGGTCAGTCACGGTCAGTCTTGTATTTGTCACTGTTTTGGCTGATTTCTGGCTGCTTGTGCATGGCTTTGGAGTGTGTGCATCAGTGCGCGAGCAACTGGATGCTGACTGCAGTTCACTTAGCCTCGGAGAGAGGGCTCACTAGAATCAAGGATTTTGGGAAAGTTACATACAGAACCTTTACTACAGTATATGTTCTACTTTATTTTGATAGCATCCAGCATAATAAAAATATAAATGTGGGTTTGTTTGATTTTTACCTCTGAAAACATGCTGTATCCTCATGACCAAGCTCAGTTTGATGCTGCACACCCTAAATGTGTAGTTTGAATATATTTTTATCATATTGTGATAAACCCACAAGTGTCAACTGGCCTAATTAAAAACAAAAGATAGGCTAATAAATGAATAAAATAATAAAGCTGTTTGGTCCGCTTTAAATAAATGATTTTAAAAAACAAACAAATAGCCATATATTGTTTTAATTTTCTTGCTTTTCTTGCAAACTCCTCCAACTTTACAAGCAAACATTACAACAATTTCAGGCTGCCCCTTCTTGGAAACTGGTCATTGTTAGTCAGACAGGATTCGGGTGAGAGTGTTTTCCCTCTGGGCTACTGTAATATGAGTCTCTGCTCATTCTTTTGAAAGAGGAGGAGTGTCAACACAACACTGCTCTACACATTGTTGTCACTCAGCAGACCCAGACTCTAAGATCAGGCTAGTTAACAGTCAGATGCTCTTGAAGACAGATGTTACCACAAATGTCACTTGCAGGCTGTGTGATGAATACAAAAATAAATATTAGAGTGATTAGAGTAATTTTAATACTAGATAAAAACAAGACCATGAATTTACAGTCACATTATGAGGCTGTATGTCAACACAGCAATGCATGGATGAATGCTAATGTCATGCTAACATGCACACAATGGGTCTCATTCATGAAAAGTGAGTAAGTCTGTGTGTAGATTTGCACATAAAAGTATACTCTACTAAAAACCTACTCCGGATTCAGAAACGCCGCGGGAAACTCAGATTTGATCATAAACACGTGTGTATGATCATGAATGCCAATCCATCTTAAAGTGACAGCGCGCTCCCGGTAATTAGCAGAAAATCCCCGCCCATGAATAGCCAATGACCACCATATAAGGAGGTGTAGGTGCATCCAGTCGACCTGTCAGTCATGGCGCAAACAAAGAGAAGGAAAGAAGAAAGAATTTTTCCGAAGCGGAGATTGAAATAATTTTGGGTGAAGTGGACTTAAGAAAAAACATTTTATTTTCTTCAGTTAGTAGTGGTGTGACAGGGACAGACGAAGCAAAGGCCTGGAGGGAGAGCAGATGCTGTTAATGTTTTCTCCGTAGTACAAAGAACCATGTCAGAGGTGAAGCGTAAATGGTTTGATATGAAACTAGAGGCAATGAACGCATTATAGGTCATAAGGTGAATCAGAAACTGATTTCCGCTCCAACATCTAAGAGTGGGCTACAATGAGTACTGGGCCATCAAGTCACAGCATCCGCGGTGAGAGAACACGGAATTGTGTGCGCTTTTACGCACGTGGGTGTAGGTGATCACGGATATTTGATGTGGGAAAGATGTAGCCAGATGTATTACCTGTTTAAGATACGTGGCTGTCTGTCTGTCCGTCCGTAGCACGAGTCATGTGCGCCACTTCACCACTGACCCAGCGAATAACGCTCAGGTGAACAGATCATTACGCTCAGATGGAGCAGGTGCCGAATTACGACCCTGATCACAGGACTCTTGCAGGGTTATGAGTTACGAACTCCCGCTGATTAGCTGAACATGTATCGATCTTTTTTATGAAGTAAAGATCGTGTAGTCCCCAGATGTCGGAACGAGATGAAACGATAACTGCTTTCACCTTATGGCCTATAAGCACACACAAAAAATACAGCGGTCACCAAACAAACAGAAGATTCATCTGTGGGGTTTTGAATGAAGTGGGAACGGCCGAAGCCCGAAGAGGCTGCGATCTGGCTGTCCTTACGGATATTTTTATTATCGTCATTCAACATGTAGAAAGAACGTGTAATCTACTGAGTCGATTTACATAGATAATTCACAATCATGAACCTAATCTGGATCTTAAACCTGCTAATTGCCAACTAATTTAACTAAATGTGTTGTATTTTTAATATTTTGTCATGTTTAGATTACGTGTTTCAAAGGCATCTGTGTATTGTGTACATAACAGAGCACAATACGAATTAAAATTGTAATTTCCAATAGTGACAAGCAATATTTATGTGCTTTACTACATTTACACAAGCACTACGAGTGGTCAGGAGCAGGAGTAGATTTTGTTAGTAGCTACGAAAAGATCGGAGCTACTAAAATATTGATGAATGCGGACACGCACGTAAATTTCCGTCTGCGAACAGTTTACACACAAATTCCTTCTGCTCAGGTTTCATGAATGAGACCCAATGACAATACTGGCATGCTGATGTGTAGCAGGAAAAATGTTAACCATGCTCATCATCCTAGTTAAGCACATTATTTTGATACCAACTGTTGAAGGAAAGACTGAGGGACATAGAGTGTGTCTATGTCAGTGGTTTTTTTGAACGTTTTTTTTGTTTGGCGGCTGAAAGAGTTAGACGCGTCAGCAGAGAAGCATAAATTCATCCTCAGTCAGTCTGTCACTTCAACTTTGCCAGAAATCTGGCATGCAAAAGTAGATCAGGAGCCAGAGCCTTTAGCTATCAGGCTCCTCTCCTGTGGAATCATCTTCCTGTTGTGGTCCGGGAGGCAGACACCGTCTCCACATTTAAGACTAGACTTAAGACTTTCCTCTTTGATAAAGCTTATAGTTAGGGCTGGCTCAGGCTTGCCTTGTACCAGCCCCTAGTTAGGCTGACTTAGGCTTGGTCTGCTGAGGGACCCCCTATAATACACCGGGCACCCTCTCTCTCTCTCTCTCTCTCTCTCTCTCTCTCTCTCTCTCTCTCTCTCTCTCTCTCTCTCTCTCTCTCTCTCTCTCTCTCTCTCTCTCTCTCTCTCTCTCTCTCTCTCTCTCTCTCTCTCTCTCTCTCTCTCTCTCTCTCTCTCTCTCATGTCGTGTTACTGCATCTTGCTAACTTGGCCGTACTGCATGTCACTAACTCGGCCGTACTGCATGTCACTAACTTGGCTTCTTCTCCGGAGCCTTTGTGCTCCACTGTCTCTCAGGTTAACTCATATCACAGCGGTGCCCGGATAGTGTGAAGTGTGTGCTTGTGCTGCTGCTGTGGTCCTGTCAGATGCCTCCTGCTGCTGCTGTTATCATTAGTCATACTTCTACTGTTATTATACACATATGATTATTGTCACATATGCATACTGTCAGATATTAATATATACTTTCAACATATTGTACCACAATAGCCAGAATTATAACTATAATATTATTACTTTCATTAATGTTGTTGTAAGCTACTGTCATTACCATCTGTCCTGCATCTCTCTCTCTCTCTCTCTCTCTCTCTGTCTCTGTCTCTGTCTCTGTCTCTCTCTTTCTGTCTCATTGTGTCATACAGATTACCATTAATGTATTATGTTGATGTGTTCTGTACGACATCTATTGCATGTCTCTCCGTCCTGGAAGAGGGATCCCTCCTCAGTTGCTCTTCCTGAGGTTTCTACCGTTTTTTGCCCCCATTAAAGGGTTTTTTGGGGAGTTTTTCCTTATCCGCTGTGAGGGTCCTAAGGACAGAGGGATGTCGTATGCTGTAAAGCCCTGTGAGGCAAATTGTGATTTGTGATATTGGGCTTTGTAAATAAAATTGATTGACTGAATTGAAATTGACGCAACAGCTGGGAACAAACACGTGACTGTTTGCTGTCATTTGGCTGTCAAGAATCAATCAACAATATTTGTGTGAACACAAGCAGTCTCAAATGAAAATGAACACACCTAGTGAACAAGTGATGGCTAGCAATCTGCCCTACACATAATACTTTTTTTTTATCAGTTTGTCATCATTAGTTACATGTAGCCTTTTTAGGTCGCTTGCTTGAAACATCAACAGAAACTGAAAGAACAGAAAAGAGAACAAGATAATTTATTCTCATAGTCATATCTGGAGGCGTTCTTCACAGATGACATTCTGACATGTCAAAGTAGGAGAAGCACAGGTGTAAACAGCAACATGAACAATGGCTGAATTCTTTTCAGCTGCTTTGGTCTCAGGGTCCTGGCATGCTGGCTCAATGTCACACTGCCATGACTTACTGGGACACTTAAATAGAGCAGAGTCATTGTTAATGTTAGTAACACCTGTGTTTTTTCTAGTATGACAAATCAAAATGTCTTCTGTGAAAAAGGCAGCTGTAACACGTGTATGCCAGTGGTTCACGTCTACTTGCAAGGACAGAGTTCACAGCATTTAATTAGAGGAGACCTTAACAAAGGCCCTGCTCACCCACTCAGGTGTTTTGTTTTAACTCACCTCTGATCTCTTTTCAGAACTGGGTCGGAGTGTACTGTTCAATCAACATCTCCTTCATTCTCTCGTAAATGCTGTTGTATCTGTTAAAATAAAACTCTTTACACCTTTATGATTCTTATAAAAAGACGGAGTTTACTGATCTCATCATGCAGTAAGCCTTTGTAAGGTAGATAGTTTTACATGTGGTAGAAGGAAGGGCGCAGGTGTAATCAAGGAATAATAACAATAGCTGCATTCAATTTTGGTGGTGTTTGTGCTGGCTCACTGGGAAGGCTTACTGGCACACCTAAATGGAACAGAATCATTGTTAATGTAAGCTGCACCTGTGTTTCTCCTGCTGTGAGGAAGTCTGTTTAGAAAATGATGTATTAGTTATTCAAACGGTGACAATGACTTCAGTAATTAACAAAAAATTACCTGGACTCCCAACCAAATCTGGATGGTAGAATAGTGTTTTTGGATTTAGCAGCACATGACAAGTCTCTTGCTTTGTGTGCAGGCCAGGGGTGGTCGTCTGGTCTCCTCCTCAGAAGGACCGTTGAAAAACTTCACACTCATACCAATTAGCCAAATAGGCATATATGTGCCAGAGGGACAGAGAGAATGAAACATTACCCCAGAATGATTAATTATTTCCCCTGCGGTGTATTTGTGATAGGGTTAGGGTTGGTTTTCAATAAAGCCCCTTGGTTTTTTATATGTCAGCGCACACGGACACACACATACACATACATGTACTCGTGTCAGACGAAGTTAGGGCAAGTGCTGTTGGGCATTTCTGGGCATTCTTTACTTCTTCTTGTTGGAGGCAAATATTGTACTTTTGCTCCACAATTATATTAGTCGTTTATTATTTTACAGATTCTGATTAATAATACAAAATATAATCAACTGATAAATTACAGTGTATTAATGTAGATTAAGCTACCCAGCAATATATAAACTAATTAAAATGAGCACCACCATTACTAGCGGCAACATTCAAGTGATGATACATTAATGCATCAATAATTATAATCCAATGATATGATATATATTATTCTGCAAATTTTGCAAGCAGAGTACCTTTACTTTTAGTACTTTTATGGTACTGTAAGTACATTTTGATGATAATACTTTAGTACTTTAATTAAATAAAGATTTAACTGCAGGACTTTTACTTGCACTGCATCACTACATTGATTTAAATAGAAGATCTGAATTCTTCACCCACCACTGTTTCTGGCTCTAGAAAAAACAAGATGGTGATGGCCAAAATGCCAAACTCAAGGCTTTGGAATGGGAGTCCACAAACCAGTGGGTTATGTCATGGTAACTATACAATACAGTTTACGGGTAATATATGAATCATGCCAATCAAGAAGGCTGAGAATGTAAAAAAAAAAAAACAAAAAAACATTTGTTATCCAACCTGTTTACCATTTTTGTCTCATTTTCATAGTTTTGGCCATTATTCCTACCTGTACCTGTTTATGGGCATCTTTATTTATTCCGTGACACTCTCTTGATAACAAGTGTGTTAATTCTCAGTGGTTTTTAGGCACTACAAGCAATTGTGCCGCACACTCACACACACACACACACACACACACACACACACACACACACACACACACACACACACACACAACATCCAAAGTGCTGTTTTTAATCAGTCAAGACACAGCCTCAGTCAGTTCACAGCTAAAGCATGTGGAGTTATCAAACTCTCTTGCCAAATGTGATGTTTTATTCTGCCTCTCTAACTGGCAAAAAAAAGCTTGACTTTTGTTTAACCAATCAGCTAAGTTTTCTGGTAGACGTGGCTTGCCCTATGTGTCAGATTTTAACGTTTCTTACTACGGCCACTTCCACTATTAAAAAAGACGATGTGGTGGACTGCAATCCGTGCCATTCCCCTAATTTTTACAGGGACATTCTCATTTTTCTTCAACAATCCACCAATGCTATTCAAATAATTTAATTAAATGAAAGTTAAACATGAAAGAGCTTTGATATAATCAGTTCTTTTCTATAAACTATTAGGGAAAATCTGATTTAGATTTTAAATAGGTTCATAGTCGATTTAAGGAAATCATAACAATGAGCCTGCATGACCAGCAATCTATTGGGTGTTTTTCTAGACTTGGCTCAGGAGATTATCCCTCGGGTTTTGCTAGTATTTAATTATCCAAACAATCCAGCTACTGTAAGTTAGATTTTTAATATCTGTGGCCTTTATTTTCTGCCACCAAGCTGTTGAAGTTTAAGTTGTACAAATAAAATATTTTCGGGTAGACTTGCTGTCACAAGGTGTGTTGCAGTTTAAAATAACAACCCTTAATCTGTTTTATAGCAACAAGCTGCCTCTGAGTTCCCTGGAAAGAGAGTGTGTGAGTTGAAAATCTCTTCACTCTTCTTCCTTCCCTGCTCCTCCCTTCCCAGCTGCTATATAGCTGGTGACAAAGCAGAGGAAGATAGAGATGATAAATGGTCAAAACAATACACATGATAAACAGAGAAAAACTGACTTGTCAGGTGTAATACTTTGAAATGACGGTTGGTGGAGGACATCCCATAGATATACTGTATGTTAAATGAGAAATAGAAGGAGAGGTTACAGATTGTAGAGACTGTTAGGATACAGATACAGATACTGTTACAGCAGAGATGAAAATAAAATTTGGTGACCCCTGACTTTTCCTCTAGTGCCACCATGAGGGTCTCATTTGTGGTTTTGATTAAAAACAACTATTGGATTAATAAACTCTTGTCATGGCAGCGGATGTAGTGCAGTTGGTGGTACTCATATACTCATTTGATAGTACTTGATTGTGTTGATGTATTTGTATTCTTTTATTATGTTGATGACTAATGCTCATACTGTATTCTTATACATGTTAATGCTACTTATGTCCTCATATTTTCTTTTATGTGCTGTTTTTCAATGTATCTGCAGGAGGAGGTGATAGGAAAATCAAGCCACTGCAAAATGACAGACTCTCATCAGCTAAGCCAGTAGTACAGTAACATACACACATCCTGAGCCGAAGAAGGACCCGCTACGCAGCAACTTACTCTCTTTAGCAGCTAAATCAGTAGCACAAAGCACACTCCCAACCCCGCCTCCCTATCCCCCAAACTAAAGAACGAGCCCCTTTGCAGCCACAGACTTTGGTTTGCAGCTAAGCCAGTCTATAGTATAGCAAACACCCTTTCAACCAAAAAACGCAGCTGCTCCAAGGCGACAGACTCTCATTAGCAGCTAACCCTGTAACGCACACAGTCTATTTGTACAGTACACACCCTTTGAACCAGGGAACAACTGCCCCAGTGTGGCTATAGCCTCTCGTTCAGCAGCTAACAGCAGCTAACATTAGCACAAAGCACTCATCCACAGCAGTGAGCAGTAACTGTCGGTGGACAAGGCAGCTGATTTGGCCAGAGAGACTGAAAGGTATGTTAGTGATGGCTGTTTTGCTTGTGTTTATGTGATTGTCGCATTTAACATGGTTATTCATGTATTTCTGGAAGACCTAAGAAAGTGCGTGACATGTAGCAAACTTGCTGCTTACACTCAGGAGGTTGAACGAAACGACACTGATGCTATGCGCTCTCATATTACGTTTGTAGATATGTAATTTTCATATAGGGGAGGGGTTACGTTACGTTATTTGTGCCCAGCCGTGATCTTTTCAAAACCTAACCATGTCGTTTTGGCACCTAAACCTAAGGAAAGTGAAACCTAACAAACTTGTAACGACCATTGAATGGGCTGAATCTACCAATAGGTGTAATAGGCCCCTATGATGCTTAATGGAGTGATAACATTTGAGGCTGGCGAATTTGGTACACATATTATTGTTCCTGGTAGAATTCATTGTAATAACTTTGATGATCCCATAGCTGTCTCTCAAGTCAAACTTAAAAATTTGTCCAATACTTTGGTTTGTGACCAAATAACCTGCAAAACTACTGACATTCTCATCATCCACTAGTATCCAATATGTGAATGTGAGAGATTGTTTCTTCAATAAAATTTAATATGCAAATTGATATTGTTATCAGCGTTTCTGTTGCATTTAGCAATGTGTCTGCAGTCTTAAACAGAAAAGAATGACAAATACTGAAAACACACACTCACACCACACCACTCCATCTACAGTTTAAGGACTGAAGTTGTTAAGTTGCGGCAGGCGAATGCTAACGAATGCACAATTAACTTGGAGGGCGGCCTCCCCTCCAAAAGGAGGCCCCAACAAAGAGAGCAGATGCTTTGTTGGCGACAGGAAGGCAGGCTGAAACACTGGCTTCAGTGTAATGGCAGGAGGGGACGAGGAAGAGGAGGAGATGGAGGGGAAAATAGCCAAAATACTGTGGTGGCATAAGGGGAGGAGTTGTGCTGTAAACAAATACATCACAGCATCCCAATACAGTCGCAGGCGGAGGAAGAGGAGTGGGGGGGGGGGGGGGCTAGGGGACAGGAAGAAGCGTTGGAGAAATTAGTGGAGAATAATGGGAGAGAGGGAGGAAGAAGAGGCGAGGTTTGGAGAGTGCAATGGAGGATGAACCAAAACATTTGTGTGTCAATAAGAAGCTTTCTCTTACCTCAAAACAAGAGAGCTGTCTCTTGACCTGGATATATTTGACACCATCTGATAAACCCTGTGTCCCAGTTAGGAGACTGGATCCTACTTGGCTGAGGAGGCCTGCACTGTTTTAAAGACCTGTCTCAATGCAGCCAAGAAATTGTTACCAGCCGAGACAGCTTCATGATGGCTGGTATTGTTTCCATCATGGCGAAATGTGGTCTTGGTGACACCATTGTAGCAGAAACTACCACAGAAGCCATTTTGAGTACTTTGCCAGATGTTTATATGTCTGCATGTCTGTCTGTCTGTCTGTCTGTCTATCTGTCTGTGGACAGACTTTGTAAATGGGATAATTGCCCAACCGTGCAAGATGCAGTCATGAAACTTTAGAGGTGTGTTGTCAAGATCACAGTGAAGGCTGAGTTCAAAGATGAGTGTGGTACAAGCATTAAGGGGAAATAGGGGGGAAGAAAGTAGGGAAGGGGCCTTTTGCTCCCCCTCTTTACACCCCTGGCCAACATCTGCTTTAAATAACAGATTGCTCTATCGTGGCTGGAATGATCCCATTGTAAGATGGTCTGCAGTTTTTTCGTCTATATTTGAAGGACATTTGTTTAGTGCATGGTGTGTACTCTGCTATTTACTGTAATCTCAGATATTACACAGCCTCTGTGGGCTTACTATTTGTAAATGTTGTGGAAAAAGTAAAGAAAAACAGCAACACACAGATTTTCTAATGAAGCCTGCTCTAATTTTACGATGAACACAAGTCATGTCAGTGGTTAAAATGGTTTTCTAATGGAAAAACGTTGATGTATTTCATAAATTATTGATGATCAACCAATAATTTATTTTTTAAGCCGACCCACTATCAGTTAAAGAAAAGTTAAAGAAACTGCTTAAAATTTTCATCCCTTGAACAAGAGATTTTATTTTGTGCACAGCTGGTGTGCTTGCTATGTGTACAATCTGTGTGGTCATAAATTTTGGGCTGCATGCATACGTCCACATAGAGGTCTGCATGGACCTGTACTGGTACGGGTGGATGACGACATTTACACCATGCAGATCAAAGAAGACCCGCGCTGACAAGTGGGCGCAGAAGTATGAAGTGTACTTAAGTGTGCTGCTCAGCTTGAAGGCCAGTTTGACCTTCGGTGTGCAGAGATCTGAAATAAAAGCATCCTCTTTTATTCCTGTGAGAAGCTGTTATCTTTCTGCTCTCACACAGATAAATGAGAAAACTCTGTCTGTGAAGGAAGCAGGGAAGATAAGACAGCCAGCCTGTATCCATACCAAAAACCTGTAATAAAACTGTAAACTGCTTCTTTGAATTCACTTTATTACATTATTATGCTTACAACACATTCCAACTTGACTGGACACTGTCATGCCTTTGGGTTTGTGAAAAGCACCTGCAGCGTTCCAACGCTGATGAATAAAGGCACTGGCAATTTGTATCACTCACTTGTTAGCATTTAGTTCAAGAACTGCCCTTACAGCATTGCAAGCATGGCTGTTTTGCTTCCATCCGTCACTATGAAGTGCTCCAGAATTGTGACTTATTTTGTACTACATTACAAAGCGGATTGAGCACCTATCAGCCAAAACCGGCCAACCTCGATCCCCATACCATAACTTTACACTACTGAAGTGCACAAATTAGTACTTAGAGGATGCACAACATAATAATAATTATAATCAGGAGCTAATAGCAAATGGGATATCACATTTTCTCCAAATATCTCAGTTGCTGTTATTCTACTAATATCGTCAAGACCTGGTCTTACCTCGAAGTCACGATGGCCTATCAAAGGTCACCATCTGTGAAAACTTCTATTAGCTGTTGTAAAAAAGGATTGGGGGGATTTCTGTTCGATATAGGGGAGCTCAGTAACTAAACCATCTCTGCCATAGTGCAAACAGAAGTCTATAATTACTGTTTTAAAATTGTGAAAAAAAATCAGATGTGATATTAATATGTTTAAATTGTAGGTGGATGTTATAGAGTAGGAAGGTTAATGTATATTCTTCTCAACTGTGGTATGGTCTAATCATATGATATACTGAGGTGCTGGTAATTTACTGAATCATCTCTTGTGCAGCATTTAGACATAACGATCAATATGTAGCAAGTTTCAGAAGCAGAAATGGCGAGAAAGAGGAAATGACAAATAAAACAATGATGGGAGGGGAGATAGGTGGTTGGAAGGAAAGTGGGTTGAATATGGGAGACTAGAGACTAGCAAAGGATGAAGCAAGGAGACAGGAAAGGAGGGACAGATACAGGTAGTGGCGGAGGGAAACCAAAATAGAAGAATGAGGAAAGAGGGACCAAAAAAAGGATGAAGACAGAAAGGAAGGAGAAGAGGCCATGAAACCAACACCACTTTGCAGCCAAGGATAAACTATCACTTTCTCTCATTCTCTCTTTCATCCTGGCCTTGATCTATTCTTACAGTAGAGCTTCTTGAGTGCCTGCTCAAATGGTTTGCCATACTGCCCGCACCACACATCATTTGTTAACAGGGAACCCAGAGTTCTTGCGGTTGGGGAGCAGAGCTGCATAGCAACCCCTTAGCACTTCCTGTCGGGCCGGGGGTTGAACGCCGGTGCCCGTTGTTCACTGCAGTGCCCCCTCTGCCTTTTGAAAAGCAGCCGGGAAGCAGTTCACTTACAATCGGCTTTGTGCTTCGTTGTGAGGAGAAGAGAAATGAGCGGAAAGGCAAAGCACCCTCAGTTCACTGCACTCTTTAACAGGCAGGGACCTCTATATGGTTTAACTAATATGGGTCTCTGAGGGCCGACAGTAAGATATTTGTAATGATGGTGCTGATAGCTGAGCACTCCAGTCAGTATTCAACGTCTTTAAAGGAATACCTCACACCCAAATGACCATTTGTGTATCACTCACCCGATGTTACACTGAATTCTGGGAGAAAACTTTGTTTTTCCCACATGCCTCCACGGTGAACAAAGAATCCAAAAACTGAGAAAATTCTTGGTGAATTGAAGTCATAGGGGTCCAATTTTGACAACACTAAAACATCTGTTCACAGACTCTCACACGAGTCGTGCAGTATGATCCAAGACTCATTAATCAAGGCGAATGCCCAGTACTTCCAAAAACATGTATTTTTAGAAAAACCTTGCAGGTGCATGTCTGTCAAAATGCATGTGCTCTTAAAGTACTGAGCATACAACTGGATGGATGAGACTGGGATTATGCTGCACGACTAGTGTGAGAGTTTATAAGCAGATGCTTGGATATAGTGTTGCTGTTGTTAAATGTGGACCTCTTTAACTTCAAGAATTTTCTACATTTTTGGATTCTTTGTTCAAATTTTCCAGGTTCCAGGTTGAAACATTAAAAGCATGTTAACAGTGCTGGTGAAGAGTGTGGACTGCCCTTTTTCAGTGGCAAAACACTGTAAAATATGTTGTAAATAAAAAACATGCTCCCTTTTTAAACCCCCCTTTCAAGCTCTATGATTATAGGCAAGACATTCAAAGTGGTTTTACAGCCATAACTGCCAGGGCCTGCTGGGTTAACTCATATAAGCAGCTTAAGTACGTTCAGACATTTACTTGACATGCCCTCTTGACATTGCATGCAATGTCAAATGCTCTCTCAAAACTTAAGTGTAGACTCACACTGAGCTGGACGCATAAATCAAAGTACAGGAAGTTTTAAAACACTGTTGACCAGGTGATAGTTCGATGCAGGACAGAAGGCAAACTTGTGCAAAAAGAAACCAGTTGATTTAGGAACCAAGTATGTATGCAGACTGCAGGAATTGAATCTAATGCTGTTCCTTTGGTTGTGAACTATTTATTATTCCTGTGATTAGATGGGCTATCTACCATACATTTGACCCATAGAGGTCAGTGGAACAATGTTTTTCTCTTGTTATGAGATAGTGTGGCGTTCACTTTAAAACTAATCTCTATATTGATACCAATTTATTTACCAATAAATTAAGAGCAGCAAAACCACAACATCAGCTCTTTGTAGGTCCTTTTCACTGCAGACATGTCATAGCAGGAAAAGCACAGGTATATAATTAATAAAAGCTAATCTATAAGGCTTCTCTTCATGTAGGTGTGAACGTTCCAGAGACCCGGTGTTGTCCATGCTGGTGCAGTGGTATTGCTTACTGGGACGCTTTAAGATATTTATCATTCCTCATAACACATTTGCAAGGTAGATTTTTATGCATTTTGTAACCTGCATTGCAGCCTGTGATCAGTGGAATAGTGAAACATGAGTCATATAGTGGGCTTTCACTTTGCACTTACATTACCATATACATACATGGACATCCTTTTGTGCATGCACGTGGAGCATGAATTACAAAACTGAAATCTACTTTGGCCTAATAATGTTTAAACCCTTTTAAATTAACCTTTAAATTGAACAGAGTCATGATTACTAGTGACATACACTTTTCGTGCAAACACAATATCTGCCATGAGACAGGCCCACGGCTGGCAGAGAAGCAACAGATTCCTCTTAATCAGACTTGGCAGACATGGTGACACAAAAAACAAACCTGTATAATGGCTGCATTTCATTTAGGTGTGGTCCGTCTGGGAACTGGCATTGTCTGTGGCACACCTAAATGGAATTTTGCCATCAGTGAAACAAGCATTTTGGCAGAGTCACGCTGAGGGCCTGTAAATGATACAAACATACAGTCACATTTTCAGAGAGAGGAGAGGAAGCTGAACGCTATAGTAATGATAAATCATTTACTTTATTAATTTATTAAAGCTAAGACTCTTTAAAAATGTATAAATGTGATTAGGAATACAATGATAACATGAAATGAAGCACCCCATTCAACACAAGCGCCATACAGAGTGAGTCAGAGTATCAGACAAATACATTAATGTGTGCTGGTTACAGTATGGTGGAATCATACTGAATTATTTGAAGACAACAAACATAAAATAAAAGTAAAGGAAAGCAGATCACCCACTGAATTAATAGGACAGAAAAATAAATGATGGACAATGTTAATGCTTACACTTTAACCTATAGCCCCACCTAGTGGCTGATATTGTTTAGTACAACAACAGTGATCTAACAAATCCTCACAGTTCAAAAGCTTGAAACAACAAATGTTTTGCATTTCCCCCAATTACTTAAACCAGTCAGTTGTCAAAAATGTTGACAATTCATTTGCTGTCACTCCATTGTTGTAGTATGATAGTAGTAATTTTATCAGACTTACATACTTAACAGCATTATTAAAAATTACATTCTGTTTGTGTGGCTGCACAGAAGCTCCTGCACACTTTAAACCTAATGTTGCAGTATTTTTGTGCAACCAAAATCCAGACCTCTTAAATGACTTCAGAAGCAAGCAGTGATACCAGCAATTATTTTGTCACTTCATGTACAGTTTTTCAGACCATCATGTCAATGTCAATTTGAACGCCGTCAGACATAACAAGCAGCTAATCTTGTGTTGATGGTCTCTGTAAGCTGGTCACCAACATAACCAGCTAGACTTGTTTGCACATGGTTGTGACATCCATCAGTGCTGTGGGAAAGTGCAACACCTGACCTGAATAGAGTAAATGGTCAGACAGTTACAACTTGAACTTTGATCTTCAGTCTTAACCTCTTCTGTGAAGCATTAGTGTTCTCTGCACAGGAGCATTAGCCCGTATTTGTACAAATGTGAATGTCTTTATTAGGCTATAAAACATTTAGACTAATTGAAAACATTAGTTACCATTCACCTCAGTGTTTTTTTGTTGACAACACCAAGTCACAACAAAAGTTATCTCATGACACTTTCCATATAGACCAGGTCTAGGCACCAGTCTTTAATTTACAGAGACCAAACAATTCCCCATGAGCACTTGGTGATGGTGGCATGGAAAATTTTCCTTTTTAACAGGCAGAGACCTCAAACAGAACCAAGCTAGGTTGGCTCCATCTGGACTGACTTACTGTGCGGTATATGGTAAAACTGATATGAGTTCTTTAATGAGCTTAATTCTTTCCATTTTTAATTATGGTTCTTGACAAGCTCAAGAGGAAACGACACAGGACACAGAAAATCTGTATGCAATTCTTAGCGTGTTCTAACATTCATGAGTCAGATGGAAACAAAATGATTCTGCCACACAGATGTTGAACGAGGCTAGGAATAAAAATGTTCCGTATTAGCCTTCGTCTGGCTTTCAGATGCAGAAATATCCCAGACAAAGACAGCCATGGCCTAGTTTACAGTCACAGCAACACCCTTGCTCTTCTGGCATCGCCTCTGTTTAATTGTTATCAATAATCCTCTCATGACATTAATAACCACCCCTTCCACAAACAGGAATTTACCCTAATTCTAACTGACCAAACCAGCCACACACAAACAGATGGCTCCTTTTGTTTCACAACAGAAACAAACAGACGATGAGCTAAACATACTACAACATGATGCACTGTTGAGGTAGCTTTATACAAGACACTACCAACAATTAAAGTTACCCACAAATCCTCTAACTGCTGTTTCCAGGCAAACAATTAAAACTGCAGTTTAAAGATCATAGGTATCATACTTTGTTTTTGTTTTTTTTTATCACTGTTTGTATCGATGTGTCTGTTTATGTCAGTACCATCCGTCTTTCTCACCACATGTGGGAGAAGTGTGTGTCCTTGACAGTATGTCTGCAAAGGACAAACACTTGCTCAACACTGAAAAGTGTTGTTAAAGTATAATTCTAATAGAAAATTCCCAGAGTGGATTTAACACACTCCAAACTAAAACACACACATTATTTTCATTTATATCTTTTTCTCATGACAATGATGAACTTTTTCGATAAACAATTTTTAACAACTTCAAGTACATATTCTTGAGAGATATGACAGGATATTAAATCATATACTAAAAGTCGTGCTCTAAATGCTGCCATGTCAGCCTCAGACAATACAACGGTTGTTTTCACCAAGGCATTATTACTGCAATCATCCATGTGAGAATCACTGATGTGATGACATATCTGATAAGCACCATTTTGGTTCTTCATTCCAGTTCAACAACTTGTGTAATTTGAAGTCAAACTATCATCCTCTGCTCTTGTGCAGTATACAATATTAGGTTCTAGTTATGTCAGAGTGCAGACAGACTGAAAAACAGGTTTGACGCTAAGCCTTGTGGTTTTACTGGGAGGCAGAACTTTTGCATAATTTTTGTGTAACTGGCAGGTCTGCAAAAAACCATAAATGAGGGCTGGTAGTCGTGTGGGACTGCACGTTACATTGGCACAGGGATCAACATGTGACTTCCTTTAGCCAGGCTGGGTTTGGCATTTAGGTGATTATTATTTTTATAGCTTCATATAAACACCGCAATTATTACTCTGTAGGCTATAATTACGGTTTTATCTCAGCACGGGGTGAATTTTCTATCCCACTTTTGTTTTGTTTTTCACTTTCAAAATTAGCATTTTAATGACAGTTAATATAAACTGTAGATACAGCTTTTAACAAAACCACGAGGCCTTTAACCAAGCTATTTTTTGTCATAACAGTGATTATTAGGGAGAGCCGGTGCACCGGATGGTACAGCTTTACGAGCATCAATTGAGGAGAAATGTATTGTATCAGTGGACAATGTTTTGTGTAGTGGTAGCTTGTTAATTATGTCATAACGCCATTTCACGTACTGTAACGTCAGTCTTAACCTGAATGAAACAGGTGCCGTCCGCTGAGGGTTTTTCGGCCCTGAACGCACCACCCAGTCCTTTTCTTTGGGCGGAGTTTCTGGTTTCAGCTGGAAAAGTCCCTGAGAGAGAGGAGTGAGGGCAGACAGACACACTGTAGGAGGAGAGGAAGGATACTCACCTGTTGAACAGCAGCGGTGTGCTTTCAATACACTTTTATTTCTCTTGTTTTGTGTGTTTTTTCCTCGGACAGTGTCAGAGTCTGAGCCTTCAGGATGACGGACACGCTTCTACCAAACGGTATCAAAGACAGCGGAGGAGACAGCAGCTATTTCAGAAAGGTGAGTTTTGTTTTAGGTCACTTTACTTTGGGAGCAAAATATATGCGTGTACACTGACGGGGAGATGCCAGCGGACATTTTACAGTAGCAAACTAACAATTAACGACTTTAGCTAACTGTTATCTTACTGTTTCTGATGCGTTTACGGCTTGACTGGAGCTTATACATATTTTATATTTTCAGGAATATCTGACCTCATTGGGCATTTGACGATGCCCTCTTCAGTAGATATAATTATATTGTCATTTTTTGCTAACGTTATATGTCGTCATGCTCGACCCATTTAACTACAGGGTATAATTTAGCCAACTCATGTTCACAGTCACGAGCTATATGTTAATTGACGTGAGAAACTATATTTTGCTAATGTATTGGACACAGTGGGCTAAAACATAATTCAAAGGTGTATGTAAAACACCACATGGAGAAAACTTAAAGTCATAAAACTAATAAAGTGTCATTTTATTTGAAACAGCAGCATGGTTTCAGTCTTAAATTTAGCATAACAATTACTGCAGCTCCTGATGTGTCATCAACAGCAGTAGAAACCACAGCACTGTCAGCTTCAGCTGTGTGTGTGTGTGTGTGTGTGTGTGTGTGTGTGTGTGTGTGACTCCAAGAATAGCTGCATCTCCTGCAGTTACTGATAGAGGGAGAGACAGAAAGGTCAGTGACCAGATATCCCATAATGAACATCATCAGTTCCCTGCTGGTTGTCAGAGGTGTGATGGCAATTGACATTTAACAGGAAGTGTTGTGGGTGAGGGATTCCTCAAAAGCTTTGTCTGCTCGCCTCGTAAACTTAGGTCAGATTAGCCTCCTGCCCTCAGATCGTTTTGGCAGGCTGCGTTTTGTTCTTACTTTTGTAATGAGTTCCGTTTGTCGTCAGAGGTCTGTTTTCATTTCTTTCTTATTTTTTCAGGACAGTCGTGTTTAATGGAACACTGAGACCACTATAGCCCTGACCTTTGACCTTTTCATTGATTAACCCTATCTTCCAGTTGCACACACTGGAGGTGCTCTGGATAACAGCATCAGCTAAATGGTTGAAATGTAAACGTCAGTGCCATGTTATCTAAGTTAACGGATGAGATAAGAGAAGTATTTTCCCTGCTGGTGTTGATGCATTTTAATCATGCCAATAAGCTGATGAGCTATCATATAGTGGCAATCTAAAGTAATTAACATTCACTTTACGGGGACCAGCAGTGAAACCTCTCTCAAGTTAAAATTTTCTGTACCTGTAACTGTTTACATTTCAAGAGCTGTGAATTTGAAGCGATGAGAAAAGCACTTGGCAGTGGCTGAGTGATTATCTAATGTGTTTTCACTGAGTTCCCTGTCTGCCATGCTGTGGTGCATGTCTCATTCCTCCACATTTGTACTAGTGTCCTCAACCGGAGTGTTTTTATAGACAAGCTTGTTTAGATGGGCATCTGAACAGGGCCTTTGTGTCTCTCAATCCCCCCGAATCCCCCTCTGAACGCTGTCTGGATTTAGGCTCTGTGCTGCACTTCCTGTGTCTATAAAAAAAAATGTCAGTGGGAGCCAGGGTCTGGCACTGTCACAGGACATGATGGGAGACTGGAGAGCCTAATACCTCAATCACAAACTGTCTATTACTGTAATAGACACTGTAGAGCCCTACTTTCCCCATCGTTCTCACTCACTTCGCATTTCCTTTGTCCTCTTTATTTCTCAGGGTTAAGCACTCAGGAGTCTTTACTTTCATTGTGGAAACCCTTCTCAGTATAGAAAGGCTTGCACATTCACCGAAACCACAAAGCAATGAGTTCTGCGCTTTCATTGTGTCATGTTAAAGAGATTTGCAATTTGGAAACTTTTTGGTCAAATTTTAACCAAGTGGAGCCAAGACGATCTTTGCTTCCAGTTTTCTGTGCCCCTCTTCCTCTTGGGTGAAAATGACTTTAATGATTTACAAGGCCTCACTGGGTTCGACCGATGCTCCGGGGAGCTGTTGTGGTTCAGGGCTGCCTTCCCAGCCGTCCACTGTTTCACCTCCAGCTGGCTGAGGCTTCACTGGACGGCTGCAGGATGGAAAGATGGCAGAACAAAAAGCCGAATCGGCATGATTCTTCTCCTTACCCTCCTCGGCCAACGAGAGCATTGACGTAGAATCTGGCCCGAGGCCGTCCTTCAGCCAGACCACAGACACAAATTGACAACATGTGTCCTGGTTCAGAAACCAGACAAGCTCCCTTGACTTAGAGACACACTTAGACTCCTTTAGCAGGGTTTGTATTGGAAAAAGACATATGAGAGATTCAGCTGTGATCTGATGTTGTGTCTTTCATTGTATTTCAGTGAATATAAAGATGTCTTTCTTTGCATTGAATGAAGCACACCCCAATCTGAGCGATCTGTCAAAGTGTCCCCAGTGTAATTGGAGTAGATTTAATGTGTGAAGTCAATTAGGGAACATAAGAATTCAGCTTGACATTCAGTTCATCATTAAAAGGCGTGGATATTGAGATACTGAGCACATTCTGTGTATTCATAGGATGAACAAGCAATTGTGAGTCCATTCTGCTGTCAAAGCTGGTTGGTGGGTGAAGCCTCTGCTTGGATGGCTGCCACTGGTCGTTAAACCAACTAGTATCCCATGAACCATTGCTCCACATGTTCTTTATGAAGCCTTAGTTATACAACAGCAGAGTCTTTGTATTTTGCTTGTAGAGAAAGGCTGTACTGTTGGATTATACCATTGGGTAGGAGTGGATCAATGCCCTTTGTGGTTCAGTAGGTTAGGCAAGGCAGCAGCATAGCCAGAGCAGGAGGTTCAATTCCATGTGATGTAACGTTAATCAAGTTTTTATCCAAATGGTCTGTTATGTAAAGTGACGGTCAACAATGTACAAGACAGTCCAACACACAAAAGTCATCATGTCTTTCAGCTCACCAGAATTACAGGTGTGGTATTAAACCATTAGCTTAACTGACTAATTATTGACATGATGTAACAGCTGACATTCCTACACAGAATCAGGATCATCACTTTGGAATGCATGGGTTGAAGTTTCATAACGTCCTACATATCAAAAATGGAAACAGATCGTACTGCTATGGTTACTATCAACCACGAGCCGCTCCCTTGTTCTTTAACACACACGCACACTGTACTTTTGATGTAATAACTGACGTGACAACATAATGCATCAAGTCCACGCCTTCTCCAATCGCATGCTGACGTTGTCGCTCTGCTGTCATCCTAAGAATAACTGCTGTAACATCCAGCTGGGCCACACCTACGGCAGCCTTGATATGGCGCTATTGTGCAATTAACGCAGCTCTTATTTGTGTAAATGGTTAATCATTACACCCTCAGGTCACTGAAGTGTTTGTACAGGTCCACCCAGGTGACTACATTTGAGTGGTTGTAGAGAAAATATCCAGTTAAATTCAACCATTTGACCTGAGGTATTGAAATTTGTACTTGAGACACTGTCACCTATCTCTGTCAACTTCTGCTTGCTCATTTAACAGGAAGTCTCACAGTTAAGAGCAGGAGCAACATAGTTCAGGTGTAAATGTAAAAGATGTGACGGGTGATGCAGGAGCAAAACACTCATCCACTGCTACACTTTAAATGACTTTAATGAAATAAAACAATCCCTTTCGAGCAGTATCATATCAACAACTTATTTGGTTTTCTTTTCAAGATTACTTTTGGGGTGGTTTTTAACCTCCTTTGGACAGTTGCCAGTGTAAATACAGACAGGAAACAAGAGAGCAGAGACAGGAATGAAGCAATAAAAATCCTCATCTGGATCTGAATGTAGGATGTTACAGGTATGCGGCATGTCCCTCTAACCATTTGGCCAGCAGAGACGTTCCCATATCAATAGATGATGAATCCTTTGGAGCCTTTTGGTCTACAAATTAAATGTTTATATTTGTGTGTGTGTTTTGTTGATATTTTATATAGATGTTAATGTAGTGAAAAATTATAATTTTGTTTTTTGTCTCATGCCCTGTAGTTATCAGTGTCAGGTGAAAGGCGACATCATGTTTGAATAGTGATCGTGACTGCAGTTCAGGGGAAATGGGCACTCAAAACTGGGGAGGAAATGTAATTTTTAACAAAACAAATCAATAAACAACAAAAAAGAAAGTTGTGACAAGCAGTAAAATTTCATTTTTAAATGCTTTTTTTTCATACCTCCCTAATTTCATCTGTCTTTTAACTTAATTTCTTCCTTGGTGTAAGCACTCTTGGCTGTGATGTTTATTCAATTTGTATATACAGGTTTAGTCATAGACATTAAAAAATATTAAAAAAAACCCTGTGTTTTTCAAGGTAACAGATGAGTTATTTGGAAATTAGAGTCAGGCTGTCTGCTCTGCTGAGCACGAGTCAGTGAATCCTCCCTGTTTCTGATGTTTATCAGAAGAGGTCTGCATGCACTTTGAGATTAAAAAAATATGAGAAATGAATATGTAACCACACTGATGAATTTTCTATTTGTTTCTGTAATCGTTTTATGGTCACAGGAATATCTATCACATATGTTGTTTGAGTGTTTGTCTTTGTTTACCTTGATGTTACTAATGTAGAAACTGAAGTTCTTTCTGCTGCTGACCTCACACTTAATCAGATAAATAAACACAATGTAATGTTCCACTCTGAAGACTGTAAACTGGTTTTACTGAGCTAACTGGTTTCTGTGCATCATGCTACTTTTTTGCCATCTGAAGTACAGTACAGACCACACCTAAAGCACGCTGTGAGTCAGCCAGTATGAATGTCTACGGCCAGTTTATCTGTGCTGGTGTGAGTGACGGCCTGTTGACTTAGTAAGGCTGGGACACTTGTGGTTGTGATAGGGACAAGGACACACAGTACAGCTACATACAGGCCATTAGGTGTACATACAGAGAGTGAGAGTATGAGTACAGTATCACAAGGTGCAGCTCCTTCCACACCCAAACTAGGTTTATTTTTATTGTTATATTAGGGAATGAAAATAAAACAAAAATTCCCCTAAATTCATGTCAAACCCAACATTTCAAACAAATTCTGTGTAGTCATTTAGCACATTGACCAAGTAATATCTTGCCAGCTTTGCTGTAGTGAATTGACATATCTGGGTTGGAAAATTTCAGAGTAAACCTGTAAAACTGGTCAGTTTTGGCCCTGACTCAACACTGAAGTATTCGGATTCAAACATATCATATGATTGCAATGAGGAAAACATCCTACTTTTCTTTGTAGTATGCACATTTATCTTGATGCCCGTGTCATTTTTTTAAAAAAATTATTACACATGATATTATCTCCTTCTGACATGTTTGTTCCTGCATCTCTTTGTCTCAGGGTTGTAACCCGTTCGCCCAGACTGGACGAAGCAAACTGCAGAATAAACGAGCCAGTCTGAACCAGCAGATCATCAAACAGATGAGGATGAGGGCTGGAGCTGAGAACCTGCTGAAGTAAGAACTCCACTGATGACTGATAATACAAATTTGCATCTGAAGTATACACTTGTGTGTCTGCTGAATTTACGTATTCCCTACAAAGTGTTTTTTTAGTGGTATGTGCAGAATGTTTAAACCCACAGTTCCACATTTGCATTTGTTGCATAAGGGAAAGCTAGCTGTTCTAAGTTTATCTCAATTTGCCGACACCATTCATCCATAAATGACTGTCTTTGTCTGTATTGCCGGTCAGTTATGTCACTGTGTAACATGCGACCTTTAGTAAACCCCAGCAGGCTTGTTGATGCTGGGACAAGTTTGGCTTCATCTCTGTCGTTGTTCTGTCATGAGTTGTCATGAATTATTGTTGAGACTTAAAACAACACGGGGGGAGATAATATGATGTAAAAATCTCAAAGATGAGCATTCCATGTACCATAAAAACAAAGAGCTACTGTGACATGGTTTGAAAGAAAAATCTGAAAAATGTTCGTGTTTTGCTGAGAGGTTTTGATAAGATACGGGTACTCTTTTGCTTTTTGTAATTTAGCACCTGTTGATTTTGTTGCCTGTGTAGCTTCAGTACCTGAAACACTTTTTCTTTTTTGATTAGGAAGAGACTGACTTTCTGTTGTGTGTTGTTGTGTTTCATGTGGCTGTAGAGCTAAAAGGTGAATTTAGTGTGGAGGACGATGTGATATAAGTAGTCAACAGCTCTGAATGCTGTTTCTGGCATTTCTACGTACATTTTGGATGACCTGTTGACAGCACTTTGTTTTTAAACAAGCCATCATGCTTTGCTTTAGGGTTGAGTAATACCTGAAAAGACTAGGATTGTGCAACGTGTTGCTGAAAACAGAAAGCCAGCCATTGTAGAAAAAGAGAGAGGGGGATGGCAGTCTTTCTTGGAAGACACTCAGTTGTACACGTGAAAAGTGGCAGAAATGGTTGTTTAAAGAATGAAAAAAGACAGCTCGACAGAGACGTCCAAATCCTTGCTCCTTTCTCACCTCTGCACAGCTGGCTAATTACGGCGTGTATGTCGCATTGTTGGATTTGGAAGGTTGTGACCCCAGTGTCAGTCAAACGTAAGCATGGGATAATTTGTGTATCAGTATTGTACTGATCCTGTAAAACAGTTTAGTTTAACTGAGATATTGTAAAGCTGAACCCTTTTTTAAGTTCAATGCTTGTGTCTTGATATGCACTCACCTGTAAAATCAAATATAGGCTTGATTTATGATATATTTACTGGAAAAAAATGTTGGTACATTGGACAGAGAAAATATATTTATTCTTTTTTTAGCAGTCAGCAGAGCTTAAAGCCAGGCTGTAGCTTTGCTCCACTAGTCAAGAGGTGAAAATGCATGTCTGCACAGTTTCTACAGAATGTGTAAGGGCCTTTATTGCACTTGACCAACAATGCAGGACGTACCTCTTTTACTTTTGTTGTTACTCTCCTCTGTAGCCTTGAAGGCAGATGCGTCAGAAAGGCTAGGTGACTCTCGGAAATACTTTGTAATCTGATACAACTGTCCTGTAATTAGCCTCTGCTATTAGTGACTCATTTAGACAAATGCTTGCTTGCAGAAGTTTTAGTTTCCTCTGATGAGCTGACATTTTTGCTCATCATTGTATGTTTTTATTTATTTTGTTTTTATTTGTGAGATTTAAGGCCACCATTTTTTTTGGAGAACGACAAAATTTGTTCTATGCAAATTGCTGAGGATAAGAGAGAGAAGATCAGTTTATTTTCTATATTTAACACATATTTGCAGGTTAGTTTGATATCCAAGTTATGCCTGAGGCATGACAGAGGAGGGTGAGATGTTTCCCTCAACACTTTTTAAATGTCGCACCAGCCAAACCTGCTATACTGGAAAAAACCCAGTCTGTCAACAGCTAGCTGCCTACTGAGACAAAATTAGGAGTTAGAAAACATCTAGAGCCATAAGTCATCTTATTATAACTTTTTATTGTAGTTAATTGTAGGAAATCTACAGGAAAACGTAGGAAAAATACAGCCTCAAAAATTTCCAGAGTTGAATCAACAGCTCTCTGACAGAGTGTCAACAGAAATGGAGTATTATAAGCTACATAAAAGAAGTGTTTACTGCAGGCTCACTGTGCTGGATTGCATTAGATTATACACTTCTTTTTGTTACTGTGTCCACCTTCTGTTTGGCAAGGATAATGTGCCCCGCAGCAGTCAGGATTGTGTTAAGTTTAGTCAACTGTAAGGGGCTGCAGTTAAAAAAAAGTGTCTTGTGGTATCTACTGTCACTGAGTTTAGAGAAACAAAAGGTACAACAGGTCGACCTCTTCTCCCACTGGGAGTCTCGAATCAACTCTCTTTCCGTTTGGGTTAAGACTGGCTTAGTGAGGGAGGATACTGCTGTGTGTGTGTGTGTGTGTGTGTGTGTGTGTGTGTGTGTGTGCATGTGCATATATGTGTATGTGTCCATTAGGCCTGCACAAGACCACTGGCCCTCTGTCAGTCTAAGAAGCCTCCGCATTCCTCTAGTACTTCACATAGTCTGCCCAGTCAAGGCCAGGGGCAGATGGAGTGTGTGTGTGTGTGTGTGTGTGTGTGTGTGTGTGTGTGTGTGTGTGTGTGTGTGTGTGTCTTCGCCAGCCCAGCTGCAGCACAGAGAACAGCCTGGATGCGTTTCTGAGTTTCAGGTATGCTCTTAGCTTTATTTTTATGGTCATAAATCAAATGCAGGTCTGACTGTAGCTCTACCTGTGAGCCTCCATCTGTGTGTGGATAAACTAAACATTCACAAGAATATCACAAAATCGCAGCATATAAAGATCTTATGAAGAGAGTTAATTTTGAGTTAAGTTTGAGTCACTCGTGGAACCTAAATCCTTGTTTATATTGAGTATACTGTATGTGTTTTGGGGTTTTTTTTCTCATTTGTTACCGTCAGTTCCTCAGCCTCACTTTTTTCCTCCTTTTCTCTGGTTCTGCATTCCTCTCTCTATCAGCAACAGGTGGAGTCAGTCTGGTCAGACCAGTTCTCTTCTCTTCTCTTCTCTTCTCTTCTCTTCTCTTCTCTTCTCTTCTCTTCTCTTCTCTTCTAGTCTCTTCTAGTCTCTTCCAGTCTCTTCTCTTCTCTTCTCTTCTCTTCTCTTCTCTTCTCTTCTCTTCTCTTCTCTTCTCACTACATTTACATGCACAAGTGTTTTGTTTTTTGACCTTACTCCAAAAAGGACAGTATTCCTACTAAGATGTTTGCATGGCTAATGAGAATGAATCTTTTACTAATATTCCTGTTCGCATGCAGCCATGCATATTCTGATTAACGTGTCCTAATATGTCATTTATCATGTCAAAATATGGAAAACTGAAACAGTGGGAGCTGCGTGTTTGCATCTTTGCATCAAAATAGGATTTTTTCAAAGTTAATCCACAGGTGTCAGACTTGTTGGACCATGTAAACAGTCCCTCTTTCTTTCCTTCAACCACATTCTTGAAAAGGTTGGTGTTGCAATATTTGCGTATATCCCAAAACCTGTTGGTATCCATCCAAGTCTTTTATAATGTTTAAAAGTAGGTGTCTTGGGCATACATCTCTACCCCACAGCATTGCACACTATTGGCTAGTTGGTTTGTGTGTGACGTATCCATGACAATGTGCAGAGCTGAAAGTAAACAGGCAAGAGGCTGTGTGTCACAAACTGCCGTAAAAACCCCAGTTAAGGCGCATAATTTAAAAATGATGTATACATGTCTAAAGAATGCTCTTGAAACCCTAATAATAGAATATCCCAAATGTGTTAATTGAAAGATGGAATTTGGAATAAGGCCTAATTTGGAATAGCCAAATGGAATATGCTGTTCATGTCATATTCAGAACAATAATGGAATATAACTGCGCATGTAAACGTAGTCAGTGATGATGGTAGAGAGAAAAAAGACCAACAGGAATACAGGAAAAACAACACAGCAGAAATCAACACAGACATCAGTATGTAGTGCTTTTTCTTTCAAACCCCACACTGTATATAATGCAGGTATTCTGTTAAAAATGTAAGACCTCAAACCAAAGACAAGCTAACCTTGATGAAATCATCAATGCAAGTTTATTTAATAGAGAGTAATTATCTGTGCCAACTCCAACCAGTGTTAGTACCAGATATCTCTCTTCAGAATAAAGGCTTCGAGGAAAAATACAACTAAGTGTCAATCTGCCAAAAAACACAAAAACAGCCTCTCCAGAATAGTGGACTGGGGTACTTCAGTGAAACCACACTTGCTGGTTTACAGACTTATTCCCACGCTCTGTGGGATGATATTAGATATTAAATTAGATATTAATAACAGCCTCGGGGCTGGTGAGCTGGCATCTATGCTGTCCAAACCACGGCACCTCCGCCTCCTCCACCCTGATGGATTCCCCAGGCCAAACCTCCACAGAACCCCTTCAGCATGAGGAAGTGATGGCATGGTGTGAGTGCTAAACAGGGGTTGATGGTTGATATTCCTGTTATATTTTATTGTGTTGTATGGAGAGAAATACCAACGTGACCACTGTTAACAGCTAACTATGATCACTTTAATAGCATGAATCAGAACCTAAGAGCAGAGTGACCCAGGTTTAAAGATTAGACTATGCAAACATATGCTGGCAGGAGACTATTGATTCCTGAAAAGTTGAAAGTCCGGAAAGCATGCACCAGTATATGTAAGGCAGAATTATGTTATTCATTGTTTTTTTTTAAATTTAGATTGTGTCATTCAGGGATGACATCTGTTTCCCAGGATATAATGGTACTGAACATTTTTTAGCACTTAGAACATGTTGTCCACATGTGCAACAAACTTTGCTCACATTGTAACTTTTGGAAAATTCTTTGTGAAAATGTTCAAATATAAGAGAATAAATTATCAATATAAAATCAGGAATCAACAGCTATGTAGGTCAAAACCTAGTTTTTCTCTTTTCAGGTCTTTGACCTTCAGGTTAACTATGTTTGTTTAAACTCCTGCCTGCAGCGCTTCTTCACATCTCACCTTTCTTGTTAAAAGTCACATCCTCTGTAATTACAGGTTAGAGAGACAGAGAGACAAAGATCAGGTGACAGAGAGGCAGACAGTGAAACATCTCTGGACTGCGTGTATGTGTGTATGTCTCCCATTAGTTACGACTGACAGAGAACGTGTTAGGATTCACTGTAAAACAGAGATAAGGATAAAGTGAGACCACCGAAGTGTGTGTGTGTGTTTGTTACCTTGCATCACCATGGATGCATGTGAATTGCAGGTTGTGTTTTCACAGATTGACAGTGCATCATAAATTCTACCTTACAAAGGATCCAGCCACTTTGTCTTTGTATGCTAACACACATATGCGTTACATGCATTATTACAACCTTATCTCTGCTGTGCAGTGAGCCCTAATGTCTTGCACACACACCCACGCACACAAACATACTTAGTGTAATTCTCTAATATTCCTCACCTCAACACGAATACAGTACATTATTTACACATGTCCGTGCTCTACATACACATTTCCCTCCATAAATACTTGAGATCTGATGGACCCTTCACTTCTGACCTCTCCAAGTTGTGTTGCATGAATATAGTGCAGTTGTATCACATTTGTCATGTGGTGGTGGATTTTATTTAAAGCAATGATTGTATGATGGGAATGAGCTGTTGAACCACAAAGAGATTCCGACTGTGATTCACAGATCTAGGTTAAGCTGTCGTGTGCTGGAGAGTAAATTGAGTGCACAGCAGGGTACAGTGACGCAGGTCTGTGGTCCAGTATGCCAGGGGAAGCACGCTTGTTTTAATAATCAGCTGCAGGAGAGTTTGGCTGCATCTAAGTGGATAATAACAAGGCTGATATTTCTTTTCTTCTCTTCATTTCAAACGTTTTATGACCTTTCTGTCTTATGTCTGATGTCTTTTCATTTTTTTGTCTTCTCCACAATCTCTCTTGTGTGCAGGGCTACATCTAACAACAAGGTTAAAGAGATGGTTCTGTTGGAGTTGAGCTATGTTAACTCCAACCTGCAGCTGCTGATGGGACAGCTGGAAGGACTCAACAGCTCAGTGGAGGTCTACCAGAGTACCCAGTAAGTCCAAATATTATTGCTACATCTTTTACTACGACTGACTCTACTATTGTCACAGCTAGGACAAAATGTCAGCTGCTTTTAAGTGACAAGCACTATCATTAAAAAGGTATCTACATCTGCCATTCAGGCTTGATTAGAGATTTGTGACATGGAGATAAAATTAAAACAGAAAACAAAGTCTTGTGAGACTGCAACTTTTTTTGTGGGCATGTTTGTTAGCAACACAGGATTGACCTTGCCACTTGAAAGGACTGCGGTTTTGTTGTCAGTAGCAATGCATTTGCAGGCAATAGAATGTAATGACTTACTTTTTTTTTCAGATTAATTAAAGGTGTACTTTCATCCTAACTGCATGTGGTGATGCTTTTAAAATGATTGAATGTTAAAATACATGCACAGCAGCCAGAGCTTTCCAGACTTGACACAAAAGAATTTGGCGCCACTCCTCTTGTCACGTAATAAGGACACCAATGACCTAAAATTCTGTGCAGTTCTGGCCTTAATCTAAATCTGATCCCAGTTTTAATTTCCCAGACCTGTAGAAGTGGAAACTGGCCAGAGTGACCTCAGTATGCAAATAAGTCGTTAACCTGGAGACCTAAACCTCAGATGACTATTCATACAGAAAACACAACGTGTTGATTGGCAGCCAGCAAGAGGCTGATCTGGCTTTAATACTCTGTGGTTAAGTCATCATATACTCTTTCAAATGAAGGGCGCTTGATGACAGAGGAGCAAAGGAAATGGGTGCATGGAGGGAGACCGAGACATACACAAAAAAAACATGAAGGCAAAGTGCAAGGGTTTGTTGTTGTTAGACTGGACCGGCTGGTTCTTGTGACACAATGCACAAAGCAACAAGGAAACTAAGAGCTGAACTTGTATGCAAACTAAGCATCCAGCGCAAAGCATCTCTCGGTGTGATAATCGGGCGTGTATGGGTGTGTGACAGCGATTGGTTCCGGTGTTTGCTCTCTGTAAGACAAGCCAAGTTTACAGGGTGTGGATGAAAATGGAGTATGTATGTCATGATGACACAGGTGTTGGCGCAGTCACGTGTCAGGTAGACAATAAGGACTTTATGATAGTGATATGGAAATATAAAAGTGGCAACATATATTTGAAGTAATTGACATCTGTCTGTGCTGTAAATAACTTCTAATGCATTTCCTCATGATAACATGACACCCACTGACAAAATAACCAAATAGGTTTAAAGCTAACTGTGATGCTTTGTGAAGAACAGCAATTCAGCTTCAGTTGCTGGGTCTCAGTTTTAGAGATAACACATCTTAATCAGAAGGCAATAAACACTTAAAAATAAAAATCTTAACATAGTGTTTTTACTGCGATTTTTGATGATGAAAAGGCTCTCAGGTTGAAGCACATCTGCTTCTAGGTGGCTCGTCTTATTAAGAACACTTGAGACCTCCACGAGCCATCTGCCCACACAACAACACAAAACACATGAAACACATGCTAAACCTGCATTACACATTAACACAGGTGCACACGAGGCAACACTAAAATGCATTTACATATATACTACATGCATGTGTGATCCCTACAACATAAAAATACATGTATAAAACATATAATCATCACTTTGTGTCCACTATAGCAGCACACGCTGCTGTAGAGGATGCCATGTTGCCCATGACAACAAATCACAACAGAGTGAAGAGAAAGGTAGGGAGATTGTGGAGGACTGCGGGATAAGGGGTGTTGTATGGTGGTAACTATGGTAACTGTTGTAAAGGGTCATTGACAGAAATCTTACAAGGTTTTTCCAATGCAACAAGCGGCTACTATGGACTGTTTTTTTTTAATCCTCAAAAGCATTTATTAGGGATTTTTAATGAGCTGCACACAAAGTTAGTTCCTTTAAATTCTGGCATAAATCTGCAGTTGACCTTATGTGCCAACTTTAATTGGCACACCCAGATTAGTTTGTTTTGCTTACAAGGTCTCCTTGCTGTAAGGACCAGGAGGCTTTAACATGGTTTCAATAAAGACAGGCAGGACTCCCTGTGCCAGTTAGTAAGAGGACAGACTTTATCCCTTAGGAATCCACACAGACAGATATTTTCCTGAATATATTTTGTGTTCCAATCAGTGGTTTCACTGATCTTGTTATACACAGAAACGTACAGTGTGTGAGCTGTGAAAGGATTTGGTGTCCTGCTCTAAGATATAAATAACAGCCTCCTCTTTTTGGACTTTGAGAAAACATTGCCAGCCAACCTCATTTAGATTACAAGCTACCTAATATGGACATCCTCAAAATTCAACAGCGGCCTCTTGGTACAGTCTCAAGGCCCAAGTGTCCTCAGTCACATGGAATCAGACATACTCGAGTGTGGGAACATTCAGCCTCCTTGACAGGCTCTTAGAGAAACACCTGCCCCATCCACAGACAATAGTCGTGCTGTGAAACTATCATCAGCTGTCCATTGTGTGTCTGTTTTAAAAAAAAATGAAATGCGTGCAAAGTCAAACGTGTTCACGTCATCATATTCACACCACCACATGTACAAAAGGCCACACAGGTGTAAAGGTAACGTGCACACGGGAATATTGGATATGTTGAGAAAGTGTGAGCAGGTGTCTCAGTGGGATGATGCTGTTCAGCCACAATGGAGAGTTAGCCTCCTCCTCTCAGCCTGAAACACAACCTCACTCTTAAGTACGGAAACAAAAACCTCTCCTCAACTTTCTAGGCTTTTCCCACCAGTCCACCGTCCCCTGAATAGCGTCTCTGAGGTTATTACTCACTCAGACCAGATTCAGCTGGTTTTGGCATGAGGTAATGCATGACAGAATGTGTGACCAGTCCAACACACGTTCTGCACTCTTTGAACCACCCCATGAAAAAAAGCATAACTGTATTCTTGGCAGTCTTATTAACTCTCATTCATTTACACATTGTTAAA
The DNA here is from genome assembly GCF_011397635.1 of Epinephelus fuscoguttatus. Classification (NCBI taxonomy): domain Eukaryota; kingdom Metazoa; phylum Chordata; class Actinopteri; order Perciformes; family Serranidae; genus Epinephelus; species Epinephelus fuscoguttatus. The sequence goes on from NC_064753.1 coordinate 11,767,909, forward strand.
CATTATGCTTATGCTTGTACATTTATGTTTGTTCAGTTCTTCTGTGTCATGTTCCTGATCTGGACAACAGACTGAATGTACTCACGGACCTGCTGAATCAGCATAGCTAAAGTGATGACAAATGAAAACAGTAAGATAAAAATATCAGCACTACAGGCCCCTTCATTAAGGGTGCTGCTACCTTGCTGAGATAGAGTGGAAAGAATAATTTGCACTTGTCTATTTGAGATTAGATTAGAGAGACGAGACATTCAACTTTTGCAACCACTGACAACTGAGTGCTTAATGAACCAATAATGAATACTATGATAAAGTGGGGGGAATAATTTTGTATTATAACAAAATGAATATTTTTTCTTACTTCTGATTTGGTTAATAAATCTGAAATAAAGAAGATTTTAAAGATGAAATCAGTTGGGAAAACAATCATTGGTTGCAACCACAACTTGTTGAGTTTTTCTGGATTAAACAGATGTGGTATAGTGATCTTTAGAGGTGCTGGTAGGTACCTTTGGACAGAGCCAGGCTTTCCTGCTGCTTCCAATCTTTATGCTAAGATAAGTGTATAGATCATATTTGATTGACAGACACAGTAAAGGTACAGATTATGTCATGTAATTCTGGGCAAGAAAACAAATAAGCATAACTCCTATGTATTACTATTCCTTTGAAAGAGACTCAGTGTGTTGCTAACTTACATGAGACACAACTCAAGTCCCATTGGGATCAACGAGGCTGAGAAGCCACAACGTGTTCTTTTAGATTGAAACATGTCAGTGTACTGTGTAATACAACAAAACAATGTTTGCTGTATATGCTGATTGTGCGACTCAACATAGTTTTGATATTTAATAAAGGGTTTAAGTCGTGCTGAGCTCTGTCTAGCGAAAACCAGAACTTCGCTTGACTGCTTTGGCAATGGTGATCTGTTCCATGTCTTGCACACTGGCACTTACACGATGGGTGGGAGGGTTTGAGTGTGTGTGTGTGTGTGTGTGTGTGTGTGTGTCTGTGTGTCTGTGCGCACGCGCGGGGAGGGTGAGTGAGCTTCTGAGAGGCTTTTAACATTTCAGATTCCCTGCAGAACAGATACCCTGATCCCCCCCCCCCTTCTGCCAAACCAGAGAAAAGACCAGTGATCTCATCTACAAGTACTAATGGATTACACTGCAGCCTCTATCTTGCTCCGTCAGTGTTACTGATGAATGAGGTTTTCTGTGATTCACAGAGCCAGTATGCCAGAGGAATGCAGCCTTATCATCAAGTGATGAATGAGTGTGAAGAGTTGTTTTTCCAAACCCTGTGGTTTTGATGTCTTGTGCAGTAGACAGGCTTTACCAAATCTCTGATCCCTTTGATGCAAAGAGTCCTGATTAAAATAGGTTCGGGGTGACTTGTTGATGTTGGAACTGATGTTTGTGCTACTGTTGCCCTCATTGGAAGTTGTTTTCAATAAAAATGCCTAGCAAATCCAGAAGCAACCACAAGCTTGCCTTTACAAAGGGCAGTTTATTTAGTAACACCTCATTCTGTTGCTTTCGGTGGGGGGAGGGTTTTTGTTTTTTATACTTTGTCTGATCAGCAGCAGGTTTCTGTCAGGTTATATTTCCTCAGCTCTGATAACAAGCTTAACCTGCTTTCCATCTGTCAGCAAGGACCTCCAGGTTCATACAACCAGAAAAACTCCAAACCATTAGCGCTACAGCTGAGATCAGAAGGGGAAGGTTAACCTGCTGTTTTATGACAGCCTCTGTTTACTTCTTATTGGGTTAAAAAAATAGAAGGGAAATAGCCTGCTTTGACAGTGGGAAAGATTCATTAGCGTTACTGAGGCAGGGCTACAACTCCATAATGATTTATCAACAGTGAGATGTGAGGCTTTACAAGACAAGGAGACTTGGGGCCCCATTCACCTTTTAAATCCTTACTCCTACAGTGTGTGTACTTACAGCACCATCTGTCTAATCCTGACTCCACCTCTATGAAACTACACTAAAGATTAGTCTAAGATATAAACTTTCCCAAGTAACAAGGTGTGATGGAGCTTCTCCACTACACGTATTATTATTATTTATTTATAATCTGACTGTGTTATTGATATGATATTCCCAACAAGGCTTGGTCTGTTGTCAAAAGGAGTTTCTCATTGTTTGATATCTTGTGCCACACCTTAGAGCCTGCGTTTCTTCAGCACTAACCTATTAATGTATCAGTGCTTCTCTGTTCATGCCTCACCTACATTAATCACATTAAGATAAGATCCTTCTGTGTGTAAAGCCCTGCTGTATCATGTTTTATTAACATTTACTGAGTTATTGTCCTTGTTGCCAACATGTGTGTGACCAAACTGCAAGAATATTTTCTTTCATTAGTATTACCGTATATTGTGCATAAGATGGCCGATCATAACATCTTTATTACTGTCTTTGTGTTTTGCTCACAGGGAAACAACCAACATCCCCCTCATTGCTCTGGGTCTCAAGGAGACAAAAGACCTTGACTTCTCCACCTTTTTCAAGGTACACAAGCAACAACTACAGTTTTACCACCCCATCCGTTACAACAGCAAAAGTTGTATAAATAGTTAACATGAGGAATTTTTCATTTGATGTAAGTCAGACATTTTGCTCCTTCTCAAAGTAAGATACAGAATGTTAAGATGATAAGACTTTTGTATCATAATTTTAAGTTAGGATTTATGCTAAGACAGCACTTTGACCTTAAAAAATAACAACTTCCATCTCACTGAGCTCCAAAGAGGTTAAAGGATTGGTTCTCACCTGCATGTCCTCATCATCAGCTAAACAGGACCTATACATGCACAAAGTGGAGAGATGTCAGAGTGAGAGGGCTGCCCTTGGTGAGGCGCCCCGAGCGGTTGGGTGTTCAGTGCCTTGCCCAAGGGCACCTCGGCAGTTCCCAGGAGGTGAACTGGCCCCTCTCCAGCTACCAGTCCATGCTCCATAGTTTGGTCCGGACGGGGACTTGAACAGGCCACCCTCCGGTTCCCAACCCAAGTCCCTATGGACTGAGCTACTGCCGCCCCCAATAAAGTTAATTTGCATACAATAAATAGGACCCACATCGGCTGGTGGTGTTTTTTAGTAAGGATTTAGTTACACAAAATTAAAGTGGCCTTTTAGTAAGTATTTGGGTCATGTTGTCTGCGCCCTGTGCTATGACATAACATATTATTTATTCACTAAGGAACAATTACTCAGCCTCCACAAAAAGATTTGTCTTGTTAACTAAACTAGGTCAGTGGTAATTGAAAGTAGTAGTTATCATATAGGTATGTCCCAGTGCAGGAACGTAGCTGCATGATGCCACATTGACAGTGCATCGCATCTTAGTCTGGTTTGTTGGCAGACATCGTGAGACTTTGTCACTTTATGAGTACATTAATGCTCCTCCTCTTATTGACTGTGATCACACCTCAATTTTTGTTAACCTTTTATTGTTTCCTGCCTCTTTGGCCAGCACTGATTGAATGACAGCTCTTATCAGCCTACTTGGCACTACACAGTTGGACGTGGCTTCTGTGTACAGTTAAGAATGATGTGGATTAGTTGTTAGAGAGGCTGCTGAGTAACTGAAAGGTCACACAGTTAAGCCCCAGAGCACTCCCCAACAACTGTCCAGAAACACATTGTATTGAGATGTTGAGTTTTATTTGTTTCTGACAGGACTTCATCTTGGAGCACTACAGCGAAGACGGGAGCAGTTTTGAAGATGAGATTGCTGACCTGATGGACCTGCGACAGGTAGTGTACACTCACAGCGTGATCAGACATTATGTGTTAATATGTGGTGTTTTTTTAGCTGTGACCAGCAGCTTTATAGGTCACCATTGGCCAATAACCTAAAAGATGGAAAACTCCTAAATGGATTCATGTAACATGACCAAATATTTTACAAGCCACACTGACACATACACACAGATAGACAGACATACACATACACACATGCACACACTATTTTGTCACATCCCCTTTCATAAATCACAAACAGGTTGTTGTAAGGAGGCATCATTGAGCTAGTGACAATCCTTCGTGAGATTTGTGTGTGTGATTGCATGAACATATGCATGCATGCGTGTAGGTGGTGGCAGCTATTTCAAATTTATAGTCATTTTACTCTTGGTCATTTTATTTCCTGAGGTGTTGAGATATTGGTCCCTAGGATTTCTGAGAGAGACTTTGTAGTATCTGTCCAGGGACTACAGATGAGAAAAACTTCTCCATTATTGCAGAGTATCAAATCTCTTTCCTTCCATGTCTTAGGCTTGCAGAACGCCAAGTCGAGACGAATCCGGGGTGGAACTGCTGGCGAAATACTTCGGCCATCTTCCTTTGATGGAGAGCCGATTCTTCTCCCCATCTCGCCAGACTGGCATCTTCTTCACCTGGTATACATCAGTTATTACTAATTAGCACCAATTAAAAACAATGACAACAATAATTCTGAGATAATAATAATAATACAGTTTTTGAGGGCATTTATTAAAATTTACTTTGTGAATATGTGGACAAAATAAAATGGATGCAAATGCCTACAAAAGCATTTAAGAGGCGCCAGGTTTAGCCATGAATGCACTGGTATGATTGCAGCTTTTTGATTTTATTATGCCTTCCTGCTGCATTTTGGGCCTGTTCCAGGCAGAAGAAAACTTCCATTTAAAGAGCAAGAGAGAAGAACAGTAGTCTACATGAGGAGACAAAGTCAAAATCCTTACGGTGGAATTTTCTGTAGATATTTAAAACAAGTGAATTAAGGGGGTCTGAATGAAGCACTCGTATTAGTTTTAGCAACTTTCTCCTTTGTTATTGTCAGATCAGAGCCATTAATGCTGAATCTGGGCAAATAAAATAAATAATATAGTGATTCTCGATTGAAAAATATTTTCTGGCATGTAGCACTGCGTATTCAAAAAGCATCTGACCCTCTGCTGACCTCATGCTTAATGCACTTTAATCAGTCATGCAGAAATAGAGAGGAGGGAGAAGATTAACTTTAAGGCTTCAACATTCACATACTTCAGATATTTTAGAATAAATTATGAGAGACAGGCTTTTATTCTTGCTGTTTTTACTTGTTTAATTCTGACAAAGAATATTTTTAACTCTAATTATCATATTCTATGTTACTACCTATATCTCTTACATTGTGTATCTTTATTTTCTATAGGCACTATGTGAGTGCTTTGATTCTCTACAAAAATAAATATTAAGGGCTTATTCCCCTTCCCTTCAGGTATGACTCCTTCACTGGAGTGCCAGTATGCCAACAGAACCTGTCACTGGAGAAGGCCAGCATCCTCTTCAACATGGCCGCCCTCTACTCTCAGATCGGTACCCGTAGTGACCGACAGACTATAGCCGGCCTGGAGGAGGCCATCTCCTCCTTCCAGAAAGCTGCAGGTAGGAAGACATTGGAGTCATAAACTGGTTTTAACAGATAGTTCTTCTCCCACCAGCCTAGAAATTATCTTATAGTGTCATTACCAACATTGTTGTTTTTATTTCTTGAAAAGAGGCATATCTGTGATCCCATGCAATTCCTGGTTGAAGTAATTCAAAGGAGAAATAGTAGGAGAAACTAAGTCTCTGAAATGCTTTCACTGGCAGAAATTCTTCAGTGAGCACCTATGATAAATTATAAGAACACAAAGAGAAAGAAAAAGAAAGTCAGGAGAGTGAATAATAAACAGTTATGTCAGCACCTTTTTTAATAGTTTTGTTTATTCAAACATGATATGTAAATCAGGCCATCACTATGGCATGAAAATAGCCATTCAACTGAAAACGTTTTCCTCTTGCACACATTTCCTAATGAGCTTAACATTGAAAAGGCCCACGCTGTTCACAATCAAAAGCACACTGGCATGACAACAGCCTTATTTTCAGAATATGTGCCAGCCTCCACCCTCTGACTCCTGCTCTATGATGGAGAATGAATGCTGTTGATATTTCTCTGGCTTCTTGTCATGTGGGCTGAGCTCCAGAGAGAAGCACCCATCATATGAACTGGTTTTCCAACCCTCTGAGGTTTCAGGAAGCTCAGACGAGTCTTGATAGAATTATGACTTGGCAGTATGAGGAGTATCGCAGTATAATTACAGCTGTGAGAAGGCCATGGCTTCAGTTATGTTGCTTTGATGGCTATAATTTTGGCATGTACTAAGTAAAAACAATTATGTTGTTATGAAGAACATTGTCACTAGTGTACAGAGCCAGTAATAAACTGAGCTGGGAGGTGATGAGGGGATGCTGTCTGTAGAAGGGCTGCTGCAGTGCCCTTTAGCCAGGGACACAGGGGGAGGTTTAGCAAATGGGAGGAGCCAGCCAACAATGGCAGAACTTTAGAGTAAGACTCGCGGGGCAGTGCTCTGTTATTAAGTTGTCTACATATCTCTGCTGCTAGGTTATTAATCTGTAAAATAAGAGGGAGGCACTCTCAGTTGGAATGCAGATGCTCTTAGTGCTTCCATCGAACATGAAAAACTAATTTAAGAAGGTTTGTGTCTTGGCTCAACTTTAAAGAAGCGCACAGACATTGATCTCACTGCTAGTGCTAGATACTGTAGTAACAGCAGCAGGCCCAAGGAAAGGAACAAACTGGATCACTTAATTCTCTGTGTGGAACCCTTTAAAACATCTGTATAAGAGTGTCAGTAATTAGGGTTAATGTACCAACATGCTGAAGTCATTTCGTGGACCAGCAAACTGTATGCCTCTCCCAAATGGATTATTTGAGTTTTGACCATGAATATTCCCTGGTGCCCAAACCCTTAAGTATACTATCAGACTGCTACTAGAAGTACTAACTATTAGTATCTCAGTAACTTGTTGAATGCTGGGGCGCTATATTTCATGAGTCTGGGCTAGACAGAATGTAATTTCCCTTATAACCTCTCTTTTCACTATTTAGTCTACATCCACATGAGACCAGAACCCAAACTAGAAGAAATCACAAACAAAATACTAAAACAAATCCTTAGTCTGCAGAGTCCCATTAATCAAATTAGTTTTGTCTTTATAGAGCTTCACGTCCTCTCAAACGAACTTAAGTATTATTGTTTCCATGGAATAGTTTGCAGGATGTCAGCAGGTCCTTAAAACATCCTAAATTCAAATAAATAGTAGGCCTTTAACATCATTTAATTGTCTTAGAGTTGAATTTGTGAGGTTTTGATTGCCACAAACATTTTATCTAATTTAATTAATCCTTTTTAATTAATCCATTTGTGATGTTATGAATCTTTGACCTAATCACTGAACCTAAGACTTTTTACTTCATACTTGCACTTACTTGTTGCCCAAATGTAGATTAACCAAACTCATTCTAATAGCCACATTTCTACATAAAACCTACCTCTGCACTGGGCCGCATAGATACTTCACACCTTAATACTTACCTGCAGTTCTTGAAGAAGAAAAATGTGACTTGTATCCAACTATTAGTCTTAAATTTGGTTGACAATAATCTTGAAAAGGTCTTAAAAAGCATTGAATTTAAGTGTCTGACGCACCCTGGTTTGATTTTGAGCTGTGTTGACCTGTCATTCTCCCTCCAGGTGTCCTGAACCACCTAAAGGAGACATTCACCCACACTCCCAGCTACGACATGAGCCCAGCCATGCTCAGTATGCTGATTCGCATGATGCTTGCTCAGGCTCAGGAGTGCCTCTTTGAGAAGACTGCACTGCCTGGGATCCGAAACCAGTTCAATTCCCTGATGAAAATGGCCCAGGAGGCTGCAAAGGTAAATAGCAGCAAACGCACAGTCCTCACATCATTCATATTTACAGTAGCCTATGTCTCCTTCAGCTGTGGACTCAGTAAGATATACTGTAGATAAAGTGAATGTAAAGTCATAATGTCAGCACAGTCAGATTCCCTTACTTCCATTAGTGCTTTCAAAGTCCTCTCAGTAACTCTATCCTCCTTTTCCTGCCAGGTGTCAGAAATCTACGACCAAGTCCATCAGTCCATGATCCAGACGCCAATCAAAGACAATGTCCCGTTCTTCTGGTCCACCATGTCGCAAGTCAAAACCAACCACTATCGCTCCATGGCACACTACTTTGTAGCCTCAGCGCTCCTGGACCACCAGTGTAAGAAAAATTCAGAGATGTGATTCAGAGATGTGATTTCTTCACATAGATTTCATGTGTAAAAGATGATGTAGCAAGGTTGAGCTGAGAATTCAGAGAGAATCAGGGAAAATTTAAAAAAAACCAAAACGATAATGTCAACATGCATCTATTTTATGCTAGCAGTTCTAGATTCAAGCTGCATAACATAAGCATGCACGCTATTTTTTTCTGCCCATGAGAAGCGTGGCTGTCAGAGCAGGAGTATTTTTGCACTGCATAGTTATTTGCATATAGTGTGCCATGCACCAGGTACAGTAGTCCCCTGGATGCCAAATAGAGACAGGTGTGCTGTCCTCAGACACTCTGTAACACACATTGGTTTAATAATCTTCTAACTGTAGTGGCACAGTCAACACAAATATTGTCCCTTGTGTCTTTTAACAACAATACAGGAGTGGAGTTTATGTCAGCAAAGGTTTATTCACTGTAGTCATTAACAACCTCCACCCCCACTCAGTCTGCACATTTAATGTACCACTTTGGATCCACTTGTTCTGTAGTATTAGCCTGGCTGTTAAGGTGTAAAACAATTCCTGGATTGGTGTTATAGGATTTTAACTGCCTGATTTTGAGCACCCTAGAAAAACTGATCCTTCTCTTAAAGTGCTGTCAGGGCCACTGGGTTGGTCAGATGGCTGGACGGAGCCACAGCCAGCCACAATGCTGTTACATAACAGCTATTTAGGGGAACACACACACACACACACACACACACACACACACACACACACACACACACACACACACACACGCATACAGACAACCCATGGTAAAGAGAGGCTAAGTTTCCAGGAAGTCGGTGGCAGGATGGACAGTGAGAGTGAGAATGAAGGAAAAAGAGAGATGGTTGGGGCGAGTGAATTCGAGTGGGTGTACTGTAGACTGCTGGAGGCTTACAGTTATGTAGCCTCTTAACGCTGACTACATAATCAAGTGGCAGAGAGAGCAAGTGAGAGAGCCAGCGACTGAGCAAAAAGAGGAAGAGAAGGATGTTTGTGAGTGAACCAAAACCTCCAGTAGTGCTGCTGCTAATTTTGTATCATACTGTTTTAGTTCTTGGTAGCTTGTCATTATTTTTGACATGTTATAGACTTCACAACTAATCATTTAGTGGAGAGTTGATTTGTTACTCCCAGCCTTGTATGGGTCCATAATTCAAACTGTCCTGCTTCTATGCATTAACGTTGTTGCGGTCTTGTTTTCATCCTGTCTACACTTTAACTATTGCAGTTCTGGAGAGATGAAACTGAAAACCAAGTCCAACAAAATGCAGCAGATTATATGAAGTTTACAGTGGCTGGTCATAGTTTACCCAGTGTAATGAATGTTGCAGGACTGAATAGAGGAACGATGGAGCGAAGCAGCTTTGAGTTTGGCAGCTCATTAACAGATTCCTGTGTGAATGAGGAGAATAGAGCAATTACCCACAGGACTGTAGAGAGAGGACTCAGCGCAGAAACAGCACAGAATGAAGACTGCTGTAGTAAACAGATGACCTGCAAACACATAGCAATCATGGCTTCACATCATTCGACAGTGTTAGCTACTTGTGTGAGCATTGACCCAGATCTCAGTGGTAAACAACATTCAGTTTTCTAATGATTTTAATAGTGATTTTTTTTTGCTGTCTTTGTGTTCAGTGGGTCTCAGTGACGATGAGGACCAGCAGGAGAAGACCTTGTCCCAGGTCTATGATCGCCTTCCTGAGGGATGCTCTCCTCTTGACATCCTGAAAAAGAAAGACGAACGTGAACGTATCGGTAAGGGCGAGCACACAGGCTGGGCACAGCAGAAGGCAAAGGAAGATAACCTAACACAGCAGAGCACCAGACACACCGATTGTGGGATTTTAGGCTGATACCAATACCCATGTGTTTTTTGTCATTATTTATTTCCCCCTTTTGTGCCAGAAAAACATAAAAAATAGCTAAATTGATTTAAAGTCATTCAGTCCTTCAACTCTCTTTTACATCAAAAATAACTTCAAAAACTGCTTCAAAAGCTTTTTTATTATATTAATATACCAGAATTCTCTTTATATTGCTATATGCAAATTTCTCCTTAAAAACAACTGTATGTATTTAAGTTTCTCACCAAAAATACAGTTTACAATATTGCATTTGAACACATCTGGCCCAATACTCAGTTTTACTGAATAGACCTTGAACGTGTCATAATGAAACTCTGACCACATGCTGCTAACAGCTAATATTAACTAGCTCTCCTCCTGCTGATTTCAACACAAATTTGTTGTTGACAGTGTAGCATTATCAGCAAAAAAATAAGGTCAGTAGTGAGTTCACTGCATTCTTCATCCCAAAGGCGTCCACTGTTTTATCCCAAACACGCTCTCTGCTGTCCCGGGACGACAAGATGTCAGCAATCTGAAGCCCTACTTTTTCACCTGCTCAAAATTGATGTGACACAACAGGAAAACATCAGCCAGTGCCATTGGTGAATGTCATCTTATTTGCGGATAGGCCACAGTCAACAAGGCGAACGTCGTCCCGTACTGATGTTCAGCTGATAAATTGGTGCATCCCTGCCAATAACACCAGATCTGACTCTAACTGTTCATCTCGTCCCTCTTCTTCCCTCTTTATTCTCTTTTTTATCCTATTCTCCCCTGTCTACTTCTCCTTATCCATTCTCTCCTCAGGTAAAGCACACATTCGTCGGGCCATACTGGGTCATGAGGAGGCTCTAAGGATCTTCAGTTTGTGCCAACACTTAAACAATCTGGACACCCTGCAGGATATTTTAAGAGCCAGTCACCAGCGCTCTCTCAACAAGTTCAGTGAAAATGAGGATGAGGAAGAGTTCACTGACTACATGGAGGCCCCAGACATCATCTGTGAGTTACAATTACAATTACAGCGGTTGTTTAAATGAGTCTCTGAGGTGACGGCTATTCTTCCAGTGGTTGACATAGAAACTAACCTTAGTCGCCTTAGTGTCACCACAACAAACACTTCACAAATGACACTAATGTCAAGCAGCACCAGTGTGTTCATTTGTGAGCTTTGTCTCTCAGGAAACGGTTCATAAAAAGGCAGCAGTGTTGTGTACCACACCTGCTGCAATCAGATGTGATAAGTGACATTTCATTCCAGGTACAGCTGATGTAATGTTTACACTGCTAACTCCCTGCTCGCCTCTTTGCAGGGCAACAGTTAAAATGTGGTTGCGACAGTAAACATTGTAGAATAACAGCCTTGTGTTTCTCCCTTTTATTTCGATAGCTAAAACAGAGCACAAAGCAGAGATGGAGATTCCTGCGGCCACAAAGGTGAAAGTCACAGACTTCTTCCAGAGGCTGGTATGTGGGTTACTAATATTTTTCCACTCATAATGCTGTTTTTTCATACAAAATGGTTGGTTTATTCATCAAGTGACATGAAATGGCTCTGGAGTTGTGTTTTAGACATTGAAAATATACTTGTTTTTTAACACCCAGAGTTTATTTTTTGGTATTTCTGAATACAACCAACCATGTCCTGGAGGCTTTGACACATTTGAACAGCAATAAATCCAAAGTCCTATATTGTTTCCAAAGCCTTCTGGACTTTCATCCATAGCAACAAATGCAAAACTAACATTAACCATGGACAAAGGTGCTCTGGCCCTGGCTTGAGTGCCAGGTTGGTGGCTGGGAGGGGAGCACTGGCGTCCTCTATCACTGGAACTAGATCTTCTGTTCACTTCCTCTGAAAGACGCATTCAATTGCGAGTGATTTTTTTTTTATTTTTTTTTTTTTATCTAGCCCGGTTTGTAATTACCACAACAAAAAATTATTAATTTCAGGATGAAGAAGCAAATGATTAGTAAGGAGGTCAGGGGTCAGACATTCCTAGGCAACAGGTGTAAGGACTCTCTGTGAATCAGTACCTCTCTTGTCCCTGCTGTAAAATCCAACCTAGCTCTTCATTAACCGGCTGAGCTACAAGACTCAAATCCTTCTGGATCCACAGAGTAACGAGAGACTGACAAGTTAAATCCGGCACTATCTCCATACAATCACTACGGTGATAATTGAAGGAGCAGGGATGAGAGGAGTCATCCTGCTGTTACATAGGATGGATTGTGGAGGAGAGATTTCCCACCAGATAAGAAGTGTATTAATGGGGCATAGGATTCGGCTTCGGCAGTCTAAAAAGTAGGACATGTTTGTGGTCAGTTCTGTTTATTATTGAAATGATCAACATAGTTACTGATGACAGCTCTAATCAATTACACATTCAAGTTATTTTACAAGTAAAAAATACCTAAGATGGCGGTTACAGCTTCCTGAATATGATTGGATGACAGGATGATTTAACTAAGCTTTTACATGTCGTATACTACAGAATAAATAATCATTTATAAGAATGAGTCGATAATTGCAGCAATCGTTGTGTCTTGCAGCTATAACTTAACAGTATGGTAGGTGCTGCACATCTGCAGGCCATCATTCAAGTAGACATAAGTAACATGTTCAGTATGTTGAGAATGTTTTTGATATTAATCACTTTGTTTACAGAGTAAAATAAAGATTGTATACCTTTTCTAAAGGAAATGTGACTGGCCTGGCGAGAATGCAAGTCTGATAAAAAGGGGAAGGTGCAAGAGAGTTTGATCCTTGAAATATACTCCATGGCCACTTGGCTTTCATGTACCCCCTCGAGTTTGTATAAAGTCAGTATATGTACTGATCACAGATGACAGATGTGGACTTTTATTATGTTTACCTAGCCTGTAAGGACACTAAAAAGCATTATAATGCTGGATTTTAAGTTTTCCCCCAGGCTGTCACCAAAATCTGTGAACTCTAAAACTCTTAAAGGAGAGGATCTTATCCAAATAAGTAAAAAAAAAAAAAAGGGGGAGCCATATTGACCCCAGTATCCCCACATTGTCTCCACATAGGGCCCTCTGTCAGTCTTCTCAGCCAAGCAGCGGTGGACAGCCCCACGGACAATACACCTTCACCCAGAGGACAGAGACCTGGGCTTCACCCTGAAAGGAGAATCACCAGTCCAGGTGGTTTCGTTGGACCCTCTCAGCCCAGCTGCTGTGAGTTAACCTATATTCCTTACCTTTGGTTGAACACGTGAAGATTGAGCTCCTATCTTGCAGCCAGCCTTTGGTTTCAATTAATGTCAGTGAGGTAAAAAAAAAAAATCAGCTTGCAGAGTCTTGAACTTATCTTGAGACAGGTAATCCATCACAGCAAACATCATCTTTAGATTTATGTAGCGATAGTTCTTTCTTCTCAGTCTCTAGTTCTGTAACAGATTTTGTAGTTGATGGAATAAACCATGTGAATTCATCTGTAGTTTCACATTTTTCATCATCTGCAGGCTGTTTGAAATAAATCAACAAACTATTCTATTTTAAAGCACAGAAGATATTTCAGGGGCCATGTTCAGTCCTCTCCTTTGTTAAACTTTAACAAAAGCCAGATGCGTAGGCTGCTCAATATTAACTCCCTGACACAGGATTAACTAGCAGGGAGTGACTTTGTCTGCAGTGGCAGAACTAACAGCTTGAAATTTCAGGCATGCTTGCTCCCTGAATATCAAATAAGTTCCGATGACATAGTCTGATTTGCTCAGAGAACCTTTGATTAAATAAAGTAATTCTCGGAAACCTAACCGGGATTCAGCCTCAAAGAATGTTTGGAGGCGCTCCCTCCCCCTCCGCAGCCACTCTGGCTACTAATTTAATTAAGAATCAGAGAGTATTTACTCTTTGCAATCCTTTTCAGTCTGACAGCTCATTAAGAGGTGCTGACAAAGAGCAGACTCTTATTAGGGCCTGCAGGCTATGCAGAGAAACAGATTAGTAGTATTACATAAGTCTAACTAGGCCAAACTCCTTATAACTTTTAATACTGAATTCAACAGGATTTATTTTAGAACTGACTGATACTTAGGAGTTGTTGACCTGCCTCTGGTGAACACAGATCAAGTCAGATGGGAATAGCTGAGCTCATGTAGATAAGACAGATTTGTCAGAGCTATAAAATAACGTGCCCTGGTACACATACACTCTACCAAATGTTTGGCCTGCTGTAAAAAAAAAAAAAAAAAAAAAAAAGCTTTGTTTGGGACTAAACCTCAGTGTTTTCTCTGCTGATCCCAGCTGTCTCCAGGGTGTTGAAGGAAAGTAGGTGAACCTGACTCGGTTTCCATTCAAACAAACCTCCAGCTGTAAATATTTACTCTGTCTGCTGCAGCATCGGGACGTTGCACTGGCCCTCTTCTCTGACTCCTGTTCCTCCTTGTGTCTTTTCCAGACTGACGGTCTAAAAGAGGGTGACTACATTGTTGCTGTGGGCGACACAGACTGCAAATGGTTGGGCGTGAGCGATGTGATGCGGCTGTTGAAGGATGTTGATGAGGAGGGGATTGAAATCCAGGTGATCAGCATCATGGACAGCAACCCTTCAATGGTACGCCATGCCCCCTTTCCTTACTATTGGCTGAGAAAAGAAGGTCATCTGTCTGGTTTCCTTGACTGACAGCAAAATTGGTCTTTGTTTAGATGACTAAACAGCACAGTTAGAGTTTCAGATTTGTCCTTTGTTTTACACACACATCATTTCCAAAGATGTCTTATGGGAAACTGTATAGACAATTTATGTTGGCAGGAAACACTACCTCAGATTCCAGCTGTGTGGGTTTTGAAATAATCTGACCAGATAGTAAAGTGGTAAATTCACAGAAGAACAGTTATTTAATTTTAATGTGTAAGAAATTCTTTATGAGCCTAATTATCAGGAGAAATAACTAAATTCAATTAGTTTTAGGCTGAGTCTCAGTGGGACATGCACAGGGTGGACAGAAACAGCAATATCTAGCAAGATGCAACCCTTACTATAGTTACCTACAATGCTTGAATAACAAAAATATGATTTGTCAAAAAATCTCTTAAATTTGGTTAAAAATTATCTTGAAAAGGTCTGAAAAAAACATTGGTGTTAATACCTGTAGACATCTTGCTCTGTTATTGTGTTCAGCCCCTGCACATTTCACATCAGGCACAGCTGCTTCTGACTGACTCTGGATATTTATTAACATCTGTGTTGAAACACTGAGAACATGACTAACTTGAATTGTTGACTTATTGATTCCATATATTGATTGAGCCTGTATGTCGTCCAGAGCAACTCTTTGACTAAACAAACAATGACTGCCTCTTTCCACTAAATGTCACCGTCGATCTCTCTGTCCAGCCTACCAAGAGTGCCACCTTCTGCGGAAACCTGCCCAAGACCTACTCTATGATCTGTCTGGCCTATGATGACGACGACAAGAACTCCAAGTCTCGCAAAGTAACCAAGAAGCCATCCTTCCTCAGCTGGGGTCTGAAAAACAGGCTGAAGAGTGCCAGCACGCTCAGCCTTCCCACAGCCGACAACTCCGGCACCCTTCCCTGGAATAAACCTTGTCCCACCTTCCCCAGCTCCAGCTCCTACAACAACGACAGTGCCCTCTACTGAGCTAGCTGCAGACCTTTTACTGTCTGCAAGCATGGTGTGGTGTGCATATCAGGCCTAGTATGGCTGTATACAGTACTGTGTTGTACCCATACTGGACCTGGCTATGGTACAGTACCAGTGCCCTTTGGTGTTTCCACTGGAATACTGAACAGTAGTGCATTAAGCTTGCATGTCACCATTGTGATGATGACATTTCTGCCACCTACCTTGGAAAGTGGCTGTGCCATAAACTGTATATATAGTCGGTGCCTATGTTGGTCCATGGGCACCTTCCCAGCACAGTTCAGTATCTGAAGTAAACCGGGCTGCACACCAAACATTATGGGAAATCATTGTGTACCATGCCAGTATGCGTACAGCACAGTACAACTGCACAGTGGGAAAAACATACCAGTTATCATTCCAGTCTATATTTATACACACAGCACTGAGACAGGCCTCGAAGTTAAACTGTCATCTCAGTATGTTTTCTTGATGAAACGCTCCAGACGAATTGAAGGACGAAAACAAAGATGTGCAAACACACCCGGTGAAGGTTTGTACTCAACTGCAAGGGGGTAATTTTATCGTGGCTTAAACAGTCCCTTGTTTGTTCCATTGTGTACTGATGTAGCCGTGCACTGTGCAATTAAGTTCTTGTGTATCCTTAATACATGTCTGTTTCATACTGTAGGCTATGAGTGAAGGATTAGGTCATTGCCATGTTGCAATCAGTGGATATGGATCAATTTTGGAGATTGAACTACATTTTCTAAATAGATGTGTAGATGTTATGAGCCTTGTTGCAGTATGCTAAACAGTGACAGAGGGAAAAACAAAGTGTGCTGTGCAGTTGTTTATTGTCTGGGGAGAGTTGATGAATGCAATGTTCTATAAGCTGCTAAAAAAAATCATATATATATATATATACCTTGGTTATGTATTATTGTCACTTTTGTATTTGTGAGACAGCCTTTGAGGGTTATTGTTTCTGCTGAGTGTCAATCCTGAGACACAGTTTAAGTGAAAATATTGGTATTTTAGGTTTGCTTAATGTACCAATCATGCCACAGACCAAAATGCCTCCGTGTCCCTGATACGCCAGGATGTACCATTTACAATCCTGACTCATCTTACCCAGCTCATACCTTCTTTTATCAGTTTTGCTGCTGTCTGGCAGTTTGTCCAATTGTAAGTCGAGCGTGAGCTCCGCGTCTCTCTGTTAATGTGAATCTTGATGTAGTTCAAAGGTTATTTTGTCTCCAGAAGGGAAGAATGTGGGCAGACCGATGACATTCCTGCATCGTATGTGGACAGCCAGTCACCCAGCGGTGACTTTGATCAAAGCCCACAGTCAGGTTTCTACTATTTGTCTCTAACTGTCTTAATGCTAGACACATCCCACATTTTACTGACACTCTGCAGTGTTGGACTATCTCTTTATCTACAAAGTAGATTCTTATACACATTTGATAATCAAATTATTTATGTAATAAAAAAAATACACAAAAAAAAATATATATATGTATTTTGTAGGTTTCAGAACAAGTTTTTGAATGGTCAGGTTGTGAATTTTTGCACGTTGGATTTCTTGGTTGGTTTCATGGAGGAATGTATTTTACTAGCCTTGCTTAATCCTTTGGTGAACTTATATACTGGTACATTTTGTCTATGTAAAGGTATTTTAAGATGTTTTAAACAGTAACACTGAGAAGATGTAACACTCAATACTGTCTCTGTTTACCTAATATGGTGTCTTATGTGCCATTCATGCTTAATCATAAAGAAAAATGTCACAATATGTGTACAACAAGAATGTGCAGTAATTGATTAAGAAGTGCTAACAGAGAATGTTGTAGACTTAACAGATCTTTTAACGCATTTCGCTGTGTATAGTGATTCTTATTGCCTTGGTCTATATGCAGAGAGTTATGGTACCTGTTCTTCTAAAGGTTTCAGGTTGCCTTTGCTTCTTTCTCTGTACTGCATAGCAACTGTGGTGTGAATGCTTTGTAAGTCTTTGTGTCATATGTACAAACTCAAATCTCAATAAAAGAGGGGGACAAAACAAATTTCCTGGATTCCTTTGAATATATATATATATGTATTTGTGGTTGTGTATTTCAGTGATTGAAGCTACCAAGCAGGCAGGAAATGATTGGAATGAAGTTTGAACATAGCCCTCAGTGAGCCAACACACACTAAGTCAATACTCATGGGTTTGTAACTGTTGGGCGTCTGGCCTGGGATCACATGACATCCTAATCTGCCATCATGGAAACAGAAGAGAAACAACATGTGATTAAATTTTACCCATCAGGCCTTTCTTCACCCATACCATTCATGGCCTTTGTGCAAGGTCTGGGCAACTTTTCTGTGTGTTTTCACACCATAGTGTGTGTGTTATTTTGTGCGGTAGGTTGTTTTACTGAAATGAAAGAGGCTGACTGTTTATTCTCGTAGCTTTGAACTTTGAAAATGAATCTCCATGGGGTCAAATTCCCCTCAGTATTTAGATTTATTTTAACAGGAGAATTCATATTTCAGGGACCAAATCTGTTGACTCTTGGTCAAAGGATTGACACTTCCACCATCCCTTAGGGCAAAGGGCAGCACTAGATAAAACTTATTTTCAGCTGATTTATAACTGAAAATATATGTCTTTTGTTAAGTATATTATTATAATCGCTTTGGTAAGTAAATATTAAATAGAAACTTGATGGATAAATGGATGGATGGATGGATGGATGCCCATTACGAGAAGATACATTTCCCTGTCTGTTTATGCTTGAAGAAACTCAATTCTGTCAATCAGAAGTGGTAGCTATATGGGTATATTCAGGTAGGTTTGAACACTGACTCCCACAAACATCTGTATTTTAGTTTATATGCTAAGTTTTGCAGCTGTTTAACAGTTTAAAACAGGCAGACAACAAAGTGTACTGAATAGAAAAGACATCCGGATGGTGTGGCATATTATGTGTCTGTAGCTTATACACTTACACATGTATTAGTTAAACGTTATCTTAGGGGACACATTCAATTGTTTTGTTGTACACTAAATAGTCTAGATATTTTATCGAGAAAGAAAGAAAGAAAGAAATTCAGATCTTACAGTGACAGCCGATCACTAAATGAAACGACATCGCCCCCTGTTGGCTTGGCAGCTGGTCGGTAAGGACGTCGTTGCTAGGTGAATCATACCACTTGCTGATTGGCCTCTCTCCTCACGCTTAGCCAATCAGCGCTACTTTTGTAGCGAGGTGCCTCCTTGTGGTGAAGCGTCTAGATACGAGAAATCTGCTAAAAGTCAGCCTGTTGAATGTAGTTGGCTTGCGTCTTTTTCTGTCGTTTTAGGGCAAAATACTACAGATAATGTAAAAACATGACGATGACAAGTAAACTTTTCAAATGCTATTTGACCGGAAGAATCCTTGGTGAACGAGTCAAGCTGTTCACCTAAACCGAAACATTAACTTTAGCCTGTTGACCAAGGGTCAAAACCTGTTTTCCACGATGTTAAAATTCAGCTTCAGGAGGGAGAAAGACAAGGAGTTTGTAAGTTTCGTGTCTTTTGTAAAGGATATTTATAATGTTAACCTTGCTCTATGTTTAGCTAGCTAACTGTCTAGCTTAAATGCTTTTTATCAGTTAGCTAACATTGACCTAGCATTAGATAACTTCTAACGTTAGCAAAAGTTAGATATTTCAGAAATGCTAAAGCTAACGCCACTTGGAAAAGTGGCGTTAGCTTTTAACGTTACCTCTGCCGTTATTTAACGTTAGAAAGGCAGTTATAGTATGTTTCACGGCTGAGTACTGGACATATTGTGGCCAATATAACAGCCACAGTGGCGTTTCCAGTAGAAAAAGTCTACTGCTGTAACAGGCTGTGGTTTGAATACTTCACTGTTGGGTATCACGTTTATCAAGGAGTCATGTGATTCTGTTATAATCCTTCCCACCCTTCCCTTTCATTTATATAGCCTTTTTGTTTTTCCTCAGTTTGGGTGTGGAACTGTTCGTTGTGCAAGAAAAAAAAAGCACTAAAACTCTCCTCAACCATTGTCATAGGACCCATATTGTGTGTGTTGTCTATGTGAACCTAACCTTCCTCTGTGTGTGTTGTGTAGAAGCACATAGCTCATGGTCTCATCCCTGCTGCCTCCATTGCTCCCAAGCCTGCTGTGCCTCGTACCCCACCCCCACGCAGCCCAGACCCCTCACCTGAGAGGCCCAGGTACCCAACACTCTCCATCACCTCCAACATCCCTTCAATTTGCTGTGTTTCCTCTGACGTGGTTTCCTTGTTAAACCACTATTTTGTTAGCCTGGTGTCACCAGACCAATTCGCAAATGCGGTGAAACAGGAGCTCTCGGATTTGTCTGGTTCCCAGGTTACTAGTTTTGTAATATCTAGCTTGTACCTGTTTTTTTTTTTATTTCTTTAGGAATCGAGGGTAACAACCACATGGGGTCAATGTCACATCATCATTTGTAGTGGTGAAAAGTTATAGAGTTTGTGCTTAACTGCTGAATGAATTCAGAGAAAACACAGCTTCCCCTTTTTCTCCTTATCCCCCACAATGCAGTGTCTTTAAGGGCAATTTCATGGGCAATATTCTCTACAAGTTCCCTTAGTAACATTTTGTTGCTAACAGATTGTTGACCCATTTGCTCAAGTTGTACATTTCCTGAAAAATGTACTTCTGTGTATTACCTGCCTAAGTGTGACTTCATGCTGTCCTGTCATAACAATTACTTATTATTTAAATGTGGTAGAAAAGCTGAATTCTTGTCTAATCCTTGAAGTTTTCATTGTCATTGTCACTGCAATGCGGAAGACTGTTGCCATTATTGACTTATCAATCACTACGCTTCACTATACATTCGCTTGTCTTCACAAACATAATTTCTTTTTGCTTAACATACTGTATCTGATCAACCTAGTCAGCAGTACTATTCTATATGCTGGATTTAAAACAACACTGTCAAACTCATTTAGGCAAACTGAAGGAGATGCTCCCTCTTCTAACAATGTACTACATCAATATCAGCATCAGAAATAACTAATTATGACTTGAAATGTTTTATTTCACAAGCAGTATGCATTTGTTGTGCTTGTATTACACACTATCTCTCTTCCTATCCATCTACAGATCAGCCTTAGCAGCAGCCATCTTGTCTTCTTCGCTCACTGGACAGACATGGGCCATCCCCCCTGCGCGGCCAAGGTCTTTCTCTGAGAGTGACCAATCAGAGTCCTTCCTATCTGAACCAAACATCAGCAGAGCACTTTTCAACAGGTAAACTCCCTCAATACACAAGCGTTATCACAAGCTTTGTGATAGATGATTCTAACTACAAGTGGTGGCTCCAAGTTTAAATCTGACCTGGGGCTGTGTATCGAGCATGTCACAGTAGAAAATGGGCCAAATGGTACACCTTTTTGCAGCAAAAGTATTACCTCAGCTCTCTCAAAGTAGAAATTGCAGGATTTCCACCAGGATTTACAAGAGCAAAGAGGTGTCTGTAAAATTTGACACACGACCAAGAAAAACTAAAAACTAAAATCGTGTTTACACAAAATATTTTACTTAGATTTCTCTTAATATCTTTAAAGGTATACTGTGCAGGACTTCCCTAAAAAACGAATATGAATAGATTTATACAAAAGTAATTCCTCTCAATCACCACCTATGACCCAGGAGAAGTGTGAGGCGGCACATTTATCTGTAGGGACCCAGCCCTCTGCCTGTACTCTTTTTCTTCTTATTTTGCTGTGTTGCTAAGATGTTTCTGGACACAGCTAGGTGAGGTGGGGACTTTATTTAAAGGTAATAAACACGTGCCAGACAATAAGCAGCACATATTCAAGAAGAAGCTATGAAAATTGTTGATACGGCACAGAAAGAAAGTGAATCTTGGGTTGGCTTTCACTTTCACTGACATTACTATTTATAAACAGTAGTTGACAATTCCTGCATAGTATGCATTTGAAATATAGGTCTGGGTTGTCTCCTGCTTTCCGTCATCTGTTTCCATGAATGTGTGCTCTGGTGCTGCAGGACACAGAATGTTCAGGGAGAGAATATGTATCTCAAGAGACCCTTAATCTTGTGGTGAGACTTAAAATGCTATATTTGTTTCTCTCTCTTCTTCTTTTAAGGAGGCTTTTATTGAATAAAAGGCATTTTGATATATCACAGTAGAAAAAAACACAGGTGTAAATGATTAAATTGATGATGGCTGAATTCTATTTAGATGTTTTGGTTTCAGGGATTTTGTATTGTGCACGCTGGCACACTGCCCCCGTGATATGGCTTACTGGAACCAATGTTAATGTAATTACGTCCATCTGTGCTTTTCTGTCTACGACAAGTCAAAATATCTTCTGTGAAAAAGGCCTGTTAAAAAAATATTTAACTTGTATTTTAAGAAAATATCAATAAATAGGATACAGCTACCTTTTCCTCCACTGTTACTGTGAGATATTATTTTCTTATCCTCCTCAGAGACAGATGGTCAGAGGATTTGGCCAGCGCACCACACCTGCACTCCCCTGACCACTCAGAGGAGGAGCTGGAAGACCAGGAAGACGAGGTGGAGAGTGAAGAGGACAAGGAAGAGCATGTTTACCAAACGCTTGACAGACGGGAGGATTGTTCAATCAGAGAACCTGTCTATTCCCTGCCACTGAAACCTAAGGTGAGATTCTACGGGGAGATTGCATTGTTTTGTATGAGCAAGTTTCTGACTAAAGTGTTTGTGTTTCTGATCTCAATGTAAAAAAATGTTGTCATTGAAAGCAAATCAGAAACATTCTTCACACCATAACTAACTGCTGTCAGAGAGTTTTTTAGCAAACTAGTTAACCTGGCTAAACCACTGGTAGCAGACCACATAGTAGGAATGGCACACCTTAATAACAACACGCATAACATTTAGGTGAGCCAGTTCCAGGCCTCTATGTGTATGCTGGAATAGACTACTGTTGTTATTTTTATCAGTTACACATGTGCCTTTCCTGCTATGACAAATCAGAATATCTGATTCTGAGTGTTTGTTTAGAGGGAGGATTACTTTTCTTTCTCAAATGTTTTTTATATTTGCATCAGTTTCTGATGTCTGTCTCCAAGTGTGGTTATTGTGATACCAGTCAGATCCACTGGGAGGCACAGTTGCACACAGAATAAAGTAAATGTAATTTATATCTTGTCTTTAACTGTAGAGGAGTGTTTTGTACAGTTTACTGTAACAGGATTTGTTCTGGTCAGTAGTCAAATTTAAGGCTGTTGCTTGCAGCATTGAGATATTCTTTCAGTGTTTCTTTGTATCAAAGCTGTTTTTTTCTGTACCATTGCAGGTTTTCTTCATTCGCCATATAATTTCTGTATATCCTGAGACTTGTCATGTAAGATATAATTGTTTGTCTGTGATGGTCCAGCCATTCAGGTGGCAGCAATTTGGTCTTATTCTAACTCTGTAATTGCATTGAAAACTGACCGCGTAATTGTGATATATGGTAGTCGCTGACAACAGGGTTTCAGTAGTGGTTACTTTTTCCCAGCTACACCTTAAATGTCTTTCTCTGCCCAGTCATAGTTAAGTCTATTCCATGGTCTGTATCTGTAATTTCTGCCTGTGAGATTCTTCCCAACATCCCAATGATTATATCCCAAGAGTCTGCTCTCACAGATTTTATTCCATTGTTTTATTCTATTCATATTCTTGTCCTTTATACTGCTACACTGGGTTGCTCACCTATAATGGTTCCATTAGGCTCTGTGTCCCCCTGTCAGTTGTCTTTCCAGGCTATCAGAGTTTAGCTGCCTGCTGCTTTATTAATATTCGTCACCAGTCAGCTGAAAACATTTTAGCAATATACAGGACAGGGTGTTTCAATTCCTTAATCATAAAACTTACATCTACGGTGAGTCCCCAGTTTAGTAGCATACATACAGTACTGTATTTTGATAGAAGAATACACATCCATACAAATACGATCCACAAGAAACATCTGTTCATGCCCTCATAAATCAACAGGACCATAAGCTGACAGCCACATTCAGCTGCTCTTAATCTTTCAGGGTGAGGATGTGAGTTAGTGTAAGTAATTCACTGTTTGTACTGTGAATTACTTACTTCATTTGTACACAGAGTTCGCAGTTTATTAGGTAAACCTCACAAAAACTAGAAGGTAATTCGGCTGTTTTGTCCACTGCATTTATATCAGTAAAGTAAATATAAAAACAAACAAACAAACAAAATACTTTATTCTATCATCATAGTATAAAAGGACAACGTTTCCCGAACTGTTGTCCTTTTATACTATGATGATAGAATAAAGTATTTTTTTTCTTCTACTGGGAGCAGCTACAGTGTTGCGAGTCTTTTTCTTTCTTCCTGATAGTTTTACCTGGAGCCATTAGACTTTCACTTATGGTGTAAAATGAACAGGTTATAGTTTCAGAGCATTCTTCATTCTGTCACATTCATGTTTTTCATTCCTCCTTTGCTTCTTTCCTGCTCTTCTGTTTCAACTGCGGCTCTTTCCTACACTGAATTCACCACTGTGACTCATTCACACTGCTTAAATGTGTCTCTAAAGGTTTGCAACAATAAATGTGCCGGCAAGATCTTATTTTCCACATTTTGACAGTGGCCATAAACGCAGTGGTCTCTGAAATAGCCCTGCACAAAAGGGATCCAGGCAGCAGGGCTTTGGAAATCTCTTTGAAAAGACATACTCATTATCTGTCTGACTGCCTGTCTGTTGGTTTTGCCTGTCTGTCTTCCAGACCAACACACCCGAGCCGATTCAGATGTCTGGCAGAAGCGTGCCTTCTCCAGGTACTAACTTCACACTAACAGGAGATGGTTGAACAACTGTTGGTAGATAGTATACGAGTGAATGAACACAGTAGTGACTAACTCATAGTCTGTCGGTAGTGGCAAAATAACCCCATCTATAAATAAGACAAAAGGCTGAGTACAGTGTTTGAAGCAATCTATGGAAGATGTGCATTCGATTGCTGTTTTATTAAGAGTAATGTACAGCCCAAAATTACAGTTTTAGTTATCAATGTCCGTATATTATCATTTTTTTCACTAGTCTTCTTGATTGATTCATTTAATCTTATAAATTTAAATACAGTACACAAATGTACATACAGCACTAAAATTCATCAGGACACTGGAATAAAGTCACACTACTTATTTCCGTTGTGGCCCTGAGGCTCAGAGGCAAGCAGGAAAAGGGCATGACATGAAAAATTATGAAAAAACAAAACATTTAAATTCAGAAACCGGTCCAAAACATAGACCTGTCCTTGAAAGGATGTTTCAGTACAGTAACTTACTCAGCATCCATTTTTTCAGCTGCTTTTTAAACCATCCAGTGAGTGGGAGTGATGTAATTTCATTTTGAGATTTTATTCCACACCATTGTTTTGGGTGTCAGTAAATAGACAACAGTATCTCTTAGCAGCTACCAGCAGTACATAGAGTAACTGGAAAAGTTATGAGTAATAGCTAACTGACAGAGGAATAAAGTCTAATGATGTAGCAAATGCACTTTGAAAATCTCTCAAATAGCACGAGGCAAAACAAATGAAATTATGATGGGTGTGTTGGTGTATTGTTGGCACACTTTAAAATTAGAGTGTGATGTGAAATTCTTGAGAAAAACAAAGCTATGGAGCTCTCACTAAATGTTGATGTACCTCCATTAATCCCATGTAACAGAGATGTACAGTTTTCTATTAAGAAGGTAAAATAAAACAGAATGGTTAGAGACTCAGCCACACCACATATGACTCCTCAGCCTTAAGCGAAGGACAAATATATAGCTCTTAATCAACCAAAATGTAGTTTCACAACGGACATAATGTAGCCTCACATCATTAGAGCTAAATGGAAAGCCTCATTATAGTTGTTATTACCAGCGCTGGCCTCAGGCTTTTGATGGTGCTAAATTAAAATGTTTTATGTGTCCCTGAAATGCTCCTACCTTAATCACTCAATTGTGTATGCTACATAGAGGTTGGCTACACTCTAAAGTAACTCATTAAACTATGGAGAAAGTCACTTTTACAGAGCAATGTGCAGTTCATGGTAAAATTGGGTTATATAGTAAAGCACATAGAACCCTGTACTACTTCTGCAATTGTGTTCATTTAATGATGGCATAATGTTTTCTTTCTTTCAGATTTCCCGGAAGAAACCAGTATCCAGTCTCCTGAGGCCAGCTGTGATTCTCCCAAGAAGAAAGCATCTGCCAGGAAGAGCCCTGGAAGTCGAAAAGAAGATGTGCCATGTAGGTGTGAGTCTGACAGTAACCTGCTGCGTGTCTGCTTCTCACTTTGTCTTGTATTTTTTCTTTTGCTAAACACTTGACAAATTGCAAGCTTTTGGGTTATAGCACATCAGTAAAAAAAAAAAGATTAACGTCTTTTTCTTTCTGTGCTATGTCATGCCATGACTGACCAGTACTCTCTGATGGGAATTAATATCTGTATCTGTTGTACTTTACCCTGGCACCAATCTTTGTGACAAGCTAAAGTATACATAAATAACATATACAGAGGTATAAGCCAGGTATATTCAGTTGTATTTAATGTAGTAGCAAACATTTATATTGTTAGGTTTTATTTCCAGGGTGCTCGGCATGCTGCATGTTTGTTTCTCCAAGCTTCCATGCTGCAAGATTTCTCACCTCAAGTGGGAAAGACACTGGTAGCAATTAAGGACAACTGCAACACACTACCTGCTACTCAGTGGCGAGGCACTTTTAAACAGTAGATTGGGTTTCTGCTTTTGTTTCTTGTTTTCTGTCTTACTGTGACAAGAAGCATTCTTCACCATATACCTCTATTATTTCATGATACATCCTCTGTTGCTTAGGTTATTACTCCTGTATATGATGCTTTCTAATACAGTTATTCGTTACCGTCTTTTAATATGGTCCAGAGATTGCCTAAAATACACTTTTAATATATATAAAGTTCAAGAAAATTTCTGTGTCACACACACATTTCTCTGTTGATGTAATCCCCATCTGAGATACTTCTATATTCCCATAAGAATTACATTTTGAGCCTACAGTTCTGGGGAATGTAGCACATTTTCACAATTTATTTCATTTCTGTACTGCCATTAAAAGTATTTCCCTTCCCTATTATAGCTGTGCTACCCATCTTAACCATCGACCATCCCAGCCAAGCCAAAACCCCAAAACAGCCTACCCATCTGTCCCCAGAGCCCAGCAAGGTGTCCAGTGAGGTGCAGAGGGAGGTGGCGAGGGCCCTGCCAGAGAGGAACACAAGGATGGAAGATGAACAGAAGCTACTGGAGGAGAGACTGCAGAGGCTGGAACAGGAGATCAGTCACAGCCAAGGTTCCTCAAACCTGAGGTCATCTGCAGGTAGAGTAACTCAGGAACCACAGGAGATAGACAGTGGGACAGAGAGAAGGAAAATAGGAAAGAAGGAAAGAGACTCAATAGAGTCAAATAAGGA
Source organism: Epinephelus fuscoguttatus (assembly GCF_011397635.1). NCBI lineage: Eukaryota > Metazoa > Chordata > Actinopteri > Perciformes > Serranidae > Epinephelus > Epinephelus fuscoguttatus. The sequence goes on from NC_064753.1 coordinate 11,795,049, forward strand.
GTAACAGGGGAAAAGAAATGAAGTGAAAGATGAAAAAAGGGAGCTGGAGATGCTGTTGGTAGATATGGCTCTCATCCTTGAGCTCCACAGCACCATCTCAGCATGCTGAGAAGAAGAGGGTGAGGGGGTGAGAGTGAGTGACATGAAAAGGAAATAAATCAAAAAGACTTAAATGATGGAGGGAAAATTGGCAGTTGAAATTGGTCGCAGGTTGACTCGATGATTAGAGACTCTGACCTCGTGGTGAGCAGAAAGAAGCAGCATGGAAAAGTACTGCTGCCATGTTCTCTTATTATACTGAAAGGGTGAAGTTCTGTTGTAATTCAGGGTCAGCCAGTTGATCACATGAAAAGTCAAAGCCATGTTGAAGAAAGACCAAAGCAATCTTGTAGTCACCTTTAATTTAGATTTCACTAGCCCTCTCTGTTCCTTCCTCTTGAAACCATAATAATCAAATGTGGCTATTTTTAATTAGGTTAAATTAAATTAAATTATTTACTTTCATAAAAATAAAAAGATAAAAAGCAAAGCTACTAGACATGCTGCATGAATATGGCTTTTGTTTTTTTTGGTAAATTGTTGGACATTTCTGAAACACTCTAGTGCGTTCTTTTAATTATTGTGGTATTCTGAATAAGAGCATTATGGAATGTCTCAAAAAATATTTATAACTTGCTCTTCGGTGCTTACAGGCAACCAGGCCGAGCTATTGAATTTGAGGCAGCATGCTCAGGAGCTGGTGGATGAAAATGACGCCCTCAAGTTGACAGTTCACCGCCTGAATGTGGAGCTGAGCCGCTACCAAACCCACTTCAGACCATTGTCCAAACAGGAGGTATGACCAGCTACAAGGTAGCACCTTTGCTTTCAATCAAAACCATGAATTGGCAGTTTATAAATGAAACCTCCGTCAAGCTGATTGTAGCCCCCTTGGAAGAGCTATGGGCTTGTGCCTTGCTCATGAGAATTTTGATAGAGGGCTTGCGTAGGCAGCCTTGATAAAGCTTACTTGTTGAAGAGTCCCTGCCATCAGGGACTGCACCAGGAGCCTTTCTCTTATCATTCAGCCTGTATCACTCTCGCTCACGTTGCCAGAATTTAATGGAAACAGGTGTATGTGTTCTAGTGAACTCTTCTCCTCTGCTCTCTCCACCAGCAGGAGAAATTTTAGTCTGTTTAATTCTGTACTGCAGTCCCTCCCCAATAGCTGTCTGTCCATTCTGGGTTGTTAGTGTTGTTTACACTGCAGAATTAAAGCTGGCCTTGGGTTTTAATCATGGCTGCATCCTGCTGTGCCTTCACACCAAGAGATCTGCTGCTCTCATAACAAACAGTTTGCTTCTGCTGTCGCTGGATGTCTCTGCTAGCACTCATTACTGACAGCTGTGGTGTGGCTGGTGAAAGAAGGAGATAAAGGAAAATAATAGGGAGTAGTTTTGTAGTAGATCAGTGCAGTACTACAATATAGGATAAGTCTGAATTAGTTTAATTAGCCAAGCTAGAATTTGTCTGCTTCCGTGGATTACATAAATATTGTCATTTGCCTTTGATTACCCATTTGTTCTGTGGTATAAAACTTTAATGTTCTTTGCTACAGAAAAACTGGATTAGCTTTGCTATGAAACTCCTCAAGCACCTGGATACAAGAAGCAGCAAAATAACATTTTCAGACTTTAATCCTCTGGTTCTATCAGTATATTTAATTACTTTGTGTGAAGGACAACATTTAAAGGTCAAGTGTGTAAGATTTAGGGGGATTTAGTGGCGTCTAGTGGTGAGGATTGCAGACTATAACCACTTGAAACTTCTCCTGGTTAGAGTTCCTCCAGTGTTCATTGTTCAGAAATTATTTGCAGATGTTTCCTCCTCTCCAAAATAAACAGACCAGGTGATTTAAAATGGTAACAACACTCAATAAAGCAGGTTTTACGTTACAAATTAATGTTTCTCTGAAGCTGTTCGGCTCGTCAGGGATGGGCTGCTAACTCAGCACCTGCTAATGTGTGCTCACCTTTTTTTCCTCTAATAACTTAAGATTCAGAGGACCTGCTCCCTATGCAGATATAAACAGCTCGTTTTAACAAAAACAAAAAATCTTATTTTCAGGCTATTATGAACTAATAAAAACATCCGTACTCTTTTGCCAATATATCCCCCTAAATCCTATGCACTGGACCGAAAAAGCTACCATATTAACAATGGTTTTGATGGTATGATGACTGACTTTCTTACTTCTTCTCTTTCTTACTGTGTCTTATCCAGAGCTCCAGAATCGGTGGCTTACCAAAGACAGGACCTCCTCCTCCCTGGCTGGTCAGTATCTTTCCATAGCTGTACAGTACATTACTTTAATGTGGCAGGGCAGTAGTCTAAGCTTATGGCTGGTTAACCATCACATTTAGCTAATCAGTCTGCTTGACGTGGCTGGCTAGTTTAATAGGCAAGTCATTTTTTTAATACTGTTGCATGATAATTGAAGATGGTACCTGTTAAGCTAAATTGGTTGTTTGGCAGATTAATGTGGATTTAACATGCAAAATCATATAAACCCAGCCTGGTGACAAATAACTGGTCTGATAGTTTGGAAGCTTTGGCAAAGGTTTGTACACAGTGACTGGAAACCTTCTGCATAGGTAGAGAAAATATATTTGCACCTAATATAGTTCAGATTTTTCAACCAGTGACACTAGTGGGCTAAAAAGTGATTTTTCTGCCTTGAATAAGCCCTATATGGAAAAAGATTCATGGCTTTAATGTTGTAGCTAATTTGGATCATTTGTCTTTGTCCTTTTTTGTAGCTTGATGTGAAGTATTTATCTCCTCTGTTGCTGGCATACGAAGACAGAATGAATGAGAAAGATGCACTATTGCAAACCACTGAGGTAAAGTATATGTGTATTTTCTTAACCCTCAATCACTTGTCATCTGATCATTCAGTAGAATGTGACATGTTATCAAAGACATAAGCAGAAAACTGTTGATGTGTTGCCTCGGATATATGCAATGCATGCGATCAAAACCTGCAAGACACAGGTTTATCTGACTGAATTGTCACAGTCATAATAACAGAGGGTTATTAACAGTGTGGGTTTTTTTATAGTACAAGACAACAGAGAGTTAAGTTTTTATTTTCAGTTATTTTCACATAGTGGTCTTATGCTATTAAGATTGCAGTGATAGAATGTGAGTAACTGTGTTATCATTTCTGGACAGAGACATTGCTGTTGTGTTTTTCAAATGTATTTTTTTGGCACTTCGAGCACCACAAGCCGAGTGCCGTCTAGTTCTATTATATGGGAGAAGAGGCAGACATCACTATGGCCGATATCTCCAACACTTGCCAGCTCACACCACAACAATCTAGATTGGTAAATAGCACTACAGGTAAGAGGAAAAGTATCTATTTTTGATTTGGTGGTGAACTGTCCCTTTAAAAGTGAGCTAATTTCGGTTACTAGAAAACTTAATTTAAGCCTAAAGATAGCTGGCTAACTCACTAATGTCACTACGTGTGACAGGCCTCTGAAGAACTGGTGCGTCCAGTTATAGTTGCTGTCATGGATTTTGTCTTGGAAAGGTGATCCTCAATCCTTAGCAGAGAGGTGGTCATACAGTTGAAGATTTCTTTTTTGTTCTTGTTTTGCTGTCCTTAAAATCAGAGGTCCCTGTGTGTCTTTGTCTGTTTACCACAGGAGGAGGTGAAGAGGTTGCGTGTTCATGTAGAGGAAGTAATCAAAGAAAATGAGAGACTCCATGATGAAATAACAAAGATCGGAGGGGTCACCCAAAAGAATTGGTAAGAAGAAATATACTCCTTGTGTGTGCATTGGTTCAGCACTGTCAGCACTTGCTTTGCCATTACCATTCATTCCCATGATGTAGTGAAAATAAAATACCTCTTTAATTCTCTTCTGTCCCACTGCTTGCCCATTTCTGGGTCTGTTACTAAGGCTTATATTGTGTGAAATAATGAAACTAATGTAGTAAAATCTTTACATCTTCTGTGCCCATCACTACTCATCCAGCATCCGGCTCGTAGTGCTGCTGACATGTACACATTTTCAGTATCTACTTAAATAGCTCCAAGAAGTGAGACAGAGACATTTGAACCTGTTTTAAATTGTGTATCAACTCAAGAACAATGTAAAGTTTGAGTGAGACATTAATCATGTGTGTCTTGATTTTCAATATACAGTATTTGCATAAATTTTACATTTAGTGCATTTGGCAGGTAATATTATTAGGAGCACTTACTTACTGAACTTACTGAACAGAAAACCAGACTTTGAACAGTAACTGACTGCTCCATATTCATGATTAATAACATCACCAGCTCAAGTGAAGGCAGGCAGGGACTACAGGTTGGATGCTCTACAACAGGGTTGAAATGAAATACTACCTTCTGTAGAAACATAATTCATGATGTATTATTATTTTGCTGACATATGAGACAAGTGCTAAGGGCTGTTTACAGTACATCCATCTGCATACAGACCAAGTAATCATTTAAGTGGCTCTCAGTCGAACACCTGTACACCCTTCATCAACTCAAGCTTGGTGCTGCTTCATCTGGTTTTCTCAGGCTTTATGGGGAGTTCTGTTTTTTCGAAGTGTCAGGCTGTTTGCTTAGTATCATGTATCATGTCACTCAGAGATTGTTGATTGTACTCCAGTGCACCACTGCATGACAAAACCAGTCATCAAGAACTAAACCACACAGATCAGTTCAGTACACATTAGAATGGTAATTTTTGCGTTTCCATTGTGAAAACTTGTGGGAGGTATCAATAGAACCGTTTCATGCGGTCCTCATTTTTCATTACTCCTCTGTTGAGGTACCTAATCACGCTGACCGGATACTGAAAGTTGGAGGCAGAAAGTTGTGGCTGGTTGTGAAGTTTATGCAACCACTTTTCATAAAGTGGCAAGTTTTTCATACATTAGTAAACCACAGCTGTAAAATTAAAGGGTGATTTGCTCTCTGTTCATTTTTGTGTACATTTAGAGTGTGGCTTTAAAAGTAAAAATTATTCCTATTTCAAAAAGATATAACCTTAAGCACCAGTTAGGCAAGCTGGCAATTATTAATGTTGCCATATTATAGCCGTTTTTTGTGATAGACATAATCTTTCTCTCTCTGTCCCTCTCCCCCTCCCTCCCTTCCTCCCTGCAGTCATCAGCTACAACAGCAGGCCCTTCTGGTTTTGCAGGAAAACCAGGTTCTGATTGATCAGCTGGAGGCTCAGCATGTGAAGGCCAAGGCCAACCACAGCAAACACTATTCTGAAGGTACAACAACCACAAAGAGGTACATCTTGGTCGACTATGTGGGCGTCTGCAAGCGCACCTGCTGGAAGGTGCAGGTGGGGTGGTACAATGTGAACACACAGTACCACGAATCTGCAGCCAAAGGCAGAATCTGTTTTTTTTAACAGTGAATAAGTACACTGATGATACAAGCAAGTAATACAAAAATTGTTTGGTGAAGAAGTTTATGTAATCGTATCAGTCAGATGCTATTTCAGGAGCATCTGACTGGACAGGAGTTCTTCTTGTAAATATTAACTTCATATCTTGTTAAAATATCACACAACAGTGTTACCTTCAGTAGGCATTTTAAGACTAAAGCATGAACCCCCCAATTTTATATGTATTTGGAAAGTTAGAAAGGAGACTGTGACGCACAGGATTAATGAGCTCCAGTAATCTGATGTCTCCTGCGTTAATGGGCAGAATAAAAAGTTTGATGTCCGTTCAGTCTGATAGGCATACAGGGTGTGTGTGGTTATTCTGTAGCAGCCAGGTTTCATTTGCATGTAATTTAATGAAAGTAGACATGCGTCATGGCGTTGCACTCTGGCCTGACACTTCTCTAATCAGGTGTTGCAGATCTATCAATATAACGTAAAAGATATCTGTTCTGCTACGTACAGATGGCAGCAGGGATTCAACAAACTGAAGGACAAGCTGTTCATACAGTCTAAAGCAACTGTGGACACATTCACTGACTTTCCTGCATTTATTCACAAACTTTTTTTTTCAGCCAGTTTCAAAGCATCTACTGATTGGGGAGTGTTTACTATAACATTTTGAATTACCATTGTTGTAAGCATTTAATGTGATATTGCTGTGCATTTCCTCCGAGTACTTAATTTGTTCTCGTTAACAAAATCACCAAAGTTGTAGCTTTGTTGTGGAATAACAACATCTAACACACATTTTTCATCAAAACATCAGTTACTTGTTCTGCACTGCCTCATGTCAATGGATCTTTCACCTGTTAGCACCTCTCCTCCCACCTGTGCACCGTGTACTTTGTGCTGGGTGCCAGACTACCACACAGATGAGCAAAAAATAGATCACAGTCAGGAAAATACCAAATGGTTGGAGCGCTGCCCCCCTAAATGTAAAAATTAAAGAAATTCTTAAAATGAAACAACAGGTACAAGCAAAAACGATCTGTGGTTAAAATTACATTGTTTATTTTATTCCATTTTACACTTCCACCTCTTCATGTCTCATTCCTCTCTTTGCAGTCTCCAAGGTGTCTAAGCAGCTGATGCTGTTAGAGGCAGAAAAGCAGCGATTGCAGGAGGACCTGGAAGAGAGCAGAAGGGAGGTGCAGAAAAATGAGAAGGAGGTGCAAGTTCTGCAGGCCTGCCTGAAGGATGCCATCACCTGGGAGGAACACTGCAACATTACTGGGAAACTCAGACGGTACTGCTACAGTGTCTCAATTAATCAAATATGTCTCTGCTAAAAGATGAACCAATCGGTTTTAAAAACAGTTCTGCTCCTGAACGGGGACACAGATTTTCTTTTCTGTAAAGTAGGTTCAAGAAAGAGAAGAACTGAACACTGAATAGTAACACATGTTCTTGCTTGATGTATGAAAGAGTGTGCAGTTCTTTTAATTTTGTCTTCCAAAAATGCCAATTGCCATCATCTTCTCTCCAACAGGTTTGCCAAGAGTTCATGTCAGTTCAGTTTTTGTTCAGTTTATTATTAATTCAGTTTACAATTGATTCGCAGCAGATAAAAAAACAACAAGGCAAGAAGAACAAGGAAGAGTAGCACCAGAAGCATTGCATTTTTTTATTGCAATAGAGAGTGGCACTGAGATGTGACAAAAAAATCTAATTGCTTTAGTTAATATGGCTAGGAAGGAAAGCTAAGTTAATCAAAATATGTAGTATAAAGATGTGAGTTAGCAGTATTATGAAAACTCTATCTCTAGCGACAGAATACACTTTGTTTAAAAGTGTTTACCAAGTGCTAGATGTTTTATCATAATGTGCTGTACAATTTGCTTTTGGCTCTCAGACAATTGGAGCAGCAGGAGGGTAGGAATAGGAGTGAGATGGACGAGTTGCTTCTCAGATTGTCCAGCCTGCAAGAGGAGAATAGGAGTCTGGCTTTGGACAAAGCCAACCTGACAGCTGATATAAAGAGAATGGAGACTGAGCAGGAGCTCACCAAACAAGCCAACAGGTACTAAATATACTGCTGTCTTAGTCTGATATCATCTCACACATGAAGCCTATAACCTGCTAGTTGGCCACCCACAATTCCATCACAACACTTTAAAGAAGTGTTTGACACCGTCAGTTACCAATAAGAAACTCCTCCTTACACTGTGGTTATGTATCCTCCCTCATACTGTGATGATAAGTTGTTTGACATTTTCAAACAGAAACCTGCTGACACCACACAATTGACTTAAATATTTAGGCCAAAAGTGTGGGAAGATGTTAAAAAAATGTTGCCTTTCAAACCAAATTGTGTGTGTGTGTGTGTGTGTGTGTGTGTGTGTGTGTGTGTGTGTGGGAGGGAGTGTACTGCTACTGTCACTATTCCTACTGCTTTTGCTGCTTTTACTGCTAATGAGACCAAAAATGTGCAGTCAACATTGGTCCAACTTTTGTTTTGCATGTTTTATAATTTGATTTTTTTCGGCCCAAAGTTATGCAATTTGCAGATCTCTTTAAAAGCAGGACTCCCTTCATGATTCTTTTCACTGTCGATTGTTTTCTCAGTCTAATCAATTAGCTGTTTGAGCTATAAAATGACAGAAAATGGTGAAAAATGTCAATTAGTGTTTCCTAAAGCCCAGGATGATGTACTCAAATGTTTTGATATACCCACACCCTGAAGATACTGTCTACAGAAGTTGACTGTCATACAGGAGAGAAGAAACTAGACAATTTTGCCATTTAAGAAGCTTGATTTTTTTTTTTCTGTAAAGTTACTCAAACAGATTTATTGATTATTAAATAAGTTGATAAGGCAATTATCATTGTCCTACATTATCAATCCAGTCATCATGCCTCTAGATCTTATTTAATTTTGCAGTCCACTTTAAAAGGTCAATTTAAAAGATGGTATTTTTATAAATCTATTTAAAATAAAGAATTGAGGTTGTGGTTGGTGCCTCCACAGTGGAACAACCCATGCAATTTTTTACACATAAATTTTGTTGTGCTTGAATAGTCTCCTTCCCTCAACCCCTTTGACCTACTTTAATATCTGTGTATAACAGTCTGTTCTTATGTGAAAAACATAATAATGTAAAAAAAATGCCAGAGGAGAACCGTGGAAATAAAACTATGTAAAAATATAAGTTGGCAATTAATTTAATAGTAAACAACTAATCGATGAATCATTGCAGCTCTATTTAAAAGTGAATGACAGCATTGTTGAATTGACTTTGAAAATCTTCTATAACTGATATGTGGCCATTAAAGGGGACTTTCACAATTCCTCTGGTCTAAGTCAGTCCAACAATGTTAGTAAACATGAACAACTCTCCCAAATCCAAAATCTGGAGTGCTAAAACTTAAATTTGTGATGTCACAGGGTATAAAATCTGGAGCTGCTCCATAGACAATGTTTTGGGGAAAGATTATGTAAATGACGCTGAGAGCACCAGGGAAATGTTCTAAGCATTTTTGTCTTTTAGCACTGAGAACACCACAACAGAATAAAGCTCATTTAGGTATAAGAATGAAAACAAATGTTTGGTGGAGTGATAAAATCAGGCTTCCATTTATTGTCTGTGGAGCAGCTCCAGACTTTATACCCAATGACATCACAAGTTTGTGACTTCTGTGGTTTCTGGGTTCGAGAGAGACTAGCTCATGTTCTCAGATATTGATTGAACTTTCTTAGGCCACAGAAAATCTTTTTTGGAATTCATAATTTAGGTAGTGTTAACATAACCTTTAATATTTCACTACAAAGTGAAACCGCTGAAACACATTTTCTGTCATTTGTTATGGTGTTAAATGCTGAAGAATTTGATGATGCAAACCCCCTTCATACCCTGTGTCCACCCACGTAGGTGTTTTCATTTATGCTGTCTGATTAGGACGCTTCTCAGGAGTGTGCAGGAATTACAGTGTTTGATTGACATCTCCCTCAGCCTTCTGCCACTGGTTATAACACCCAGTTTATCCTGAAGTGAGATTTGAATTTGTGGCTTCTTCCCTGGTTGTTGGGAAGGTCAGCAGCATGACAGCTTGAGCCATGCTCAGAGACACTTTGTTTTGAAGATGCAGATCATCTCCTTTCCCAGAGTTTTATTCCCTGTTTAAAAGTTATGCTGTAAAGTAAAATCAGAATGATCATGCAAATCCTAGTGTGAGAGGGTAATTTAATGCTCTCTGCGGGCATAAGATGAAGTTGTCAGTGGTTTTCCAACAGCATCAAACGTCAAAGGTTATTTTTCTACAGTACACGATTAATTTGGTTAGTTATTATAGCTGTTTATAAATCTGCTCTTTTCTCTGGAACCTTCTTCTGCTCCCGGTAGACCTGAGCTGAGATTAGTGTGGACTTTCTCATTCTGAAGTGTGAAGATTGGCAGAAGGTGTTTAACAGCGTTTCTACCCCACTTGCAACAAAATGGCAGGGTCTCAAGATATCATCCAGTTAACTCTGTCTCTCTTGTATTCCCTGTATTCTGTCTGCTCTGCTCCTTTCCCTTCATCCCAAATACATTTTTTCTCCCTCATTTTTTCTAAATCTTTCCTCCTTCCCTCCCTTGTCTTTATTTGTCCTGCTATTTTTTGCCATGTTCCTTTTCCTTCACATCTCATTGTTTTTCTCTCCCTCCATCTTTTCCCCTCCTTCACTGTCTTTAATGTTGTTTTGCCTATTTTATTCTTCTCCCCTGTCTCTCCATCATCCAGGAAGGCTGAGAGACGGATGAGTGTATTGAAGAGACAGAAGGAAGAGTGTGTGTTGAAAGAGGAAAAGACTCGGCAATACATGGGAGCTGTCATTTCTGTGGCGGAGCACATTTCCCAGGAGAGAGACCAGCTGTTGCAGATGGTACTACTGATGCTACTGACACTGTAGAAAGATTTTTTACATCACATAACACACATGCTATACATAATAACTGTATTACTACTGACACCCTGGTGAAATCAGCCTCATTACAGAAAAATATCCTAACTGCTTGTACTAGTTTAACTTAATTAATCTCAAAGATAGGAAAAATCCAATCTTCCTCTTACAACAACAATTCATAAACTCATGGCTGTGTCCTGTCCTGTCTCAGATCTGCTATCATATGTTAACATAAGAAATCCTATCTCTGTAAATTTGAATCTTCAGTCAGCACTGGTCCTGCCATGCCTGTATCTATGTTTAGATTGTACATAAGACTGCCTGTGTCTTTGATTAGAATGTACCCATAGGCTACTCCAGATGGACAAGCCATAATAGCAGCTCTCACTTGTCACTGGCTAGCTCGCTATCATGGACAAAAAAAGAAGTGTGTTCAGTTTTAGCTACGAGGAGTCAGAGGCAGTAACTATGCTGCTGGAGGAGAGGAAACCCCACCTTTACTGACAGTTTTCCTCTTAATTATTTAAATTAATTATTTATTCTAATTAATTGCTTCATTTGAATTACTTATTAAAATTTAAAGTGTCATCATGCAGTTTGAGTAGTACTTAGATACACTTTGTGATGCAACCTGGACACATCTTCAGTGATGTTACTGGGGTCATTGGGTGTTTCGGGTCTTACATCAGACACCCTCACCCGGGAGGTTTGAGTAGAGTTTCAGTCATCATATTTCGGTTTCGTGTTGTTCCTCATCTTCATCGTCATTACCATACAGACCTAAAAACATTTTTAGTAGTTATTTTGAATTTAGGATAGTTAGTTTAGACGGTTGTATAATAGCTGAATTAAACTATCATTAGATAAGATAAGGGATTTGTTTTCTAAATCCTGTAAGGAAACATGTTTCTGTGATGCCAAAAATTCTGAATGTCATCTTGAACTGAGATTAGAGAGTATTTTAGATTTAGGAAAGTTCTATAAGGAGGCTTCAGGTATGAACATACAGGCACATTTAATATCGCTGACACTTCTATCACTCTAGGGAAGCAGTGAAGAGGCCAAACGCATTTGCTGAAATGCAATTTCTGAATCCATCAGCTATCATCTGATGACAATTTAGCTTTTTATAAGTTAAAAAAAAAAAAGTACCTACATTTCTATGTATATATCCGTTTACAGCATCATGTCTCTGCTGTGTGCCAGCTCAGACTGTAAACAAAGACCAATGCACGAAAGATGAAGTCCTGGCCCGCATTTCGATTAGCTAGATATCCGCTGGCTACACAAAAACACCCTGAATTACTAGCTGTTGTCCCTAGAAGCTAAATCATCATCAGACCGATATCCAGTAGGTTCTGAGATTGACCGGGTATGACACATGATGGGATTGACGCTCACATACACACACCAACACACAAATAATTTCTACTTTTCAAAAACTAATTGCTCGCTTTCCATTGAAAACCAACAACACAAAACAATCTAATCTTTTTTTTTTTTAACCAATTAACTTTAAGATAAGCCTTTATTGATCAGTAGAGGAGAAAGTTGTTGCAAAGGTGCTGCAGATAAATAGAGAAAAGTCAATATACAATATTGTATAAAATCTAAAAAATTAAAATACAAATATGATTTAAAAAAAATTAAACCAAACAAAAGCAGTTAAACTCAACATTGCAAGGCAAGCAGTACATATACTGTACCGCATCCATGACCAGCATTGTCGTTCAGCCAATAATGCAGCACTGTCTCAAGTGAAGTGATAGTGGTGTGATCAGTAGCAGTCTATTATAATATACGTAAGATTAATATATAATCTGCAATAACAGCTTATATCAGAATAATACATAATATCATATAGTAATAATTAGTGTTTGTCTGCTTTAATATAGAGATAATATAGTACATAAAATATATGAAATGTCTACATTTCACCTTATATTCTATGTCCCATGTTATACCATATTATGTTACACTTAATCATCACATTATCTCCTATACTATATGTTACTGCACATTATCGTACGTTATCTTAATATGTCATAGGGTTTGATTTCTTGCAGAAATAGTGAAATAAACACTTTGAAATTTAATTCAAACAGAGCAAATAGGACAAACAGATGTCTATTTAACCTCTGGACTGTTGCTAGGTTAGGTATTTGGCAACCGATGATTGAACCCAAATGCAGACACCAAAGCACAGCAGGCAGGGTTTAAAGGCAGTTTACCTGCTAATTTGTAAGGCTTGTGACTGCTGTGAAAGCAGGTCGGATTAGAAAAACAACCACAGGAGAGCTGGCAGTCACCCAGAACATAAACTGCCAGGCAGGAATCTGTCAAATGCTACAGCAACAAGGCAGCACAGACAATCTGGCAAATATCCGATAAAGCTGCCGTCTACATATACTGAGGAGCTATTGAGTAATAAGGAGCAGCTGTGCAGCATGTGGCTGATGACTGTTGGTCCAAAGAGACAGAAGAGTCTGAGCGCACATTTTGAAAACCTTTTGTTTTTGTGCCAGGAGTCTTGTGCGTCATTTATCAAACAGGTGCAGTTTCCCTATCAGCTGAAGTGCACTCTTCATGTCAGCAGTGAGATTTAGGGATGATACTGCAAATAGCACTCAGGTGATATGATAAATGTGACTGATTAAACATTCCACTGATTCCATTTACGAAGGTGCCTGTATTAGACCTCTTTTACAGCAGACAGTTTGGCATGTCTCAGCTGAAAAAAGCACAGGAGTAACCAGCTCCAGGGTGCTAGTAATATGGCACTTGAAGCAGCTCAGCATATTTGATGAAGCTGATGTACTTGCTTGGTTATTTTGGGTTGTACCCACATGGTTCTCACCCATCCAGGATGGATGGGCTGATTTGGGAATCAGTCAGAATTAAATTTCTTTTCTTAGTTGGTAACCTCTGGGAGAATCCCAGCACTGAACTATATCTGCACTCTCCATCACTTTCAAAATGTATCTGTAAATCTGTAAGCCTGTCTCCTACAAATTATGTTTGTATAACACTAAATTACATTCATAATGACAATGTGGTGACAATGTAATTGTTGTCTGTGTGATGTTCAGAGACAGCGTTTCTTTGATTAGTGAAACACTACATGTCTGTACTGCACTGGATTTATAGGGAGACATACAAAGAGCTGGACTGAGACACTAAAACCCCGGGTTCACACCCAGACGCCTGTCTGTGATTAGGTTGAGGCTAAAAAAGCACTTTGGTTAAGGTGAGGGAAAGATGGTGATTTTGGTTAAGTCTTGATTTAAAAAAAGCTGGTAATGCAAAAATAATGCTTTAGTCACTAAGAGTGTATTAGTGTGCAAAATAACTGAAATACATTGCCAGTAAATAATTTTTGACTTTTCAAGTACGTTTAGTAGCAACATTTTCTCATTATGTAAGCAGAAAACAAAAGTTGCTCAGCATTACATTTCCCTCAAAATTAGATCTATTTTCAGCAAGAATAAATACACAAGCATGAAATTATAGAAAACTGCATTATTGATTAACAGAAGACTCCTGTTCCATTAATAGCACATTTTGTTCTTTCAGAGCCTTGATGCCTGACTGGGCTGGTAATTTTTTTAATGATAATTCCATCATGGTAGAGGAGGTGCTCTGGGATGTTGGTAGATGAATATGCAGTCAGAGCCATAAGATGCAGCATGTCAAACCAAAAAAAAAAAAAATAGAGTTCAGCCGAAACAAATAAAACTATTAAGTATGTATTTGGCTCAGTTGGCTATGTGTATGGCAGAGGTAGGGAGAAAGTTTTTCTGGTAAATGTTAATAGATTCAGGGACTTTGCCATGGCTTGCTTTTTAGATGATAAGCAAGAGCCCATCATGTGTAGAAGGTCAGACTGACACCATATTAGAGAAGTGGGTCTAAAGCTAACAAGAGCCGATTTGTCTGCAAGAGAACAGGATGACCACAATATGTGCGTGATTTTCTGTGTGTGTGTGTGTGTACTGTGAGTACAGATTTTATTGGCTATTTGCAGTGTTGTGGCTAGACCACATAATGTGAGCAGTAGAGCTGCTGCTGTGAGCAGAACTGAGGAAGACTGGCTGGTCACTTAAATTATAATTGTAGTTTTCTGTGTCTGGCTATGACTTCCAGGATAACTGTATTTATGTTATTATCCAAGACACTTAGCTGATGTTCACCTTTTAGGCACAATACAAAAACATCTTTACATCCCGACTGAGGTTTGCAGTCTCTCTTTGCTGCACTTTGCTTTTCAGTCCTGCTAATTATGCAATCAGTGGTCTGACTCACAAGATGTGGACTAAAGGTACCTTTGTGGTGTTTCAGGAGGGATTGTCCTCTTCCACTGCTGTTACTGTTTTCAAAATCCCCATCATTACATGAAACTAGTCTCGCATAGCCAGATCGATCTTCGAATTTAGTTTTAAAACTGTGTGTGAAACAACAACAGTCTCTTTACATAAATCCTTTATTTAACCAGGCAAAGTCTCATTGAGATATAAAATCTTTTTCAAGAGCAACGTGGCCAAGACGGCAACAATAAACACAAGCAGACTAGTACACCTGACACACACCACGCTCTGAGCGAGCAACTTACACGCTAAAACATCTTTTAATGTTTCATGTGGCGTTTTCTTTTTTGGGGATGTAGCCATTTTAATGCCAGGATCTGCTTTCCCACGTGCTGATGTTCCACCCAAGACTATTTACCATTGTTGCATCTGGGCTTAGTGCCGCTCAAGACAACTGTGTTAAAGAAATACATACAACCGAGAGTGTTTTATTCCTTTGGTGTGGAACTATATTGGGTTCAGCCAGACCTTTCTCTAGTGCTGACACAGTGAGAAATTGGTTTGGGTATGCAGGACTATGTAATCAGTGAGAGGAATGGAAGTGTAGGTGCAGGGTGCAATTTAACACATTTTTCTTTTTATCCACAATCTTTTTTTAACGTACCTGTGCTGATTTGTACCCACTCTTTAGAGGCAGAGAACAGTAGGTGCAGAAGATCCACGTCAACCTTAAATGATGTGACATTGGGGCTTTTTGGCTCCTATTGCAATGTGCAATCACTTAGTTGTAAAACACCTTCATTATACTGCACAAGCAGGAGTTAAATTCATTTAATGCCACACTAGCACAACATTAGCTGTGTTTTTTAGGCTGACAGGTATTTTACCATTGTTTGGATGCTGTTTTATTAATTTCCTTTCTAATTTTTATGCACGCCTACTATTGTCTACCTTTAATTGGTCATATAACACTGAAAATAGGTTGTTTGTGGCAGTGTATGTGCCTTACACAGCAATGTAGATTGGCAACGGTCTCAACAATCTTTCCTCCTTTTCCTTTATCCATCTTTCCCATAATCCTTCACATCCTTCATCCAACTGTGCAATCACCCCCCTTCTGTGCTCCTCTCTTAGATCAGTAACCCCCCGTCTTCCCTCTCTACCTCCCCAGGCTTCAGTTCTTCAGCAGGAAAAGCAGGGATTCGTCAAGAGACTTCTGAATGGCACAGTCCGATTCGGAAAACTACAGGAAGAAGTCAAAGTAAGTTCCTTTTTTTAAACATCACTTTCATACTACAGTAAATGCCCCTGAAAGTTCTGTGAATTCTCTTCTAAAGATGGGGGAAGTCTTTCCCAGTCAACTATGCCCGGAAACTACACTGCTACACAGCAGGCAGGTTAATCTGATCTTAACCTCTGATGCCAGGGTAGCATGTGAGGCTACAACTTTGGCTTAGCTGCTGCCTCAATGGTCCACACTGAGACACAGCATTTACCTGAAGTTAATTTGGTCCAAGATAACCCTCCAGTCTATTTCATATTGATCCGTCCACTCCACTGCACTTAATAATCCATCTCTTATCACTCTCCAACACTCAGAAAGCATAAATTGATGAACACTTGTGTCGATTGCCAGATTGCCATCTCTCAAGCTGAGCTCTGAGTCTTGAGAGCCCCTCTCCCTCTGGACAAACTACACACAAATACTCACCAACATGTGGCTTTTGTCCTGTATCAATCACGGGTATTTATCAACCCTGATCAGCAGTGATGGAAACATGACACCCAGATGGACACACTAAATTTTGCCCCTTTTCCGGTGTGGCTATTGGTAACTTCTGGGACTCTTTGTCATCAGCCACAAATTCCAACCTCTCCGTCCAAGCAGCAACTGAACATCATTTCAACTAAGTCAACACTGAGTTGGAAGGAGGGACCCCCCCCCCCTCATCTGCTGGCAATAGGAAAGCAGTCTATTGCCTATTTTTTTTTAGCATTTTTTCCCCCACATTTAAAAAACCTGCATACACACACAATTTTTTGGGGAAATGAGGTATATGACTGCATTTTCCCATCTCTAACAAAGTGTAGAATCAACAGCCCACACCGTCAGCATGGCAAATGTAAAGAAAACATCAGCAGTGATAAAAGTGTTGCTGTGTGTGCTGGTGCTGACTCGCTTTAATGTGTGGCAGTGGACAGGACCTTCTAGGCAGTAACACATTGTTTGATTATATCTACTGTATTTCTGCAGCTCATTACTCTCTGATGTCTGCTGCTAACTGATACCACTGCTGCTGTACTGTAACTGGAGTCCACTGGCTAATGTTTAACACTATTCTGCCAGCTGGAACTGTACCTTAATACTAATATTTAAAGCTAAATTTGTGGACTTAATGAGACATGGACATGCCAAACTGAGACCTGTATCCAGATAATGTACAAGACATAATTTAAAACATAGTCAAGCAGGTTTCCAGTTGGCAATAAGTAGATCGTAAACAGAGGGATCATTATCATGAGGGCCATAAGATGATGCAACAGCTTGTTGTAGCAACTGTTCTAAAAGTTTGAGTTAAAAGGCAACATTGCATCACAGATTTTCACATTTAACTTGCCATTTTACGCAGACCTGCCATAGCTTCAGTGTTTTTTTTTTTTTTAAAAAGGGAAAAGTAACGCAAGATGGTATAGATGTGTGTAATAGACATAAGTATGGTCATGACTGATAGTGGACAGGAATCAATCCAGAGCATCGTTTTTCTCTTTCATCTACTTTGTGACACAAATCATATGGAATCTATCCCTTTCCACAGAAATATCATGGAGACTAGTCAAGGGAATCACCATGGCAACCTTTTCTCCACTTACATATACCTACAATGCCATCTTGGTTGACATCTTGGGTTGGCAATTGTCCTGCAATACCAATTGGCACAGCCTTTGTTTGTTATGCCAAATGTGAATGTGGCATTCGTCAGGCTGTATTAGTACCTTGCTCTAGGACCAGTGTTCTGTGCTCCAGCTGTCAGCAGCTCTTGTCATTCAAGCAGCATCAGGGGGAAATATCTCAGTGGTTCTGTCAATTTTATTTGTGTCTCTATAGCAACGGCCCAGAGAAAAAGAGGTGTGTGTGTGTGTGTGTGTGTGTGTGTGTGTGTGAGTTCTATTGGTGGTAATCAGACCATTGAAAGAGGAGAGTTATAAATGTTAAATGTGCACAAGGACATTATTTCCTTCTTGCTTTTATACTTCATTAGTCTACCCTCTCATTCCCTGCCAGCTAAACTAGATATTAATTATATGGAATTATACTTCTCCCTCAAGGTGTTGGAGCTGTATGACACAGGGATTCTTTTCTTTTCTTTTCTTGTCTTGGGTTGGAATTACATTGTATACATATAGTATGCGCTGTAACTATATGGCTATCTAGGCGTTCATCATAATTACTTTCATAGACCTGCTACAACACAATAGATCATTTTTGCATCAGATGGTATTGATGTCCCCTCACTTACTATTTAGTGGAACACAAAGTCTTCAGGTTTCTCATTTTGTCCAACCAACCTAAATAGGGATGCACCGAATATTCAGTAACAGAATATATTCGGCCGAATATTGCAAAAAAACACACATTTGGTATTTGGTGGAATAAGTTAAAAGCAAGGCCGAATAATAGCGGCGTGTTTTGATAATGCAATCAAACAGCGTGCCATGACGTGCGGAGTAAAATGTCGGCAGTGTGGCGATCCGTCCCTCACTGCACTCGAATTTGCGACTAAAAATAGTTTTGAGCAAGCAAAATAGGCTTAAATCATTCAACACGCTGTGCGAGCAGCCTACAGATTTCAGATTACAGATTGTGGGTTGAACGGGGGTCACAGACACAGACAGTAATGTATTCCTGTCAAATATGGCGGCCATCGGCTTACCGGCGACGGATAAGTCGGCTCCAATAACATCCTCTTCTTGGTGTCATGACTGCCCAGAAGTACCTGAACAGCCGAGCCAGCCGAACACAGGTATGTGACGTGTCAGAGGAGAAACGAGCCGTTCACAGCCCACAAACTTCACCGCACTTTAGGGACTGTTCTTTACTTATGAAGGGGAGGAGGGTGGCTGGTTGATTCTTATTTTATTTATTTTATTTTATGTTCATCACTCATTGATGCTGTTTTTGAAGTACAGTATGAATAAGTCAATAAGTAATTTATTACATTGAAATATCATTGATGTAGCCTATAATAGAAAAGTGATTTATCTTTTTATAAATGACAAAAGGCACATCTGCCTCATTTTCACTGTGGTGTTGTGATACTACGATATTCGGTACTCGGTATTCGGCCAAGCGTTTAATATTATTTGGCTTCGGCTTCGGCCACAAATTTTCATTTCGGTGCATCCCTAAACCTAAAGATACTAAATTCACAAGAAAAGAAAACAAATCAAATCTCCACATTTGAGAGAATATAACCAGATCATGTTTGTTATATAACTTAGGTAAAGGATTAATCAAAATTATACTTTGTCTATTGACTCATCGATAAATCAATTAAGAATGTCAGCACCACAGTAATCATGTTTGAATTCCTTCACTGAAACATTTACAGACATGGTGACGAGGGGGTTTGCACTGCACCAGGAACATTCTTTCTTCAATTTGCATCAAATCTTTAAATTTTGTCATTCTTTGATACTTGGTTTTTTATTTTGCTTGTATTTGTAATGAGACTGATAATTAACTTTTTTGCTTTATTGTCCTTTTATTTAAAATGGGATCTAGCCCAGTCAGTGTTGCTTGTCATCACTTAATGTGTATGAACAATACCCCGCAGGGTTTCCCAGTGAAAGTGAAACGCAACTGTTCATTGAGCTGGGTCTAAAAGTTTGCTTTAACTCACAAACAGTCGCTTCTCTCATCCTTTGATCTGATCAGCTCTGATCAAGAGTCTGGGTGGGGTATTGCACCAAGCAGGATTACTCAATTTGCACGGTAACTTCTAAAAAAAAAAAACATGCAACAGCTTCTCTGAACATTTGTTAATATCTAGCAAGAATCAATACAGTCATGTCTAGTTTGTTCAAAGAGAGTTTGATTGCAGTTACAGAACTGGTAAAATAAAAATACATTTCTTTCCTTCTATGGCCCAAATTTGTTTGTAGTGTCAGTGGTGAACTACACAAAACGGCACAAAAAAGTTATTGCACAAAAAAGCCAAGCTTGTGAGTGTAGTTGAACTACAAACAAGTTACAATTGCAAAATGTAGTTAAACATTTCCTAGTGTCCTAGTTTTATTACAGGCAGTTCACTACTCCTCAATGCTGGTGATATGATGCAGTGATTCAGTGGTTCAGTGGTTGTGACTGGAAAGCTCTTTTTGCCTCATGTCTTGATTCTACACAGGACTGCATGAATATTATTATTCATGTCAGCATACGACATTTCTGTGTGCAGTTACAAGATTCTGTTATTTTCAGAGGCCTTTGCACCTCACGTACAACCAAATCAAACAATATGAAAATTTCAGTGCAATGTTAACCATTTATTGATAGTAAGTAATATATTATCGCAAAATGCTATTCACTAAGTAACTTAATAAAAACCCCTTTCACACAAAATGATAGTAAAGGTAAAGGGAGGGAAGAAACAAAAAATGATATAGGCTTATGTAGAGATATTAATTTATTTTCAACAGCCTGATCCTGATCTAAGTCTCAAACCCACACTTATTAGAAACGTGAAACTCTTCAAAGTCATAAAATGAGTTTCTTCCCCATCAGTGGTGATACCTACTGAAATAAGCACATTTGTAAGGTTGACTTAGATTCCATTAGACATGAAGGCTGTGAATATCCTGAAGAGAAAAAAGCCCAAATCAACAATATGTTAACATTGCTAGTCATTCATACATCTGCCTCATGTGGAAGTGGAGTTTGGTATCTATCATTCTCGGAACCCATCAGCTGTATTCGGCGTCTGACTTCGGCAGACGGCGGTACAGTCTCTGGGGGCAGACCCCCCCAATTTTTTGGCATTCCGGTTTGATTTGGGCAGAGGAGGCGAATTTCTGTTTCTGACTTCCGTTTACATATAAGTAAATATGCTGAACCATTGCAATAGATTCAGAGTTTGCAGTGACACCAATTATGTTCCACCTCGTTAGTTCACCGCATGGACCATTTAACCTGGCAAAACTGCAGCTGGCTGAAACGTGATTGGTCAATATCACGTCGACTACAAACAGCCTACAACCGGAAACCAGGGCTCTTCCGCTTTTCTTCCGGAGGCAAGATCTCCGGGATTTGCCTACAGACTCTACATTCACTGAATGTAGAGTCTGTATATAGAGACTAGGTATCTATTAATGAGTCACAACTTTTCAGTATGGACAGAGCATCCAAGAAAAGACCTATATGTGCAGGTGTACAAAAATAAATGAAAATGAAATACATCAGTAAGGATGGTCAAAAGATCACTTTTCCCACTATTGTTAGTGACAATAAATCAATCAAATTTACCCCAGGTCTGACAGTCCATCAGTTATTTTGATGTATAGAATTTAGCCAAAAGATTTTTGTTGGGATCTTACTCTCAACAACCAGATGCAGCATCTTCCCACCAGCGCATGAACTCCCCCTCATCCCCATCCCCTCCCTGTTTGACGACCTCAAATAAACTCTCAACTCATTTAACTTGATGGAGGCCAATCAGTTTAAATGACAATAAAAGTCCACGAGATGATGGCTGCACATTTTCACAAATGATCCATTTTAAAGCTCAGTGATTCACCCGAAGACATCAAAGTTGAATTGCAAATGTAAAATAGATTTCTTTGCCATAGCTTTTTACCTGCTTCAGTCAGATTTTCCACAGCACAGTCCCTTTTGTATTCCTCATCAGCAGCTTATGGGGGCTGCTGATGAGACACTCATTCTCACAGCAGTAGGTGATTTATTCTGAGATGGGAATGTTAATTCAAAGTTATCTTGCTCTCACTTTTCATACACTTTTCAAATGCTACCAATATCCAGCAGCTGCTTTCTTTTTAGTAACCGGCCATAAACTCTATAATCATCTCCAACTCTCCTTTGATTCTTATCAAGCTGTGATCTCAATGTTGCCATCTTATAAACTGAAAAGATAAGGACTGTGTGCCATAAGGAGAAAGCAGATTATGACTACATTATTCATGTGTAATTAAAATTAATGCTCCTCCATCTCCTTGGAACACCTTAAAATGTTGAATATTTTAGTGAATGCATGTATAAATATAGCCAGGTCACAGGTTTGCGTGACCTGTGGTGCTTGACATCAGTGTAAGATTACTTTTTTCCCCATTCAAAGCTCATTATGGTGATGAAAGACTTGAACAAATTAACTTTTTTCACTTACCTCATTAGCCCAATTTGGCTAATGGTGTCAGCTAGCAGCTAGGTGTTTCAAGACACTTTCTGGCTTGTACTTGAAAGCTGAAAAAAAAGTTGAATTCTCAAGGATTCTTAACTTTTCCTTGACAAGCAACACTTCACCTCACTACGCTACACATCGTGTGATTGGCACCATTTTTAAAGAGATAAAGAACCTGTTTGGAAATTGATGTCAGTGAGGTCTGTGAATTACCCCAAGTAACCCAGACGGAGTTTTCTCATATTCAGGGTTGTCTTATATTTTGACCAATGTGGTCATTTTCAGATGTAGGGGAGGAGAGTAATATTTTTTTCAAGTAACCTGTCACCTGACCCTCATGAAAGCAGGCTCCTGAATATGTCAGACCATAAAACCAGCAGGACAAACACTCCACTGACAAACACTGTGTCCTACAGCTCTGCCAACTTGGGCAGAAAATGAAATCTCTCTCTACTGTCTGACCTGCTGCTGTTGTCTGTCATCTCACATTTATTGGTTTCTCTTTTCTCTTACTCCTAAATGTTTCTTTCTCTAGCTGTTGTACTTTATAAACTAGTCCCAGTACTTTATGCTCTATTAACTAATCATAGTACTTAAAAAAATTAGGTACTACCATGCAGTTAACATCATTCATTGCAAAAGAAAATAGCTCTTCTGTTGTCATTCTTTGGAGCTATTACTATTTAGTGACACCTGAAATTTATCTTGTGCAGCCAGACCTCCATCTCATCAATCATGTAATGTCACAGAGAATCTCAGCCCAGTCACCAGAAGAAAATGTTGGCATTGTATGTTTCTGCAAACCAGCAGTGCGTTGCAACTGCATGTTTCATATGTATCATAACTGTTTTCAAATTGATGTAGTATATGAGCTTACTTTGTCATTGGGAGGTGGAGCAGATGGTGTGTTACCTAGGCGTGTTGCCTGCCAAGCTGCAGACTACTGTCGGAGACCAACAAACAACACAACTGGTTGTGTTTTAGTGAGTCATTGCAGTGTTTTTAATGGCTTTTTAGGTTGCAAATGTGGTCGTTTGTAGCGACCCATCAGCATTTTTTCAGCAGCTTTCTAGGCTCTAGGCGTAGGCATTTGTAGCAATTTGTCAGTGAGGATCATGTCACAACAATACTGAGACACCACTGCTTTTCCTGGCATAATTTTGGCACCAAAACTGAAAAAAACAAAAAAACAGTTTTCCTAACCATAACTAAGTGGTTTTTGCACCTAAAAATAGCAACATGTTAACCTCAGCATTGTTGAAACATAATTGAAACAAGTAAACATATCTGCTAGATAATAATGTGCAGTATTAGAAACTCACAGTACCAACATTTTTTCTCGCGATTTGGTGGAGAATCCTGTTACAAATTGTGTTAAGAGACTTCAGAAATCCAGTGGATTTGAGATTGAAATGTATCTCCTGTTTTCTCAATAGAATTACAAATAAGCCCACACATATGTAATGTTAGCGTTTTAAAATATGAAAACAGCATCCTGTGTCCTTGATGACACCACTGTTGATTGTTGTGGACTGAATGAGCAGGCAGCAAACATGAAATAAGTACATAAACAACATATAGAAAATAATTTTACATTTATTTCATTGTAGCTTCTGTAATCAGTAGTGTGACATTAAGCTGAGAGCTGCAGTCAGTAGATCATTGAGAGAAACACAGGAAAACACAGGAAAACAGAGATGGGTATAGAAATAGCGGTAGAAGGACGGTGACGAAGGAAAGGTAAAAAGAATATAGAACCCCAACATCAGAGAACAAACAGTCCATTTACCATTTATCAGTCCATTTAGAATAAGCAGGACTTACATTATAGAGGAACAGGTTAGCATGAGATTACCCCCCCACCCCCAAAAATGCTACATATCCATTTTGATGAGAAATAGCATCACCTGAAGTTTATCATTTAATATATCTAAGAGTCATCATCCCAGGGCCCTCGGTTATCAACATTGTACACAAAAGGTTATAAATTGTAGAATGCTTGTGACTACAAGAAAGTTGGTAATTGTCAAATATGCATAACTGCCCCAAGCACCCCCTAAAGTAATGTGAATTTATAAACCTTTCACACCACAATTTCTACACCACCATGCTCATGAACAACAAGCTTCACTTACAAAATGAAATGCTCAAATTATAGTCTAAACCTTTCATTCAAGTGACTGTGGAAATGTCACTCATGTCTCAGAAGAAAAAACTTCTGACACACTAAAATGTATGTTTTGGTCACAGAGGAAACTACTTTTTAATACTCACAGGGGAACTTAAAGCTTTAGTAGACTTGACTAAAAATAGCATTTTTCCTCCACATGCATGTGAAATTACATTAAAATTACACCATAGTTTATTGTGACCTTTCTTTCAGGAGTCCATATGCCATGATAGTACATGTAGGGGAAAGTTTCTCTTACGTGCAAATAAAAATCAAGATGCCACATAAATAATGCATAAATAATAATCTCGAGGCGCCACACAACATCAAATCCACATTGCTTCAATATGGTGACTTACAGCATGAAGGTAACAGAGGACTCCCATAGACATGAACTGTATACCAAGCCAAATGAGCCTTTTACAAGTAGTACCACATATACAACAGAGCAGCCTTGCTATCTTCAACCCAACAAGGAACTGAATGGAAAGTTTGTTGCTTAACGTTAAAAGAGTATCAAAAAACCTGAGATATGAGTCTGGTTTATGCCTTATTTGAACCAAATCAAAAAAATAAAAATAACAGCAGAGAATAAGATAGAGATGGGGATGGACATATTCAGTATGCAACACCAACAGCCTCATCACATGTGTTCTCAAAGACACTGCTGTGACAGTAAAATAGGTAAATAAAATATTACTGCCAATTTACAGTTAATTGGGTATTTAGTCCCTGCCTTGCCTTATCTGTGCATTACATGTCAATATCCTTTGTCTTTCTTACCTGGAGCACTTTGAACTTTTATGCTGAAAAATCCTGCCAATGGACACTCTTTGTTAGTCACATTGCCCTGGAAGAGCAGTGTTTCTACCAGGATGTAAAGATGTTACAACAGTCTTACATCAACAGGTTCAACAGACTGAAACTTTTCAGCGCAGCAATGCTTTTCCTCAATGCATTTCTAGGAGCTGATGGCAAGACCAGTATCATGATTGAGATATATCCAACTTTGAGTTACCTGTAGCTTAAACAGAGAGAAGAAATATTTGGTAACATGTAGTGTTACCTTGAATGCAGGCTAGACAAGATGGACACTAACTAAAAATGAAAGGTAAGTGAAAAAAAGACATATTTGCATAATATGTATTTTGTATTGTATTTCTACTGTCAATCTGCCCAAAAGGTGCCTTAAAGTTTAACTTGTGTTCATATTGCCTACAACATGATTTTACGCCCTTTTTGTTAATGGGAACTTGCAATTATCTATTCATGTGTAAGCTAGGTGAGACTCTCAATAAGGTTCAATTTTTTGTTTTACTGTCCTGTTTGCCAGGACATAAGGGGTGTGCTTTCAGTAAAATGACATCCATTTATATTGATTTACTTTGGCTGGATCACTGAAAAACTTGACTTGTGCTTCAGAAATGAAACCGTTTTTGCTGCAGATTTTATTTGCCAAACTTTGGAAAGCGGGTAGAATATTTTGTAGAGGACTGAGCTGTAAAATAACCTGTAATTATGTTATGAGATGTTTGACCACTGCACCTGAACTTTTGATGTCTTGTAAACCCATGAGGGTTGGGCACTTGATGTGCATGACACGAAAATAAAGAAAATCAAACAATCATGCTTAAATGCAATTGTTAATTAACTTATCATCCTGAGAATAACAAAACAAAAAAATAAATGACTGCATGCAAGATTTTTGTTGGGTACACAGTGTTGATAAATGAGGGCCCAGGACTCTATCAGTGCTGTCCTTATGCAAGTCACAGATTAATGGACTAGGTCATACACACAACACAGAACAGATAAAGGATACAGAAATACATCACAGAATTGTAGGTTCAGGCGCTGCTCCACCTGACACATCTTGTCAGAAGTTCTGTTTCTGTTGGGCCAGACTGGTCTCTGAGTTGCAGCAGTTGGCCTAACAAAAGCCTGGACCAATACTAAAGGTCTCTTAACTAGCCCCATTATTTGCATGAAGATAACTGATTGGTAGGCTTGCAAAGTCTTTATAGGAGAGGTCACCCTCTTTACCTTTTGACGCCATTTCTTTTCACAAATCAAATCAAATACCTGTTTACTGTGGCTGACTTTATCCCATCCTTGCACTACCAGTCCTCTGATAGCATCCTATCAGCCCCTGGAGGAGCAGTCACACATGCCCTGGCACAGGCACTGGCAGAACCCATAGACCAGGCAAACTGTCAGGCTTGATGGCACCAAGCTCACACATACAATGCCCAGTGTTACTCTCTGAATCACCAACAAGTAGATTCCTAGAGGCAGTGAGCCAAAGTACAAGAAACCCAGCAGCCAGACCAGGATGCGTGGGACATGATTACAGAACTTGGACAGGGCGTCCTGATCAGCCAGCCCATTGGAGCCCATCGATACTGAGTCCAGGCTCTGCTCAGCATAGACATCGGAGCTGCCATTTCTGCTTGGGGAGTGCTGTGAGTCCCTCTGCACTTCCATTATAGTGATGACCAGGCAGTTGGAGGAGTCATGAGATGGGCTGGAGGAAGAGAAACTCGTCGGAGTCAGGACCACCTCCTTGTTGTGGTCGGAACTCCAGGATTTGTCCCGCGTTGCCAAATGGGACATGATGATAGCATCGTCAGGGAGGGCTGACACCTCATACTCTGTGATTTCAGTTTGGTGTCGGCAAAAGGGGCAGGAGATGAAACCTGCTCCGTCTGCAATGTCCAGGATCTTAATGAGGCAGCGGGCGCAGACCCGGTGCAGGCAGTCCAGGATCTTAGGCTTGCGGTTGTTGGCATTGTAGCGTTGGTAACAGATCTTACACTCTAATTCCTCTGGTGGAGGACATTCCTCCTCTAACTCAGCCTGAGGACAGCTCATCTTCAAGTCATGTTCTGGGGAAGGTGAGAAGAATGTAGAGGCAGAGACATGTTGAGAAAAAGTGAATTAGAAGCATAATGGTACTGTATTTATATAGTCCAGTATTACATGTGATTTTAAAGCAGAACATTGGATATTGTGCTGAAATAAGCAGATGATTCTGACTACTGTTATCTGCTGTATCTCTACCAAGCAGGGAAAGGTCAGGTCTCTGCCTTACACTCTGGCTGCTTCTACTCTCTGTACCTGCTGCTGATGAATGATTTATGGTTTGGGAGTTGGATCAGGGTGTCATCCCAGAGCCCTCTGTGACAAAGCAGGAGACCTGTACGCTACTAATCTTTGGGGAGAAGTGATAGAGACAGCTGCTCCTTCCCCATTTCTTGGTGATTTGGTTATTTCATGTGGAATACAATATTGTTACGGATCTAAATTAAAATGACCAGTCCCTGAATTGAAGCTTACTTTGTAAATTTTAGGTTGTTTGATTATTTATTTGTCATCCCATGGATTGTATAAAGCTCTTTGTAGCTTTTTATTTGGTCTGTAGTGATACAGAATACAGAATCCAAACTTTGGGACTCAACCTCCACCACGGCTCACCAAAGTTTCATAGGGGGATGCGAGGCCTTCTTGATTTTGAAGGATGTAAAAAGAAAAACCTTTTTGAAAAATGTAAAGTTGTCCTTATCTCAACATTTCTTTCATTTCTTTGAAGACAGAAAAAACTAAATGAAATTGACTATGAAGTATTGTAGTTAAAAATAATATATATAGCAATATATATAGCAATTCTGCTAAAAGAAAATATTTCCCACATGAACCTGCTCACAACAAGGTCTGCGGATTATCTCGAGTAATAGGGTCATGATTTCTGAAAAGAGATGTTGCTGTGGAGTTTATCAAATGTATTTTTTGGCACTTTGAGCACCACAAGCTGAGTGTTGGAGAGAAGGCAGACATGTCTACAGCCAATATCTCCAACACTTGGCAACTCACACCAAAACAATCTAGACTGATAACACTACAGGTAAGAGGAAGAAAAAATATTTTTGATTTTGAGGTCAACTGTCCCTTTAAACACAGCTCTCACTGGCATGTCACCCACAAAGACAGATTCAAGCTATGATCTGGGGCAAAGGTTTAGGCTAGTGTGTGTACAAATTGTTACACTCACCCTGGTATCAGTATTAGTTGATGCCAACAGTTTCAGTGCGATTGTACATAATTAAGGGCTGACATGAGAAAACTCCCAATGATCAGTTCCCTCGTGCAGAACAGCAAGAAACTGTCAGTCATCACTGATAAGGTCAAATAGCTGTAAACATGTACCCATCGACACCTAGCATGAATAGCAATGAGGGTAAGGACCCCCCACCTCCTGTATTTTGCCTCAGACCCTTACTGTGGCAGGCGAGATCACGCTCATCTTCAGGTACATAAAAGGTCGTTCTTGATTTTAACATCTTTAAGATATGAAAATACAATAGTTTCATAATTAAACTCTATTCTGTCATAAAGCATAAAAACTGGGCTGTGGATTTGAACATTCCTGGGGGTTGCGGAATATGTGTGATTATACTTGCTTATATCTCTGACCTATTAAAAGTGAAAGAGGTAGGAAACTCTATGATATCATAGAAAGAGTTGTTCCACTTCGGCAGATTTAGGGAGGACAGACTTAATTTTCATGCACTCTTCTCTTGAAATAGACTGCAGCAAAGTTTGAATTGTGAATCGCAATTTTCTATAGGTAAACAAATGGTAGTTTCTTTTTTCAACAGACTTATTTTCTTATGTCAGCATGCCAGTTTATGACTGTGTGTGTGTGTGTGTGTGTGTGTGTGTGTGTGTGTGTGTGTGTGTGTGTGTGCGCGCCTTGGGACTCTGACACCACACGTATGTGTGCCAAAAGGCCCCCATGGTATTGGTGGGTTTCACTATCAATTGTGCCAAGAGCAATTGACGGGAATAAGATTAATTGGCAGGTACTGTGTATGTAGCTGAGTCAACAAACATAGTGCCAAGAACTGCAGGAGATTGTCCTCAGCAACAGACATCCCCCACTGTATGGTCTCTATGTCCCTGGTGCTTGCTGGGCTGACATTGTGTCCATAGAGGGGCATACCAGAACAAGGAGTGGCCCCACAGTGGCACAGACCTGGCATCCAAAGAGGAAAAACTATATTGCCTCTCGATCTCCCTGTGATGGTCATCACTGGGTGTGGACATATTTGCTCCCTCTGCCTTTCATGTACCCCCCACATGGACAGTAATGGAATGTTTTCATGGGGTCAGAACTCTGTGCCCCAGGTCGATTCGAGTCCTGGCTTGAATAGTAATGCAAGGCTGATTCTAGGTCTGCTCACAACTCTCTGAGGTGGCAAGTTAAAATTTCCAACCATCCAGTTCTGGAAGACCAGCTCAGAGCAGAGGTGAGCAGCTGGGGTCTTCATCTCCAGTTAAGGTAACAAATACTCAGTGGTATTGGTCCTGTTCATTTTCAAAACATATGGGGCTTGTTTACAGGGGCAGTAGCTCAGTCTATGGGGACTTGGCTTGGGAACTGGAGGGTTACTGGTTCAAGACCCTGGTGGACCAAACACGGAGTGTGGTGCCAGCTCATGCTTCTGGACACTGCTGAGGCACCCTAAAGCAAGGCACTGAAACCTCAGCTGCTTGAGGAGCCTGTCCATGGGCGGCCCTCTCGCTCTGACATCTCTCCATAAATGCATGTGTACAGGTCCTGTTTGTGCATGTGTCTGTATTTCAGGTCTGTGTGTGTGTAATCTGTAAAATAACAACAGCGTGAAAAAAAAATTAATTTCACCTTGAGGAGCTGATAAAGGAATTCTTTAACATCCTGACATGGACATCTTATATTTAAAATATATTCAGTGTTCCTTATTTTCAAAGTCCTCTTCCACTCAAAATTGTTTTTCTTGTGTTTATGTCCCCTAAATATTTGACCTTGGCTATACTGACTTGTATCTGTGCAAAGTTTGCTACTAGCGAGGTGTTTATTCATTCTTCCACTAAAGGAGGTGATGTCTGTGTACTTCCTTACAATCTAAGATTCCAACATATGCTGTGCAAGCTAGTTTATGTACATTATATGTATATGATATATACATCGTAAGTACATTACACTAATACGCAAACCAATCGCTGACTGATACGGGAAACACTGCCAAAGAAACACGAAATTCCAGCGCAGACCGTGGGCAGAGAGCAAGGAGCAAGGTTTTGACAGCAAATATGGTAGAGTTGTAGTTTTTGGCTGCAAACTGGGCCAGTGTTAACATTGTAACATTGCAGCAGATATTATTGTATGTTTTACAACCACTAACACTGTGTAAGCCATTGCTAGTTACCCTGCAAGCTAACAAACAACATAAATAAAGATGGTAATTACACTTAACATTCTTGTACGTCTGTCACTGATTTTGGTGCACAACAGACTCTTCATCTGAATCTTGGTCTGACTGAGGCTCAAACATGTATGGCTGAATCTTTCCATTGTTTCCTTTAACGTTAATGCACCACTCTTTCAAAGGTCAACTAGTGCGAGCTGCACTGGAGAAGGTGCAAAGCAAAACCTACCACAAGCAGCAGCGGTGGGCAGATTGGGGGGCCGATCTAGAATTTCTCAATGAGGGAGAAAGAGTGGATTGGCTTACAGCCCCTTTTCAGAGTTCTTTTAAACTGTTATAATGTGGGGAAGCCTTGTAAAGTAAAGTAGTAGTATTAGTGTAAGTTTTTTACATACTTTAAATCATACCTGGAGGAGGACATTAATGTCTGCTAAAATGGTAAAGGACTTTGTGCATTCTGTCGAGTACTCCCCTGACATGATAATAAACAAAGACAGGGTTGCAGCAGAGTTTAAAAGTGGCCTTCCAGTCTTTGTTCAGGCCCAGGTTTATTTGTCAACTTATGTATGATTCAGTAAAGGTTAAAAAGGTTTGGTAGGGGTTTAGTAAAACCTAAAAAAATCACAGAGTGCATCAGTGAGCTGTAGTTGCAATTACCTCATTCCTGTTACTTTTACTTAACCTCTACATTTCATTAACCAGTCCCCCTCCCGTCAGGAAGATACTATATAAAGAAAAGCCAGTCATTCATTCATTCATGACCATGAAATATAGATTGAATAGGTGAATGTTGCACTGGCGATTGCCCAGCAGGCCTCTCTGTGACTTGCTGACTGCTAAATATTTCAGCCAGCAGTCTGTTGCGTTAAAAACCCTTCTGAAACATGTCAGAAAGATGTCAGAAAGAACCAGCTCATGCTGCATCAATCCCAGGAGCAGAGTCACCCAGTTTTTCCCAGACATCTGCGACGAATACATATGTAAAGAAAGGGCACTGCACTGTGATTGGGCAAGATAAAATCCAGATCTTTGTTATGCAACATGAACTTGAATGTGGTTACAGTTGTTCATAAATCTATCCTGTGGAGTTTACATTGCAAACAAACATACGGTCTAACAATGTCTTTCATATCTCATAAAACATCGTCTTTTCTTATGGCCACTTGAGGCTGGCTCCAAAACGAGTCAGTCCCCATAGACTCCCATGTTAAAATGCTGAGCTTTACAACAGAAATTAACGTGTATACTGCCATCCATGGATAATGTCCTCCGGTTCTTTGGCAGGTCTACCCCTCGCTCCTCTGCAGCTTTCCCTCTCGTCCGAATATGGTCACTTTGTGCTTCACAAATGATGGCAACAGCCAAAATGCCAAACTCAAGGCTTCAAAATGGGAGTTCACAAACCCAACGGTAGTCCCCGAGGCTACATCTGATCATTATTCAGTCTATGTGAAAAACACACACAAAGCATCTGTGAGGCTGCTCATAGTTCTCTCAAGTGATATTTGAAGTTGGAAATTTACTGCTCACCATCTTGTTCATCACTGGAAACACCATCTAGTGGCCATTAACGGAACTGCAGCTGACACGAATGTATTCGCTTAACTTTTAGCAGTTGATGGCTGCTGTAGATTCCATGTAAATGTTATACACAGACATTCCCAGATACCCAGTGGTATTGCAGAGCATCCCAATTAGCAGTGAACTGTCTTTCACTTAACATTTCTTCTTCATACCTTGGATACTATTGCTATCTTATTAAGCTGCTGAGGTTGTAAGATAACTGGGCACAGCGGTCTTGTGTAAGGTGGGATTGTAGAGAGGTATAATGAGATATGGTTGGCCAATTGAGTCTAGATAAGAGACAAATGGCAGGGCTCATAAAGGAGTATGGCAGAATAATAGAGCTGTAAGTGTACTGAGGGGTGATAACGTCATTAGACAATAAATTATCAAAGGCAGTGATAATAACCAATGAAGTAATTGTGCGGTCTACCATTATTTTTCTACTAGTCAGAGCAATATTGTAAATTTCACATGGAGAGTGAAGAAATTTACGACCACCGCCTCCTAGTGTTGTTTTATTAGTAGTTGTGTTCTGATTGACTGATCAGTTGATTGACTGGTATACTACCTGACAGACTAGTTAACTGCCTGGTTGACTGACTTATCGACATATTAAATGATTAGTTGGTCTTTAAGGTAAATATGTTGAATCTGAAAGGTGAAACACTGATCTGAATAAAGTCATGTAGCTCCACTGTGCAAGAGCAATACCACAGGGGAGGAGGTGGAGCGAAGCTGACATTTTACAATTAGGAACTGATTGGAGGAGAATTAAGGAAGTCTTGATGCTGGAATGGATGAAATCATGTTCTTGCTCTCCAGAGTAATTATAGATCCAGTTCCATGCTACTGTTGTTCTCCTTAAACCACTGGAGAGTTACTCCTAGTATATTGGAATATTAGTAACATATACTGTAGATGGTAGGCTGGACTGGGCTGTGTAGTAATCAGAGAGTCTACTCTTTACCCAGGCATGTGGTTTGAGGTGTCCTTGAGCAAGATCAAACAAAATTTCATAACAAATTTAACCTGTGTGAAATACTGAATCAAAACTAGAATAGTTAAGTCATGAGAGTAAACTAAGTCTGAATGATTGGAGCCTTTCTGTAGATTGTCAGATGCCACAACAACACATAATCTCAAGTTATCAAGGCCATTAAAAGTACCATAAACATCCAGGATGGAATGTTATACACTACCCACAGTCAATTAAAAAACTCAGTGGATGTGACGTTCATAATTGCTCTTCATTTAGGTAAGACTTCATTTAAACCATAGACTGCTACAAGCACACTTGTCCTTACCACCTACAAGTAGCTTTAGAATGCAATTCACTAAAAATAAAGGTCTTATTACAGTCTGAAAGCAGTTGTGGATAATAGATACTTGGATGCTGAAGGATACAACTCTTAGGACACACTGCATTATCTGGTGCACAAAGTGTGATTCTAGCTAAGGAATATATTCTAGCTAAGGAATAGCTAGAATATATCACATACCTGTGTATCTTAAATGAGTACCAATATTAATTTAGAAACTAATCATTTGTTTGAGCGATAAGCAGGAAAGATTAGAGTAATAGGGAGATAATAGACTGTATCATTAAACACTGTGTAATACAGTGCCCTCCAAAAGTATTGGAACAGTGAGGCCAATTCCTTTATTTTTGTTGTAGACTGAAAATATTTGGGTTTGACATCGTTAGCATACGTTACGTGTGCTGACGTTAGCAAGCTAGCAGCGTGACATTTAATCATTAAGGACAGGCTACGTGACTAAAAACAACACGTGTTTGTGTTTTGTTTTAGGTATTCAAGAATATTTTATTGATCGCCTGGCCTCCGATGACCAGAAAAACGGCAATTACAGGTCTCTGATTGAGAGTCAAAATTACCTGAGCTCCGGATGGGTCAGGCAAATTTTACACCGCCTTTTAGACGACCATCACATCACATTGAAGGCGATCGCCTTCAATATGATGTGATGGTCACGTAGCCTGTTCATAATGATTAAATGTCACGCTGCTAGCTTGCTAACGTCAGCATACGTAACTTATGCTAACGTGATATTACACAGTGTTTAATGATACAGTCTATTATCTCCCTATTGCTCTAATCTTTCCTGCTTATCGCTCAAACAAATGATTAATTTCTATATTAATATCGGTACTCATTTAAGATACCTTCATCAGTTACCGGAGGCCACTGTCTAACATCATCAATCCAGCTATTCATGATGCTGTCATTGTAGAGAGTCAGT
This sequence comes from Epinephelus fuscoguttatus, assembly GCF_011397635.1. NCBI lineage: Eukaryota > Metazoa > Chordata > Actinopteri > Perciformes > Serranidae > Epinephelus > Epinephelus fuscoguttatus. The sequence goes on from NC_064753.1 coordinate 11,829,355, forward strand.
TCACAATGACAGCATAATGAATTGATGACTGACACATGTCACTGCAGCAATGGCGGCGCCGCAAGATGGCGGCATACACAAATCGCTCGCCGAATTCATCTATTGTGGTATTAGGGCATCATTGTCTGTTTCCCTATTAAATCAGATGCTATTCTAACACATGCAATTACAATGAGATGGTCCTCCCTAGAAAAACAACAGCATAAATTGTTTCAGCAAGCGCTCCAATGCAACACGTTTATGTTCAAGTGACAAAGCCCTTTAGCAGCCATATTAATAAAGACCAAACAGCACCAGGCTTTGAAGCATATTTGACATAGAGTCCAAACCATGGAATTACAACTTTCAATCCATCATGTGATGCTATGGGGCCCAAAAAGACTTTTTCACGTAGACTTATGTTGTAAAAGAGACTTCTGTAAATCAGTGGATACATTTTTTGAGGGTCCCAACCCACACAAAATCAGGATTTAATAATTTAATTCCCATTCAAGTTAGTGGAGGACTAAACCAGAAGTTAGCCACTTGGTTGGCAAAATTTCTAGTGCGTCTGCCCTATGGGCCCAATGATGTCCCTTCCCTATTTTATCCAAACCATGATCTTGCCTGAACCCAACTAAGTTGTTTTGGCCTAACCTTAATCATAGCCTTAATCATAAATTTTTTTTTTTTGTGTATCCAGTGATTTATAATGGTTTTGGCAGGCACTGAAAAATTATGTTGTCCTGGTGATAGGGGCGTTAGATGAGATGTCATTCTCAAGGGCAGTCACTAACAGCATATTTTGTCATTCTATTTGAAGGACTTGTTGGCTAGAACAGTATGTTCCTTTGCCTCTGAGTTCCTACCAGCTCCATCCATGCTGTTTTTTAGCTCACCCTGAGCTCCCATACAAGGTCGAAACAGAAGAGAATTTCCCCATGGAGTAAATCAATAAAGTATCACCTTGAATTATTCTACAAACCACTATCAACAATAGCTTGATATATTTAAATGAAAAAGTGTATTGATCAACATATTTGTGGCATATTGGAAAATACCATTTGTGTTGCTGTACTAAGTCTGAGCTGTGTTATCACAGCTACAGAAGTCTCTACAACACTGAGCTCCAGACACTCTGTTGGATCTGCACCCTTGCAGCCAGAATTACACAACAATCAATATTCTGCATAGATCTTGGCAAGATGAACTAGATGAAAAGCTGTGTTTACCTGCATTTGTAGCATATGATAAGGGGGAAATTGGCTAGTTGATTTATGCTCTCTCTCTTCAAAACACCATTTACTTTTGCTTTTAGCTGGTAAATACTGCTTGGTAGTTTGGTGGGTTTATATTTACAGTCTGACTCTGTCTGACTCCACTAACAAAGTTATATTAATTTTGGGAAATAATCTTTTTTCCTTCCACCTGTCAACAATGAACTATTAGAAAACTTTTAAACTCTCCATGTAACCAACAGAAAAACAGCTGAGGATCTACCTCCTGCAACATTTTGACTGACAAACTTACAGCAGGTGTCTGACAAGACATACCTCACAGTAGGCCCCCAGTGCAGTGTGTGCGTGTGTTCGCATGCATGTCTGTGTGAGTATGTGTGTCTTGCAATTTGTAAAATGCCATTTTATATATGACAGGCAAGATTGGACACTTATCTTTCCCATGCCTTATATTCTCTGCTCCCCTGTCCCTTCCTCTCTCTTCTCCTCTGTCTCCTTTCAGTGTGGATTGTTGATGATAGCTTTGACCTTTGATGTCAGAATATCTGCTTGGTGATGCTTCTCTGAATTATGCCATTGATCCAGAGGATTATGTTCATGCTGCTGTTGGCAGATCTTTCATCATGTTAACAGCAATTAAAGGTAAACACAGAGCCGTCTTGGGGTACCCTAGCTTCTTTTTTTTTTTTTTTTTAAAAATGCATGTTAAAATACACAGAATAGGCTTCAACTGTATTGTTTAGATACCCCTATGAATCACAGCACAAAAACTTTGCCTATAGAGTGTGCCAGTAAACCCGGAACTCCGTTAGCGCTTTTAGCACTTCCGGTTCTCTCGTCTAAAAGTCAATACTTTTTTTGAATGGGATTTTGGTAAAATGCCTCAAATAAGGTCTGTGGTTAACAAAAGCTTAAGCGAGTTTCAGGTTTTGTTCTACGACATAAAACACATCAGTAAATACCCTACTTGTGAATTTTGAAGCTTTCACGTGTTGTAAAAAAGGCGGTTGCTAACAAGTTGCTCAATACGACTACAAACCCTGTCGGGGACATTAAACGTCATCGCCCCCAAATACGCAAGAGTGCTGGCAGTCCGCCATTACAGCTTCTTATTTAGCTTAAACGGTCCGATTTCCACATTATACAATGTTTTTAAAATGAAGCGGCCGAAATCAGTTGAAAGCGTAGTGGCGGTGATGTCAAGAGTCATGCGACCGTGGAGTAGTCATGTAGTCCGTTAAAGCCTAATGTTAGCTTTTTACTTCTGGCGATCGCATTTAAGCTTCAGATGCGGTATGAAAGGTGTTCATGTGTGAAGATTATCTCGCTGAACAAAACCTGTAAGTATCATAAACTTGTGTTAGCCACAGAGCTTATTTTCTGACGTAATCCAAAACGCAATGCAAAAATCACATTCGCTTTCTCTTACGGGAGCCAGCGCGATGCTAAACTTCCGGGTTTTGACGTCAGCCCTGGTACACTCTATTGTGAGTATTATTTTCGTTAAACTTAAGGAGTATTATTTTTGTTAAATTTAAGGTTTTGACGTTATAGTTACAGTAATCTTTAAGGTCTAGATCACTGACATTATAAACAACCAATAGACCCTTTTACAGTCAACGTCATCATATGTCATTGTCATAGTTGATATTTAAGAGGATTACGACTGTTTCAGAGCAACTGGTGTTTCAGTGTAATGAGTGACCTACTAACTGATGAATCAACTGAATGAATCGTGGTTTCTCGTAGTGACGGCAGCTGTTAGAAACACAAGCTTCTGAAAGCTTCTAAAAGGTTTCAGTTTTACTTTAATCAGTTTTAAATACATACCCATCTATGTTTATTATCTAGCCTACCATTTATGTAAGTTACCACAAGCAACCATGAATGCATCTGGCTGAAACTTACCAGTTAACACAGTCACTCATTAAACCAAAACACAAGTTGTTAAACGCATTGAATATCACTGGACAGTATCCAGTCATGAACATAAGCCACGGAGCTTTTCAATTAAGGGGGATAATTAGGGGTTGGGTCAGGTAGTACTCAGCTTTGTTTGATAGAAAAGTAGGAATCTGTGCTTCATCGGGTGGATTGGTACTTAATCTAAACACACTGCTGTAAAATTAATTATAGCATCTGTGCTCCACATTCTGTGCATTGATCTGTGAAACTGTTCTGCTCTCATCTAAACATAAATTCAGACATTTTTCTCCAGCCTTTGGCTGTCAGAAAGATGAATATGCGGCTCTAAAATGACGCATCTGACACTAAAAATATTGTGTCAGGACAACATTTGTCTAAGTGTTTTTCATTACAAGCAGCAATTACTGCACTATGTCTGGGAATGTAGCTCAGTTCTGGAAGCTCCCTGCCATTTAATGCAGACACACACAAGAGTGTAAAGCCGGGAGAAAAATGAGTACTACTAAAACATTTTTTTAAAGATATTTTTAGGGCATTTTTGCCTTTAATTGATAGGATAGTCAAGTGTGAAAGGGGGAGAGAGAGAGGGAGAGGCATGCAGCAAAGGGCCACAGGCTGGAGTTGAACCCGGGCCACTGCGACAACAGCCTTGTACATGGGTCGCCTGCTCTATCCACTAAGCCACCAATGCCCCAGTACTACTAAAACATAACGTGCTGTAACAATGACATGCTATAATGTTCAGATATGCTGGTACAAACAGGATGTGGAAACAAAAGGATTGAAGTAGTTATATTCAGTAAACCAATAAGGAAACTGTATAATGTGTTAATGGGAAATTTTAACATACTATCTGGCCAGTTGACTCATCGCTGTTTTGGAATTCCCCGTGGCCCCCTTTGTCACATTTTCTGAGGAGGTGTAGGTCCTTTCAGTGTAGATACAGAATTCACAGCAATAGCCTCAGTGACACTGTCACAATATCATAAGTGAGAGCTGAGAGTTTGTGGCTCACTAGCTCATCCAGTCACAGTTGACAGTGTGGCCTGTCAGAACGAGCTTCATTAGATGCTCAAGTCGAGTAAAAAAGTAAACCTATAGATACACCAATCGTGCTGCTGACCACTATCGACCGATTTTCAGCTTGATCCACTATGACTGGTGAGTGGTCGCACAGTCTCAGATATTGCCATTCCTGTGCTGATCAAATTTACATGCTTGTGCCACATGATGGTTCCATCACAAACAGCAGCACAGACAGTAACCAAATATTGTTATTCATTCCCATGCATACTGCACATGGTTTGAAAGCTACTGTGTTAAACTAACTAGCAAACTTGGGTATACCACCCAAATCTGTATTCACCATGAAGTTAATAGGTAGCTCAAAGAATTTTTAATATTTCAGGCCAAGTTTCCAGTGGCTTTGAAGGAAAGTTCCAAATATATTTGTGAATACTGTCAGTTATAGATATTAGAAAGAAAGAAAATCACTAAAAAAGTCATGGGATGGTTGATAGAGAAGCACTTCCTATAGCCAGGAGGTCCTGGGTTTTATCCCAACTGAGCTGTTGTGTGGTGACTGCATGTTCTCCCTATGTGCATGCAGGTTTACTTTCAGAGGCATCTTTTTTACCCACCCATGTACCAAAAAAGTGCTCTCAATGTGCTTTCAGAGATTAGCCTCCATGTTTTCCAGTGTAAACATGATGATAGCCCTGCTGACACTGTAAGTGTTTAGCTGCTGGTTTCTTGTAGTGCACATCCATGTATGATTGTTGCCACTGATTGAGTGAATAGCTGCTCAGCTTTATACCACAGTAACTACAACCGCAGTATCCACATCATGATGGCAGTGTTGTGCCCTGTTGCCTCCTAATCAAAATGTAGAACACAACTGTAAGAAGAACAACATATCAGTGTAGTAACTGACAACTATCTGTCAGCGCAATTAGCTCTGCTCTGCAGAAATATACAGCATAAATTCAAGACAGGAATAAAACAATTCACTTTGTTATTCTACCTCTACATCTAAATGATTATATGTCAGAGAAGTGATAAAAAGAAATGAGAAAAGAGCCAGAAGGATAAACACAAAAGTAAAGTTATCAGGCTCTTTACAGCCACAACATGCTTCAGATTTCACAGCTCTACTAAAAACCAACAAACCATTGGTGACCTCTCCATCCAAACACTAGCACACCATTAGCATGTAATGAATCAGGCCCATGCTAACCATTTGTGTTGCTGTACCATCCATCAAGACAAAGAGAAAATTACTCCAAATCATGAGTTGTCATGTGCCTAAACATACTAGTGTTTTGCAGTATGTTATTGCTTCTTCTCCAGCTTGACTAAGTTGAACCCCCCATAGATGGACGTGTTTGTGAACTTATTTATGACTAGAACTAACTGTGACATTGACCTCGGCATTGGCATATGTTTGTGACACACCTGAGTGGGAGAGCAGAGTTAATTTAATGAGCTGTGGGTTGTGTTGGCCTCCCAGTTCTCTACCAAGGGGTGTTGCATATTAGTGTGCTATTAGAAAAAATGCTGGTGTTACATCCTCTTTCGCTGAAGTTTTTCAAACCCAGCAGACACAAAGAGCCTTACTCCTTACTTCTTTCATTGCACTAACCCCATAGAGTTATCTTTTGCCATTTCAAGCCAACCTCTCACACCTGTAGACGCTCCCATACCACAGGAGCTTTACTCCTCAGCAAAAGCCATAGATTTTTAACTAGATGGGCATAACAGCAGAGTCTTTTGAGAGGTGGCAAATCAGATCCTTCTTGACACTGAGGTTTATGCTGTACACTGTGTATCATTTCTAACTTTACTGAGCCAAGAAAAGTTAGCTGTAAATAAGTGCTCTTCACATTCAGGAAGTTTTCCATATTCACACAGGGCTCAACAATAACGGTTGCCCGATTGCCCAGGGCAAGTAAAACTCAAGGTCAGGCATGTAAACTAACAACTCGCCCAATCGGGCAAGTTGCTAAAAATAGTAAAAATTAATAACTAAATAAATGTATTTTAAAATGTGCTCCTTCTGCTCTGATGCAGCGGTCTCTCTGCCTGAAGTGACAGGCACAGCTGTGTAACAGCTGTCCTGCCCACAGCCCCCATTGATATTATTTTGCGCAACGGACGCTTCATATAATAACATAACAATATACTATTTATGGTGTTACGTCATCGTGTCATTTCTGTCTCTACATGGTCACGTGTTAACAATTCTCCTCTGCTCTCTGTATTGCACATGGCGGAGTTCCGCCACACACACAGCTGAGCATGCTAGAGCAGCTCGGGCCGCATTTTCCTGACCAAACCTGACCCTGAGCCCAATGCTGTTTGTCAGCTGACAAAGTTATTGTTATGGACACTGTGTAAATAACCATCATTAGACTGCTGTTATGCACAGACAAACACGCTGCTCGCACAGCAGCGCAGCACGGCACTCATGCTGAGCTTGTGTTGCGTTCAGGCGTTGTCACATAAATAACAACTTCCAACACTTAAATAGGTCATAGCACAAAACAGCAACATGTCATGTGACTTTTTACTTTTATTATATTCAATAAAATTGTATGTTCCAAAATCTTGAGACACCTCATATGTAAACTAGACAGACATTTCACCTGCTCATTACTGTGCACAAATGTACTGTATGTACTTAGTCCTAAAGAGCCCTTCTGGTGCCAGTAGATACATAGAAACATCCCAGCAGGCTGTGCTTTGCAAGCATACAAAAAAGTTTCACGCATGTGAAAATTATTTTTCATGCGTATGCTTAACCTCCGCTGCTACAACTCCATCCTAGGGGAAACACTGCTGTGTGTGTTTTGTGCAACAGGTGGATGTGGTAGTCTACTGGTAGAGTAGAGAGAGAGCTAAGTAGCGTTGAAGTAGAGTAGAGCAGGGCAGAGAGATGGAAGCAAAATATATTAAACCCAGTGTTAATACAGCAGAACAGGAGAGAGGGGTGAAAAATAAATAGAGGTGGGCATGGCTCAAGTAGGGCGCAAAATTATAGATGGAGAACGATTGACAAATTTTCCACTTTAAGCCCTGACACTGTCATTTTTGTGTAGGAATTAAGCTACAATACATGACATATGTTGTTTTAATTAATAAATACAGTGTGAATAAAGATTACATAACATAAAAATAACTGCAGTCTTTGTTATTTGATAGCCGCTTAAATTGAATTAAACTTGGGGCAAGTACATCTCTGACCAACTTGCCCGACTGGGCAAGTGAAAAAAAAAAACCTTAGCGTTGAACCCTGTCGCATCTTGAAGCTGCCCAGATAACCCACACATTTCTGCTGTTAGCCACTGGGAGATGCTCAGTATATTTTTAGTTTTTATCATTCAGTGGTTAGCCACTGGAAGTCAGCAAGTACAACCACCATGTTTTTCTATTGGGCTGACTTGCGACCGCAATCTTGCATTATCTATCACTGGAAGCTGTGTTGTATGCAACCAGCACAGTAGGAAACATACAGTATCATGCTTGTTCCTTCAGTTACAACTTTACTTCCACTTGCTTCACTGCATGCCTGCAACAGGTGATCCAGTTTTATCCAGTCAATCCCTCTATTGTGTTCTTTGGTTTCACTATGCTGACATTAATAGGATCGGGTGTAGAGTAGGGTCTCATGTAGTTGATGTCTACCTGCCCTATAGAACTGCTTCATTACCTAATGACACAAGGCGGCCAATTTCAACAGAAAAGGTCAGTCTGTTAACACATGCAATGATGCTTTATAGCTGAGTGAATGGAGTTTGTTGCACGTCATTTAAACATTTTGATTTCTGACTTAATGAATCACATAAAAGGGTATGATGTTTTTACGTATTTAACCATAAGATTAGTGCAAGCATTAGTAATTATCACACGGACTATCAAAAGAAAGTAATTTGAACAAGGTTAAGGTACCACATATTGTCATACAACGATTTATCTTAAGAAATTTTGTGCACACTTCATATGATAGCCTACGAATCAGCGACCCCACTGGTTAGGTTAGGTTTACGAAAAAAAATCATTGTTGGGTTTCGTCCTGTTGCGCACTAAATGTAACTTGATGTGAGGTGACAGCTTGATGTGACTTACTTATTCATACCTGAAAACAAGTCAGTTTCATATCCCAGTCTTCTGGGTCAAAGTCCTGTGTTTGTTTGACCTGTCCATTCACCCTAGCTGTCTCCCTCCGTGGATTTTATTGCTCTTTAGGCCCTGTGTCCACCACTTTGTCACAATGCAGGAGCTAATGTGGATCCATACAAAAGAAAGGAAGAGAGACTGAAAGAATACAAAAATGAAAGAAAGAGAGTGTGTGAGGTGTTAATTAGAATAATGGCAGGTTGACAGATTAAATCAGAGGAGGGTGTTTATACAGTAGCCTTTAACACAAGCCCAAGATTTACTGTCCATTCAGACCGTTAGAAGCAGTTGGTGGCTGCAGCACAAATCGTATTTTAGCATAAGGCAGGACATGTGGCAGCGCTGACACATGGTTGGCTTTGAATAGGGAGTAGGACCAAGAGATCAGCTTTGGCTCGGTTTCATATGGACGACCATTTCTGAGTCTGGACGCCATATACATATCAAGACATAAATATTCAACATTTGGAAGTTTAAAGGCAAAGCTGATGTATATAGCAAAGCATAATACATGGAAAGCTGATGCTCACGTGCAGTAAAGCATAATTGTGACTCTTAAGTGTGGTAACACACCTATAGTTCTCTTCATTTGGTCCGGACCAAGGGAAAAAAATGATATATTGTTGCTCTTTAGTTTTGGTCTTTTTCCGGTTCACACTGATTTTTTACAAATGAATTTTTTACAAATGAACAGGATACCGGATGGACAGATAACCTGACTGGACAGTTTTAGGGACTGACTGGATTGTCTTCCTGCATCAACAGACAGAAGTTTATGCAGCCTTTCAATGCTTCTGTATATTTATACTCTTTGGTGAGTTCACAGAGAAATAACTGGTTATAAGCATTATGAGTGGGCTATTATGTGATTGCAAATCAAAGCACATGTTATGAATAATGACTCACAGGTAGCGACAGGATGAAAAGGAAGCGTCTTGTACAGCAATTATTTGGGGCTTATTACTGTGGGATTGCTGTCACACACTTTTTAATTAGATTTAATGAACTGACAAAGTGCATGGAGTCGGATAAAGCACAGCAGTTTTAACAGCTTTTGACCTATTAATCAGGGAAAATACCCACGCTGACATGCATATGTGTGACCATGGTTACCAAATGATTTACATAAAGAAGTCATATACATGGTCTTATTCAGATCAATTATAAGATCATTTCCTGAACACTTTTCATGATGAGCACATGGAGTTATCAGTAGTTTAGCTTTTGAAATCATGCTAAAATAGCATATCTGCTCTCATAAAATCCTGTAGTTGGTTCATATGTTCTCACACCACAAATTAACCGCACCATCTTAATGGAACTTTGTGTTAAAAGTGTTGAAAAATAATGAAAAAACATTTTTAATACAACTGATCCCCCACTGGATTGTAGTTTAAAAAAACAGTCTGCTCTGAATTTTTAGTATTTTTGTTGTTACTGTGTGGAGAAGGTCAGCCAGCCTCTGGGCTACAGCTAGGAGGGGGGGTATATTGGTTTAGCGTTGCTCTGCTCAGCCTGTTGTGAGGGCTAAATGTCACCGCTTCGGCTGGGCTGATGCTGTCGCCCTGCTGCTTCCCTGGGGGGTTGATGGAGATTCAGACCCAGCTTTAAAGACATTTTGCTTGCGCAGGTTATGGTTCTCCAACAGAAAATACCAATGCTATTCATTACAAGTATAACTGCAAATTTGCTTGCTGGTTTGGGAGAGAGTTGGGCCCTTACTGAAGGCTAAGGCTCTTAACTGGCCAAGGGCCCAGCATATGATGGAACTAGATTTAGATAAGATAAATATTTACAATCCACTTGTCAGCAGGGCATTGTGCAGTAGCCACCCAACTGTTTCTGAGCTGCTCAAACTTAAGTTGAGAGTGTCTTGAACATTGTTGGCAAAGATGTTTGATATTGCGAGCCATCTTTGATGTGCCCGTCTGTTTCACTGTACATATCCTCTATAGACTACACATTATGATTCATTTTACCTTCGCAAACTCCAACAAACAGATTTGTAGATACATTAAAAATATGAATTTCATTTACAGTTTTGGACTAACATAGGAAGCTTTGGACTATGTTAAACATTTCCAGATTATTGCTAGCCTGGTAAGACCATCCTGATGACGTGAGCTCAACATTTTGTGTCACTCTCTGTATCACTCTGGACTCGATCCCGCACCAAAATCTTTCAGTGGGCGGGAGTACTTGCCTTGATAGGCAAACTCCTTCATCTTCATCAACAGAGCCACTTGATACTCTTCTTATTTAATTACTGTTATTGACTCTATTTCTTCAATAATTTCACTTATTGCTGTGTTTACTCTGCTAACATTACAGTTAGCACTTGTTGCTTCCGGAGCCACCTTTATTGTTCTGCAAACAGCGGCCTACATGTACGACAACACAGACCATGATTGGCTGCTTACCTTGTCAGCTATGGTGCACATTCCTGATTGGCCCCAGTTGGATTTTACTTTCTGGATATGAGGCGGGTGGAACTGAGTCTAGACTGATACTGAGAGTGAAACAGAATGTTGACCTCACATCATCAGGGCGGTCTTCCCAGGCTGAATTAGTGCAAATGATGACCCTTTTACATCAGTGATATCGGTCAATATATGGGTTACTTTGGTCATATTAAAACAAGGCAGCTTTGTCAAAACATAGTGAGAGGACTGGTTAAATTACTGTCTTGGCTTGATTAAGCACTTTGTGACTTTCTCAAACACTGAGAAATCATGGTCAGAGCTTTTACTTGTAAGAACCAGTAGGATCTTAGAAGATCCCTAACTTTGGCCATGAAATAAGACATGGGAAAATTGCCTGTCATTTTTGCTGGCCGCTAAGTACGTCAGACTACAGCAGAGTGGGGGCTGATGACATATACTACCACCTAATAACCACCTAGATGTTCTTCTGCAGAGAACCAGTGGTAGAAGAGAGGTGAGTGTGTCACTTATGCAGTATTAAGTGAGCAGTTATGTGCAGATTGTTACAAGGCGAAGCCTGTGTAAAATTACCACCATTACTAAACTATACTAGATCAATAATAATTACCACTAAACTAATATTATAAACCGATGGACTTAGTGTTAGCTATACAGTATATAGATTATGTTTCCTCAGTTCTCATATGATTCTTTGTGCTAAGTCAGTGTGGTCCTGAGCTGTGTATCCAGTTGCATCGTTAGTCATTCTTACATTCTCTCTCTCTCTCTCTCTCTCTCTCTCTCTCTCTCTCTCTCACACACACACACACACACACACACACACACACACACACACACACGCCTGTACTCCACAGTGTTGGGTAAGATGTCAATAAATAAAAACCAGGTCAGATACTTCATCAGTCAGACACATTACTTGTGACACAATGATTGACTGCCTAACTCACAGTTTGCATATTGTCTTGTCTTGCTGAAACACTGCTAGCAATTTGTGGCCTGTTCCATGCACAACAGCATGCAGTTAGTAAGCCTAACAGCTACACAGAGGTCAATGAGTGAAAAGCACAGCCTTTGAAATGTTTTCAGTTGTTGATCTGATGATGCACCTAATTTAATTATTGCTGAAAACTAATAATGGGTGGTGTCTGTAACATCACTGGTTGATATCTTATCAAAAAAAAAATCCAGGTTGTGTCATGTAATATACTGTATTTGATCTGTGTGTAAGGCAAAGTGTCTGTGGTGAAACAAGACACTTCATGGTTGAAAATCTTTTTAGGAATTGTGGCATCCTTTTAATTCAAGAGGCAGTCAGTTCATATATCTTGGTCTCTGCCCTTTAAGGATGATTTAATGGATGACACTGGTACGGTATAATAACACTGTTGTAAATTATATGCTTAGGGTAATGGTAAAGGCATGTATGTGTATTTCACATCTGTCCAATCGATGTCAGAGCCTGACTCTTCAGGAATGGAGGAATACTGTGCCCTCAAAATTATTGTTTTATTATTGATTTTTTTTTTTGCACGCCCTGATAGCGCCTAGGAAAGCAGGTGCCTTTGAACTTCCTGTCCATGCTTGAGACTGTTTGTGCAGAAGTTCCAGCTGTTCCAACTGTTTTTGGATTCTTCATTTATCATGGTGGCATGTGGGAAAAAGAAAGTTTTCTTCGAGAATTAAATTTTACACAGGGTAAGTAGCTGATACACAAATGATCATTCTGGGGGTGAAATATTATAAATTTATGCCCCTTGGTCAGAAAATTATACCAATAGGCTGCAGGGCATATGGTACTGCTATCATTGTCATTCATACATATAGTAAGCATTGTCAAAGTGCATACCGCTGAACAAACATTTCCACTATGTGTCTAGCCTTCCATACTGATGATGCAGTCCTGAGTGTCATGTTACTGCGTCATGGTTCTGTTTATACTCTGTTGTCAGTAATTATGTACGTGTTGATTGGGTAAGCCAGAAGGCTACATAATGTATTTGGTGGTTTGTGACTCTGATGAAGGAGGTTATTTATCTGTCATGAAATGAGTAATTGATCGCAATGATAATGATTTAATGTTTTATGCATGATGGTCTGATTTTTATCTATGTGGACTACAGGTGCTTTGCAAATAAAGGGATTTTTTTGGTGAAAGAGATGCTATCCCAACAGCCTCTCACCATGTGGAGGAAAAAATAACATCAGGGTGTGGAAATAGAAAGACTATACTACTGTCAAACCTCCTTACTTATGTCCTTTTTATGTGGAGCAACAATTTTGGCATGCTCTCAGCTCTCAGTTCTATCATGGTTAATTTTGTTTAATTTTATTTGTTTTCCATCAGGTGACCAATCTAAGAGCAAGCCCTCTGTCCAAAGAAAAAAATTAGGAAAATGCATAGAATTTACAAAACACTAAGCCATATATACAAGTGAACATATTTAAAATCCCAACCATAGGCTAAATCCTAGAAAATGTATCATATTATTGCTTTTAAGTTATTTAAATGGTGATAAAAATTCTTCGTGTAATTCTTAATAGTTTTTAACGTGTAGTTCCGACACAGCACTGAGTGCAGTATTTTAGGTGAGAGAAACATTTTCACTCATTTTAAAAAGAAACTTCATCTCAGCAACCTGATGCTCTGCTGTATGTCTGCTTCACATTCTACTGATTCAGTAGCACTTAGTCATTATAAAGAGCAATTTTTCTGCATGTACTTGTACCATGTTTTTGTTGTGGGGAACAACATGAATGTCTCCTTGGTTGTTATTTGTGTGGCTATGGAAAAGTATTTGACATCTGTTGGTGCTTTTCTGGAAAAGGCTTTTTAAAGAGGAGCCATGTTTTCAATGCGTTGTGGTTGTAGTAGACAGGAGCAGTTGGGGGGAAACTATGATTTGTGTGGACACATCATGTTAAGATAATTACAACTCACCAGCCTAGATACCGCTAGGATCATAATTACTAGAAGAAGGAATAGGACAGCTTCAGAAATACAGCCCATAAATATATATATATACATATATATATATATGTATTTTTTTTTAAAATCAGAATCAAATCTACAAACAAATCTGTGCTTGAAAAACTGCTGCTGTTTAAAATGTCTCTGAATCAAATCCAGACAAGGCAGCTACTGGTTAGTGCATAATTATTTAGAGTGAAAAGGTGAAGATGACTTGTTTGCTTTAACCTTTATCATGCAGACAGAGTGATAAACTTCTATGCACACACACAAATAGAGGGCAGGCGCACACACACACACACACACACACACACACACACAGCGTTTGTCCTTATGCAGACCTTGTTTTTCTCATCACTAAATCTCCAAATGCAGAGCACAGGGTGTAGCAACATACAGTATCCACCCTCTGTGTTTCTTTTTGTGCATATTTATTTTCCCCTGCATTCCTTTCTCTCTTACCGTGTTTTCTTTTAGTGATTTTTTTTCCTGGCTTTATTGCAATAACTGTTATTCTGCATCAACTGAGGCAAACTAATCCACATAAAAATGAGCATGTATTCCACTTGTACGAGTGTGTGTGCACTGAACTACCTGCAGTAGTTCTGAACTGTCAGCAGCTCACCAGCTGCTGATACAACAACTTAAATATTGGTCTAAAACTGAACTGTTATTTGCTCTAAACACACACATCCAAACAAATAAACACAAATGCAGTAGAAGGACAGATGCACCCACACCAGTCTCTCCATAAAAGATCTGCAGTTCAGTGTGTGTGTGTTTGTGTTGTTCCTCACCTTGTCCCAATGAGTGTGACTCCCCCTCCTCCACTCCAGTTGTCTCTGCTGCGCTGTCCTTCATGTAAATCCGCCTCTTTCATAGCAACACTCCACATCTCATTCTTCTGTTTGTGTGTGTGCATGTGTGTGTGTGTGTGCAGGTGTACCGAAGGCAGGCGTCAACCAGACTGGCAGTGTTGGAAGAGGCAGCGGAGGGGAGGACAGCTTCTCACCAGAGGGAGATCCTTCACCTGCAGAGGCTGCTAAGAGAAAGACAGGAGGCTGAGGAGAGACTGCTGCAGTCCAAACGGTAGGAGGGGAGCGAGGAGGAGAGAGAGAGAGAGAGAGAGAGAGATGGAGCAGAAGGGGTAGGATGCAGGCAGGCAGGAAAAGGGAGGAGGATAGGGAGAGAATGTGTGAATGAAAGGAGGAGGAGAAAGAGAGAGGAGATGGTATTTGTTGCAAGAAGGAGGGCAGAGACAGCAAGAGGCAGCAGAAAGGTGCGCATAGAGGCACAGCCGGTCACATCAACAAAACAGTTACTGTCAAGAAACAGAGATGTCTAGACAAAGAAATGGGTGTCACTCTTCCTATAAATTGTCCATCTTTTCCTGCCATTGTTTTCCCCAAGAAGAATAAGTCAGTCCAATTATTATCTTATTCAGATTATGACAGATTTCACAAGGACATTATAGTGAAGAAATTTGTAAAAATTTGTAAAAATCTTAAAGGTAATTCAGAATGAGTGAGTGCTTACTCAGTTTGTCCAACAGAGAGCATACACCTAAACGCCTTACTCAATATATACTTGGTCACAAGACTTTAATGACCAAATTTAAAGTGGCTATAACCAATATTTTTATATAAACAATGCATCAAATAGCTATGTGTATGTGAAAGCGGTGGTTCGTAGTGACAAACCAACAGTGTTTAGATTCAGAGAGTGAATATTGCACTGACATTCAGGAGGTGGCCAGAAACACCAAATGAATGTCAATGTCACTGTGTGTCTGCTGGATGTGTAAATCAGCAGCTGTTTGTGAACAGCTTTCCCATATCAACTACATAAGTTGTTAGTATGTCAGTATTTTGTTTATAGTTTGTTGCACTGCCCCCAGGTGGCCAAAAAAACAGTAAAAAAAGCTTCAAAGATGGAGAGCAGGACTGTTGTTTCCCCCCAATGGCAGTGAGTGTAATTACACAAACACTGTTTTATCCATACGTATAACCATAGACTAGGGATGCAGCTACTGTGATGTCACCCATTGCTTTGTGGACTCCTATTTCAAAACCTCAAGTCTGGCATTTTGTCTGTCGCCATCTTGTTCTTTTTTTTTTTTTGGAGCCAGAAGAGGGTGGAGCTGTGGAGAAAGGAGGGGTGAATCTGACTCATAAACTGCAGCCACACCTCTCTGACTGTCTGTCACTCAATGTGGCCATGTCTTTAATTTTGTATAACATCAAGCCTTAATAGAATGGAAATGGAGGCGTCGTGTAAAAATTCACGCCTTGTACAGCTGTCATGAATCGAGGAAGTAGCTATAGAGACCCAAACCTTATTTGGCACAAGCTTGAATGTAACAGACATTCATTCATATGTGGAAGTCCAGACTCCAGCTTTAAGGGATCCTTATAAAAACGTTTTATGTGATGTTCTGTTAACGTTACTGGATCTTTTTAAAGATCTCTAATGTTATCGTCTGTACCAGCCTTGACTTATAGTAGCAATCTAGTTTTATACAACACAGTGCAATTCACAGCAGGACAGCAATTCAACAGGTGAGAGTAAACAAGACACCACAACAACATAACCTGGTAATGCAGCAGCAACAGCACATTACAACACATCACTTTTCTAATGCAAGATCTCAGCTCCTTTGCTACTGTTTATCTATGTATTCTCTGTAGCTTCTAGATTTGTTGCAGTGCCACTCTCATTGCCGGGTTCAGGAGATAGATGCTGACACTGCTGTAAAAAATGCACACAGCAGATCATACTGCTCAATTCTAAATATCTCTCCCCACACTTAACCAGTTAGCCCTGTCAGGACCGTCCATGTCTACCAGTCATCCAAACCCCACTGTGTTTTCTCATTTGCAGATGCTAGATTGCTCATAGTCTCGCCACCAGACAATCAGAGATCTCCGCCTTCTGATAGTCTGGGGACACTCCTTTCTAAAGTGTGTTTAACACACCAGAGAAAACGGCTGGCAACAAAGCAACGCCTCTTGCATTTTTTTAAAAGGACACGGCCCCCCAGAAATGTGTGCTCCCCCTTTTCTCGTCTGCAAGGAAACAAACACACAGAGAGCTTGAAAATGGATGTCGAGAGATTTAACTCTGTATCATCAAATGTGTGCTCAGTCCACAAGATTGTGGAAATGAAGGACTTACAGCGACTTTGTTTAAAACTTTTAACACAGTCGGACTATGTTTACGAGCACAAGAGTTCAGCGAGCCACCGAAGGACCGCCCTGCAGATTTACTATTGGTTCTGCAACGTAGGGAGTTTTTTTAAACTCTGAAATTGTATCCGCCCATCTAAACACAAAATCAGGGAGAAAGACATCAGTCTTTAGTTAAGCAAAGCGTCTAAAGACTGACTTGTGAGTCTAGATTGCTCAGGGTGGAACAAACACATTTGATTTTCAACAGGATTTGCGTAAGTGGTGCATGAAACATTTTATTTTGGAATTCCAGAGAAAGGCCCACTGCTGTGACAAACACCATGGGGTGATGGGCGATAATAAGTTTAGGTTAAATTCAAAAAAATGTATGTTAGTCATATTGTTTGTATTGTATTGTATATGTTAGAGCTGCATTGATAAATTGATTAATCAATTAGCTGTCAACTATTGAATTAATTGCCAAATAATTTCATAATTAATTAATCTGTTTAAATCATTTTTTACCCGTAAAGTCTAAATTCCCTGATTCCAGCTTCTTAAATGTGAATATTTTCTGGCTTCTTTACTTCTCAGTAAACTGAATATCTTTGGTTTTCGGCACAGACTGTAAAAATAATGGATGTAGCTACTATCACATCATTGTCTATAGGGATTTACTCTGTTTTGGAGCCAGCCTCAAGTGGCCATTAGAGGAACTGCAGTTTTTGGCACTTCCACATAAGCCGCATTTTTCAGCCTTGGATATTGCTGCTTGGTTTGTGGACAAAACATTACATTTGTGAACGTCATCTTAGACGCTGGGAAACACTTCATTTTCTAGCATTTTATAGACTAAACAACCAATTAATTAATCAGGAAAATAATCTAAAGACTAATCGACAGTGAAAATAATCATTATTGGAGACCTCAGTATATGTATACTGTGTATTTTTCTTGTGTATATACATATATATTATTGATTCTTTTAAGATAGTACTTGATGCCTATGTGTCTGAAGATAAGAGAAGAGAGAGAGAAACTGTAAAAGAAGGTTACTTGTAAATATTATCAACCCTATGCCGTTGCATTAAGCTAATTGATCTGTCATAATGGGGGAAGTATTGTATTTACTAAAATAAGTCACTACAGGAAAATATCCGAAATACCATGTAGCTGACCATCTGAGTTGGTACAGGAAGAGATTATTTCAGGATATTCTGACTGCTACAGTGTGACAGCCTTGAAAAACTCAACTAGCACTTTGTTGCCTCTCAAACAATCAACCACTTCCCCTTTATTCCCCTGCTGGTATGTCTGTTTTTAGCTCGGTCTCTCTCTGGGCCTGCTGCCTGCTGCTATCAAATGAAAGCTAGCTAATCAGATTGTTAGAAGATCTTGTCCTACTCTGCCCTGAGGGCAACGTAATGACAAATCTCACACACTACCACACAGACATCTCATGCCACTTGCACTGGCTTCATAACACTACAAACCACTGTACTGCTGGCCTTGTGAAACTGCAGTCACCACCGGATTTACCAAACATGCATCCTACCCAGTGTGCTGCAAGTCATTGGAATGCATGCAAGTGAAGCCCTGAGTGACCTCCAAATAACAGCATCTAGAGTAGACTAGTTACCAGCCACAGGAAAAATGTGAAACTATCACTGTAGTTTTGGGTGAGTTTTCTGTCCTACTTGTGGTTTTGAGAAACCAGATTTCCGCTGTTCTCAGCTCGAGCATTAGGAGTTCAGCCAAGTAGCGATACACTCGGCGGAAGTCAAACTTCTCACCTCCGCACAGAAGAAAAATCTATCTCTGCCTCATTCTCTTTTCTCTCTGATCCACTGCTTTGTATTCTGCCTGTGTTATAGCAGCAGACATGCTGATAGGCTGTGATTGTCGCCTGCCTGCTGAGTTCTGCCTAGCCTCCAGAGAAGCAACACTGCCTGAGACCTCCACGAGCTCAGGAGGGGATTGAGCCTTCAGATCACTTTTTCCCCTCCAAAACCAGCCCTGTCTTCCCCATACACAGCCAGAAAAACATAGAAAGATCTGCCACATACAAGCAAAGAGTGATCTTGATAAAGGTAGCTGACATCTCTGGTGTATTCACATTTTGCATTCAATTTAATTCTTTCATCCGATAATATAATCCATTTTCATTACATATGGGATTAAATGAGATCAGTATTCTGTGCAGGATATCGTTATAATTGTCTGAAATTGATGGATTTGATTGAGAATGCACTGAAAATTGTTTGACTATGAGTTTATACTAGTGGATTAAGAATACGTATGTAATAATTTTATGGATTTTTTAATGTGAGTAAAATATTTGTAAATAGAATTTGTAAGTCAATGAAAATAGTATGTGTTGTGTTAAGGTTTCTAATGGTCAGAGGGAATTATTTAATGCAGAGTAATCTTATGCTTATTTAGAAGTTGTGTGAGCCTGGTAAAACACTGATGCAGCTGTATATGGATCTACGATATATATATATATATATGTATATATATATATATATATATATATATATATGTATATGTATATATATATTCAGTCTTCCTCCTTACAAGCATGTTGGAACTTGTGGTTGCTGCAGTCTTAATCTCCTGTTGTCACATGCTGAAAAACAAGCAGTGTAAATTGCTGACACTATTTTATGTTAATGGCCTACACACTTGGAACCCCATGCATAATTTATTGCTAAAGCCCATAAATGCAAATAAACACATTTTTAGTGGTATTTAATTATCAGGTTCAGGAGTGGTTCTGAGTCTGCTGCTTCTAGCAGAGAGGACCAGAGAGGATCATGATCGACCCTCTGTTCCTCTTTTGTTACTTGTTACTTGGTGGTCATAAAACGTTGGAAGAAAAGCACATGTGCTATATTTCTTTGTGAGGGTCGTGTTGTGACCAAGTCTTTTGCAACTCGACTTCCTTGCGATGACTTAGTACTTCCAAGACAACATTTTAAAAGAAGCATGGAAACGTAGCCACTGCTGTTTGTGCCCACTGCTCTCCAGTTTCTCTCTAGAGTGTTTGTTTCATGGTCTAAAGCAAGACGAGGGCTAAGTCTGGCATCGACACACAGTAGGAGTACTTTGCAAATAGCAGCACTCCACTCACATAGGTAATCCATAAGCCGCTTGTAGAGCTGCAACCAGCATCAAGATATAATTTCTCAGGTCTACTGAAATAAGCCATAGTGAGTGGACATGTTTATTGCTTAGAGTGTTGCAATATAATTCACCTTGCAAATCAATGACAAAGTTTTTGTTTTTATAAAATGGAAGCCATTTGAACATATTACATGGAAAATAAATCCAGGATAGAACAGAACATCCCTATTAAAAAACCCTGAACCTATTTTTCATGTTTTTGATGTCCAGGTATTGCCCAAAGCAGGCTGGACGTCAAACTTCCTCTGGCACCCTCTCCTAAGATATTGATCTATAGCCAGATTCAGTTTAGAAAAGGCACTGACATGGTTGAATGTTACACACAATCGACTATTACTCAGCCATGGCATTATCTGTCTGGATCTAGGACTATTATATTATCCATTTGTGTTTGTACTGAAGTGAGTATGTGGGTATTTTTACTGAAATGACACACTTCTCCTCAGTTATCAAACAGAAGGACAGAGGCTTTCTTGAAGTGGTAATTAAGGCCTGATTGTCTAATGAAAGTGCCTGCGATGTTCCCTGTGGCTGTCTGACAGCCAGACTTATAAACTCCACTGCTCATAATGTTAGTGTCTGGGCTAACAAGGGTGTGGATGGTTAGGGGGGGTGGTTCTGCTGCAGAGTGATAGACCAAATCCTGAGATGGCTAGCTATAATTGTATTGGAGATGTACTAAGGCAGTGGAGCTGCTGCTGAGCCTTTCCTTATGGGTCAGACTGCAGCTGTGCAGCCTAGTGGTCACCACAGCTGTTCCACCAAAACACAAATGCACAGACGGACATGCTCCTGTTGAATTGTCCATCTCTTATAGCTGCAAGATTTATCTCTGTCTTCTGTCTGAATACCTTCATAGGAAGCAATGATGAGTGCAGTTGCCATGGGTAACGTATGTGTGCATGCTGTTTGGGTTGGAGGTAATTAGAAGTCGGTGGATTTTGTGAAGGTCTTAACTCAAGGAAGACAAGGGACAAAGTGTTTTTTAGTTAGTCACTGACAGAAACATCATCAATGAATTTTTACTTTAATGAGAATGAAAACATTTTTCTCTTTTTATTTCAAGGCAGTTCAGTCAAGATCGATTTGTGTTCTCAGAGGTGCTCAATGAATTAAAATGTAATTGAAAATACTGTGTTTAAAACCCCATCAACAACCCATCTTGTCAAAGTGCTTGCTGATAATGCTAACATTAGCATGTTAGCATTGTCTCCAGTATATACATCTCCCAGTATAGCTGTAAACTCTGCAAGTACAAAAGTACATGCCTAACTCGTATCATAAGTGGTTAATGTTGCATAGATAGTGGTTGGTTCACTGGGTACATCTTGAATCCGGCTAAACTGAGTCATTATTATTCATTATAAAAACATGCATCAACCTAAGAGTCAGACGGCAGAGGTAGAGTGTGTCATCCTCTTCAAACCAGCGAGTTGTACGCAGATTCATCTGTAGCTTCATTATGAGGCAAGTACAGTTATGCTGATGTTCCCTCCACTGTAATAAGCAGCTAACCAGAGTCCAGACAGGGTCACTGATTGCTTCAGTTGCTGACGTGTGAACAGCATGTGACGTAAGAGCTTTAATCCATCAGCCATTACAACAATAACAGCACATGCAGGTAATTACGTGCTGTCTCCTTGGAGCTCTTTAGTATTATCACTATCCCTCTGTCTGTTATCTCTCTGTGTGAAATAGTAGGTTATGAGTTGATTCAGTGTCAACATCAAACTTTAAATGTTCACAAAAAACCCCAAAATGGTTTCGCATGGGCATGGACTTAATGGTTTCAGCACTCCTCTGCTGGTCTTTGCCCTGGACATATTGTCAAAACTTTTAGTTAATGAAGAAAGAGTTTCGCTAGTTTGCACATATGGTAGTTATAATATATTTGGAACCATCCAAACAACCACTTTACAATAGTCAGCCAAAGAGCTTTCTACATCTTAAGACTAGCTCAGTCACATTTGCTGTCTAATGCTTGATTTATGCTTGATGCAGCTGCAAGGGTTGTGAGTGCCGCACAGCAAAAGTGACATCTAACCATCAGACACACTGCTTCATGAGGATCCCATGCGGCAGGTTTTGCCTGCCTGATCCAAGTTTTTCTGACTACACCGAAGCAGATAGGTGGAGAAAATGGAGAACCATGCTGAGTTTTAGATTCACTGCCCCTGTGGTTTGAGAGAATATGGGTTTGCTACAAGGAGAAACCCGCACGGAGAATGAAACATATAAAAGTTTCCTCGTCACAATTCCAAGTCAGTACATGTCCATGTGATCATCTGTGTATAAAGCATAACTAAAGACAGTTCAGTTTCAGTAGTGTACTTAAAGTGAAAGTTAATTTTTGACCATGATAATAATTGACATAATCAACTTCAACTTTTTGGATGCTTTACATCAGTAAATGGAGTTTGCTCAGTTGTCATGGCCTACTAACTAAGTATGGAGCTTCACATGATAACAAGTAATAGTGTATGGTAGTAACAGCATCAGCTGGGAAAGGTTGAAAGTCATCTACCATAAGTCAGTAAACAGCTGGAGATGCAGCAGGCCAGTCATGAGAGCAAAGAGATCATAACTCCAGCATTACTGTCATGGCTGTGGTTTATTGTGCCTTCTGAGCGGTCTGCTTGGTTTTCAAATGCATTAGAACAGTCTTTTACCAAAATGTGACAAAAGCACAAACTCTGAAACATGGATAATGTGTTGTGGTTAGTATTGTGAAAGTGAAAGCCTTGTACCTTGAACACATTACAGCTGGTGGACCTAATATTTAGTCTACTGTATGTAAAAGTAATGGCCGAAATAATTATGACAGCTGTCTAGTATATGGTAAGTTAGAATACAGGATTTCGTCTCAAGTGCTGTCTCATAAAGAGTAAAGATATTGCTCTTGCTGTTCCCAACAAACAGGTTTTGCTGCAGTTAAAATTCTGGTTATGTATTGACAATTTTAACTTCAGATTAAGGTCAGGTTGTTTAATCATTTTGACACACTTAAATAAAAGCTTAAAGCCACATTTAGGTAACTGAACATAGATTTTTTTTTCTGAGACCACATTTACATTTTGAGACATTATGCTCGTTTTAGAACTGTGGTGTGACCAGACTCAAATGTCGATCACATCTCTCATTGCTGTTAATTTGCTGAAAAAGCCTAAACCTTGTGAGTATAAAAAAGGTGGTCTGAAACAAAACTGCGTTTCACAGCATCAGTTTAGTTTGAATGTGGGAGCACATACAGGTCAGTTTCCTTTAACAATCATGCCACTGATAACTATTCCCATATGTTCTGAATGCAGTGTAACACCGGCAGAGCCCAGTGATTGCTGCATTATTTAGAAACACTCCACTTCTTCCTGCATTGTGCCTGGTGAGTTCATTTCAATCAGGAGAGACTCGTTTTTATGGTAAAAGAATATTTATTAACATGTGAACATATGAATAAAAATGTGGAAAGTCTTTGGCCATTAGACCCCGTAGAGATGGTATGATTTAAGGAGGGTGATGAATCCATAGTCGAAAAGGGAACCCCCCCCTCCTGGGGTCTAGATGCTGGTGGTGGTAGAGGTGGTGAAGATGAGATGAGAGGAAGATGGAGAAGTGCTGATGATCTGGAATGAGCCTTTGTAGTGGCATCCTGATTGGCTGAGAGAGATCGTGGCAAAGTTTGATTGGATAACTAGAGGAGTGAACACCCATAGACAGCTGATAAGAGGGAGTAGTGAGAGTGAGATGGAGAGAAATATGAAAGGATGAGCACAGAGAAAGTCTTCCTGATTAAACTTACACTGAGCTTCATTTGATGAAAGAACAGTGTTTATACTTTTTTTTTCTTTTTTGTTTTTTAGTTTTATTATTTGCACACACAGTAAAAACTACATAGAATCCAGATAAATAATAGAAAAAAAAATAAGGATGTGACAGGAGAGGTCAAGAAGCTATAAGCTTATACAACGGACCTCCCCTCAACTTAAGATAGAAAACTATATGAACAAGAAAAAACAAAATAAATAAAGAAAAAAAAATACATTAAAAAACAAAAAACAAAGTGAAACTAAACTAATATAGTTAAGCTAATCAAACTAATTACTACAATGGAACCCCCAAAATATTGCTGTTGCCCCCAGAGGCGAATTGTCGCCAGACCAGAAGCCAATGGATTCTGAGATTGTGCTTTAGCTAAAAGATCCTTAGTAACATGAAGGTGAGTGTTGTGACCAGCAGGCACACTGATTACAAAAAAGCTTGATGTTTTATTCATAAACTCTAATTGAAGACGGTGTTGTTCTGGCAATTTAATGTGTTTGTGTGTGAGAGATGTATGAGGTTTAATCCAATCCATTCCGAAGTGTGGTTTGTTACACAGGTTTGAACACTGCCAGTCAAAGTGACACAGCATGCCAACTTACCCATTAGTGCATGTCAAGGACACTGGTGGAAACATTAAATCTAATAAACTCATACGCTGACCCAAATCATGTTTATCCAGAACATTTCAGTTAAATCTGGTTACAATTTGTTGCATATACCTGACAACAACAAACAAACAGGTATGGATGAAAAGAGTATCTCCTGAAGCTCTCTTGGTGGAGCTGCTGTGTAAATTGGCTGCCTCTGTCACACTGTTATACTGCCAGACAGCCTGCTGTTCAGTCACTGTGTTTGTTATGTGTATGCAAAGTGCCTGCACCAGTCAGCCATATGGAAACAGTGAAATGTGTTTGATCACAAGCAGTTAGTATTTCTTACAGCTTCAGATGTTTACATGGGGTTAGAGTCTTCTGATCTTGATATCTGACTAATCTCCGGTTTCTTTTCCCTCCATAACCTTCTTTGCACCTCAGATGCAAACTGACACCTGCAAATCTTTAGTATATCCAGCACACAAGGAGAAATAATGCACTGGAATCCAGGCGTAGAAAGTAGAGGTGGGACCAGGTCATTGTTTTGCAAGTCACAAGTAATTCTCAAGTCTTTGTACTCAGGTCCCAAGTCAAGAACAACAATGCCCAAGTGAAGAGCCAAGTCCTAAACTTTGAGTTTTGAGTCCTAAACAGGCCATAATGGGTTCTTCACCAAATGCAATGCCATTTTAACAGCAGACTGATATATATTAAATTTACAAAAATAATGAATGCTTTGTTAGATTTGTATTTATTTGTCAAAACAGGTTCATTGCAAGTTGCTGCGTCTCAGTATTTTTCAACTTGTATGTTTTGCATACTGCAGCTTATTATTTTGTTGTCCACCATGTAAGTCAACATTTTCAACATTATCTTTGGTATCATTTTTTATAAGCGGCACTCAGTAATGTAACGTTAGTCCTTCACGGTTCTCTCCTGCAACTTGACTGGATGCTGTTGCATTGGTTTAAACAAATTGGATCATCTGGGGAATTAAGTGTTGACTTCCTGGGAATGAAAAGCATTGACAAAAGTTCATTCTGGAAATGAAAAGAAATTAATTGATTCCTTACACACTTTTTAGATAACATACTTTTTAATCTGTGGGCTTGGGGGAAGGTGTCAAGTATTTTCAAAAGGTGGTCAAAAGTCCAAGTGAAGTCGCAAGTCATAGTCTTTATTGGTTTGGTCAAGTCAAGTGATCTAATTTGTGACTGGAGTCTGACTCAAGTTTAAGTCTTGACTTGAGACTGCATCTCTGATAATGTAGAAGTATCATAAACTAGGCACACAAGCCTAATAAGTTTGACCATTAGCAGTAGTGACAGTACAACTACAATGCTAAACACTTCACATCACATCACTGATGTGACAGTTGACATTGATCTTACAGCTTATACACTCGCACGCACACACACACACACACACACACACACACACACACTTGATGGTTGTACTGTAATAGCCCTCTCTCCCAGCAGACATTTTAGCTTGTCATAATAGGAAAAGCACAGGTGTAATTGATGGCATGAAAAAGGACTGCATTCCATTTAGGAGAGCCAGCTTAAGGGTGTTGGTTCACTGTCATAGGTCATTTGGACACTTAATGGAACTGAGCCATCGTTAACAGGATTAGTTTCACCTAAGCTTTTACTGCTTTGACGAGTCAAAATGTCTTCCATAAAAAAGCTACCACCATTTAAGAATGTAATTTGCAGATGTTGGATGTTATGGCCCGTGCTTCGGCTGATTATGTTATTTTTAACAGTCAGATTGAAACTTCAAAATATCTTCCTGTACATAACTGCGTGAATAGTACTCATAGTCTGCTTGTGTAGACAGCCAAGGTTTGAACCTTTTTTCTTCACAGTATAAATGTGAGATGGGTTGTTGCATCATAAGGTGTGACTTTAAAGCATTTCTTTGCATTAGGGGGAAGAATGGAAAACAACAATGAAACCAAGCTTAGTTGCCAGTTTATTAGGTACATCAAGCTAAAACCAATTCGTTTTGTTCTGCAATGAGTTGTGCCTTTAGGAAGGTTAGAATGTTGAACTTTTCAGAGGTGTTGATTCAACTTTGAGATTGGAGGCTGGGATTGTGGTGTTTTTGAAGTTCAATGCAATATAATGAGAGGTTTTTCTAATGTTTAGGCCACTTCATTTATAACATAAAGGGCACATTTTTTGGTTGACCTTTGCAAGTGTAGTTTAAGGCAGTGATGCAGTTTTACAAGATCTTCTTCATGCTACCTGCACACTCCCACATCCTTGAGCCTACTATGCACAAAATCTTCATTTTGCAGTTTGTGAAGTTTAACTAAACCAAATACAGCCATGATTCTGCTCTATCACATTCTGATGCCCATTGCTGCTGTGGGCCTCTTTTTTTCATTTAGACAATACAATGCTTCAGGCATTACTTAGAAATAATTGGGGAAAGGGATGACGCATGCAGTGGTACTCCCAGCAGCACAGTGTTTCTGTGCAGTGTTCTGCACAATGTAGATAGGAGTTTGAGATAGAGCTGTGTGAGCTTCTGCAGCCAGTGTGTGTCCAGGGTGTCACCAATGTCTGCTGTAGTCATGATGGTTGTGGCAGTTGCACAGTAGAAATCAGCAGATACCGCTGGCAGTTTTCTGGAAAGGGCCAAAAAAAAAAAAACCCTGGCAGACATTGAAAATAGATCCTCCTCCTGCAGCTCTCCCCTCTCTGTCATAAGCCCCTCCTACCAGACAACCACAGACATATGCAACCCTGTGTTAAATCTCATACACTGATTTATTCTAGTTTTATTGCAATTTTGAAATGTATGGAAACCCTGTTTGTTTATTATCAGACGCTCTATTTTAGACTCTGTTTTTGATTAGTCCATCTTCCTTTTTTGACATGTTTTGCAGTGTAGGTAGCTGCTCAGGACTCTCCCCAGTTGAATCACGCTTTCACTAAAGGGACATGCACACGTATCTGCGTTTGTAGAACAGCCAATAGGAATGCTTTCTCTCTGACATGACCTGTGATTGGCCAAAGTCTCCAGTCACAGGCTAGATTTTCTAACACCTGAAAACAGAGCCAAAAGGAAGTGCAGAAGTCTAGGTTTCTCTCGGTCTGTTTGAATTACAATATGCTCAAAAGTTATCGGGATTTTTGTCCAGTGGTGCCTAAATAAAATTGCCTACCCCAGCTTTAAAGGACATGATACATTTAAAATAAATCAGCCATTAGTGATGGCTGCAGATGATTTCCAGAGAGAGAGAGAGATTTACCTGTTGGTCCTCCTGTGATCAGCCTGATCACTTGCTGCACCCGCAGTGATGTATGAATGAGCTTCATGACCTCAGCAGTGTTGCATGTCACCTGTTATTCAACCTAAAGTTACTCAAGACTCCACACACACACTTACCCTCAGTGTATCAGTGCTGCCTCAGTCTGTTCTTAAAATGTATTTAATTTCCCTTATCTTACCCTATCAGCTTGCACTTGAATAACTGACTTCCTCGCCCTCTCTCCTCTCCTCCTCCAGGGAATTAGAGGAAGAGTTGGAGGTGGTGTGGCAGGCGGCAACCAGGGAGAACCAGCAGATGAGGGAGAATCTTTTGGACTCAAGACTCACTGTGGACCTCCCTGGCAGCACCTCTACTGGCTGGCCCTCTCACGCTCCAGATGAGGCCACTGCATCTACCCAGCATCAACCACACAGCTCCGGGCTTCACCTCTTCACCTCTCATCAAAGCCCTGGGCTCCAGAGGAGGTCCATATTTAAATCTGACTTTGATCACCAAAACAACTCATTTGACGAGAAGCATAAGCATGGGCTGGATTTCTATTGCTAAGATTCTCACAGCAATAAACCATAGGTGTGTTCACTTAAAATTACAAGAAAGACTTGGTAGGTGACTTCATTAGTTACAGCTACTGACATCTGCCAGTCTTTATGTGTTTCTCAAATAAAACCTTAAACTACACCATCCTCTGTAACAAACTCATTACTGTATTTAACTACACTGTAAGCACGTCTCTCTGGTGGAAGCCAGGATGTTCAGTGAATAGGAGGCAATAGTGAGCTGGATAGATTCACTTTATACTTTTGTGTCCTGTGAGGAAAACATGGTTTTGACAGTGTGGCCAAATATAGCCAGAAAGCTTGCCATTTCATAAAGATTTATAAAGATTTGTATTTGTTTTCTAAATTTGTCTCAGGGTTTTATGGACTATGTCAAGTATAAGAGATGAATGAGTAGACCTAGTAGTGGAACAAGATGCATTATTTAGCTTGACTAAGGCTATGGTGGGACATAGCCAATGTTGCCACCTGCTGGGCACATATGGTCATGGTATTATTATTGTCACAGTGGCAACAATAAATGGTACTGTGTGAATCCTGGGGTCAAGTATAACATAGGCCATGTCATTGACACTTCATAAACCTGTGTATCACAGGAAATCAAAGTGGTTGAATGTTAAAAATGACCCAAGGTAAAGGTAAAGTATGGTAAAATAAGTGTTTATGCACAAATAAATGCACATGTATTTATACATGCTTGGCTCTGTTTTCATATGATTGTTGTTACTACCTTTTGTTAAATATCAGATTTTATATTGGTGCATGGTTGATTTAGCCGAATTCATAAATTGTTTTTCATGTGCAATTAAATGTGCTTTGGGAGAACATGGATGTAACACTTTCAACAGTAGTTGTGTGTGGACTTTGCCTCCATGCTGGCCTTCTGATCCAGAGCAGAAAAATATATTTATACCAAATGAAAAAAGTATGAACTTGTTTGTAGTTTCAGGGGCAGGTAAATGACACCTCTTTTTTTTTTTTTTTTTCATTAAACACGACAACAACCAACTGATATCTCCTTGAATTCTGATATTTAAAGCATTTTACTTCTGAGCATCAGGAGAAAAGTTCTGCTTTTTTAGTCTAGTAAAACTGAAGTGCAATGTAAGCCCACTGGAGTGTGCTGTAGTCCACATTCTGATAGTTGAGTCCAAATTAAGAATCATTCTCAGTTGGAAAGTCTTCATGCTGTACTGTTGAAGTCAACCTATTTTTGTTATTGTTTATTTTTCAGTGTGTGAAAAAATGAACTTGCTGTCTGGTGAACGTAGTTAATTTCCTTTTTATATATAAATAAGTTCTCTCCATCTGCTTTGTCTTTAATCAATGGAAGTATATTTGACATTACTTTAATTTCTGATTTCTAAACTATAACTCATAGAGCCTTATAAATCAATTAAATCATTGAAATATTTCATACCAGTACATCCTGAATTTAACATGTAGGTCCCTTAACAAAGTGACAGATAATCATAACCAACAATAAGACGCTGCCGTAGACAGCTGTATGACAACAACACCCCAGCCTTTTTAATATTTCCTCTAGGGGTGTTACCACACAGAGTAAAAGGGGGAAATGATGGTGTGAAACAGCAGAGGCACTTTGTCAACCCGCTGAGTTAACGTTACTGTCATTAGCATCAAGCTAGCAAACAATGGTACATCCTCACGGTTGGACATAAAGTCATAACATTAACAAATAGCGGCGGGGCTTTTACTCACCACAACTGCAGAGGCTCCCAGCTTCATTTGAAACAAACTACATTATAGATGGTCCGTTGTTTATTAATCCCTCTGTGTGTTTATATATTTACTTTTTATCCGCTCCTGTTTGCCTTGATAAAGTTAATGCATCGTGCTATCATTTTAAACTCAACACTTCCTGAATTTGTTTCAAATTAAAAGCCCCTTATAACCTCGGCTGAGAGAATCCCTCCATTTTCTAAATAGGCTTTTATTGTGAAACATTTGTACTGAATGTTTGAACTTGTTTGCATACGGTACTTTAAATGTAGCTCCTGCCATCTGCTGGCATTTTTTAACGTTAGTACAACAACATTTCGGCTGGAACATGAACAGACACAGTGACTGAAATAATAGTGAAAGTAATAAAAATAGGACAAGAATAACCCGATGACATCACACACGCCGTGAAAGACGACCGGGGATAATTGGTGAGTACCATTGTGTAATGTGTCATGTCTGTCGGCGAAGTCATGGCACGATTTTATGACTCCACAATCGTGTAATGTGACATAGTGACTTTCAGAACGGGCAGAAAAGTTGTGTAGTGTGTACCAGGCACAGGTACACTCGCTGTATAGTATGTGGTGGTCACGGAGATGGCTCATCAAATTTGAAGTGTTACCCTCCTTTGCGGAGACTTTTTTCCTGCATTTTCTGCAGACAGGGTCACTATCTTCAATTAGGTTCCCCTCAGCATCCTTATAAAACCCAAAATACATCCAGACTTCAGACTTTGTCCTTTCAGAGGGGGTAATAATCTCCGGAGCACTGTCCGTCCGGGTGCCTTCCATCATGTTTTCAGAGGCCAAACATTGCAAACTGCGCATGTGCGACTGTGTCTGATTACTGCTGCTGCTTTTCTAGGCAATGAGCAGTATCACTGTGAGTTTTTCGAAGTGCAGTAATCAAACACAGTTTTAATGATAATTAGGGTAGCTGCCCGGACACTATTGTAATCCCAGTTATACTTCTTCTTCTTTTTCTTCTTCTTCTTCTTCTTCCAAGGAAATCATACTTCCCATGGGTGAAAACTCACCAAACTTTTCACAAAGGTCCAGTCTCATGTCAGATATCCTCAGCTGTAAACTCAAGCCAATAGTCCTGATGGTGGCGCTACAGCAAGCGTTCAAAACTTTTAAAATTCATAACAGATCAACCAGACGTGCTACAACTTCATAACTTTCATCAAACTGTAGCCCCAATACTGAAGAAACTTTTGTACATTTAAACCTATTAAAAATGATGAAGTTCATTACTCTGTTTTTTTCAAAAACTGTAAAACTTCTTAAACCTATCTCCTCCCACAATTTTTGCTCAATTGACACCAAACTTGCTACAGAGCATCTTCAGACTGTCCTACACAAACTACATTTCTCAGATTTTTGATTTATCAAAAATTGAGCCTACAGTGCATCAAAATGTTTGACTGTAAACAGTACTGTAAACATATACATGTACATTCTTGCTAAATAAATCTTCAATGTTCATGAAAAAAAGACAAAATTCTAGAGTCATGGTAGATGATGTGTGCCAAATTTCAGAATTTTATCTCAAAAACTGAATTTTTGACAGCATTTTGAATGTTGCTCTAATGTGAACAATTGGAGTCAATGTAAAAATGGTCATTTTGAACATCAGTTTTTCACTTATGGAGCAAATCAATCATTGTTACAAACAAATTACCAACATCTCCATGCTGTCTAGATGCAATATGTGTATTTTCGGATTTTTGTCTTAATAACTGAATTTTTTACAGTGGTTTCAAATCTGCCTTTCCATGCACGGATGGCTGCTTTCCTAAACAACAGTGAATGGCTTACTCAATCTGTGAAGCCACTGTTGAGTTGGTACTTGCCAGTTAGCTCAGAGCGGTAGATGACCGTCTTAGGTTCCAGAGGTTGTGGGTTGGAGCCTCAGCTGGTGCAGAATCCACATTGTAATGTAATCATCTTCTTGTGCTCCAGCTTATTGCTTAAAATTGCCTGAGCGTGACTGATCACTGTGCAGCATCTTCAAGTCTTTTTTTCTGCTAGAAAATCTGCCTTCTCATGCTTGAAAATAAACCAAACTTTGCACAAAGATCAAGTGTCAATACTTCAGTGTGAAACCATCTGAGGCTTCTCACGTTGCACATAGCTCAACTAGTTAAACATCAGTTTTTCATTTATGGAGCAAATCAATCATTGTTACAAACAAATTACCAACATCTCCATGCTGTCTAGATGCAATATGTGTATTTTCAGATTTTTGTTTCGATAACTGAATTTTTTACAGTGGTTTCAAATCTGCTTTTCCATGCATGGACGGCTGCTAAACCTGCACGTCTGGCTTAGTCAATTTGTGAAGCTAGCAGAGGTTGTGAGTTCAAGCTTCAGCTGATGCAAAAGGCAGATTGTGTTGCTGAATTCCTAAATGTCTTCCAATTCTTCTGCTTGTTGCTCAGAATTGCCTAAAAATGCCCGGATCTGACCCATCGCTGCGCAGCAGCTATATTTAAAATTTGAAACGGCAATACTAACCGTTGGGAATTTTACCGTGGTTTATCATTTTACCGGTAATTGTTTCATCCCTAGATGTTCAGCAATTAAGTGCTTCAGATAGATAGTCACACCCTCAGTTAGAACAGGAGACAAAACAATATTTACAATTTGCAGTAGTAAGAGAAGGAGCTGCCAGTATGAATCACCTTTCTGTACGAGATCACCGAATATTAATGGAAAATGGACTGAGAAGCATTTAGTCCCAAATCATTGCTTCCATCATCCAAGTTGACTGTAGGTGGATGATTGCCCATCTGTGTGTACCCAAAGTTAAATGATTGAACTCTAAAGCACAGATCTTTTACAGTCATACAGCTGGCTTGTACATAATACTGTAACACAGGTTTTAACTCAAATTGTGCAACTCCTTCTGAAGTGTCGTGCATTACATCAACAGAAAAATTCTCAGTCGTATTGAAATACTTCAGAGAGTTCAATAAGCAAACATCTTTCACACCGTACAGATGAGGTGCTGTTGGATTTGACTCCATAGATTTACAATGCTCTGAGTGCATGTGTTTTGTTCGTAAAATCACTCTTTGGTCATGTTCAGTAAACACAGTTTGAAAATCCACTTTAAACTTAGGGGAAAAATTTCTCAAAGTAAAATATATACCCCCCAATTTATGAATACTCTTTTTTGATCCCAATGGATTACCTGCCTCAAAATCATCATAAACAAGTGGGATTTGTAATGCATTTTTCTCTTTAGAAAAGAGAGGATGACTTTTCATATGTAGCCCATCTTCAAATCATAGTAAACTCCATCTTTAAGATTGTGCTCTGACTAAAACATGTCACGTGTTTGGGTTCTTCAAAACTGACTGCAATGTCTCGAGAATTGGAACATAAGAAAGGGTATCAGTTATCGCTATTTGATCACAAGTTCCAGTTGTTTTGTTCTTTCTACTGTCAAATCTCACACCAAGGACTTTCTTGACTGGTTCAACTGTTTCCCATTTTTGACTATAATAAGCACTTCGTTTAGATTCTGAGTTCAAAGATGTGAACGGATTTTCAATATCCTGAAAAGATTGTTTGATTTTTTTTTACAGTTTCTGGGTCTGTACATGTAATATGTACATGTAGCTATGTCTTTAGCTTGACCGTGTATCTCCTGATGAGCTTCTTCCATGGATGACATAAATATATTTACAGTTCTCTGACCTACACCTGCAGCATGCAGTTGCGCAATAGCAGACGCACACATTTCACGTATATTCTTGATAGTTACTGGTACAACATAGCTATAACTAGAAGTAGAAGGTAAATCAACATTACTTGGCTTAACATTACTTGGCTCATTGTCGTTTTCTCAGCACACAAGTTTGCATTAACTGGACAATCTCCTGCATGTGCCCTGTTCAAATGCTTCCTAAAGCCTAAAAAGGTAGCAAATACACCATAACAACCTGCCTGACTATATTTTAGTCTTAAAGTTCTACCAGGGCACATTCCATGCACCGACTTGAGATGCCTCACAAGCAAGTTGGTACTCCCATGAGGAGCATGGCAAACAAAACATAAAACTTGAGGCATTAGTGCAGGAGTCGAGTTCTAAGCTCAGCAACTCTTGGGGTCTCCTTAACCTTCCCAATGTCTATACTGTACACTGTTGTCTGTACAAAGGTGTACATGCTGCGCAGACTTGTATTGTAAGGAGCACCAAAACAAAGTGTGCCTTGAACAGCTCTTCGAAGGCACCAACAGCACTCACTGACTTGCATGGGAAGGCTCGCTTGTCCAGGATGATGTAGTAGGCATGGATGCTGCTCTTCCTGGTCCCACAAGAAGGTAAGGTTGTTGGCTCTGGTCAATCGCATCAAGGTGCTGCTGGATACTGGTTCCTGCCTGAAGATGACAAAAAGCAACACCATTATTAGATCATTATAACGGCAGCAACAGTGACCCATCTATCCATGAATACCAGTACAAACCTTTTGGAATTTCACAAGAAGATGCTCGGCTCAGGATGCTGCCATCTTGCCTGTTCTTTTGCAGCCTTGTGATGCAGGAGGAATCAAATGGAGCAAGAGAAGGATGGAGGAAAGGTCACTGTCCCATCCTAAAAGAAGACGAAATCCTGAATAAAAATGTTTTAAGTGACATTTAAAGCCACCAGTCCTCAACTGAAAAATAGTTTGGAGTGTCATTCTGGAGAATAACCAGTCCATTAAATGAACACAGACGTGACAATGTGAAATGCAGCATACAAATGACACATTTTAATCATCTCACCGTCAGCATCTGTGTCAGCTCCCTCATCAAGTGTAGATTCTGCCTTCTCGATCAGCTCCTGCCTGGAGTTCATCTCCCTGACTGGTGAGGGTCTTGCTTAGCTGGATGATCTTCTGCTTGAAGGTAGTTGGCAACTTCTCCAAAAACTTGGCTGATGTTTCCTCTCCAAACAGCTGTACAAAATCCTGTTCAGTCTGAGAAGAAGAAAAAAACAATCAGTGAAGTCAGTTTGGTTTACCTTCCGGTTTTACTTAAACACTGTTTTGAAGATCACTCAGCATATACACAGGAAGTGAACACCTACTATTATGCAAGTGTTTTTGTTTACAATTACTTGTCAACCTGAATTAGCATCTAGAGATGTAACCCCATACAAAATAACTTTTTGAAAAGCATAACCAAGCCCTTCACATCCAGAAAACATGAGAATTCAGTTAGGATGGTGGAGTATTTGATTGGGTCGTTGGTCATCTTCTTCCTGTACTCAAAGGTCAGTTTCATCTTCTGTTTGACTGTTTCTTTATCAGAAGAATGCTTCATGGGAGAAATGGCCTCTCTGCACTGGTCTTCACTCAGGGTAACTGAAGTAGTAGATGTACCAGACTCCCTCCAGAGTATTGCTGAGTGGGTCATTTCTCAGATGAAGCCGAATTCCTCTGAATGGTTTTGATTCTATATGCGAGGTACCCATCTCCACTCTTAGGATCAAAATAATGTTCCTTTTTAAAAAAGAACATACTATAACTAAAAATCTTAAGGTCATTTGGATTAAATGCTTAAGTTGTGTGTGTAGAATTTGTATAATCGCTGTCAGTGGAGCCCTTTCCTATAAATAAGGCATTTTCCTAGGCCCAAACCTGTCCACTGGACTGCTTTTCTATAACTGGGGGTTTAAGTTATCACCAAGTAAATCTTGCTACGTGATTTTTACAAGAAAAAGGGGGAGGGAAAATCAAAATCTCAAGCTATATGGGCAATCAGTGGAAAAGGTCAGTGTATTCAAGTATTTGGCAGTCTGGTTAGACGGAAGAAACACATGGAAAATACATGTAGAAAAACTGGAAACAATGTGTAAAAAAGTGGTCAATCTGATGAGAGCAATAGCAGGAAGAGATTGGGGAGCTGATAAAGAATCGCTTATGTATGTATATAGGGCCTTAATTAGATCGTCAATTGATTATGGATGTTTTGTGTATGGAGGGGCAGCTAAGACACACCTCAGCAGAATTGAAAGAATTCAGAACAAAGCTCTCAGAATGTGCACAGGAGCAATGAGAACAACACCTATCAATGCAATTCAAGTAGAGGCAGGAGAGGTACCAGTTGATCTGAGAGGGGATAAACTGATGATGTCATACTGGATCAGGCTATGCGGGTGTGGCAATGAAAATCCAGCTAAAGGGGTGTTACGGGAATGTTATGAATATGGGTTACAGGGAAATGGATTTGGCTGGACAGCAAAAAGTATATTACTATGATTTTAGTTCCCCTACTCCTGTGAGCAATGTTCCCCCATGGCTATTTATGAAACCTGAAGTAGACGTCAACATAAAAGAATTAAAGAAGGAGTGGGCTGATTTTGAAATAGGGATCATGACAGGTCAATATATAGCAAGTACATATTACAACTATCTAGACATTTACACAGATGGGTCAAAAGATGAGTTTGGTAAAGTAGGTATAGGTGTTTATACCAAAGACAAAATCCAGTACAGGGAGTAGGATTTCTGATCATTTGTCAGTTTTCTCAGCAGAAATGATGGCAATAATAATAGGACTGCAGTGGGTGGAAGATGTTAAGCCGGATAGGATGGTATTCTGTGTTGATTCTATGGCAGCATTACTTTGTATTAAATCTATGGATTCTGTAAGACCTGATTTAAGTCTTGAAATACATCAGAGCCTGTATAGACTGCATCAAATAGACAAGGATGTAAGGTTCTATTGGGTGCCTGCACATGTAGGGGTTAAAGGTAATGAAGCAGCTGATAAAATTGCTAAAAGATCAACTAATATTACGTATAACATCCATGTTCTGTTTGGAAAGGAAGGAAAAGCAATAATTAAAAAAGAGATAATGAGTAAATAGCAAGAAAGATGGGATGGAGCCAGCAACGGGTGAACATATTATAGAGTACAAAAATCAATACATTCAAAGGGTGTTTTGAGGGGAAACAGGAGGGAGGATGTAAGATTAAGATCTGATCACACAGGACTTAATCAGACATCATTCATGACAGGGAAATCACAGTCAGGTGAATGTTTACAGTGTAAAAAGACAGAAAATACAGAACACATAATTATGGAATGCAATAAATACATCAAAGAGAGGGAACAGCTGCAAAGATGGATCGGGGAGGTAGGAAGGGAGTGGAGTCTTGAGGGAATAATGGGGATGTATGGAGATGGGGTAAAAGGTGCCCAGAAAGCCTTGATTCAATTTTTGAAAGAAACACAGTTGTATAGATGAATATAGTAGATAATTCTTCATTTTTTTTTTGTTAAATCAAGTAATTTATTTTTGGATGTTTGTTTGTTTGTTTGTTTGTTTGTTTGTTATATCTCGGTTAAACAATAGCCACATGAAATAATAGTAATTCATCTGCATACTCCGGTACAGTAGGTGGCGGTATGCACCTTCTAATTGCAATCCGCCATAAAATGAAAAGAAGAATAATAAGAAGAAGAAGAAGAAGAAGAAGCAGAAGAAGAAGAAGCGCCCCCATGTGTCAGTGGTGGAAACGGGATATTACACCCTTACTGAAGTCAACGCCAGGTGAAAGTTTCATCTCCTAATTGAAGTACATTGAAGTGTCAAACAATTAAAAGCGTCCTCTTTAAAGACACTCCAAAACTGTTAACAGACACGTCGCAGGTAAAGAAACTCTTAATTACTGTATATTGTGAAGCCCGTCACAAAACAAAGCAGAAAGTTAACAACATAAGTTACTTTGAATGAAACAACAGATAGCTTCCAGGTAGCAGAAACGTTAGCTAGTTTTCCAGTGTTGCTAATCATATCGGCTAATGTGCTAAGCTCGCTCCATGTAACAGAGACAGAGGCAACAAAGACTGTCAACAAACAAACAAAATGACTGCCAAAGAGGGAGCAGACTCTTGCCAATAAACCAAAAAATAAAAAGAAAGGCTGTCAAAGTGCAGTTGGACATCAGTGTCCACCTCATCTCCATGAAAGAGGTGAAAGGACTTCAGCAACAAATGTGAGTCAGAGACTATCTATCCTTGCAGTGTGCCTGTTAATGTTATTAAGGTTATATTTTGTGCTGTATGCTGTTTATCTGAAGCTGTTGTGTTTTTGCAGCTATCTGCAATATTGTGACATTTCTGTAGTTTTGCATTATTTGGTTGTGTACTCACCTGTC
This sequence comes from Epinephelus fuscoguttatus, assembly GCF_011397635.1. NCBI lineage: Eukaryota > Metazoa > Chordata > Actinopteri > Perciformes > Serranidae > Epinephelus > Epinephelus fuscoguttatus. The sequence continues at coordinate 11,867,600 of NC_064753.1, forward strand.
AGTCACCTATTGATGGTGTGTAATATGTGAATATGTGGGTCTGTGCAGAAGGTCTGCTCGCTGCTTGTGAGAATTTCTGGGTCCTTTCTTTGTATTTAAGCTGTGTTGCATAATGAGCGGGCCAGCTGTTAGGAGATCCAGGCAGGAGGACATTTTCCTACACATTTTCATTCTTCCTGCTATTATAGTCAGATTAACCATATTTCCACATGTATTTTGTATCAGCTTGTACTTGTTAAGACCTTGTTTTCTTACTTTAAAAAGCAGAGGTAGTCACATATTTGTCCTGTGCCAAAGAAAATGCCCTCCAGCGAATGATTAGAGAAAATCAAATTAACAACTAATTGAGGAAACTACTGTAAGGTATTAAATCATAAGATCAAATCAGGAGTTTTTTCATTTTTTTCCCATTTTTTTTCTTCATATTAGTTCAATTTTGAGGGCTACTTAGTCATAAAATGGTCAAATTGTGTGCAGAAATGAAATAGTGTGAAGAGTATATGGGTGTCAACTCTCACCTTTCCAGTTATACCCAAACTATGTAATTCCAAGGCAATTTAGGGACCCCGGTCCCTAAGTGTTATTTGGCCCCCTTTCCGACAAGATAGCTTGACTTGCCGCAGCTTAACTTGGTACTAATGGATGCCTTAGGTCCTCAAGTTTAATATGATACCCACCCCCCATCCTCCCACCCCCCAACAGCTACAGTATCACCAGCTGGAATAAATAACTGACAGAAGTCAAAATAAAACAGCAGCAAAATGACTGCAAAGCCACCATCACTGGTAGTTACATCAAAATAAAATTCAGCATTCACACCAACACAGAGATGGGGACTTGAGTTTGCGACTCAGACTCGAGTCGCAGAAATGCAGCCCAGTCATGACGGGTTTAATTAATTAAATTAATTAATTAATTAAGTTTAATTAATTTGATTGATTTTGATTTTAAAGTTTATTTTGAACATTAAAAAAGAAAAGAAAGCAACATCAACAGACAATGAAAAGATTGTTCAAAAAGGAGTGGAAAGAAGTCGAAATTTCATCCCACCTCTTCATAAGAAAGAAACTGATAATTTGCGGACACTTAATAGCAACATTTTTTTTTTGTTGGAGGAAATGATCCCTGTTAAAGATAATGGGCCTAATTGACAGCTTTGCTGCTGGAAATGTGGAAAGTAGCCTATCATGTCTGCACTTCATGGTGTTTGAGGGATTTTCCTTTTTGTTTTTTAAAGAGGGAGACTAGGTATATTTTTGCGCAGCTGTTAATTTCTAACACAGCTCAATATCAGGATGATTTTATTCAGACTATCAATTTGGTGTTGATATGATTTAGTTGTGGCGTCAGCTTTAAGCTTTATTGTAGCATAGGCCTAAGAAGACCAATTTGTCAGACGCAATGATGTTAGACGATAATTGTAATACACGCAATTCATCTGCGCAGCATTGATTTCATGGGATTCAAGGGTGTGATCAGTGTCAGATGTACAGGTACAGGTACTGCAGCTACTTGAACCAGTGATGAGTAATTTAACCTACACATAATTTTATTTGCTACCTTGTTTTGTCTTGATTTTTCCCTCTCTCCTCCTCTATTTCTTCTTTCCTGACCTGTTTTTTTTTTCTTCTCTATTATGTGATTTCATTGATGTTTTGACAGGGGAATTTCTTTGATAAGCTTTTAGTGGCTTCTAACCTCTCCGGCACTTTTCTTTTTTTTTAATCTTGTAAATTTTATACTGTCTGTTTTTAACATTAGCCTATGTGCAAATAAACTAATCTAAACTAAAACATTATTCATCCCGTTATACATTGCCACGCATGTTTCCTCCTTCTACAGCTGCCACGGTGTTGGCCTTTTCTGTAATGTTGCCTTTCTCCTCCTCATATTTTAGTAGAATTAATCTCTGATCCTCACGAGAAATACTTTTTTTCCCTCACATATGGCGCTCAGTGAGGATGCTCAGTGACGCTCAGTGATGCTGCGCTTCTCTCATGATTGTGATTGGTCCGCTGCGTGCGCGTTCACAGTTCTTGATAAAGCAACCCTGGGTTGAGATACCGAGTTGATATCCAGCGTCGTGATACTGATTATCCTGATTGCCATTGTTAGGGTTAGTCAACCCAGGATAGGTCTGGGTAACCCAGGAAAGGTTGATCTCGCTTCGTGATACAGGCCTCTGCTTTAGGGTTAATATGTATTCACCCAATGTAAGGATAACGTCAGGTTATTGGATATGCGCTGCTCACAGTTTGGTCACTGCATTTATATAAAGTTTAGACCTCACCTGCATGCTGTTGATTGGCTCGGGGCTATATGTCCAGAAATGTCCTGAACACAGCAGCATGAAAATAAAATAAAATAATAAAGGCAGCGGGCATAGTCTTTGCATATAAAAACACTGCAGCATTATGGTTGTCTGTTTATTTATCTAATGATATCTGATTCTAATTATCTGTAAACACATTTCTAGTGAGTTGTAAGTGAAGACTGAAAGGAATAACTTACAGACATGAGAGTCTCTGTAGAGCCTCCCACAAAAATGTGAAATGCCTAATCCATATCTCTTCTGTAGAGGAACTGTTTCTGCAGACTCTGTAAAGTTTTATGACTTTTCTTATGTGTGACTGATTGGACAGCTCTGTTTTTCGGTATTGTTTATTTTATTAATTATTAATAATACTAATTATTATTTATATGAATTATTAATAAATAAAAACAATAATGGTCACATTGATAGCAAAGTGAAATTATTTTATTGAAGAAGATTGCACACACACACAGAGGTGAGATGTAACTGTAAGAACACACATGCACAAAATGGAGGTGAAGGATTCCACGGTTGCTATGGTTTGTCTCCAGGTACATTATTTATACACAAGGTCATCATTTTAACACAGACAACACAGAGAGCAGTCCAGAAAAGTTTATCACTCCATGATTTCTTCAAACTTAACGCTTCTCCTGAGGACTTGCTGCATCCTGACAAAGATTAAAGACTCACAGAGACTGACTGAACGCCATTCAACTTACTTCCATCATGGAAACTGTAAGATTTCCAATACTTTTGACTGTTTGTGTGTGTGTGTGTGTGTGTGTGTGTGTGTGTGTGTGTGTTTTATCTATGAGACTAATCACTAATCACTAATACATTATTATCATATAGATGCAAATAAGAGACATAAGTGGAAAATATATTCAAATTCAGCTTTTGAAATTGCAAATCAGGAAATTTAATTTTTTTAATCCCAAAAAGGTGAACTCAGAGCAAATAAATTCAGATACATGGTTTTCAAAGTCAGATATTTCAATAAAATAAATTCAGAGGTGTTTACATTTAAATCTTGAGCATTCAATGGCTGTTAAAATTAAATTAGCAGACTTTTTGTCTCTTATCTGCTTCCATACACTCCCCCAACTCCAGGTGTCACATTGTACACAAAATATATTGAAGTAAAAATCTAAATTTATATTATATTAATGTTTATTAATTGCAGGGAAAACTGTATCAGATCAATTCATCTGTTGGTTTGAAAAATAACAAAACTGCACATAAACAATCAAAATGGCCGCCTCACTGATGAAAATCATTTACCCAAGGGTACCAATGCTGTAGTGACGACCAGGTCAGATATTTGACTTTCATGTTTTGGATAGAAAGATGGTTTCTGTCTCACATTGTTCTGAAGGTAACCCTTAATAACTAGAATTAGAGCGTTCCAAATGTTTCATGTGACAAAGTAGTCCTCTGCACTGCATCTGATGGCTTTGTCTCATGATGATGATGATGATCTCGATGATGTGATGATCTTGATCTTGATGATGATGATGATGATGATGATGATGATGATGGAAACATCCCAAATCTTAGTACTAATGCCTTAAAGATGATCTATAAAAAATCTATAGAAAAAATATAGGACTGATTAACCATTAGTAAAGCCATTATAAACCCTTTACAAAAGCTGACTCATCAGGAAGTGGTACCCTAAAACTTAAGCCATCACTTTAACTCAAAAGCTGCCACACAGTGCAAAGCACTTAAAATGGCAGAAAACTTGTTTGGGGAAAAAAAAGACTTTGTGAATGGTGTGTTTCCATGTAGCACAATGAATTTGCATTTAGCAACATCAGTAAAAACTTGATATAATAATAATAACCTGGACGGAACAAGAACGAAACATATATTTACTTACGGAAAATGGAGTTTTCATGTTTTTCTTTGTAGTGATAATAAAAATGTCCCTACAGCTCTAATAGAGCTGGACTCATCCTGGAGACGGCTGCTGTGTTCCAAATATTCTCACTCAATCAATCTGGTCTCTGTGTGTAACAGCAAACCTACCTGATATGTAGAAAGATCTGAGGACCACTTCCCTTTAGATCGTCACTGATCCTGTTATCAATATAAACAGATCTAATTAATGAAGTTTTCGGTGCTGCGCCACATGAGTCAAATGTGCACAGCACCTCTTTCAATGTGGGGACGCACATATTTATCCAGCTGCTGTGTGATGACTGCAAATATTTAATAAACTCAAAAAGGAAAAGAAAATCAGCCAAATACAAACATTGGCAGTGAAGCAACATATAACGCTCAGTGATGGTAAAATGTAGACAATTAGATAAATTGTGATGGGCATTTTAAATGTAGCCTAATAGAGCAAAATGAAAGACACAAAACTGTATACACATGTTCACCATCACATCACCATGGTGGCAAACATATCCAACTCAGCTACTGAGTTGAGTGAATAAAAACTGGAAGCATCTGTGGAGAGAGTTGATTAGGAGTGCAAAGAATTAATCAACTCTGGATAGAAATGTAGAAAAGGTTTTATTACAATTATGAATTTTTTCTTAACAATATTACTTTTCTTTAAAAAAAAACAGCTTCCAGCAGGAATAACTTAAACTGTGACAGGCAAGGGAATAGTGGACTGAGGCCAGTAGTGGCGAGGCAGTCTACCTAAAGGTTTGTTCCAACAGTGCAAACTCACCCACCACTCGTGTTCTCACAGCAACTGGCAATCACAGCAAACAGGTGTTCAATATAGTGTCCCAGTGCTCTTACCACTACAAACAGTGAAGGGAACCACACTAGAGTGTCCTAGCCTCCACCACCAGCCAGCAACCAGCTCCACTAAAAGGGGACAAAAAGAACAAAAACAAAATAAGTGTAACAACCAGTTGGTTCACTCTAAAATACAACCTAGCCTCACGGCTAGGCAGCTACAGACAAGGCCGATACGATACTGTCTGAAGGCCACCATGTATCAAGGCAGCATTATCAAAGCTAAAACTAAAGGCAAAACAGCAGCCAATAAGACCTAAAAAGTACAAGCATATAACATGTTAATAACACGTTTATAACAGAGTAATAACATGGTAAAGCAGGTATCTCATATCCATCAACTGCTAGATACAATAACCCATACCTTGACATAAAGATGCATTGCAAACTTGAGGGGGTTAACATCCAGGTCACAGACAGGAATCACCAAAACAAGGGGGGAAGGGAGATGATGTTGCGGTATGTTCATTGACTGTACATCATTATGTTGTTTTTCTGTTGTCAATTTTTGAACTGAAAAACAAATTAAAAAATTTAATCCAAAATAAAATGAAATCACCAAAACCTAAGGCAGGCGGACACCAATACGACCAGAATCACAGAGAGGGGACCATGTGGCAACCAACAGGCAGAAAGAGCAAAAGGCAGCTGTGTTGCTACAGGTGCTTTAAATACTCTCTGGTTGATTAGGGAGCTGGACCAGGAAGGAGTTGACCTAATTCAAACCAACAGGGAGTCATGCAGCCTGAACACAATGTGTCCCTGCTACAACTATAAATATAATTTAATTAAACTGTAGTGTCCCATAATAGGTTTTATGTGGAACGTCACGTGACTAAACTGGAAATCAGTACTTATCACTTCCGCTTGTCGAAGAGGGCGGTAACAACACACTGACGGCATAAACTGCGGACTTGTAATCAGTTAGCCCAGCTTGTAACCTACTTTTTACTGTTGCCGTTTTATTAGATTTTGATATCTGAATGTTAGTGAGAAGGCGCAAATGTCTTTGTCAAGTCCAATAAAATACCAGAAGCGAGATAACACTAACAGTGAGTGTACCTATGACAAGCCATTTTAACATTTAATCACTAAGTCTGACTATCCGGAATTACCATTATAGATATCAACAACATCATTGTGACTAGTCGTAATGTCATTGTGACTAGTATGAATTTTAATTGAAGATATCTATAACGTCATTTTGACTAGTCAAAACTACAGTTACAGATATCTGTAATTCAGTTTTGACTAGTCAAAACTGAATTCACTGTTTTATAATTGTGATAATTTGGGGAAAGGGGACAACACAAAAGCAGAGTGTTCTCACTTTCTCTCACAGGCTGCCTAAATGATGGCTTTTTTAAAACATTTGCAGCATAAAAACTATCTATCCACAACGAATACATAAACATCACAGAAACAGGCTATTATTAAAGTTATAGTGTAAACATGTATGATCCTCACAGCCTGTTTCATTTGAGTCTTGCTAATGAAAGCTGCAACTCAAATATTTCTTCTGCTATGTCATTAAAAATTACATTTGACATTTAACACTGTATTGTCATAACACCTTCTAACTATTTCATTGGTCTTTTTTGTTTACCTGGTACTTATGATGATGATCTTTTAGCTGTAATTGTAGAGCAGTCTCGAATCAATCTCAGTCAGCAGCAACAGGAGTCAATCTCTCATGCCATTGATCACATTTCTGATTTGAAGATGAAGTACCTGACATGCTGTGCAGAAATTTAAAATGTTATGGCAACCTAAGACTTTTAACCCGTTTTTCAAATGGGGATGCCATAAGACATGTCTGAAACTTTTAGAGCTGCAATGATTAATCGATTAATAATCAGTAGCTAAATTAATAGCTTGATAATCGATTAGTAGTAGTAGTAGAATTTTTTTGTTTTTTAGGAAAAAAAAGTTCAAATTCTCTCAATGTGAATATTTTCTGGTTTCTATGCTCCTCTATGACAGTAAACTGAATATCTTTGGTTTGTGGACAAAATAAGACATTTGGGGACACCATCATGGGCTTTGAGAAACACTGATCTACATTTTTCAACATTTTATAGAACAAATGCAATGGTCTAGGTCACGGGATGCCACCTCATTTTATGTGTCCCCCAGAGCCATATGTAAGCTGTATAGGATTGTCTTAAAATAAAAGTCTATGCTGCTTTAAATTTACATTGACCATAAAGTTATTATTTTGAGTTAATTACATACAGTATACTACTTTCTATGTGTAGCAGTGTATTTAGTTTGTTTACAGGTGTATGTGTTCATGCAGCCAGATGTTTCAAACCATCTCTCATTAGTTGGATGCAGGGTCCAAAATTAACACCCGCCAAGCGCCAAAAGTGGGTCAGTTTTCTGTTTGGCGAGTAAATCGATTTAAAAACTCTGTGAGTATCTGCTGCGTTTTGGTGTCAGTTATATCTCTGTCCTCTGCTGTCTGTCTGTGTTTGTCACACATACAGTGAATTCATGGTGCATTTACGTGACCCGCGTAAAGTCTGAAATTTATATGACTTTGTACGGTAAATCGCCCAGGTGGTATGGCACTGACAGGCTTCATGGTGCATTCAAGTGCACATCATAAAGTCAGAAATCTTAAAGTCCTCAAATGCCACAGTTAGTTTAAAACGGGAAAGTTTCTTTTTTTTCTTATTTCCCTTTGTTGCAATATATCTGTCTACATCTAACATTACTTTCTTGTTCTTTAATTACATATTTTTTAGTGCTAAAATAAGAATAATATCCCAGTCATTTCTACATAGGCAGATTTTAAAAGAAAAAAAAGAAATCTTATCAAAATGTACAAATTTGTACAACAGGTCCTCAAATACCTCATTTTCAAGTTGTTTTACTGCAGCATTTATTAATAATTAAATACTAAATTCACCCAATTTGCATCTGGCCAATGAAAAATATGCTTGACCAGTGGATTTTTGTCATCTACCAGTCAACTTGGCCGGTGAGTCAAAAAGCAATGTGCTTACATATATTTCTACATCTATGCAAATACATATACAATTTTTGTAAATCATATATTGAATAAATAGTCAAATACAGAGACAGTTATTTAAAAATATGTTAAGGAGTAGTTACATTTATACCATCTTACAGTTACAACTGGCCCTTTGAGGGCAACCATAATGCTGATGTGGCCTTCAGTGAAAATGAGTTTGACACCCCTGGTCTCGGTTTAAACAATCCATTTATTTCGGTTCAGTTCTACACTTAATTTTAACTCTCAACGAGTTGTACCAAATGTAAACATGGTAAATTTTGTAAACATTATAAAATGCCTGTTTGAAATCATAGTTAAAACTTGGACAAACATTGCAAAACTGCACATCAACAGTGTTTTTTTGGTGGAAAAGTATTTGATTAAGTTCTTTGTGTCACATGTGACAGTGGAACAGTAGCAAGAACAACATAAATGCATAGACACATGTTGTAGGTGAACTATTGCTTTCAGAGACTGTTCACACACCAAAAGTAGGGGCCTGCAGAATGCCCTCCTCAATGTATGTCCTAAAGTCCTCATAATCACTATGTATGGGCAAGCGGAGGATTAAGAGGCAGGTGTTGGCCTCTGGAAACACTCTGTTGGCATCGTGGATGAAGTGAATTTGTGGACGGTGTGGAAATCCGAGTGGAGGCACTGTTGAGGCTCCAGACTTAAACTCCAGTACCTTCTCAAGTGTGACTGGACTGCATTCTCCTTCTGTAAGACAGAAAGTGGTGAAAAATGTATGGTATATACATATACAACCTAACCTTCTATAGGTATGAATGACAAAATTGGAAATTGTTTCACAAGTATTTAAAAAAAAAAAAAACCAACAAATTTAAATAGTTCTTGTTAGTACTTGTTTTATTCTACCTAAACAGCTAACAGTATGTAATGCCTTTCACTCCTTGATGCAGCTGGAAAATAGTCCCTGAGGTTAAAGACATTTTCATCTTTCCAGTGCAATATTGTGAACAATGCAAACAGTGCAATGTCAGCTACTTTTACCAGTTGGATGTCTCCATCAACTCATCCATCTTCTACAAATTTACATATGGTAGTAGAGAGGTAATACCTGGACTGATATGCAGTGCCATTCATAAATAAAAGATATAAACTGAAAGTGAAAGTGAAGTTATAACTAATGCCATAAATAGTATACCTTCGACATCAATGAGCCAGTCACGCCAGTAGCATATTGTGCTGTTTTCTTTGGCTCTTTTGTTGCTGCCCTGCACAGAGTAGTCAACTCCAAATAGAGAGAAGAGGTCCTTCGCCTGCAGTGGCCTCTCCTCACTGATGAACATGCTGTGGAACACTGCTGGATTCTCTCTAAACTCCTCCAGTAATCCTAGGGTTCTAAACCCCTCGACAAACCTGTAAAACATGTTACATCATTTCTGACTTTTCCCAGGCTAATGACAGTCTCATTAATCTGACCAAAGACAGGATGAGAAAATGCTTACTGGTCCAGGGCAGTCTGCATCCTTCCATTGACAAAAAAGTCTGCAGCAGACTGGACAAGGGAGTCCTCCTCCTTCAGGTTGGAGACATGTCTCAAGGCACCTACAATGCTGAGACTGTCTGCTGCCTCTGCAATGGCACCGTTTGCCTCTTGGACCATTGTCACTTCCTGTATCTAAAAAGAGTTTATTTCTTAGTAGAAATTTAATAGAAAGCAACTTGAGGACTGTGTCACATCAAACTGTAAATTCAATGTATAATAAGCTCCTGCTTGCTTTGATTAACTGTTGCCTGAAGGTGTGGTCACAAACTTCATCTACAATGGTGGGGGATGTTGGTATCCCACACATCTGCTGGAAAAGCCTTTCAGAGAAGAAATGTGGTCCAACTCCTCCATGAACGACGCACATCATTTTTGCCATCATCATCATCATTTTTGCTACCCATGTGTAGAGATTAGTCTGTAAAGCTAAAATGAAAGAAAAAGCTGTAAATTGTTGTTCTGTTCTTAAAAATGTAATGTCTTAAAAATGTAATGACTGACATTAGTGCTACAACAGATGATAATAAATTGTTGTAGCACATTTCAAAACATGTAAAATGTGTTTCAGTCAATTTAAAACATGAATCAATGAAGAACACAGGTAAAAAACAGAATAAACAGTTCAAGGCGAAAATAATTAATAAACAAAAATAACAGATACAAGTAAGATGATACCCTGACAATGATAACACAAGATAATACCTGGCAAATCAGGCAGGAGAAAGAGTTCAGGGAGAGCATTTCTTAAAAATTAGTTTCCATGTATAAACTTGCAAGGACCCAAAGGACAGTCATGAGAATGTGGGCTTACTTACCTTGAGTATCAAGAGATAACTGCCGATCTTTCTCGTGGCCCTCAAAGATGTTTGACTGGTGGATGGCCCTCATCAGCAGGCTTAGGTACTCTCTTGTTGGGCCACCTTTGTCAACTGCCCCTTCACCATTGCCATCTTCATCCACAAACACAATGTTCAATTTTGCTTCAGGCTTCAAGTTACTACGTTTGAATGCTCGCAGGCTACACAGCAAGACATTATTCCTGCATACATTTATTCGGTTGCTGGTTGGACAGAAGCTTTCATCAACTTTGCTGACTAGTTTTGTCAGTATGTTCTGAAGATCAGTCCTGCAACCAAAAAAGTTAATGCATTTAATCATATGTCAAATGTACCACATTTTATAACAGTTCTAATTTTTGGGCTCACATGATTAAATGCAACAGGACATAAACATCACACTGGCTATATATATTTACTTTGGGTTACAGTGAGTCCTTTGTGTGATATAGATTAAGAGAAATGTACACTCAGACAAACAAAACAATATAAAGGCAGGGTTAATGAGAAGAAACATACTCATCCACAGGTTCTCCCAGTTGATGTTGTAATACATGTGACAGACTTTGTGAAACTGGCTCCTCTTGTTCATCATCAATAATGTGTAGATCCTGGGCAGATGAAGGAGTGAGTGGTCCATCTTCAAGAATTTGGATTTCTGTTGTGTATGAGAGCAGGCTGAGTGGAGGCTGGGTGGAGGGCACAGAGAGTGGTGGCTGGGTGGAGGGCACAGACAGCAGTGGCTGACCAGGAGATGCATGGTGTAGGGCATAAGCTCCGTCATTTTGCTGACCTGAGATAATTTCCTTATTTGAAGACAAACATGCACAAGAGATGAGCTCAGGCTTTGAGACAGGACCTAAGATATGCAACATACATTTACCTGTACATTCTGGTTTGAAAGCCAAAGAACATATAGAGTTGAGGATGCTTTTAAGTCATGATCCATTATTGACCCAGAGGAATTGCTCTCAGTTGATCTTGATGATGTGGCTTCCTGCATCTTAAAGATTTCACTGGCCATTTCATGTTGACCAACAAAGTCAAACAAAACCTAATAAAAAAAATGAGACACAGTGTCATACCAGTCAGGTTTTACAACCCCCCGAACCACTGAGGAGACCCTTCATATTTTGTGAAGCTGAACAGACAAGCAGAATTTCCTCATGTTGACATATCCACTGGGATATTTAAATTTTAATGACACCCCATCTGAGGGTTCCTCACATGCAGCCATTATCTGACATCTTGCTTGAATAGCCTGAAATGTGATTCCTCTCATTAGAAAACGGTTGATAACTAAAACAAGCTAACACACTACAAAAACAAAGCTTTTGATGTCTTTCCTCAATGGCCTGATAAGCCCGTTTCTTCATCTCCTGTTAAAAAAAAGAACATATAAAAAACAAGTGTTTATGCTTTTTGTATGAGCATGTAAAACATAAACAAAAACACTTGAGAATATTACCTTTTCCTGGTCCTCCAACAAGGTTTTATTATATTCTTGGTCTTGCTGGGCACGTATTGCTCACCATTCTTGAAGAGCCTAAATCATCCAAAATGACATTCCTCATAAATCACCATAAAATAGTACAGACACACAGACAAACATTAATAAAAAAGAAAAAAATAATAAAATTCTGAGATATAAATTGTCAGAATGACCTGATCTGAAACTACATTTTGAGCTTGGGTACTCTCAGCCACAAGGATGGTCCCATCCTGTACTGGGGCAGGTGAGAGTGGTGGGAATGAATTCTGGGATATGGCAGAGAATGTAGGTGTCACTTGACAGTACACAGAAAACAAATTATCTGTCTGCTTCAGGAAGAGAAATAAAAACATACAGCAGTAATATCTTTCAAAATAATCTCTCTTGGATGCTTGATTTATAATGCTATTTATTTTGGTGGTAAAGTATTGTATGCCCTTTTCCAATATCCCCAACTGAACTGAACATTTATATTTGCCACTTAACACTGCATATAACTAAAATACTTGGATCTGTAATCATTTTAAGTTTTACCTGATCTGAAACTACATTTTCTTCAGCCACTTGTCAGGTCTCATCTACTGCTGTAGCTGTGGAGAGTGGTGGGAATGAATTCTGGGACCTGGCAGAGGGTGGTGATGAGGGTAGACAGAGAGATGTTTAACTGTTAACGTCGTATTACACACTGTAGTTACTGAACTGAAAAACCACGGCAACCTTGTATTCTTCTGTAGCCTACGTGTTAACGTCGTATTGCACACTGTGCTGAACTGAAAAACCAAGGCAACCTTGTCTTTTTCCTCCTATAAATTGCCATATAATGCGCTGTAATTCACGATTTTGTAAATGATTTATTGAATTAAATAACTTTGATATTAAAAATCAAGATCACTGTAATTGTTTGCTGGCCTTAAGTAGGTCTACATCTATTTCACTCGAAATGTAACATTAGTGTACTGTAATGCACAGATGAAGCCTAATCATCAAGTGTTTTATTTTCTGTGTACTTCAGATCATAATCAATAACCTTAGTGCATATGAACAACTTTCCTCTTTTCTAGGCACAATTACAGGGGGGAACAGATTATTTCAGACTGTTTTTTCAACTTACTCTACCTGGACACGTGATTCCTTCGTGGTTAATTATGCCAATTAAGTGAGGTCAGGGGTAATCACAGCGCTGGTGGTACAGCGGTAATCGCTCAATTTAAAACACCACCAGAGGATGGATCCTAGCGAATATTAAAGGATTGTCAACTATAAACAGAAAGCGAATATCCATCGCGTTTCTCAAAGAGAGAGAAGTTTCTTCCTCGGAGAAAAGCTTCTCTGTATGAGATTGAAGGTAAGATAATCATCTGAGCAAAAACACCGAATAGTAGCCTACCAACAACACTAATTGGTTTCAGCCTTAGGGCTTTCTTTGGTCCAATTACTCCCCAATAATATTTCCAATTTATCAACATATGAAAAGTATGCTTTTTTGACCTTTACATGCACCTGACAAAAAGTCCTTGTCATGTCATTGACATTGTCCTACATTGTCATGCAACAGCTGTGCAGTACAATACATATTAGGCCTACATTTGAGACAGTATATTATGTTGTAATAAACAGTGGTAGAATAAGTTGTCAGATCCTTTACTTGAGTAGAAGTATCAATACCACAGTGTACCTACTTCATTCAAAATAAAAGTCCTCCATTTTGAGTCCTAATTATGTAAATGTATATAACGTATTACCAGCCAAATTTTCTTGAAGTATTAAAGTAAAATTACTTGTTTTTCAGAAATTTAGGCTGCGACGGATATATTAAATAGCCTACATTTAACAAAGTAGTACATTATTAAAACTAATAAGTTGTTGCATAACCAGCATTTTATTGTTGCAACTGCTTGAGGTGGAGCTACTTTTAACTGCTTTGTCTGGGCTATATAATAAATCTGAGGGGTTGTCACACCTATGGCTTAGATGAGGGAAGTGTAACCAGCACTACAACCTGACTCTTCACATAGGTCGACAAAGGGTGACAAGCACACAATCAGGCAAGGTGCAGGGTGATTTATTTTCCCAACATCAAAAGCAGCAAAACACGAGCCAAACCGTGGGTTGCCTGTAATCAGAAGTCAACACAGAAGTATTAAACACCATAAAACAAAACTTAACAGTGTAATAATGAATAAATTTAATAATTTGGAGCATGGTTTTAAACACAAATTACATGAACTTCACCTTCAAAGCAAAATGACAGGAGCTTCTCACAGCACCTCTTTAGCAGAAATGAGAAATGAACTGGGGAAGGTAGTACACTGTTTTTATACTCTATAACCCCGCCCACCGGCACAATCCATTTTAACATCTGTGTGTTTTTAATTGAAGTCGAAGTCAATGAACATCGAACAAAGGTGATATGTCAAACCAGGTGTTAAATGCTGTTGAGTTTGGGAACCCTGAGTGTGCACCCCCAGGGACACCACACAAACTTCACAGCTGGAGCACATGGTCACAGGGGTCTAATTTATTGGATCATGATTACGTTATTTTATGTAAAATCTCCATCTGAAAAGTAACTAATAAATGTCGTGGAGTAGAAAGTTATTTCCCTCTGAAATATAGTGGAGTGAAAGTATGTACCATCAAATGGAAATAAGATTCAAGTACCTTATAAACATTGTTTTTACTTTTGTTTTTTTATTCCATTTAGGAGGAGAGCTCTATTAAATCCAAAGTGGTCCATGGTGCCAATGAGGCAAATAGGATATTTGTGGATTTTCATGCCAGCCCTACTGGGGCACACTGTGGCCAGACTAAAACAAGGGACAGCATATCCCGTAGATGTTACTGGCCAGGGATGTCTGTAGACATCAACAAGTGGGTAAGTCAGCAGTACATACAAATCGTATATAATAATTCTGTGATAAGGCTTATAATTTCATTATTTCTCTGGAACTTCTTTTCTATATTCTTCAAAATGATTTATAAAAAATTTCATCCTGGTGTTTACATTACATGTGTTCATTAATACGTTTTTACATAACATGTCATCATCAGGTTTCCCAATACTCAGCATGTCAGGCCAGCGGAGTGTCAATAAAAAGGCCAACAGAATACACTCCCATAAAGGTTAGTTCATCCAAACACTGCAAAATTTTTTTAGTGTGTAAGTGGCACATGGCTTAAAGAAAATATGTGCTTTCTTTAAAAAAAAAAAAAAAAAAGTTGTTGAAAATATGCATTGAGTGACTTTTACATCACAGATATTTTGATTGTTTAGAATCTTCTCAATTGTATATTTATAAACCAGGCAGTATAAATTAAGCAGTGTCTGGAAGAAAAAAAAATAATGTGAAAATCTTTTTCTATATAAGGTTTCTCAGCCATTTGAATTGGTCTGGATGGACCTCATTGGGACACTGACACAAACAAAAAATGGGCATCAGTACATCTGCGTGATCATCGACTACTTCACAAAATGGCCACAGGCTTACCCTTTGAAGTCGAATTCAGCCAAGGAAGTCGCGTCGTGCATCATAAAGTTTGTCTATCAGTTTGAAGCCCCCAAAAGGATTCTTACTGACCAGGGCAAAGAATTTGTCAATGCCGTAAGTACTTCAGTCCTAGGCAGAAATTGTCTACATGTTCTTGATCTATTAAATATTACTTTAACTAATCTCTTATGTATTATATTTCAATTCAGATAGCACCTTATTTAGTTCTGGCATCTTGTTACTTTTGTTCTGGCAATACTTTGTGACTAGTATAGTTTTTGGAGTCTTACTGTACCTGTAATGAGTTTATTTTAGAGTCTGCAATTACTGTATTTCTTCAAACAGTTTTCTCTTATGATTGCAGATCAACAAGAAAGTATGCGAAATACTTGCGATCCAAAGAAGCCTCTGTTTGCCCTACCATCCACAAACAAATGGATTGGTAGAGTGAATGAATGGCACAATTCAGAGTTGAATCCTTTATTATACCACACTAAGTTTTGATACTTATGTATCATTAAATGCATATGTGTTTATATTACTTTACTGTACCTTTCCACTGAACTGCCATAAAGAGCAATATCAATGCAATTTGAAAAATTATCCTAATCACAAGTATTGATATTTTGAAATTCTCTTTATTCCCAGAGCTCTGAGCAAAGTGGTTGGCCAGCATCCAGAAACAATGGATGACTATCTCAATGCTGCAATGTTTGGTCTCTGGTCAAAAAAGCAGATGACCACCAAATACTTGCCCTATTACCTGATGTTTGGCAGAGAGGCCCGCTATCCATCACAAGTCCCAGAACACTACAAGGTTGGTTTATTGTCTGTCTATTAAGATATGGTAATAACACACATGTAAAACTCACATTCATGTAAGCTTTTATTTCTAACATAATATAATGTGTTTGTTCAAAGCTTGACAGCACTGTGGAGGCCGTAGTGGCACAGGAGGAGTTGTCACAGGATATGCAAAAACACAAAGAGTTACTGGAACTGGTGAGAGAAAATCTCGCCAAAGGAAATGAGAAAACAAAGGGCAAAATTGACTCTAGTGGCAAAACACCTGTCATTAAAGTCGGGCACAAAGTTTGGAGACAGAATATAAGGAGCCAACAGAGGAAGGTGTGGGGGGGGGGATTGGATGTAAACTTTTTGGGACTATATACGGATATTGCAATCCAGGGGAAAAGTGCTGATCTCCAAAATAAGAGTGGGGCAATCTTTCCCAAAATTAATGTGGACCATCTAAAGCTCAACATAGAGGACACACCCAGAGCCCCACACTGGGCTGAAAAGATGAGAAATCAACCACCAGCCCCACCAACTACCACAGCCACACCAGCTCCAACCTCCCCACAACCACCATCACCACCAACTACCACAGCCCCACCAGCTCCAACCCCCCACAACCACCATCACCACCAGCTACCACAGCACCACCAGCTCCAACCTCCCCACAATTACCAGCCCCACCAGCTACCACAGCCCCACGACGAACCTCCACCACCAGCATCACCATCAGCAACTCCAAGTGACACTCAAGCTGTTGCAGAGAAATGTATGATTTCTTCTTATTTTTAATCAAATACATTTTAATATCCAAGCACACAATTCTCATAATTACCCCTCAATCACCCTTAATAATTTACATGATTCTGTATATATGTTGTTGACAATTGGGTTACAATAATTATGAATCAGAATCAGAATCATAAATACTTTATTATCCCCGAGGGGAAATAATGTTACAGGTGCTCCTTGCAAGAGAGGAAAGATACATGAAAATATAAGAAATTTAAACAATAGTATTTACAAATATACAGTTAAATAAATATTTATTTACGTTTATGTTTGTTAATAATTTTATATATATATATATATATATATATATATATACATATATATATATAGACTCACAAGTCAGTCTTTAGACGTCGGAGATCTCTGATTGTCTGGTGGCGAGACTACTATACATATAAGTTGAACAAGATTATTTACACAAACAGAATATATACAGTCAGGGTGAAATGGGGTTATTGCACAAGTTACATTGGATTATTATAGTGTGTGAAAAAAATGTACTGAGTCATTAGATAGCTTTGCTGATGATTTTTTTTAATTGCGACTTACTCCACTTCAATTTACTTGACTCTTTTATCATTCTTTTATATTGTTGGCAGATATACAGGATGCCTGGTCAAGAAAGGATGTCCACATCTTCCTTTCAAGGATAGGGGCCTACAAACTTTTCTACTGGGACATTCGGCAAGTTGGTCCCAACATGGAGTTGGAAAGTGAGGTACAATGGTCTTATTTAAACATGATTTGATAAACTGCTAACTGTTACTCACTGGAGACAGATGGACAGACGCTCCACAGCTGAAATGGAGCAGCCTGTAGTTGGTGTCCTGCCGGGATATCTTGGCGCCAACCCTCACCAACAGGTCCTCAAACTGGGCCCCAGTCAGCCTGAAGTACAGCTGAAAGCGGCTATCTTCCAGACGGAGTTCCTGGAGGAGGTGGTGAAACTCGCCGAGCTGGATGCGCTTCTGCAGGATAGGGTGAACCCAAAAACGATGGCGTTTGGCCCTCCGACACATTTGGGACTTCCAGAGCAGGTACAAAGCAGTGATGGTGGTTATCTCGCGATAGAGGCGTCCAGCGCGGTGCGATAGACACGAAATTCGCGTCCAACGCCTCATCGCTCAAGTTGAAAATATTGAACTTTTGAGGCGAATTCGCTTGACACTGTGCCGCAAAAGCTAATCATTGTTGAGATTCTCCCGACGTCACTGGCGTGTGTCAACAACAATAAACTGCTGCTCACCGGAGACAGATGGACAGACGCTCCGCAGCTGAAATGGAGCGGCCTGTAGTTGGTGTCCTGCCGGGATATCTTGGCGCCAACCCTCACCAACAGGTCCTCAAACTGGGCCCCAGTCAGCCTGAAGTACAGCTGAAAGCGGCTATCATCCAGACGGAGTTCCTGTCTGGACCTCCTATAATACACCGGGCACCTTCTCTCCTTCTCTCTCTCTCTCATGTCCTGTTACTACATCTCGCTAACTCGGCCGTACTGCATGTCACTAACTCAGCCGTACTGCATGTCACTAACTTGGCTTCTTCTCCGGAGTCTTTGTGCTCCACTGCCTCGCAGGTTAACTTCTATCACAGCGGTGCCTGGATAGTGTGACGTGTGTGCTTGTGCTGCTGCCGTGGTCCTGTCAGATGCCTCCTGCTGCTGCTGTTATCATTAGTCATACTTCTACTGTTATTTTCCACATATGGTTATTGTCACATATGTATACTATCAGACATTTATATATACTTTCAACATACTGTACAACAATAACCACAATTATAATTATAATATTATTATAATATTATGACCTCATTAATGTTGTTGTAAGCTACTGTCATTACCGTCTATCCTGCATCTCTCTCTGTCTCTGTCTCTCTTTCTGTCTCATTGGGTCATACGGATTACTGTTCATTTATTATGTTGATCTGTTCTGTATGTCATCTATTGCACATCTGTCCATCCTGGAAGAGGGATCCCTCCTCAGTTGCTCTTCCTGAGGTTTCTACTGTTTTTTTCCCCCCGTTAAAGGGTTTTTTTGGGGAGTTTTTCCTTATCTGCTGCGAGGGTCCTAAGGACAGAGGGATGTCGTATGCTGTAAAGCCCTGTGAGGCAAATTGTGATTTGTGATATCGGGCTTTATAAATAAAATTGATTGATTGATTGATTGATTGATTGATACATTTTACTAGACATACAAGAGATAGAGAAGGGAGACAGTTAATGAAAACAGTTGGCAATTTGATCAATTAAACCACTCATAAAACTTAAACCACTAAGTCGAGATGTATAACTTGTATTGCTACATAAAAATGGATCATAGAATATGTATGTATGTATCTGCAACATCAAAAAATCTAGTGCTTGATGACATTTTTGTGTAGTGTTATTGTTTATCACAAAGAGAGACAAAAGATACACAACTGAGGGAGGCTCATTATCAGTTTGATGAGCAGGGGCCTGTTTCAGAAAGCAGGTTCAGAAAAACCCTGAGTATAACCCTGAACTCTGAGCTGATGAATCCTGAGATGGGAAACTCAGAGTTTTCAGTTTCAGAACAGCTGATCAGAGTCAGTTCAATCAACTCTGAATATGTTCACTCTGAGTTAAGCACGTGAGTGATAAATAAAAAGAATAATAAAATATATAAAATAATAATTTAAAAAAAACTGGGATTACACATGTGCAATAAAGATTTCAGGTCAGGAGCGAGCAGGTTAGCATCACAGAGTTTCACTGCCAGAGAGTTACTGCGGTAACTGAACCCAAGTTTAAGTTAGCTCTCTTTCTGGAACTGAAAACCTAAAGTTTCCCTCATCTCAGGGTAAACAAAGTCAGTTTTCACTAAACCTGCTTTCTGAAACAGGCCCCAGATCTGAGACAAGCATACTGACAGGCCATTCAGTGCCACAAATATCCAGAGAAGCTAGCTCAGTGAGGTTAACACATAATCAGTTCTTTGGCCCAAGCCTTGACCAGTGGCTTGCTTTGATAGTTTGTTAGGAGGCAGGCTACCGCAAAAAGCTGGTTGATACTGCCAGCAATGGTCAGAGGGATAATAGTGTCAAACGGGTGGCTCTCTTTGATGCGCCTGATTGTACTCTCCACATGTATCCTTAACCGTGCAATGTCCTGAGTGATCAGCACATCACTCAGGACATTGCACGGGAAGATGATTCCACAGGAGAGGAGCCTGATAGCTGAAGGCTCTGGCTCCTGAGTCGTGTACTACGAAGCGAGATTAATGGGTTAGCGAGCTCTGTTGAGTCTAAAGCCAGGGTTTTCAGTGTCACGAAGGTGGCTCTCTTTCAGCCTGGCTAAATCACCATGGTAACTTATGCTAAGCTCATAACCTGGTCGGGAGCAGGTTATGTTCTGAGTTTCGGATCAAATCGGCCATAAAAGCGCCACCCCTTTCACTGTTAAACCCCTTCAAACTCCACTAATCATGGCATCGCCGTTCGTAGACGCACCGGTGGACCTGGGTGCGAGGATTATAAGAGGATCACTCCGGAGGGAGAGAGTCTTCCGTGAGCGCACGGACCCGCTGGCATTCCCTGATGATATGCTCCATGAGCGATATAGATTTTCAGCTGAGGGCATACGGTACATATGCGCGCTGGTTGATGCAGACATCAGGAATGCCACAAAGAGAAGCTGTGCGCTCACGGTTGGACAGACAGTGTGTGTGGCACTACGTTTTTTCGCCACGGGGACCTACATGCATTCAGTCGGTGATGCTGAAAATCTCAGCAAGAACACAGTCTGCCGCGCTATACGCAAAGTTGTTCTTGCTCTCACTGAGAGACTGAATATGTTTGTGGTGTTCCCCAGTCATTTGCGCACATTAACTGTGAAAGAATCGTTCTACAAAATAGCCGGTAGTCTACATTACTATTTCCCTATTCTAAGCTGTATGACATTCCTTAATAGGATTCCCCAGGATCCTAGGTGCAATTGATTGCACCCACGTCCCCATCACAGGGCCCTTGGGTGAACATGAAGGTGATTTTGTCAACAGGAAATCCTTTCACAGTATCAATGTCCAGGTAAATTATTTGGTATCATTTTTGTGTGGTGACTGGTGGCACATATGTACATTGCATGCAGGTATATTAATTGTGTTGCACAGTAGTATGCATATGTATCAGAAATATTCACCCGTAGCACATTTTATTATAGTTCTTCATCACACTTAATAAGCCTTTTGAGTCTCCTTTAAAAAGAACTCACTAGTTCCCCTTTTCAGTGCTGTCATTGTGAAATTAACCTGAAATGCATGTTGCAGATGACTTGTGACCACCAACTCATGGTCACAAGTGTTGAGGCAAGGTGGCCCGGATCCGTCCACGACTCCAGAATCTTCAGAGAGTCATCGCTGGGTCACCAGTTTGAGCAAGGTACAGCAGATATTCCAGAGACAGTCAATTCTTGATTGTCAGCAATGATGATGTGATTTCCTCTCACTTTATTAACAGGGCTCTTTGATGGACTGCTCGTGGGGACAGGGCTATCCTCACAAAGTATTTGATGACCCCCTATCCTGACCCTGACACTCCATCTCAGAGTCGCTTCAATGCGGCTCTGAGTAAGTGCCGGGTCAGGATATAGATGACATTTGGGGTCATCAAATCCAGATTCAACTGCCTGCGCGGACGGAGGTGTCCCCAGAGCGGGCATGTGAGACAATCACTGCCTGTGTCGTGCTGCACAATATAGCAACCATTAGAAAAGAGAGAACACCCCATGTGCCACTCATGGCACCAGATGTCGTTGACCCCATCACCCTGGACCAACCGTCTGGTGTGGCAATCAGACAAGCAATCACCAACCAGTTTTTCACCTAACACCAACCACAGCAATAAACACAATCAATCACCCACTTGCTGAATGTTCCATCTATTCATTTAATTGTCTTTGCATGTGCTGGGGAGAGAGAGAGAGTGTCATGAGTTTACAATGTCAGTTGTGCCTAACTAAAATATTTTAAACTGCAGTTCACAACAATACCTTGCTCTTCATCTCCAGGATGCCAATTTCTAATTTGAGCTTTTTTATTTCCAGTTCTTTTTTTTCATTATCAAGTTCCAGGTTCCTCTTGTAGAGGGCTCGGATGGTATCTGCTCCTACCTGTATGAGCAGTTTAGTTTAAAGACCTTCAGCAGCAGAGATGACTAATGTTTTCAGTCATGTTGGTGTCGGACTGTGTTCATGATTCACTTAGCATGGTGCTCACTTTTCTAGAAATGATAAAACCCTTACATTTTGCTTTTTAGCTTGCCTCGAGGTGGAGGCCGTAGGCTGAGGGGACTGATGGAGATCTTCCTCTCCCTGTGAAATAAGTGGGCAACAAAGCTTGGTTACATGATTAAAGGAGAAATTCGAGAATTAAGTGATAAAGGTATATTTACCCCTAAAGGCCTCTCTGAGTACACAGACAGTGTGTCCTCGTCATCTATCTCCACCTGAACAACAATTGGAGAGCACTGCATGATGTGAATTCTGCACAGCAAACCTGACTGAGAGTGCTTGACAAATTGCCATGATATTTACCACTGGGGAGGGGTCACAAGGGACATGTGGCGGTGGCTCCATTAACACCATTGTGTCTCCTTCAACTAGAAATTAGACGTAGACAGATATTGTTATAGATATTTTCACATCTCAAAGCCACACAAAACAGGCATTGAGTTCTTTACACCAAAGGCTCCATACATACCCTGGACATACAGGTGATGCTGGGAGCTGCTGGCACAGGGGTCAGATTTTATGCCCCCCTCTATGCCCTCCATGATGGGCCTCCCCTCATTGTTTGCGAGGGCCAGCTCCTCTGACGCGGTGTACTGCGGAGGAGCTGGCCCCCCTCCTGTCTTCCGCATTTCATTTTTTTTTCTGTTCGCTGAGGACAGTATTGCAACTTTAAAATTTGACACAGTATATTAACTACACACTGTGGAGAACACAATGAAGCGGTTACATACCACTCTGAATGATGTTTTTATGCTTGGTGCGGATTTGCTGCCACGTCCGCCTGACGGTGTTGGTACCACAGCTGAGGAATAATGTATTCATTAATCTATTGGTATTTATCACAGATGATAATCACTCATGACATTATTTCACTTTGCAGTGGCCACAGATTAAACTGATTTTAACGTCTCCCTGAATTTTGGACAGTGTCAGACTGAATGCACATCATATTAAACATGCATCTGATATTTGAGACTGACAATGTCCAGCAGTGAGAATTAACAACAGGTTCTTAGAATTAAGTGTTATCTTACGCATTGACGCGGTCAGCAATTTTCTGCCAGCATTCCTCTCTGGCTTTATTTGCTGACACCGTGTTGCTTTTAGCGGTTATTATTGTCTTATATTTTTCATATCCCTGTATGATCTCCACCTGCTCCTCCTGACTGAAATACGCAGCTCGCGCTCTATCCATTTTGTGCGGACGTTGAGTCAAATGACGCTCCAAACGCCCCCTTTTATGTGAACGCGCACAAAGCCTTAAGAAGAGAGCCGTGGTTAACAAATCAAGTTGATAACCGCCGTCGTGATACCAATTATCTTTGATTGCGGCTTTAGACTTTGTCGATCCTGAACATGCAAAGAAAGCCTGGCTCTGTTGAGCTTCCTTCGTAGTACAGCCCTCGGATCTACTTTTGGAGACTTTAGGGACCACGAGTAACCCTGCATTCTCCGAGCGCAGTGTTCTGGTGGGATAATATGGCACTATGAACTCTCTAAGATATGACAGAGCTTGACCATTTAGAGCTTTATAAGTTAACAGTAGGATTTTAAATTCAATTCTGGATTTTACAGGGAGCCAGTGCAGAGAAGCTAAAACAGGAGAAATATGATCTCGTTTCTTAGTTCCTGTCAGTACTCGTGCTGCTGCATTCTGAATTCGCTGGAGAGTTTTTAAAGACTTACTAGAGCTACCTGATAATAGAGAGTTACAGTAATCCAGCCTTGAGGTAACAAAAGCATGGACCAATTTTTCTGCATCTTTTTATGTGTAGATTTGCACATAAAAGCCTACGCTACTAAAAACCTACTCCGGATTCAGGAACACCGCGGGAAACTCAGGGCTGAATTCACAAAAGGATTGCGTGGCATTTGCGGCCGCTAAACCGGTAAAAATGGAGCAAACAGATACGGTCTAATTCACAAAGCACGCGCAGAGGGTGAAATGCTCCACTAACTGTGCTGCCAAGCAGATTGCGTCTCGGTGCTCCGGTGTTATTTGCAGGTATTTAAATGAGGTAATATACATACATTTGGTGCAAAAATGGCCCCTTTCTATGCAAATGAGCCTCATTGATAAACAACGTCTAATTCACTAACACCAGCGCTAATAGCCACACGCAGTTTGAGTGAAGTAAATAACATCTTTAGAAAGCTGGTGCAAACTGGGCGCTCCTCTGTGGAAGCCTCTCGCCCAGACTTTCCAGTGATCGTGGCAGCAGTGATTGTCTGTTAAATCAGTCTGTAAATAATATTTTGACATTATTATTATAATCATTATTACTTTAATGGCATCCGAAGATACTGATGCGTTGAACAGGTGACAGTCTGCGGTCATTCTCAAAACGCACTTGTGTCACGCACTTCAAAAGCAGCTTTCAATATTT
This sequence comes from Epinephelus fuscoguttatus, assembly GCF_011397635.1. NCBI lineage: Eukaryota > Metazoa > Chordata > Actinopteri > Perciformes > Serranidae > Epinephelus > Epinephelus fuscoguttatus. The sequence goes on from NC_064753.1 coordinate 11,892,250, forward strand.
TATTTTACAAAACGGGGGAAACAAACATGAACAAAAACGGTTCCATAATTCATATTAAATTCAAAAGATAACGAAAAAAACAGCTACAAGTGAGAGGGCATAGTGATAAAGTGGTCAAACTTGGTCAAATCCACAGCCTCAACCCATCCGACACTGTTAGACTGACTCACCAGCAGATATCACTAGCTACATGAGGGTATACAGTATTCAGTACTTTGCCAAACAAAGTCTAGTTAGCCACAGCGCTAATAGCCACATGCTTGTGCAGCTTGTGAGGCATTATATGATAATTTTTCTTTGGTCCCCCGCTTCAAATCATGCCATCGTCTTTTACATTCCAATGGCGTGCGTTTGAAAACTCCTATGGAACTCACAGACTGGGATATCAAATCCCAAATACGGTTTCTTTCTCCGGCCATTGTATTTCTTGCCTGGAGTTTTGAGGAATAGGTTCGCACCTCCTTGGTCAGGAGGACCTCAAGCTCGCGTTCTGAAAATTTCATCTTTCTCTTCCTAGCTGCCATTGTTCTGCCACGGTGTTCTTGGCGCAAAGCCAGCATTTAGGCTATACTTTGCCATGTGTGGCTAATTGCAATCAGGGGCAAACTGCACTCAGCTGCCAAACTTTGTGGGCGCGTTTGCGCTGGTATATCATTAGCACAATATCCTTTGTGAATAGGACGTTAAGATGCCGCAAACTGCGGGTGGAAGTGAAGTGCATTTCAAGGTGCTATCAGCAGCCGCAGTTCATTCTTTGTGAATTCGGCCCTCAGATTTGATCGTAAACACGTGTGTATGATCATAAATGCCAATCCATCGTAAAGTGACAGCGCGCTCCCGCTAATCAGCAGAAAATCCCCGCCCATGAATAGCCAATGACCACCATATAAGGAGGTGTAGGTGCATCCAGTCGACCTGTCAGTCATGGCGCAAAGAAAGAAAGGGAGAGAAAGACAAAAGAATTTTGAAGTGGACTTAAGAAAAAACATTTTATTTTCTTCAGTTAGCAGTGGTGTGACAGGGACAGGCAAAGCGCAGACCTGGAGGGAGGTAACAGATGCTGTTAATGTTGTCTCCATAGTACAAAGAACCATGTCAGAGGTGAAGCGTAAATGGTTTGATATGAAACTAGAGGCAATGAAATGCATAAGCACACACAGAAGTACAGCGGTCACCAAACAAACAGAAGATTCATTTGTGGGGTTTTGAATGAAGTGGGAACGGGAAACTAGAAAGTTTTGTGCGTAATGGATAAACTCTAAATCAGTGATGGCTGTCAGAATGTAGAGCTATTTAACATTTATTTTAACAAATGATACGGATAACATATAGCCTTCAGCAGTTTTGTATGTATCGTCTTCAAATTATTTGAATCTTAATAGCCTAAAGCTCTGTTTTATACAATATAAATTAAGCATTTTTCAAACCAGATTTATTCATTCAAATGATCAAAAAGCCACACACAAAAAAAACGTGTTGTCTCAAATAATTGTTTCAGCTGGCGCGTGCTCCTTCGTGCTGCCTCTGCTGAACCCAGGCACCGAGGCCACAGAGGCTGTGATCCAGCTGTCCTTACGGATATTTTTATTATCGTCATTCAACATGTAGAAAGAACGTGTAATCTATTGAGTCGATTTACATAGATAATTCACAATCATGAACCTAATCTGGATCTTAAACCTGCTAATTGCCAACTAATTTAACTAAATGTGTTATATTTTTAATATTTTGTCATGTTTAGATTACGTGTTTCAAAGGCATCTGTGTATTGTGTACATAACAGAGCGCAATACGAATTAAAATTGTAATTTCCAGTAGTGACAAGCAATATTTATGTGCTTTACTACATTTACACAAGCACTACGAGTGGTCAGGAGCAGGAGTAGATTTTGTTAGTAGCTACGAAAAGATCGGAGCTACTAAAATATTGATGAATGTGGACATGCACGTAAATTTCCGTCTGCGAACAGTTTACACACAAATTCCTTCTGCTTCTGCTTCTGAGACCCATTGTCTTTAAGCATGAGAGGATGTCAGACTTTAGTCTTTTCAAAGTCTTTATCAAAGTATTCTGGTGTATAATAGAATATTATTACCTAATATATATGAGGCAGCACAGATTCTTTTAAACACATGAAAATGCATCACACTTAACATCAACAATGAAATGTTATGAAGAAGCATGCATTATTATAGATGCAACAAGTACTTCACCTTACTTTACACATACAATGAATACTTGTGATACTGCATGGACTATTATAGCATACTATGAGACCTTACTACAGTTGATTGTTGAGGTGTGTATAGGTGAGCACAGGTATTCACAATGCATTATAACCCCTGTCAGTCAACCTCTAGTTTATAACTAGTCAAGAGCACTTGACACAAAAGCATTATAATTCACTATAAATGCCCTCATAACACATTATAGTTGTAAATGGAAGTGACTCAAAGTTTTACTTTTTGAAAGTTTTTATAGGAATAATTGTTGAAGGTAGTGAAACCAGTGGCTTCATAGTAGTTAGAGCACTCCCTACCAAATACAGACATAACCAACACATAACGGATTTTTCTGTGACTGAGACACCATAACATCATCTCTGTGGCACTACCACAAAGGTGAATTAGACTGATACCACAAGGCAGAGTACTGTCTACGCAGAGACGTACCACAAATCCCTGCTGATGAACACAGACCAGCATGACAGCAGTGCAGTGCCTCAGACACCTATAATGGATACTCCTAATACCTGACACAATGGCAAAACCTGCAGCTTTCCAAGGAATCAGAAAAGCCAAATTATGGCACTGAGCCTCTCAGACACAGCATCATTCGCAAGAAACATTTTCACATGTGTTTTAACAACTAGCAATAAAAAAGGAATATCAAAGAGACTGCTTTTTATCTGCAACCTCCATGCATGTAGGCCTATATATGGTATGAATATATAAATAAACATATGTATTTACATTTCCGGCATCAATACAGCAGCACAAGTTTCATTTCAACAGCATGGTACCAACATTTTTTTGTTTGTTTTCCATTGGCAAAAGTTATGGGTAGAACCTGGTTCTTTTTTTGGTACCACCTCAGTAGGTTCCAAATGAGCTAAGCCAGTACTACAAGGTGGAGTTAAAACACCACTGATTGGTCAGAGAGAATTATAACTCATGGGACATGAGAAACAAACCCACATTTTTAAATAGCCAAGATACCATCAACAGCAACTGCATTTTTAAAATTACTGGATGGAGCAATGTGCACTGTGTCACGTTGAAGATGATGTCACGACAGTTTCATGCAGCGATGGTCAGCTTAAAGTCCCATCTACAATGAGAAGCAAAATGAAGAAAACACCTGGTACCAAAAATGAGTCAAGTAGAGTGGAGTTGAGCCAAACCATGCAGTGGAAATGAAGCATTAGAATTCAACAGAATGGAGAAGATTTTAGCATTGATCCAGCAACAGCTGGACGAAGATTCGGGATGCAGCCCCAAAGCTAGGGAACACACCTATACTGTAGATATCAGGGAAGCTAGCTCGTTAGATATTTGTAAAAGAAAGCTAAAACGTATACAGTTAATTTTAGCCTTTAACTAGCTCTGACTTTCCTGATACAGGTCTGAAAATTTTTACGTTTTGCTTTCTATACTGTGCATTCACACCAAAAGTGTCATGAGCGCCAGCGGTTGCTCTGGTTGCTGGCATTGCGCTGCCTGGCAGCTCTGGCAGGGCTTGCAGAAGGCTGCAGAAGGCTGCCAAGGGCTTTCTGCTTGCTGCAGAAGATCTTTCTTTCTTTCTTTCTTTCTTTCTTTCTTTCTTTCTTTCTTTCTTTCACTGTCCCGCCTTGAGAATATTCACGGTCTGCAATTGGCTGCTGCTCGTTGCTGCTTCAGCGGCATCGCTGCTTATTTGCATAAAGTTGAGCTTCTCTCAACTTCACAGTGACGCTCCGGTCGCTGGCATCGCGCTGCTCGCAGCTGCCGACGCTCCAGACGCCCTTCGTAGCAAGCGTACATTGAAAATGAATGACTGCCGGCCGCTTATGACGCTCATGATGCTTTTGGTGTGATGGTACATTCACACCAAAAGCGACCTGAGCGCCAGCGGTCGCTCAGGTCGCTGGCATCGCGCTGCTCGGCAGCAGCTCCAGCAGGCGCTTGCAGCGGCCAAAGGGGCGGGGCCGGCTGCTGCAGATGTGTCCATCAAGGCTGACACGGCTGTTCACTTTACAAGGATGAACAAATATATCATATATGTCTTCACTTTGCATTATCCATGACTTTCATTACACAATTAAAATAACGCAAATAAACACAGTCAATATAGAGTCCTTTATAATTATGATTTTACTCTCCTGTTGGCACGTAGGACCACTGAGAAATGTAATTGGTGGTAAATAAGTGGGAGCTCTTTAATCGCACTTTCGGAAGCCTGCTTTGTACTGCATCGGCATATTTGCTGAGGAAACACAGGGACCGGAGCCGTCGGGCCGTCTGGGTCCACAGAGTCCTGCAAACCCGGCAACTCCACGGTGAATTTCACCGGCTCGTACAGCTCCGGGAAAGCCCAGACCTCCGTACCCGAATCCCGGTCTGCAATTGGCTGCTGCTTTGGCAGCGGTGCTGCTCATTTGCATAAAGTTCAGCTTCTCTCAACTTCTACTTGACGCTCTGGTCGCTGGCATCGCGCCGCTCGCTGCAGCCGACAACCCTGACGCCCTTTGTAGCAAGCGTACATTGAAAATGAATGGCTGCCGGCCGCTTATGACGCTCATGACGCTTTTGGTGTGAATGCACAGTGATTGACAGTTTACGCTTGACGCTGCTACAACTCTTTAAAATCTTACTTGATTTCATGATTTATAGTTTTCCAATTGCCTTGTCTGTTCTATGTCTGTTATGTATGTATTTTCATGTGAAGCACTCAGTGCTTAATGTTACTATCAATAATAACAATGATAATGGGCCTATTTTTTTTAATTCAAAGAGCAAGACAGATTCAAAATTGTAAATCTTCAAAATTATATTTGCACTCTCAGCAGTGTGTGCTTTAAATGCAGCACTCTGTCTGGTATTCAGAAGACAGTCTGTCAGATTAAAACTTTCAAAATTCATTATTTGTAATTTTTCATAACTTGAGGTAAGCTGTTTCATTTTGGAATTATTGGGCAAAAATCCCATAATAAACGCTGAGCATATTGTAAATTAAATTGAATGAGAGAACACTAGCCTTCTGTACCTCCCCTTGGCTCTGATCTTAGACTTTAGAAAATGTAACCCATGATCAGAGACAAATCAGAGGTCATTTCAGGGAGGGGCTGTTCCTGTTGGCTGTTTTACAAAAGCCTTCAGATAGTGAAGCCTGATTCAATGGTAGAATATCCTGCAGAGAAAGTTGCTGTTCGGGCATTGGCAGCAACTGCCTGCACTGCAAAACAACCTAAAATAGGGAGACAGACTTCTTAAAAGGAGAATCTAAAAGAGTCTAGCAATAAACAAAACAGAATGTGTCAATTTCACTCTTATTTTCAAATAAACATGACTATTTTAGGGTTGTCTGTAAATTAATTGTGCTGTAGGCTTGTTACTGCTGGACCTAAATGTCACCTCTAATCATTCCAATACCTATAAATCAGTGGGTATGATTGTCTGTTAAATTAGCTAAGTGTTGACAAGTTCAGTGTTATGAGGGATTCAAGCCACTAGAGGACAGAACAGGCTAATAATATGTGTTGATATTGAGTGGACATGAGACATTTTGCATTTTGCCATTGCATTCATTGAGAAAAGAATGGACCCAACACAAAACAAGCAACCTAACTTATATCAAAAATTCCAATACATGCCTCACCAAGCTCTGTAAACACATTGTCTACAGGTGCAGAACAATAGTCGAGCTGACACGACGAATTAATTGATTTCTTGACTGACAATAAACGAATGGCCAAATTATTTTGATATAGCTAGATATAACATATTTAAGATCTTATTTGTTTATTATGTTAGTTGCTGACATTCCATAGACCAAACAGTTAATTGATGGATCCAGACATGAATCAGTAAATTAACAAATAATTGTTAGTTGAAGCCCTAAATAGTTGACTTACACCACAGTGGTTTGACTGCAGGGTCAAACATTTACATGCACAGCTATTTCAGAGTTAGAACCTGTATCGGGCTACTTATTGTCGAGTAAATTGGCTTTGACATGTTACCTCAGTGGAGTGCCTCTTTAAACACACAACTCCCTTAAACATGGCTGTAAGCCAATGAAAAAATGAGGGCGGAAGTGTTTAGTCAGTCCAGGAGGCGTGTGACAGATACTGTAAGGGTTCAAGGTCAAGGCTATTGTCCTTTTAGGGCAGTGGTAGGCAACCTGTGGCTTCAGAGCCACATGTGGCTCTTTAACCTCTCTCCAACTCCCCCCTATGTCTTTGACCAAAAATTCAGCTACATGGAAATTAATCAAAGTTATTTTTTTTACATTTTGATTTTCATTTGTCATTCTTGAAGGCCTAATGTGATTCTTACATTATCCAGTTGTAAAAATATGCAACCTATAGGCCTACAACACATTTAAAAAATGTTTGACATTTTGTCAACTGAAACTTGAGTCACAACTATGTCAACGGCCTGGCGCCTTTTCTCTAAATTTTCTGAACATCATATGCAGTGGCTTGTCTTGAGTCTCCGTAGCAAAGCTAGCTGTGGATTCCAAATCCAGAAAGAAAAAGTGTGGGAGGAAAATATTGAATCTAATAGTGCATAGACAGATTTGTTTACTGTCGCCGCAAGGTACCAAATATTCATAAATACTTAGAGTAGCCACCTAATGTTAAAACATATTAATAATTAAACTTATGAGTAATGTTGATAAGCTAGTTTAAACTTAACAAGGCTATGTTACTGTCATTAGAAGCTCAAATATGTTTTGCAGCTCCAGACAGAATCAATTTTTTTGAACCAAAAATGGCTCTTCTGGTAGTAAAGGTTGCTGACCCCTGCCCTAGAGGAGTCAGGGTTAACATAAAAACATTAAAGGAGAATACAAAATACCCCATCAATGACCATTGTTGACAGTTCTTACCAAACAGGGTACACATGTACAAGAATTCAGGGGATGGTCAGGACAGTCCACCATAGCTGTAACCCTTCTAAGAATCTGCCTGTTAGAAATGTCTGAGAGCTTGGCCTGACTCGTCTCCAAAATCCTACTTGTCATTTTAACATATTGGACAGATTTAGGTTTTGGGAGGAATTCAACATTCTACATTCACTGGGTCTCAACACAGTCATGTTGTCCCTCCTCTCAGTCAGTTAATATCCTGGAGCACCACACTGTCCTTACCAGGAACAATCATTGACATTCCATCTCATCTGATTGGTTTTGGCAGGTTGACCACACAATTGCCCTCCAAGGAGTCAGGAGACACGTTTACCTCTGAACACACCAACCTTTGATCTTCATAAAAGTGGGTTATATAATGTAGCTCCAGTGCTGGTTTTGGATTCAGTATCAACAAGCCGCAGTGAGTCTTCCTTGTCCTCTACACAGAGGTATTGTTTCATTTCACTACTTTACACTGTCACTCAACATTAAATGAGTTTTGATCAGTGTTGGTTGTTCACCTTTTTCAGTCTTTGTATTTTAGCTCAGTTCTATCAGTTTAGGCTTTGGTTGTGTTATTTTGTTTAAGATCTAGTGCTGGATGTTGTTTGTTGTTGTTTATTCTGAGTTTAGCTTATTTTGAGCAGGTTCTTTATTAACATATGTTGCCATTCAGTAGCTTGGAATCTTGCCACAAAAGCTTGATTGGGTCCAGTGTGATGTGTGAGAGGACTGCTCTGTGTGTTTGAATGGTCTATCATACTTTTAGGTTGTAGAAAGTCCTTCTTACAATTATATGTTGTTTTGTATGAAGGGTTTGTTTTGTAAATGGCTTGACCAGACTGAAAATTGTAAAGGCAGAAAGGGACAAAGATCCCTCTGAGCTACAGTCTAGTAAGAATAGAAGAAATCAGCCATTGGTAAAATTATTTGGAATCATAGCATCAAATTGTGTGCAAATTTAAAATGAACAGCTTCTTGTTTTGGTGTCAAGTGCACAATAATGCCTATGACAAATTTGAAATAACAGGCAAGGTGTTACTGTAGCAAAACTATTCTTCAGTCCTCACAATAGAGAACAGAAGGTTAGTCTAGGGTTAGTCATGTTGGAATTTAATAAGGGAATATCAGCTGAACATACTATAGACTAACAAATCACAGTTTAAACCTATCCAATCTAACCACTGAGTGGACTGCAGAGGGAAAATGTTCCCCCAAAAATTTTTAGAGCCCATAGGGTCACTTACTCTTTGCTCAACTGGAAAACAAATTCAATTCATTTGATGTCTAAATCATACCGTTGTGATAATTCAAAAGTTTTGTTATGGAAGGAAAGAAGAAAATCATCAATGTAACAGATTATCCCAGTTTTTTGAATAGCTGTGTGCATTAAGTATATTTAATTGTTTTATGATTTAGCTCAAATATGTAATTATGTTGGGTCTGATTTAACTCAATTGAATAACTAACTAACTAATATATTGCTTCTCACCTCTTGCATCTTTTGTGCTGCAGGAGTGAACTCCTTAGATTTGTTGTTGGTTGTGGTTTTGTGTTGGTTTAGCAGTTGGTGGTCTTTGAGGGTCCGTGGGTCCGTGTATATTTTGATAGTTTGATGTTTCGTTTTCAAAATAAAACGGATTTACGGAAATACGGCCGTTTTTCCGTTTTTCGTTTTGAGAAAAACGGAAAAACGTTTCAAAACGAAAAACGGAAAAACCAAATCGACAAAACGGCCCAATTTTGATTTCTGCAAATTATTATTATTTTTTTTTTTTTTTTTTTTTTTTACCGGTGACAACGACCCACGGGAAGCGGAAGTTAAGTGTAAGAACTTCAAAATAAAACTTTAGCGTGCTAACTGCTAACTTCTTATATTACAGGCTACCGCTCTCTTTCTAAACCATATGGTTCATATTTATTTTACTACTGTGAAAGTATAAGAGCTGGTTGTTTGGAAGAATGCGATAGGCATATAATTGTCATTTAAGCTTGAGTGCGTGAATGCATTTTGTGGAAAAACCTTACGTTCCCTGAGCATCTATAACGTTAAGTCACAGAGGTCCCGGTCAATAGGCTAGTGGCCTGTTAGTATTGCGATTATTATCAGCAGCAGGCATTATTGGAGGCATTATTTACAGGCTAATCATTAGAAAATGAGAACTTGTTATGGCTTTAGTGTACTTGGTGTTTAGCCACAGGGTGGCGCAGTGTTTACACAAATAGTAGACATGCTTTGAGGTTCAAAACAGCAGGCTCTGTGTCTCATCAATCATTGCATTTCAACCGAGAGGTGTGTGGAGGTCGATTCAATGGGAGCTGCAAGGAATACAAATTGTGTTTTATTAGTCCTTTGGCGATCATTTTATCCGACTGCTAGTCATTTCTCCCGGCTTTGCACCGGGCGTCATCGGTTGCTATAACAACGGCGACAGAGACTCCTTTCCCGAGTCAAAATCCTTGAGGCCAACTGGCCGTGATGACTTCTGTATTTTAACTGCTACACTACTCAGCCGTTATAAGCAATGTAAACTGTAATGTGACCTCAATTTAACTGACAGTAAACGTGTATTCCAAAATGTACAGTCCGGACCTATTTCACAGACGGACCACCGATGGCAACTATAAACTCATTAATTTTACCCTGGCATCTTTATATGACCCGAGGTCCGTTTCACAAAGCAGGTTCAACAAACTCTAAAAGTAACCCTGAACTCTGAGTTGATCTACCCTGAGATAGGAAACTCTGAGTTTTCGGTTCCAGAACAGAACCTATTTCACAGACGGACAGCCACCACTGATGGCAACTATAAACTCATTAATTTTACCCTGGCATCTTTATATGACCCAGTTGACTGATGCTGGTTCAAAGAAAACGTAGTAGAACTTATAGACTTGTGTGTATTAAATTATAATCATTCATTTATCAATTATACGATAGGATACATATGATGTCAATACCAGCGCAACAGCGCCACCCCGAGTGTCTACAACGCCTTTGCTACCTGTTTGTCTGAGTGGTGAAGCCATGTTGATTTAATTCAACAAAATGTGTCTACCAACAAGAATAAATAATGAGGAATCTTTAATTAATTAGGAACATTTATTATTATTATTATTATTATTATTATTAGTTTGATAGATAGATGGATGGCCTCCTCCTGTTAGCCTCAGTGCATTTTAAAAAAAGGAGTACTCGGGTGTACGAAAAACGGAAAAACGGCCGTATTTCCGTAAATCCGTTTTATTTTGAAAACGAAACATCAAACTATCAAAATATACACGGACCTTTGAGGTCTTCCACATATGTATATGTATCCTCATAAAATATAACACATACAGGTGTTACAGGTGATCCAATATACTAAAATGCATATTAATACATTGCTTTTTCAACTCTTTGTGTATTTACTATGCATTATTGAGGGGCACAGGGACTTGTCTTATGGATGTGCATTTCATTTGGCTGTAAGAGCTTTGACAGAATACGAATGGAGGTCAGAGGCAGATAGAGGTAACTGTAAGTCATTGACATGGTAATTTCAGGTGGTATCAAATGTTGTGGTATACAGAGGTCCTGCAGACCCAGTATAAACACTCAGAATATATTTTAATAAGGCTGTGTTTCATTTACTCTATGACATACACCACTGTTCAGAATGATTCCTACACCTCTGTCTGAGCCTTACTAATGTTAGTACACTCTTACTTTCTGATAGCACCATGTTGTTAGTAAGACTCTTTAAGTGTTGATGCAATATGGGTAATTTGTGATATTTTACCAAGTAAACTATTTAGTATGGCAACCTGTCCAGGGTGTACCCTGCCTCTCACCCAATGTCAGCTGGGATAGGCTCCAGCCCCCCACAACCCTCAAGAGGATGAAGCGGTTAGAAGATGAATGATTGAATGAATGAATGAATGAATGAACTATTTTTTCAAATCATTATCAAATTTGTGACGCCTTCAGTGATGCCATATTGGGCAGGTTTCTGCCCAGTTGGGCAACTTTTGGTTATGTTGGGTGGGGACAAATCAGCCCAAATAGTATTTGGGCTGATAGATGAAATTTGGGCTGCTTTTGTTGACATTTGGCAGACTTTCAAAAGTAGCGTGAAAACAGTAGTACCAAAAAAAAAGCTGTCATTTTATGCTAAAAAAAAAAAACAGGTTAAAAAAATGAAGTAATGTAACTTTGTTAGTTTCCACTCTTCTATAATATTGATTCAGTTAATTTGAGAACTATTTGATTGACATGATTGATCATCAAGGTTAAGGAAGGACCTACACCTTGATGTCATCGTCACTGACATTGGTTCCATTTATATCTTTATCCAATGCGTAGTGGCCGCTCAAATCCAAAAACATAATCAAAGATCAGCACACTGTAGCTCTATTAAAGGGACAGACCAGATTTTTTGAAGTGGGGTTGTATGAAGTAACTATCCATAGCCAGTTTATTACATACAATAGATGTCAGTTGGCACGCCCCCAGTTTGGAGAAGCAGGCTAGAGTCCAACATGGCAGCTCAGCAAAGTATTACATATTTTAGCCACCTAAAGCCACCCTCCATGTCAGACTCCTGCTGCTTCTCTAATATGAGCCCCATACAATCCCACTTCAAAAAATCCGTACTAGAGACTTCCGGTAATGCGGACCGAATAGCAGCGTTCGGTGTGAGCTCCTGCATTGTCGATGCAAAAATATCCTGATACTGATGCTTAACTCAGCCCAATTCGATAAATTTCTTGTAGAAATTTAGCTGACGTCACTGGGCCACTTCTGGGGTGAAGCTTTTGTTAAAATGGCTTTGAAAACCGCGAGAAAGACACAGGAGAAGAAGAACGCTGCGGCTGGCAACACGGAGAGGGCACAAGATGGCGGAGCAGAGACTGAGGAGACGGAAGTTTTGAGCCCAGCAATGACCAAAGCCATGGCCACACTCACGGCAAATATATCCGAGGTCATAGAAGCTAAGTTTGACTCTTTTCTGCAAAAGATTGGAGACATTTTGAAAGAGCTGCAAGACACAACCAAGCGTGTTGGGGAAGCTGAACAACGCATCTCCGAAGTGGAGGATGTAAATGTCGAGACGGAGCAACGTGTCTCGTGCCTGGAAAAAGCTGTGGTCTCGCTGCAGGAGCGTCTGGAGGACCAGGAGGACCGAGGCAGACGTAAAAACCTCAGAATAATCGGCCTGCCAGAATCTTCAGAGGGCTCCTCTGCCGTACAGTTCATGGAGTTGTGGCTTCCCAAAGTTTTGGCACTGATCACCAAGGACGGGAAAATAAAGCTGGAAAGGGCGCACCGGGTGTCGGGGCCAAAAGATCTTACCCCCGCGCTATGATTCTAAGATTTCACCACTACAGCGATCGGGTCCGGGTGCTGGAGGCGGCCAGGCGGGCGAAGGCTGTTCGTTTTGAGGACAGCAGGATCTTTTTTTTTTCCAGGACTTTTCCAGCGGAACTCAGAGAAAACGTCAGGCTTTTGACGAGGCCAGAAAGAGGCTCCAGTCACTCAGACTACACACCTATGGCCTAAATTATCCTGCAATTCTGAAGATCACCGTGAATAACACTACCAAGTCCTTTACCAAGCCCGAAGAAGCTATGGCATATATAAACACACTGGGTGGTGAAGGCACTGTACCGGACGAGTAAGTGTGAGTAATTAAGATCTTAAGATCTTACAATTTAGTCATGGCCTGTGACGAACGAAAATATAGTTCATGCTGCTGTAGCGTTTGCTGCCTAAGCTCAATGTTCTGGAGAGCTAATGTAAGAGACTGGCAGTAGCAGTATAACGTTAAGACTATCGTGTTAAGGGCTTTTGGACTCTTGTCTCGTTGTTTGTTCTCGCCCTTCTGTTTCATGTCAGAAGTTCATCTTGGAAACGGGGCCAGCGCGGCATGCAGCCATAAATTTGCACATTGCCGGTCATAAGTGAAGGTATTCGGAGGAGCCGGCAGATGTCGGACATGACCGAGATGGCCCGGAAATGGCCGGAGTTGGCCGAAAGTAGCAGCATTTGATTGACAGGCCCTGTCATACCTGCGTATCCTGCTGTCACCACTGGGTGGTAGCACAGGTTTTTTTTCTTATCCTTTTTTTCTGTGACTTTATAATATTTACTTTTTGACGGTATGGATACCAACTACTCACATTATCTGACTGAGATATCCCTGTTCTTTGTGTGTAATATTCTGTGTGGAAAATACAAGTGATGGAGGAACATCAGCTTAGTGGATGTAGGGCTGATTTAAATAATTGACTGCACTCGATCTTGTGGACTCAGGAACATCATAGCCGCATCTGAAGTAAGGTTAAGAGGGCCTAGTGAGGGTTTCTCTTCTGAAGTCGGGGTCTCCACTCTTCTCTTTATCTTGAGTCCCATTAGTTTACTTGTTCATGGGAGATTGTGTGTATATAGTTGTGTTCAGGGGTTTATTCTAGGGGTTTGGGAGACAGAGCAGCAATTTGAGTTTCTTTTATTTTTTTATTTATTTATTTTTTCTTCTGGTCACAAGGTATGGCGCATGGAGGGAATTAGATTATGGATAGTATAATGCATACAGACTTAAGGCAATGACCGACCCTTGCTATATTTAATTTTTTCAGCTACCATGACTAATTCTGTACTTCAGGTATGTACATGGAATATTAGAGGGATACATCATCCTGTGAAAAGAAAAAAAATATTGACATATCTAGAAAAAGAAGGGGTTGATATAGCACTACTTCAGGAAAAACATCTAAAAGACACAGAACATGAAAAACTTAAACGAGAATGGGTAGGACAGGTATTTTTTTTGTCGTTCACGTCCAATAGCAGAGGAGTTTGCATCCTTATTAACAAACGGCTTCCTTTTACGCTAGAGTCTTGTACCAAGGATAACGCAGGAAGACATGTTGCAATAAAAGGACGCCTGTTTAGCGAAATTATTTCTATTTTAAATGTCTATGCCCCACCGGGTTATCCTCCTGATCTCATAACAAAAGCTTTTTCAGAATTAGCGGAGCTGGGCCGTGCTCAGTCAATTGCTGGTGGAGACTTCAATTGCATATTAGACCCTCACATTGATCAATCACCTGCTGAAGGAACTAACCCTACTAAACGGGCGCAAGCAACAGCTGATGTATGTGACGAACTAGGCTACTTGGATGTGTGGCGAGCGTTACATCCAAACAACAAAGAGTTCACATTCTTCTCTGGAGTGCATAAAAGTAGCTCTAGGATAGACTACTTGTTCGTCCCTAAAACAATGTTGTGTTCTGTTTCATCCTGCGAGATTGGGAGCATTACAATATCGGACCATGCTCCGATCAGAGATCAAACTCAGACTGAGTTTCAGATATTTTTTTCTTGTAATAACACACCTGATGTATCTCCTTCTATTTAATGAGAGACATGTAAGGCTTATTCTCGAGGTCTGATTATGTCTTATGAAAAAAGCACAAAACGAAAGCGTCAAGAAGAGCAACGTAAATTAGAGATACAGCTATCTGAATGTGAGAGGGCATATAACCAGAACCCTACCGATGCTAATCTTAAAGCGACTCTGACCACAAGAACTACGCTTAACTCACTGCTCACTCAGAAGGCAGAGCAGAGTATTAGATTCACATGGCAAAAACTATATGAATTTGGTAACAAACCCAGCAAGTACTTAGCCAGCCTGGTCAAGTGTAGATCTGATTCTCAGAACATATCTTCAGTTAAAGATGCCTCTGGGCAGGTGAAAATGGATAGCAATGGCATAAATAAGGTTTTTACAGAATTCTATGAAAAGTTATATACAAGTGAGCAACAGAGGTCTCTAGACTCATGGAGGGCTTTTTCTCCAATCTCAACCTGCCCAAACCTAGTGACCAACAAAAGACAGTACTGAATGGACCTATAACACTGGAAGAAGTAACTGAGGCAGTTGGTGTTTTACAATCAGGAAAGGCTCCAGGTCCTGATGGCTTTAGCTCGGATTTTTGTAAACGTTTTAAGCTGCTGTTGGTGAAACCTTTACTTGCCATGTTTAATCACTCCTTTGAGAAGAGAGCTCTTCCCAAAACGCTTACAGAAGCAAACATTAGCCTGATTCTTAAGAAGCATAAACCAGCGGATTTGTGTTCATCCTACCGACCTATCAGTTTACTAAATTTAGATTTCAAGATTTTATCTAAAATACTAGCCTTAAGACTAGAGAAAATTCTTCCATTTATCATTAATAATGATCAGACAGGTTTTATTACTGGAAGGAACTCAGGTAATAATGTTAGAAGGTTACTCAACATTATTCAGCTGTGTCAGCAAAATAATCTTAAAGGTATGGTTGTGTCACTGGATGCAGAAAAAGCATTCGACCGTATAGAATGGGATTTCTTGTTTTTCACACTCAAGGAATTTGATTTAGGTAAAGAATTTATTGAATGGGTCAAGTTGCTTTATCATAATCCACTAGGGGCTGTTATCACGACTGGTAAATGTTCTCCCTACTTTGCTCTAGAGGATGATTGGTCCCTTATCACCTTTGTTATTTGCGATTGCAATCGAGCCACTGGCAGAAGCCATTAGAACCCACTCTACTATTCATGGTATATCGATTAATCACAGACAGCGTAAGATTTCCTTGTATGCTGATGATGTTTTATTGTTTATCACGCAACCGGAAATATCTATTATGTCAGTCCTTTCTGTTATTAATGAGTTTAGTAAATTTTCGGGTTATAAAATAAATTTCAGTAAGTCAGAGGCCATGCCATTGGGTGAGGTGCACCACTCCCTTCCCTCCAGCTTATCACCCTTCAGGTGGGCAACAGAAGGTTTTGTTTACCTAGGTATTTTTATAACTCCTCTGCTGCAAAGGATGTTTAAAGCAAATTTTCAGCCTCTGCTTAAACGCATCCACGATGACCTACAGAGGTGGTCTTCCTTGCCGCTCTCAATGCTGGGAAGAATCTCTTTGATTAAGATGAATATTTTACCTCGACTGCTCTACAAATTTCAAATGATCCCGGTCCTGCTAAACAATAATACTATCAAGACGGTGAATGGTTGGTTTAGGTCATTTATATGGAACTGCAAAAGACCACGACTTAAATTAGCCAAATTACAATTAAATACAGATTTTCTCCCAGGGATGACAGATAATGGGTTTGCTCTGTGGGAAAGTGCCGGTATCACAACTTTGAAAGACTTATTTGAAGGGGACAGAATGATGTCATTTGACCAATTAAGATTGAAATACAAACTATCACACACACATTTTTTTAGATTCCTTCAAGTCAGGAGCTTTATACAGAATCCAATTCGGAATAAATTTACTCTGGAAATGTCACCAACTGAACAACTACTGTACAAAATACATAGCAGTAAGGCTATAGTAAGACGATGCTATGAGGCCTTTTATAAGTCCAATAAGGCTAACATTACAATTATGCAAACATGGGCTCAGGACCTTGGGGTGATAATAGACGAAGCTATGGAGGCGGACATATGGGAGCATGCTAACAACATATCCATATGTAATAGAGCAAAGGAATCACAATTTAAATTACTGCATCGCCTTCAGATATCACCTGAACTCAGACATAAGATGGACCCAAAGAAATCAGCTCTGTGTATGAAGTGTAATAAGGAAGTTGGTAGCTTTATACATACTGTGTGGACCTGTGTGCATATCCAGGATTTTTGGGTAGAAGTGGCTTTGAAATTAGATTTGGTTTTTAATAAGGAGTTGGACCTGGACCCAGTATTTGTTGTTGGGATTACCACACCCACGAATAAAAGGATTTCATTGTCAGAAACTGTGGAATGTTTTAACATATGCTGCACGTAAAACTATATTGCTGAAATGGATTTCAAATAAGCCACCTACAGTTTTAGATTGGCATAAGGTAATATTTGACCTTTTACCCATGGAATATCTGACATACTGGTCCAGAGGGAAAATTGGTTTATTTTACCATATATGGACCCCATTTCTCGATTATGTAGGACCTAGAATGTCTAACATATTTTGGAAGGTGCTTCCCAGACCAGGGAGTAACAGCTGAATGTTAAAGGAGAGGTGTTTCTGTCTGTTTTACTATTTTTATTTGTTAGTTTATTTTCTATATCATTTCTTAATTATTGTAATGTATACTTATTTCTCCATTTTATATTATTATTAATTCTTGTCGTTACTATTGCCATATGATATTCTACCATGCTTGTGACTGACTGACTGCTGTGCTGAATGTTCAACTTTGGAGGGGGGGCGGGGGAATGGGGTTTTCTCGAAGAGGGGGATAAATGTGAAAAAAAAAATGTGTTTGTATATGTGAATAAGATGTGACACATAATTAATAATAAAGATATTCTTTAAAAAAAAAAAATCGTACTATTCTTTAAGTGCAATTTTTTGGCACATTCACAAGTGATGTTTTCTTCAGACCGGTATATCCATACAGGGACGCCATCTTTGAATACTAATGTTCTGGTCATATGACGGTCATGTGTTGATCCCAGTAAACAAACCTGTTGATAACCACAAGTTATATTAAACACAAATACATAAGACAGAGTGTTGGTATTTCAAGATGGCGTCTTTGTATGTAGAGCAACAGTTCAAAACATCACTTGTGGATTTGCTGATAAATTGCCCTTAAGGGAGCTACAGTGAGCCCACCTTTGTTTATATTTACATCTACATCCTCCATATATCCTGTTATAGTTCTTAAATAGGTTGGATTTTGGTTGGGGTTTTTTGCTCACATTTCATGGCAGTATTTGATCTCTTTCGTTGTGGTGGTGCTTAGATGCCAGAGGTGCATTTCGCACTTTGTGTATTTGGTTGTCTGCATTCTTAGATGGCATTTGTGGGTTAAAATAGCCTGTTATCTAATATTTTATCTTCGGTTATTTGATGTGGATATAAAGCTTTGCATGCTTGTGATGTGTTTTTATTGCATATATGTACTGTTATGGTTTTACGGTTTTACATGGCTTTCCATCAAACGTATGTTTCTCGGTTGGTTCTTATGGGTTTTTATGATTGGGCTTTAAACTTGGGCTTTAAACTGAATCTGTCAACACTTAATGCCTTGTTACTTGTCATATCATATTATATGTGTACAGTAACACATCCTAAAACAACCTGAATGCTTACAGCAACTCTTCTGATGACATGTTCATTGTGTTGTGATGTGATATGAAGCTTCAAACTCATCATAATGACATTACACATGCTATATAGCAGAATGAGAGATGCTCACAGCCTTCAGCCAGATGCTGTTTTAAGTTTATATAAAATTGGTTGCACTAAACACTCATATAATATTTCATTAAAATGTTGACTTCAAAAGTTTTTATGGTTTTCTTCCTGTCTTGGTCTTATACTTAAGGAATCCCTAGACTGTTGCACAAAATGCCTTAAGACCCAAAGTAATGTAAAAAAAAAACAAAAAAAAACAAACAACCCTCAAGCTACCTCTCTGTCTCAACTGCAACATGACTGAGTTTAGAACTAATACACCCCAATAGGAGTGTCCTGTGACCAGGAGAACCCAACGGATACGCTTTCAATTTTACACTATAGATTTGACTTAAGCAATTTTCATTGCAATTCTTCCTACAGTTGTTTTCTGTCTTCTGGTATTTGGGGATACAATTTATTGTGCATTATGTGCTCTCTATGATTGTATTCCTCCAGAAGTATAATCTTTTCCTCTTCTGACCAGCATGTTTTCCTTGTCTTCTTTTCTTCTGCCATTTTTTCACGATCGAACTCTAAGCCATCTTTGTGAGACAACAACAGGCATCACAAGCATGAGTTTAAGCAAACAATCTCCATGGAAACTTTTACCACTGTAAAATCTCTTTCAATGCATTAAATGTGTTTTCCCTTAACAAAGGAAATCTTTGTAAGTCCATCAGCTAAGGAGAAATTCAGCTTTAATTGTTATACTTAAGGATAAAACTTAAGGTGTTTTGTGCAACCGGTCCCTGGTTAATTGGGCTTCAGGTATATTTTCTACTTGAAATCTCTTGTTGGCTCATAAAAAAGTGACCTAACATGCTTGCTGCCCCTCATTACAGGGCAAAATGAAGAGCAACTATTCACTGGAGAAGAACAATACTCAAGGAGTCTTTTTTGTAAGTACAGAACAAACAGCAGCTTCCACCCTAACACCCCTGGCCTCTTCACATGTTGCTTTCACTGACTGAGATCTTTTCCTCTCCCATTGTTTCTCCTGCATCCTGTGTTTTTGTTGCAGATTTGTTTGATCAGTGTTTTGAGGCTCTTTAGCTTGAATATTGTGTAAAGTTTCTCTCTCTCTCTTTCTCTGTCTTTCTGTCCCTATGACCTCTGTTTTCACTTGATTCTTTCACTGATCCTTAAGATAGAAGATGCTTTCCGAGAGAGATCTGAATCTGCGGTCTCCAGTCCAGAACATACAAATGTGGGCAACAGCAATGCAGCCAACCCTTCCCTTTTCAGAAAATACAACCATAGCCTTCAGACCCTCAAACCCTTCCGCTGGTCCTCACCCCAGTCAGTGTCACAGATGACTTTCTTTGTCTGTTTTGATGCACTGTACAATTTAATGAAAAATTTTAATGTAACTTGATTACAGACTAATTCTGTTTATCACTAGTTCTATTGGCTGTGGCTACTCTGTATTTTCACTCACTGCATATTGATGTTTTCATGTCTAGATCGCACCCTCTGGACAGTGCAGGCTTCCTGTCCTTTGCGACCTTTACCTGGATGACCTCTACAATGTGGGCCATGTTCAGGAATAGGTTGGACATCAGCTCTCTCACACTGTCTCCTTTGGATGTGGCCGAAACAAGCGGAGAAAGGTCTGACTCTCTTTTTGCTCATTCATGGTGGCCCCACATTTCTCTAAAGTCCTTTGATGTGTGTACAGTACAGGAAATTTTAGACATGACGCATGACATACCTAGTTGGTAAAACTCATATCTGCAAGGAATCATGAAAATGCTAGGAAATTAAACAACAGTGACTGTATGATGTACATTTCATTGGTGTTAATGGTTAACCTCAGTGATACATTGACATGGCTGATTCCATGCATTGTGCACAGGCTCCTCAGGCTCTGGGAGGAAGAAGTGGTAAAGGTGGGCCTGGAGAAGGCCTCTCTGCTTCGAGTGATCCTTCGCTTTCAAAGAACCAGACTGATTTTGTCTACCTTTGCTGGTGTCCTTGCCATGGCGTCAATGTTTATAGGCCCGGTAATTGTGTTTGATTACAATAAAAAGTACCTGTTCTTCCCCTATTGGCCACATCCAGTGGCCCTCCCTGAAGTTATTCCCAATATCACATTCATTGTAAGTGCAGTAGAAAAAGTATTCATATCTTTTTCTGAAAGGGACAGTTCACCCCAAAATCCAAAATATAAATTTTTCCTCTTACCTGTAGTGCTATTTACAAGTCTAGATTGTTTTGTTGAGTTGTTGAGTGTTGGAGATATTGGCTGTAGACATGTACGTCTTCTCTTGAATATAATTAAACTAGACAACGCACACAAAGCACCAAAAATGCATTTGAAAACTTAACAACAATGTCTTTTTCCAGAAATCGTGACCCTGTTTCTCAAGATAATACACAAACCTTGTTGTGCAGTTTCATGCAGGAGCTATTTTCTTTGTACCAAAAACTTTGACTGAAACGTTGACGAATAAATAAAGCAGAGTAAAAGTGAGTGCAGGAGTCATCTTTTCTTTAAAAGTACAAGTCCAAGGGGATTAACTCCCAGCACCACAAAAAAAAACCAGTGAGAATGTGCATGTTAATTGAACTTTGAATACCAAACTACACCTGCCAGCCGTATCACCATGCAGAAGGAAGCATGCATCTACTTATGAATGAGAGGCTCCTGCTTGTCACAGCATAAGATGTAAACATTAATGACGTCCTCCTCAACTGAGCTGTAATGTTAGAAAGCTCATTGGTGCCAGATGAGCTAGCAGTAGTTGCACGCTTCCTTCTTCTTTGTGATACAGATGGCATTGAGTTTTCAAATATATATATCTTTTGGCGCTCTGAGCACCAAAACCTGAGTGTCATCGAGTTCCATGGTATTCCAGAGGAAGCAGACATCTCCAACATTCTGCAACTTACTATAAAACAATATAGATTTGATAAATAGCACTACAGGTAAGAGGAAAAATATGTATTTTTGGTTTTGGGTTGGACTGTCCCTTCAAGTATAACTACAAGTAAAGTATAACATTGTAAAAATACTCCACTACATGTCCTACTTTTGTGACTGATAAAATGAATGGTTGTTAGGGCTGGGTGATATATAGAATCTAATATCATGATATTTTTGATCAGAATACCGCCATACCAATATTGCTTTCACAAGATGTTCACACAATGAGATTTTTGTCCAATAATCACCAGTAATGTGGATATGATGACTAATTGGGTAAAGGCAAATAATAGAACAGCTACAACAGTCTGATAAGTTCATAAAATTACATTACTGTAATGCAGCTTTTAAAACCAGAAAAAGACACTTATTAAACACTTATTACCATATATTATATACCATATATAACCAATGTAATTGATCTATAAAATTGATATATTGCCCAGCCTTATTGGTTTCTTAATGTTTGATGCTCTTTACAAGTTCAATCTTTTCTGTCCTCTCAGGCTGTTGTGGTCTATGAGATCCTAAAATATGTTGAAGACCCGGAGAAGTCCACAGTATACTATGGTGTCGGTCTGGCCTTTGCTTTGTTCACCTCAGAGTTCTCCAAAGCCTTCCTAATATCGTTGATGTGGGCGCTGAACCTGCGCACTGCAGTCAGAATGAAGGGTGCCTACTCCTTGGTGGCCTTTCAGAAAGTCATCTCTCTGCGGGTGCACAGCGGCATCTCAATGGGAGAGGTAAAGACCACATTATATAGACAGTGTTGGGGGGTGGTGAAATACATGCAGTTTCACTACATTTTGCAGTAGCTTGCTGGTCGTTGAACTACATTCATGTTTGCATAATGATTCAAATGACTTTTTCCCCTATATTTTGTGAAGTTATTTATCGTAGCTATAAAAAACTTTGTGCCATAAAAGGAAATTATATATATATATGTATGTTTCTTTGACCTCATAGATATTCATTATAGCTTAATGATAAAAATGTTCAGGGAAGTTGTTGCATGTTGTTTTAGAGTAATCCTGCTTGGTGCATCCCCCACTTGGACTCTAGAGTCTGAAGGCAGGTGTCTGACTCATGGACACTGTATACAAAACCAGAGCTCACTCTCTCTGCACCTTCTCATGAAAAGTGGAGCATTCTATTTTTTTGGATTAAGTGGACACTTTTTGCAATAAACTCAATTGGCTGATATTTTTTGCTGACATGTGACTTATATTTATATTATATTTTGTTATAATATCAAATCACATGTACATTGTCATTTTGATCATATTTTACAAAGTAGTTTGAACCACTTTTTTAAGTTGCTGGTAGCTTTGCAAGTTTAACTTCTTCCATTGTAAAGTGATTAGTAGATGCTAAGTTGTGGGGGAAGAAACATGGTGAGGACATGCCTTAAAATGACTCAAAGTTCACAAGATTCCAAATGCCGATTTCCTGGTGGAAGGTCTTGTTTTTTGTGCAGGGGCATAGCACCACATTCTGGGCCCTATGCATACGCAGTCTCTGTGGGCCCCCTGCCCTTCCTCTGTTGATCCATAGCACCTCTTTCACTGCAGGAACTTTTCTCATTCACCTGGGCTTTTGAAAAACCTCCGCACATTTCCACCAAAATTACCTGGGTAAAAAAATTTCGCTTAACCCCAGATTTACCCTGGAAAAAGTACCTAGTAGGGGGGTAGGACTTTTCAGATTACCTGGAATTCTTGAGGGGCGGGACCGTTTGCTGAAGAATACTGATCGGTGGAGCACGCAGCCTTCCGCAATTCCTGGTACGGGCAGCCGCTGCAAGCTTTATTTAATTTCTACAGGCTCCACTTTGTTTGTGTTGTGATTGAGGATGGGTACCAAAACCCAGTACTGAATTAACCCTGGGGCTAAATTATCAAAGACTGTAGTATTGATAAGCGCTAACGGTATCGGTTCTTTTGTGCAGGCGCTGAACTCCTCCACACACACACACACACACACACACACACACAGTGCCGTAACCGGTGAACAGCTGAACGGCCATGGTGTAACGAAATTAAGATAACTCGAAAATGACTTGAGTTGACGGCAGCTACACTTGTTACTGTAAGTGACATTAAAGCTTAGCGAGGAAGAAGCCAATACCTCTGTCCACAGTCTCTCATCCACTGTCACTAACATTGTGTCTTACACAAGGACAACATGCTAGTTCAGCTGATAGTGAATTGTTACTAATAAGCTCAAATGACGGCTGTCTGTATGCAGACTAACTTAGTTTGACACTTAACTTAAAATACTTTTAAATTTAGCTGCTGGCTGAGACAAACAGCCCTAACTCTCTACACCAGCATGTAACCAGCCAAGCTGGTGGAGCCAAATACAGGGCACAGGCCAAATCATCTATGTCATCACGCTAATTTAAATACATTTCTCAGAACTTTGAGGTGCTGTGGAAACGCAAACCACACAGATTACCATGAATTATTTTACCCAGGTAAACAAATTCCTGGTAATAAAAGTTCCTGGAAATGTTGGTGGAAAAGGGGCTCATGGCTCTCTTAATTTTTTTTTTTTTTCTTTTTGTTTTTGGAACCTCGATTTCCCTTTCTTCAGCAAAAACATAACAGTGTATGCTGGTGTGTTACATGAGACATTTTTGCATAATGGGCTTCTTAAATAATGCCTTTCTCTTTCTCTCCACTTCTGTCCCCTCCAGATGATTACTGTTTTGACCAACGATGGTCACCGATTATTTGAGGCAGTATTATTTGGGAGCTTCACGCTGTCTAGCCCAGTGGTCTTCATTGTGTGTATTATCTATGCCTGTTACATTCTGGGCTACACCGCACTGACTGGAGTCGCCACCTATATCATCTTCATCCCCATACAGGTCTGTACATTAGAAACTGCACATTTACAGTAGTTTGAAAACAAACATATTTTCATGAACAGGATAAAAGACAGGCAGATTTTCCTATAGGGGCAAAACACAGTCAGAGGGGTTACTGCAATTATCAAAAGTCATAAACAAATATGGTCAAAAAGAAATACATGAATGAATATGAATCATTCATATAGATCATTATTTATGTGTAGTGTGTGGACCGGTCTAAGTCATTACAGATTTATTATATCGTGTTTGTGTGTTGTTTTTTCCATGGTATGTGGAATTTAGGAAATGACTATAGCTCATTTAAAACATGTCACAACTGCAGATTGTAGTAGTTACAAGGGCAATATTTGTTTGATTGTGGTTATCAATCCTCTTATGTCTTACCTTATTTTTCTGTGGTTTAATTGGCTATGATTTGTAGCCAATGAATAATTCAGCCACAAGAAAAAAACCCTAAATTGATTATGTTTGGTCTTCTTCTACTAGTTTTCCATTCCATAACTAATATTAATAATGTTTTTTTTTGTTTTTTTTTGCTTTCAGTTTTTCTTGGCCAAGCTCATTAACATGTTCAGATGGAAAGCCATATTAGTAACAGACAACCGTGTTCGCACAATGAACGAGATTCTCAGCAGCATCAAACTCATCAAGATGTACGCCTGGGAAGAATCCTTTGAGAAGACGATCACAGGTATGAACTCAGGCTTCTGCACGTTATCTTTGTCTTGTCCACTTTGAGTAAACACAAAGCCAATCTTAAAAGATGCGTGTGCTTTCCATGTTTCATGGTCCAAAAAGTTGGGATTTGAAAAGAAATTGTGTGTACCTTTACAGAAATCTGGAGATTGTTGAAATGGGAAACACATATGGGGAAGTAGTTTAGTTGTAGTTGTAGTTGGTTGTAACAGTTTTTTTTTTTTGATGAAAAAAATCACCTCAGTGAACACACAGCCATGCTTTTCAAGGCTGGAGATGAGGCTGCAGCGGCCACATACTCTCCACCCTCCATGCCACCTCACCCATATAGGAAGGGTCTTCCTTTCTATATGAACATCTATGGGATGCACAACAAGTATCTAGGGGTGAGCTCTGATGTGCCCTTGCCTCCACCAGTCCATGCTCTGCGGGGTGTGCTTCTAATAATTTAGCTTCATATCTTACCACTTTACATTACAGACACCGTCCTATTTGTTGAACCCACTGCATTATAAATTGCTGCAGCCGTCAGCCTCTCTGACTTTTGTTGCTTTGTGAGACCTCTGATGGAGCTACTTCTTTCAACTTTTTTCCTTCTCTATGCATCTTGGAAGGGGAAGTTGTGCTGGAAATCTCTATACCTATCCACAAATGTAAATATTTAGCCCACTTCACCTCCACCTTGCTCACAAACATCTATGTTGATATTCATAATGTAATTCTTGTCAACATTTATGGTCCATTGCAGCAGGCGGGACAAGGGACTCGTCCATGTGTGCACTGATGTATTTTGTGTGTAAACTTTTGGAACTGACTCCACACAGCTCTAATGTTCACACATTTAAATACTTTGGAATTATATTTGATCTTTTTCTAAATACCTTGCGTGTCTTCTAGGTGCTTTTGAGCAAATAACGTTTCCTCAGTTGTTACACTGGAGGTGCTCAGTGGGAAAATCTGGGCTGACATGTGATTACACTAGGAGAAGTAAAGGTAGTAAAAAAAACCCTCAAAAAACCCAACCTCTTAATGTGTGTTGTTATCTCTCTAATAGAGTTAAGGAAAGCTGAGAAGAAAGAGCTGAGGAAGGTCAGTTACATTCAGAATGCCAATGTCAGCATCAGCACCATCATCCCAACCATCGCCACCGTTCTCACCTTCATTCTACACACTTTGTTGGGTTTAAAGCTCAACTCATCTGATGTGAGTACCACAGCAGTGCAGTGCATACAGTACAACAACCTCTGCCAGCATGCTCACTGTGTGATTTACGTGGTTAATAAAGGTGCACTGAAGAAAAGGACAGAGAGAATTTTGTGAGTAGTTAAACAGAACAAAAAGCTTTGTCCGATTACAGCCATGAATGTGTCTAAGACATAAAATACATACAGTACAGGCCAAAAGTTTGGACACACCTTCTCATTCAGTGCGTTTTCTTTATTTTCATGACTATTTACATTGTAGATTCTCACTGAAGGCATCAAAACTATGAATGAACACATGTGGAGTTATGTACTTAACAAAAAAAGGTGAAATAACTGAAAACATGTTTTATATTCTAGTTTCTTCAAAATAGCCACCCTTTGCTCTGATTACTGCTTTGCACACTCTTGGCATTCTCTCCATGAGCTTCAAGAGGTAGTCACCTGAAATGGTTTCCACTTCACAGGTGTGCCTTATCAGGGTTAATTAGTGGAATTTCTTGCTTTATCAATGGGGTTGGGACCATCAGTTGTGTTGTGCAGAAGTCAGGTTAATACACAGCCGACAGCCCTATTGGACAACTGTTAAAATTCATATTATGGCAAGAACCAATCAGCTAACTAAAGAAAAACAAGTGGCCATCATTACTTTAAGAAATGAAGGTCAGTCAGTCCGGAAAATTGCAAAAACTTTAAATGTGTCCCCAAGTGGAGTCGCAAAAACCATCAAGCGCTACAACGAATCTGGCACACATGAGGACCGACCCAGGAAAGGAAGACCAAGAGTCACCTCTGCTTCTGAGGATAAGTTCATCCGAGTCACCAGCCTCAGAAATCGCAAGTTAACAGCAGCTCAGATCAGAGACCAGATGAATGCCACACAGAGTTCTAGCAGCAGACCCATCTCTAGAACAACTGTTAAGAGGAGACTGCACGAATCAGGCCTTCATGGTCAAATAGCTGCTAGGAAACCACTGCCAAGGAGAGGCAACAAGCAGAAGAGATTTGTTTGGGCCAAGAAACACAAGGAATGGACATTAGACCAGTGGAAATCTGTGCTTTGGTCTGATGAGTCCAAATTTGAGATCTTTGGTTCCAACCGCCGTGTCTTTGTGAGACGCAGAAAAGGTGAACGGATGGATTCCACATGCCTGGTTCCCACTGTGAAGCATGGAGGAGGAGGTGTGATGGTGTGGGGGTGTTTTGCTGGTGACACTGTTGGGGATTTATTCAAAATTGAAGGCACACTGAACCAGCATGGCTACCACAGCATCCTGCAGCGACATGCCATCCCATCCAGTTTGCGTTTAGTTGGACGATCATTTATTTTTCAACAGGACAATGACCCCAAACACACCTCCAGGCTGTGTAAGGGCTATTTGACCAAGAAGGAGAGTGATGGAGTGCTGCGGCAGATGACCTGGCCTCCACACCGGACCTGAACCCAATCGAGATGGTTTGGGGTGAGCTGGACCGCAGAGTGAAGGCAAAGGGGCCAACAAGTGCTAAACACCTCTGGGAACTCCTTCAAGACTGTTGGAAAACCATTTCAGGTGACTACCTCTTGAAGCTCATGGAGAGAATGCCAAGAGTGTGCAAAGCAGTAATCAGAGCAAAGGGTGGCTATTTTGAAGAAACTAGAATATAAAACATGTTTTCAGTTATTTCACCTTTTTTTGTTAAGTACATAACTCCACATGTGTTCATTCATAGTTTTGATGCCTTCAGTGAGAATCTACAATGTAAATAGTCATGAAAATAAAGAAAACGCATTGAATGAGAAGGTGTGTCCAAACTTTTGGCCTGTACTGTATGTGTTTAGATGATTATCTTTTAGTTTTTGTCACCACTTAATCAAGATGAACGCACCTTTTTCTTTTGTATGTTTCTGCTCACACCAACCCAGAGCAGACTACAAACAAGTGCTGGCCACTAGACCACAGATTGTGGTCCATTTAAGGCAAATATATGTCCTTTTCAGTGTTGTATAGTGTGAAGTGTTTGAGCATCATTCTTTGTTATTACCAGGCTTTTACCACCATCGCCATCTTCAACGCCATGAGGTTCTGCCTGGCTCTACTGCCCTTGTCTATGAAGGCCCTGGCTGAGGCTGCTGTGTCACTAGCACGACTGAAGGTAAACTCTTTATGTGTCCTACTCAGCAGTTATGGCAATGGTTATTAGTAATAGTAGAAGTATTCATTACTACTCTGATCTTACATAATGTTATTTTGCTGTGATGTCATTCAGCAGTACAAACTGCAAGGTTACCTTCAGAATAAAATGTTTGCATTGTACGTTTATGCAAACAAATATGGATATGTTACATTTGTACGTTTCATACATATTATATCAACATTTCTAAAGTGACATAGTTCGCATCACATGTATGAGCTGAGTTTCTCATCAAGTGGAGGAGGGGATGATGGATGGTGTGACACCTAGGCAACATGGCAATCAGTAAACCATTGTTTGAGACCAACAAACAACTAAAGCGTAGTGGGGTTTTTTTAACTTCAACTTACCCAGACAGTAACCATAGCATTGTCACAACATGAAAGTGAAAATTAAAATGTAAAGAAATATAAAGTTCCAACATATCTGTCGTTTGCTGGAAGGAATAATGGCAACATTTATTGTTACCATTATACCTGTAAATTCAGTTGTCAGGTCCAGTTTCTTTCAGCTCAGAACCATTTCAAAAATCAGGCACTTCCTATCACCCTCTGACCTAGAAAGAGTTATTAATGCATTCATATCATCCAGGCTGGACTTCTGCAACTCCCTCTACTCAGGTATTACTCAGACCACCATCTCCCGTCTCCAACTAGTCCAAAACGCTGCCGCCAGGTTATTAACAAGAACAAAGAAGCGAGACCACATCACTCCCATTCTTGCATCATTACACTGGCTCCCTGTTCATTTCAGGATACACTTCAAAATTCTTCTGATTGTTTATAAATCTCTCCATGTTCTCGCCCCTTCATATATCTCAGAAAATCTCACCCCTTACACCACCACCAGAACCCTCAGATCCTCAGACCGTGGTATGTTGGCTGTGCCACGTTCACAGAAAACAAAGGCAGGGGACCGGGCCTTTTCTGTTGAAGCCCCTCGGCTCTGGAACAGCCTGCCAGAAGCCATTAGAAAGGCTGATTCTGTTGAGGCTTTAAAGAAGCACCTTAAGACTCCTTTTTACTATTTGGCTTTTAATAGCGTTTAATCTGTTTTTTATTTTCATCTGATCACCCTGAGTTTTATTAACTTTTATTTCTATTCTTTGATAAATTGATGTTGGTCTGTATTTTACATGTCTTTATGCCTATGTGTATATGACATGTTGCCTGTGAAGCACTTTGGTGCAAATGCTCTTTGCTTTTTAAAGTTCTATATAAATGAAATAAACTTGAAACTTGAAGTTGAAACTTTATTCTGGCGACTGTGTTGAATGCTACTTTTCCATCATTGTGTTTCCTTCTTTTTTCTTCAGTATTTGAAGGCATTTTGCCAGAATCCATTCTATTTATCACTGTTGTGGATCTCATTTGCAATGAAAATCTTAATTTTAAAATGTGGAAAAGCTTGTAAATGCAATGTTTGGCTGTTTCAGAAAATATTGCTGATCCAGAATCCGGATTCCTACCTGATCCAGAAAGACAGTGACTCAGCTATAGTAATGAAAAATGCTACATTCTCCTGGACCAAACCAGACAGCCAGCCAGACTCTGCCCCCAGCTCAGCCAATGGGGTGAAGGGACACAAAGTGGAGGAGATGTCTCAGAATGGGGAGACTGAAACCTTGCCAACCCTGAGAAACATCTCCTTTACGCTTCCTAAGGTGTGCTTTACCACTGATTAGGGTAGATGAGGTGAAGTAAATAGGGTTAAAAATAAACCTTTACTCTGTTATCTCCTGAAGGGCAAACTGCTTGGTGTCTGCGGGAATGTGGGGAGTGGAAAGACATCACTGATTTCCAGTATTTTGGAACAGGTTGTTTTCTCATTTGTCTTTTTTGTCCTTCATTCTCTTTTACAATATCTGGAACTCCCTGATTCGATGTCTGAAATTTTTATTGGCTGTTAATTTTTACTTTTTTTTTTACTGTCCACCACTCTTGATTTGTTATGCAACTGTTACATAAACTCATGTCTTATTGACATTGTGTTACCTTTAAACCAGATTAAGTGCTGCTGTCTAACACACAGCTAACAAATGTGCTCATTTTTATATTTTAGATGCACCTTCTGCAGGGCTCCCTCACAGCTGATGGCACATTTGCCTACGTTTCCCAGCAGGCCTGGATATTCCACGGAACTGTTCAAGAAAACATCCTGATGGGGGAACCTTTTGATCAGCTCAAGTACATAATCACTTAACCCACATAAATTGTAACAGCAGACCTTTGAGTGTGGAAACAATAGGATGTATTATCAACAATGTTAATATGTTGCCACTGTTGCTCCTTACTGCAGTTATAGAGATAATTAGAGCAAGGGTAAACATAGGTCTTATGTAATTGATGGCCTTTATTCTCGTGCATGACCAATGTTTAACTAGGAGAAAGTTCCTCTTATCTCTAGGAGTTAACATATAGCAAGGTAGTCCAACAAAGAACAGAAGTCATCTCTGCCTGAAAGGATTATCATTGGGAAACCACTCCAGGCTGTCAGAGCTGGCAAGAAGCCAGACTGCTGACCTGCACTCAGCAGATCTGGGAATTACGGATCTTTGAAGGGAGCTGGATCTTACATCTCAGTCCCTTTCTGAGAGCTGCTCAAACGTCACTTGGACAATGTTAGATCTGG
The DNA here is from genome assembly GCF_011397635.1 of Epinephelus fuscoguttatus. Classification (NCBI taxonomy): domain Eukaryota; kingdom Metazoa; phylum Chordata; class Actinopteri; order Perciformes; family Serranidae; genus Epinephelus; species Epinephelus fuscoguttatus. Next base: position 11,923,097 of record NC_064753.1, read on the forward strand.
ATCAGATTCAAACTTAAACATCCCACCAATGTTATTTCATGTTGCATGTGTGTTTAATATAAAATCTTAAACAATGTAAACATCAAACACTATATGCAACCTGTTCTCAGCCCCAGGTCGTCATATACTGATGCTTTGTCACACCCCTTAGTGTCTCAGAGCAAAAATATAACGGCCTGCAATTCAAGCATCATAGCAGTATTAGTTTAAACCACTCTTAAACAGATTAAGCAAGTTGTGCATACAGGATTAGCATAGCCTCTTTTTGATATACTTTATTGACCTTGATTATGAGATAGATATCTCCCTTTTTGAGGAGTAAAATGATTTAATGTGACTAAAATGCACCAGTAACAAATTGAAAAGAACAAGGTAAGCTGTTGTATATTTTTTAAATGAATTAATTTTTTGTTTGAATAGGCCAACAATTAAAGTGCAGCCCAGTGGTAGGCCATCTAAAAGAACCATAGGTTATATTTTAAAAAGATTCTGCTTAGTTAACCACCATAATCTTAAAATTGGAATTATTCTCCTCTTTTTTGGTCTAATGTTACTTTCACCCTCTGAAAATGACGATGGAGCAACTTTTTAAGCACAAAGCCAGTAGTATTATATGAATCCTGAGATTATAATGAATCTGTTGATACAAACGTTTTAGCTTACTGGCTAAATATCGCTTCAAAGTTGAACTGTTTTTACCACAAGAGTCAATAATATATTTTAGTAGCGTATTCATGAGCTCACCTTGTCTCATGTCTGCATGACCTTTTGGTTGTAAAATTTCATCACTTCATTATTTCATCCTAGTAGACATTTGTGTGATTTTTTTGTCATAATTATCATATGAATTAATGAGTTATGGCCAAAAACATGTTTTGTGAGGTCACAGTGACCCTGACCTCTGACCACCAAATTCTAATCAGTTTATTCTTGTGTTCAAGTGAATGTTGCACCAAATTCCCTCAAGGCCTTCTTGAAATAGACAGGCACAAGGTCACAGTGACCCTGACCACCAAATTCTAATCAGTTCTTCCTTGAGTCCAACTGTACATTTGTGCCAAATTTGAAAAAAAAAATCCCTAAAGGTGTTCTCGAGATATCATGTTCACAAGAATGAAACAGATAAGGTCACAGTGACCTTGACCATTGACATATGACCACAAAAACCCAATTAGTTCATTGCTGTGTCCAAGTGGATGTTTGTGCCAAATTTGAAGAAATTCCTTGAAGGCGTTCTTGAGATATGGTGTTCACAAGAATGGGACAGACAGAAGGATGGACAAGAATATGACAGAAATATGATGCCTGTGGCCATGGCCATCACCAGCACAAAGGCTTAAACAAAAGAAAAAAAGAAGAACGTCTCTCAAAGGTAGATAGGTAGGCATGAGGTAGATACTGTAGGGAGGGTCAACATGCTCTACTGCCCCGACAGTGTTTTCTGACACTGTCCACAGAAATGCTGAATATCTGAGTCTGGTATTTTCTTATCAACTCTCTTTTATGTGTTTCGTCTGTGGTGCTGCGGAAACAATCGTTGTCAATGTGTCTATTAATATGCAGTAAACTAATGACTAATAACTAGTGGATGAGAGTTCCAAAATTAAATAAGTAGCCTACAGTAGCTATCAGCAATAGTAACCACTGCCTATGATTACAGCATGCGTTAGTATTAAATATGTTAGGATTCATAAGACACTGCAAACAAAGTCTTTCTGAAGACAGAATGGTATTTTTTAAATATCTCCTAATGTATTCTAAACAGACATTTTTTTTCCAAAATGGCACATTTAATTTATGTTGCTTTTACTGTTAAGTAAACTTAATTAAATAATCAAATCGTGACTTCAAAATGGCTCTGTTGAATACACTATACATGGCTGTCCCTTGACCTTAACACAGTTCATTGTCTCACTCCACAGATACAACAGAGTGATGGATGTGTGTAGCCTTAGAGCTGACCTGAAAATCCTCCCATACGGTGATCAAACTGAGGTAGGAGCTCTCTGCTGTACTCTCAACTGTTCAAACTCAATGTTTTTTTTATGCTATTAATTTTTTTTATAACAAGCATTAGTTTTAACACTAACACTCCATGATGTGAGAACACATGGTTTTTTAAAATTTAAACAATTCACTGCTTAGAAGTACCGCAAGCCTGTCACTGGTCTGCAGCTCTTAGCTGAGTCTTTGCTCATATAACCTAAGCATTCTCAGTTCAGGGAGAAACAGATTTGAGATAAGGCTTTAGATAAGTAATTTTAGTGATACTACAAATAACTTGACTGGTACAGTTGAATTAATGTTAATACTCTAAGTTGGTTTTCAAAGCATACATGTTGTGTTCACATAATATTCAGAGGCTTTACTAACTTTTTCCTTATGCTGGATAAAAACCACCAAATATTTAGTCCAGCATCGCTTTGTTGTGGCTAAAATGACCCCATTACAAAGTGGTCTCTAGTTTGTTTGTTTTTTTTCTACTTAAGACACAGTGTACTCACTATTTAAATATTAGTTGAAACAATCAGTAATTCATGTAGCATCTCTTTCTTTGGGCAGTTTTATCTTGTATTTTTTTAGATTTAGCATAATTTTTGCACTTCATTTCAAACACAGCTACAACTACAAACTTAGCCAATTATGTCACTGTACATTGTGTCCTATTTAAACATTGCCATGAAAATATAACTAAAACTAGATTTTAAGGGAGACTGAACAATCATCTAATTTGCAAAGTACAGTTAGTTTACCAAAAACAGCATATTTTGTCATATAAATCATAGTATCTGACTCAACCAATTAGGTTGAAAACCAGATTTATTGATTTAGGCATGTTGAGTCTGGCATATTCAAATTGCGACTCAATTTGGGATCAAGTCCAAGTCTGAGGAAGCTTTGAGCACTTTGTTACCTTTATTTATTTTACATTGTTGTAAAACTGAAAAGTGGATTTTGTGGTCTACCGCACCTTGTTGCCAGTGTTCTTCTTAGCTTTCTGCTGTTTTGTTGGCAGATTGGAGAGCGAGGGCTGAATCTGTCAGGAGGGCAGAAGCAGAGGATCAGCCTGGCCAGAGCAGTCTACTCCAATAAGGACATCTTCCTCCTTGATGATCCGCTGTCTGCTGTTGACGGCCATGTGGGGAAACACATTTTTGAAGAATGCATTAAGAAGGAGCTGCAGGGAAAATCTGTCATATTGGTTACACACCAGCTCCAGGTGGGAAAATAGACACAGTTTTGCTCTTTAGCAGACAGTTAATCCTAAATGGCTTATTATTAAACATGGAATTTCTCAGTAACATTTTTATACTTGTTTCCACTTATAGTACATTCGACAGCATCCTGTTGTGGTAAACCCCAAAGTAAAAGCAAATCACATGCCAAGAAGTGGTGTCTAATGGCTGCCACTAGTATTTTCTTAACATGAACTGTGAGCAGTGTCGTAAACCACTCTACTTAAGATATGTGCACATGCTGTTTAGATTATGATGGTTAGACCTCTGGCCACAGTGCTGGGATGGTTTTGTTGACATGGTTGTCCTTCCTTGTGTCTGTCAGTATCTGGAGTTCTGTGATGACATTTTGGTTTTGGAGGATGGTGAGGTGCTGGAGACTGGAAACCACCAAAACCTGATGAAAGCCAACGGACGCTATGCTCAGCTCATCAGCAACTACAAGATGGAAGAGTCCAATGTAAAAAAAAAAAAAAAAAAAAAAAACTGCATTAAAAAAAATGCTCCACTATTATGTGACTTTCCTTATTGTTTTATTGCTGTGAAACCTTTTCACCAGTTCTTTATTGTTTTACTGTCAACACAATAAACTGCCATTGTAAACCAAAAATTGAGAGATGTCAAAGGTTTACAGAGGGCAGGGACATGTTTTCAACAAGGGCACAAGATAAAATGTAACCTAAGTATTTCTTTCCACCTGAATCCTATTTTCCCACATTTTTGTGTTTAAGTAACTAATGAGAACAACAGTTTTTGAAACTGGTCCACTATTGCACAAGAGCGCTGCAGCCAGCAGCAGCTGAAGCCACTCACAACCCTGCAGGCAACAAAGCACTGTAAATTTATGTCCACTGAAAGTATTTGTTTTTGCTACTGACAGACTGAAATTGTTAATATAAGTGTCTAACATTATGGAAAGGATCCCTACAGGGACAGACATTTTTTGAAACCACAGGATCCTTTTTTTTTAAGTAGTAACAGCCCAGAAATTGCCATCGCCAAACACACCAGACTACATTTAAATAAACTGTCATTTTAGCATTAATAGAGCCAGCATATTTACTCATCTAACTGGGTGAATTCAGGGTTTATTTCTACCAAACAAGAGTTGGTGATTGTTGGAACAGTGAAAAGACAAATCAAGGTTGTTGAGTTTTGTTTGTTTTTTGTCGATTTTGAATGAAGTGTATTTCGAGATTATATAATCACTGTTTATTTGAATAGAGTCTGGTGGGTATGGTAATGGCGATTTTGGGGCTGTTTCTGGTTAAACAAAAAGGATCTTACTCTTTAAAAAAAAAAAAGGTTGACATCTGTTTGGATCCCTTTCATAATGTTGTGAGACACTTAGATAAATAATCTGATCATGTCAGTGGCAAAAACAAGGACTTTCAGTGCACATAAATTGACAGTGCTCAATTGCCCACAGAGATTACATTGCAGCCAGTTTCACCACTGCTGGCTGCAGGGCTTTTCCCAATCCTGGACCAATTTAGAAAATTGTTGAACTGATTATACACAAAAACACAGGGGAATAGGGCTCAAGATAAAAAAAATACCCAAGTTGCCCTTTAACTGTTATTTGTCTACTTCAAGATGAAAGCAGTCTGTCAGTGTTTTGGCTTATCACTTTCAGACCCAGGATGAGGAGAAGGTAGTGTCAACCCTGGAAACTGCCCAGCTGAAGGATGTTGAGCTGGGAGATGGCACAAACAGCGGGATAGTCAACCCAGGTATGGAAACCAGGAAAAAATGTTAGTGTAATGATCCAAGTTATTCAGTTCAGCAGTAGACGACTTAAAATGAATGAAAATAAGTTTATAAGTGCAATGACACACCACAAGTGTGGCACATTTTATAGCAACTGGTGGAAATGGATGCCTAGAAGCAGCTTAGAGAGCACAACCAGTCAGGACATAGTCATAAAGAAAGTATAGGGTAGATGCAACACATTGCTTGTCTTTCGCAATTGTGGATTGTAAAAAAAGCCAGTATATAGCCAAGAGGAAGTAAAAGTGACAGCAGTCCATCAAGGTGACAGATAGACCATGATTGACAAAATGAAGGACAGTGAGCTTTGTAAAAGCAGCTGTTAGGCAACAGATATGCAATCCTGTCGTTATACTGTTATTATGTAATATTTAGGTATTTTTATGCTTTCTTTACAGTCTACAGTTTAGAGATGACAGGAACTCCTTCTGTTTTATATAAATTTTCCCCAACATCTGTGTTTCCTCTCAGGATTTGACATGGCAGACGAACAGAATGATGGAACGACTGCTGACCAAAAACGTAAGCCTACAAAACTCATTTAATCATAATTTTGATGTTCAGCGTCAGCCAGTTCAGATGTAATATACCCCGTCTCTGCAAGGGTGCCAGACTCATATTGTCAATGTGGGAATGTACAAAAAGACATAGAATGTGCAAGCTGAGGGAGTACTTCACCCCCAAATTACCATTTGCATATGAATTCCCCACATCGTGTTAAGATGGAATCATAAAGAAAACTTTGTTTCTTTGGCATGCATCTGGTAAATGAAGAATCCAAAAACTGGATTTTTTTTTTTTAGTTAAAGTCATAAGCAACCATGCTAAACAACAGAAAAACTATATCAAAACATCTGTTCACAAAGTCTCACAAAACTTGTGCGGTATAATCCAAGTCTCATTTAACTAGTCGTATGCTCAGTAAATCCCAAACACACAGTCCCTACGGACAGAACTAAGAGTGAAACTTATCTATGCTCTCTTCAAAACCAGACTCCATCGACAAAAAGTAATTTTACCTGGCTGAACACAGGAGCTGCTGCTCTACTGCTGCCTCGATCAGTTTGTTTGTTGATGTTACTGTGTGACTTAAGTGAATCCACACTAACCCTTCAAAACACCGTCAAACAGTAACACAAACAAACAAAGTGATAGGCCACTTGTATCAGTGAATTAATTCCCTCTGTCACTACCCAAAGCTCATGACCAAAAGTCAAGGGGGCAATCCACCAATTTCCCTCAGAGAACCGTGGTCTGAGACACAGAGGTGCTGACTCTCTGGAGGCATTTACACTATTGTGAATTCAGTGAATGTCTGAGTGATTGGCACTTCAGTGAAGCTAGTGTACATTTACACTTTTTGAAAATATGGAAAGTGTAAATGAAAGTAATTTTGATTGAGCTATGATTCTATAAAATCCTTTCCTTCCTCTGCAGCTGCTGTGGGTGATCAGCTGGTCAGTCAGGAGGCCACCGCAGAGGGTGTCATCTCCTGGAGAGTCTATCAGCGATACTGCAAGGCAGCTGGAGGTCTGATAAGCACACATATGAATTGGCACAGTTCTATGCAATAATACACGATTCACACATGAGTAGCCCTGTTGATGGAGTTTGATGTGACTGTGCTGCTGCAGGCTACATTGTCACCGCCCTCACATTGCTGAACATAGTCCTGATGATTGGATCCACAGCCATCAGCAGCTGGTGGCTCAGCTTCTGGCTTGAGCAGGGCAATGGGGTGAGAAGCATATCACACACACACACACACACACACACACACACACAAACACAAACACACAGCTGTGGTTGAAGTGTGACTTCCAACAGCTGGAAACAATAATGATTCTTATGTGCTCCAACAAGCGTGTTGTTCGGGCAGTCTGAGAAGTGAATAGTTCTCTATACACGGTCTGTGTTACAAACTCTTTTCTTTTCAAACTGACAGTCCAACAGCCGCCACACACTTCTTCCACACTGCTTTTTACTCACAAGCTTTACTGTCTGTTTATGGCTGAACAGCACCGGATTATCTGCTCAGAAATAATTCTTATTAAAACTGTTGATGCTAACTAAAGAACTAAGAAATAATGGTGGGTCTGGTGGTCAGGGAGATCAAGAGAATCAACATGGACTCAGGCAGCTATGTGGTGTTAAATAATACACCATCTAAATGATTCCTGCAGAGGGAGCCAGGGACTCTGTTAACTTCTTACCTCTGCAACAGAGCTAGTCAGTAACATTCTCCAAAACACAGTTGGCAGGTCACACTATGTTATGTGACCTTAAAGTGGAAATACAAACGTTTTTCTTGCTTTAACTTGTCATGATAAAGTAATGTTGATTACACAATGTATTGCCTATGGAATGATGACAGCATCTGCATTAAGCCTGCTTCCCTATAAGCCTCTCTTTCACCATGCAATTCTATCTGTAATCAGGTGAAATCTTCCCAGACAATGGAAACTTCATTTACAGCACAGAGGAAGTGCATCAAACAATGTGCAACCTAAACAGGAAGAGGATAGCACTTTTGTTTTCCCCTAGTCTCGCCACCAGACAATCAGAGATCTCCGCCTTCTGATAGTCTGGGGACACTCCTTTCTAAAGTGTGTTTAACACACCAGAGAAAACGGCCGGCAACAAAGCAACGGCTCTTGCATTTTTGAAAAGGACACGCCCTCCCGGAAATGTGCGTTCCTCCTTTTCTTGTCCGCAAGGAAACAAACACACAGAGACCTTGAAAATAGATGCCGAGAGATTTAACTCTGTTTTATCAAACGTGTGCTCAGTCCACAAGATTGTGGAAATGAAGGACTTACAGCGACTTGAGCCATTTTGTACCGCTACACGTGTTTCTAGTCGGACTATGTTTACGAGCACAAGAGTTCAGCGAGCCACTGAAGGACCGCCCTGCAGATTTACTATTGGTTCTGCAACGTAGGGAGTTTTTTTGAACTCTGAAATTGTATCCACCCATCTAAACACAAAATCAGGGAGAAAGTCATCAGTCTTTAGTTAAGCAAAGCATCTAAAGACTGACTTGTGAGTGTAGTTTTCCCCAGTAGCAGCATCGGTAGCTATCCCCAGCAGTTACAATAAGAAAATATCCGTCTAAGTTCTTTGCAGTTGCTATCCCCGAAAGTGGAAATGGCGGAAGGTGGAAGAACCAAAATAACTGTGTGAAACAAAATGCAGTGTGTCCTGTGCTGTTGGTAGTTGCTAGGCTCTGAGAAAAACGTTTAGTGATCCTATTGCCTTTGTGACAGTGGTGCCAACATAATGCCACTTTTGCCTGGGTCCAGACTTTTGAATCTTTCCACTCCACTGAGATCGAGTTGACTTGGGCACGAAACAACAGTTTCTCAGTTAAAATAGAAAAAGAACTAATGAGCATCTCAGGGGAATCAACTAGTCAATCAGCGCCATGGGCAGGACTAGCACCATTGTCAAACTATTGTCCAATGTTGTCAAGTAGTGCACCGGAACCAATAAGGAGTAATAACAACAATAATAAGCCCTACAGACAAGATAGACACTGTTATCAAGGCTGTTCTAAATTTACATGTCTTTTCAAAATCACCCGACATGGTAGTTTGCTTTTCTTTGCTTTGCTTCACTCTTGTGTGTTGGCATGATTACGCATCAGTGTGGATTCAATCCCAGAGTGTATGCAACGTCAGGGTGGAGATGGACACTGAGAGTCATATATTGACAATCCTGTCTGATATTGATATCCACTTTTAAAGTGTGAGATGGAAATGTTTATTCATAGTGACTATCTGAAGAAAGACCTGTCATTCCACCTTTGTTACCTTTTGCAGTAAACTGGCATGGGTCCAGATCAGACATTTGACTTTTGTTTTTATTGCTTTTATATCACACAGTGCTCACTCACACAGTAACTATACATAAATGGATGTTCTCTCATCTCTTTTTTGCTTTGGATATAAATGCCAGTCGTTATGATACACCAGTCTCTTTCTATACAGCTATCATACATTGACCACAACAGTGTATAGGCTGATCACATAAGAGCAGATCTAATATGTGGTGACATATGTGTTATTTTCACATCTGTGCATTATATGGTGACAATATTCACAATTATTCTTGTGCATCAAAAAAAATATTGTGTTGATAAATTATCTCTCTGACTCTGCTCTCCACCAGCATCATATCTTTTTTTCTGTTTTTTCTCTTCCACCCAATAAGACAAGTCCACAGGGTGACATCTCAGAAAACAAGCACTTGTACTTCTACCAAATGATTTATGGCTTGATGGTAGTTGTCACGGTGATACTTGCCATTATGAAAAGCTTTTCCTACACCACGGTCACCTTGAATGCCTCCAGCAAACTCCACAACACCATGTTCAAGAAGGTACTGTTGAACGGCTAACCCCCAGCCACCTACCATCATACACACTTAACCATGTTCACTCATCATAAGTAAACTAAATATGTGATCAATTCAAAAATCAGTTAAAAATCTCAATAATATATAAAGTAGTGTTTGGTGTTTAAAAAGGATGATTTCTTTCAGACCTTGTAGAAGCTTTACCAATGAGCTGTTGACGATGATTGACGAAGATTTTTTTTTTTTTTCAGATTTTCTCCAGTCCCATGAGTTTCTTTGACACAACACCAACAGGCCGCATTCTCAACCGCTTCTCCAGAGATCAAGAGGAGGTGGACACTGTGCTTCCCCTCCACATGGACCCTTTCTTGCAGTTCGCTCTGGTGATCACGTTCACTATTATCACCATATCGGCTGTCTTCCCTGCCATGCTGGTAGCTGTGGTTGTTATGGGAGCTTTGTTCGCCCTCATTCTCTTGTGAGTTGATGCCATTTAAGTCTTGACATGATAAATTAGATTTCTGCAGGGACAGTCGGATTATAGCAACTCTTAATAATGGCGTCTCCTGATTACACATCTAGCAAATTTCTTCGCACATCTTCAAAGCAAGTGCATGAATGAACAGTAAAGAGTTGTTTAAGGTATACTGAATATGTGGTTGTAACTCCTCTGCAGTGTAGTCCAGAGGAGCATCCGTCAGATGAAAAGGACGGAAAACATCAGTCGCTCTCCCTGCATCTCTCTCACGACCTCTACCCTGCAGGGCCTCAGCACCATTCATGCCTACAACATAAGAGACAGCCACATAAAACTGTAAGATACCAGAGTTGTTTTTTAAAGAAAAACTTCTTATATACTTGCTTTTTGTTATGCCTACATGACGGCGACATCCTTGGCCAGAGACATCATGTTTTCAGATTGTCTGTCCATTCCATTCTATTGAATGCAATATTTTAAGAACTCCTTGAGGGAATTTCCTCAAATTTGACACAAATGCCCACCTGGATTCAAGTATGAATGGATTAGATTTTGATGGTCAAAGGTCAAGGTGACTGTGTCTGTGTTTATGTCTGTCCCATTCTTGTGAACGTGACATCTCAGGAACGTTTTGAGGGACTTAGTTCAATTTTTCCACAAACATCAAATGTCCAGGTCACTGTGACCTCACAAAACATGCTCTATCTCACACAGGCTCCACCCTCTACTGGACTGGGTAATACTTTCCCACATTTAAGATGTTTGTGTTTTCCCACTGAATTTTGCATAAACATTGCTGGTTCCTACCCAGACAAGTGCAGAGACCGCAGTATATAAGGCAGTGCCACGACCGTGTCCACCGTCCACTATTCTTCAGCAATCAGCGATTTTCCCACCATCCAGCTTTCTCCACGGATGGCTCAGAGGTAGAGCGGGTCGTCCACCAATCGGAAGATCAGAGGTTCGATCTCCCTCTCCTCCGGCCTACATGTTGAAGTATCCTTGAGCAAGATACTGAATTGCTCCGGATGGCTGTTCCATCGTTGTGTGAATATGTTAAAAACTGAGTAGCAGGTGGCACCCTCCTTGGTACCCTCAGCCACCAGTGTAGGAATGTGTGTGTGAATGGGTGAATGTGACTCGTAGTGTAAGAAGCGCTTTGAGTGGTGGGATGAATAGAAAGGCGCAATACAAATGCAAGTCCATGTGCCATTTACCATTCTACAACCTTGTCGGCTTCTGTCATGCCAGAACAGATCTTCACAGCTGCTGCTTCAAGTGCCTCAGCGCGGGCCACACCAGCAGTGGTGTTCAGCAGCCACCTCCCTGCAAAGCCTGCCAAGTGCTGCCAAAGATTAGACGCTTGCAGCAGTGAGATTACTGATGTGATGCTCTGCTGCAATGGGAGTGAGCAGGAGCTCAAGGCTGATGACACTGAAACCCCCAATCTAATCGACAATACGTTGTCGCCGCTCTTGATCATCCCTAAAGAGACAACAACTCCATTTGAAGATGACGATGACAACATCTCTCCTGTGTCCGGTACTTAAGCGTACTGTAGGAATCCATCATTGACACCTCTGTGCCAAGACTTCCGGTGCTGACCATTGCAGCGGGATATGTTGGGCTTCTGCTTACTTCCATTGCAGCTGTCAGTTGTGTTGCACCTGACAGCCCTCTGGGCCTGATAAACCTACGTGTTTCCATGCTCCTTGATGATTTGCTTGTCTTTTGATCCCTGCAAGGTTAGGTCATGGCTCAATCCCGATCGGCTATGTGCCACCTACATCGGCTGGGGCCCTCTACTTCCCTGCTGAGGCAGCCCAGGTTATGAAGAAATAGATGGGCTGCGACGACGAACCATTAGTCGTTCATGATCAGTGTGGCTGGGTCGATTTTATGTCACAACAGATTGTTCATTCATCAGGCTCAACCCACTGTACCCAGAGTCTAGTGGAGGGTGGATACCGTGTGACATAGAAAGAAGGTTATGATATTGTAACGGCAGTTCTATTAACACAGGCAGAGCCCTCTACCCAGTGGCTCTGTCACTGAAGAGGTTTTGGGATGGTGGACAGCATCATGGTACTGCATAAAATACCATGGGCTCGGTAGATATTCAGGTAGGCACGTCCTGACTGGCCTGTTATGTGTATGCAGAATTTAGTGGGTGAATGTGTGCTCTTGATTGGGGGAGAGTAATACCCATAGAGTCCAGTGGAGGGCTTCACCTGTGCTAACAGAGCTAGGGTTATAATATTGTAACCTTTGTTTTGGGCCATCGCACAAGAATTCATATGCTTATAGTAAATAAATTCCAGACAAACGTCTAATAGGATAAAATGATGAAATAATGACATTTTATATCTAAAAAGTCAAAGGTCAGCTTCACTGTGACATCATAATATTCTGCAAAATCACTTTTCTGGCTATTATTCAACATCATAACTCAGGAACAGAAGGGGCGACACTAATCTTGAGTGCCCATCTTGAAACTGTGCTGATTGTAGAGATCTTCTGTGCTATTGGGTTGAAGATGTGTATGAAGCATCCATGTTTTAGATTATGTGGCTTCTTTGCAGCAACATTCATATTTGATACACTGTCTGTTTTCAAGGCTACATATAAGTCTAGATGTAACTGCAACTTGATTAGTTGGCAGAGACATGCAGTACAGCTGCAAGGGGGTAACTGTAGTTTGAGTTTTCAAGCTTGTTGAATATGTGCTCTGTTGTAATTGTTTCCCCCTTTACATTTGTAGCACAAAAGCAGCAGGTGAGGTTTTAGTCAGTGTCTCTTATTGTTTCACTGATTGTTGGGGTGAGGCGATATGTTCACAAACCCTGGCATGTCCTTTATCATGTTGTAGGTTCAAGACACTCAGTGACATCAACTCCAACCACCATTTAATGTTTTCCTGTGGGACACGTTGGCTCTCCTTCTGGCTGGACTTCATGGGTGCGACCATGTCCTTGTTGGTATCTCTGCTCGTAGTGCTCAGCAGTAATGACTTCATCAGTCCTTCTTTGAAAGGCTTGGCCATGTCCTACACCACACAGGTAAAGTTAGACAGCCAATTAATTAAGATTTGGGTTTATTTTTGTCAAGACACTTTGGAAGCAACTGCAACATTTGTGTTTACAGATGTGTTTATGTGTTTTCCAGCTGACAAGCCTACTTCAGTACGTAGTGCGGCAGGCAACGGAGGTGGAGGCGAGATTTAACTCGGTGGAGCGGATGCAGGAATATATCATGGTCAGACTTCTCTGCCTCAAAAAAAAAAAAAAAAAATAAATAAATAAATAAAAAAGACCGTTTACTTCCAGTATGTGATTAATTATCGTCTGACTCACCTCCTATCCCCATTTTAAGGAAGTTGTTTTTTTATTTTGAACAGGGTTGTAAATCTGAGGCCCCCAGACACATAAAGGAGGCTCAAGTCCCAGAGGATTGGCCAAAGAATGGAACCATCACTTTTCAGGACTATAAGATGAGGTACAGAGAGAATACACCCATTGTCCTGAATGGGCTCAATTTCGTCATCCGAGCTGGAGAGAAGCTGGGCATTGTAGGAAGAACAGGCTCTGGTAAGACCCTGACTCCAGTAGTCTTTACTCATACATGTGAAGTTATTTGATGTATTTGAATATGTCATATTGATAGTACTGCAGTACAGTACATCATGAAACCTATAATCTATAATGATAATAATGCATCTTGTACAGTACAAATGATGATAGCCATACCTCTGGAAACCGTTAGGGCTGCTATTCTTACAGTAGGTACTCTATGCTTTGTGTTTGTAGGGAAGTCCTCCTTAGGCGTGGCTCTGTTCAGGCTAGTGGAGCCAGCAGCAGGAACCATCCTGATAGATGGCGTAGACATTATGGCCATCGGTCTGCAGGATCTGCGCAGCAAATTGTCTATCATCCCCCAGGACCCTGTGCTATTTATTGGCACAATCAGGTAACTTAACTCCACAGAGCTTTATGTTTACACACAGGCACACACTTTTGTTGCTATCGTGGTTTGTCCCTGGTTCACCAACTGTGATAACACATGTTTTCTCACAGATACAACCTAGACCCTTTCAATAACTACAGTGATGAGGAGATCTGGGCAGCACTGGAGAAGACCTACATGAAGGACTCAGTATGTACATTATGAATCAAAGTACATCACCAGTTTACAGTGTGTGATCATTTACCCCGAGCTAGCACAGAGCCTTTTCTCTTGGTCTCTTAGTTTTTGAAAGCAAGGGAAGAACATTTATGAAGCCCTGGAGTAATGATCTAAGTTTATTTTTGTTTAACCAGAAACCATACCAAAATCACTATCTTCAAAGCCACCAGACTCCATTAAAATAATAATTTTAGTGTGTATCCAGCCAGCATATTTTCACATTTAACTGGGAGAATTAAGAGTTAAGTATGACCAAACCAGAACTGGTGATTGTTTGAACAGAGAAAAGATGAACCAAGACAGCTTAATGGGTTTTATTTTGTTTTTGTTAACTTCAAATGAAGTTTGTTTTATGATGATAAAATGATGGTTTATTTAAATGGAGTCTGGTGGGTTTTGGATAACAAGTTCAGGGCTGTTTCTGGTTAAACAAAAACGATCTTAGTCTTTAACAACAAGGTCTGTCTCTGTAGGGATCCTTTCCATAATGTTCTCAGACACTTAGAATAACAATCTGAGCCTGTCAGTGACAAAAACAAGTGCTTTTAGTGGCCATAAATTAATGGTGCGAACATGGCCCGAGGGGTTGTATTGCCCAATACCAATGGGCCAGTGGACCAGTTTAAAAAAATGTTGTCACTTAGACACAAAAACACAGGAAAATAGAGTCCATGTTGAAAAATAGCAAACCTACCCCTTGAAAAAGGCAGTACTTGAGTAAACATATTGACTTACATTCCACAGCTGAACTCTAGTAGTAATGGATCTCCTCATCTAACTCTCAGCAAGACAGTGAATAAGTGTTTTTCACAAAGTGTCAGACTATTCTTTTAATGGACTGGTTGATCTCTGATACTTGTGGGTACTCTTAGAGGAGCTAATTGCACAATTAAAAGTAGAGCTAAAAGTATTCTTTTGTTTTTTTCCCCTCAGATCTCCAAACTGGAGGGGAAACTACAGGCGCCGGTGCTGGAGAATGGAGAGAACTTCTCTGTAGGAGAAAGACAACTGATGTGTATGGCTCGAGCACTACTCCGCAACTCCAAGGTTTTTATCAGCCTCTTCTGATTTCTTTTTATTTGCACACCAATTTGAGTGCTGCTATCAGCCACTTGATTACTACTGCCACATATCTATGTGTTGCAACAACAATCAAACTAAATAAATGCGTATGATGTTTTATGTTTTTCACATTAACATCATCTTGTTCTGGGCCATGTGTCAGTCTATGCAGTTGCCCCTAATTTCCCTCCCAAACCTTCTCCACCCTATGCCTTCCTAGCTCCCCCGCTCTCCAGTCAATATCTAAGGCCCTGTTTCCACCTGGAATTAACATGCATCTTGGGTGATCAGATCCCAAGTGGACAGCTCCACTTATAGGTGTGATCGCACCCAGTGCATCCACAGTCCCATATTTAGAGGTGTCCATGTTTTTTCGGCAGTGTGTACACTAATGTGTGCAGGACCACACTAAAGGACCTCCTACTCAGCCGACATACTCTGTGTAGGTGGAAATGTGATCACAAGTGGTGTCTTGAGACAGGGGCAAGGTGTGAACCAAGCAGCAACCTATGAGGCTGACAAATGAGGCCAATGCGAAAATGCCAAAAACTGCAGTTCCTCTGAAGGCCACTTGAGGCTAGCTAAGTCAATGAGTCAATCCCCATAGGCCCCCACGTTTAAATGCCCACAGCAGAAATAAACACAGCCTGGTACAAGAAACAGTTTTTGTTTTTATAGCAAATTTCAACATTCACGAAAACTGTATTGTCTCGTCCAAATATGGTCACTTCAGGCTCCAAAAAACTAAGATGGTGACAGTTGAAATGCCAAATCAAAATGGGCCTCAAACCTATAGGTGATGCCATCGCAGCAATGTGCATGATGTTATTTATTTTACGTCCACTCATCATTGAATCGCCCATGTTAGTACCAGGTGTAAACAGGGCCTCAGTCTAACTGTCTCTCCTGTTGTCCAATAGATCATTATTTTGGACGAGGCAACAGCATCCATCGATGCAGAGACAGACTCCTTGATCCAGAACACCATCAAAGAAGCCTTCGAGGACTGCACCATGCTCACCATTGCCCATCGGATCAACACTGTGATGCACGCAGATCGTATTCTGGTCATGGACAACGGAGAGGTAACAACTACAAATAAACAGAGATAAAGTTTGTGTGATCCTGACGATAGACTGACAGTAGGCGTTCTGTCCAACAGGTGGCAGAGTTAGACCCTCCAGATGTGCTGAGGGACAGACCACAGTCTCTGTTCTACTCACTCCTGACTGCTGCTAACACTGTCAACACCTGAACAACAGAGGTCCTGTGACACCACAGCACCACCACACAGTAATAACTGCAACATCATGCAGTGGAAATATCTTATAGTGATCACCTTTGTGCAGGTCAAATTGATCACTATGGGTGCATGATTATCATTTTTTTTTTTCGTATGCAGATTTCCATCTAATTGACACATATATTTATTACTTTTTTATTGGATGACCAGGAATTATCAATCCTCTTGACCAGGGTGGCTTCATTCAACCACAGATGCTTTCCCCGAGTGCACTCTTTTTCTGTCTCCATCTCTAGCAGCCATGACTGTTTCTCATTGTTTGTGCAGAATACACAGTAGCCTGAGAAACATCGAGTTTGACTACTGCATCTCGTTGGCTTGTTTTGTCACAAGCTTTGAGGAGACTACATTCTTCACTAAGAGAAAATTACTTTTTTTATCCTGTCATGATTTCAGTTGCACAGTGTTGTTGGATGATGTTATTTTGTGTGATTTTTTATAAGAGTGGATATGAATGTATATTTGAAACGTATTATTTATTATACATTTCGTGGAAGCTTTTGCACTCTATCATGTTTAAGAACTGTAAATAGATTGTATACTATAACTCATTAATGTAAACTGATTGCAGATACATGGACAATGTTGCTGCTGGCACAGATAGGTAATAAATCATGGAAATTTGTAAGTTTCAGTTTCTCTGCGTGCTGTTTGCTGCAATCAATGACACATTTGTGCGTTAAGTATTAGAGTGTATTGCTCATTGCTTATTTCTAAAGGCTTTGGAGCTGCCTATAAGCTATTGCCTAGACAACTGACCCATCACCCAGTTTCGTCTTCATCCAGACCATTAGGAAATGTGGATTGAAGGAGTGACAGCAGCTATTAATGCTCTACAGTTTAGGAGCAATGGATTTGTTTGAGGATCACTTCATAGAGAAAGTTTGCTACTGCAGTTGTGGCTCTTTTAAAAGAGAATTTCACACACATCAAATCCAGCCTGTGTCTTATGAGGAGGAGGTTTCTCTGTGGTTAAAATCCTGTTAAGGCATGACATTCCTTTCAGCTGCGGTGGTTGTGTTTCTGAGGCGAGGTCTTGTCCCCAGCCTGCTCTTTCAATCCCTCCTTTATCTCTCCGCTCTCCATCCTCTCACCTTCCACTTATGATAAAAACCACAGGGATACACAATATACATATTAAGATATATAATCTTTACACTTGAAGCTATATAAAGGGATACCTCACTTATTTAAAAAAAAAAAAAAGCACGTTAACAGCTAATCCAATGAGCATTTCACACTTGTGTGTTTCTTGTTGCATAGAAATTCAACTTGGGAGAAAGGTGAAAAATAATCTCCCTCTTAGTGTAGTTTGTTGCTTGGTTTTAACCGTTTACATAGATTGTATTGTTGATTAAAAACAAGCATGAAGTTGAGTTCAGCTGATGTGATCACACAAGCAGACTGACAGGGCAATGTGTACCACCAGTTATTCAGCAGAAAGGAAGAAGGATAGATTTAAAATGAATCCCAGCTGCACTCACACGTATAACCACGTTTCATAACTCAAACTTCCAAAAGTAAGAGACATTTTACTGAGCTAAGTAATGTTACAGCTCAGGATGACACTATTAATGTTTACATCTTACGCTGTACCGAGCACGAGAATCTCCTCCATGAGTAGATGCTTCCTTCTGTGCAGTTCTTCGGTTGGCAGATGTAGTTTGATAGAAAGAAAATAGTTTCTTCATGAAACTGCTCACAATAAGCTCTGTGGATTATCTTGAGTACCAGGGGCCTCATTTATAAAGCTTGCTTACGCACAAAACGGGGCTTGAAAGTAGCGTACGCCACTGTGATTTATAAAAAATAAACTTGGCGGGAGAATGTGCGCACCTGTAAGCAAACTCTGAGTCATGCGTGCGCACATTTTGGAAGACACTGGGAAGTGGCGACGCAGACGGCGAGGTGGAGAAGTGAGTCAGATTTTTGTTGATGTCTCACACAAATTTAATGTCACGCTATATCCACTTGATCCAGTCTGATCAATCAATTCCAGCAGCCTTATTTTGCGCTTGGAGTGGGTGATAATTGTTTCATAACAACGCTGTAAAATCCAACTCAAATCCCGAATTGATTTTTTTTCTAAATATGTATTTAATCCGCACTGCCTCTAACGTCTCATTGTCCACTCTGTGAGCGCAGGAGGGGGGGAGGATGGCGCAACTGCATGGAATATATTTATTTATTTAGCTAAATATTTCCAGTGCATTTATCATGTCTCGAAATACAGCCATTAAGCACAACCGTTACACTCATTTCATCAGCCCTACTTAGACATGTGCTGTTCATGACTAAACCGGCATGAAGAAACGTGTTCGCCTATTACACTTTCATCTTTGAATTGTATTTCAAATTACACGTTGAATTTTGGGACAGGGATACCACTGGTTCATGCTGTAATTCAGGCCGGGAGTCTGATCAGACTAATTGCCATAAACATATAAATACTGCGGTGACCCTCGTGCGTAACTGCGCAAGATGGCACTGGCACATACTCCTTTTTGCCTCCACCCTTAATAAATGTGATTCTTTATGTCGCACATCAATGTCAAACATCCTCAAATTTAAAAGCAACACATTAACTACATGTTGGTAAAGGAGTAGAAATATGTGGTCTACCTTTAGATCAGACCACTTTTTTTTTTGTTCTGTCACTGTCCGTGCAGTCCCACAGACACAGCAGACAGCATCGGCAGCGTTGATGTGTTGCCACTTTTTTTCGCTTTCTTTTATTAGTGATCCTGCTGCTGTAGCCACCAAATAAAATCTGTCTTCAGTCCTCCACCTCCCGTTAAAGGGTCTATAGCTCAGTCTCGGAGAAATTCCGTTTTTTGGTTCGTTTCTCACCCGTCGCCTTGACTCACACAACACTCGCATGCCGGCTTATTTATATGCAGATCGCATTCATGAGGTGATTTGCATGACCATTTATGGTTGAACTAGGGCGTGTAGAGGGCAGAATATGGGGTGGATCTGGGTGCGCACAACTCCAGGAGGTCTGTGATGTATAAAGAGAACATTGCGTGTAAGTGTGCGTGCGCACGGTTTTATAAATCAGATTATTTTTTGACGCACGCCATTTTCATCTTTTGGGCGCACGTCAACTTTTAGTATGAATCCTAAGCACTCTTTTATAAATGAGGCCCCAGGTCATGATATCTGGAAAGAGACATTGCTGTTGAGTTTGTAATTTTCTTTTTTTTTTTTTTACATTTTGTAAAAGTGCCATCTAGTTCCATCATATTGAAGAGAAGGCAGACATCTCTACCACGGATACCTTCAACTGTCCGCTCACACCAAAACAATAGATGTATAAATAGCACCACAGGTAAGAGGAAAAATAGGTATTTTTGATTTTGGGGTGAACTGTCCCTTTAGGAAGAGTCACAAACTGGCCCAAGGTCAGTGACAAAAAGGGACTCACACAAATAAAGGTTTCACAAATGAAAATGATAGGCCAAAATAAAATATGTTAGTTTTGTTTTCCCTCTCTATGGATGTCAAAAACATCCACAAACAGCCGAGAGTACAGTCGAAATGAAATGAATATACAGTCAAGGATGTGACAGGTAAGAGGAACCAGAGCTGATTAAAATAGAAAAAGGTGACTACCTCCAGTCTTCTAATCTCAGCACATATTATATACACTTTAGGGTACATAACCCTAATCATTTTAACTTCAATAGACACATGATGGAGGGCGGCACGGTGATGTGGTGGTTAGCACTGTCGCTTCACAGCAAGAGGGTTCCCGGTTCGATCCCGGGTGTGGGAGCCCTTCTGTGTGGAGTTCGCATGTTCTCCCCATGTCAGCGTGGGTTCTCTCCGGGCACTCCGGCTTCCTCCCCACAGATTGAGGACTAGGTTAACTGATAACTCTAAATGTGAGTGTCAATGGTTATCTGTCTCTATGTGTCAGCCCTGCGATAGTCTGGCGATACCTGTCCAGGGTGTACCCTGGGTGTC
Source organism: Epinephelus fuscoguttatus (assembly GCF_011397635.1). NCBI lineage: Eukaryota > Metazoa > Chordata > Actinopteri > Perciformes > Serranidae > Epinephelus > Epinephelus fuscoguttatus. The sequence goes on from NC_064753.1 coordinate 11,943,453, forward strand.
AGCTGGGATAGGCTCCAGCCCCCCCATGATCCTCAAGAGGATGAAGCGGTTAGAAGATGAAGATGAAGACACATGATGGCATGGAAAATAATTTTACAGAATCCCCCATGAGGGCAGACTGGAAGCAGCATTGTGCGCTGTGTTTGTAAAGCTGCCTTGTTGTGTTAGAGAGACATTGTAAACTAGAGTTGGTTTCAAGTTCACCACCTCCACAGCTGTAAATCCAAGCATACATTTTAAATGTAAACGATTTATTCTCAGATCTGTGCTGCTTAGGAGATTTTTTTCAAAGGGTGTTTATCTACCCTACAGCATCAACTGTAGCAGACACAAAGTCTCATTTTAATTCTTAAATTATTTTCAGTACTGATTTAGAGCTATTGTGTGAAATCCTTGATGCCACACAGGTGTGTTCTCTGCGTCGCAAAACACACATCATATCCAAACAACTGGTGATGATCAAATTCCCAGTTTATCTGTAACTCCAGCGCTCCAGGATCAAAATACAGCAGGTACTGCTGAGGGAGGACCACGCTGAGGCCGTGGAAGGACAGTCTTCACTCTGTCTACAGCCTGTGGGGGGAGACAGAGTTAAACACACCTACAAACAAAACTTCAAAGAACAAAATGCTGAGTTTCACTGTGTGATTTATTTGCAAGAAACAACATTCTAGTCTTTGAAGTAAACAAAAAATAAAGAGTACTGATTTATCCACACTGCTACAATACCTTAGTGATTCTCACCTGCTGTTAACCACTGCTTCAGCTGTCATCTGACTCAAAGACACATGGTGGCGCCAGAGTTTTCTTTTTTGCCTCCTGATGGTCCAGTGATGGAATGACATCTTGTAATGTGTTTGTTTGAAGGGTTTAGTTTCAAAACACAGAATGGTTCCTTATGTTATCTGGTTGGGTTTATTTTCTTTCAAAAGATCCTGATTGCTTTTAAATAACTGCTTGAAAAGCATATTTTATTTCACACACAGTTCTAAAAGTAGCCTCTTACTAGTCAAAACAAATACATTTGTTTGAAGGACAACAACTTTTTGAACATTTGCAGAAAACATGTACAAGAATAGGCTATTTTATCATATAAGATGGTTATATTTGAAAAAAATATATATATTCCAGGGATAAGAGACAAAATAAGAAACAGAAATATCCTTGCAACTTTGACTTCTCTGGCAGCTAAGTAGGAGTACAAATAAGTCCACCATCATAAATTGCATGTAATTACATATTTTTGTGAAACTAAATGTTCTTCTTGAAAGGGCAAGGTCAGGTCCCTCAGGTCAGCTGACCTGAGGGACCTGGCTGTCCCACGCTCCAGACTTAAGCTCAGGGGCGATCGTGCCTTTGCTGTGTCTGCCCCCAAACTGTGGAACAGCATACCCCTCCCAATCACATGTGCCCCCCACCACCGGCTCATTTAAGTCCAGGCTCAAAACCTGCATTTATTCATTAGCATTTGAGTCCCCCTGATGTGGTTTTCCCTGTGTATGTTGTGTCGCTAAATGTATGAGCTGTGTACCTGACAGTTATGGTGCCTCTCATGTTTGCGTTTTTAGCATTTTATTCCTTTTGTACACAACTTTGGTTAACCTGAGTTGTTTTTAAATGTGCTTTATAAATACATTTGAGTTGAGTTGAGTAAACTCTCTAGTTTTATCTTCTATTTTCTGTCAAACCAATCACCTTCAGGCTATCAACAGACTTACCTGAGCATAAATCTTAAGCTTGGTCTTTTTCTATCAATGAGCTTACATGACAACAACACAGTGCTGAGGTGTATGATCAATTCAAATTTTGTTTTCCCTTTGAAAAACCTTTGAAAATGAAAGCTGTGCTGGTAGTAACAGTGTTGTTCAAGGAAGACAGTGACGCTGCATTGGCTGCGTCACGAGCAGCTGTTGCAGGAACTTGAACCCGTGGCCTTTGAGTCACAAGCTTTCTCCTTCTTCCTTCAGGGCCAGGGCTCAATAAGATATCAATGGATCGGTTATTACACTGAGCTGGTGTTTGGGTTGACACTGTGCAGCTGAAAAGTCTGGTATCAGCACTTAGTATCAGGAGGATCATATGTTTGATATGATGCTGTGTCAGCTGCTGTGTGAGAGGATGAATTTTATCTTCAGCTACTCTTACAGACAAATTCAAAACATTCCTGTAAAGTAATGTTGACATAATTGAAATGATACACGCAGTTACTTGCACACTATAATACAAAACACACTCATACACTCACACCCATAATTGTAGGATGACCCAAGCACGCGCGCGCGGACGTAGCTGCACGCACACTGGTGGGAGGAGCTACGCCTCGAGCTGCTCTGAGTTTGTCAGTTTCCTAAATATAGCGGACGGGAATCTGTCTGTGTTGGTGTGACGGAGTGACTTTGATAAGAAGAAAACAAAGAGAGAAGGTTACAGAGGGGTAAGTCTTCTCTTTTATATTCTGTCAGAAACTCTGTGTACTGTGTGTGTGTCCTCTGAGAGGGAGGGGAGCCTCTGTACTTCATATAATGTGGCGATATTTTGAACACATTGTAACTTGGCCCGTTATGCTGTTGTTTTCTAAGCAGCTTCAAATAATGACATTAAACGCCTCACACAAGTGGATGTACGTACTTAACAGCCGTTTAATGGCGCTAAGTTTCTTGTGGTTGTGATTATGTGGCTAAGTGTATGTGAGGGCAACCCGTCTACTGTACATGTTTGCGTGTGATAAGTATCCTGATGGAGAGCTTTATAAAACTTTGATTCACTTTGCTCAAATTCTTCTTCTTCTACTACTACATCCGGTCTTACTGAATATAATGGACTCTGCTTGTCTCCAAAAATAAGTATGGTAGCTATGGTTTATGTGTATGTTCATGTCTTAGAGAGGTTCCTGTAGTGCTGGAGTTGGAGCACAGCTAATACAGAATATGACGTTATAATTCAACAGCAGTCATGTTAGAAGTCCCTACAGGGATGTTTCAGTACCATTACAATGACTTCACGGCAATAAATACATCAAGATAACTGTGTTGTTAGCTATTGGACCACCAAAACTTCAGTTTAGGCCATACAGCTGAACACAAAGTGCTGCAAGTATGGAGTATGTAGTTATGGATCCCCAAAATGCTACAGCACCACAAACATACCAACCATACTGTGTGTCCCAGCTAACACCTAAAGGACATCCTGTAGGAAATCACTGACTGAAGCAGTAACACCACAAGCACCAGTTTTACAAACATCACAGAGGTAATATGGGGGAATTATTTTAACTACAAATTGCTTTTTGTTATTTGCCAGTTTTGTCAGAGCTGATGTCATTTTGTTTCATGCAGCAGTGTGAACATCTGGATTTAAAGGATAGCTTCACATTTTCTCAAGTCTATCCTTACAGAATAGTTACATGCACATATACACATTGACAGGGTCATTTAGTGCTATTACTATTTGTTTTGTCTATTCTCAGGGCTCTATACTGCAGCCATTGTAGAACATTTTTGATATAAAATTTTACATTTACATTCAGTGCATTATTCAAACTAAAGTCTCTACTAACAGTGACAAATAGGGTGACAGATGACTTATATAATCGGGTCTAATGCTGCTTAAATATGCATCAGCAGGTCCGTGTTACATACGTATGGTGTATGACATGTCCATATCCTCACCACACTGCATTTTTATAAACTATGATCACCGGGTCACATGTTTTGCTGCATACAGGCGTAGTCTCACTCCCTCTTCCTCTCCTTGCAGTTCTCATACAACTGAAGTTCACATCCAGTAACACACAGAAGCATAGCAGCCTTCAGTGCTGGTAGGCTATTACTCATTACTTGTGATGTGAAACCAATCAGATAGTGCTGTGGGTGTGACACTGAGTGAGGCTACTGAGAGATGAGTGCAGACAGAGGGGCTGCATCAGAGTCAAAGGAGCGCATTTTTCAATTAATTTATTTTTTGGCTGTTAAAATTGAAAAAAAAAAAAGATGATTTCAATAATAGTAATAATGAAAACAAAAAGTGTGACCAAGTCATGTGTTGGTGCAATTGAGTGTAAAAGTTGGTTGCACCAGTGCTACCAGTGGAGAAGTTCCTTGGGAGGTCCAATACAGATGGAGCGGCAGTAGCTCAGTCGATAGGGACTTGGGTTGGGAACCGGAGGGTCGTCTGCTCAAGTCCCCGTCCGGACCAAAATATGGAGCGTGGACTGGTGGGTGGAGAGGGGCCAGTTCACCTCCTGGGCACTGCCGAGGTGCCCTTGAGCAAGGCACCGAACCCCCCAACCGCTCGGGGCGCCTCACCAAGGGCAGCCCCCTCACTCTGACATCTCTCCACTTTGTCCATGTATAGGTCCTGTTTGTGCATGTGTGTGTCTTTCGGACCTTGTAATTGACAAGCAAGAGTGAAAACATTGAATTTCTCCTCAGGGGGATTAATAAAGTAAATAAACTTAAAACTTAAACTTAAACACCAATGCTACCAGTGGAGAAGTTCCTCGGGAGCTCCAATACAGATGCAAAGAGATCCCTTCCTAAGGCTGTAACGATGTAAGTAATAACAAAAATCTTTCTTCATTCTTCTTCAGATTTCTTCATTTTGTGTAGAAATACATTCTTAGGTATAACTAAAGGTAATATGATGCCTCAGCAGCCGGACTTTAAGAAGGGATTTCTTTGCAGCCAGTATTGACAGGAGGACCTATTACAGCATCCAATAATGCTTTCAAAGTGCATATGGCCATGTGAGTATTGCTTTAAGACAGCATTAAAAAAGTCCCTTCCTCTGTATTGGCACAGGTTTTCAGCTCTTAAATTTAGTGTGCACAGTTAATTTTCAAAACAAGTCGCATGTACGTCAGTGTGGTTTCTGGGAGAAATGAGAAAATTCAAGACTTACCATTTAACTTAGAGGGGAAGCATTAGGCTAATGCTTTATCAGTAAATTAAAAACAGCAGCTCTGTTTTGTGTATAATCACCTGAAAATAAGAGCTGGCTTGTTTTTGTTACCTTAGAATGAGCCGTTTATATTTACATAGGAAGCAGGTCCTCATCTGCGGAGACTGCCAATTTGCGCAACCATTTTACAGCAGCCCAGAACGGACAAACTAAGCACTGGCTTTAGAAAGGGTGATTTGTGTTTTCGCATTGTCGTTAGTAGCCCCTCCATGACAAGAGCATTGGAAATACGCTTCTTTAAGGTGAAAGTGCTTTACTCAGTGGTTTTACTGGTTTATATCAAGGTGCCAATTACTATCTGAGAGGAAAATACCTCTGCTGATAATTCAGCTCCTGGTAAAAATCTTCTGAACGTCTGGATCTTAAATTAGCAGAGAATAAAGGTGAGCACATTTGCAGGTGCTAAACTAGCATCCTGTCTCTGACATGCCAAATAGTGTCAGAGAAACACTGATTTGTAAAGTGAAACTGCTTTATTCTTTGTTTTGACCAGTTTGAATCACCTGGTTTGTTTGTTTTTTTTGAGAGCAAGGGACCTCTGTGGATGACTTGGCTCCTGGTAAAAGCCCCCTGAACCATGAACACTGAAGGAATTACAACTGGGAGAAGTTTCAGCTGGTTGTAATCTGCATCCTCACCGCTAGATGTCACTAAATTCCCTTAAATCTTACACATTGTTACTTTAATTTTAGATATGTCATGTAGGAAATACAGCAGTGACATCAACCAAGTGTTTGGAAAATTAGATTCAGTCACCATTTTTGAACAAATTCATGACCACTGCTGATCTTTATGTTTATGTATGTTTCATAATTGAAAAAGGATGAAAACATGAATTACTGAATCTTACATTTATGATGTGTCAGGACCAAAATGAGGAACAATGACAAAGCATGGCTGACTGGAGAAATACTATTTTAAGATGAAAAAATGCTTTTGAATTTCTTCATGGTAACAAATGGATTAGGACCTTTTAATTTTGTGTTCACATTCCTATAGCTCTTTCAATTTCTCCAAATTCACTCTTTTGAATGATGTTTGGAGGTTTTTGGTAGGGAAATGACATCACCAAAAACAAAGTCAGCAGGAAGAGAATGGCAGAGGTTCCAACACACTTTGTGCCTCAAGGCATGTGTACTTTTAGCATTACTGAAAGTTATTCTCCAGTATAATTCAATACATTCGTGGATTTACCCAGGATCCCGCAGAGCATCTCCCCCTGTCACTGACCTGTATTTAAAGGCAGCGTGAAGATAGTCCAACTTGCTCACATAACAAGGCAGGGCCTGGGGAAATTCTCTAAAAGTCGATAGCTAATTTTGGACTGAACTGCTCTGTTTATTCACCATCACCATTTTCTGGCCTTTCCTTCTTGAATTATGTTGCTTCTCTCAATATTATCACAACATTAAATCATTAGGAACATAGTTGTGTTTAAAGGAGATGTTTGTTTTGGGGCGTTGTTTGCTGTTGGTGTTTCAACCTGTCACAGTTAGCCAGTAAAATAGTCCTGTCAGAATGTTATAGATGGCCCCAATGATGCAGGTTTAATGTTTCTTTAATAGTCTACACTGCAACTGTGGAACCAGGAGACACAGACAAGTGCATCAGCATTTTATCATTACACTAATTTTACAACACCCTTTTGTCTTTGAAGAACATGAGTAATGGGAAAACCTGAGACTTCATGGGAATGTCTATGGAAAAGACTGATCATTAAAAAAGATATTGTACAGGCTTGTAAGGGAGTCTAATCCACAGGACATCACTTCACATAGACCCATATTTTAAAAGTCTGATGTGCAGGTAAAGTGAAAAATGGCTGGTGAAGAGTCAGAAAATATCCTGCTCTGGAGTTCATGCCTCTTTGGTGCCCCGCTGCCTTGTCCCTGCTCTTTGTTTTCATATTCCATTAGAAGGGATAGCAGCATGTAGCATCACCTTCAATTATCCTCCCTGTCAGCGGACTGACAGTGCCTGTCTACTGGCTTTAGTGATTACAGGCTTCAGGGGACAGGTAATCAGGTCATGGTTACACTGTCACCCTGTCAGACTGCTGAGACCACAGGGAGCATATGGGATGAAAGAACTCTCCCATCTCCAGTCAGTTATCTCTTAGCAGGCTTAGATATCCTGGATACTGTCTAGTATGTGTTCTGTTCTCGTGGAGTTTACTTCAGTTATTATGTGGATGGCATTAAAGATAATGGCTCTTTATAATGAGCCATTAACACAGCCAGGGTTAGCACATACATGCCGTTGTTGTTTCCATAGACTGTTTAAAAGAAGTGACTGTATCCAATAGACTTAGGAGCTGTGACGGTATACCAGGGTGTATACCGTCCCGATGGCATGATTTTCAATACTGTCAAAAAAGCTCCACGTTCTATTAAACTGATACATCAGATGCTGTATTGAAGATGTATGTAGTGTACAACATGCATCACCAGAGCTCTGTCTCTACTGGTGGGCCAGGCAGCTGACCTGAGAAAGATGGTTACTGCGAGTGGTGGGATAATGTAACAGAACTAGTTAAATGCTGAGCAGCAACGGCAGAGAGAGACAGTAGCTTGTAAAGCCAGCATACTTTCACATCTACCTCTGTGAATTAAGGGCTTATTTTAACCAAATCTGAGTTGTTGAGAGTTGGAACAGTGACTAACCAAGATGGTTTGGGTGAGTTTTGTTTTGTTTCTGAAGAGTTTGCATTAAGCTTATTTTAAGAAGAATGAGAGAACCTTGAATTCAGAGGTGTGTATGATTGCATTTTTCTGGTTAATAAGGAAAATAGGTGTAAAAATATTCCCTTTTTTGACATTTTTGGAGTTTTTACACTAAAATAGCTAAGAGAGCTTGTGGAATGGGGGGTGAGGGGTACCATCATGTACTGTCATATACCCTATACCCCCGCTAAAATGTCAGGAAGGTATGAATGGTTAAAAAACACAGATAGCACCTAAGCCCAGTTGTCTCCGTTGCGTCAACCATTTGTTTGTGGACTACTGTTTTGAAGCCTTGAGACATTTTGGCTGTTGCCATCTTGTTTTTTGGAGCCAGAAGTGACCATATTTTGAAATGATGGTGAAGCTGGCATGGATACACATTACTACGCCTCTGTCCTGATTGACAGGTCGCCATGGTAGCGATTTGTTAATCAAAAGGTAGCCACACCTTAAAGTAGATCCAGCGTTTTTTTGTTAGGCCAGCATATTTTTTAAAATTTTGCATTACAATCAGCAGCAGCGCTATGAGCTGCTGGGCGCTGCATGTTTGGCATTTTTTTTCCTGAGCAACCAAGGGTTGAAAATTGTTCAACTCTGCGATAAAACACTGTGCTCATCCCTTCACACAAGTGCTGAACAACAACAGCAGAAATATATTAATATACTGTATATATAATAACATATGTCTCTATTCCATGAACTTACATAGGCCGATGGGTCACTCCTCTCTCCCTACATGCCTCAGCTTTTCCTGTATCCAGAGCAAGTACTCTACCCTGCACCGGCATTTTTTGCTTCTGCAGATATTTTGTATCATAGCAACAAGTCACAACCAAAGCATCTCAGCTGAATAACTGCTACGCCCCCAAAGTGCTCCCAAGCGCTCCCATCTGGTCATTTTCTGAAGAGTTCCTTGCATTTTCAGCTAGGAATGAAATGCTTTGGTGGACACAAGGCCTTATTGTCCATTTTTCTTTAAATGGGACCATAATTTACAAAGTGAACATCATTTTGTATTGAAGACTATAAACTCATTAGGAACATTTTTGTTGAGGTAATACATCAAGTGAGAAGTTGGGTCATTTTGTCATAAACTTCTATACAATCTGACTTCATTTTGCAACCAATGAAGTTGCCACCTGCTGGCCATTAGAAAAAATGCAGGTTTAAGGCACTACAGCACTTGAGAGGTAAATTGTTTTTTATAGCTAACTTAATAGCAATCCAGATAACTAAGTTATCCTGAAGTAAAACCCAGAACATCTCGTGTTCTTAAGGTTGGAAATGCATTTAATGTTACATGTGGCCAAGTCACAGACACTTGATCAAATTAGGACTTCAAATTCTTTAAGGTACATGACATACTGTATGACTATTACTATGCATTTCCGTGAGAACTGATGTTCATCGCACAATCTTGTGCATAATGGGTACATGCACAGAATGTTCTGATTACTGTAAATGCGATTAAGATGTACGTTTCACATGTTTACATTGAAAGGAACATAGCATCCATCTTCCCTTGATAGTTAGGTCAGCCTATTAACAGAAAGATGTGACACAAAGGAAACCCAACCCTTGGTCATCTTTGCATCAGTTAAATAATACAGCAATCTATATGGTGCTCCATGTAAAAATCATTATGAGCACTGTGAGAATGTGGATAACTTAGTAGAAAATATTTGCATTCATAGATATTTTATTCTATCTGCCAAAATGAAACAAGGCACCTTCCAAAAACTGATTAACATACTCTTCAACAGCTGGCTGAATGTTTAATATTGTTTCATGAGAATGGCCATCAAAACGTCGCTGTGTCGTAATGTAATCTGGCTGGAAACATTTCTGGGATCCCCGCCCATTTAATCAAATGCACTTGGTCTTTATTATGGAGAAATGTGACTGCATGAGTATAGATTTGACGCATACCATGTTGTTGCTGGTGAGCGTGTCAGTTTAGTTTTTTTGGCATTGTGCTCAGTGTCTGAAATAACTCTAAAGCCTTTCAAGTTTAAGCATAGTATCTCTGTGATAGAAGTGATTAATGTCAGTTAGTGTCATGCTAGTTGGAGATTGGTAGAGATTGAGCTTTATTTATGCAACATTTACAGAGTAAAGCAATTCAGAAAATCACAGAATAGGAGCATTAGGAGTAAAAAATCCACCTATTGACCTCTGAAACCAGACAGCATGGAGGAGAAGGACCTGCTCTGTAAGTAGATACAAACGGCTAATTTTAAGGTAATGAAAACACAATGATTCTCAGTTTCAGCTGATTATACATTAATGTAAACATAGGTATAAATATTATGTTCCATTTCCATTCCTACACACTGAAGTGATTTATGTGTCTGTCCCTTCTGGCTTGTGTGATTAGCTGGGACAAATGCTTCTTCTTCTTTGTGCCTGGTGCTTGAGACTGTGATAATGCCTATATTATATTTCAGTTGGCCATAGCAAAAGTTAATGTCTGCTAGGCCGCTACAGAAGACTTACGTTATACATCAAGTATAATGGCTCAGGTTTGAACTGACATCAAGTGCATTGTCATCTAGAGAGGTAGTAAGCAAGTGCAACCACTTGTCCACCATGGCGGAGTGTCCAGCAACACTCCGCCATGCAATAAATAAATAAAATTACTGTATTATGTAGAGGTAAAATTAACTTTGAAGACCATGATTTCATTTGAAAAAAATAGTTTCTAAGCTTCATTTTTTTTAAAGTTAACATGTCGCTGCCATGAACTCTACTGCATATTTAAGGGCTTTCACATTGTTACACAAGTCAGGGTGGTGCAGCATGATTTAGCCATAGTGATGGTGCTTGTTGTTCATGCTCATTATTTAGAACTCAGTTCAGCTCACCAAACATTATATTCAGTTTTTTTTTCTTTAGATTTTCCCATGAAAAGTACACCAAATTTTGGGTATTTATAACCATAAATGTAAAAGCCTTGATGAACTGGTTATAGGTTGTTTAATCAGTTAGTAGAAAATGCTGATGATTTCTTATAAGAAGTGAGAAAATATCACTTGTTGCACTTCTACATGAATGCGCACGTGGATATTGTGGAAATAAAAGCTGTTACCAGTAACATGACAGTCTTTAACCACTTGTCCACCATGGCAGTTAGGTTCCTTTGTGCGGCTGTATGGAGTCCATGTCTTTCCCAGAGGTATTTCCTTTCCCTCCTAGTTTCCCTAATGATAGAATATTTGGGGCCTTGTGGTAAACAGAAATAGCAACACTTCTGAAGGACAGACTCCTCTTTTTGCACCACACGCTGAAGAAATAGAGGCTGCACTGTATGTGTGTGTGAGCATGTATTTTATTGAGAGGCTATTTCGAGTCCTCCGTGAGTGAGTGAGTGACTGACTGACTTCGTTTTTTCTAGTCAATTACATGGCCTGCTTTTGCGGGCCCGAGCCAATCCAGACTGCTCCTGTGTGGACTAATGCATTTCTTATCCACTTTGATTAGCAGTGGTGATGCCTGGCTAAACCAATGACATGCTGTATCACACACAGCAGAGGAGATGAGAGGTTTAGATGACTGTTCTTGCTGTGGAGGCTTGTTGTGTGCTTGTTACCTGTCTGTGCTGATGCTAACATCCAGACTGATGTGATTATGGAACAGCACAGGCTGGTATTAGTTCCGCCTGCTGCACTTAAATCTTCAAGTTTTTACAACACACGTGGGATATCCCTCTTCTATTTGATGTGATTATACAGACATCATATCTGTTTTGGAAAAATGATTCTTGTATTTTCACTGATGGTTTCAACACAACCAGAATTATGGCTTCATTCATTACAGATGGTCTTCACACAAACATTTGTGTGCACACTTGTGTCTGTGTGTGATGACTCATTTTAGGAGAAAGCAGTCTGTTGTGAATGAGAGAAGTGTTCCTAAGAGGTGAATTAGTGCTCTTATCAAATCTCCAGAATAACAGAAAGGATTGCCTTCCTTCTTTGGTAACTAAAGCAGAACACTATCGTCTTCATTAGGTGCAACTACAATTTAAAATTGGCAGATGCTATTAGCACCTAGGGGTCTGTTGCCAACAATGCTATTTGTACCCTGATTGGAATAGCCAATGTGGCTGCTTACACTCTAGCAAAAAATGTTATTTACACCCAGGTATATTCCTGGGAATCCTGGCAGCATTGAAATATGTCACAAATGGGTCTATTCAATTTTCCAGCTAAAGTGTATGTACACAGTGTGCTCTTAGCAGCTTTATGCATAAAAAAAATGAAATTAATGGGTCAGTTAAGTCTGAAAATGATAAGCTAACATTGATTCACATGGAACCTGAACTCCAGTTTTATTTGTGTAGAAAGGTCCTGTGCTTGTTGCTATGTCACCTGACTCTCTGTGTCCTATCAGTTCCTTTTTCTTTTGTCTGTATACCAAACAGTATACATAGCACTCCCAATGAATGGTCCAGCACAAAAAATAAAAAATCGATAAGTGGTGGTAGATATTGTATTTGTGGCACAAATAAATTAATGTGTTGGAAATCCTGTCCTGGTAGTACCCTACATTTCTCAAAAATTTACCTCTTTAATCTCAGTGAATATCTGAAACCATGACTTCTTTGCCCTAATCCTTACTGCTTCTGACATCAACGGGTCAACGTGACAGGCACTAGCAAATCACAGCATGCAGTGGGATCCTAGCTAAATACTACAGTTTTTGTTTAAAAACAAAACAAAAAAAAACAAGAAATAAGGAAAATAAGGCTTTTTAATTTTTTTCTTTCAGAAACTCAGAGCTAGGGGAGGAATTGCTGTCTGTAATATCGTCTCCCCTATATCCGTCCTTCAAGTTTGAGGTTGAAGTTCCTCCTCCTGCCAGGGCATGTACCAGACACTTTCAGGTAATATCTGATGCCTCTTTATGAATTCACTTTTTCCTCCTTAAATTTCTTGCAGCAGCTCCCACAATATCCAATCAAGTGTCGGCCATCCAGCACCAAAACAGTTTTATTGACTGGACCTCATTTTCTGGTTCTGCTTAGGCCATATCTTTTTCTTTGCTTGGGGATGGCTCTGACTAATTATCACAACTATTTGGGTTTTAATGTTATAAAACCACAATTTCAGTTAATTGAAGTAAGCTACAGTGAGCTCAGCACAGAATATTTACTGAAATGTTCAGAGCTGCATTATGCAACTTTGGCTCTCCTGATTCAAATTACTTGCAGACAGTGTTGAGGGGTCAGGGGAAATATAAAATGCATTTTATGTGTATCTTTATAGGGAAGTAAGATTGCAATCATGTTTACTGTGTTGAGCAATACCTTCTCGTGAAGGCTTTGGTCGATGTTCTCTCCAGTCTCCTCTCCTCTCCTCTTGCTGTGGTTTCTGGAAGAGCTCCTAATCTGTTGGACTTGAGAACTCTTCCTGCGGGGACGCCCCAGTAATCAGGCCTGAGCTGGTCCTTCCAAACCAGCCAAACCTCTGGCTGCCTGCCGTCTGACCACTGGGCCACACACCCGCACGTTTGATGCTAAAAATGCCGCAGAGGAGCTCAGAAATTACACTCAATAAATACAGAAATCAAATAAAACAATTTCCAAATATTAGCCTTGCAATCTACTTTCCTGCAGCCATATAAAACTGCCTTTGTTTCACACAGTAAATAGGTTTCCCTTTGCCCTGCCAAGTTAAACAGTAATGTTGGGTCAATGGTAGCGTGGCTTGGCTTAATTAAACTCAGTGTTGATTTGCAGAGACAGGGTCCAGACCAGAGAGCGGTTTGGGTCTGCTCAGAGTCCTGACACTGTTCTTAATGGTGCCAACACTTTATTAATGATGGCTGTACATGAAGACACTCTCACTTCTTGCTGAGTTGAGGAATAGGTTATACCAGCAACTTCCACAGACTCTATTCAAGAATATAATGTTTAACTTAGAGCTCTCCAGACTGTCAGAAGTCTTGATCCTTCACAGCTTTTGTTCTTATAGTTTCTGACACCTGCAACGAAGATAACTAAGAGGTTTTATGATAATTGAACATGCTTTTTCATTTATGACCAAATCTGTGCAGGGCCATACTCCTCTTTGCTAACCTGTCACCCCCTATTGGTCAATTGCTAAAACATTTTGGGGACATGTTTCAACAGCTTAATTAAGAATATTCACTGAGTATTTGGACAAACTGTCATTGATTTATGGTCAAATTTGCACCAAGCTAGTGAAGTTGTTTGGAACTTGTGGTGCCCCCTATTGAGCAATTTCAAATAATTTTACAGTCGTGGTTCAACATTGTTATGAAAGATATCCTGTGAGCTTTGCATTGATTTTTATAAACAATTCCATATATGTAGTCCAATTTAAATGTATGTTCTTCACTAATTTGTGGGGGGAATTTTGTGCCTTAAAAAACTAACAGAAGGACTTTGAAGCTGATGGGTCAGTACATTAGAAATGTGCCAAATCAGACCTATGGTTTAAGAGGAGTTGTCAGAAATGTGTTTTTCAAAAAATTCAAAATGGTGGAAAATCTAGTCAGGCATACTGTAATGATTCTTGAGGTAAACTTGTAGTAGAGTGCACATAAGTCTGTACCAACGTTTATATGAATCAGACTCACTGCATAGGAGTTGTGACTTTTTAAATTTGAGCTTTAATTTGTTGACATCAGGCCAGTTGGGTTTATACTTGTTGAACAGCATGTGGTATCAACTTCCAATCACTGGTGAAAATTTAATGTGTCTATGATGTACCATGTCACAGAAATGTGTAAAAACGTTCTTGAAGAAAAATAAATTAGCGCAAAAACCACATGGGTTTCAGCCCCACCAGGCTTGAACCCAGTAGATATTATTATTATTATGAAAATGAATATATCCTTGTAAGTCAAATACAGCAGCTAAAAGGCAGTTCTGGTTAAATTCAGTCTCTGGCTTGTTTTTGCTCTCTTTTGATATTATATTGATTTTGGACAGCTTTACATACCTTTGACATACAGTACATGCACGATATTGGTTGGCTGATTGTCTGTAGCACTTCTCAGTTGACATATGGTACATGGGATTGTCTGTATCTACTGAAAATGTGAGTATTGATATGTAAATTCAGGTCAGTAAGAATGCAAAATATCAATAACAAAGAGGAAGTAATTTGGCTGTTTAATGACAACAGATGTTTGTCAGTTTGCCTTGCTGTACCTAGGCTGCTCAGACTGATGGTAATATCTCACAGAAGCACCCAGTGTCATCTCACACATGGCTTCCACCAATTATACACCTTAATCCCAGGTGACCCATCTGATCCCAGCTGTAATATCTCCTCTCACGCCAGTAATCCAAGAGAAAATGTGTACATTTACTCATACAGTAAGTTCTCCCTAGAATAGCCTGCAGTCGGTTTGCAGGATAGAGGAGCTATACCAGCTATTAACAAATTCTAACCAACTCTGAGATTGCACATTTTTTTCAAGGACAAGAAATTCACGTTATAATGAGGTTATATTATGATGCTAAAAGCTGTTTTAACATTGGCTGCATTTACAAGCACTTAAAAATCCATCTTCACTTATAATGAGAGTAAGGCTTTATTCTGATTAAGATGCATGCAGTACTTTTGTTTCATTAAATGATATTGAACTACTGTCGGCTTGAATAGTGGCTTTTAAATCTAAGTAGTTTCCTTCTTTACAACTTACAGAAGCTGTAGTGGTAAAAAACATCATCAAGTGGAATGTGTTTGTGTGCATACTGAAAGCACCCTGCTATTGATCAGGAGAAATGGTTGTCTTGGATGTCGAAACACAACAAATTCAAGGCTGAACTTTAAAAAAAAAAATGTTGCTTGAAGCTCACCATACAAAAGTTCAGCCACTTGAAATGCATGCCAAAGCTTTGAGATTTTGTCAGTTATTCATCTCCATAATCCATTCACACTTCACCTGAAGATGCTTTAGTGGTACTCTCACTTGAAGTGCCACTTGCAAGGAGCACTTTTTAATACTTGTGTGTACACCACTGATGTGAGACTGATACAGGATGAATGCCTGTGGAATAACTTGTATAATGGCTCTGACTGAACTCTACTTGTCCCGTTCATATCCCAACTTAAAAAAGAGTCCACTTCTTACCCGGTAATCTCAAAGAGAGATGATAGTGTATGTGTGTGTGTATCTTGGGGGGGGTTAGGGGTGGGGATAGGAGATTGCCTGAAGGACCCTCAGGATAGAGGCCTCAGATCTACTTACCATCGCTTCACAACATTAAAAGGATGATATTACTTTGCTGAAAGCACAGAATTTCAATGAGAGTAGGAACAAACAAAAATGTTAAAGAATTCATTATAATATCATTTAGTAGATCAAAGGCTAGAGATACTTCTCAGTGATGAAGCTTTGTGGCTCTGCAAACTCATCTGCAGCAAGCAGAGCAGTATATTGGTGTACACTTAATGCATGTGGTTCAGTTCAGGACCGTGATCAGTTCACACTCTAATGTGATATCAGCCACATTGGAAAATGATGTGGACAGCCAAACAGAAAACAGGAACAGTAAATCTGAATTAAACACTAAGGGCTTGCCGTGTGAACGTCGTCTATTAGAGCAGTGAGAGCGAACTAAAACAGTAAAGCTGTGGCCAGACAGCTAAACAATGAGCTGAAACTCACTATAAAGCTCTTAAAATTGAGGGGAGCTGTTGCTTCATCACTACAAGTGTCCCCCTTCACATTGTTGTGTTTGCTTTCACATTGTTAGTCAATACTTTGTTATGTAAAGAGGATTTAACGTTAGACTTTGTATGAACCAAAATGAGATATTATAATGCAGTTGTTAATCTGTTGCACTGATGATTAAACCAAGTCACATAATACTGTCTATGGAAAAAAACAAATGGGACTTACTTTTGGAACAGAAGTAGCTCCCCCTACCAAACAATTTCACAATCACAAAGATTTTTGAGAGCACAAAATAAAATGTGTACATGACAAATATGAATCTCAGGTTCATTGTCTGAGGAGAGTGTAGTGTCTTATGTCTCAAAACTTGGAGCTTGAATTTACTTGTACCTCAACACTGTAATTTCATTTGAATCAAGTAACTTTTTTTTTCTTCTTCTTTCTCAGTAGTGTTAATATTGATAAAATGAAGTTAGTTGAGGCTGTTTAACAGCAGTTCTGGTCAGATATTTTACTTTCTTGAATAATATTCACATCTACTTCTACTTCTAGAAGTACTACTTCTTCACTGATTTTGGCAAAGAAAATATGCATTTAATTCTCAGAATCTGCAAAGCTAGTAGGTATTTAACTACAAATACACCAAGTAGCGGCAGAGCAAGGCTTGTCACAACAGTTCCATTTTTGTGCACCTGGTGAGTTCATGTTTCAGGTGGGAAGAAAAATCAACATCTTACAGTTACAGGATTCTCGCTTTTAGTGAGCTTTTAGTTTGGCCGCCCCTTGCCGCAGAATCAAACGGCCACAGCTTAAAGTAGCTGCTGCAGCATTCCATGGGCTTGCATGGCAGCTCGCCGTAGCCTGGTACTGCAGTCAAAGTAGAGTGTTTTGGGGGGTCCTGACATGGAATTGTTTGGGAGCATTTGTGGTTGGAATTTTTATTTTATGTTATTGGCCCAGTCAAGCTATGGCCTCTTCTGCCTGTTATAGATATTATACTGTACATGCTGCATGATTACATTTTGGAAATAATATATTTAATCCAGACAGTATCACTTCACCTCAGTCCAAGATCACTTCACCTCAGTATCATAGCTCTTCTATCAACTTTGCATGGAAATATGACAGTGGCAGAGAGTAGAAATGGACGTATTGTGTCAGTATTGAAAGTTCAGCTGAAGACCAATTAGTGTTTTTTATGAAAGGAACAGAGAGTATGGAAGCATAGCCATATTTTACAAGGCAGCTTGTGTTTCCATCTGTGCTGCAGGCATGACATCAGTGTCTCTGTGTTGAGACAGGAAAATCTTATCCCACTGCCACTGTCATAAAAGCAACACAATAATGAAATGACATCACAGTGGGCCAGTAATTAAATGAGTAGACTGCTGTCTTGGAGTTTTTACAAGGCTGGGAGATTGTGAGTAACCATGCAGCACGCCGGAGAAAAGGGTGTCAGTGGATTCAGCCCTGAGACTATGGGCATGTTGAATGTGAAATTCACTCATTTATTATCTTTTTTTTTTGTAAAAACACATTTTGTATTGTCTCATTATATTGTCTTGACATAAATTTATATACACATACTCACAGAGCATTTGCTTAACTCTCATCTCTTTATTGTGACTCATACTTGACAGAGTACCACAGCATCTCAGTTTGCTAACTGACGGGGAGTTGGTGGTATGGCAGATGACACTTTAAGCCATCTAATCTCCCTGGCCTTCAGCCTGGCATAAAATGGCTAGGCTGCTGGTGGAGGGAGATGAGTTTAATTATTACATTTCGGGCAAAAACTCATTAGCTCAGTGACCTGCAAAGCAGCAGAGGCCAGCGTCGATACTTGGGCTGCATGATACCAGAGGCTAGCCCATCTGACTGTGGGTGATGAATTAATCACAGTCCGTGCTCCTGCCGTGCCTGGCAGCAGACAACAGCAGCACTTGGTTTCCTTGGTCCTGTCTTCCTATAAAACACACAATGAGCCATAGAAAAGGATGAAGTGGAACACTGTAACACTGACTTTACTGAATCTCAGGTTTTGTCATTGGGCAGATTTACAAGGAGAGTCATTTGCGGCTGTAGTTGCTGGTTGTGACGTGCGAATTAACTTCTGCTTATTCAAACATTGTGTATTGCGCCAGAGCATCATTTGCATAAGAAAATGCTAATTTCATCGCTGGTTCTTTTAAGTAGCTGCAACTCCATTATGTTTTTACATAAATTGTCATTCGCTCTCCTTACATCAAAGAAAATTCACAACTGGGCATGTGGGGAGGGTCGGCACATCGAGTGCTACTCTAAACAGGGAAGTGTTAAACACTTCAGACAGTAAACAAGCCTGATCTCACTCCACCTCCCTCAGGGAGCAGGTCCACCACACTGCCTGCCTGTTTAACATGGAGAAGTTCCCATAAGAACTTTCATAAAAACTCCACTTATGAGAACTTCAAAGAATGTCCGGGCTAGCGGGGGAGAAGAATCTTCTATCAGTCCGCCTAGTTATGCCTTGAGCTAAAGAGGCTCTCTCTCTCCATGCTGATGGATACAATGCAAATAAGCTGCTAGAGGAAGAAGGACAAGATTGAGGGAAAAAGGGAAGTATAGGAGAGCAAGGAAATGAGCAAAGCTGCAGGGAAGGTAAAGACGAGAATATGGAATCTGTGTCATCAGTCCTTAACATTTTTTAAAAAGTGATGAAACAGAAACTCTTTCATCCTCCAGCAAATGGCCACGAATCTCACCATGGCTGTTTCTGCGCTGACAACCAGGCCCATCTAAAATCCACCAAAATGATGTTCAGTCTCGCACATATTGAAACAGTGGTTGTTTTATTCTACTGATAGCAGAAGATTGAGGGGTTACATAGTGGTGCATGCTGGGTAGCAACAGCTGGACGCCTCATTGATTCACTGTTGGAGTGACTGGAGCAGAGGTCACGGTGGGGTCAACACAATTAGAGATGAACCCATGGTCTTTAATGAGAAGGAGGGATGAAAGGGTCGCCAATTACTCTGTGCTGCTTTGTGCCGAAAACAACCTGGTGCTGTTTCAGACCCAGCATGATTAACCTTCAGCAGCTCAGGCTCTGTTTATTCTTTACATGAGAAGACGCTGAAGGAGGGAGGGCTATTAATTAGTGCTCATGATGTTAGAGCTGTGTGTTTTTTTTAGAGTTTGCTTTTTTACACTTATTGTTGACCCTGTTTATCAGGGTTTATTGGGGTCACCGGGACAGTGGTAGAGGGGCCCTGCTTTGGTCTCCTGCACACTGGATGCTAAAAGATGCATGGTACAGTCTTTGTGCACACACATGCGGATAGATGCAAGAGTTTCCAAACCATTATCTGAAGAACAACCAGAAGAATCATTATCGTTTTAAAGGTAACATTTAAATGCTTACAGTAGCAAAGGATGGAAAACCATTGGTCAGTGTTAAGGCCCATTTATGCTCAATGTTAAATACGGATCCAGATATGAACAGAGCCTTCTGTCCGTGCTCCGCGTTCATTTCGTCTGTATTTCTGCACGTTTCCATAAAGCTTACGGATACTGGCCAAACGGAGCAGTACCACCGGAAACCGTGGGGGCAGTGTTGCTGTCACTACCCGATACGTAGCTCTAGTGAGACACGAAGAAGAAATAACAATGGTGGAACTTTTTGAGGAAAGGAATCCTCCGTCCTGCAGTCGCGATGTATTTAACGGCCTCACCGACCGCCGCCTCCTACAACGCTGCCTCTGTTTATGGCTTTTATGCAAGAGGTACATTGTCAATATCTCCTCCACAGTCGCCATGTTTGTTTTTGAGTTTGTTGTTGTCATAAACTTTTGACTCTGGACTGCCCCCTGGTGGATATATTGGTTAACATCCATGCCAACGTAAAGGACGCATGGAAGTATGTGGGCAGTGACGGTAACATCGTTTGAAACGGACGTATATACATTTTCATACGTAAAGGGAGCATAAATGGGCCTTTAAAGCGTGAAAAGGCCAATTTGGAGCAGTCAATGTCTACAAGATCTAAACGTAATTTCCTCTGTATCACATACTGTAATTGCAGTATGGTTTGCCCTAATTGCTGTAGAGAAAGGAGGCAGATAAGAGCTTACGACGAACTGAGCCTGAGTTTGAATCATCTCTGTTGTCTGTGTTCCTGGATGGTTGATTTAAAGGAATAGTTTGCATGGCTGTAGCTGACTCACAATCATGCCACTCAAATCAGATTTGGCTGTTCAACGCAAATATTCGACAATTTGTTCCTTTTTTCCATGAAGAACTTGATAGATCAAACAGGGTTGGGGATTAAGCACTTCTAAGCAAAGGGCAGAAGACAACATTATTTCGGAGCCTTAAGGGCAAAGCCTCTCCTCCCCTGTGTCGTGTCCGCAGCTGCCTGTAACAAAGAACAGCAAAATCCAGAGACCAAAATGTCCCCAAAAGTACAGAGCACACTGACAGGCAAAAAAAGGAAAAACAACTGCTGGACTTGAAGCAGTCTCAGTCGACTGAAGGTTCTCCGACTGATGATTGAATCTCCGACTTTCAGGAGTCAACCCCAGCAGCTTGAAATTTTGGATAAAACTCTCATTCACAGTCTTGCAGAGAGTTGGATATGGAAATCTTGTCAGTAAATATGAAGCTGGACCCAACGCGATTCTGCACTGGTAACAAAGCATGGAAAAGTTTGTGAAAGAACTGCCGGGTAAACCAAAAGCATAATCTCCACCAAACGTCACAACGCCCAAAACAAAGACAAGAAAATATGACGAGGCATATCTTACCCTCAGCTTCACCAGTACAACAGTGGGTAGGCTAATGAAGACAGACCACAGTGGGTTGTGTGTCTCAGAACATCAGCTTCTGACAATATGAAGCTGAACAAGTTAAGACACCACTTAGAGAACACAAAGAGACGCCCATTGATTTCTTCAGAAAAAAAATGTAGCCTACTGAAGAAATCTGTTGTGCACAACAGAGTCACTTTACTAAGGAAGCATTTTAGCCTTGAAATGCTCAGTTGGTATTATTATTTTTGTCTACAAAAGGGGGTTATGGTATTAATTATCTCAGATAACCCTTCAGCCAATGTCTGTTATTTGTGTTGCATAGGAATTGAACCTTATTCTGTTTTTCACTTAATGTAAGCCAGTTTAGACAACACATTTATGCCCAACTTACTGAGAAAAATTTTCATCCTGATCTGTGTGGGAGGAGGTGGTTGGGAGGGGGAATTCTTCTTCTTTCACGCCGCGATCAGACGAACAGGTCATGAAACAGGAAGTACTGTAGGAAGTCGGTAGTGTGGAGGAGTTTTCCTCTGTGTTTTAGCTCTGTCCAGTCCTGCTGTCATCATTCTGTGGTACTGTATGAAGACTTTTCAATTACTTGACCATGTGGTGATTTCAAGTCAGATCCCTTGTATTTGAACATTTCCAATTGTCAGATGCAGCCCAACTTTGCTGACAAGAGCACAAAGATCATTACATTATTGATTACCATTAAATGTTGGTCATCTTAGTCTAGTCTGGATGTCTTTGGACTGTGGGAGGAAACCCACGCAGGCACAGGGTGACCATGCAAACACAGAAAGTCCCTGGCTGGCTGGCACAACTGTTTTGCTGGCAACAGCACTGAACTGCACCACGACTGCACTGCTGTGACGCCTCACTCCCACTTTGTAGACTTCATGTTTCCTAAGAACTGTCCAGTACAGTCATAGGTCAGGGTCTACTGTTTACTTTCACCAGCTGAGGATTTTTTGAGGATGTAATATGGAGTTAGGTACCTTACTTATCAATGGTGGCTATTAAGGGATCCTGTAAAATACCAATATATCAATCAGTCAGTCACAAAATTAAACTGGCAATAGACATGTTTTTTGCTTTAGAGTATAATTATGAAGTCAATGTTGATTACACAATGTAATGGCTATAGAATAATGACACCATCTGCGTTTAGACTGGTTTCCTATTAACTTCACTTTCATGATGCAATTATGTCTGCCTCCAAGTGAGATCTGCTGGGGAAATGGAGGCTCACTGGCAATCTAGTCAGGTTGGTAGCCTGGCAACATCTCTGTCTGCTTTCAAGTCTTCATTATAGACTAATATAATGAGTAAACTCACACTTTTGTTCTGTGTTGTTGGTAGTCTCAACTCGAAGGAAAACGGAAAAGCAATCCAGTTGTTGTTGCAATAGAGGCACCAACAATAATAACTAGTGATGGTGGGGGGTGGGAGTCGTCCATTTCCACCCCTAAAATCTAGGAATTCTTTTAAAGTAATGGACATTTTTAGAAATTTACTTAATTTACTTACAAGACTTTGGGGAGAAGATCAATACCACTCTCATATCTGCATGGTGCAGAACAAGGCTAGCTAGCTAGTTTCATCCTGTTTCCAGTCTTTATGCTAAGCTAGGCTAACCATCTCCTGGTTCCAGCTTCATACTTAACCTAAAGACATGAGAGTGGTTTATATATCAGACCCTTACTGGAGGCCTGCCTTGTATTCATGTAAGCAAACACTTGAGACTGTGCAATTTTCAAAATAGTAAATATCTTTTATATTTGCCAATCAGAAATACTGTTTTATATTTATTGTTTATATTATATTTTATTGTGTTCTGCTCATCACGCAGTCATATTTTATGTGTAGAAAAAATGTTAAATGGGAACCCTTAGGCTCCTTTTATCAACACAATAAGTGACATTCTGCTATTGTTTGGGCAGGCATAGTAACAGATTTGAAATCCTGTGCAATCCAACCTTGGAAAAGTGTGTTTCACACCCTTACAAAGCATGGTCACGCTTCCAAAGATCCACAGGAATTGGATTTCATGGGTGAGATAAAGAGAAGACTGTTTGGCTGTGAGGTTCGCTCGGGGGGCTTAGCACTTCTTGTTAAGGATCCATCCGGGGTGGGGGGTATATTCTGAAGTTAAAGAGAGGCGTTGGGAAGGTCAGAGGCAAGCGTAGATTAGAAAACCACCGAGCTGTTTTAGTGATGTTTGATCTTTTTTTTTTCCATTTGAGGAAATCAATTAAAAAGATATAAAAATTATTTTTCAATATGCTGAATATCCAGAAAATGAATCATATGATACCAAAAACATACACTCCGGTATGATTAGAGGAAAAGGATACAGACATCAGATGAATACAGATTCATGCAGCATGTGACTAATACATTGGATGTGTTTTAGACTTTTGAGTTTAGTGTGAAACTGTGTAACCAACAGTTTTATTCCAAAGTACTACAAATCCATTTTAATATATCATCTGAAGATACTTGGAAATTGCCAGAGGTTAAAAATTCAAAAATTAAAAGAGACTCAAGAGGATTCACTCCTGAATTACCATAAAAACTGTTTTAAAATTGTGCTGCTCATTGCATTAGATTAGGTGTGACTTTTCTTTTGGATATAATGAAATTACAATATGGAGCTCAGCCTTGTAGATGTTCGTGTGATTGCCGGTTGCTGCAGCTCATTGGCTCGTCCCATGGGTCGTATTGATTTTTACTTCAGCAAGATAGAGTTTCTGCCATAGTAACATATTACATCTGCATTGATCAGGACAACTTGTCTGGGATGTGAGATGTAGATGTAGAACAGGCTCCATCGCTGCTTTACAGATGCTGCAGCCTTGGAGAGATTTATCATAAACAGTTGGTAATATTTGTATTTCATTTATATTGTATGTATGCTGTATTTAAGTTTCCATTTCTCACCACTATTACAAATAATAAAGCAGTCACAGGACAGCAGGAGGACACTAGGTACCTACTGTCAGTGTGAACAATGAACCTCAGCCAGAAACACATTCATATTCCACTAATTTGCAACAGCAAATGCATTTTGTAAGTAATGTAATATAGCCCAGGTGACCATTTTTTTAATCAACATAATGAGAAATTTTTGTTAATGAACATATCTACAAAGTCACAGATTGTATCCGCCTGTAGCATTCGCAGCACAGCACTTGTTTAAGGTTATGATAATTGGTTTAATATCGACAAAGTCCACAGATTTGAAGCATGAAACCAAACATGTTGAATTTAACTGAAACCATTTCTCCCCGAACCTTTACCAAAGAACCTTTGATGCTTAAAATGAACCACCCACAGGACTCAGAGTGTGAACCCCAGTCTCTTGTGTCAAAGTCCTGGACATTTTACTCCACCTTACACCCCAATCACCTTTCCATGTGGTAAATAAATGTTCCTACACTTAAAAGCCCATTGCCAGAGAATATAATCCATGCAAGAGTTTTTCCAAGAGTTTTCTTATTTGGGAGAACAAATTAGTGTCTATGCAGGGTTGACAGAGTTGATTAGGGATGTGAAATGCTTGCTCAACAGCAATTTGATTAAATTCAATTTGTCAAGTTGGCAATTTAATTTAAGAGTGATTATTGGATTTCTGTCTTAATTTAATTTGATTTTAGAAGCTATTGTTCATTTCAGCAATGACTAGTTAAAACTTTATTTTTATTTTACAGTATTTCACTACATCTAATTGCACTAGATATATAAAACCAAGCATCATCTGACAAGCAGTATCGTCTAATTGTGTAGTGGCATAAGCAGTGGCCATATTTACCACTGGCACTGGCCATAGTAACAGTAGCAGTAGCACTACATCAGTCCCAGTTTCAGCTTTTCAATCCTGGCAGATGAGAAAGTAGTTTCTATTCAGTTTAATTATTGTGGTTTGGAATGTTTAAAGGGGACTTATTATACTCATTTTCAGGTTCATACTTGTATTTTATGTTTCAACCATAACATGTTTACATGCTTTAATGTTAAAAAAAACCCTTTGTTTTCCTCAAACTGTCTGTGCTGTAACACCTGTATTCACCCTCTGGCCTAAACGCTCTGTTTAAGTGCCTGTCTCTGCCTGTCCAACACAATAACTCATTTATCACTACCCTAAGTTACAGAAGAGAACACCCTCCACTTTTTAAGGATTTTCCAAACTTGAAGAGAGCAGTAGAGTGACTTCACACTGCTACAAGAATTTAGCTGATTCAAACTTAGCAATATAACATAGAAATTAAACCGAACCATCACTCTAGAGCATGTACTTAAAAAAAATATTTTCTCATGGAGAAAGCAGCACAGTAGAGTGGTACAAAGGACTCTTTTTCTCCTTTCAAAGTATTTGAGTCTTGCCATCAAATCATCCAGATTGTAAAACAGATAAATCCTTGTGACCTTTAAATCCCAAATATGCAAGGAGCCTTTGTCTGTTACAGTGTGTACCCTGAACTGACTTGGCAGGGTCAGCTGGGATCTGGGCTGCTGGTGAACTGGAGGGGTTAGAGGATAGCGTGCAGTCTCTTGCAAACCAATTGCCATCATATACAACTAAGTGTGTAAATGTTTCAGGACTGTATTCTCAGGAAGCTCTAAAATAATCACTCAAAGGGAAAGGCCCACATTACCATACCATACTAGGGAATAGTGAATAGCTTTTAAATGCATTTCAAATCATCATGGGATTTTCCATTTAATTTGATTTATCTGCTGTATGGGGCATTTGACTGGCACACAGTTATATTATTTTGATAAAATATAGAGGTCATTTAAATCAGCAAATAATCACCAATAAATTTCCAGCGTCGCAAGACAAATGTATTTCTCCCATCTCTCAACCCTGTGAACTGGGCCTGCAGTGGGGGTTTTGGTGGCTCAGCTCTGGGATCCACATGCTGCAGTAATCCAGAAAGGGTTAGGATAAAGCCTGGCTTCGCCTCACTCTCTGCCTCCTCCCAGATCAGATGAGATTAGGAAAGAGCTAAGGAGCTCTGGAGGAAGGCAGGGCTCAGAAACGCTGAGGCTGAGGAGAGGAGAGACACAGTCAGGCAGGTGGGCACTCCTGCAAGAGGAGAGAGAAGGAGAGCAGAGACGGTTGCTCTCAGGACTGCAGGGCTGAATATTCATGTTGGTGCACATGAAGGAGTGTTGCTGTGGAGGAGAGTTTGGAGCCAGCTAGACGAGGTGTGTGATGAAGTAGATGCACTTGATTTAATTCTAATGGTCTTTCTCAGCTGTTGTGCTCTTGTGTCCTTGATGTATTTAATGTAAATCCAGTGGTCACAGATTGAATTCCAAAGCAAAAGACCTCTGAGAAGAACAAAAGAGAGTAACACTCGTGCGCTCTTCTGTGGCAGAAATGCTGGTTCAGTCCAGTGCCTTTGTGGCAGGGAAACCTGTAAGAGATCAAGTCTTTATTGCTCTACTAGTGAGTCCTGCTGGTTGGTCACTGAACCTGTGTGCACTTTATGCCCTCCTGGTGAAGCTCTTTGCTGTCAGGTGAAATGAAGCAGCTGTTGTCTTCATACTTCCCAGGACAAAAGTGAAATTAATTGTGACAAAGAGTGCAAAGCAGCATGGTGGTAATACCAAGTTTGAGGAGAAAATGGACAAGTAGAAGAATGAAAAGAAAGCATGAAGGCTGATTTAAAAAGCAGTTATCTAGATGGTTGCATGGTAATGTTTGTACAGAATTATTTGAAGTAGTGAGTCAAAAATGTCTCCAGAAAAGACCCATATCAAACTGTCATTTGTTCATTTGTTCAACTTTAAGAATAGTATTTGTTGTTAAGTAAGTCAGAGAGTGCAAAAATATTCTGCCCAAGTACTGACTTGGATTTTTTGATATTGCCTTTTGTTTTGGTGCAAGGAATCTCTGACTGTTTGTCTAGTGACACTCCTGTGAACACTCACTATATGATCTGTGCAATGTTTGAATGCATTTGCTGTATATAACTGTTTGTGCCACTTTTCATACTGTAATGGCTGAAAAACACTGCGACTTAAGTTGTTCCGGTCTCTGTCTTGCTCTTTTTCAGCAAGCCATGCCAAACTGATACTGGAGTAACAGAGCTGACAGTGGAACTATGTGTTAAGGATTGTCTGTTGACCCATCTGGAGCCCACTGATATTCATCTTCAGCGGTTTGAGGAAGTTGTTTTGGCAATGGGGAGGAAGAAGATCCAGATCACGCGAATCGTCGATGAGAGGAACCGACAGGTAAGAGTCCTCTTCGCGTGGCATCTCATTTTACTTCTTAGCCATTTATTGTATGCTTATTCAAAGCCCCTTGCAGTACAGCAACATAACCCATGCAGTATTGTTGCCTTGTTATATCCATTGGATTGTTTTTGAAGTGGCAACCTCTGGGGCTGAAAAATGAAGCCAACGCTGAAGTGCTAAAAGCTGTAGTTCCTCGAATGGCCTCTTGAGGCTTGTTCCAAAACCGAGTCAATCCCCATAGACCCCCCATGTTAAACTTCACAAGTAAAATTAAATGTTTGCAGCCTGGTACAAAAAACTGTTCTGGTCTCTATAGCTAGTTCACCATTCATACCAACTGAACAGGGTTTTTTATATAACTCATATAAAACTAACCCATTTAAATTTTCATTCATTCATCCATTATCTGTAGTTGCTTATCCCTGGTACAGGGTCCTGGGAGGGCTGCAGCCTATTCCAGCTGACATTTGGCGAGAGGCGGGCCACACCCTGGACAGGTCACTGGACTATCACAGGGATGACACATCGGGACAGACAACCACTCAAACTCACAATCACACCCACGGGATAATTAGTCACCAATTAACCTAACCTGCATGTCTTTGGATTGTGGGAGGAAGCTGGAGAACCTCGAGAAAACTCATGCTGACATGAGGAAAACGTGCAAAGTCAACATGGATTTGAATCCGGATGGTGCTAATCCCTGCACCTCCGTGCCGCCTCAGTTTAAATTTTATTAAGGCTTAAAGTTATGCATGTTTAGAGGTGTGCCTGCTTTGAGTTACAGGCCATCTACCAGTAGTGCCCTCGTCAAAATGCCATAATCGGGGTTTCAAAACAGGAGTCGACAAACCAATGGATGATGTCATGTTGGCCACATCCATTATTTTTATACAGTCTATGGTTATAACTCATATGAGGACTGCATCGTCTATAGAAAAAAATATGCGTATTTGTTTTCAGCACAAAAAAAAATGGGCAAAAAACCTCCTGTGCACATTAGCTTCTGTAATGTATATGCTCTTTATCTCTGACACTACTCTGTTGTTCATTTCCCCTGTATGTTGTATTACAACATACCTCCATACAGAACACCCTCTATAATTCTACTGTGGTAAACAACATCTGGAGGCAGCTTTGGTTAGCTTTCAAAATATGTGATGTAATGATGTGTGGCCCTGAATCCTGCTGAGATCCCACTCTCACAACCAGGGTTATCACTGTGTTCAAAGAACCCAAATGAGCAATAAAATGAGTTGGAGTTGACATTTGAAAAGTAGCCCTTTAGAATTCTTTTTAGAAAGACCGAATATTACATGGATATGCAAGTATTAACAGGTTCATGAACATTTCAAGAAGGGATCCCTCACGGAACCTTCTGCGGATCCCCTTTGGTTTCAATCTAAAGAACTCCTTATGATTCCTCTAAGCTGTTTTACTTTAAGAGTGCAGTGGTCACAGCTGGTGGCGAGGGCAGTAATTTGGGGTTAGCTGGGTCCGGACGGCACCCTGTCATTAGCAGGGTGGGTCAGTGTCAGGGACACACAGTGGCCTTCTCTCCTCACCAGCCACAGTGCTGCCCACTGCAATCCCTCTCTGTCTGTCTCCTCTATATATATCACCCCCAACAGCACAACAAATACCAGCCTGTCTGGAAGGAAGGCTCAGGCTCTGGAAATAGGGATGTGGCTGGAAAATAAATATCTGGGATGATGTTTATATTTGATGTTTGGTTGTCTTGGCCAGAGTCTTTTTAGATAGACACTGCTTTAGCTGTCGGGTGTGCATCGCCGCAGCCTGCTGTATATTTAGCTTCTTGTACTCTATTTTGGGAAGTTGGCTTGTGTTCTCATTTTATCTTTCAAGCGCATCAAGTGTTTTTAGCTGGTTTTCCTCTTTTTTTAAACTAACACACTATTACACACTATGCAGAATGTATATTAATAATGACAGTAGACAGATGGAGCAGAGATACACCAGATATCAGGAGTCACACTTACATTCTAAAAGAGGAACAAGGTAGTTCTTTGTTACAGAAATGTATTTGCAAGTCATGCTGAAGAATAATTATCTTAATTTCAAACATTATTTAAGAGGTTACTGTAAAAAACCCTCGCAACTTTTAACTGCCCTTGGAATGACACTGAGAACTGTGGCGTCCGTTTTACCACTATCGTCTAATCTAGTTACGGTAATGAGTTGCAACATTTATTCAGAGACTGCTACTGTTCCAAATGCTTCTGGCATTAGTGCAAATGTTCAGCTTGGTTGAACATGAACTTGGTTGGCCATCTGATGCAGTCTTTGCTCCCTAACTGGAACATGTGATGTCGCATGAGCACCAACATCTTGGCTGAGGACACTTTGCGCCTCAGACGTTTCAAAAACAAATTAAACTGCACTGGAGACAAAATGTGGCATTATATCTCCCCCAATGGGAAAAAATGTTAACATGTTTTATGAAAATATACTTTAATGACCAAATAGGAGATTAAATAACTGTTTCTATCTGGCTTCCTGTGCTATAAAATATAAAAAGCCCCAGTGCTATCATGCATATAATGGTACACTCCACAGCTCCCTGTGTAAAAGCCTCCGAGTTAGGCTGTAAGTGGTTGTAAGTCACCAAGTTCCACACATTTAACCCAACATCTGACTCATGAAAGCTACAGTTTCCACTCTGCATGTGTCAGTCATCTGACTTTCAGTGAGGACCACTTTAGAGGAAGCGTTATTTCTTCTGAGGAGGTCAACACTCAGAAGTTACAGCAGATAGACCAGCTTATTCCTAGTAGTGGAGAGGAGGTGCTATGGGAAGTAGTAAGATGTAAGATGCCATGGTAAAAAGGAATTTGTTTCTTGATTTCAGGAGCATGTCAGAGCAAGAAGAATAGAGCAGTATGGGAGATGTGTGGGCATTTTTTTCTGTACAGATAAAATATCTCTGAGATGCACACACGCTTGCCTAAAACACCCCAGAAGTAAACTGCCAGCCTGTACAGCCAGTTTGGTTGTTACTAGGCCATTAGATCGCTGTTATCAGTGGTGATAAGCGTCATAGATATGCTTTAGTAGGGGTCTGCCACACCTACTATTAGGCTGAGAAGGGCATTATCAGTATCCGAAATGAAACTTTCCTCAAGGAAGGGTTTTCATGGGAGTCCACATCTAGGATGGGAGGAATGAGTGAAGGATGAGTCAAACACAGAACTTTTACCCAGGACGTAGGCTTCGAGTCTGACGTAAAACAAATATGTATGCCCAACCATGACCTTTTTCTAAACCTAACCATGTGATTTTGGTGCCTAACCCCAAGGAAAGTGACAGTGAAATGTAACAATGTGGTAATGGCCATTGGATGGGCTGATAACGGCCCAGAAGGGCAGTGTAGCAGGCCCCTACTGACCCATATCTCTACAGCTTATGACCACAGCCAGCTGACAACATCCTGATCAGGTCAGATTCAGAAATCCCTCCTCTTCCTAACCCCTCTTTTGAAAGTCTTGTTTATAGGGTAAGTTAGACTTAACTTCCCTGAATTGCAATGCTTGGCAGAACACCAATTTAAATCTTTGGAGATACTGAAACTGTATAAAAAGAGTACAAGTCTACTTAAAATGCAAATTACTCTGCTCTGCCTCCATGTGTCAGTACTAACATTTGACTGTTTTCAGGGACAATTGTTGTAAGAAGCAAGACTCTTCACATCATCATCAACTTCTGATTCATGGCCCTTGAGCAAGCACCTGAACTACTAACTGCTCCAGTAAAACTGCTCAGCAGCCAGCAGCAGAAGAAGCGCTTGAGCTGCAGAGCTGTGAATGTGTAGAAATATAACAGGTAGACAAGGACCAATACCTGATACTCTGCATTACTGGAAAACTTGGAGGTGTGAGAGGGTGTGAAGGCAGCCTCTAGATACATGATGACATGAGTCAGGATCCCGGAGGCCATGATGCAAGGAAAACATACGCAGATAAACACAGATGACTCATTGCAGGGAGTTAGCTGCGCACCAAAAACAAAAGAGGCGATGAGAGTATGATCGATGTTTGACCTATGCACTCCAAACATTTTATTCTAGCCTTGTGGTAGAGGTGCATTTTTTTTGGCTTGGGGGAACACGGAGGTTTCAGATGTGCTTGTTGTCATTTTAGATGCCACACTATGTAACACTGTGTGGGTGGAATGGGTTTTTTTTTTTTTAGTTTCATATGTCAGAGAAAGGTTTACTGACAGTATGTGGACTTTCTAGGAATATGATGAAGGCACAACACATAGCAATCATTGAGAGAGGGAAAACATCACTCAGTTGGTTTCCCCACCCACATGTTTTATCCACTATATCAGTGGCGTTCCAGTCATTGCCACTTTCCAGGTTATTGCCACCCTCATTTGGTTACCCCTATCCTTCTTCCACCTCCACCCTCCTCCCTCTCCCTTTCCTGTGTGACACAAACACATTTTGAATCACTTCTTATCGCTGGTTCTGTCAGCACTGACTTTGTATTTCAGTGTCAGTTGATTTTGTGTCAATAGCCCGCATTATGGCTGTGTTCAATGTTTCATTATCAGTTGTGCGGGGTAAGAGCAGCAGCTGAATCACTGATTTACTAACCCACAATTCACTGCAATACAGACATGACATAGTTTTTCCACCTGCCAACTACAGAAACAAAACAAATCATGTGGACCAGAAATAATATTCAACCACATCATGTTACAGTTATATGGTTAATATGTAGTAACAGTGCCTATACATGCTGTATATAAATCCAAAAAAAGAACCCAAAAAACAAAAGAAAGTCCTCCAGTGTAAGTAATACCCAATTTATCTAGTCATAGTCCAGTCCTTATTTACAACCTTTCAGTTTGAGTGTATGTAGCCTAAATGTTGTATAAAAATGTATGACTATCATTTTGTTCACTTACAAAGAAAGCCTATAAATGGGGATTTATATCTTCTTGTCTGCAGGGACAGACAATTTACATGATTGTAATTGTCCCTCGAACATTTCCAAGACAACGAGTGAAACAGACTTAAGGCCTGTCTATTAGCAGCCTTTAGCTTGTAGTCTCATGCCCCTGCTTGTCTCATGATGACAGTGAACACATCACAATATTGAATTCCAAGAGGGCTCAGTCAGAGGGTGGACATTTGGATTCAGTCCCAGATGGCCACAACCAAAATGCCAAATTCAAGGCTTCAAAGCCACAATCCAGTATAGGTGACATCACAGTGGCAATGTCCCTTACTTCTTTTTTTACAGTCCATGGTCTTCTGCTGTTATGTATTTATAGTACAAATAATGAAACCTTTTGATGTAGAGGACAGTTAAGAATATGTTTTAGGGGGAACAAAAGAAGAGAAAATGGTAAGAATGTCCAGCTGAGCATCAAATTTGGGTTTCAAAATGGTTTTAAAAGCAATCAGTTGGCCATTTTGTTCTGCCTGCATGTAAACTGATGGTTTGTCTGTCTGAAAAGTGCTTCTGAACAAGGACCGAGTTGTTTGATGCTTTTAGTTTCCCAACTTAACCAGGGTTTCCAACACATTCATTTAGGCTGTTGTTATATATACCGTTCAGTTATTCATTGCTCCATGTTCTCTTAGCACAGTGTCCTCTCGAAACAGACAGAGCAGCAGGATGCAAGGTGCAGTGAAAAAGAAACCTAAATGTTTATTGTGCTGGGTGTGAAAGTTTGCATTCACTCACAAACAGCTGCCCTTTTCATCCATCGACCTGATCTGATCAGCTCTGATTGAAACAGATCAATAACCCAACCTGTGACTCCTCAAACTGCTGCAGAGGAATAAAGTTCTGCCTGCACTGCATTCATGGACCCACAAAAACTTCTGAATTAAGAGTGGCTAGACAAACAGATACACAATGACCCCTCCCCCCAACATCTATCACCATGCATAGATTCTGATTCTGTGGGAAACTTCCAAGCCAGACTCTCCTCACAGTCGCTCATCCTTTTATATCAGGATGGATGTTCAAAGAAAAAAAGACTGACCCTCAGTTTTTGTCTCCCTAGGTGACTTTCATGAAGAGGAAGTTTGGTCTGATGAAGAAAGCGTACGAGTTGAGCGTTCTGTGTGACTGTGAAATCGCCCTCATCATCTTCAACAGCTCCAACAAGCTGTTCCAGTATGCCAGCACCGACATGGACAAAGTCCTCCTGAAATACACTGAGTACAATGAACCACACGAGAGCAGAACCAACTCTGATATTGTAGAGGTGAGTGGCAGTGTCCTTTATTGCAGCGGTCTTCTCCACCTCATGTCATAATATCAGTGCTAGTGTTGCAGAGCTTTGACCCGACAAAACATGGCACCCAGCACAGTCTTATTAATGTAATATCTGTGTTTGTAGAGAAAATAACTTTATTTTTCCTCTTTACTTTGCTGTGTGATCTATTGAAACCTTATATGCTGTTGCAGTGTTGTGTGTCAGCTACATGCAAATATGCCTCACATTCAACAAGCTATTTTGCATTGACACTCATGAAATGATAGAAGAGATTTGATATTTGATAGAGTTTCTCATTTGATAGTTCAGAAAAGAGCATTCGGGGAGTTATTTCCCCATGTAAATAACGAAGAAGAAGAAAAGAGAAGAGAAAAAAGAAGTGAACGAGAGAAAAAATACTTAAATAAACAAGCAAGAAGGAGAGAGAGGGAGAGGGAGCTTGTCATTGTAAAACATAAAATGGAGGATTTAAACTTGTTTTCTTTACTTTCCCATCAGGGCTAAAAATTTTCTTTCTTTCTTTTTGTCATTCGAGGGGAGACATAAATGCCTAATTTCAGATACAGGACAAAATACACGCCAATACTATCTGTAAAAATTGAGAGGTAGGAGAAAAGGACAGGAATGTCCCTGTACGGCTCAGGAAGTGAAGTAATTTCATGCTGACTTACATGGTACACAACAAAAGACCTCAAGAGACAACCAGGACTTCATGTGATAATACTGATTAAAACCCTGTGGAAATTTAAGCCCTAAAGTCAAATGAAAGCAATAAAACAATTAAAGTAAATACAAATGAGAACATCCAACAGTAAAGACAGAACAGAAAGAATTAAAAATGGCAAAAGTAGAATATAAATAGTTTTATTATCATTAAAAATGCATTCAGTGAGACATGAAGGAGGACATCTTGGGTTACACATGCTGCAAAGATGGGAGTTTAGGAATGACCAAATTTGGCAAGATTGTCAGCCTCGCCAAAATGTGACAAAGGTTTTGCTAACACTTTGCTATATGGTTTAATGCTACATTCACGTGAAATCAGGCAGACAGCAGACTGACAACACCTTCTGAACAGCACTGGAAAAAGAAACAGTCTGATGGAATGGCAGGACGGTGAAATCAAACACGCATGACTATATGTTGAAATGTTGATGCTGTATTGTTAACGAAGAATGCAGTGAAATATCTGATTAAAATTTTTCTGAGTTTATTATTTTATGTAATTTTACGAATCCCCCATGTTTTCTTTGTGTGTGAGAAAGCTATCTATCATCTGATTGTAAATTCCATCGCGGAGACAAAAGGTTAAAGTATTTAACTTTGAAAAGCAATGCCGTCCACTCTATCACCAGTATTCTCTGCCGGCCTCCCCTACCACTCTTGTCCACTTAAATGATATCTGGTTTGCAGTCTACTGTCTCCCTGACTCCATATGAATGCAGCACAAGTGTGCTAAAGAGTCATTTTTATTAATTAGCATTGCCATAAAAAGAGGAAAAAGTGAGTATGTTGCAGCTGTAAGGCTTGTTAGTTTGTTCATTTTTAATGAGGAGACATGTCAGACCTGTTTGTTGAGTGGGTGAAAAGACATTAACGTCAACATAAGAAATGGCAGTAATGGAGGAACATCTGCTCCGTCAGACTTTCATCGTACCTTGTTTTATTTACTGAGGAAAAGCTGCACAGCAAGATTTTGCAGTGCTGACACAAACTGTACTAACCTAAAATGAAGACTGAGATTTTAACATAATGAATTAGCAGGAAATATATGGAAGACATCTAATAGGTCTGTCTTCCTGCTTTGGATAATGCAAATCATGTTTGAGACTGTTTATTAAGCATTAACACACACTCAGAGCCGGCCCTCAAACAGTAGATGTTTTCAGTGATAAGATAAAATCTAGCTGGTCGCCTGTTCCGTGGGATCCTGCTGTTGCATCATGGTCCCCGAGCATCGCTGTCCTGTCTCTCACAGCACGTACTCATTGCGGCTGCCATTAAAAATGAATGGCCATCGTGACTCACGTTCTGGCTGTTTATGTAAGCTTCTAATGTGTGTTTGCCTTGCTGAGAGCTTGAATTTACTGCTTACACACACACACACACACACACACACACTGAGAAACTGTCCACTGCAAGGGAAGCTAAACTTCCCAAACTAACTGTTTATTTTCAAAAGGCCTCTTCCTTCTTCCTGATAAAGCTTTACTGTTAAAGTTTGTTTCATGAGAATCCAGCCAGCTGTATAAGAAGAATCACAGACTCAAACTTAACCTTTCCATGTAAATCTAACATCATTTCTCAGGGGCAATATGACAAAAAAACACGAAGCCGATACAGGCTTAGGGATGAACAGGAACATGCATGTGAAACAGTTAAGCCTCTTAAAAGAACACAACTGTTGAATGCTGAATTCATCCTCTTAAATGTGGCGATAGTAGTGGCAGAGGTGGTATTATGCCTCATCAGTATAGCCATTATGATTCTAAATACCATAATCGAGTGTGGAAACCACATGCAGACACCTGTGTCGGCTGTGATAGCCATTAGCCGGGCTCCATTTGCCTGCTTTGAGCTCTTATTTGTTTGTTTTTTTTCCCCACAAATGCCACGCAGACAGACAAGCTGGTTAAAACAAAGTGTGGAAAGTGAGAGGTTGATCTTTTACATATCAGTCAGCCCATTTGCAACATTCTAGCATGTGATTTGACTATGAATAAAGTAATACGCCACTGGCTGCAACAGACTTCCCATGTCGTGACGGACCAGCAGAAACCTGCTTTGGATTCATTGTTGTTGTTTGATGGAACATGATGTTTGCTGATGATTATCTCTCTGGCAGAAAAAGTTTTTTGTCACACACAAGCAGTCTACACATCCAGCAAACACTGTATCTCCTAACTTTTGTAGTAGTGTAAATTCCCCCTCTAGAAGTGTTTCTGCTATGATTAACAATATGTATAACGTGTTTTTCCCACATAAAAAGTAAACTGGGGAGATCAGTCTGGTTATAGGAGAGTAGCGTTAGATTGAGTGGTGCACATTAGGATGGTACAGGAACAGGAAACATGGGAGAGATTAGTAGCCTTACATGTTTGAGCCTCAGCAGACCCAGACTCAGGCAAGGAGTCTGTTGTGCAAATGTATCAGAATCATAAGTTAGCATCTTTTCCTTGTGTATGTTGTTTGTTAGCTTGTTAACTTGTGACAGGGGCTGACACAGTGTTAGTGGTTGTGAAACATGCAATAATATCTGCTACAATGTTACCATGTGTCACATTGTTGTTACAGAAATATACCAGAGTCTAATTAAAGTTTTCCGAAAGATGTATCTTTATGGTATGTGTGTTAAGTCTGCTGTGTGCTGGAGGTTTCAGGTTTCTTTGCCAGAGTTGTGTCAAAGTCTGGCTTCCAAGTCAGTGGTGTACATAATCGAGCTGCCTTGTCTACATTTGATTCTCAGATTTTAGGGTAAGGCACCCTTGATCTACCTATTCAGTAGAGGACTGGGAAAAACACCTCTCTAGTGACAAACTTTGGACAGACACAAGTCAAGGTCAGACATTCTAGGGAAAATAAACATAACAAAAACACGTATCTCTAAATATTGATTAAAGTTGATTGAAATTTGAATTTTCCTCACTTATATAATAATATATCTGCTAATACTGGGTGTGTCTGTGTTTTAATTTATAAAGGAAGATAAATTCATTTGAGGCATATTTGTGAAAACTATGGATGGACCCTTACCAAAGCTATCACTGACTGACATTTGAGAGTTATTCACTATTGTTGACAAGCTGTTTTAGCTGTTGTGTTTACTCAGCTATTGTGGTGCCTTACTGACCAGAGAAACTACTGTGTAGTGTAAAATGTTAATACAAGGCCTTGCTGCCTTTCCAATGAGCCCAGGTAGAGTCCACTATCTGACTTTGGTGTTGTAAAAGGAATATTGCGACATTTGGGGAAATACGCTTATTTACTTTCTTGCTGGAGTTAAATAAGAAGATCATAATTGATCCTCACTGTTTGTCCAGGAAATCCTGTCTCCTTTATTAATGAGGAGATAGCAGGTCAACAGTATATGCCACATTGAAGTGGTATTCATTATCTGAAAGCTGGGAACCTGAAGATTAATTTGAGATTATGTGTGTGTTAAATTCTTGTCAGAAATATGTAATAAACCTTGTGTTGTTGTTGTTGTTGTTGTTGATATTTCCCTCAGGTTGATACCATTTGTCACACAGATTTGGTGATATATTTAAGAATTTTGGCCACTTGAGATTTGATTAAAGAAATCCTTACAAACTATCACATTAAGACACAGACACCTTGAGGAATACCACAGAAAAACCCATGCTGTGATTTTGCATCTCAAACCTTTGGCCTTTGGAGATTTCTGTAAGAATTGTATTTTTTCAGTGTTTGCATGGTGAGTACTTCTGTTCTGGAAACTGCTGAGAAACCCGCTTATTGGCAGATTACCTATGAAAGCCATACATCCTCCCAATGGCCAGGGTCTCCTGATTGTAATTGTAAAGTTAAATGAGGCTGTGATTATATGAGAGGTCACAATAGGTCATATTATACAGTGATGTCCATTTAAAAACTTGGTCTCTCTACAGTGAAATGGCTACTATGGGGACTTACATCATCACACATAATTAAAACTTGGCTCATTCCACTACAGCCTCTGAAAGACAGTAATGTCAGTCGAGGACGCCGGTGTCCTAACTTGACTATTTAAATGTTTTGTTTTGTTTTTTTTCCAAAATACACAGGTTTTCCTAGAATGAGTTTATTGGACTGTCTGGATCCTCTCTATCGCGAACAGTCTTTTGAAATACTTTCTACAAAGGGGTAATGTCAACCTAAAATGAAGGATGCCAGCAGGCCTCTTTTTTTTAAGTGATGATGGTTTGCCAGCTAAAACAACTACAAAGTCAGTCAACTGGTCAGCTAATCCCACTGACAGATTACTTTTGTCATAATAATGAGACAGGTTTGTGTGCAGCAGAGTTGAGTTTCTGCAACAACAGAGCAGCCGTCCAAGGTATGCAATGCAGTCATTTCAGCCTGCAGAGCCCAGAGATAAATGAGAACCATAACAGAAAGTGAAAACTACAATACACTGAAACCTGACACTGTGGCACACAGCAGAGCGGTTTACTTGGTTTAGGTCGAGTATGATAGGATGGTTCATAAAAAAACAATCTGTAGAAACAGAGTGGTCTTTGAGCGTGTGTGAGCTGCCACAGATGTGTCAAATTGCATCTTTAAAATGTACAACCTTTCCTATTCTTAGCCCATAGGGCAATCACCCAACTGGAAAAGACTCTCTCCAGGGAAAAAGGGAGGCCTTATTTTATCTTTGATGCAGCCAACAGCAACAAGACATCACCCTCACACGTTAAGATGCTTAACGTTGCAGCTCATGCCTCATGGTGGCAATCATCCACATGCCTTTAGAGATCCACTAAAGCCGACTCTGACATTTGAGATGATAAGAAGACACACACTCTCAGATCCTCTAACAGACACTTTAAGATAGTCGTCAGTGCCCAGACATGATGTAGTGGTTTAAACCAGTGTCTGTGGAGCCACTTATAGCCTGGTGGGCCTTGGACCAAATCCTACCAGACCCTTCTCTCCTGGGTTGACTCCATGTCCATCTTTGCCCTCACACTGTCCCACTGTCCATCCTCTGACGGAAACAACTTCTGTCAAAGGAGCTGGGATGCCCTTGTATTTAAAGATAAACTGTTAATCTACCTGAAAATGGTGTGAAACATTAAAAGAAACTGGAGCGATCACATGATTGGTAACAGCTGTCCTCCTCCCTCCCCTTTGGTTGCTTGTAAGGTCAAGCAGAGTTTACACCTGAATCAGAGAAAGATTGTAGAGTAACAAACTCCTGATGCTGAGCAGGAAAAAAAAAAACTTTCCATCTGTGGTAATTTGGCTTATTTCTCCTCACATCATTAATTACGATAGCTGAGTCATTATGCGAGGAATATGATTGCTGGAACACTGTGTTTTGCTCTGGAGCTGTGTCAACTTACTGTAATATTTACGATGTTCTTGCAGGTATTTTATGATTGCAATCAGACAGCCACATTGTGATCACTCCTGCATCTGTTTCTGTTGTAGCAGAGCGTGTGCCTCAGTTTATTTTCACATGACAGACATAAATTTTAGCCCCTGTAAGAAGGGATGAATATTTAATCTTACTACAGCACCTCTTGTTTACACAGGCACATTCCAGCTTCGGCAGACTTTGTGTGATTTCTCAGTACAGGTTATGTACTTCCCTGCTATAAACTTGTTGTGGTAGAACGGGTACTTGATAATGCAGTGCTTTAATGTAGCAGGAGCCGGGCCTTTGCTCTCACTAACCGTTACATGAAATAAGTATTGAATATTAAACAGCACAACCTTATTAGTTTATTGGAACACCACATTCTTGTGTCTGTGCTGAATTGCCATTGACATTTGATGCTGGAAAAGTATGCACAGTATGATCATTGTTGATGATAGAGCTTAAGTGTGTGTTTTGCATGGTCCTTTCACACTGTAAAAAAAGTATTTTTTTTCATTACTGAGCGTTAGAAAGTGTTACAATGAACTGATTGATAGTCAGATGTCACTGTGACCTTGCATCTGTCTCATTCTCATGAATGCAATATCTCAAAAAGACCTTGAGGGAAAAGAAAAACTCCTGAATGCCTGGATCCTAAGTTATGAAAGGAAAAAGGTGAGCACACATTAGCAGGTGGTGGGCTAGTGGCTAGTCTGCGACATGCCAAACAGTAGGAGAAACACTGATTTACAACGTGAAACTGCTTTATTAAGTGTTTTAAGTGGTTTTAATCACCAGGTTTGTTTGCTCTAGGGAGGGAGAGACCTTTGCGGATAATTCGGCTTTCGATAAAAAATCTCCTGAACAATAAAACGGAAGGAATTCTAGCCTGGTTAAGTTTCAGCTGGTTGCAATCGCTAGATGCCACTAAATCCCCTCTAAATCCGGCTGAATCTTACACACTGTTCTTTTAAATTGCTGATGGATCAGTCCTTTGCCACCTGTCAACAAATTGCTGGCACTGCTATATGTAAACTCACACAATGTATCATCCCATAATTAGACAAAATGGCAGAACTGTCAAAGGGTCCACCAAACAAACTGCCAGCTTCAGGGAAAGCTTGTCCTGAGCTGACCAAGCCAAACACTGCGTGTGTCTCAATTTTAACTGGCCAGCTTGATGTTTACTGGAGTGTGGAAATAACCAGCCATTGAATTGAGCGTGTGACTTCTCTAATTGGTCACCACTTGCTAAAATGTAGTTTCAGGCCTGTGGTGAAAATAGACTTGCGAGTGTGTGTTTAAAGCTCCTAATAACTACCAGTGTCTGGGAATGCTGAGGACATGTGGTGGACAGACAGTCAGCTGGCTGCTGTGTTGGTCTGTCCTTTTCACGCTATGACGTGTAATGTAATGAGGAGCAGAGATGAGATGAAGGATACCAGAGAAGTGATGTCATCTCACAGGCTCGCATGATGCCGGTATGATTTGATTCTCTTACAGTGACTCCTGTACCGAAGTCCAGGTGCTGTAAATTAACATCCATCAATTCATCCGTCCCGTTTCTAAACCTAATTATCTAAACCCAGTCTTTCTAAACCACCTCAACAATGCCAAGTCCTTGCTTGGCTTCATGGTTATTTACAGTGGGAATTACATATGTTTTTTTCATATGATGCAATAGACATTTTAAATTTGAATATTTGAAATGTGCCATCATAAAATGTCAGTTTGTTTAGTTTAGTTTATTTGTTATGGACGTCATGTTGGCATTAGAATTGTACATTTATGCAGACGAACCAGATGCACTTTGTTTAGTGTTTGTAATGAAATGTGAATTTGCAACACCTGTCCCTATGAGGCTTTTGAAAAAATGAAATACTTAAAAGAAAATACATGCACAAATAAACACACACAGAAATACATCCACACAAAATATAAATACAGGTATTTCATTTGAAGCTTTTGCTGTATGATTGTGCATTCCTCTCTTTGCTAAAGCTGCTGTAATTGATATTTTTATATCAACAATGGGTCACATAACTTTGTGTGATGTGATAGGTGTAGCTTGTAGTGACGAACGCACTGAGAATTATCAGCCTTCATGGAGCATTCGGTGTCTTTTAGCTCATTGTTACTGTTTTGGTTCACTCTCATCAGGCTGATTTCCTGTCTTTCCAGCAAAAAAGCTCTTAAAAACCCCACTGTACGCTACCTGCTCAGCACCAAGAGATAAACAGACAAAATAAGCAAGAAGCTTGTGACCATAGTGGTGCATTTAGCAGCTGAGGAGTCAGATATTTCCCTCAGGAGCCGGTGGAGACAAAACCAAGTTAAATGGAGAGTAAAAATAGGACTAACATTCATCAAGTGGACAGTAACACAGCCCCCAAAAGAATGCTGATGCTGCATTGTATTTGCCGGATGTGTAAATAGGTACCTGCTTGCTAACAAGTTTGTCATAGCACCTTAAAAAGTGATAATACGTCAGTGTTGTGCTTAATGTGCTACCCTCAAGTGGCCAAAAAATCTGCTCATGCAAGTTCAAATGTTATTAACTGCCTAACACAATACCCAAATCTGTAAGTCATGCTTCCATGCTCAAAAACTGACGAGCTCACACCTTTTAGAAGCATGTAATGTGCTTTGTGTTGTTACAACAGGGGTCAGATTAAGTGGTGGATACGTTAATGATGATGCAATGCAAAGACACTTTTATGATCCCAGTGATGTAAAAATGTTATGACAGAAAGTGACTAGCTGTTCACTTTCGTCGAAACCACTGTGGTGTGAAGTTCCACATACATTTGGTATCATTAGCAGAGAGATTTCTGACTATATTAACATCATTTGTTTCAGTTCCACAATGTGTGTGTGTGTGTGTAATAGTTGTTTATGGTACTTGGAAACAGTGCACACAACTCAAAATCTCAAGATAATGCTGGGTGCACAGTTGCGAATAGTTGTTTATGCCATCACAACTTAATTTTTAATTTTTCCTTTACCCTAACCCTAACCTAAATATAATGCTAACTTTAGCTGATGTTGAGATCAGATTCTGCCTTCCTCAAACAGTGTTTTCTTTACCAGCACTATGTGTCTGCAGAGCTGTGGATATTTGCCTCAGCTGTGTTGCTGACAGAAATATGATCCTCCACAGATTTGTTTGTGCTAATGAATCTCATTTGATGGCTACATCTTTGGTCATGCTCGGGGATGCATTAACAGCCAACTTTTTGCCTTTTATTTCCCTGTCTATCCACCCTACACCACTATAAACACCCAACCAAACCCAAAGTTGTTACAGGCTCGCTATAAAAAATATCTGCTTACTCCAGTCCGTAGTGTTTAAAAGGCTGCTGTGAATATAGATGAGTAGGTCTGTGATGTGGAGCAGCATCTCTCTAGAGGAAGACTACTGTTAATATGTGCACTACTCAGACCAGCTTTGTGTCTGTCACGCTGCTTTAAAGCTCATAAAGGCAAACAAACTGTCAGACACCGGAGAGAAGAATATTATATCCTCTATCAGCACATGATGTTCGGCTAAAGCATGAATGCAGTGGCTCAGCTACTGCACATGCAAAACATAAATGCATTTTTCAAAGTAGACACCAACTGAATTTGTGGAGGCCATTATTATTGTGATTCACAAAATACTGAATATGGTTGACCCCACATCAGCAGCTCCCAGAGAATAATCAATAAGTAGTTCAGTGTCTTGCTTAAAAGCATTTAACCATTTGAACTTGTATATATAAATTTAACTCTACATCACACCAGCAAATCAGTCTACATACTGTGCTGGTACAGTTAGCTAGAGAGAAAATTCACTCCTCATAGCAGACTGAGTAAGAGGTCCTACATTTAATGAATTTATCTACCCCCCCCCCACCCACCCACCCACTAGTTTGTAGCCAAGACTGTTTATGAGCAATTTGCAAATGTATATCTTGTAAAACCCACAAATGTATTATACTAAAGGGCAATTCACTCATACCAGGCACATAGTCGTCTAACAATGAAAAGACTGAGTAGACATAAAGAGTCTACAGTCTTGTTAGCGGCTCTGTTAGGTTGTACTTAAGGTTGGCAGTGCTTTGAGCTAAACACTAAAGTTAGCATGCTAACATGCTCACAACAACAGTTTTACCGTTTATAATTTATAATAGTTTAATAGTATAATGATAGTTTAATAATAATTTAGCGTGTTTGGCATGCCAACATTTGCTAATCAGCACCAATCACAACATTTTGAGCTGGTGATGATGTTAGATAAAAAGTTAGGGGATGCAGTTTATCTTGTGGGGAACGTGAATGTCTAAATCATGTTTCATCTCAGTCCATCCATTAGTTGTGGAGACAGTTTGCTTGAAACCACAAATGTCAACGACATGGTGGCACTAGAGGTAAGGTAAGGGGATCACCAAAGTCAATAGGATGCATCATCTGGGAACCATGAATGTCTGTAAAAAGGTGTTTGCCAGTCCATTCAGTGTAGAGACGTGTCACTGAATAAGTGAAGTGTTTGACCTCCTGGTGACGCTACATAAAAAGACGGGATTACTAAAGACATTAGGGTGTGTCCTCTGTGGACCACGAATGCTTTAAAGTCATTAGCAGCTCAGGGACTGTCAAACTTCACAGACTGACTGACTGAGGAACTGACAGACAGTCATGTTATTCCTAGAGCCATGTTGCTATGTGGCTTAAATTGTATAACTA
This sequence comes from Epinephelus fuscoguttatus, assembly GCF_011397635.1. Lineage (NCBI taxonomy): Eukaryota > Metazoa > Chordata > Actinopteri > Perciformes > Serranidae > Epinephelus > Epinephelus fuscoguttatus. The sequence goes on from NC_064753.1 coordinate 11,987,897, forward strand.
CTGTGCTTTGTTTTCTAGATTGCTAACTCTATTTTGCAAACGTTTATGACTGTAGCCTGTGAGCTGTCAGTCAGTCAGATGGGAACAGCTGGTAAAACATCCTGCCTTAGAAGTCCTTGTAAATATATTTCTAGACAAAACATAAATAATATGTAATGAACCACACTAACAACTTTTGTTTAATGCTGCTGCAAAGTGATTAATGTGTTAAAGGCATTTTACGACAGGGTAAATTTATGTTTCCCGTCCTACTGTACTGAGAATCACAATAAAGAACTCAGCAGGATGTCATTTACAGACGTGCAAAAATGTAAACATGGCCTCAGGGTTTGGGAAGTGTCTTTATACTATGCGAGCCTCTCGAGAATCAGATCTGGTTTCTAGTCTTGTTAGTGGTTGGTTGTCCTTCCTGCTCTTAAACCACTATTAGATAGGGAGCAACCAGAACCATGCACATCCTGTGTTCTGCAATGCCTCAGCTTGTGACATTGACAAATGTTATTATATAGTAATACTGGATATGTTGTAAGTTTAAACCGATCAGCTCGACTCTATTTAAATTTGTGAAGTGCTTATTTTGTTTTTATCTGTATTTCTGTGTAACGTGTTAGAAAAAACACTGAACCCATGTGTGTCAAAGCTGCATTTTTTTCTGTAAACTCTACTGCACTTTAGACATTGTGGTCTGTGATAAAGAACTTCTCCATCAGGATGAATTCATACAGAATTAAAATAAGATATGTAAATCATTTTTAACAAACTGGTTTGCTGTGATTTATGAAGTTCTCTCTGCTCTCAGTAGTCGGCTCACCACTGTCTCTTGGGGAGATGTGGCTTTATAATGAATGTCAACTACAGGCCACTGGAAGCTGTGCCAGAGAGCTCTTGATGTTGGTACAATTTCCACTGTTTTTTTTTTTACCAGTGTTTTTAATCACTATTTCTAATGCCTCTCCCCTGTCTGTATTTCATACACAGGCCCTGAACAAGAAGGAGCACAGAGGCTGTGACAGTCCTGACGCTGACGCCTCCTACGTCCTCACCCCCAGTACTGAGGAGAAATACAAGAAGATTAATGAAGAGTTTGACAACATGATGAAGAGTCATAAAATGGTAAGCTGAACTGTAGTGGCTGATGCAGATCAAAGCCTTGTTTGATAATATCAGAAGTCTGTTAAGAGACTGCAGCCCATCGGCATCTTCCCTTCTGGCTCTAAATCCTATTGGTTTTGACTGGGATTCCTCTTCCCCTTTGTTTTTGTTTCCATGGCACAAAATGTGCGTCAGTTAGTTGGTGATCATATACTTACCCTATTTAGTGAGGTACCTGGTTAAAAAAACACAGAAATATAGAACACAGACAGGCAAAATAAAAGACAAATCAGATTGTTGCTAATCTATTGTGCTCTTGTATTGATCCAACTCATGCTGACATGTCTCTGTCTTCTGTCACTTCCTCTGCAGCCCACCGGTCTTCCACAGCAGAACTTCATGCATGGCAGCATGTCATACAGCCCCGGTGCAGGAGGAGGAGGAGCGACCTCCCAAGCTTTAGCTGCAGCCACAGCAGCTCTGGCTGACAGTGGGATCCTCTCCTCACCTCACACACACCTCCACAGAAACGTTAACCCTCCACAAAGACCTCCCAGCACTGGAAACACAGGTGTGTGTGCTTAATATTCCAGGGGAGTAACTAAACGCATTGTGCACACTGAGCTGATGAAACTCAATGATAGGAAACACAACAATTTGTGCATGTAAATTTAGAGGTTTACTTTTTGTGTGGATGGTCCTGTGTGAAAACAACACAGGAGGCACATAGGACTGCATAAGTTCCCACAGAAGGAAAAGAAAAGAAACAGGAAGAACTACTGACCAGCAGATGCGGTTTTAAAATTGCCAACCTCCTCTAGAGAATAAACCCTGTCATAATGGGGCTGATGTCTACATTTAGTGTGCAGTCTTGCTTTCTCTATGATGTGTCCCTGTTTGTTTGTAACTGCATATGCTATATGTGTGAAGACATTACAGATGACACAGGTGATGACGATTTGGAAAGACCAGCAAACAAATTCTGATGTCCATCAAAACCAGATATGTTGTACACATGTCAGTGGCTACAGAAAACAAACTGGTGGAAAATAATTCAAATAACAATCTGTGTGTGTGTGTGTGTGTGTGTGTGTGTGTGTGTGTGTGTTTATCCCCAGGTGGCCTACAGGGCAGTTCTGATATGGCTATGCAGAATGGGTCTGGACCAGTTGGTATGTATTTCCCAGGCGTCACACAGACACACCCTGACAAAACTGATCCCTCGAGCAGTACAATTGTCATAAGTACTGAAATAAGTGAAATTAACTCAATGTGGACAAAGGAAACAATTAACATTTAACACTTAACAGCAACTTTTTTTCAAAATTGTCTACAAGAATGTGTAACAATTTCATTTATGGCTTTGTAGTTTATCTTTGGAAAATTACTGAACTGAACAATGAAAGTTTGTCTATCGTGGCAAAAAGAAAAATGTTCTAAACACGTAAGCATTTGTCTTAATACAATATCTCATTATCAGTTATGATTATTCTCTAACCTTTTTACTATGGTTGCCTCAGAACATTGTCACCTAGGAAGTTAAGTAAGCTCCTCTCCTCTCCTCTCCTCTCCTCTCCTCTCCTCACCTCTCCTCACTCTGTTCCCAGCATCCTCCCTGATAGGGGGTTTACCTGCTATAACCTCTCTCTCTTACCCTCCGTCTCTCAACCCAGTAGAATGCCTGACAGTTACCGAAATGTTTATCTGAGATCATCTAGCAGAACAAAAAAATCATGACAAAACATTTGTAAGCCTGTGAGCATTTACTATACCATTTTAATTTTAATGGGGTTTTTTTTCTATTTATAGAGGAACTAAAACTTGAGGAAACGTAAAAATAGCTGTAATGACATAAAAGGTCACAAAAAAAATCCCTGTTGTGTTCATGTCTTATCAGTGAGTTCAACCCACATGTACAGTTGTGCGTTAGCAGCTCAGGGTGCAGGCTGAGCACACATATATTTTTCTGTCCCTAACTTCCTACATTATCCCTGTGCAAATTAAGAAAATTTCACACACAACAAATCCTTGCAAATTTTGTGAGCTTAAGTAAACAAAGAGGAATGCACACTGAGCCGCACCCACAGTATACATATCCTCCCAGGAGGGAGAGAGTCACACTTTGCTCAATATTTGCAATCTGCTGTTCAGATGACTGTGATTGCAGGTTGGTCATGATCCCCACTTTGGAAACCACTAATCTAGAGGGTCTGCTCTGTACATTTAGCATAGTTTCAACCAAACACATGAGCAAGCTGATGTACTGCAGGACATTCTGTGACTACTTAACATCCGAACATTTGAATGGTTTCAGCTTCAGCGCTAGTGGAGGCATCTGTGTTATTCATCGAGTCTGGATGCACCTCAGTGTCATTTGTTACTGGTTTATGTCAGCTGTATTACATATACTGTTGGATCTTAAATCCTCATCACAAACTGTCCTCCTTGCAAACTATCCTGCCTGTCATCTTCGTGCTCTCCCTCCCAGAACGGCATGTCTCGTAAGAACACTGCAATTATGTAATGTCAAGAGCAAGAAAAGATTAATTATTCATGATTATCTCCTGTATAATATATAGCTGTACTTTCCCCATTCTCCATTCAGAGCCTGGTGGTGGATTTAATCCAGCACATGGGACTGTAAACTCCCCGTGTTTTTAACACATATCCAAAGCTTTGAATATTCTTAAATTTAGATTTATTGTGCTTTACACTGAAAAGACTGTAAGAGGCTCTGAAAACATCCCAGCAAAATGTTTGTATGAAAAGGTCGCACCTACTTAACATACTTCGCAGACAGTCAACCTGTCAGTCAATTCTTAAGGGAATGGTGGTATTTACTCACCATCACATCTCACATGTCCTTGTCATTTCTTTGTTTCTGTGTTCAGTGAACGGTTTTGTGGGCTCACCTGGTGGAGGCAGCATGGGAAAGATCATACCACCCAAATCTCCTCCTCCTCCTCCTCCTCTTCCACCAACTGGGAACAGCCTGGGCCCTTCAAGCCGCAAGACAGACCTCCGAGTGGTCATCCCTCAGTCCAAAGGAATGATGCAAACACTGGTAAGTGTGTGTGGTATCTGTTTAGGGCCTTAACACAAGTCCTCACAAACATAAACAGGAATGAACAATGTCCTCTGTTTTTTTGGCACTTGTTTTAAAGAATCGCTCTATTTAAGGCTGGTTGATAGTACAGTCATACTTAAAACTGCCGTATTTGATTTGTGGCCACTAGGGGGCAGTAATGAAAATTAGCCGATAGATTCACAGCTGCCAGCTTATAACCATGTCTAGATTGTTGTGCTTTTCAAAGGGTTGCCTTAAAGGGACAGTTCCTTCTGCGCAGTGATTCGGTTGATGGGTGTAATTCAGTAGAAAGAAAATAGTTTCTAAATTAAACGGCTCACAGCAAAGTCTATGGATTATCTTGAGTGAGTGGGTCATTTTTGGAAAGAGACATTACTGTTGAGTTTTTTAGAATATATGTTTTTGGCATTTTGAGCACCACAAGCCGAGTGCCATCTTTTTCCGTTATATTTGCAAGAAGGCAGACATCTCTACGACCGATATCTCCAACACTCTGCAACTCACACCAAAACTATCTATGCTGATTAATAGCCCGACAGGTTAGAGAAAAAAATAATATATTTATGATTTTGAGGTGAACTGTCCCTTTAAAACCTTTCAGCACCTGAGTCTGAGGTTGATCAGGAACCAAGATGGAACACAATGTTTTTTAAGCCTGAGGGATGTTGGACACAGACGAGAACAGGGTAAATAAATGATGCAGATTACCACAGAGTTGGTCAGCAACTTTTCAGAACAATTGGTTCGACACCATCTGGACCAGATGGTTGGTGAGTGTGCAAATGAAATCATTGTTCTCTTAAAGAGGACTGGATCTCTCTGTTCCTCACATCAATATTGGCAAAGAATTGCTCGCCTGTTTTCAGAAAGAATTGACTTCAAGGCATGAGTTGTCAGTGCCATAACCAGTAATCCTCCTCCTCATCCATAGTGCCTTTCAGTAGAGTCTGCAGTCTCACTTTTCATTGTGAACTAACAGTTTTGTTTACATCCAATCTTTCTCACCCCCAATGCATTATGTACATCCTGAAGGCCTCACAAACAGATGCATGCATTTTATATCTCATGAAACGACCCCATTTTGGCTGCTTAGAGTCTTGGTCTCATCTTTTATCATGGCATGTTGCTCCCTTTTACTGCACTTTACTGCCACTAACTGACAATATGTATATCATGAGCCAATGCCTTTGGGGTTATAAGACAGGATCCAAACAATTTAGGAACCTGTTCATCAAAACGTTGTTGTGATCGGAAGCTCCTCTAGAAATCACTGTGATTATCCATTTCTTCTGTCCATATACAATTCTGTCCCTACTGGAAAGCTGTGTTTTTACTTTTAATTTCAGTATTTATTTGTTGTTATTAGGTAAACACATTTTTTATCCTAGAAATCTACATGACTGATGTGACTTGATATGCTGCTCACAGTACCAAATAGCAGCCTGTTGTCCATAACATTGGACTGATAACTCTGCTACACATTAGCACAGACGACATCCTCTATTTTATAACCCTGGCGTTTAAAAGAAAGCAAAGTTTGAGGTTGCACCTGGTAATCACATCACTTGTGTATTATCTTTTATATGTTTGAGGACTTCAGGTACCATCTCAATAGCTTTTGCTACAGACTATAAAAATCTGTATTGTTTGTGTGCTGTTTTTGTTTACACACAACGGCTCTCATTTAGGAAACAAGTATATGAAAGAAAACTGGGTGTATGGTCATTTCCACGCTAAGCTTGGCATTTATCAGTGTGAATGTGAGCGGAGGCTGCGATCAAATCTCACGTCAGGTCCCAACTCATGTACTTGCGGTGCAGCACAGCAAATGTGGCTGAGTAGGAGAATTGTTTTTGGCCCATATTCTGACTGGCATCCAAGTTTTTGCAGCTATAGATTCATCACTTTAAAAAGTGTAGACTAGCCTATAAGAAAATATAATGCTTTGTAAAAGCCTACAGTGACACGCAACTCACAGCTCACAAATTATCTTCTTGGCCGTATTACACCTCTCCATGATGTTAATTCTTAGGGCGAGGTGTCTGAACCCAGAACATATTGGGGGCTGAACATGTAAATAGCAATTGTTTACAGCTGCCTCAGTTATCAATGCCCAATCATTCCTATGCTGCTATCAGCGAGATAAGAATGTTTCATGTATCCATGAGATTTTGCCAGATTGAATTTCTCTATCTTAAAGAACCTTATAAAGTAAAATGATGCACTTCAGAGAAAGACAAACGATTCCAGTAATTTACCATAAAATTTGGGCTGCTGGACACACAAAAAGATGATGGTGATGATATTTATGATGATAGGCTGCCAACTCATCCACTTTGTTGTTCAAGTCAGGTTTAGACACAGCACCTCGAGAACTAAAATGTGGAAATAATATGCTGTTGCATTCTACTCACATCTCAAATTGTGGCACAAATAAACCCTCAAAAAGTGCACTGTGCAAGACGTTTCAATGATTAGATATATGAAATCTAACAGCGTGGTCATGGTTTGGTGAAGTGACTCTCTGCTCTGTGTAGAAGGAGTCTTCAGTCTCTCTTCCTTCAGCTTGTACATTCAGCAGCTGTGCTGGGTTATTGAAGTTATTGATTTGCCCTTAACTCCCTTACTGTTGCCCTTCCCTCCCACACTGTGCTCAAACATGATGTAACGATTAGCAAACAGAAAGTTTTTTTTCTTCTTCTTCTTCTTTACTATGGTGACCAAACAGCTCCCTTACTCCTCTGGCAGTGGGATGCAGGGGATTTTCACATCTTGCAGTGATCCATCAGTAAAAGGACAGCATTTCTTATTCCTCCTGCTATCTGCTGTTAACAGCAGTCAGAAATGGATTGCAAATTTAAAGTGCTTTATAGGTTACTGTTGAAGCCTTTTGTTAAGACTCATTTAGGGATAGTTGTGAGAGTTAGAAATAAAGTGTGACTATATTTCAAGTGTAGAAATCGTAAATGAATACACGCCCTTTCATGCCACATGTGGCAGTCACACTGCCTCTACAGCACTGAGTCAAATGTGATCATGCATTTGTCAATCTTTATCATTTCATAGCATTTGACTCTTTCTCAGATGATTATTGTTGAACACTGGATGACAAATAACTTTGTCATCATGCGCAGTTAAAGATGAGCATGGTCTTTTTCAGTGGTGTGAGAGTGTTAAACACCAGTTTTTATGGGCTGACAGTGGCGTGCAGCTGAAACATGCGACAACACCATAAACAACAGCATGCTAATCTTTCCACCATGTTTAAAGCAACAGAAGAAGGTGGTAGCTGCGCAGATGATGACATGTCTCTGAGTTGCGGTCAGACAGCAACTCCTCTGATCATTTTCAAACTGCCTTTCACTTCCTTCTCTATGATATGTGTGTGTGGGTGTACTGTATTTGTTTGTACAGTGTGCTTTATGTATTGCTTTGCACAAACAAACAAAAACACATCTTTTAGTTTTTATTTATTTTATTAGATCATTGTGTTTCTTTCAAACAACATCCATAAAGAACTGAGCAGGTTTGCTTTTCTTCACTGCCCAGGCTGCGTGTGTTAATCATCATCATTGACAGTGTTAGCTCGAACTTGACTTCTCCACCATGGCATCTGTCACTCATAGTGACAGGGAAACCACAGACAACACATGGAAAGAGGAAGGAAGCTCTGGGTTGGCTTTCTGTTTTTGAGGACATTAGTTTTAGGCATGTATCAGTAACACTGTTTGTATGTGTGTACGTGCGCGTATGCTTTCGGAATGACTTCATTCGGGGTGATGTCATTGCTGACATTATCAGGTTGGAACGGCAACAGCCCAGAGAGGAACAACACCGAACTTCTAATGACTGTTAGAAATGTGTCAAGTTAAACAGCCACCAGTTTTGATTACAGCAGCTTCACCAGTCAGACATGAAGTGTGCCAAAGCAATTTGGTTTCTATCTTAATGTGAGACTGTGACTGATTAAGAATGAATTGCCTGCTGGTATTTAGTGGTTCTTTGATTAATTGTTAAAACACTCACTCAAGTAAATTAGCACCGAGGTTGCAGCAGTAGGCCTGATTACAATTCCTTAATGAGACTGCTACCAGTCGAAATGCAAAACACTCAATGTTGCAAATCAGCTCAAAACTGAGTCAAGCAATTTAGGAGATGAGATAGTTTTTAGATGATATAAGGATTTGCATTTTAAGAAATGTTTTACAAGCAAGGCTCTCTGTGTTTGAAATACAGAGTAATTAATCTATCACAGATGGATTTACAGGGTTACACACTTAACGAAAGACACTGGCAGGTTGATGAATGTTTGATTGACTTTTAGTTAAGCAAAATGTTCAACATCCATCAACAGGCTTATGCGTTGTTCAGTGTTTTCTTGAGCAGGACGCTGACACCCAGCAAGATCAGACACACTCTCTGGAAGTTGGAGGCATTTTAGGAAATGTAGTTAATTATTAAATAAAAAGTAGATGTTGCAGATTCATGAAAAGTGGACACACCAGCAGGTACATTTTTGATCATGCCTAGAATACAAAGTAAGTGTTTGAGATTTAAAATTTTTGAAGGAAAATAGCTTTCAGTCGCTGTTGAAAGACACTATGAAAAAATCAGTTTATACTGACATCATGTGGTTGAAATGGGGCATCACAAGCAGCAGTGTGTCGCCCAGCCTACAGTGTAACTGCATAGTCAGTAGTAGTATTAGTAATTTCTGTTCCCGTCCTTATTGAAATTTCCAAAAATGATGCACATAAAGGGAATAGATAACAATAAGGAATTAAACAAACAAATGGCTGAAGGTTAAAGCTGAAGCTTATTATTATTACTACCCTTTTCATATAGCATATTCTGATAGGCAACCCTTTCACCCCTATAATGGACAAACTTAATGACTATGTATCCTCATTCATTCATTCATCTTCTATCCGCTTCATCCTCTTGAGGGTCGCGGGGGGGCTGGAGCCTATCCCAGCTACATCGGGCGAGAGGCAGGGTACACCCTGGACAGGTCGCCAGACTATCGCAGGGCTGACACATAGAGACAGACAACCATTCACGCTCACATTCACACCTATGGACAATTTAGAGTTTCATGACTATGTATATGTTTTTTTTTTTGTATTTTCAGAGTAACCAGAGGCTGAGCAGCAATCAGTCCAGCCAGCCTCTGTCCACCCCAGTGGTCTCCATCACTACACCCAGTCTGCCTCACCAGAGTCTGGTCTACTCCGGCATCACTTCTGCCTACAACAACGGTACCTGATGATTATGAGAATTTGAATTGTGTTGCTGTCAGTAGCTTAGCCCCTGAGGACCAGAGGACATTGAAATACTGCTATTTTTCTTTATGTATTGGGCCACATTATTATTTTTATGCTGTTAAGTTTCAAATGGTAGACCAGGAGAACCAGAATAACACACAATATCTGCCCTGTTACCCAAAGAACCCTGCAGGGCTGTGAGATCAGGTGGTTCAGACATTAAGCTACATATGGAAAGCAGCTCTTTGGGCATTTTGGTAGGGTTAGATTAGCTATGTCTGTGTTTTCAATTGACACAAAGATATATAGATGCATATAAAGATAATCTGTATCTTTAAATATGAGGATTTTTATCCAGAATGATTGTCAAATGCCAAAATTCATATATCTTCAGTGTGTCACTCTTCCTGAGGTAGAGGAGCCTCTTTGGGCCATCAGAAGACACTAAAGCTAAACATGAGTGAAAGTCAAAGAGTTTCAGGTGGTTGAGTATTGCTGTAAAATATATTGTGATATATTGTGATTTATTACCTTTATTTCAGCTGCAAATTATGTCTGGACTTAAAAAGCAATTGATTATAATATTCTAGTATGCTACCTAAAGTTTAATTTGTATTTGAATATTAATAATTTGTATAATAAAAAAATCTATATTTGGCACTGTGTGACGACACGATATGGCCACACAAAAATATCGCAAGACTATGCTGTATCAATTTTTCCCCCACCCCTATTTATGCTACATGTTGTCTCTCTCTTTGTCAGATTACTCCCTGAACAGTGCAGACCTGTCGGGCTTCAGCTCCCCTGCAGGCCCCTCTTTGGGCTCCATGGTAGCATGGCAGCAACACCAGCTGAGCTCTCTGGGGTCAGTAACTCACACAGTTCACCTTTCTCTTTAGACAGTTTGTTAACACAGTTTTGGTAGTTGACCAAGTGTAGTAATGATAAGTTAAAATTACCTCCAAAAACAGGTAGAGTAGTAATATATACAAGAGATGTACAATGTAACTTTTCCTGAGCAGTGGCCACTGTGGCCACAAGTGACAATTATGGGATAATGATGGTTAGTGATAAAACAAAGTGAAACAGTAGCACAAGTAGATAAGAGTTGTAGAATCAGGAGTGTCCTTTATACAGCAATGCCGATCTTTATATGGCTATAATTTAGATATTGTTAGTCACCATAGATCACTGCTGGTCATACCAGTGAGCAGTAGCTGGAAAACCTGAGTGTGACTTGAGCAAACTATGCTCTCTTATGAGTTCAGCTTCTCATTTGTAGGAGGAAAATACGTTACCTCTTCTTTAAAAAAGGTACATGGTGCCACATTTAAGTCCATAATTTAAAATGTTACTTTAAGTAAACACATGTATCTCAGCTAAATATACTTAGAGTATCTAAAGTAGACATGTACTAAATGCAAAACAGTGCCTCCTGCAAGTATTTTACTCTTATAAATTACATTATTAGATTATTTTTGCTCATGCATTCATGTGTTAATAAGCATTTTATTGTTTTAGTTGGTCAAGATGGAACTAATTTTAACTGATGTATGCACTGTTACTGTAGGTTTAATTTATTAAAATATTTAATATTCTATAAGATGATTTCATGTTTTATTTGCAAAACCTTACATTTCTACATACTTTTAACTGTTGTTGTTAAATAAATGGAGTTAAAAGTAAACTATTTGTCTCTTAATTGTAGTGAAGTTGAAAAATAGTACAAATAGTGCAAAATAAAATAGCATAAAATAAAAAAGCTCAAGCAAAGTACAAGTACCTCAAATTTGTGCATAAGGTGCAGCACTTGGGTAAATGCAGATATGTTCCACCACAGGACAAGTTTCAGTATCAGCCAGCCTTCCCTGTCTACAGATGTGTTAGTTTCACCACTAGGTGGCACCTTCACTCCACCATCTCAGCCTTAAACATTCCTACTTTTCTGTCTCCATCTGAAGGTCAGGGAGCTCCAATCTCTCCATCAACACCAACAACAACATCAACATCAAAGCTGAGCCCATCTCCCCACCCCGTGACCACCTCAGCCAATCAGGGTACGTGACCCAGGCTCATGCCCCTCCTCATCCTCACTCATCCACCAGAGCAGAGATGGGGAGGTCTCCCGCAGACAGCGTCAGCTCCTCCTGCAGCTCCCATGAGGGTGGCAGCGACCGGGAGGAGCAGCAGCGGTTGGACTTCCACACACTCCCTCTGAGTCGCTCAGAGGGCAGGGAGAGCCCGACGGTCAAACGAATGCGAATGGACAGCTGGGTGACATAGAGCCTACAGTCATGTGACGACACAGCACCAGGGCAAACACAGGAAGGACACTGTTATGCAAATGAAAAGTGGATTTTAATTGATGTGTTTTGTTATTTTTATTAAGTTATCTTTGTTTTTGTTTTTATTTGGTAGTCAAATTTTTCAGAAGCAAAATTAGTCTGAAAATTCTGGACGTGTCAGAATCATGTCAGTATCTTTCAGAAAGTATTCAGTGGTACTTAAGTCATAACATGCCGTCCTTTTAAAATATATAACTCATTTAAACATCACAGACTGATAGTGTGGGTCCAATTGCAGTACAATCTGTCATTTTCTTATCCAGTGGGACACAGTACTGCAAACAGAGGAATCACAAAAGGAGAGATAAATATTGTCTGTCAGTCTCGTGGCTTCATGACTTTGGTAGTAAAGCAGTGAAAGTCCTTCTGGATGTCTCCCATTGGTTGTCACCCAATTCATTTCTGATCTACTCAGGGTTTGAAACATCAACGAGTCCAACATGAAAGCAATACTCCCTCCACATCACCCCTGTTACTCCTCTTTATAAAAACACTTATTTATATCAGCCAAAGCAGTATGCTGTTTTTATGTTTGTGTGTGTTTTTATATTGTGCACAGAATAATACAATATTTCATTTAGATTGAAAACTCAAAGCCATGGACACTTGTTCTGTATGTACTACCAAAATATGTTGTTATTGTTTTGTATATACTATCTTTAATATATATCACTTTTGGTGTAACTCTACATTGTTGATCTGTCTCTTGTGTCTGCCAGGGTGAAATATGACACCTCCACCAGATCTGACAAAAGAATATTTTTGTGGACGATTGCCACATTTACAAGGCATTGTCCTTTCCCGTCTCATCAAGTGTCTGTTGGATACATTTGTTCTGTGAAGTACACCATGCTGCATTATGTGGAAACTGCTCTCCAAAAATATGTACGGAAAGGTTAATGCAGTCTAGAATTTTTTGAGGAGCTGCATGCAACATTCAGAGTGTATCTATAGTTGGGTTTCCATTTGAATGTAGTACAAATTTTAACAGATTTTTCAGAAAATCTGCAAAAGAAATTGCAAATTTATGTGCTTTTTGGTTCATCAAAATAATCAGTAGGTGGTGCTAATGCTACAGTCAGGTGCTAATGAAGGAAAACAATGCATGTGTAATACATAAACGTGTTAAAAGCCATCCAGATACAAAGATTCATTGCACTTGGTTGCATTTACCTTCTATCAGTTCACCAACTTTTCTACTTCTCCTAATGTAAAAACTTTATTGTGATATTTCTAAAAGAATTTTCTGAAATTTTGGCATTTCCGTCCATGTTTTTTTTTTCTGCATAAAAAGGGATGAAATGGATGGATATGCACCTGACTGCCTGCACATGGCTCTCAGCATGGAGGTGGCTGAGCTGGCAGCTAGCAGCTAACAGTGCTATCACGACAACCCACAGAGCAGCCCCTATTACAACATACAGAGATAGCGTCACTTAATTCTCTGCTCAGGACGTCATTACTCCACTACAATCTTTATATAGTAAATAGTGGTTCACTCCTATATTTAATACCCTGAGTGCTGCGTACAGAACCTTCAATGAACAAAATCAATCAAGCTTTTATTGCTTTACAAACAGAAAAGACAAACATGCCAATAGATAGTAAACTGTCTGATTTTGTCTGACAGCCTCAGCGGGGCCAAATCCAGCCAAACTGATAAGATGAGAGATGAAATCTGCTTTATTAATGGCAAATATTGTGTGTTTGATTGTGCATTGTGCAAGGTCACTTCCTCTAGTGTGTATTTAAAAGGCACAATTGAAGGAACTAAACTTAAAGATGCAAACAGAATGAAATATGAGCAGAAGTTCATACCATGATGAATGTTTACAGGGTTATGATGTATTTCTGCTTTTATGACGTTAAGGCATTGTTACTATAAAAATTATGTACACATTAGACATAACTAACCACAGATGAGCATGGTGTACAGAAATGTGTAAATGCACACAACACAGATGCTTTTGTCATACAGACTGATTCCCATCAGGATGACAGTGGATCAGTTTAAACTCATAAAAGGAGAGTTAACAAGTTTCCTGAGGTTATTGGAGAAGGGAATTTACTGAATGGTTGTGTGACTGAGAACTTCATGGTTAACGCTGAGAAAATGGAAGGCGTGGGTAAGTACAAGGCAGCATGTGGTTAGGGGTGCAAAAGCTGCAAGTAACCACAGTGTCTCCACTGAATGATCGTGTGGATGGGAAGAAACCTATCTGAGACAGAGAGACTGACAGCTGAGAGAAAGTTTTGCAACACATTTCTGGTGTACTTTTTTCTTAACAGAAGAGAGAAAACAAATCTTGGGTTCATAAATGATTATGGTGTGGAAAAGACTATCATCACAATACGTAAAAAGCAATGGAGCATTTCAATGATACCTTAAAAACAAAGGTGTCTGGATTCTGGATGGCGACCACACATGGAAAATGTGGCACATACAGTTGTGCAAACCACAACTGTGTTGAAGTCATGGTACTTGGTTCATAGGAATGCAAAAATGAGACATGAAAGGGGCAAAAAACAGTGTCAATCTGGCTGCTTAGAGCACAGGAAGGGTGGACTTTGATAACATCAGTATGTACTAGATTGGATTGTTGTGATTGTTAGACTACAATAGCCTGCTGGAAACAGACAGGAACTATGTAGTTCACTGAGGATGTAGTGGGTGCACTAAATCTTCATAAAGCAGACCTGGCTTAAACCATTTGTGTTAAAGAACTGGAACAAGAATTGAATTACTACAACCCATCAGGAGGTAAGATATGAATCAAGGGGAGGAAGTTGAGGATACAGACCAGACGGCTGTTTGATGTGAGAGGTGTCTGTATCACCTGTTGTGGCTGATATTATCTGCCATGTAAAATATGATCTACTGTGTGAAAAGATAATAGTGTGTAGAGGTTACATGTGAGTCGAGCCTTAAAGCAGCTCCATTGATGAAATTAAGTCCTACACCAGGCTATGTTTTTGATACCATCTCACGTCATTTACAAATTTGGAGCTTTGGTCAGTAGATAAGAGCAACAGGATTACACTACCTCAGATAAAAAGAAAACCATGAACACCAAGGCCTCACTCACCGAGTACACTGAGGTGGAGAACTGGGGGGTGGAGGGATTACATGTACCAAGGTTAATGGGTATGATAAGGCAAAACAGCTGTTTGAGAAAAGGATTAGGTTTATGTGAGCCACAAAAGACTGCTCTAGAAATACGTCCAACAAATATTTATTTATTCAATTTATATTGATGGTGGACATATTAGTGAGAACAACTGACTTACGATTCAGTTTAACATGCACACAACTAAAGTTCACGGTAAACTCATACAGTAGTATGTATAGTTACACAATTTACTCCTTTTACATGAACATAAAACTACTTTGTTTTAGATCTGCTCAGTCCCAAATGTGTGACATCACCCAACCATTTTTCTCACCTAAATTGAAGTAAAGTCATCTGGGGAAAGTGTCTTTAATTTGAGTAATCTAATAGTTACTAGAAATGAGAGCAATCACATTACACAAAACACAACACAGGGTTCGATTTGCTATGGGATTTTTGCTTCATGCTCCAAACACTTATGCAATGCTTCCATCTCAGTCAAGTTAGCTGGAGTTATAGCTTACCGGATACCATAATTTTACTTTCAAAATAAACTACAGCAAGTAGCGTTGAATAAACCAAATTTGTATTAAACTTACCACAAATATTGCCATAATATTATTATAATATCAAACTGATGATAACGTCTGAAAGATTTATCCTGTTCAGGCTATTTGACGGCTAAAACTACGCCGTCTAAAGTATAACCAGCTTGCACGTTGCACTCGTAGATATGTAAATGCATTTCAAAACTGTGTTAAAATGCTTAATTTTTCCTATTTACTAATATCTCTCTATTTTCTATTCTTTCTTTTGGTGTCTTTTGGCTCAAGCGCTCGCGGGTAGGACTTTTATTTTGAAAGTGTTAATCTAACAGAGGTTGTGTCTGGCTTGATATTTGATGTCCACACACACACACACACACACACACTGAGGAGGAAGTCCGTGAGAACCTCACACTACGGTCGATGTTCTGAGCGAGAAGTCGTTCTTCTGGCCCCAGTGTTGAGCAGACATGACGTGAAGTGTGGAAACTCGTCGGAGGTTGTTAACAGCGGAAAAAGGTAAAACCTCACTCATTATTGTCTTTTCTAGGGGAGAAGCAGAAAGGTACCAAGTTCAGTTAGCCTACCTGTTTGGGTCGGTGAGGTGGGGCTGGTAAGGTGAGCCCCCTCTTCCTGTCTGGAAACATTTCCTCTGGCGGACAGGTGAGAAGTGGCGGCGGCCTGGAGTCGAACATTTATATTTAAATTCATACGTATGGAAAGAGGCTGAGGTCAAACTCTGTGCTGCTAATACTTTTTTCTGTAACACACCGACTTGCATGTCTTGTGCAGCAGCATTTAAAAAGTTTTCATGTCGACAAGAGGCTGTCGTCAATGATATCAAACAAAACTGTTTCAGTAAGAATGCAGTCTTGGCCACCTACCTGTACAACACACTGGACGCAAAGAGGTGTTGCTACTGTGAAGCTGGGTTTCATTTTTTCTCTCCGTAACTCGTTGATCAATATGTGCTACATGCCGAATGAAAGAGCAACCCAATCGACTCGTCTATGGTTTTGAGATTGAATATTATGATTTATGTTTTCCAATATGCAGAGAATATTACCTTATTTGCATTATTTTAAAATGGAGATTGGTCTGGTCTTAGAGAGCCGCGGGTCACTGTAAAGCAATGCTGATGCAGTGTGTGGATGGCGTCGACGGGACTAATTTTTTGAGAGATACTATTATAAATATCATAATTTAAAGAGCCCACTGTCACTAACTCCGGATGCAAATTGAAACCTGTTTGAGGTTATTTCTATGTAAAGGGTATTTCCCCACAGAAATTCCAGCATCTCAGTGACCCAGAGGTCTTGCTAATGTTGTCCCAGCGTGCAAAAGCTTGTAACCACTAAACGGACAGCCATTAAGTTTGCAGTTCACTGGACGTGTAGATTTTTCACTGATGCATGGGTTATTTTAATGTTTATTGCGTGTTTTCTGCAGTAACTTCAGTGTGTTCCATATCAAAGTGTAGAAACCACAAACTGTGAAATAGTTTCAGGAAATAGCTTTATGTCTAGCTCTAACAAGACAGAGCTGTGATGCTGTTGCTCAACTCAGCACACTGACTGGGTAAAAAAAAAAAAACATTAAATGCCTCAGAAGACTGTTACCATTTTATTGTTATATGATTATTAGGCATTTGCTATCAGGATGAGGATTCACACAGAGGTAATTTCAAAATTGTACTAGCGCCTTTATTATCGGTCTGTTTGGCCAGACAAAATCATGGCTTGTTTATCTTTAGATCTCTAAAATCAGTCCTGTCAGGAGTGCTTTCATGTGTAAAAACAGATTAACCTCCTTTTTTAAAACACAACCTTTTGTTATTTGTCCTCTCTCAGGCGTTTTGTGAAAACACTGTCTTCGTTTATTCAAATGGAGGTGAAGTCATTTGGGAAGGAAAGTAGAAATACAGTAGAAGTGCATGGTTTTCTTACAGTCATCAGTACAGTTCATGTATCAGCTTGTTCCAGCACCTGTAATAACAGCGGCTGAGGCTCATTGCATACAGAATCTCACCATTTCCCCACTCATAGCTGTCTGATTTGTGGCAATGCAATCCCAAGTGTGTAGAGCTGCAACGATTAATCGATTTACTGTCAACAATTAAATTAATCACCAACTAGTCTGATAATCAAGTAATTGTTTTAATTTCTAAAGAAAAAAAGTCAAAATTCTCTGATTCCAGCATCTTAAATATGAAGATTTTCTGGTGTCTTTACTCCTCTATGACAGTAAAATAAATATCTTTGGGCTGTGCACAAAACAAAACAGTTGAGGCTGTCATTGGCTCCATATGTATTTCTTATATTTGATGACGTTTCTGCTTTTGGGCCTTCTTCAAGATCGACAAACATCTTGAGGGAGGACCAAAGGCCAAAACATCATCAAAATAAAAGAAATACATCTGGAGCCAGAGTGTGCGACACTTGTTTTCTGCAATCAAGTCTATTGCCAGTGATCAGCATCTCATTATAATTTTTGGTGTGCGTTACTTTTCTGTTTTAAATTTCTCGTTAATCATCTTGGTCATTTCGTGTGACCTTTATACATTCTTTCATCCCTTATCATGTTAGGTTCACAGCCATGTTTGATAAACGCTGAGACCTTTGGCATCTGCCGTGTCGGCTGCTTGTTCATGGTGATGTAGGAGTCCAGTGTGGTTTAATTCTGGCCATCTTACTGAATTTCTCTTTGCGTAAGAGAGTCAGATAAACTGAAATGTGATGCAAGTGAGGTTAGTGAGACGGGTGTCTGGACAAGGTTGTCTGGATGGATAGATGCTTTGTCAGTGTTACCTTGAACTGGGCTGGCATTGCGTTACAGCCTTCACGTGTCCACAGATAGGGCTGGTGTTAGAAGTGAACTGTGAAAGAGACGTAATTTGCCATTTAAACTCAAACTTGAAATCAACATTTAATAAAAATGTAGTTCTCCCCGTTGAGAAAGTGGAATGTTGGCTGGTCTGACCGTATCTGTCCAGCTGTGGAGTCTGTGTATTCAAACTCTATCTGTTTAGTCCAGGTTAAGTCTGACTGACCCCTCTGGCTTGACTGCAGTTTGGATGAATGTCATGGCTCCCTCAGCTGTGTGGCCACCTGGTTGTATATCTCAGTTACACGATTACACCCGCACCCTATTTATTAGCGGTGGCCTGTTTTTTTTTTGGACCACACCAACAGTAAACACACATTATTAGCTGAACTCATTTTATAGTCAGAGCAGACAGTCACTTTCAGTGACGCTTCAGTAGTAGGCTACTGTTAGTACACATGGTCGTTGTGGGCATTTTGTGCTCCGATGATGCTCTCTGTCTATCCTTGTAGTTAGTACAGGATGCGCTGGTTATTGGCACTATTTAGAGTATTTATTGATATGGAGGGTCTTTGTATAAAGACTGCAGTGTACAGCGCATAACTAAGATCCACCTCAGCACTACAGTTTTGATCCCAGTCTCAGTAATGAAGATGTTGGCTAGAGCTGACTATGCAGTAGGCATGAAAAATTAATTGGCTACAACAGCTGCTAAATACCTCCAATACAAAAAAACGTTTTCTTCATGTTGCTTAGTTGCTTGACTTTTACATAGTCTTTCGGGGGTCGTAGACATATTCACTTCTACTGACCTTTGACCTCATTTCTGCAGGTTGCTTATAAAGTTGTTGGTCCTGGAAAGGTGACTGTAAGATGCTCTGACACGAGTGTAAGTTGTAAAACACCCTGCCAATACAATTCAGTGACAAGAGAGATGCCTGCTATTAGACCTGTAGGTGGTGAAACAGGTTTGACTTCTGTGGCCAGTAATAATGGTTGATTAATGACATTCCAGTTTCCTGTTTTCTAAGTGGAACTACAGCATGGTGCTCCCTTTAGGGCTCCTTTTTCTGATAACCAAGTCACCGTTCAATTGGGCTGAAATATTCATGCAGTCATGATTTTAGTGTCAGTTATTAGAAGAAGTAACAGAAGTATCATGTCTATATTTAGTGTAAGAGTGGGTTTTCTCCGAGTTCTCCGGCTTCCTCCCAAAAACATGCATGCCACCGTTAATTGGTTACTCTAAATTGCCCGTAGGTGTGAATGTGAGTGTGAATGGTTGTCTGTCTATATTTGTCAGCCCTGTGATTGTCTGGCGACCTGTCCAGGGTGCACCTTGCCTCTCGCCCAATGTCAGCGGTGATAGGCTCCAGCCCCCCCGCGACTCTAACAGGATAAGTGGTTATGGAAGATGAATGAATGAATACTTAATCTTTATTTTAACAGGTAATGTCATTGAGACATAGAGTCTCATTCTCAAGAGAGACCTGGTCAAGTAGGGAGTGATAAGATAAAAATCTCAAATAACTGTGTGCTCCAGACATCATCACCTTAGATGCCGTCTGAACTGACTGCTGTTTAACATTGTCAAAATCTAATGAAAGTTTCAACAGAAAATGACTTACTGAATACAGAAAGATGTGTATGGTGTTTTAGAGCCAGTGGATCTGACCTGCATTAATAAGCCACAAACACCTCAGAGACATATTAAAATCTTCTAAAATTGAAATAGCAACAGCCACCT
This sequence comes from Epinephelus fuscoguttatus, assembly GCF_011397635.1. Lineage (NCBI taxonomy): Eukaryota > Metazoa > Chordata > Actinopteri > Perciformes > Serranidae > Epinephelus > Epinephelus fuscoguttatus. The sequence goes on from NC_064753.1 coordinate 12,007,914, forward strand.
CCACCTAAAGGAAACTTTGGTATTTTTTAAAACTGGACCCTGTTTATGTGTCTGAGTGACTAATGGGGACAACAGTTTCAGAAACTGGTCCAGTATTGAGAGCGTGCTGCAGCAGGCAGCCATGAAACAGGCTGCAGCGTACCTACTTGGAGTAATTACACTACATCAGTCAACTAAAAGTGCTTGTTTTTGCAATTGACAGACTCAGATTGTTTAATATAAGTGTTGACAACATTATGCAAAGGACCCTACAGAGAAAAAAATGTTTTTCTTTACTTCATCCTTGACTGGTCCATTTGTTAGCACATGTAACCAAATCTCGCTCAAGGAGAAGTCTCGTTCTGAATTTTTGCGAGGGGTGACTTATTGCAGCAAAAACAATGGTGGAGATGTCAGTGACAGTTGGAAAGAGGAGTGCTGGGAGGCGGTTGTTGTGTTGTAGTACAGAAAGTATAGCATAGTGTTATCTGAAATATTTCCAACATCAAGTTTTTGCTGATTTTGACAATGCTGAAAAGGTCTCTGAGAGTTCAGAATGAGACATCTCCTTGAGCGAGACAGGTTGGACACCATAAGAAACAGATTGGATCAGAAAAAGGTAAAGAAAAATGTTTTACTTCTAACCCTAACCATCACTTATGATAACAATGTGAGCATGTCAGTGGTAAAAACAAGTACACCGAGTGGTGGTAAACTGATGGTGCCACGTACTTTGGGTGGGCAAGTTGCAGCCTGTTTTGCGGCCTCTGGCTGCTGCTCTCTTTCTCAGCACTGGAACACTTTAAAAAATGATTGTGTCCATAAGTTGCTTTGACACAAAACAAGAGAAGAAGGCACACGGGTTGAAAAATAATAAAATTAAACCTTAAAACACAGTTATTTGATCCATTGTTAATATAAAAACATTGATCAGGGCAGCTTTTATAACAACTATTTGTAGATTTTGACCATTTCCAACTCCAGTGGCAGTTTCAGAAAGAGATTGGCGGACAGAATGCCCTCTGTTAGAGTCAAATCCTTAAGATGTCAGTGGATCACAAAAGTAGATGAAGGGAGTATGGAGAAATACAGAGCTCTGGAGCTGCAGGGGACTGTTAGTATTTATATACACCTCCCTTACCTGTGTTGTCAGCTGTAATCTGTGCAAGTGTAAAGAAAGGTTTACCCGCTAATATATTACTCTGTGTACTACCTATGACAGGGATATTGAACTTGTTTGCATGCCACTATCGCAAAATGACAGGAGGCCAGGGGCCGGATGGAACAGCCCTGTACAGCTCGTTTGAGGCATAGACCAGACCTCTGTCAGGGAGTCCAGGGTGTCCTCTCCTGCCACTTTATTTTATAAACAAGCTCTATTTTGATTCATTTTTATGCATTCTGACACTTTATTTATATTACAAGTACAAATAACCCAGTAGGAATCATTTTATTTTTGTTGTCAAATAGAACGCTGCACGCTGTAAGTTAAGTATCGCTGACCTCCAAGCCCAGTGAATTTCTTTTCTTTTTATATGATGAATGGGGTTAGCTTGTCACCCCCATTCATATTTGATTCGATAACTTTATGTAACCACCACTGTGTTTAAGATGAGTCATTGAAAAGTAGTTTGTAGCAGTAATAGGAACGAGATATTCTGATTTAAAAATACTAAAAAATATATTTTGAGATGTGGACATTGAAAAAAAAAATTAATTTCACTGTGACTTAAAAGTTTTAGTCAACTCAAACCTTAACAATTTGTAACTATTTCGACACAGCAAATCTGTTGAAACACTAATGGACCGGATCATGACAAAACTGTATACTTTGTATAAAGGATTCGTCTCAGTCAGTTGTCACGTGAATAAATAGACAGATCTGCTGTCAGGCCGCTGTCAGACCTCTGCCTGCTGTCTCTCTCTCACCCTTTCAGTCATCCACCATCTAATCCTTGTATTTGGGTCAGGCTAGAGAATTCTGAATCCAGGATATCTGAGTCATTAGTTTACCCATTCTCTCCAAACTAGATATAGAGATAAGTGGTTGTAGACTAATTCCTGGCAAAACAGCTTTGGCCCTCCTCTAGCCTTAACTGTTCATTCTGAAATCCCTTTTGGGGAAAAAAAATTTGTGAAAACTTTGATTACCTGCTGTTATTGTCGATGTACTTTTTTTTTTTTTTTATCAGTGTCTGACATTAGATGTTGCATTTAAAATGCTTTGACGCTAATTTCCAAGCTGTATTTTCATTTTCACTTCAGGGATGCACAATTAGTTATAATATTGTTGGAATCACAACATGGCAAGGTGAGATATCCAAAGTAAGCTTTAGTAAAAGGGAAGATGTGTCACAGCATACCATTATAAATGAAATATTGTGGTGCTACAGAGATGCTCCGGCCTACAAATCATATTCCAGGTGCAAGGGAAAGTCTCTGTGGTACAGACCAGCTAAACATTTTTCACATCACTTTTATACAGTTTTTTCAGTGAAGAAGAAATGCAGAACTCACCATTCCCACCAAAATTGCAACTCATATTGCAGTTGCGATATCTGTCAAAATAACCACAATATAGATAAATATTTTGCATGGCGTGCAGCCCCATTATACTTCCTAACATCTGTCATCTTTTCTGTGGGTTCTGTAAACACTGATGCTTGTCTTGTTCTTTCATCTGTCTCCTCCCCCTGTCTTCCTCCACTTCCTCCTACCAGCTGATAACATGGCGGGTCACTGGTCGCAGTTAATGACAGTACAAAGTATGAGGCCAGTAAGAGGCTTATGGGGCTGCTGCTGTACAAAATCAGGTTTTGTCAGAAGCAGCAGCGGGGCAGGTACTGTGCTGTTTGCTATTACAGAGATCATTTAGAGAGATGACAGCTTAAAGCATTAATGACGCAGCACAATATGCACCGACTGCTTTGTCTTCCTCCCTGCTGTTTGTTCACTTCATTTTAAATGGTGATAGAGATGTTTTACATAATGAGACTGACTCTACAGTGGGTAAACTGGATGACTGATGAATGACTCATCTAAATACACACACACACACACACACACACACACACACACACACACACACACACACACACACATTTTAACTAACAAGCCATGAATGACATTGTGAAACTGCACGCCAAGAATGACATTCGACGAAAAACACACCATGTTTTTATTGATAATCACATTAGGCAAGCCTCCAAAAGGTGGAGTGAATACCTGTACAGTGTAACACAAAGCAATTCAGTGGCATTACATAAAATACTTCCTCCATCACCTGGAGTCAGAGGTAGAGTTGTCAAAAATATTGCTTGATCAATACATATCAATTCTGATTATTTGAAAATGTTTCACTACTCATTTTTTGCAGTCTCATGACAACACTAGTCAGAGATGTCAGAAGACACAAGTTTGTACTGTGATGTATTGTTGTATTTACTTTTATCCACCACTTTCATGCATAAAATGAAAGGAATACTTCACAGGAACACACAGCAACATAATGTAGAGACGTAACAATTAGATGATTAATCAATTAATCATTGACAGAAAATGATTCTCCAAATATTTTGATAATTGAAGAACCATTTTAGTAATATTTTAAGCAAAGAATCCAACACTTTGCTGGTTTCATGCCACCTGTTTGTGAGAATTTGCAGCTTTTCTTTGTCATACATGAAAATAAACGTGAGTGTCTTTAGATTTTTGGACTTTTTGGACACCGAACATGCAATATGAAGATGTCACCTTGGGCCCTTGGAATTTTCACTATTTTCTGACATTTTATCGACAAAATGATTAATCGAGAAAGTAATCGGCAGATCAGTCAGTATTGAAAATAACCGTTTGTTGTAGGCCTGATGTTCCGTTGATTTAACCTGTGCCTTTAACCTGTCCCCGACTTAATTCTGGGATTAGGCTCATGTCTAGAGAGAAACGTTCTCATGTGGCCAATGAAGCAACAGTGATATTTTAAACTGGGTCTAAATAGCCCTCAGTATGCACACAGTTATTAAGCCCCACATCATATATTTGTTATGCACTGTGCTGACGGTGCATAACAAAAAGGAAGTGTCCTGTTCTTCCACCAAATGTTTTATTTTATTGGGGTTCATAGTGACTACTTTGAATTAAGGCACAGGCTTTATTGCATAAACAATTCAACATACTGTAATGCACAGCTTTAGTGTGAACACCACTAATAAATCAAGTCTGAAATTTAGGTAACAAAATAAATTTACATCAACCGCATTTCTCAAAATCTCATTGTCTTCTTGACTGATGCAGTGGAAAGATTTTAAGAGAAAATAGGTAGAGCTTACATTGTTTACGCAAAGGTCAACAAATTTTTCTCGATACTCAAGTGTATGAAAGTAATTTCTTATGAGAGGAAGGGTGGGGAAAAAACAATTAGCAGTGTTATTGTATCATACACACATTCTCCCATTCATGTTCACCTTGCAGTTTCTGCATAATTACAGTGTGTGAATCACACACAACACATGCCAAACTTGTTGTTTAGGGCGTTTTAGGGTGTGATAAATCTGCTGGATGATGTCATTACTTTTTGATTGATTGTAGGCAGCAGGGCCATGTCTATGTAATGTGTAGATTTTGTGGCTGGTCTAATATTGGAGGAATAATCTTCCATGAGGTTACGTACAGCTGGAAGAAAAAGCATTTAGAGTCACGTGTGAAAGATGCAACTGATTCTGGCATTTGCTGTCAAGATGTTGTCCTGCGTGTATGTAGATATGTGGCTGACAGTAAGAATACATAGGAAAAATTTTCAGCTGAACCCGACTGTTCTGGTTGAAAGACTTCTCTAAACACCAGACCATAATTTAGCCTCCTTGCTGTACTGTATGTTCTCTCTTGCTTATATGTCAGAAAGCTTATAGAGTCATGTTCAAACAGAAGCATCGCTGAGTCATGTGTTCTTTAATCTGAGACATTTCGACCTGTCACAGTAGGAAAAGCACAAGTGTAAATAATCAGACTGATGATTGAATTCTAGCTGTTTCCTGGTGTTGTGCACGCTGGCTCACTTTCATAACTACCTGCGCACTTGAATAGAACAGACACATTGTACATATAATGTGTAGCAGCTGTGCTTTTCCTTTCGTCAAAATGTCTGCTATGAAAACGAGTCTGTGTGTGAAAATATTTAATTATGTAAGTTCTTATGGATTAGATCCAATTACATTAAAACAGGCACTGATTACAATGTGTCCCAGCTCCACATGCTGTAATCTGGTGGTTGCAGGTTGTTGCATACAATTTGTTTTTTCCTGATAAGAACTCACAGTTAGGTTTTTAAGATAATATAAAATAAAGTTGGAAGAGAACCAATTTCCTGCTAAAATCTGCTGACATTTGACTCGGACGAAAGATTTATTATTTAATGATTATCTTGTGTAACAATAGATAATCATTAGTCTCCTGACGACTGTTTACATTGATGCTTGCTAAAGATTTTTTCTTTTCTTTCTTCCTGACTTCCGTCTCTGCCATTTTGTTTCTATTCCAAGAGCTGATAATGTGTTGTCTATACGCAATGGTCTCTGACATCACAGTATTTAGGCCTCTGTTCCTGAAGTGTGGTGTTGATTGCGTCAACAATGAGATATTTTCTGTAAATACACTGTCAGTGTAGGTATTCCAGTAAAGGTCAGCACTGTGCATTACTGAGGGTGATTGTGGTCACACATAATGATGACTGTATGTCTTAGGGATGACTCAATAATGAAAAAAAAGGACTTAAATGAAATTGATATATTTCTGGAAAATGCATTTACTTTCTTGGTTGGATACCGTGCACATGTTTCTACACTAAGTATGAACCCTCAGCCAGCTTCACATTTAACAGATTAATGAATTAATTTCTCAAACTATTGATATCAGTTACTTTCAAATCAGTTTCCTCATTTGTTTTATGTCTCTCATTCCATGGAGGATAATTATTTGAGGGCTGATCGAGACCTGATGGAGCTTTATTGTATGTACTTAACAGTTCTTATCAGTTACTTGTGGCCAACAGAGGAATATTTTAGTCAGATTGAGAGTTTCTCAGCCAGTAGTGAATGTCTGGAATTGTAAAAACGCTGAGGCAGGCATTGATGAATTGCAGTTTTATGTCATAGCTGAAGATAGATATGACAGCTACTGATTCCTCTCTGTTTGTTTTACTGTAGCTGTTGGTGATGTCCAGATCTTAGACAAAGACTGAAACTCTCTCCCATCATGGACTCCAAGAAGCCGGGCATGTTGCAGCATCTCCGCCAGAAGATGCTGCCACACCTCCGGCGAGGCAAGACAAGCCCAAGAAAGCACCTCGTTCAGCTGGAACACAGCATGGACCACCGGATGAGCTCCTCTGTTCCTGACATGAGGGACATGAGGCAGGAGTACCCTCAGGTCTCCTACAAAATGCACCTCCAACAGTACAACTCTCCCAGCTACAGCAGCCCCTCCACACCACTTGTCAAACCTGCTGGAGGCCTAGGAGGAGGTGGGAGTGGCCTGGTGATGGGTGTAGTGGGTGGAGGAGCTGGGAGGAGTGTGCCTGCAGACTGCACGGACTGGGCTTCCTCTCAGGAGTCATTCAACAGTCTCTGCGAGGAGGAGGACAAGAGCTCTCTGGAGACAAACTACAGGCCTGTCGGGGGCATGGAGCCTGAGGAGCTGGCCCTGCCCGAGATGATGACCGTCTACAGCCCAGACCCTCCCTCTGTGGAGGTGTCCCAGGACAGCTCACAGGTACAGACACTGCATTTGAAATGTTAAAGCAGTATAAAAAAGAAAGGATCAGTCCTCCAGACAAAAACAAAGGTCTTTACAATGTATAAAGGGTTTAACTACTTGGGTGATAGCATTCAGAGAGAGATATTTGTTTCCAATTATTACAGTGGATTAATATTTCATTTTTTATTTAAGGCTTTTGTACAATCATTAACAATTAGCATGACAGTAGAATACGCTTGTATTTTGTTCCCCTGTGACACACAGGTAAAGCGATAAGGTACGTCTACGTCTACCTGGTTTTTGTACATTGGTGGTGTGAGGTGTATTTGCATAGGATGTACAAAGTTTAACTTGGAGGAACTGGGTGAAGATAAGCAGTCCTTTCAAAATAAATAGTCTCCAGCAGCACTGAGCAAATGCTGTTTGAGTTTTTATACTACCCGTGCTTGAGATTGAATGACTCATATTTCACAGCATGGGTGCCAAACTGTCATGTTCACATTTAGAATGTGGTACACCTTGATTTTTCACTGACAACATTTAGAGCAAACCTTTCTTCTTCCAAGACAAAGAAAGGTTGTTCGAGATGTGATGACCTGTTGCTATTTATTTATATTATTAATGCCAGCCATGAGGTTTAAAATCAGCAGGAATCAATAGTTTATGTCTGAAATGTTTTCATTGCTAAGGATTTGTAATTTGTCCAGAGTTCCCAGATTCTGGAAAAGTAATTTGGTAATTTCTAGGTTCTGTTTACTTTTTTTAAATACTCCAAGTGTGTCGCCAAACCTGTAAATGTTTACATATGACAAGGCATGGCAAAAATGTCTGTCACAGTGTAAATATTGCAGTATTTGATGGGAGGGGGGGCTGGTAAATGTCTGGCATGTTGTTTTTGTTATCTGATAGTTAACAAACCACACCTGGTGTCAGGTAGATACTCAGCTGACCTGTCAATCATGTTTGCTACTTCACCCTGTAACAGGAGTTGAATAAGCTTGGCTTGCTAAATTTTGCAGCCATCAGAAATTTGTATATATCCCCGATTTAATCAACCACTATGACTGAGCAGTTATATGATATACTTTTTGCTTTTTCAGTGTTGCCTTGCATGATTTCTGAATTCTGTCTTTATCTGTGTTACACTGGAGACTCTTTGAGTATTCATTTCCTCAAATGTGTTGTCTGGATTCTTTTACTAGTCATGCAGTTATTGGCTCCTCATAGTCACTAGATGGACTAAGGCATGAACAATTATTGCCACACAGAGACATCCTGTATGTTAATCAGATGATCTTGTTGAGATCAAGATCTCTTTTGCACAAGAGGCCTGAGTACAGCAGAAAGAAAAATGAACATAGTCGGACAAACAGAGGCACAGATACAAACAAAACACTGTAGATGAATCGGTTACCAGTTTAATGGGAAACAGCTGTAAAAGTCCCAACGTTTATTAGGCCTATTAACTGGACACAGGTGCAGGTGCAGCCTGCAACGTGGCTTTGTTTTGCTGTTCCCTTGTTTACAAAGTAGGTGTGCAGCAGGTGAACCCAGTAATGCTACTGGTCCCCTGTTGTCATATGCAGTGACACAAACACTGGAGCAAGCATTTCAAAGACAGGCTATGTTAAATGCGGATGTACATTTAATATTGTTTTCATATGTTTACATAGGCTGAAGTATTAGCTGTGTTAATATTTTAACGTTATGCAAACTGCTAATTTGCTAATTTTATTTGTAGTTTTAAAAGCTCATTTTTACAGTACCATGATAATACTGATCACAATACTGGTCACAACATGATATGAAATATTCAGATCATTTCTTCTTTACAAACACATATCATCATAGCATCAGAGGCAATCGCAGTCATCCCTAAATTGGTTTGAAGACATGCATCAAGGGCAGGCTCACAGATATCCTTCCTTGACTTCTCCTCTTGACATGTAAACTGGACAAGATTATATGGTTCAAAATGATGTTGGTAGTGTTTGCCTTAAATTCTGGGTAGTGCAAAGTTCACACACTGAGTATCAACATCAACTTTTTATATGATTTATTCACATTTTTAATTCATAATTTTGCATTTTTATATAGGACTCAGGTCATTTCAAGACATTTCCACACAGTTAGTATTATAAGTAGCTGCATTACCTGGAAGTTAAGTTCTGTGTGCCTTATTTTCTAAAGCTGATTGTTACATTAAACTGCTTTAGGATTTCATACCTGTTGGACCAGTGCTGGCATTTAACTGTCACGCTATAAGGTGGCTGACTTTAGGCATCACAGCAGTCTATATTTCCCAAATTATTAGGCAAAATTGGACACAGAGACTTAAGTACTACAGCACTCAGGGTCTGTAAACTGTACCTTCATGATATAGTCTTGCCCTTGTTTACATGCAGAACAAAGTCTAGAGACATCAGTGAAATCATAATCTGATGGTCTTGCCATTTCATCATGTTTGCCACTAACATTTGCCAAAGTTCTTAGCTCAGTAAATACCTTGTTCACTGGATAATACTATGAACAAAGGTAAACAGTAGTCCCATGTCATAGATTCCAACCAGTCACTGACATTCTTATCAGCCTCAGCTGCAAGTGTTAACATGCTAACATAACATGATAAACTAAGATGGTTAAAATGGTGAACATTATATCTGCTGAACATCAGCATGTAGCATCACATTCGCATTGTGAGCATGTTGGCAAAGCTGACATTAGCATGTCGCACCACTGCGCCTGCAGCCCCAAAGAGCTGCTAGCTGCTGGTTGTAGACTCTTTTCAGTCCTGTCAAGATCAGTTTTAAGGTCGACATTATTTTAGCTTACAAATGTACTTACATAGCGTGCATTCCTAAATTACATTTCGTTAAAACAGTTCAATACAAGCAGTGTTTTTGCAGCATAGGAATACTGCAGTTCAATGGATTTAACATAATGTAACATACACACTAGATGTATTGTACACAACATAAAATCAACAGGATTTATCAGGTTTATTTTTGCCCCGAGACCCCAGGACATGGTCTCTTGAACTTCAGATACTCATGACTACAAACAGGAAAATCACCATTCTTGTCTTCATTCCTGAAACACTGACTTTTTGCACATGCAAATTTTTTTTCTCCCTCCAAAACAACAACAACAACAACAACAAAAAACAGATACACTTTCTCCTAATTATATGACCAGTCACAGAGGAATAATTCTCTACCTTTTTTTTTTGCTTTTTCAACACTACATTCTCTGAAGCAACATGAATATTGTACCTTAGGGCAAAAAGCTCAGTCCCTTGTGGTTTCTTTGAACTGAACCACGTGGCAGAAAGAGAGCAGAAAAGCAAATTCCCTTTTTCTTCATCCCTGTGTTCTTTGGTGTAATGCTGCTCAGTCCCCAGGATACAGGAATTTTTAATAAATGCTCAGAGGATTTGTGCTGGTGGTAGAAAAGCCAAAGAGAGAGTTCAGTTCCTGAACCTTCAAGTGATCAGCAGGTTGAAACTTTCCTCTTTCATCAGTGGGGACTTTACTTTTTTTCAAAATCCTCTTCATATATTAGGCTACGTGACAGATTCATGAAATGTATTTGTCTTTGTCTTCGCAGTATAACAATCATGATTTCAGTGGTCAAGGTTTCAAAGACGGGGGCAACCAAAATGTAAGTGCTGCTATCCAATTTGCATGTTGATTCTGTGTTGTTGAACTGATGTCATTTTACTTTTACTAAGGATTTATTCCACAAATGATAATATGCTGAGTGAATTGGTTGTTTGATCTTGAGCTACGTCTCTGTGGTTAAAGGACTGTTTCTGTCAAGTGGCTGTGGTCGTGTTTTTTGTTAAGTATCGTGCCAATGGCAGCATTGTGCTTTGGCTGACACACACTCGTGTCAAAGTTTAATTCCAGATTATTGTGTTGTGTTCAGGTCATGATGGGACAGTAGGCAGTGTGTGGTTAAGCACTCAGTGTGTGTGTCATCCTGGCTTTTGTGGCTGGGCAGGGTTTGGATGCTGAGCTGGGTGATTCCAGGCGCCCGGGGTTTTATTCTCTGAAAGATGCTTGGTTTGATGGACAGGCTTAATAGTGATTAAATAATCCATTGCATGGACAGGAAGCATAGACTGCATACATCTGTGTACAGCCTTCCATAGAGTGTGCTTTTTATATTGTATCCAAAACAATATTAAAAACATGGTCAAAACAGAACTAAAAGGTGCACAATACTGTGTAATAGACATAATGCAACAGGTGAATTCCAGAATGTGAAGAAAATGTCACTTTGAAATGAATATGTGAAAGCAGAACAAAACAGCAGAGCTTCAATCAGATGTCACAATGTTGTAAGTTGTTGTAAGCTGTATAGGAACAGCTTGTGTAGCGAGGGACATTGTGGACACAACTAAGGTTGTACCGAATGTCTTTAAATTCAAAGCTTGTATTGAGGTTTTTCAATAAAGCTTCAAATGTGTGTCATATTTAGGGCTGTCCTCAACTAAAGAACATCTTGGTTGAATTTCTACCTACTCTTCAACCAGTTAAATGGTCACTGGGGGAAAAATTCTCGTTATCTCTAGGTTAACTACTTCAGTCACAGTTCACTCAGTGCATTCTTCCTGGTACTGTTAAATGTCCACCAAAGAGTTGTTTTGTTTTATTTCACAGGGCTCAATATTAACACTTGTCCAGGGCAAGTAAAATCTGTGTTCAGGCAAGTGGAATGCCTCAAGTGAAAAATAAATGTGATGTCCACTTAAATATTTTCTGAAAATATACTGTGCACTGCAGCGCTTTTCCACCTGAGCTGTCTAACCAGTAACAAATGTATAGGACACACTGGACACTGTAGATGTTAATTTGGGGTTAACAATCATACAGTCATATACAACATAGCAGTACTAACATTAAACATCTCTGTAACGCTGCATGCAACTTCCTCATTAGCCATCCTGCCGCTCCAACAAGGGCTCCATTGTAATCCAGCCTTGAACTGCTGTGTCTTTTTGGAGTCTTAGTCAAATAAATCCATAGTGATAAACAACTGTTGTCAGGATAAAAGAAAATAAACTGTTTTGTTGTATTAATGTAACACTAGCAATTATCTGAACAATGAGAATTTGGTCTGACAAGATCAAATCGACCAACCGACCAGAATGTGACAGCCCTTAGTCATATTTATGATGTCATCACCTTTAAAAAAAACCCACAAAATCTTCAAATCCTCAATTTAAAATTTTAGTCTTTTTTCTTTCTTTTTTTCCAAATAAAATCCTCTAATAAATAAATTCAATGGTATTTTCAAAGATAAATTCAAGATATTGGCCTGCTCACTAGCAATATCAAGACTGTCTCTAAAAATCTGGGTATCCTGTTTGAGCATTTGAACTTTAGATGATATAGCAGAGATGTTGAGCCCCTGTTCCACCAGTTGGGTACTTGGATCATCTGATCAAGGCCTCCTGTCTGTTCCCTGTTTCTATTTTAAATCCAGAGATGACTGTGCTTTTGCCTTCCATATTTCATCAGTGCTGAATCTCTCTGTATGTCATTAGTTTTGTTCATTTTGGTAATGTAACTTTTGTCTATGTGCTATCCACATGTATATGTATGTATGTTTGTGTGTATGTATGTGTACTTGAATATTTATGTGTGTTTCCTGCCTAAATGTGAAGCACTTTGTAACTCTATGTTTTAAAAAGTGATATTTAAAAATATTATTGTTTTAAAATCCCAACCAAAATGTGTCTGTAAACTGTCAAAAGCTGTGAGGCACCAAAAGCTTTGGTTTTTAGAATCTGTACTGACACCCGGGTAGCTTTGCTCAGAAAGTATAGACGTAATCAGATTAAATCTACCAGTTGTGATGACATAAATAATGATAATGTAATGGTGTGTTTGTGTTCAGTCTGAGATGGGCAACGAGGGCTTGAGGGTGTCAGAGAGCATCAGTGATCTTCCCAGGTCCTACCTGCTCACCATCAACCTAAAGGAAGGATGTAACCTTGTCATCAGGGACCGCTGTGGTAAGAAGACCTTTCTCTTACTGCTGCTACCACTACTGTACCACCATTAACACTATCAGTAACACTACCACTATAATAGTTGCATCATCTGTGTGTATGATGATGATGTTGCATAACAAGGAAATGCAAAAGGGACACACATTATTTTACATATGACAAACAATGTGTACAGCAGGTTGGTCTTTGTGTATTCATGTTCTTTAATGTTGTTTGCAGAAGGTGAGTTCTGCAGCTCAAAGCTATGGGGTAGTATGAATCAACACAGTGCAGGTAGATTCATAAGATGTTTGTAGTCTGATATAAAGCAAACAACACTAAATCAACAGGATCTTAAGCAACCACAGTAACATGAAACCTAACAGGTCAGAGCAAGGAAGCTGGGCCAATACAGGAGCAAATCATCCTTTAGCACATTAGGAAACACAATGAGAAGGTATATTTATTTTCATATATTACTTTACCCTTCTGTCCTCAATGTTTGGCGAGAACTTCATCACTTTAACTTCCCTGCTACTTGATCAGCCCTTTACTTTTAAATACAGTAAACACTGGAGCTGTCATATTGGTCTTATTCATATGTTCCTGTTACTTCTGACACACTGTTTAACAGTTTGTCACCTGTGTCATCGTTTATGACACCCACGTGCTTATCTTTCCAAGTGAGTAAGTGCTACTACTGTTTTCATTTACTCCTCCTGTTCTCACACTCATGTTGTAACCACTGCTTGAATGTGTCTTATTCTTTTTCAATTCAAAATCTTGAGTTCTGTTTCACTTCTGAAATACAGAGATTATTTAGTAGACGTATTAAATCTCATCTTTCCAGTTTGGTTTCCTAAACTTCCGAAACTTCAAAGACAGTTGGAACCTACCAGAAAACCTGTGTCCTTCTATGCCAGTGCGTGTTTTCACTTGCATTGGCCTCAGTTTGTGTGTGTGTGTGTGTGTGTGTGTATGTGTGTTTAGCCTTAGCTGGTTAATGATGACCAGGAGTGTCTGTTTGATTACACACAGGACAGCCGAGCCTCAGGTTGGCTGTGAAGCTCCTGCAACAGCCGGGGCAAGATTCCTCACAGCATATTAGAACCTGTCTGAGCCGCACCCAGCATTCATTACAGCAGGCCTTTCACTCTAGGCATGTGTCTGGATTATTTTTCTCTTCTCGTGTGTGGCTTTATATTTACATAACCAGGCTCTGGGTAAAAACAATGCAGAATATAAAGGGGAGGATCGAGCTGTAGGAGGATTTAGTTTCTCCCGCATTATTGTTAAGAGCATAAGGTCTTTTAAAAGCAGTGCGTGAACAGCTTTTATTTTTTCTGTTTGATCAGCTTATATACACTGCATGCGTAGCTGTTTGCTGAGAGATAACTCTGATTTGTTGTGTATTATCTTTGTTATGCAGTGCTTGTATTGTAACAGCAAAACCATACAGAACCAGGCATGATCATAGGACGTGGATGCAAAGGAGTATACGTTGGTGGTCCACTATCTTTGTTTGGTGACCTGCTGCCCTCAGCTGGTCTATTGACAGCATTGCTAGAGGGCATAGAGTGTACTTTCTAAAAATGATTGAACAGAGCAGCATCAAATGTGACATGTAAAAGTATAAAAACACCCTAAATGAAACCTAATAATTAAAAAAATGAATGTTGATGTGAATCCAGGCACTTTCATCTTCACCTGTTGTTGTATCTACACATGACACATAAGATACTAATAAACACACAAAGTTTTTAGCAGTTTTCACAAGAAGCTGGAAGCCGAAATCTGATTGGCTACCAATTCAGGAAGTTGTGGTCCTGTCAGTTGGGGAGGAAAGAAACCACATCCTCCGTACAAACACATGAGAGATGACATTACAAGTAGACCGGTCCACCCTTTAACTGGAAACCAATACACGTCCCTAGAAGTTAAGAAACAAGGTGTAACGGCTATTTAGAAACCCGGTGCAGACATTAGATGCAGAGTCATTTCAGTGTCATTCATTTCAGGCAGTCACAATGACGAGTCAATGCCGCTTTTGAAAGACAGCAAAAGAAGGAGTGGTGTACTCATGTCTGTCGAACTATGAATTTCAGAAGTCAAACCGATGTCCTTTCACAGCTCTGAGGAAATGTTTTATGGCTTATAAATTAAAACAAAACCTTTGGGGTGTCGGTGGCTTAGTGGGTAGAGCAGGCTCCCCATGTACAAGGCTGTTGCTGCAGCGGCCTGGGTTCAAGTCTGGCCTGTGGCCCTTTGCTGCATGTCATCCCCCCTCTCTCTCTCTCTCCCCCCCTTCAAACTTACCTGTCCTGTCCATTAAAGCCAAAATGCCCTAAAAAATATCTTTAAAAAGAAATCCATCAAAATCATAATATAGTATATTAATTAACTTGATTCATACAGCACTTTTTAAAACAAAGTTATTATGTTCTTGCCGTGGTTGAAACAGGAATAGAATCAGACAATTACAGCCATTCAAATTAAAATGGAAACAGAGTACTCAAAAGTCATATATAAATAAAACCAATAACGATAAAAAGATGTGCTTGCATTAAAAAAAAAGTGTTTTGAGACAATATAAAGTATGTCGCTGACTTTGCAAGCTTCATGTTGCTAAATTCTCTCAGATAATAAAATTATAAAATCCTTAAGCCCAATTTTCAGTTGTTGTCAGTGGTAAAAACTTTCTCCATCAACAGCTATGTGTCCTGGTGAGGTGTCATTTAGCAAGACAATAACCCCACTACCAGTCTGATCAGTGTGATGAATACCAGCAAATAGTATGAGTGAATAATCTGAACTGCATTGTTTTTTCTTTTATATCATTTTTCAGGTACCAGCGACCCTTATGTGAAATTTAAATTGGAGGGGAAAACATTCTACAAAAGCAAAGTGGTTTATAAAGACCTCAACCCCAAATGGAATGAGACCTTCTCCCTCCCTGTGAAGGATCTGAGCCAGAAGCTGTACATCAAGGTAACCTACCATCACTTTTTACAACATATGTGCATTAATCTGTGAAAAAAGTTCGTTATTTTACCATAGGAGAGTATTACCGTTGTGTTTACAGCAAGAGCCCTGCAGTAAAGGTGTTAAATATGTTAGTCATGTGGTCAGTCAGAGCTTCTTTATAATACACTGTTTTTGGTGTTTCACAGGTTGGTGAGATTTTTTGCAATGAACAGTGCTTTGGGGGATTACAGTGATTGCATGTCAGGTGGTGCTGCCCCAGAGCCATGCACATAGGGGAAGTCTACTTTGAAGCAATATATCACTGTTACAATAACTGTCCCATGATGCTGTCTGTAATAACACTGCCTTGGTGTTTGATGTGACACAGGTATATGACCGTGATCTGACAACTGATGACTTCATGGGCTCCGCCAGTGTCACACTGAGTGATCTGGAGCTGGACAAGTGAGTGATGGGTGTAGTATGTGTTGGAAGCAGATGGAGTGTGCACTGTTAAGGTGAAGCTTTTTAACTGTCACTGGATCCTTGAGAGTTAAAAAACTATTTTGATAATCTGTCAGCCTTATATATATTTTTTATATTTTTCATTTTTTTTTTTATATTTTTCATTTTATAATTTTTTAAATTATGACATTGGTGTGGACTGAATGGTACAGTATGCAGCTGGAACATAAACTTTCAGTGCTCTCTGGTGGACAAATGATAGAATGGAGACATTAGTGTTAAAAATGCACTCCTTTTTAATTTGTCAAATATAACCTCAAGCATATCTTTGGCATTTATGTACTGCAATTGGCTGACACACACACACTAACTATATTTCTGCAATAAGCTTTTATTGGCTAATATATCACCCTAGTGAGATCAAGAGCCAAACTCAGGTGTCCCTTGGAGTATAATCGTTTTTGTTTTTTTTAGAGCAAATTTTAAGTTAATAGTTGAGGTTCCCTTTAAAAGGAACTGGTTGTCTGCTTGAAACCCTTTATCACACATTGCGTTACGTCTATGTTTGGTGGCCATTTCAATTAGAGATTCAGATTGGTTTATTTCAGCTTAAAGATGTAAAATTATCCAGTATTTCACAAGCAAAAAGCAAAGATTAAATAAAGTCTGATAAACTTGTTTGCAGCAAAGATGTGCTTTTGTCATTTCTGATCTTGTTTATCATCTTGAAACTCTTCTGATCTATCTTGTGACACCTGGTGGAAGTCTTGACACTTGGTTGAGAACCATTGTAGTAAACTATTAATCATGCTTAGTAGTGGGGATTCTTTTCTCTACTTTTAGTATGCACAGTGTATGCTCAAGAGTATTACATAAACTGTTAGGGGCTGTTATATGAATGGTTTCCCTTGTGTATTTTCATTAAACCTGAGTGACATATTTTTCAAATAGCAGACTGTATTACAGTACATCATGTCCCCCTTTTCCCTCTTTCCAAAAGTCCAGCTCAATTCTTAACCAGACCATTAATGCACAATCCACCTCTTTAAGTCCATACATTGAATTACCATGTTATTATACAGTAAACAGCACAGGTGCACAATCTAATACAACAGAATGCAATAAAAGCATGGCTAAATGGTTTGTGGAGCTTATTTCGTTCATTTTTGTGTTTTAACTCAACTCTTTGGTAGTTTTGGTGACCTCTCTATTGCAAGCAAATACAAAATTAACACGTGCTGCAGCCTTTAAAATGACCTTTGAGTAGATCCGTGTCAACAAAACTGAACCTGTTGAACTACATAATGGTAGCTTGTGTTGCAGTGCTGTTGTATATGATTTTGTTTGAACTATGCTTGACAAACTGGTTACTCAGTGAATATTTTAGAAAACTAATGTCCGTGCTTCCACTGCTTACATTAACCACATAACCCACATCTGTACCAGTGCAGCAACTACTCCCTGTCCAACAGTAGAACACTACTGGTTACTTTCTTCTCTCTGGTTGATGTTGTGCTGCATAGTGAAACCACATAGTGTTGCATTTTGGGTCTGAATAACCACCACGGGACATGACTGCCCATCTCTGATCTAGATCTGTTGAGCTTCAACTGAAGCTGAAATCTGCTTACTTTTTTTCAGGGTCAATGAGATGTCTTTGCCCCTGGACGATCCAAATAGCCTGGAGGAGGACATGGGGTTGGTTCTGGTGGACCTGAGTCTGTCTCTCAGAGATGGAGACAACAAGAGAGGCAACGTATGGCAGGCCCCCAGCTATACGCACTGCATGTTATCTTGCAGAAGGGATACTTGTTGTGCATTGTATTTATTGCACATGTATGGTTTCACTGAATGTTTCTGTCTATGTCCTACTAACCACAGTGTTGTTTTGTTTTGCTGCTAACATGCATGCTCCTGTCGGCAGCGGTGGCCCCAAAAAAGAAAACGAAGTATTAGGGTAAGGCATGGCAGAGGGAATGCATTGGACAGTCATTAAATTACATTTACTTTGTTTTATTTATACTCTGCAGATATCTGCTGAATGTTAAAGGGAGACCTCATCACATCAAGGATGAACTAGTAAAATGTAGAAAGAGAAACATAGAGCTTCCACTCAGGGCCTAAAATTGTGAGTCAGTGTTAACATGCCGTCATGCTGAGGGTGTGGTCTCCCGCAGTACAGTTCAAAATGGTCAGATTGGTACCACAAGTTGCAGTGATGTTGACCACTGGTGTCCCCTGGCTAACCAACAGTTTATTAAAATAGATATTTTGGCAGTTACCTGTATTTAAGTTGATCAGAATAGTTATAGTCTCTTTGCACAAGAGGGCAGCAAATCACCATGTTTTGTGATGACATTGTGTGTCTTTTGTAGCAAATGAAATCTGATAATTGCCTTTAGTAATTCTAAGATTACAATTTAGATTCATTAACAGTCACTTAGTGTTTAGGTATACCTACAGTACTGAGTAGAACCACTTCTTGACTCCAAAACAACATGAAGTACCTTACTATTAAGTACATTTCTTCATTACTTCAGAGTTGCCCTTTTACACAACACTGTTGCACTGTTGCAACACTGTAGCTCACAGAAGTCTAATGATATTCTTTGTTTTTTTTTCTTATTGTCAACAAATCCCATGAAAAGGCCAATACCTGCCTGTCTATGAGTACTTCGAAATGGGCATTACACACAGTCCTGCTCCTGCTCATGCTTTTATAGGAAGTTATGTTTAGTTTTAGGCAGACTAAGTTTCTATTGCTGATTCAGCTGACAAAGAACCAGATGAACCTGAACTAACAGATAAGATCAGATTATTAATATAATCAGATAAAACACAAACTGCAAAGAATTTTGTTCAGCTTACTGTGATGAAGCTTTTAAACATCACATTTTCATTATTAAACTGACATGTAACTGTATAGTATCTTAATTACTCAATATAAAAGCTGACTAAAAATGGTAACCATGTACTCAGTTTTGGAAACCAAAAGCTGATGCCTGATTACCAGCCTGGCAACCACTTTTAAAAGTTAGTGTTGAGCCATGTCAAAGCTAAAAGCAGTGTCTATTAAAAGTTTGTTAACATTAGCTGCCACAATCTACTGATCATACCAGACCAAATCAGGTTGGAGCAGATAAACCCCTGAGTTTATTGAATACATCAAGGCTGTGTTTTTATTTATTTATTTTTCCTTACAATCTAAATTTTTCATTTAGAAGAAGATTATTTTTTTCAAAGTTAGTGTCACTTTAAAGAAATGAAACAATATAGGTGTGAACTTTTCTAAGAATGTACGTTGTCAGTCAACCAGTGGGCGCAGGGCAGAGTACCACAGGGAGGGTAGGGGAATAGGACATTTTTGAGACAGATTAACACATTATTGGTTTTGTTGTAGTCATGGGATTTTTTTGACAATTAAACAAAGAAAGGAAGAAAGAATATTTGCAGCTTTATCCATGAAATGAGTCTGGTGGTTGTGTTCTCCTCACCGATGTGGTGTTTTCACCCACAGAGCAGCTGCTGAATGCATGGGTTTTTTATTGCTCATCATGCTTATTGTCTGTACACTCGTTTCTCTGTAGTGCATGAATCTGTGAATCTGAGGATGGCAGCTCTTTCTGTGATGCTGGAACCACCACATCCTACATCTGTGTACAGTCCAGTATGGTTTATAGATCGAGTTGCAGCCACTTGACTCTGTCTTAGTTGTACCTAATAAAGTGGCCACTGAGTGCATGTTCGCCTGCTACTTCAAATGGTAATTGTATTCTGCCAAGCACATTCAGTGCTAATTGATATATAATTTTCCGCCCATGCGTGTGGCAGAACAGATTTAGACAGGACGTCACTGTCGGCTTGATCTTCATGAATTGAATCTGGGTTAAATGTATCTCCCTATAGTGTCTTCATGTAAGCCCAACTAATTGTCTTAGAATATGGCCTCCTATTACATATAGAAGAGAGAGACGCTGCTCTGCATTGTAGCCACTGCAGGCTTTACCTAATCTCTCTGTAAAATGAAGGGTACAATATCCATTCTCTTTTCACTGGAGAAGCGAGATAACTCAGCTGTCTTCCAACGGTGCTTGTTGTAAAAGCACTGATTTGGAGTGTGATGCTATCTCATTTAAGCTTTGTGTTTTATAGGTTACAATTCGTAATTAGAATCTGGTTGGTGTGTTGTTTCCATTCTTTGCATGTATGCATGCATTGTTGTTAAAGAGACCATGGGTTGGTAGATATGTAAAATGAATTTGCTTTGGTTTAAGTATTAGATATCCTGCACTTTTTCTATTTGTATTCTGAATCTCTTTCCCCTTTGTTTCAAATCCCTCTCTTGCAGTCGGGAGGCTATACTCAGAGCCTTCGTCTGTCAGAGACATTGAGGAAGAATCAGCTGTGGACTTCTGTTGTGTCTGTGACTCTGGTTGGGGGTGAGGAGCTGCCGCTGGACTCTCAGGGAGGTCAGCTCTTTGTTCGCTTCAAACTTGGAGAGCAGAGATACAAAAGCAAGGTACTGGAAGGAGGACTTTTCATCTCCTCTTGGATTGTCCTTGTTGTTCTTACACAGTCTCTATTCCTCCCCTGCTCCTTTTTACCACTCTTTTCTTCTCCTCACAGAACAGACTTGCTCTGCTCATTGTCTCTTCTTCCCCTCCAATCCTGAGCATTTTTCTTTATGATTTAACCTCTCCTTCCCTAAACTCATCTTTTCTTTTCTTGTCATTTCCCCTTTCCTTTTGCGAATGTGTGATTATGCTAGTCTGAAAATGTATTTGGTTACTAAATGCAAAGTGAGTGTGATGTTTTGACTGAAGTATTAGACATGTTTATTATAAACAAGATGTTTTTTATTTGTGTAACTGTAGGTGTGACGGTATGCATTTCAAGTGGTCAGTCATCACATATATGTTGTGTATTTAATCACAATGTATTTAATTTTGCATTCACATTTGCCATACTTATAGTGTTTAAAATGACTTATTATTAATACTAAATGGTAGAATAATCTGCCCAAAAGTGCTTAACAGCCCTCTGCCCAGTGATGTGGTCACAGAGCATGTCTCAGAGACAGAGCAATAGAATAAGACGAGATGGATTTTTGGTGTGTGACATGAAAAGCTCTAATCACTGCTCATCCTGGCAGCTGGATGATGTCTGGCACTGATGCTCACTTTCTTGCGCTGCTGGAGCTGCGGCTACTGTCACTGATGATTATCTTGCTGTTCTGCAACATCATCCATTACACATCAAAGCTACATGCTAATGAGCAGCATCACGCCTTTTTCTTTTCTTATATACAGTACAGGTTCAAATTGACAGTAATTACTTTTTATGCCTTCATGTGTGATGGGAATTTGATTGATGATTTTTGCAGCTGCTTAAGAACCAAACACACTAATCTGGTAGAAAAACAAACTCACAAATGTGGTTAAAAAATCTGGACTTACTGCAACTGGTTATTTTTCTGAATAAGAGGTTCTAGACGAACCTTTACAGCTGGAGAACTGCAGACAAAGTTATGCTTTTCTGACATTTGACCAACGTAGAATTGACTTTTACTGCATGTAAACATGATTTATAGGGGAAATTAGGGTATCAGCATTTTCTGACTTTCTCATCTGAACTTTAATGGCTCCTCTCAGCATTTAATGTATATACATGTGAATTTGGAAAAAACAACAACAAAAAAAACATGTATATTTCATGGTCTGTCCTCATTTCTTAGAATCACTGCAAAGTGCCCAACCCTCAGTGGAGAGAGAGGTTCACCTTTAACCAGTTCATAGACAGGCCAGACATCCTGGAGGTGGAGCTCTGGTCCAAGGAAGGACGAAGGAGCGAGGACTGTTTGGGAGTGTAAGTCTGCTTTCAGAACCTGTGTGTCTGTGTGCTTATGTGCTCAACCTACAAAGCCAGTACGGGAACAGTCTCAAACTAATGATGTGATTTGCCTGCTGCAAAGCACCTAAACCTTGAGAATAGAAAAAAACAACTGACTGAGTTGTATTTTTAATTAATTTAATTTAAGAGAATTGACATTTCCAGAGCAGCTGCCTTGATTTTCCACTTGACAATGTGGAAGCAGAGACCAATGTCAGCCCAGTGAGTAGTATGTTTGTCCAGTCAGGTTAAGAAATGGTTCATTAGACATAATGTTGTTCCCAAGCAAATGCCTACTGAGCCTTAACATACAGCAATGAAAAATGTGAAATGAAGTAGGCTAGTGCTGTAAGGACATGATGTACATGTATGTTTACCCTGTGAATGTGGCGTCTGCACATGTGTAAACTTGCTTTTATGACCATACATGTCTGAACATGATGTATGTATATTTTTCATGTTTGCATGACTACAACTATACCTGCATGTGCTGCAGTACATGAAGGCCTGTGTATGTGTGTTTGTGTGCACAGGTGTGAAGTTGACCTGTCCAAGATACCTTTCAATGAGAGGCAGCTGTTCACACACACCCTGGACCAGGGGAGAGGACGCTTGGTCTTCCTACTCACTCTAAACACATGCAGCGGCGTCTCCATCTCTGACCTGTGTGCTGCACCGCTCGATGAACCCCATGAACAACAGCACCAGCTGGACAACTATGTCAGTACCTGTACTGCTGTTATATTCTGTCTGTGCTGAATGGTTGCATCAGTTCACCACCTCCAGTCCAGTCCAAGTGTCTGTTTATCTGACACTTTTATTGGATTGTTATAAGTAAAATCTTTCACTGGATTTTGAAATATAAAAGCAGCGTGAGAAGGAAAGATCAACTGAGCTCTAGAGAATCTGGGTCAGTCTAAAGCTAAGCTACTAAGAATGAAGAGAATATAAGGTAGTGTCTGGGATTATAAACATTCATTTCAAACTTAGTTATAGTCTGAAGCTTATAAAACATGCCTATATATTAGAGGGTTAAAAGTTAGTCAGTCGGTCGGTTAGTCGGTTGGTCAGTTAGTCAGTTAGTTAGTTAGTTATTTAGGTCCAAACTGTTCTTGCAGTACTTTCTGTGTTGAAAGGCCAAGAGGTGGCAGTATCTGCCAGATAATGTGCTGGAAGTCAGTAACAAAGACATCTGCTTTTGACTAAGCTTTTGACATCTAGTTTTTGACATTAGCTAGGCAGCCATGTAGTGAGAAGGTCTGCAAGTGTAACCTTAAAGGGACAGTTCACCCCAAAAAACAAAAATACATATTTTTCCTCTTACCTGTAGTGCTATTTATCAATCTAGATCAATCTTTTGGCGTGAGTTGCAGAGTGTTGGGGATATCAGCCAGCAGAGATGTCCGCCTTCTCTCCAATATGATGAAACTAGATGGCACAAAATTGAAAAACAGCAATGTCTCTTTCCAGAAATCATGATCCAGTTACTCAAAATAATCCTCAGACCTTGTTGTGAGCAATTTCATGGAGAAACTGTTTTCTTTGTACCAAACTACACCTGCCAACTGTTTCACCACACAGAAGAAAGTGTGCATCTGCTCCTAGCTCACCTAGCATCACTGAGCTAGCTAATGCTACAGCTCAACTGATGAGGACAAGTATGTACACTTCCTTCTCAGTGTTCATACAGTTGTTAGGTGTAGCTTGGTGGAAAGAAAACGGTTCCGCCATGACACTGCTCACAAGGTGTGTGGATTATCTTGAGTAACTGGGTCATGTTTATTAGAAAGAGACATTGCTTTTGAGATTTTCAAATTTTGTTTTTTGATGCTTTAAGCACCACAAACGAGTACCATCCATTACCATTATACTGGAGAGAAGGCAGCTATCTCTATGGCTGATATCTCACACTTGGCAACTACCAAAACAATCTAGACTGATAAACAGCTCTACAGGTAATAGGAAAATTATATTTTTGAATTTGGGGTGAATGATTCCTTTAAGATATAGCTACATTGCCATGAGAAAGTAGACACATTGTAAAGCAAAAAGATCCAACGTGAACCCTTCTGGGTTACTCAGTGATGTACACAGAACAGATATTTAGCACTCAGCTGAAGATATCAGCCCATTACATTTTGCCTTAAATATTCATCAAAAGCTGCACTTAAAGTGCAATGCCTGTTTTTTAAGTGTACATTTATTTACTAAAATCCATGCATACTTTACCATCAACCATTTTCCAAGCATGACATAGGTATGTAGATATCAAATCCAGTTAAATCAGACCCGTCTTGCAGCGTCTGGTTGCAGGTCATGCCAAAAAGTATGACTTTAAATTGGCAGTGACTTCACGGTAATACAGTTGAAGGCAAGGGCTGTTTTGAGAGTATATCTTGGTGCATTGAAGTTCTCATGGAAAATAATGACGTGAGATTTCTGAGTCAGGCGCTAAAGAAAAACCTCTCTGCTCCAGAATGAAGAAAGACCTTAATCATTCCCTGCCTTCATCGAGTATGTGTTTTCTGACCGGACATAGTGTGCAGCAGTCATTTCCCAGCACAATGTTTTTTTTCCAACAACATACTGTAGCTTGCAAAAGCCCTGCTGCTTCCAAAAATGTATTTCATTGTTCTTACAACTTTTACAATACCTCGACAAAAACTCTTTTCTTTTGTCAATAGTGGTAAAGAGCGCCACCTTTTGGCACTGAGGTGGTAAACATCTGCCTGTACAGCTAAGCACAAGTCTGTTGTTAATGCTGTGGATTTATTATAAAATATGCAAATAATATGGATGACATGGCTAATTTACACATATTTATAGGCAGTATGAACATGTTATGTTTTTATGATGTGGAAAATTGGGCTTAAGAACACATAATTAGAGTTTTTATATACATAGATATTTTATTCTCGTTTTTTTTTTTTTTTTTTGTATCTCCAAAAAAATTTCTATATTAATGAGACCATTTGAACATTTTTGCTATGTTTTCTGATCACTGCATTTGAATTTAAAGAAAATCTGGCTCATGTATCTTGATACATTAAAAAAAAATAGAGTATTATGCAGGCTTGGTGGCAGTAGGTGCTCTTTCTCTGAGTGTTGTCATATTTAACCGTACCCACACCCTCATGCTACCCGTCTGTCCCCCACAGAGTTTGAGAAAATCCCTCAAAAACCTCCGTGATGTTGGTTTCCTTCAAATTAAAGTTATCAAGGCTGCAGATTTGCTGGCTGCTGATTTAAACGGTGCGTCACACATTTGGATTTAAGTTCATTCTTTGTTCTGTTGTTCCATCAAAAGGGACAAAGGGAGCCCAGTGTGAAAGTGTTTTCTGTTGTTGTCTTCTGCAGGCAAGAGTGATCCCTTCTGTGTGTTGGAAGTGGGGAACGACAGACTGCAGACCCACACAGTCTACAAGAGCCTCAACCCAGAGTGGAACAAAGTCTTCACATTGTCAGTTTGAGTCTTTTTTTCCAAGCACATTTTCTCATTAATACTGTGTGATGTATTGATGCTGTATGTTGGGACATAATGCTGTAGTGTCTCTGCTGATTTGTGAGGAGTATCTGACCTCCTTGTTTGTCCCTGCAGCCCTGTCAAAGACATTCATGATGTTCTGGTGGTGACAATCTTTGATGAGGATGGAGACAAGGCGCCAGACTTCCTGGGAAAAGTTGCCATTCCGCTGCTCTCGGTACACACTACTTCACTAACAGTCCGTCATGCAGACAATACACTCATCTATTTACACTCTGCGTCTAAATTAAAGTGAAGAGGGCAATAACACTCGAGCGCGTTGAAGACTTGCTAAGATGTAATCGAGCATGACTGATGGTCAGGTTCATGGATGAGTTCAACACCTGATGCCCTTTCTGTCCCGCAGATCCGCAGGGGACAGCAGATCACCTACCCACTGAAGAAAGAGGACTTAGGTGGGATGTCGAAGGGGAACATCACTCTGGAGCTGGAGGTTATTTTTAACCCTGTGAGTAAAAGTTCAGCCTGCAATGAGGACATGAGTGCATGATGGCCATGAAAGACAGGCCTGATTCTGTCTGCTTCTCACCGCTTCATGACTTTTTCTTTTCTGTAAATCAGGTAAGAGCGAGTATAAGAACCTTCCAGCCAAGGGAGAGGAGATTCATGGAGGATAATCCCAAATTTTCCAAAAAGGTTTGACCCAGCTCTGATGAATTTACTGTACAATATGGAGTCTGAAAGTCATTTTGCATTAAGCCAAAAAAAAAAAAGTTGCACACAGTACATATAGATTTTAAGTGATTCATTTTTTCATCCAAGGCAGCATGTGCTAACACACAAAATCTAGAGTACTGCTTTATTAGTGCTGAATCCATTTGTAGATAAATAAATTTTCTGCAGATTTGCTGCTTTATTTTCTTTTACAAAAGCAAACTGAATATGTTTGGGTTTTAGACTGTTTGTTGGACAAAACAAGAAATTTTAAGACGTTAGATTTGAGAAAATTGTGAAAATTTGTAGCTTTTCTAAATTGTTTTGACGTTTTATCAACCAAACTATGAATTATTTATTTAAAAAAAAAATGCCCATATTTTTTTTAAAATAAAAAATATGGGCATATTTATTGATAATGAAAATGATTGGTTGCAGCCCTAAACACCATAGCATTAAACATTACAAGCAACCAGCAGTAAAGAAGGCAAGGGTCAGACGTCACTGCACTTTGGACAGTATTTATGTGACGCTTGGGGTAATTGATTTTTTTTTTTTTTAAAGACAGAAGACCAGTTGTACAAATGTTATATGTTTATTATCAATTAGCTCTTTATAAACCAAACATGTTGAACATTATAGTGTCTTTTTTTCTCTCAAAACCAGCGCCTGCGAAAGCAGAGACTTTCCTTTGCCTGAATTAGTTGAATTGAGCTTTAATTGACCCCAACTGTGACTGAGTTCTTGTCCACTGTTCTGCTACATTAGTTTGATATACAGTGTGCAAGACAGGGTGCCTGACTGTCTGTACTTCCCACAAAGACTCATTGTTGTCAGACAATACATTGCTCACTAACGCCGAAATTGGCTTACACACTGAGGACTGGGGCTGTAATTTGCAGGTTTTCCTTCAGATTTAACGTTGAAAATCTTGTTTGACAAAATCAGGTCAGAATACTGAATTCTTTTGCCCCTTGACCACAATGGCTCAAGCATGAACCTACCAGCTACTCTGACTATTACACCAGCCAACTGGATGTTTCCTGTTTAGTATGAATACATTACTCATAAAATTAAACCTGTACACAATAAAAACATCATTAGGAGCTTTTTTATCTATATTTTAAGCATAACTACTGTAATATTTATATGTTTTGCATGTTTATAATCTGTATCTTTCAGGTTCTGGCCAGGAACGTGATGCGTGTTCAGACACTGTACAGGGCTATCATGTCGACTCTGCAGTACATCAAAAGCTGCTTCCAGTGGGAGAGCGTTCAGAGGAGCCTGCTAGCCTTCCTGGTGAAGTGCTTTAACTGCTTATCAACACACTATCTGCATTTCCCTCTGTTTTCCCTCCAAGCTGCGGAAGACAACCGCAGTCTGGCTATCCCCTACTTGAACTCTCCCAGCGAGATTCTTAATCAATGCGGTGTTGGGCTCAGCAGAAATGCAGGCTTGGCCCTGTCTCTGTATTGGAGTGGACTCTCTCTGTGTTGTGTGTCTCGTGGATGCAGAGTTAAGCCTCAGCTGGAGAGAGTAGAGTCCCAGTGGAGTCAAGATAGAGTCTATTTTTGTTCTACTTCCCTGACAACTCATTAACCCTCTGTCCAATCTGTGCTCGGTTTGATTTAGACCCCATTATGCAGACAGAAGTCCAATTAAAAGGCTCTTCAGAGATAAGGCTTATTCTCCATCCTCCCATTGTTGAGTACAAGTGTTAAGCAAGTGTGAAGACAGAAACACGGGAGAAGCCTCTCAGCACTTGTCTTTAAACTGCAAAGTGGAGTGGGTGCTGATCTTTCTGACATTATTCTCTCCCAGATCTCGCTCGATTGAAATGGCATACAGCAAGTTGTGCATTAACTATGCAGGCAATCAAGGTCATGGAAAGTTCTTTTTGTTTTTGCAGCGCACGCCCTGTAGATGGCACTAAAGTTTTGCTCAGCATCTAAAGACTTTCCTGAAAGACTTGTTAAGAGATACTGTACGCCGGCCAATAGTACAGTTTGTTCAATTTGCTGTGAAAAATGGGAGCTGCAACAGAGAGCTGTTATCTGAACAGAAGCCACTATTAAGCTCTGAGTCGTGCTTCTAGTTTTGTAATTTCAGACCACTTGGACATGTAGAAACTGTGTCGTCCAGCATGGGGTCAGGGGTCAGTGTGTTTATATCAGAAAGTGGTTGCAATAGAAATATTTACAGCACAGTCAATGCACAGCTACTCACATTGGATCATAAATGCCTAAGAATACACCCCCTTCCTCTTTTATATATGAATTTAATTATTGGGGATAATATTGCTGTTTTGCCTGACGCACACACTCAAGCACTAATCATACAAGCATGAACAAGCGCACAATGTACACACTCATCCTCCCACTGTATCTCAGTGTTTGAAAGACAGTACCATCTGTACTCATGTTTTCACACTAACGCTCCCTGCCATTTCAAGCCTCAGTGAGAAGGAATAAATGCCTGTTTAATACAGCCACATGAGAGAAATGAATCAAAGCTTCACTCTGCATGACAGAGTGACAAACCACCTGCAACATCTGCCGGTTGTCAGACACCTTCCTGCAGAGTGCTGTAGTCAGTGCAGCGTAGTTTAAATGTATGGGTTATCCCAGTGAGAAGCCTAAATCCTGGCAGTGTTAGTGCCTTGCTCTACTCATTGAACCCTAGCAGGTCACATACACCAGCCACTCTACTTTATTTGTAAGAGGTGGTGAGAGGTGCTGTTGAGATTTTATTTTTTATGATTTGCTCTTTTCTTTTGAAATATAACATCAGTATTGTAAATCATAAAATTTTTAGTTTCCCATTCCACCTGTCTCAAATGTAGAAACAAGGGGGCTCACCCATGGGCAAAATCTTCAGACATTTAGGGGATTCAACAACAACAACAAATATATATATATATATATTCACTGTTCACAGTCTGTTAAGGTTCAAGTAATTGCCTATGTTGCTCCTTTTGGTATCCCAATGCACACACACTTGACACTGTCTTTATATTAAGGTGTTTTGTACAAACAACAAACACTAAGTATTTCTCTGTATTTTTAATATTACCTCTTTAACCAGCAGCTACGTGTGGATGTTCGGTAAAACACACACACACACACACACACACACAGTAGAACGAGTCATGCATCGCAGACAGTGTGTGCTCCTGTGCACTGAATTGCCGCCCATGAGCTTGTGTGCATTTTGACCAACAACACAATGATAAGATGGTTGGTTCACAATGATACAAATTAACTACACACCCAGTTTTCAAAAGCCAATTGACAGTATGAAACTCAAATCATTTTCCAGCTTCATACACTGAAAAACACTGACCAGATGTGTTCATCAGCAACAGTAACACACCGGTTTATATTCAGCATGTGCATCAGAGATGCAGCGATATAAACAGACAAAGTTTTGTGACTGTGCATGGCCAAAACGTTGGCTGACACCAACATGATGCAGGAGGAGTTCAGTGACCATCCAGTGTGTTTAGAGTCAGTTAAACCCTGAAGATTGAGGGAAGAAAATGACCTTTTGGGGGCATTTGATGACTGGT
Organism: Epinephelus fuscoguttatus; assembly: GCF_011397635.1. Classification (NCBI taxonomy): domain Eukaryota; kingdom Metazoa; phylum Chordata; class Actinopteri; order Perciformes; family Serranidae; genus Epinephelus; species Epinephelus fuscoguttatus. The sequence continues at coordinate 12,037,728 of NC_064753.1, forward strand.
GATTACAAGTATTGAGGAGAAAACATTTCCATAATTCATATATGAGGGGGGGCATAACCCCAATTAAAAGCACTATTGCTCAGTTCAACACGCTCAGCCTTACTTGTCCCAGTATGACCAGTAGCTTGTGCAGGCTAATGTTTATAAACTTTGTGTAGATATTATGGTTCACTGACTTTATGACTTTTGACTTATCCACTTTTAGTATTATCCCATAATTATCCGTAATAATCAGTAGCTGCTGCTGAGCAAAAGTTATCCAGTCCAGCTTTAATACAACGAATGTTGTCAATGATGTCAGTGATTTCTGTGCTCTTGGGTTACTGCTGTGCCATGCAAACCCTTCCCTGAGCATGAGTGTGGAAATCCTGCTGCATTCTGAAAATGTGTTACCCTCCAGTTCAGTAGCTCTCCCAACATTAGGTAGCTTTTCTTTCTTTATTCTTTTTTTCTTTTTTGTCTCTGATCTGGATCGTATTTCCAGAGCGCTTTTTGCTGTCGAAGACTATGTAATGCCTCTCAAGCTGAAATGGGCTGCAATTATCACAATCTTTATGGGCTGGGTATACATTTCCACCAAAGCGTGACTTGGCTCTCCCCCTGTCCCAGCTCTCGCAGTCATTACAAAGTCCTCTCTAATAAAACATAACCCTTTCAGTGAGGAACTGGTTTCATCTCCTCTCCCAGGCCCTGTTTTGGCTTGTGATAACACAGACAAGAGTATGCTTGGCTTTTTGCACATTAAAGCTGACGGAGGTGGTGGTGGTGCAGGGGGGTGGGTGAGGGGAGGGATCTGCCATCTTTTATGTCAGTTGGTGCCTCAGAGGAGAGTGATGTCTTTACCAGATGTTCGCTTCTATTTTTATTAGCATATAAAAACCTGTAAACCCTTCCCCACGCCTTGTGGCTCGCTGCCATTTTGGCCGGCGCTGCCTCTCCAACAGGATTATTTTATCGTTCCATTTAGCCGTGCAATTGAGACATCACAAGCCATATTTCTTTATCCTCTTATCCCTTTTACCTGAGCCACGCACAGGTGGAATGTCCATCACAAGTGCCATTATGGATGCTAATGACATATTCACACACGGACTCCCTGTGGCTGCAGTGAATCGCGTGGTCGGCTTTAATGTACACAAGATAAGAGACGCAGATCAATTAGACTTATGTGGTTAATGTCAATGCATATACAGGGGGTGGAGGGAGAGTCAGGTCCAGCTGAGCAGAGTGGCCGCCCTGCACAGCGTATGCAGAATAACCGCACATAGGCAGCAAGCCTTTGATAGTGGCAGGGTAGCCTTCATCAGCTTGACCACAGCTAATTAAATCAATAGCCGAATGGATCAACCTTTAGCTAGCAGGGATTCAGGAACTATTGAAAATGTCTTTGGATGTGACTTAATGAAGAGCAGTTTGTTTCATACTCTCACCCCCCCCTTGCGTCTGACCCCACAGATATCTGACCTCTGTGCCCTTCTGCCTGCAGGTGTTTGTGGTGACAGTGTGGTACTGGGAGTTTTACATGCTGCCATTCTTCCTGGTCCTGCTCATCTCATGGAACTACCTCCAGATCCGGTCCGGTCGGGTCAGTCAGGACCTGGTGAGTCCAGAGTAGCTCCGTCATCCTCGTTCATCTTCTTCTCCTTCAGCCAAATGACCTCCTGGCTCCCGTTCACACTGTTTTTTTTTTTTTGTTTTTTTTTGTGCAAAAACAGCTCCCTCAACCACATTTTGTGCTCTTAATTAAAAGATGGTTTGTTTCCATAGCAACCAGCTGCACCTAGCTACATAATAATAAAATAACACATAATACATAAGCATAGAAAACTGACTGAATAGACTAATGCAACATATTATTATAGCCTAAGCTAATTTGCAGTGTTTGTCCCTTTCTAACACTGCTCTCTGTGTTCTTTTTTTCCAGTCGGCTTCTTGTTATTTTTCCGAAACCTTCCTCTTCTTCTGTAATTGGTCTGTTGGCCTCCTCTCGTTGTGACTGGTCAAATTAGACAAAGTTTTTAGCACTCTGCTCTGAAAAGGTCACAATTCACAGTGTTATTTTTCCACTGCGACCACACTTAGTTTCTCAGATAAAAGACTGTGTATCTTGTCTGTGCTTAGTGAGGAGTATCAGCTGTATTTACTGTATATGCTTCAACACAGACTACAGGTTACAGCAAATTACATACACAGAGCACTGTCCAGACTCCAGACAATAATGTGCTTTATTATATATTAAAACCAGTGAAATATGTGCTGATATACAACCATGCAGCTAAAGATTATTTTTTATTATTGAGTAATCTGCTTATTATTTTTACACTTATTAATAATTGTTCAGTCTCTGGTGGTCATAAATTGTGGAAAATAGCTGGTCACTAGTTTCCAGAACCCAAGCTGACATTCTCTTAATTGATTTTTTTTCCCTGTTTTTAATCTAACAGTTTAAAACACAAAGATATTACAAAAGAGGAGTAAGCCACTCGGGCTTTCCTCAGGCACACTACGCACCGAGACAAGGAATAATATTAAAAAGCCTTTATTTTAATCGGGCATGTCAGAGATTAAAATATATACGACCAAATGCCAAAAACGCAGACCAGTTTCGACCAACAGGTCTTCTTCAGGGCATTCAAAGGCTTTTTAATATTATTCCTTGTCTCGGTGCATAGTGTGCCTGAAGAAAGCCCAAGTGGCTTACTCCTCTTTTGAACAGTTAATATTTTACTTCAAGAGCACCTCGTGTTTACCTGGAGTTTACCTGAGAGCACCCGGTAATTTTTCTTCTTTTTATGGCTACAAAGATATTACATTTCCAATTATTTAAAATAATGATAAATAACTGAAGCAATTAATCTATTTAAATAGTTGCCTGTTAATTTTGCCAATCCACTAATCAGTTAACTGACTTGTCATGTCAACTCAACAACAGTGTTAATGAATTTACTGTACAGGCATTACTACAGAATATTGCACCAAACGATTTACAATAACAAACAGATCCATCATGTAACATTAAAATCATCTTACACCCGTGACAGATAATGGGAGAAGAAAGCTGATGCTCATGTTAAAGGAATTCGTTGCCCACTCAAAATGACCATTTGTATGTCTATTACTCTGCCCACGTTATGTCAAATTCATGTAGAAATCTTCTCACATGCCTCCATGGTGAACGAAGAATCCAAAAACAGAAAAATTCTTGGTGGATTGAAGTAAAAGGGCACTACGTTTAACAATAGCAAAACTATATCAAGACATCCGTTTACAAACTCACACACAACTTGTGCAGTATAATCCAAGTCTCATTTATCCAGTCGTGTGCTCAGTACTTCCAAAAAACAAGCATTTTTGCTAAAACTTTACTTGCCCAAGCGCTTTACTCGTATGTGGAAGTGTTTTTAAATCACAAGGTTTCAGCGAAAATGCACGTTTGCGAAATACTGAGCATACAACTTTATAAATGACACTTGAGTTATATTGCACAAGTTTGTAAACAGATATTTAATATAGTTTTGCTGTTGTTAAACGCAGTCCCCTTTCACTCCAACTCTTCAAGAATGCTCACCAATTTTGGATTCTTCGCTCACCGTGGAAGCATCCGAGAAAAAGCTTTCTTCACAAATTTAAGGGTATCACAGGGTGAGTAATTGACATACAGATTATATTTTTTTGGGTTAAGTATTCCTTTAATAACTAAATGGTCAACAGAGTTAAATTTGTGAGATATTATTTATCAAGAGTTTAACGCTGTGCTCACAGTGATGAAGCAGATTAGCCAACAACCTATCAAGTGTAATCAGATTTTGATTTAAATGTTGCTCCATCCAGATTGGTGCACAGAAAAAGTGTAACATCACCTTTTTTCACTACAGGTTTGACCCACTTTAAACCAGAGCAAACAAAAATGAGAGAAAGATCTTTCATATGAAACAACCTAAACTGTTTGAACTTTTGAAAAATGTGCGTTCATGTAGGATGAACATTACTCACAGCTGGAATCAGGTTGAAACAAAAAGTGTTCTCAAGGCCAAAACTCAAGCTGAAAATGCTTAATCGTCAATAGAGCTGAGGGGAACTGCTGAGTCTGGTTATTATCCAACTCTTTTCATAAACAAGTAATCATGTAATTGATAGCAAATATTGATTAATGCCACTTCAATATATTCTGGTGTAGAGTGTGAGTTGTCTCACCTTCAGTTGCCTTGGTTTCTTGTGAACGAAGCAAACATGGCCCGTCAGTCAGCTGTCTTGCACTGCTGAGTGTTTTTGGAGGCTGACCTCAGGGTCACTGCTGATCCCTGCATTTTGTCAGATGACGACTCCATGTGCACACTGGAGTTAATACGAGAGTCGAAATGAGACGAAGTTTATATTGTAGCATATAACACAGGTCTCTTTTTTTCCAGGACAGTATGGATTTGGCAGATGAGGAGGAGGATGAGGAGAAGGTATGTACCTGTGGTTTTTTGTTTGCAGTTCTTTGTTGACAAAGCTTCTGTATTTCTATATGCTGATGAATAGAAAAGATGTTAGCTTTATTTTTACATGTTGACAAAGGTATCTGTCTATGATCTATCATTTAATGTCGTTAAGCTCTTTATTCAGGACTAAATCTTCCGATGCATTTTGATTCCTGCCAACCACGAGTTGCATTTCTTTTTTTTAAACTTACCAAAAGACATATGGGCTTAATGAAGACCTCACCAACCCGTTTCCACATGTCACAACACATTCATATGCTAATAGAGGGGCGGGGGAAAAGGTTCTGCTGCATTTGGGAAAGTCCCTGAGCTTAACACACCATATAATACCATCAATATGGAACTAATGACAGCACTTAGACATGCTTTTTCAAAGCTCATTTTAGAAGTTGGCGTTGAAAGTGTTACAATGCTTTTAGGCAATGAAATATTCCTCCAGAATGACAGCAGTTTATTGTAGATGTTTTGAATGGTCTGCCGCGGCACCATGTAAAGTGGTTCTCATACTGGTTTTAGTGGGAATATGACCCTAAAATGGCTGAAGTGGTTTAGTGCAATGAGGGGGGTTTGATGGATATTTGACTGAGGTGAAAGTAAATTGTCTTACATGTGGGTTTTGAGACTGATAAGTCACTGTGCATGTGGAACATCCCAGGTTTCATCCCCTTTTCCCAGGCTCATCCCCAGTGTCTGGGTGGAACTGAGCCAGCAATCCCTCGCTGTGTTTCTGAGCAAAGCACTCGTATATCACAGAGATCACATAGTGACAAAGACCATGGCTTTGGCCAGTAAACAGTCCCCCGATAACCACCACCCCACCAACACCGGCTCCTCTCTTCAGTCCTCTAACCCTCCCTCAGCCTCCCTGTGTTTGATGTGGACATGTGGCCGTGTCTCTGTCTGAAGTCTGGCTCTCACTCCAGAGATCTTCAGAGAGTCTGGTCTTCTCTGTTTACTTTAAAGCCAGCCTTCCCTCCTGGGATCTGGATGAGCCTGAGAAAGAGCCTCGTCTCTTTCATAATGTGAAGTCCAGTCCCATTCTGAAGAGCTCGCACTTTAAAAAGCCACTTTCAAACCTGCCTGTTTAGTATCTGCCTTGATTTTTGCATTTTGCAGATGCAGAGTGGCAGTGAATGAGTCTGATTCAGTGTTCCGGTGTCTTTCTCAGTGACATTTTGATAGACATTATTATTAAGTCAGGTAGGGATGAAATCTGTGGCCTTGAGAATGCGATACGTTGGACCACATAAAGCTGTTAAAGCTTTGTTACTGTATAGTTGAGCTGATAGCGCACCCCCCATCTTTTGATTTTTTTTTAATCCATTTTTTTTTCTTTGTTAAGCAAACTAAAATTAAGATATTCATGATATTCAGATTTAGTCTACTTCAGAAGAGCTCTGTTTTAATTAATCATGTAATAAATAATACTTTAACCTTTTTTATTTTCAGCAGTTTACTTCTTTTTCTTTAGCCTTTCTTTAACCAGGAAACATTTTGTGATATATATAATCTAATTTAGAAAGTCAGGGTGAAACTGTTTACACAAAACCACATCATAACACATACACACATACAGCTCAATAAACAATGGCCAAAATATCTTTGTAAAACACTTTAATGTAAATTAACAAATTACAAATTATTTGGTTTTTTTTAATTGTTTGTGCTTGTATTGGAGTTTCACCTCCTTTTCAGCCATGGATTTAATCAGTGTTATTTGATGCTGATAGTAATTTCAGGAGTAATTTAATGAGCTGCATGTCTGACAGTCTGTCACTATGTATTATAGCAAACACCTCTTTCAACCAGCACAAACTTTTTGTTTGATTCACGAAGGCAGTCTTTTCTTTTATAAGTGTGCACTTGTGTTGAAATTCTAATATAATTAGCTGCTGAAAATGATCCATTTTCCTCTCAATTAAATTCCGCACTAGTACAAACTGTCATGAGTTAACACACCCTTCTGAACCGTATGAAGACTTTGTGTCTTGTTTGTTCTGTTTTCTGCTGTAGGAGTCGGAGAGAAAAGGGCTGATGGAGAAAATCCACATGGTCCAAGACATCATCATCACCCTTCAGAACCTGTTGGAGGAGATCGCCTGTTTTGGGGAGAGGATTAAAAAGTAAGAACTGAAGATCCATTGTCAATTACAGCTCAGTATGTTTGTATTTCAGCCAGAGGCATCTCAAATGTGTATGATTGCAGTATGAAATGGATGAGACTGTCATGAAATATCCGAAATTCTCTTGTCCCGTAATTAACCAGTAAAAAAAAAAAATCTGCATTAGAGTGGCCTCACATACATTTTCATTACCTCAACAAGCACTGTATTTTATGACCTGTCAGTGAATTAATCTGATGCATTCTTCCTCGATACTTACTGATATTTATGATCTTAACTTGGCAGCACTTTCAACTGGTCAGTGCCGTTCCTGTCTGGCCTGGCATTCCTGATCTTTGTCATCGCAACCATCCTTACATACTACATCCCAATACGCTATGTGGTTTTAATATGGGGTGAGTCTCAAGCACTGTGTTGATTGTTTACTGTTTGTTTACTGTGTCATCTGTTTTGTGTTGATGCCTGTTTGCCTTTATTTTAGCTGAGTACCGAACTAGTCTTAATTTGCCATGATAGTAAAAATTCTCCTTCCTCTTTCCTTTTATTTTCATTTATTTCCATTTGATCTTTCTATTATTCATAAGATTTACAAGGTTGCAGGAGTATTTGCTTTTTATATTTTCTGGCTGCTGAGAGTTCTTCCCCATTATCTTTTTAACATTAATGTGCTGTATGAATTGAAGCGTATCCTATTGTTAAAAAGTCAAGGTTATTGTCTGAATGACTAGAGTGTACAACACTGCAAGTCTTCCAGCCAATAAAGTGAAAGTAAAAGAAGAAAAAGCCACATACTGTTGTACTCGCAGCAATAGTTCTTGGACAACGAGAATCTCCTCTGCAGGTATTTGTTTGTGTGGAAACAAAGAGCGCAGCCACAAGAGACTAGTGTTAATGATATGTTGGTGTGAATTTCTGTTTTAGGTATCAATAAATTCACCAAGAAATTACGGAACCCGTACAGCATTGACAACAATGAAGTGCTTGATTTCCTGTCGAGGGTGCCTTCAGATGTGCAGAAGGTAAGCCCCGCTGGATCAGCCGGCCAGGAAGCCCAAAATCCCAGAGCCCGCTTGCTTTGCATTTTACTACAACAACTCCCAGGCATTCTTCCCTCTTGTCTGTATAATTAGCTTCATCTGTATAATTATGAAGCCCTGTATAATTTCTGTTGTGTTTTGGTCATGATACATCCCTGGTGGAGGTCTGCTGTTTAGCTGCTTTGCAGGGCAGGCTGTTCCCAGGCTGAGATAGGAGACGCTGCTGCTGCTGGTGTCTCCTGCATGAACCCCCCGACCTCAGCAAGAGCAAAACATCAGTCTGAACACATACATCAACCAAAAAGAAACAAAATAAGTTTGAGCTAGGGCTGGGCGACACAATGTTTTTGAGTTGACTTTTGGTGCTTTCACCAAATATTTACACGTTGAGATTTATGATAAGTTATCATCAGTAATGTGAATAACATGACAAACATTACTATCATTTTAATAGAAAAAAAAAATACTTGTGATAATACTCTTTTGACAAAAGTTACAAGGGTTGCAGTATTTTGCAGTGATGGCCCCAAATGGCTACCTTATGTCTTTAAACCAGACACCTTTAAAAGGTTAAGCTTTTCACAAGAAAACTACTGGCTTCGCTCTTTTTTCCCCGTCTCTCCTCTTCCATGTGTGTCCCCTTTCCTTCCTTTATTTCCTCTCTGTCTTCTCTGTTTTTACCCACCGTATCTCTCTTTCTCTGTCCTTTTGTCTCTAAGCTGTTTGACCCCATTTGCCTCCTCCCTCTCCTTCTGCGATGCCCCTGGGCCTCTGGGTTTAGTGACGGTGACTCTCCCTAGTTTCTCAGCTGACCACTGCTGTTTTGTCTGTACCACAACCACAGTCAACCTGCTTAGTCGCTGTAGTCCTTGGTCATACGCTTCATCTGTGAAAATGTTTATTTTGAATGGTGGTCTCATAAAAGCACTACGAGATGGACAAAGCGTAATGTGTCAGTGGTGAAAGGTCTAATAGCTTCACATGTATGTTTCTCTGACACTAATGTGACTCTTTTTCCTGCAGGTTCAGTACAGTGAGATGAGAGGCAGCAAGAAGAAGAAACTCTTGTAGGCTTCCTACTTAGAAACTGTTTCCAGAGGAAATGCTTGTCTCGGGGTGCGTGGTAGGTTTGAATCTTAAGTTGCTGTGGTGATTCACAGCTCAGCACCGCTCACATCAACCAGCACCTTTCAACCAAAGATGTCCATACTGAGGACCCCGCACTGGAGGAGTTTGTGAAATTATTTCCAGTGATTGGAGGTGTTTTATTGTATATACAGTTTATTCTTTAAGATTATCAATCAGAAGCTGTTTTGTTTTATATTTCCTGGCTGCTGGTTGTGTCCTAAAACCAGCTGAGATGTCACTTTGTATTATATTGAATGTATATGCTTGGTTTGTAATATTTGTGTGTATATTTTTACATAATTTACATTGATAGATGTGCAGACTCCAAAATGGATTATAAACCATTTGAAAAAAATAACAAAATTGTTGCTGGGATGACAGTAAAGTGCATCAGTCAGAAGACATTATAAGACACTTTTTCAAAATTGAGCCTCTTGTATGTCCACATACAGCAACATAAGTAAGTAGCAAATATTCTGCATCATATCACTTTGTTTCTTACATTTAAGATATACAGTGATGTTCATACAATATTGACTGATTTTACTTCAACATGTGGACTTATTTTTATATGCAAATATGAGTGCCTGCATTATGTGTTTATTCATCCTACATAGAGGTTGCCCTGTACTCTGTTATGTTTTACTCTTTGCTTGTGAATGGGATGGGGCCAGATCTGTACACACTTTATTTATTAATGACAATCAATGATGAAGACTTTGTGTCTCATTTCTAACAGCAATAAATGCACACAATCACAGTTTAGTATATATTCTGCCTCTCTGTCTCAGCTCTGTGCTGCATCTCTTTGAATTCCCCTGCATTCATCCTCTCCGTGCTCCCGTGCTGCAGGATTGTGGGCGTCTAACAGCACAGTTTGCAAGCCCCCCTCTCTTCATTAGGCTTTCATGAAGCAAGGCGAAGCTGTGCGAGACCTCACCGGCACCCGGGCTCCCCGCTGTGTTGATGGCCCTTGGGCGTCGCCATGAGCAGGAGGACCTCCGCGACCTCCTCTCAGCTGCTGTGACGGGATGCCTGCAGCCAGCATCCTATCAAGCACAGCAGCCACACAAACCTCTGGTACTGGGCTGCACGCCGCTCAGGAGCAGGAGGAGGATTTTAAAACCAGCCACAAGCAACAACAGCCGCACCAATTTAGGGATTGGAGAATTGGAATAGCTAAGATGTTGGCGTTCAGAGTAATACCCCGGGATTTATGGCTTTTAAGTCAGAGCGCGTGGGCTCGAAGTCAGCAGCCTCTTAAATGAGAAATGAGTCAAATTAGAGGAAAAGTGCTTTAATGAAATACACTAAGAAATCCCATAATTTTGGTGTCAAATGCTAAACAACTGTGTTGCATCTGAAAGTATTTGATGATTGATCAGATTAGATACTTCAGATGTCGGCATTTAGAGTGTAATTGATGTCTGTTAACACTGGATTGTTTGAGAAATAACAATAACACCTCCTCTAAAGAAGTAATCTATAACTGCTCCATACAACATACACATCATATCCTACACAATGCTGCGCCATAGGAAATAATTTGATGATTTGTCCAATTGTCTTGAGGACAGAGGGTGTGGAGAATGTGGCAGATGATGACCTGTATATCTCTTCATCTAGTTATAATGTTGACTTAGGTATTCAATATTAATAACCCGCTGTCAAGGACACTGGAAGGACATCTCAATTTGACACTTATAGGCTCAGCATGAATATGTATAGGCAGCGAGACGCTTCAAAATTACCAAGTAAAATCACGGTTCACACGTGGGGACTAATGTGATGTGGCACACGCATTCTGATGAGCCACAAATACAGCGGCTGATCGGTCTCAAAAGACTTGTTATAACTCAATATCAGACCTGAGAACACTCAGCTGTGTCTGACTCAGTGTGTGTGTGTCTGTGTGTCTGTGTGTCTGTGTGTCTGTGTGTGTGCAGTCAGAGGCACTGCATATAAAGCTTTGTAGAGGGTGTGAATGTCTATTATTGTACATTAACAGTCTTTACTAATGCATTAATAACTATGTCCAGCATGGACCATTTGTGTGTGTGGAGACGGCATGAAGGGGTCTAATGGGCAATACAGTGTTTTAACTGGTTCCCACCATCAAATAATTCCACTGAGCAACAGCAACTGACAGCAAGCCTGGTTGGTTGGTTTGTGGCTCATTTTGTCTCTATTTCTGTAACACTACACCCTCACACTCTCATGTTGTTGTATTGCCATTAAATTCTAATTATGATTATAATTTTCTTGAGCATCTGAAAAAGAATCATATCTGTTTATTTTATTTGTCATTTCATCACTCAAATTAAAGGAATGCTTCACACACAAATGATCATTTGTGTATCAGTTATTCACACCATGTTCCACTGAATTCGTGAAGAAAACCTTGTTTTTCTCGCCTGCCTCTACTGTGAATGAAGAATCCAAAAACAAAGAAACGTCATGATGAATTAAAGTAAATGGGGGCCACTTTTAACAACAGCAAATCATCTGTTTACAAACACTCACACAACTCGTACAGTATAATCCAAGTCTTGTTTATCCAGCCCCTCGTTTGTGGGAGTGTTTTAATTACAGTAGTAAGGTTTTAGGGAAAATGCATGTGTCTGAATGTGTTACTGAGCATACAACTGGAGACTTGGATTGTACTGCAGAAGTTGTGTGACAGTTTGTAAATGAATGTTTTGATATAGTTCTGCTGTTGTTAAAGAATTTTTGGATTCTTCGTTCACCAGGGAGACGTGCCAGAAAAACAGTTTTCCTCACAAATTTTAGGTAACTCAGGGTGAGTAATTGATATACATTGATCATTTTGTCAGTGAAATATTACTTTGAGAGATGTATAATTATCACAAAATTGCTCTGACAATAAGAAATCATTATTATTATCACTGCTGTTGATCGTTTGCTAGCAACTATTAATCTGCTGATGGGTTTGTAAAGTAGGGCTTTTTAAACTGCTGGGTTGGAATTGGCAAGAAACTGAATAAGTAAGAAATAAGTAGGTAAGATCAGTATGTAAAATTCATTGTCTCAAATGTGTTCAACCATTTTGTATTAAGTTTCTTTCTTTTTTTAATGTTTGGCTTATCACGGTTGTTTTATCCTCATTCAACAATCATTACTCTCAGTAATGAGCTTGATTTTGGCCATGTGGACAGCTCACATGCCCCCCACCACTCCCCGTAGTGTTAACAATCCTTGAGGGAGTCTGGGTCCAGGTAAATCACAGGCGGAGTGTGTACTAGCTGAGCTGCTGCCCAGAGGCTGTGGGGCGACGGTGTCGTCCCGGAGCAGGCCAACATCAAAGCCTTTGATCCAGAAGAGCCTGAGGCTACCAACAGCCGACAGCTCTGATTGACAGAGGAGATGCAAAATGATTTTATGACAGAGACCAACATGCTGATATTAAGTTGGCCTTTTGTTCGTACTTTGTCTTTGTATCTGTTTTGTTTCAGACAGTTCTTAAATAGTACCCATTTTTATCAACGATCTTTTCCTCAAAATTGTGTTCGGATCACACAGTGCCAGGTGTAAATGAATAGAAGGTTCACAGAGATACACAGTGTGTATTGACTTACTTAGTAAAAGTCTGTACGGGGCAACAGACCTCAAACTGCCCTCCAAGAAACTGCAACAATCACAGTCATATTTTTGTGTTTATTGCCATTTTTAAATCTTTTGAAGGGTTTGTTTTTTTCTAAAGTGTTTGCTCTTTTCAACAGGCGAGATCCACTGATCTGCAGGATGTGTGTGATTCACCCATTCTTCTGTGTAACTATTTAAATTAATTACATGTTCCTACTGAGGATGCAGACCTTCAAAAACTGTTTTTATACATAGTTATATGTTTTTCGAAAGCAGCTGGGCACAGTTTGTAGCAAACACTACTCAAACAGGCGTAAATATAGTCCATTTGTTGGGGAATATTTTCAACTATGGACAAATGAGTGTATGCATTGCTCCTGCGGTGTAGTCCCTTATTCACTTTTCAATTTTCGGTTAAATTAAATAAATAAATCTATATACACACACTCAATTTCAGTGACTTGTCAATTTTTTTTTTCTTTCAGTTTGGTGAAGTTTTTAAGCTACCCCTCTGAATGGCCTAACACTGTAGAAATAAACTCTTTGTTTCAACTTAAAAAAGTTAGTGTCCGGACTGCCTTAAAAATTGAAGTCAACTGAATTTTAAAAGACAAGTTGAATCAGTAAGAAATAAACTCAACTTGTCTCAAATTAAGTCAACTTCAAATTTTAAAGCAGCCCCAACAAGTATTTTAAGTTAAAACAAATAGTTTCTCTTTACAGTGAAGCTGGAAACTTCAACTATTCATAATATTTGTACCTCTCTATGTAATTCTTAATTAGGCCTACTTTTAGCTAACTGTTACAACCATTTATCCATTACATTTAGCTATTTAAATCTATTAATTTATCAGTTACTAGTTTTACCACGCTATTAGGCTACTACCATTTATCCATGAATTTGCGATATAGCCTACAGTATTTTCAAATATTTATCCTTTACAAGTAACAGCTAGCTGTTTGACCAATTTATCAATTATCTATTTATTTATCTATTTATTCCAACCATTTATCCATTACTTTTAGCAAGATAGTTAAATCTTTTTCCATTACTAGTTTTAGCTAGCTCCTGGACTACTACCATTTACTTGTGAATTTTAGATAAATATGCAAATCAGTACTAATTACTATTTGAACAATTCATCAATTACTTTAGCTAGCAGTTACAAACCATTTATCCATTAATATGAGCTATCCATTTTAGTCTTTATCCATTACTAGTTTTAGCTGGCTAGTACAACCATTTATCCATTACTTTCAGCTTAGCCTACTGTTTTAACTTTCTGCATGCTTGCTATAATTTTCACACATTCTTAACTGCAACACATAGGCATAGGTGTTGTAGTGGACACTATGTGCTGATATATTTATATTTTCTATGTAGGCCTCATCATTGTTTCTATTTTGTCAGATCATTTGAGCCACTCTCAGTCTTTTCACCTACCTCCTGGCAACAGCAGAGGTACCTCAGATCCTGTTTGGGAATCACTGATGTAGCATTCACAGCAGCAGGACAAGTGGGACTGAGTTAAAATAAACCACAGTGTCCATGCTCATGGTAATGAAGGAAGGATAACTATGGAGGTTTATGACAGAGTGGAATGAGCTACATAAGGCTTTGGATACACAGACAACACTTGTTGGTAGGATCAATTCATTGTTGGTTTTGGTCTTTTCATGGGATTTGTTGACAACAAGAAAAATATATAATAGAAGCTGACTAATCCTTTAAATGAAAACCTGGTGAGATTAGATGGTGGATGTTTCAAGTTTGCAATTTTGCTAGTGTATATGTGAGCTTAGTTTCCTGAGTAGAAATAGATAAATGATACATGAAACAAAAATTGAATGTTAGCTTTAATTTTATTAAGTACGGTATCAGACACTTCACAGATTCATGACTAAATCTGAGATTTTGCTGTCTGCTCCTGAAAGAATATTCTAAGACAAACTTGTTTTCAGAAATGACAACTTTGATCAGTACATTGTTATTAGCAGCTATAGAGTGCATTGATCCTTGCGATGTCCCAGTAGGACAGGCCCTGCCTCTGGCCGATCTGGACGTTGGGGTCGGGGATGGGGGTGATGGTGTCCTTCCCGTACTGGATGGTGAAGGCTGTTCTTCCATAGTGCATGATGGAGGAGTAGTCGTAGGGAGTGTTCAGGTTGTTGGTGGCCTGCTTGTAGAAGTTGTAGGCCATCTGCGGGTTGATGTTCTCCCAGTTGATCCTGACGTAGTAGTCGCGGTCGCTCCTGGTCTGTTCGTGCTGGAAGCCCAGAGCGTGGTTGATCTCGTGCTGGATGATGCCGTGGTAGAGGCAGCCCTGCTTGTTGAGAGAGAGCACCTGTTTGCCTCCTGCTCTGCCCAGAGCGGAGAAACATCCGGCTTTGTTCTCAATGCTGATGTAGTCGTACTCGCTCTGACGGGGGACGAAGCGGAGGCAGGTGCTGCTGTGGAAGGCATTCATGGCGTAGTCGATCTTCTGCCTCTCCCAGCTGCTGAACTCACTGCTCACGGTGAAGGGGATCATCACCATGCCGTTGGAGGCTTTCTTCCACAGGCAGCTATTGTACCAGCACGTCATGGCATTTCTGGTTGTGGGAAGCAGCAGGTCTCCTTCCAGCAGCATCTCATTGGTGCCGTTGTTGGTGGTCAGAATCCTGGTGGTGATGTCCACGGTGTCTGGGACTTCTTCTTCTCCTCCTTCCTGCTGGAGAGGAAGTGCCTGAGAGAGGCCAAGCAGCAGCAGCAGCAGCAGGCTGGCAGAGAGAGTCATCTTCAGGGTCGGTCTGGAGGCTGTGGAGCTTCTGTGGAGAGCTGCTGTGGAGAGACTCCTTGAAGGTTGATGTCTGACTCAGTTCAGTCCAGGGTCTTTATACTCTCCTCTACAGGTGTGTCTGCAGGAGGATTATGGGTTGGGGTCTACACTGCTAGGCCTGAACAAACCTCTGAAGGGAGGACTCCACAGACAAACCTACTTTTTAAACATAGCATTTAATCCCTCAAAAGTTTGTGTCCATTTTGTCCCCTCTGCGTACCACATGGCTCCTTAGCCACACCAAGCTTAGCTGGTTTTATTTTTCTTTGGTTTAACAAATGGCTTTTTAGCAACCTTTACCAAAGTATATATGTTCAAATTAAACATGTGTGACCCAAATACAGTTTCTTCACTCTCTGATGACCTGCGTAATTGAAATCCCCTGTGCGCCTCTTATGACAAGCTGTTAAAGTTGTAGCAAAAGCTGCGTGTCCCTCTGTGAGGATGATAGACAGCCTATTGGAACTCTTGCATATGTAGAAGATGGTAATAGGCTCCTGTGGGACATGTTGCTGTGGCCGTGCCCGAGACAGCTCTCTAGTCAAAAAAAAAAGAATACTAAATTGTATGAAACAGTCGAACCTATTGTACAAAACCATCATGGCTGCCCCTCCATCAGGGAAGTAACATCTGTTTACTGATGCACACATGCTAATTTATTATGCACTTTCACTGAATTAGTTTGAAGCAACTTTAGCACTTTTTCTACTTTTCTGTATATTTTCTTTATTCTGAAATTAATGGGCAAGGTTACATACATGGTTTTCATATCAGCCCAGCTATTGAAAACAGTTTTATTGTATAATACATGTTAAAAATCAATGAGGGATGGTAGTTTATTTGTGTTTAACATTATCGCAGGATGCAATATATCCTCCTGTCTCATGAAAATATGGACTCTAATTTGTTCAATTTAATTATCACATATAAACCGACTACACCTCCCTTGAATCCTGGCCTCATATAAAGTGTAAAGATGAATTGTGAAAAGAATGTGTGTTTTCTCTCAAACCCCCCCCCCCCCAATCTCATCAGCCACCGTGATTAAGGTTTGGCATTGGGGATTGTGCTGTCTTTTTGGAGAGATATTTCAGCTGCATTTCTGACACTCTGAAAGGAGAGGAAGATAAAGGAGGCGTCGGGGAAAAAACTCCTTCCCGTTGTGTGAGTCCTAGAGAGGGCCTTGAACCCTGCCATTCACGCCTTTCTCTCCATCAGCTGAGTCTAATTGCCAGAGAGGACAGGAGACCCCAGGCCCGATCGTTCCTTATCCTCTTTAGCGCTTTCAGGCGAGTGAAAGGCGAGCTTCTGCTTTTGATCTTTTCTCTGATTCGCTTTTTCTTCTCTGTCATCCCTACCATCCTCTCCTCAGGAGTGACACCAGCTCCTTTCACTGCCTGCCCCCGTCTCCATCTGCCCAAAATAATGACCAAGGCCCAGGCATTATTAAACAGAGGTGGAGAAGGGAGGTCAGCACTGGGAGAGGGAGAGGGAGGTCTGGATGGGGACTCCAAACTCGTCTAAGGAGGGGTGCCCCTATTCCAAATCTACTCCGTAGCCTCTCTGTGTTCCCCTAGATTCATCCCTTACAGTTTTCATGGCCGTAGCCAGGAGAAAGCCCATTCTTTAACAGACTACGGACGTGAAGGCTCGTCCTTTCCCAGAGGCGCTGCTACAATAAGACCCCGGGCTGCTTGAGACAATGGGGCCTGTGTGATCTCTCAGCCAGACTCGGGATGAGACGATGCCTTGCTTGCCAGTCC
Organism: Epinephelus fuscoguttatus; assembly: GCF_011397635.1. NCBI lineage: Eukaryota > Metazoa > Chordata > Actinopteri > Perciformes > Serranidae > Epinephelus > Epinephelus fuscoguttatus. The sequence goes on from NC_064753.1 coordinate 12,054,685, forward strand.
CATGGGAGGGTAGACCCAGTGGTCATTGTTGACAGCTAATGGACAGCATCTTTCCACTGGCAGGCCCCCCTGCAGACTGTGTCATTTTAGGTTGCTTAATAACAACACTCAGGCTGGAGCGACTGAGGAATTCTATCAAGACCAGCAGTTTGTTTGCAGATGAAAATCATTCCCCTCACAAATCTCAAAAGCTAACACTGGGGGGTTATTGGATGAATGCAGCCGGCGAGCAAAGACAGCATTCAGCCGGGGAAATTCAATATAACTTATGAAAAGGGAAACTGGTCATATGTCTGAAAAGCCCAGAATTAGAATCTCTTCATCCAGTGGGAACAAAAAATTACAGGCATTTGTTTTTCTTAAACCAGTGCAGAGACATATTGATCGCTAAGAATAGCGCTGTACATGCTGAAGGTGCAGGACAATGCAAGACTTCATGGAGGAAAAGACGTATCACATATACGGCAGTTTAAAATGGAGACCTTGAGTTTGGCGTGAGTCCGATCAGTGTTAGAGATTCTGGAAGAGCCGTCGTCTCTCTGATGGCTCCCTCTGGGTTCCCATAGTGATGAAGTACAGGCTGTTGCAGTGAATGTATACTATACTGTATAGACACATTTCATGTTGTTAAGATTTATATGTATGAGCACTCTAACAGTACAAGTGCACTTATGATGATATTAAAGCCGTTGTGAGGAATGCACACAGTGGTGTGGATAGTGTTGTCCTTGCTGTGCTTTTCAGACTGTTCGTCATTAACACTGAGGGGCTGTGAGCTGAAAAGGACATATAACAAGTCTGAAGGGCAAATACGTGGCTTTGTTTCCATTATACATGGCCAAATTCCCAATAAAACAGAAAACATCCAACTTTTTGCAATCAGCATCGGCATTATACATCATATCATTTGTTAACTTGTTGCTCGAAGCTTCCGTTGTAACATTGTAAGATGATAGCCAATAACGTGTGCAGTGATCAGACTAAATGACTGTTTTCATCCTCTGCATGAAATCACCAGGCATGCTCTTTGATTTTCCCCATCTCTGCTCTGAGCAGAAAATCTGGTCTGTAAACAATTTTACATCTGTTGCTATATCGATTTTGCTTTGTCACACTGGTGGTCTAAAAGTAAGCCATATTTTCTCAAAATGCATGTAAAACTCCATAAAATCATTCTTACAAATCCTCTTCTCTTGTTTATGCCTTGTATAGCATCATATTAAATGCCTGCAGACGCCAGAATCTCTTGTTCTTTGGCCCTTAACTCTCAAATCAAATTATTTTTCATTTTTAGGACCAGTGAAAAATCAGAAATGCACATTTCATTTAATTATATACAAAACTGTTATTTAGAGTACACAGCCAGCCTTGTTAGTTTGTACTGAAGCACAGTCATGTTCTGAGTGGAATGTAGCATGCTAACATGCAAGCCAGACAGTCTAAATGTTCTGATGTATAGCATGTATAAAGTTTAACATATTCAGCATCTGAGCTGAGTGTGTTAGCATGGCTGGCACTAAAGCTAATAATGGCACAAAATGACGAGTTGGAGGATCAGCAAAGTTATTACCATTTATCATGAGTGGGGCGTGCATGTGTGTTCCAGACAGCGTTGCCAGATGGGAAACTATGATACCAGAGGCTTATAATTATAGTATCTTGAAAATTATTGTGTGCAAGTCATAACACAGCAATTAATAGTCGTAAATGTGTAATTTTACAAAACACATATTTAAACAACTTTTTGATGCACCGACAAATCTACCCACATTGTTTTTTCAAAGCAAGAAAATATAGCTATGATGCGTGGAAAGTAGTATCTATAAGAACATAAGTCTATCAGTCTGACAATTTTTGTGAAGCCTACTAATACAAAATATAATTACATGACTGGAAGCCTGCTCGTACTCTGCATGAAAACAGTGAAGGCCATAAGACAAGCTAATTTGATAAATAACTGGGCTTACTGGTGCATTCATAACAATTCAACTCGTAGCGTACCTTAATGAGGGAGTTCAAGCTCCACAACGACAGCTGTGCTTGCGAGTAGACCAAGTATGATTTGCTGGAAAGAAGTCACATGACAAGGGATGCGCAAACACAGATGTAGGAACTGTATTAAAATGAGACAATGCAGACTAAAACCAGTCACTATGATAATTAGAAGCATCACAGTATGGTCAAATTATCATACTTCATGGCACTTTTTGGCATTACTGATAGTACATTGTACAGAGGGCAAAATAATTATACACATATAATGATTATTGTACTTTTGGCAACACTGGATCCAGATTTCACGGCAAAACATCCAACAGTTGTTGAGACATTTCACACAAAACCAAAAGTATTATCCTCTTGGTGGCAGTAGAGGAAAAGTCTGAGGTTCACCAGGTTATTAGTTATTAGGATTCATCCTCTGGGGACCATCAATGTTGTAACAAAATGTCATTGAATAGTTGTAGAGATATTTCAGTTTGACTGACAGACCAACTTTGCCGTCCACTGGGTAACACTGTTGTAATGCAGCAAAAAAACATTTAAGAAAGAATTCTGTGGAAGTGCTTTTAAAAGTAGATTTTTATTTCTATCATATTGCACACCTGAAAAAAGAAATGGATGGATGGGTGGGAAGGAGCATGATTAAGTTAAAGGTCCCTAATTTAAACACATCACAGCTATGTAGTCGATAACACTTTAGCCGACTAAACCACAGGGATGCCCCTCTGGAAATATCTCTCAGAAATGTCTCTGAGTTGAAAAAGAGAGCAGTCTTATCAAAATGACTGTGGAGTGCTGGAGGCAGGGAAGTGTTTATTTCATGTGCTGCCTGTTGGAGAGGGAAAACTTAGTTGTATTTTTCTTTTTGTGTTTTTGTTTTCCCCTTTTATTTTTTTTTTAATGTGAGGTAGCGAGCGGCTCAGGCCAGAGTGTGATGGATCCTGGAGTGTTGGAGGAGGAGAGGAGAGGAGAGGGAGGGAGGAAAAGGGCAGAGTGTTAGGTCAGGCTGATAGAGATGTCAGCACTGCTTCAGTAATCTTGTGACGCCTAAGAGAGCGGCAAAAAAAAAAAAAAAAACAGGGAGGGAGCGGGACGGCTGAAAGACCGGCGGCTTGGTGACAGCAGAAGCAGAGACCACCCCAACAACAGCAGCAGGGGATGCTAGGAGGGGGAGGGAGGGCTGGGGTTGGAGGGTGGAGGGTGCAGCAGGAGGGGTGTGGGGGGAGTGTGAGGAGTGAAGCCGGAGGGGGAAGCTGATCTTCAGTTACACATTATGGCTGATAGTTAACCCTCCTCCTCGCAGCAGTGTGTTAGAAAGAGAGAGTGCTGAGCCAGTTATCAACGCAGTGGAGGATTTAAGCCTTGTCTACCTCATTTAACATCTCCAACAGGCTGGAGTTATTTGTTGTGCTGCCAAATGTAATGTACCTAATGTGAGACACTGGTTCACATGCCGGGAGGGATGCCACAGGAGACCCTTTAAAATAAGTGAAAATGGATTAATATGTAATAATAATGGAACTTAAATTTGAATTTGAATACATTTTATCAGGTTTTTATACAGCACATTTATACACATGCTTACGCACATTGTCTTACTCCCTGCTCTCCCCTGATACACACACACACACACACACACACACACACACAGAGTACCTATGTTGCCTATGTCATCTTACAGACATTAAATCTACAAACTGAAACAATGCCATGTTGTGTATCAGGCCGTAAAAGTGGGGCTTCTGGAGTCTGGCGTCCTCTTTAATGGCTGACCCAGTAATGAAATGTGATTCAGGTGGTAGATGGATATCTGCATTGAAATATCCCTCCCTGCTCACTGGCTGCAGCCCAGACGTCGCCTTCTGCTCACTCCTGCTGTAAAGTGTGATTTGCGGTGTTTGGCCTTTTGTCTGGGACAATTATGCTCACCATTAACAAGCTTTCTTCTGTTATTGTTCATATCAATTAGAGGTGGACAGTAATTCGAGCTGATGGTGGAGATGGTGCTAAGAGATTTAGTGGTGATATTGTGGGCTGTATGGAGGGTGATTAATGCCACAAAGGAGGAGAATTTGGAAACCACTGAGCTTTGTTCTCTCATTTTTGTTTTAAGTTTTTTTTCAGCTATTTTGTGGCAGCATGTAGAGTGCAGCAACATTTATCTGTATGTTCTTCCTCACTTAGGCCAGACTGTGTCAAAGCGAGAGTTCCTCATTTATTTCAATGACACTAACGCACTGGCACACAAGGACACTGTTAACAATTCTTACAGTTGACCCTGGCTAACCTTTTGTTGCGGAGCTATACAGTGTCATCTGCTAACATGCTGCATGGACCAGTCAAACACATGCAAGCCCTATTCCTGCTAGATAACTTGTAACTTGAACAGGGTACTTCTGTTTATCTAGTGATCATAGAGATGGATGATAGCACAATCCCATGCTTGTGAAAATACTTCCTCATAGTATTATTAAGGACTGTGAAGTGTTTTGGTGTCTGATAACACCTCAAAGTCATGAATGTATTCCACTGACTGGACTTCCTGGATTGAGAGCACAGATTTAGTTTCAGAAGTGGGAACTGAAACAATGAACTCAGTAGCACCTTAACCAAAATATTTAAACAAATGGATAAAGTCAAATCCTGCATTTATATACGTTTATAGCAATCTAGTAAATAATTTTGATGACATTAATTACTATTCTTTAAAAAAAATCATAGTATTTGAAAAATGTTTATTGCACTAACCTTATAATCACGTCTAGTTTCCTTGATAAGAGACCTGATACTTATAATGTTATTTTCATCTTTACAGCCCACAGCACTGTCCCTTACTGCGTTATCTTTACCTTTCAATCATAACTGATTCTTAGCAGAATATTAATAATGGGTTACATCAAGGAAATTAAATCAAAATTGTATTTGGCTGAAATACATCCAAGGAGATGTAGATGAAGGAGATGGAAGAACTTTTTTCAGTCCTAAGTAGTGTCTGCATACGACCCCAACAACCTCCACCAATAGGAGTCAAAAGCCTCTTTCACACATAATTTGTGATAAATTACTGAGATAACTTCTTAGGCACAGCTAGTGATTTCTACTCTGTTGCTGTGTTTCTGTATTTTGTTAGTTTCTTTTATGCTTGTGAAGCACTTTGGTCTACTCTGGTTGTTTTTAAATGTGCCATATAAATAAATTTGACCTTGACCTTTGACCATTCAGGGGCATTACCGTAATGCACCCTTTCACACATGTCATGGCAATGCTGGAATGGATGGGGCAAGGGATGGTCCAACAGATGGCGTAATTCAACACTTAAATGCGCCAACCACCATAAAATTGAATAGAGGAAGATGATGGGGCAAGGCTGGATGAATGTGTATGTGGCCAAAGACATCTCTCGTTATTTTCAGTAACATGCCAGGTGAGGAGCTGTTTTTGCCCAGTGTTCCTGCAATGTATTTAAAATTCAACGAGTTTGTGAGACATTACATTTGCAACATAATGATAAGCTAAGCCGTAAACAAGTTGCACATTTAAAAATATCATCAGCTCTGTCTTGTGATTGGTTTGCTTGCTCTGTGTGTAAGCATCTGTCATCAGATGCATGTAACCCTTTATGTGCCTCTTTGTGTAATGTTACTGCTTTTTTCCCCAACACAGATGTACCAGCATTTTCCCCAAAATTTCACCAGGTCTTGCAGAGGGAATAGGTAGGACAGATTTTCCTGAATATCCCTGCTCCCATTTTAGGGATAGACTGCATGTGTGAAAGAGGCTTGAGGAAAAAATCTAGGGCAAGAAGATCCACAGAACACTTGTAAAGCTTATTTCTGTTAACTCATTGTAATACTTGATTTCGCCCCAAATTAATGTGTCAACATTTTAATCAACACAGAGCTTCTCTCCTCTAAATAATAGTGACAGTATTCAGATTATTTAGTGAGTAAATAAGTCTGAACCTGCAAAAGTGTGAGGGGACCTAAATACAGTCTGAACACCCATTTATGTTGTGGTGGTGTTCATGCTCCTTTTGTGGCATGATTCACACCTCATACATGGGCAGAATTCCAACATTCCCTCGATCCTCTTTGTCTGAGCTGCAGAGAGGCCTGCAGGATGCCCATCAGTAGCATGGCTCAGATAATGACTTATTGATAGGAAAGGATGACGGGTGCCCCGTGCATATTAGCATGACGCCAACTGGTCGCAGCACTGCTGCTTCAGCACCAGGAGCATTGCTAAGGCAATTACCTGCACAGGGCCCATACACAGAGGTCGCTTTGCTGTCAGCCTATGTCTCCATTTATACATCTTAGTGCTGGCTTGCAGTGGTTCGGTCAGTTTGGTCATCAATTACTAAAACTGTGAGGAAAAAGTGCATCTTAGGTGCTGCAAAAAAGAAAAAAAATGTAATTAATTAAAGAAAGGTTGCACATAAAAAAAGTGCAGATTTTCTACTTAAAGCTGACATTATACTGTTTGTGTTTATATCTTTGTGTGTCAGGGTTCCTCAGTGTGCAGCCAACCAACATTCAAACAACAGCTTATTTACATGTCAGGATGTTATTACTTGGTCAGTGTGATGGATTGATTGACTGTAATTAGACAAAGCTCCCAAAACAAATATCAGCTTAGAGAGAACATTGATTTATCGGGAGATGATATATATTTATATTTACATGTATTTATATCTCTACATATAAATGTATTTAGGCATGATGGACACATACATTTCTGCTTGATCTTTTCCCTCCTTCATATTGATAAAACCAACAAAAGCATGGACTCCCTCTGAGCAACGAAGAGTTCCCACATGTTACCCAGTTGACATCCTTGTACCCTGAGATGAAAAACATTTCTAACAGGGCCAAAAAAATAATTCTGGCATATCAAGGGAGCTTGGGAGAGGGGAGGGAGGGGACACGGTTGCGAGATTCCCAGCATGTCCACAGATGACAGTCCTTCGCCCAGGGCTGGCCGACGCAGCGACATTGTGCGCCTGTCATAGCTGCCCTTCAACAGCAGATGAAGCTGTCAGCAGGACGATGACTTTATTCTGACAGCCGCTCCACCCTCTCTCTTCAGAGCGTTGCAAATAAATATGTTGGGTTTCAAAGCTGCCAAGGCAGACGTTGGACAGTGGGTCAGGGGGCCAAACGCAGAGCAAAAGCATTCCCTTCCCCTCGTAACCTGTTCTCAATGAGCCTGGTCACCTCGCCAGGGCAGCCATTCAGCGTGAGCCATCCAAAGGGCCCCAGGGCCCCAGATCTCACACACTGCCTGCCGGGGGAGTTCTGTGAGCCTCTGACAGCCATCACTCTCTCTCTCTCTCTCTCTCTCTCTCTCTCTCTCTCTCTCTTTCTCTGTGCATCTCTGTGTTTGCCACATTGGAGAGCCAAAAATATCCTCAGCACAGAGAAATAGCGAGTACACCAGCAGTTCAAACCATTTATGACAGAATGTGATTCAATGTGATGAGGACGAGATGACTTCTCCCCACCGACTCAGTCTGAAAAGGAATATCTATTCATAAACTTCCTCTTGATGATGAAGTGAAAATTTCATCATCAGAGCAATGTGCAGGTAAAAGCGAAGCGCTGATTGTATTTGGTTGTTTGAATGGAGCTGACAGACCATCTGCAGGATCGGAGGCCTCTCTTCCTTCTCCTCTCATCTACTTTTTTCTCCCTTCTTGTGTAATGCAGAAAATTATGACTCATTTCAGCTTCCTTCATCCTCATTTTGCAAACTAACTAGACCTCATAGGAGGAGATTTTCGGGGGGATGCAGGGGACATGTCCCCCTGAATATTAAGAACATAAAAGCATGAAAGTAGCAGAGGGCTTTTAATTTGACAAAATTAAAGACATTTCCACTTGAGACTGATGGAGGAAAGGCACAAATTGGTGCATAGAAAAATCAGTAAATGCAGTAAATTAAATGTTTGACTCTCAGTATTTCCTGGGGGAGGACCTCCAACCTTCCCTGTTTCTTATGTGTCCCCCCAATTTTGAAACAAAATCTATGCCCCTGCTAAATGTAATGTAATTGGTTGAAGTGGTCAGTGGGGGGTTTCACATATACTGGCAACCTTCTGGTGCTGATAATCAGTATATAACATAATAGAAATATGCAGCTCATGAGAGATGTTCAGTTCTAAAATGCCTGTTTGCCTTATCAGAATACAGCTGAAACCATTCACATTTTTAATTTCTTTTGGTCAATTACCCCAGCAATCTGATGTTGTCCCATTGGACTCTGGGAAATGTAATAAGAACTTTCACATTTTATAGACCTAAAGGTTAATAAAAAATATTTATGCCAGATTAACAGGACCTTTAAATGGCAACCCTATGTCTGAGCAAACCTGATGTTAGTGTATCCCTAAAATTCATCAGTTACACCAACAATCTCACACTTTTTCTGTGGGAATCAGCCTTTGGCACACAGGAAGCAGCATTTCACATTTCTTACTATAGCAGATAATTGAAAAAAGTTACATTATCTGTCAATAATAAATGACATATTCTATGTTCCTGTGTCCTGTATGTGTGGATCTGTATGTCCTGTGCAGTGCATTACTGTGTCAGTATTACACAGGTTGAGAAGGAAAGTACACAGCACCCAGTAAGTTGCAGACTGAGTAGGAAAACAAAAGTGGAAAAATCCATCCTGACAAAGAAAAAAAAAATGATTAAAGTTTCTCTGAAACACATTTCAGTCATTCTATCCGCAGCTGCAAATACACATTCTGCTTTTTTTTCTTAAATCTCAACCCAAACCACATTCCCTAACTGTATTAGGTCAACCATGTCATATTCTGTTTAATAAGCCTGTTGTGTCCTCTGAAAAACATTCCTTCACACATGGCCACCAAGACCTTTGAGAAAAGAACAAGGTATGTGAAGGTCCAATTCAAAGAAAACTGGATGAAAAAAATATATTTCTGGCTCAGAGCAAAAATAAATCTGAAACAAAATTCTTTTTTTTTTCTCCAAAGATTATTTTTTGGTTATTTTTTGTCTTTATTTGAAACAACACAACAACACTGTGAGAGCTGTGTCAAAATAAAAACTGTGACCCATATCTCACACTGTGTCCTCTGCTGCACCTATAAAAGCCGAAGCCAGGCTGAGAGGTTTAATTTAACATTATGTAAGCAATATTTTAACTTTAATTTTTGCTATCTTACAGATGTTAAAGAGAACAAACAATTTGGGCTGTGAGATAAAAACAAATCCTGGAACCCACCAATGTAAGCGCGGCACATTTCACTTACTCTGTTATTATATAACAGATTACAGCCTCCCATTACATAACACGTCTAAATGGAGAGACTCTCTTTGCACGCAACCCAAATGCAAAACTGATGCTAGTTTTTTGATTAAGATTCATTTCCTCCATTTGTTTCGAATCATGGACTTAAAAATGGGACAAGATTATGAATGTACTGTTTGAATGAAACACTGTAAGTATGATGTGCAATTATAGAAAGTGAGTCATGGCAACACAGACACTCAAAATCCAGATGTACTTTTAGCACAGAGACAGACAATAATCCTGACCTACACAGGCTTTTCAACTCATTAACATGTAGAAGGAAAGATTTTCATATGTCATCTGCTTTACATGAAATATATGCTGTTAATGCTCTTATTAAAGTTCCCTCAACAGCACTCTGAATAAGGCCCACAAAGCTAATTTCATGTATGTAAACTAATGCAATTACAACTCAGCTCAATAGACGAATGCCTCGGTTTGCACTCAGACACATTTGGAGTTGCGAACTTTTGAGTTTTGAGCTGATATACCTCGCTTGCTAAAGTGACCATTACATTTCCCCTCGAGGCTGCACTGAACAAGAATTTTCTTTCGGAATCCAAATGTCCCATTAGATAGGCCTACATTTTAAACAAGTACCTGCAGCAGAGTGGAGAGCCCCACCCCCACTGTAGACTCTCCCTATTTATCCAAATAACAGTCTAATATCAACATGGACACCAGTGGTGACACCTCTCCACATGTCAGGTGACAACTTCAAATTTAGAGTATATAACAGTATCATTTAGACAGTTTTGGCCCATTTACTTGCCATTATATTTGGTGCACAAGTTCCAAATAGTTTTTAAATGCAAGTGCATGTCATTACATTATAGTGAATTGGAGCTTACTACCTTTTCACATAATTTATGCACACAACAAACTGTCATTTAAAAAACAATTAAAGCCTCTGGAAACCCAAATCCACAATAGCCTTCTAACTATGTAATTTAGGGTCTTATGCACATAGTATTAAACATGTAAAACAATTAGAAATCAGTTTCCATCCAAATTCGAAATATCTGTCTTTTAAGTTTTTGTACATTCTTGAAATTGGGTTTACACAATAATTGGGTACGCAATAAATTCCAAACCAATCATAAATCATCTGTCAGTTGTCTCATCCCGCCCCCAGTGGCAGCGCAACAAAACCTTTCTGCTCCAGCTAAATCTGCCTCTTTGAGTCTGAGCCAACTCGTCTTCCTAGTCTGATGTTTAGAAAATACAGATCGTAAACTGGCTGAACTGCTCGGCTGCGACCCAGTGGAGGCTCTGCCTCTGGCGGGCTCCCAGCAGCACTCGAATCAGGTTGACCGGCTCCAGAGCCCGGACAATCCGAGCCTTTGCAGCTCGTGGAGCTGCAGGAAGAGGCGGCTTGTGAGTGGCCGGGCTTGCCCTCTGGACACGGTGCCGGTGTCGGCTCGCAGAGAGGGGTTGTAATGTGCACCCTTCCTCACCCCTAACCCCAACCCCAAGCAGTTAGCTTTGCTAAGCACGAACATATCCCCAATTGTGGAGGTGATGCTGCGGGAAACAACACAGTTTTAGCCGGAGGGGAACATTACTCGAGGCGGGCAAATACTTCTACGCAACGCCAGAGAGACAGCTGGCCGGCACCGGTCTCTCCCGCTTTGAGGGTCAGTGTGTGTGTCAGAGTAAAGACATACACTACAGGCCAAAAGTTTGGACACACCTTCTCATTCAATGCGTTTTCTTTATTTTCATGACTATTTTCATTGTAGATTCTCACTGAAGGCATCAAAACTATGAATGAACACATGTGGAGTTATGTACTTAACAAAAAAAGGTGAAATAATTGAAAACATGTTTTATATTCTAGTTTCTTCAAAATAGCCACCCTTTGCTCTGATTACTGCTTTGCACACTCTTGGCATTCTCTCCATGAGCTTCAAGAGGTAGTCACCTGAAATGGTTTTCCAACAGTCTTGAAGGAGTTCCCAGAGGTGTTTAGCACTTGTTGGCCCCTTTGCCTTCACTCTGCGGTCCAGCTCACCCCAAACCATCTCGATTGGGTTCAGGTCCGGTGACTGTGGAGGCCAGGTCATCTGCCGCAGCACTCCATCACTCTCCTTCTTGGTCAAATAGCCCTTACACAGCCTGGAGGTGTGTTTGGGGTCATTGTCCTGTTGAAAAATAAATGATCGTCCAACTAAACGCAAACCGGATGGGATGGCATGTCGCTGCAGGATGCTGTGGTAGCCATGCTGGTTCAGTGTGCCTTCAATTTTGAATAAATCCCCAACAGTGTCACCAGCAAAACACCCCCACACCATCACACCTCCTCCTCCATGCTTCACAGTGGGAACCAGGCATGTGGAATCCATCCATTCACCTTTTCGTCTCACAAAGACACGGCGGTTGGAACCAAAGATCTCAAATTTGGACTCATCAGACCAAAGCACAGATTTCCACTGGTCTAATGTCCATTCCTTGTGTTTCTTGGCCCAAACAAATCTCTTCTGCTTGTTGCCTCTCCTTGGCAGTGGTTTCCTAGCAGCTATTTGACCATGAAGGCCTGATTCGCGCAGTCTCCTCTTAACAGTTGTTCTAGAGATGGGTCTGCTGCTAGAACTCTGTGTGGCATTCATCTGGTCTCTGATCTGAGCTGCTGTTAACTTGCGATTTCTGAGGCTGGTGACTCGGATGAACTTATCCTCAGAAGCAGAGGTGACTCTTGGTCTTCCTTTCCTGGGTCGGTCCTCATGTGTGCCAGTTTCGTTGTAGCGCTTGATGGTTTTTGCGACTCCACTTGGGGACACATTTAAAGTTTTTACAATTTTCCGGACTGACTGACCTTCATTTCTTAAAGTAATGATGGCCACTCATTTTTCTTTAGTTAGCTGATTGGTTCTTGCCATAATATGAATTTTAACAGTTGTCCAATAGGGCTGTCGGCTGTGTATTAATCTGACTTCTGCACAACACAACTGATGGTCCCAACCCCATTGATAAAGCAAGAAATTCCACTAATTAACCCTGATAAGGCACACCTGTGAAGTGGAAACCATTTCAGGTGACTACCTCTTGAAGCTCATGGAGAGAATGCCAAGAGTGTGCAAAGCAGTAATCAGAGCAAAGGGTGGCTATTTTGAAGAAACTAGAATATAAAACATGTTTTCAGTTATTTCACCTTTTTTTGTTAAGTACATAACTCCACATGTGTTCATTCATAGTTTTGATGCCTTCAGTGAGAATCTACAATGTAAATAGTCATGAAAATAAAGAAAACGCATTGAATGAGAAGGTGTGTCCAAACTTTTGGCCTGTACTGTATTTAATCTATTAAGACTGGATGTGTTTGAATGAAAAAGGCTATTATCAGAAAAACGGAGCAGATTTATGTTTTCAATGAAAACGTATCTCAATGAAGAAAGGCAAAGCGCTAGCCTCCCGTTGACATTCATCTCAGCTAACGGCCGGGCTCCACCGGGCACGTCTGCAGCGCAAGTCCCATAGCAGCTCCCATAGCCCTGTTAATCAATTACAGCAGCTCCACCGGCAACGGGAGCGGCGCGACAACTCTCTATTTTACGCAGCTCTCCTATTGTTTATCCATGACACTGTGTCCGTGGCGGACATTTGAAAGCGAGTAGATGACAAACAGTACAGTAAACTTGTAGATAACTCAAATATATGTAATAACTTAGGTGGAAAATGCTTTAACATTTCATGCAGCCTACATGCAGCCTCTCGGCTCAGCAAACGGTAAACAACCCCGCTGGCTTCTCTACGTGTCGCTTCCGTACGCAGTCAGTGGAGCCCAAATGAATGCGCCGCGACGCTACGCTGTACGTTTACAGCCGGTGGAGCCCGGCCGTGACATTGCATATAAAAGTTATGCTAACTATTCTACGAAGTAACATTAATATGAATCACAAAACATTTTGAAACTTACCATTCAGTGACCACCTGAAAGGAATCATTTTCAGCTGGCAGGGCTTCTGCTTCGTCCTCTAAATCACCAGAGGGCTCAAACATGTACGGCTGGATTAAATTTGTGGCAGCCATTGCTGAGCCAGGGAGATATCAATCAAAACGAGAGAGCTGTCAATCAGGGTGCTATCTGTCACGCCCACTTTGTCCTGGCAAGTGGTCCAAACAGCAAAATTAGCTGTTTTTAAACCAGGTTTTCTAATAGTTATGAATGGTTATTTTCACTCAGACTTTTGTGGATGATTGAGACGCTCGACTTTGATATAATATATGGATTTTTACTATTTCAAGCTGTGTTTCCAAAGGCTTTAAAGGCACTTAATGATGTCACTGACCATATGATAAATAAATATACAAATTAACAGATTTCATTTTCCATTGCTTTTTAATTAAAAGAAATATGGCGACAAATGTAGTTTCAGATTTAAAAGTTGTCCTGATGCCTGAATAAAAAGACGTGGATTTGTTTTGTCACATTTTACAGATCTCGTTCATCCAATCCCAGTCTGAGGTTTTCCCCCATCCATTGAGACGTTTCAGACGCAGTCAAGTAATGAGAAAAACAGGAACATTGACTGAACTAAATGAGGGCTCCATACTCATACATGATGGATATAACCTTTGTGAAAGATTCATGCTCTATGAGAATGAATAGCTGCAAATGGCTTCCTGTGAATGGAGGAATGAGCCATGATATCTGTGTCCATGTGGGCTGCTTGTCAGGGAAAATGTAAAAGCAGAGGGACAGTCTGATCCATTGACTCAGACTCTGAGTTGAACAGTTGGAATCCTTTATGATCAAAATTCAGAGGAGTGTCCCAGTGAGCTGGATTCATTATTGTGATGTCTTTTGTTTTTTTTTAAAAGCATCAGAGAACAACTGAGGCTGTGACAGTATATTATTACAAATACATTTTATAAAATTCAAGCTGCATCTGTTTCCTGCAGTTTTTTTAGTCTGCTATATGCCACGTCACACATTGCACAGTGTTACCTATTGCTTTAAAATCACCCCATTTCCAGCTTGCTGCTCGTGGCTTCCAGAGCCCCAGCCCCCGCCCCACATGTCCTAGCATTATCGCCATACAATCCTTACAAAAGAGACAGAAAAACAAAAGTGACACCTATCAAGTTAACCTAGAGGAATTTCAGTGATTTTCTGAGCCACTGACATCCAGTCTCCTAGATCTGCAAGATTACAAACAACCAGTAGTCAGGAGATCAAGAGGTCAAAGGTCACAGCACGCAGACAATATTCCCGTGACCCATGAATGATCACTGATGATTAAGAAGTGCTGAGGAGGAAATCAACGTCTTTCTGTCTTTGTTGGGGACAATGCTACACAATAGGCAACAGCAAACACAGGAGACAAGTGTCCACTAGAAATCCTCTGTGATATCACTCATCCCTTTGTGCGATGCTACCTTATATCATTGCCCACGAATGTCTGCATGCATCACTGTCCCCTGTCAACGAGATGTTTGTTTGATAGTTTCATGTCCAACATTGCCCCAAGGTACCTTGTACCGTTTTTTTCTTGTAACATCAATTGGCTTCTGTCCGTCTTCATAGGTCCCTAAAACAAAAACAAAAAAGCAGAGCTCGAACATGTTTTATCTTTTTTTTCTTTACTTTTTTAAAATTATTCACTTAGAGCATTACTTTTGTAAGACTGTTGTATAAGACTACATTCATTTTGGCTAGGTGTACCTAATAAACTGGCAAATAAGTGTGATTGAAACAGACGTTTTTTTAATGTTCAGTTTATCTTGGTGACCAAGTATGCTGACGGATTGTGGTAATTCAGATCATTGCTCCTACCTGATCACCAGACCATCTCAACCTAATCTCCATTCTCCAGAGGGTCACAGTGACTTTTTTTCTAACCTTTTTGTGAAATATTGGATAATTTTACTTATTTGTGCCCCAAACAGTTCTTAAAAAGAAACCATGAGAATTTTTTTTGTTGGAAAATGTGTCTTTGCTGCTCACAACTCAGTCATCTGAAACATGTCAAGGAGCTAGACACAGTTTTTTATGATGAGTCACAGGCCAAAAGGCTGGAAGCTGGAAAAATACTGGAAGTAGCTACTGTAACGTCACCCATTGGTTTGTAGAATCCCGTTTCGAAGCATGGAGTTTGGCATTACAGCCGTGGCCATCTTGTTTTTTTGGAGCCAGAAGTGACCTTATTTGGACGAGAGGGTAGAGCTGTGGAGGAGTGATTGGTGGATCTGAGCTAAGGACACTACAGGCAGCCTGTCACTCAAAGCAGCCCGCCCTCAAGTCTATGGGGACTGACTGGTGTCCAGAGCCAGTCATGGTGGCCGTTCAAATCGCAGTTTTTGGCACTTCCATAATGGCTTCATTTTTCAGCCCTGTACTTTGGATTTCTACTCAAACATATTTGCATGCTTTAATGTTTAAAGGCATTTATTTTCCTAGTACTATCTGTGCTGGAACACTTATGTTCACCCTCTTTCTGAGACACTCTGGTTTAGGTCTGTCTCTAACAAAGCCCAGTCTAATCTAATCGGTCAGGGTTTCAAGGTGCTCCATCTCTGCTCCTTGGCATGGTCATTACAGCTGGGGAAATAACTGTTTAGTGACAGTTTCTCCCATTAAAAATCACCAGTTAAAGTTTCTAAACATGACTGAACATGATACAGCAGGAATATGATCTGAAATCGGGGAAATTCACTCTTGTTGGCTTTGCATTTTTTTCAGCACTATGGACACAATTTCTGGAGCTTCCTCTTATAGTTTGGCAATTAGTTGCTACCTTTTTATAAAGTCCTGACCTCACCTGAGCACTGTGCCCAGGAACATCCTAAACACAGCAAAATAGGAAGAAAAAAAGAAAATACCGGCAGAGGGCAGAGGGCAGAGGGCAGAGTCTCTGCAGATAAATACAGCTCCACACACTTACAGCAGTTCATACGTGATGATTGAGAGGGATTACTTTAGTATGAGTCTTAAATGTTTCCCTGATGTTAGCATGTAGCTACATGTAGCAGTGTATGTTATGTAAACACATGCGGTAGCCTGGAGCAGATGACCATATAAAGATATGTGTCATGATCTGACCTCATCTTGTAGCCAAAATAGAAAAAACACAGAGAATGGTTTGAAGCCTGAGGTTTTTGTTCACAGGGATAACATTTACGTACGTTTACCTCATTATATAAAACTTTGGCCACATTTGACATGAACTTTCAAAACTGTAGCATTATATGACAGAAAACAATTTTTAACAATGCATCATATTTTATTAGATGATTGTGCAATCACTTACTATGGCTGTCAGATAAATGGAATACAGTTAAAAAGCAACAATATTTCCCTCTGAACTGCACTGGAATTGTATGTGAAATGACAGAAAATTAATATACTCAAGTGAAATACATACCACAAAACTGTATTTAAAGTGTAAGTTAAGTATTTTTCTAGCTGAACCATATCTACACGTTTATGCATCTAAGTGATTAAAACAAGCAACAATTTTTGAAGTTGGTCCAATATTGAGCAAGACTGCTACAGTCAGCAACAGCAAACCCAGCTGCAATGTAAACAGTCGGGGCATTTGTGCACCGTCAACAAGTGCTCAGATTATTATAAGTGTCTGTCAATCTATGGACAGGATCTCTACAAAGATAGACCTCTTAGTTAAAGAGTAAGATCCTTTTTGTTTAAGCAGAAACAGCCCTGAAGTCACCATCGCCAACCACACCAGACTCCATTTAAATAAACTGTAATTTTAGTGTCTATAGAGCCAGCGTGTTTTAACAGCTAACTTTGTAAATTAGGGGTTTATTTCGAACAAAGCAGAGCTGGAGTTTATTATTTGGAGTTTATTTTGTTTTTCCATTGACTTTTAATGATGTTTGTTTTATCATGATAACATTACTGTTTATTTAAATGGAGTCTGCTGGGTTTGGCGATAGCGACTTCAGGGCTGTTTCTGGTTTTACTCTTTAACAAAAAGGTCGTCTCTGTAGGCATCCTATCCATAATGTTGTCGGACACTTAGAATAACAATCTGAGCATTTCAGGGGCAAAGACAAGCACTTCTAGTTGACGCAAACTGATGATGCTCAAATGCCCCGAGTGGGTTACATTGCAGCCTGTTTTGCTGCTGACTGCAGTGCTCTTGCTCAATACTGGGCGGACTTAAACAAATGTTGTTTCCATTAGTCACTTAGACATTTTTATATTAATAAAGTATATAAAAAAATAATTAAAATAAAAGCTTGGGAAAATAGGGTGCAGGTTGAAAAATACAGGAGGTACCCTTTAAGTATGTACTTGAACTTAGTTTCTTTTCACCACTTGAAGAGAGTGTCAACAACAAAACCATACAGTGAACCTGATACTCTAGGTACCTCTTTTATATAAAAGTAGATAAGTTTTAAACCAATCAGCTGCTTGTTATGACATGAAACAACCCTGATTGTTACAATCTGACTGTATCTTGGACATTCTGGACGGCTGACATTTCATTTGACTCTTCCATGTATCACTACATCCACAGAGAAGTTTCACGTGACCCACTTTTGTCACTGCACTCATCTGACTTTGGCCATGATGTCTAGATTTAAGTCTTGGCATTATTTTCTTCATCCCAGTATGATTTTTCCTTTTGCCCCAGTTGCCTTTTCAACAAAAAAAAGGGAAGATTTGCATCTTAATGGATCTTAGCAACAGCAGAGGCCCTCTCAACACTGTGCTTTTCACATGCACTGCTGCAACAGTAGACCTTCATATTAAAAAACAACAACAACCACAACAACAAAAAGTACTGTTTCACATGGGCCCAAAAATCTATTGTGCCTTTGGTCAGATTAATACCAGTTCCAGGAAGCTTGTTTGGATCGTGTTGTAGAAACAGATCACTGATAGCAATGTATTAGTGGGGGATTAACATGACTTTCGCCCTGCTTTCTGTGCACAATAAAGCTTTAATCTAGGCTCTGACTGGGAGGCAGGGCTGCAGAGCCAGTCCAATGAGGTGCCTCCGTGTCTGCAGCATATCTCCGCCCATGGGTGTCTCCTGTGGTGGTGGTAGTGGTGGTTGTGGGCCCGGCCTGGCAGCAGACGCAGTGACAGACGTGCCCCTGGGATTCCACCTGTCAGCCACAAACGCACTAATCGACAGGCCTCATATAAGCTGAACTCTCAGCCACCTCTCTGTCAAATCTTCATCTTCTCATTCGCCTGACAGACTCCCTCTGCCCATCCCCACCCGCTTCTTATCCATCCCAAACTCCGCCCATCCACCAGCCTGCATAAAACACACCACCACCAGCCCTTCATGCCTGCTGCACCCAAAACAGATTCATTCTCCCGTGTAAAAAAAAAAAAAGCTTTATTTTTGCTGTAAGGAATAATCCAAAATCTTGTGTGCAGCTTCTTACCACTCTTTAACAAACCCCACCCCTCCTCCACCTCCCTGCCTTTCAGCTTTAATGTGACAGAGGTGGGCTTTAATGTTCAGTAGTAATTGGGTAGGAGAGGGAGAGACTGTTTGGGAGGAGGAGGAGGAGGAAGGGTCATGGTCAGGTTTCTCATGGAGGTTATTCTGCATCTGTCTCTTAGCAACGACAGACCGCTCTTTGTACAGTCCTTGAGTTGATTGGTGCGTTTTTTTTTTCCTCCTTGGTCGCTGAAATGTTTTGCGAGGGGGCTCCTCGGCAGACAGCCTTCCTCCCACATTCACTGCTTTTAAGAATTTGTTTTCATGAGCATCAGATGGGCTCGCTGAGGCGTGGCACTCGCCTTAGCTTTGCCTTCCCTGAGTGTAAATGTGCATTATTCACGTGAGGGGGAGAAAAATGACAGGAGTAAAGCCAAATTTAAAACAAAACCAAAACCATCATCTTTGACAGAGAGCAATTGAGATCAGTGTTCCTTTAATGATGATTGCTCTGTGATTAAAAATCACCTTTTTAGCCAAGTTTAGATACATTACATTAAATCCAGAGACTGTAGCAATGTTTGACAGCTTCATGCTGCAGCTCATCATCCCTGAGCGTCTCGGCACCATCATATCCCCCTTCTCTTGAGCCAGTGTCAGGAAAAGGGCAGCCAGGGGTCAAAGGTCACCGCAAGGAGCCAGGGGAACCTCTTGATTCACAGTGTCAGCTTGGAGACATCAGAGCAGGGAGCCAGAGTGGCGTGATGTCAGTCTTACACATGGAACAGGATTAAAAGGGCAATTTGGGGACAAGGAAGAGAAATAATGGAAGAAGAAGAAAAGAGCCTGTTCTCTTTTCCCAGCAGCTTGGATGTGCCCACATAGATAGATAGATAGATAGATAGATAGATAGATAGATAGATAGATAGATAGATAGATAGATAGATAGATGGTCTGAGTTGGACTTCACCTATTTCACAGAGCAAAGTTGAAAACACATGATGAAAGAAGTGTGGAAAAACGCATTTCACACAGTGTAATATATTTCCAGCATGTAATTAAATGACAAAAATGTATTTAGTATGTCAAGCGGAGCTACTGATCACCTGTAAAAGATTAAAGGAGATCTTCCTCTGATGTGATGAGGTTTCCATGTTCAATGTGTCCCACAGATATTGCTTTTGAACAGGCTTTCCGCACAAAATGTGAAATTGCTTCTCAGATGTTTTAGCCTGCAGGTCCGTTTAATGCCAGCTTCAGACAGATGGAGCTTCATTCCAGCCATGAAAGTGCTTTTTTTTTTATCTTCTCCTGAACGTACAGCATCTCACAACAACACCAAACTCAAATCAAAGAAGTCGCTCAGAGCTGCAATACCTCAACTTTTATCGACTTATATTCAATAGACCTACAGAGTGGCCGCTGTTACGACCATTGGTGGTACATCTGTCGATAGGGCGACAGGAAAACAGGATTCTGCTTGTTTCAGCTTCAGTCTAAAATAAGTCAGATTAAAGGCGTTAAGTTAAATCCCTGTACAGGCCTGTGTATGCACCTATTTCCTGCAGGACAAAGTTCAACACTGCGGCGCTTTGTAACCTTTACATTAACCACAATACAAGCTCAAAATAACCTAATAATAACCAAGGGGAAATAAATAAAATAAAGACTGTAGGAGACATTAAAAAGGTGTGGAATCAAATACAATTCAGCGGAATTATCCATAGACCTCCATAAATCATTTGCAGTGTATAAATATCAAAAGATTTATGGAGATAAAATACCATTAAGTAAGATAAAGCCTAATTCTATCGGCCCAGACTCTCACACACAACCTGTGTGGAATATTTACTGTCTTTTGTTTTATCGGTTTTTTTTGTTTTTCCACTCTGAAACTAAAATGCTCCCTTTAATCATCATTCATTTCCAACACTGCGCTTTGTGGTGAGCAGTGAGTGAAAATGATCTAACCCTCGAAATGATGCTTTTAGTGTAATTAGAAAGTGTTTTATTGTGGAAATAGGATGATTTTTCTCCCCATTCACACTTGATTTTCACAACAGAAACTACAAAGAAACATGTTAAAATCAGTGTTTAAAAATCGATGGAAATAATTACAATAAAATAAAATAAAATAAAACAAAAATATAAAAATAAAAAAAAAGATGCTGTTTTTTGTACAATATTCAATGGTAGACGGTTGAGTGAAGATGTTAATATATCGGAACTGGAGGTGTATGCAGTGTGCTAGGTTTTCCGATGAAATCTTGGAGGAAAAAATGCATCTAAATATTAAGTGTAAAACTTCTATCAGTATATTTGGTTATAAAATATATTATCCGATGGCCCTAAATTATTAAATATTACCTAGGGTACATTTCAATAGAACTATTTCAACTATTTACACAATGATTCAACAGTTTATTCAGCAGCTCTAAAATCGCCAGCGCTATTTTATTTTTATCAGGCTATAGTTATTAACACACGTGAATCCCACATTGAGCCTTTCGCCTTGAAGCAAACCAGTGAAACACATTAAAGAAGTAACAGGAACACAGGACAAAAATGCGACTGACGAGGTGGATTTTCATCATCATTTTCATCATCATCTATCGACTGCTTCTCAAAGAAAAGTTCATCTGCAACAACAGATGATATTCAGGATGATTTGAAGCCTTCTCGGACTGTAAAGCTGCGTCGTCGCTGCGCAAAAGACAAAGAAGAACTTTATAAAAGTTACGTGTTTTTCTTTTGTCTTTACCTTTTCTTTTTTTCCAGGATGGACTGTCGATATTCCAAATAAAAAAACCTGAGCCGCTTTTTCTTTCACTTCGATCCAAAAATGATCTCTTTCAAAAACCCCTCTACATTATAATCCGATTTTTATTACATCAAAGTTATTTCTACACATTTAAAAAAAGAAAAATACACGCAGGCAACATAATGGTGTTGAGATGAGATTTTGTGGAGGATTATGAACCAGTTCGGCATCATTATAGATTTAGGAATGATCGGCCTAATTATTGGTTTGAAGCACGTCATTGAGAAGCTGCAGTCAGCACTTATATTCTCACATCACAAATAAACTCAGCCACGTCTCAGTAAACAATGGCTCATTTATTAACATTCAGTTGTAGGCTAATTGCCATAATTATATTGAATTGGGGATTTTATTTCACAATTGTAGTCTACTGTAAAAGCTGAAACTTATAAAATGGTAAAATAATGGCTCCACTTTGGTCCCTGCTCAGGAGCTGTGAGAAATACACAGCACAGTAATGTACGTTTGGTGTCATATAATTTGTTGTTTAATTCTAAAACATAGTTTTCCTCAGAACTAGTGGGTGAAAATATTTTTACTTTTTTTTAAAGAACATTTAACGCTTTCAATAATTTCCCCAGACGCTTCTACATCACAACAGATTTTTTTTTATTTTTATTTTTTTATTTATTTTTTTTTAGAAATTATAATACTTTTTAATGGATGCTGCCTTCAAGAACAGAGGTTTGACTTGCATCAAGATTAATTTCATCACTCAGCCATAAAACAAACAAACATCTGGGTGGCACATTATCAGAGAAATATTATTATATTTACTAATTTGCAAGCCTTAAAATCTCTTAACATTCTGATGCGTGGGCCTCAGTCTCTTCAATAGTTAGTCCTCACTTGAAATTATGAATATTAACATTTTCAAAAATATATTTATTTTAAGAACGATCTGATTGGCTGCTCCCTTTCAGTCCTAAAAGCTGATTGGCTGAGTCCAAACCACACTGCGTAATGACTGATCCAGCCTCAGTTCCTAAAAGCAGCAGAGACGCGGTGCTCTCTTATTTATGACTTGGACCATCCTCAGAAAAGTGACGTAAATACGGAAGCAAATAAAACTCCAGTGCTGCTATTTCTCCTGCTCACAGCCGATCTGATTTTCCTCCTCCATCGCATCCTACAGACTCCTTGGCATTTTCTTGTTTTGGACCTGTACGTGTGTGGGAAAATGCTCCATTGTTTTATGTTGGACCTTTGGCCCAGAACACCCAGGGGCTGAGGAGCGCCCAGCTTCATCCTCCTCAGGGTAAACTGTTGTGACAGAGCACTCAGGGGCCCCTCATTAGCTCTCTGTCCACTAAGAAGCAAAGAAGCTGCCTTAATCCTCTCTGTCCTCCCCAATCTGGCAACACAGAAATGATTATTATTCCATTTTCATTCTGCTCACTTGTCTTATGCAGAGTTCGAGCACCTTTATGAATTAATACAAGCCTTTATAACAAAGGTGCACGTTTGTTAAGAGGTGTTAAGTTAGTGTCAAAAACTGGTTTGACTTAGATGAAATTAGACTATGGTATTCTATAACTGGAGGCTGTAGAGCTACATCACTGTTTGTGTATTACTGGTCTACTCCTCCCTATAAGCACATGTTCATTTTTGTGAGTTTTCGTGGTTGTTATGCTCTTTTTTTTTTACATTTCAGGTGTTGATTTATGCAAATAATTGGTCCACTATTTCTTAAACAATGTCACACTCCAATATAAAATCCATATCCTGCTTCTGCTTTAAAAATTATATACATCTCGTCTGCAGGGTTAATATGTGTGTGTGCATTATTTGAAATATTTCAAATATGTTTTAGAGTTGTTTAAGCGCCTGATCAAACCCAGTGCAGCAGAACTGCAGGAGAAAAGTTAAATGTTTCCCTGCAGCGGGCCTTTAAATAAACGTTGACACGTACATTTGGCCTGTCAATGGGAAGCACTCAGTCTGATTCTAATGTGTGATTAGTGGCAGTATTACAGTCAGAAACAGGCTCCACACAGCTCAGCTTGGCTTTCATTTTCTTACTCCATTTCAGCACACAAACTCATGCTCGCTCACACACACACACACACACACACACACACACACACACACACACACACACACACACACAGACACACATTTTTTTTCCTCATTTGGGAGTGGCGGCAGTCATAAACAACATAGAATTAAAATGGCAAAATAAACCAAATACACTTTATTTATAAATCTTGAGTTATAATTTAATACGGTACCAATATGTTAACCAATATGCTTTCACAGTACATCAGAGTGGTTGTCAAAAAGAAGTAAACACAAATACACACACTCACACACACACACGCATAGACACATGCACTCGCACATACACGCACACTTTCAGTTCAGCAATACCCTGCAGTGGTCTATTGTGCCATTAAGCGGCCTGGGCTCATAAATGCATGAATTATAATGAAATAGATTTGTTACTTTGAGCTGGGAAGTAGTGTACAGTTCATTTCTCCCATTAACAGACTGTAGTTATACATCAGGCCCAGTGCTCTTTAAATCTCTCGGAGACAATCAGTGTAAAAGACCTGGAAACATAAATGAATCAGGAGTGTTCGGTAATGCATTAATCGTTAATCCAGCAAAGTAATGTCATTACTTTTCCCTGTAACAAGTTACATGTCAAAAGAATACAATTTTGACTTAAACCCTCTAATTATGAAAATATCAGATTAACGCACAGCTAGCTAACATTCAGCTTCCTTCCCTTTATTTATTTTGCCATAACTGGCCTTGTCATCATCATCTCAGTGTGGATTAGAAATAACAGAAAAATTTCTCTGAGTGGCAAAATTCACTAATTTGATGAGAAATAAACATGATCTCGAGTATCTGATGAATTAAAGAGGAAAAGCAGTGTTTAAATATTGTTTTTAGAAGGCAAAAAGAGAAGAAATTAAGCATTATGGCAAGAGGAAATAATTACATCTGCCAGGAACTAAAATATTTAAGGAAATACTAATGTAAGAAAGTAATGATATTAACTAAGGAGTAATGCATTACTGGGCGCAACCTAACACTGATCATGAGAAGTGCATTTTCCAAATATTTTTTGATCTCTGTCTTTTTATCTTTGTATTGTTGATAATGTAAATAGAATAAGACTCCAAAGTAACTAAAACATTAATCTCACTGTTCGGTCTGAATTTAGAAAACAGATTAAAGTCAGATGATGTTGGGTTTCAAACACCTGCATCAAATCTTTCTGAAATGTTCCTTTAGACCAAAGTGCCATGTCTGGAAGGTATGAAACAAACAAACAAACAAACAAAAAAAGAAACAGATAAACACAAGACAATCCCTGCAGTTTTCTCACTTGCTGGGGCAAAAATACGTAAAACATTTAAAAAAGGAGCCAAAAACATAATTTACAAGCACGATAAATATACACACAGGGTCCAATAAATATTGTTTGTTATCCCAAAAACCATAGACTGTGAGCGGTCGCCACACTGCAAAAAAATGTCCAACCAGTCATTTTAACTCAGGAAATACTGTTTGTCTTCAAACAAGTAAAAAAATCCAGCCAGTGGGGTCACATTGTTTAACGGCAAAATGGTTCATTTAGTTCAGGGACTGTTCTCGTCACACAGGGACACAACGCAGCATAAGGCAGCTCATTCCTCTGGGATCAAAAAAATGGCAGTTGGTGTAAGAAAATCATGAATTAGGATATTTTGTAATTATCACTCCACTGGCAGTTTTTCCCTTGTTCGAAGCAACAGACATCTGACGTTGACTGAAATGACTCGATTTGATCTGTGGGACCCTTCCTGACCTTAGAAGCACCACTGTAGCTTTCTCCCCTACTGAATAGGCATGTAAGGCCAGTTGAAGCTGCTTCCAGACAGCAGCATGTCCCTTATCAGAGTTTCTATGGGCGTTTTCCCCACCAGACGGACGAAGAAAAGCTGCTCTATGACAGAAGAAGAGACGGTGCGGAGGGAAGGCAAGCGGAGCAGCAGCTTCCCAAACCTGTTAGGCTGGTTGGGATACTGGCTCCTCACATACTCCTCTAAAGCACACTGGGATTTCTCCTGCAGACCCTCCACATGGGCCACGTCCGACAGACCACAAGCATCTACAGATAGAGAGAACGACAGCCAAACAAAAATTAAAAAAAGAAAAGAAAAGGCAGGAGAAGAAGCGGTCAAGACCAGGTTCAACCAGGCATCGGAATGAATGCCAGTAAAATGATTTTCACTATGTTAGCGAAGAGAGACTACAAAACACAACAGCACAGGAAAGACAGAACTAATCAGTGGCTGATGTAGTGTAAGTGAACTATGATTATCATAAGGCAAAAGACCACCAGAAACAAAAAGCAACTATATTTTCAGACGGTTCTGCTCTTGAAGTGTTACTGTTTTTCACTTGAGACTATTTATTATATGTCACTGATCAAGGTGTTAAAGGAATGCAGGATTGCAGACTGCTGAGCTTTTGTAGCTGGCTTCAAATAGTTTCTTTTATAATAAGCAGATCTGAGGGTGACAGAATAGTAAAGCAGGTATACGCAAATATGGAAAATCTTTATATTTACACTCAGGATCTGTACTGTGGTGAAAACACACCAGCTTGAGGCAAATAAGCCATTATTTACGCCTGTCATTAAGTCAAATGGTTTTCTCATCAGTCTCATGCTATCAGGGATCAAAGATGGCGCTATTGCTCCCATCGAATCTAAAAAATAATGGTCAGGACAAGAAATACGGTAACACTGCTGATGTGTATCAGACCACAGGCAGAATGTGACTGTATAGACCTTTACGTACTGTATGTGTAGTGTTTGTACACACACAGCAGACCCCTGTGTTTGTACTGTAACGCTGCAGGCCTGATGGCAGCAGGGGTTAAAGAACGGTTTCTGTGTCCCAGTTTAAAGACACGTGTTCAGATGTGCTCATGGGGACTAAAATAGACCTACACAAGAGACCTTTTTTATTTTTTACTCGGCTGCTACTCATCCTTTTGATACTGTTCATGACCCAGCCATCAAACATCACTCTGACTCTTATTAAAAGGCTCTGAAAGAACCAGAATGCATTTTGCCATGTAGTGCAAACCAACAGTTTCAATTAATTCAGTAAAACCTGTTTATGTATGATTAGTTTCAAGCTAAATTCAAAGGTGCAAGAATTTAATCAAACATATGATTAAAAAGATATATACCCATTTATATCTATATTTTGTAATTTACATTTAAAGCAATGGAAAAAAAATAGATTAATAGAAAATTAAATTTCTCCAACTTAATTCTTCTAATTTATTATTTGACAAATAAATTAACGCCAAATATGAAGCCTACAAATTATTTTCAATTAATTTAACTGTTTCCTATTTGGGGCTTAAAATAAATGAATAACAAACTGATCAATAATAGGAAACAGTCTACTGATACAATACTTTGCTGATGCGTCTTTCGTGTGAAGCAACAATGAAATACAATATCACATGCTGTCAAATCTTAAACACTCAGCCTTGTTTTCATTCATTTGCATAGCCTACTGTATGATTCATGCAGGGTGTTTTATATTTTAGGGGCTGCAGGGATTTGATGGAGTTTGCAAACCTGACCAAATTCATTCACAGCCTTTTAAAATATCATCATAAAAAATGTACTTCATAATACTGATATAATTTGCTGTTTTGCTTGTTCCTTTAAAGGCTGACGAACAAAGGTCATATGAGTTCATAGGAATTATATAACTTGTGTGATGAAAAAAACTTTTTAAAGCACATCATTTTTTTCATTTCTTCCTCTCTTTTTGGCTTTATAATAATTTTGGGATCCAACTGAAATTTATAGGAAAATAAATAAATAAACAAATGTTGTGCATCTAATACATTTTATTTTATTTATTTTTTGGTAAAATAAGGAATGTAATCAAACCTGAGTTTACTCTAGCTTTAATGAAATATATCCTCAAACCCCCCAAAACACATTTTATTCTCATTTTATATTTTATACATTTTCATTGGTGCGCATTACCTACACGAAAATACACATTTAAGTGCATTCACGATTTTCCTAGAAAAATAAATAGTTTCTGTGGAGTTTAAACAAGATTTTATTTTTCACTAAGCTAATGTTCAGGCCGTCATCATTATCATATTTATATTTTGTAGGTTATTTACGCCTAATTGCTGGCCATTTTCTTAAAAACAAAAAGGCGGTCTTTTATAAGAATTTATTTTTCTTAAAAATCAAAATGGTCACTTTTCAACCATCTTTGATTACACATTGCATGCACGATGCAGTCTGTTATAGAGTGATGTTTTTATTTGTATAAACAGATTCTTATTTTGTTTATTCTGGTGGTAGTTTGACTGGATATTATTTTATTTCCTACATCACACCACTGGCCGCTCTGCAGTGTACAAAGATGGAAGCTTTGCAGCCATCCAGGCCGCCATGTTTGGATGTAGAGACAGAGGGTGTACCTGTGGTGAACAGCACGATGGCCTTGATGCAGCTGTATTCTGCTGAATCCACGTGCAGCACTTTGAGCTTCTCCACCTGCTCCTGGAAGACCCGGATGTGGTCCATGAAGGCCACCACCCGGTCCGCGGACATCGGGGAGGCGTGCAGGCCGGCGGCGGCCAGCAGCGGGGCGACGTGGACTGGCATGGAGCACTGTGCGGCGTTCAAGACGAACAGTTCGCTCCAGGTGAGGCGCAACAGGGCCACCTGGTCCGTCACCTGCAGGTCCGGGAAGAAAGGGATGTTGCGGGCCCACTCCACAGCGCTGAACAGCATCCGGGCCGCCAGCTCGCAGATGTTCTCGATGCCCATGATGTTGTTGCTCTGCAGGCACTGGGAGCCAAACCTGGAGGTAGGGTAGGGCTCGGCCCGCAGCAGGAGGGAGATGTATCCCGATAGGTAGGAGTGACACTGCAGAGGGTCTCCGTTGGTCAGAGCAAACTGACCGTGATAAGACTGTGTGGGAAGTCTGCCTCTCTGGACAGCTGTGAAGACAGACAGCACACGTGTTAAATCAAGCTACAAGGCGATCAATACACATAACATTTAAAGTAACATGATAAAGCATCAGAGATGTCAGTAAAACAATAAAACACCTTGCAGACAAACACAGAGCTCATTTACAGGACCAGTGTAAGCCTATGGTGGACTAGCTCCTCACAAATGGACATGAATAAGCGTTTAAGACAGCTCCTGGAAAGAAATGTCACATTCAGCTCGGTGCTCGGAAATCTAGCCTATTTGTAGGCCACGACCTGCAAATAATGTCTGTCGAGAGAAAAAAGAGTTTGTGTCTTAATTTATTTAAAATTGTTTGAATTCAAGGCCCAAACTGAGCACCATGAACTCAGCACTTCCAGTATTAGCTACTTTATGGCGACTAACTTCGCTCGTGCCACTTTGACAGTAGTCTACTAGGCCTGTTTAATTTCTCCTTGATTTCTGGTGCTCAAATCTGTTTTCAACTTTATTCAAATTTACAATAAAGCTGTTTTTATAACTCTCAAATGTCAGTAATTTATTTTGGGAGCAGGGATAGTAGGCTAGCCTACAGTCGGCTGCGTTGGGCCTGTTCGACCAGCATGCATAATGAATAGCCTGCGAGCATACACACACACACACACCCCGACACACATTCCACGCTTAATCTACCAAAAACGTCAGGCTACAATTTCAACGAAAAATTATCGAAATTTGACAAAAATGTAGCGAAATTATTGTCGAATATGAACATGTGACATTTGAGGTGGCTCCGGGCTGTTTATGCCACACAATGGCCGTGAAGGACGCACAGCGCGGTAGCAACAATAATATAACATGCTACAAGATGCTAACACTAATCTGTGTGATATTACAGGCGAGACAGTGAACGCAGCACAGAGACCAGTGTCCGAGACAAATAGTCTGATATGATCACAGTGTGAATTGGCGGGGGGGGGGGGGATATATCACGGAGGAGACAAAGGCAACACAAATGGCTGTGTGCATGAAATTATTATGCAGCTATACAAATGAAGCGTGTGTAAAATATCAGTTTAGAGGACAGACATGGTGACAGAAAATAATGTCGGTAACTGGGATGTGAAGGAACAGCGTCCTGGAGCGTGTGGTGCTGAGAATACGATGTGATAATACCGAGAGCAACAACAGGAGGACGCCAGCCCGTACCTTCCCTCCTCATGCCGACTTTGAGGCATTTCTTGAGGCGACAGTACTGGCACTGGTTGCGGTGGTGCTGGTCTACGGGACAGTTCCTGTTGGCCCTGCAGGTGTAGGACAGGTTCCTCCTGACGCTGCGTTTAAAGAAGCTCTTACATCCCTCACATGTGAACTGTCCGTAGTGCTTCCCGCTGGATTTATCCCCGCACACGATGCACTCGATCTGCTGGCTCTGCTGCTTGTCCATGGACGAGGAGGAAGAAGAGGAAGAGGAGGTGTTGTTATTTGTGGCGGCGGTGGTGGTGGTGCTGGATGGATTGGGCGGCGGTGCGCCCTGGGGTGCTGCTGCTGCTGCCGGGGGTATTTCCAGAGAGGACGCTGGGTTCATGTGTCCCGTCAGCTCCCCGGGCAGAGACAGAGATGCGACCTGGGACACAGAGGAGGAGAGGGTCCCCTGTGTGTCCCCGACGCCCTCGGTGTTTCTCCACGCCACCATAGCCATATCGATAGTCTCCAAAACTTTGAGCGCCCAACTTTCCTCTTTTTACGCGATAATTAACGCACACTATTTGTCCTCATGAATTACGAACACACGTTCAAGAAAAGCGCGGCATTGTTTGACAAATTACAGACAAGTTACGCTTTAAAATGTGAAAAGAGCTCATAAGATAACGGCAATATAATTATAACGCGCGACTTGTCAAGTAAAGAAAGGGCAGTCACCCAGAAACAGCTTCGGCGCGGTGCAAATCCAAAAAGAAAGCTTCATTCAGACCGAGATAATGCACTATAACATCCACAGAGGGAAACATAAAGACAGACAACACTGAGGCAAATCCACGGAGCAAAGCAACGTTGTCCCCCAAAAAATACACAATCTGATCCTCTCTGTCCTGTGTGTCCAGCTTTAAACACAACACCGCGCAAGCAGATCCTTCAGCAGAGATAGAGGCGCCGCACCAGGCTCTCCAGACGCTCCCTGTTCTCCCGATCAGTCAGAAGTTAACATTAAAAAAGACAACGGAGAGGAGAGACAGAGAGAGGAGGTGATGGATGATGATTTTGATGATGCTTTGCTCCGGGACGGAGGAAGAGAGTGGTGCGTCCACGCGTCACGGGCTGTGACTCGGTGACGTCTGTGTTTGGGGCGGAGTTAACGCGAGGAGACGCTGGTCTGGGATCAGCAGCTGTGCGGCTCCGGTTGGATCTCTGCTGATACACACTGCTGAGTGTAGTGTGGGTTCTTAGCTTCCCCTGATCTGTCTTGGTTGTCTACTCTCTGTCTGTCTGTGTGTGTGTTGCACTTGCTTAACTCCAGTGTTTGCACTGATTGTGTCAGACCACTGTCTTAGTCACTTCCAGGCCTACTGTGAAATATAACAAGAGGACATACTTCAGTTAACACTTAGTTTAGTCTCATGAAGATTTCAACAGACGCAGAAGAAGCAGATCCTAACTGCAGTAATTTGATGCCACCTAGTGTCATCAGTAAATTACACAGGGATAATAGCTATAGGATGCACTGTCACAGCTAGAGGAGATAGATCTTTTGCATTTCTAATGCCTGTTATTTAATGTGTTTATCAGACATACAGTATGTTTAGTTCACTTCTCTCCTTCCATCTCTGTTGCAGTACATCAACCTGACTAATTTATTTGGGTAATTTGACTTTTCTAAGTATATTTTTGTCTTTTTTAAATGTATTTATAGGGATGTATTCTGAACATAGTCCTTTTTCGTTTTACATGTAAAAAAAAATCAATATGTAGCTGAAATAAGATGAAAAAATAACTTTAATTTCTTCTTGATGAGAAAGTTATTTTTTACACTTACAGTGATTTTCATACTTCATACAAATCTTACCAAAAAGTGAAAACTTCTACTGCACTCTAAAGAGAAACTATTTGTCTTAACTTAAAAATGTCAGTCTCCGGGTTGTCTTAAAATTATAGGTTGACTAAATTTGAGAAAATAAGTCGAGGTAATTTTGTAATGATTCAACTTGTCTTTTCAAATTCAGTCAACTTCAGTTTTTAAGGCAGCATGGACACTACTTTTTTTCAGTAAAAACAAATAGTTTATTTTAAGTGTGTGTAAGCAGCACTGTCAAAGGGTGGTTGGTGGTTGCCACTCTGGTACAATTGCTGACCACCCTCCTTGCAAAATGATTGAAAATAACTGAGACTTAAAGGGATAGTGCACCCAAAAATGAAAATTCAGCCATTATCTACTCACCCATATGGTGACGGAGGCCCTGGTGAAGTTTTAGAGTCCTCACATCCCTTGCGGAGATCGGCGGGGGGGAGCGGCTAGCACACCTAATGGCAGACGGCGCCCCAGACTAACGTCCAAGAACACAAAATTGAATCCACAAAGTATCTCCATACTGCTCATCCATAGTGATCCAAGTGTGCTGAAGCCCCGACATAAAAAGTTGTTTCGAAAAACGTCATATGAACTCTGTTTTTAGCCTCACTGTAGCCTGTAGCTCTGACTGCTTCTCTGTGCTCCGTGCTCACGTGTGCGCGCTTGCGCGAGACCAGCGAAAGCATGAGCTTTGCTTACCCGTGTTTACATCACGTGACACTGCAGAGGGAGACAGCAGTAACCACAGTAGCTAAAAGATAATTTGCACTGGGGTCTTTTAGCAAAGGACAGCCCAACATGTCTGAAGACTTTGAAATTGAGGAGGAACAGCATTTCTTTGTTGAGCCATATTTGTTTGAGCCCGAGTATACGGACGGAACTCAGGCTACTGGACGAAGCAGCCGCCGCAGCTCATGAGCCTAACCCTCAGCCAGCCGCAGAATACCAGAGTCGAGCACTGGAAACCTGGTGGTGTAGTTGTTTCAAATGCAAAGCAATGCCAACGGATGAGGAAAGTCTTTGCTGACGAGAGTGTTGGTCTTCAGAGACCATGCATCACCGATCACCCTGAGCGCGCACACGTGAGCGCGGAGCACAGAGAAGCAGTCAGAGCTACAGGCTACAGTGAGGCTAAAAACAGAGTTCACAAGACGTTTTTCGAAACAACTTTTTATGTCGGGGCTTCAGGACACTTGGATCACTACGGATGAGCATGTTGGAAATATTTTGTGGTTTCAATTTTGTGTTCTTGAACGTTAGTCGGGGGCACCGTCAGCCATTAGGTGTGCTAGCCACTCCCCCTGCCGATCTCCGCAAGGGATGTGAGGACTCTAAAACTTCACCAGGGCCTCCGTCGGCATATGGGTGAGTAGATAATGGCTGAATTTTATTTTATGGGCACACTATCCCTTTAAGTCTCATTCCTTACAATCAACGTACTCCTTCAAATCAAAGCTGCATATTTTTCTTTTTAAGAAAAAGGACAACCAGCCTATTTGAAGAACAATGAATCAGCCAACACATGTTTACACCAAACATTAAAACTTGATTGTTTGGACTCAAGTTTTTAATTGTACCAGTTCCCACATCAGATCATAAGTAACATTAACTGTAAAATAAGAAAAGTACATCAGCGTGCAATTCCTTATAACAGCATAATAATAATACTAATACAATTCCTGAAATTCAGCTGTAGCTTTTGGTCTTAGTGCGCCTCCCAAAGATTTTCCCCCATCTGGCCACACCTATGAACAACATCTGCCGGTGCCACTGTCCACAGTAGGATATTGTGTTAATGTTTTCAACTCCCACCTTACTGTAAAAATAAATTGTTTGTTTTAACTTAAAGAAAAGGGATGTCAGGGCTGCCTTAAAAATTTAACTTGACTGATTTGAAAAGACAAGTTGAATCATTACAAATTTACCTCAACTTGTTTTCTCAAATTTACTCAACTTAAAATTTCAAGGCAGCCTGGACACTGACTTTTTAAAAAAAAAAAAAAAAGTTAAAACAAGTAGTTTCTTCTTTACAGCGTACAAAGGTATACTTTTTAGATTTTTATAATCCCCAAATACACTGGATTCACATGTCATACACAAAGACCAAAGATAATCGGTGTTATAGGTATGTGTCATACAAACTATATGAATATTAGTCTGATCTTATTCCATCCCATCAACAAATTAAATACATAAAATCTATCAGAATCAGCTTTACTGGCCAAATATGTGAGCAGTTATTTTGTTTCTGTCAGGCTACATACACAGAATAGACATACAAAGGAGGAGCAAGATAAATATCAACATCTGACTAGGTACAGATGTAAATAAACAACAAGCACAGAGGTGCAGAGTGCAAAGGGTGCTGGAATAAATGTTATTAATGTACACAGAGGCGGCCATTTGCAGTGTCATCTTGGATATATAAGATACAAAACTAAAGTCACTTCCATTCCTTTACTGTCACATAGACAATGTTCTCCTACTGATTCAGCATATGCATCATGTTTAGGATTTAATATGTGTGTACGTGTCCCACTAGTTGATATGATCATAATTAGTACAATGTCTTTTTTGTAGTATGCTATGCTGCACTCATTTACAGATGCAACACACTGCATGCCATAATGCATGATTGCACCTATAAAGCACTAAGGTCATGTTTACAGTGTTGTCCTCTTGTCCCTGTGCCATCTGTGTCTCCACACACTGTGCTACTTTTAGCTCCTGATGTGTTTCTGCGCCAGGGTCACTAAGACCAATTCCTGTCCATTTTTTTTGTATTCAGAGACTAAATTATCTTGATGTTCATGGAGGCTCTTGGAAGCAAGTCATCGCCATGTGAAAATGTCCGCATGGCCATTTCACTGTTGACTCATGCTCCATGACTCCCGAGGCTGAGTGTGCCGTCGCGTTCTTCCAGACGGCCAGCTTTGCAGTCATCCAGTGACTGCACACAAACAAAACAAGCTCTGCTCTGCCTGCTAACAAAACACACGGCTGACGTCCAAGACCAATCAACAGTGGAAGGTCAAGGCTAAAGTGTTTACCACACTGGATGGGGATGATGCATTCCTCCACGTTTAATTCACTGAACTCTGCCCTCCCCGCGCTATCCAACGACAAGTCCAGTTAACATTAATCACAGATTTGGGAGTTTAAAGATGATAAATCCGCTCTGTTTTTGGTGATCTGGTGCCCTTTAAGACTTATCACATGTGGGGAGCTCAAAGCTGGCTAATTGGAGACAAATTGAGGCAGAGCATGGCCAGGAGAGACCTGCTGTGTGTGCAAAACCACCAGGATGTGACTGTTTACAGCACAGCGGGAGGCAGCGGCGGGCTTGCTGCTCTGAAATCTGCAGCACTTTTTTAGGCTTCAAGGTGGCTGCGTAAATATATAACGTTGAATTATAGCTCCCTGTTAAGCTCTTAACCCCCTCAAACCAACCAGTGGCACCATATGGTTATATGGTTTGTAGAAATGTGTACATTAAAGCCTTCTGGGGAAAAGCAATAGTATTCTTGGCATTTAGAGTCATTAGGTGAAGTGTAAGCTCATTATGTTAATGAGATAAATGGTTGTGATCTAAAAGTACACCGTGACCTCTCTCACATCCTCCGGCAATGTCTCCTACGAGTGTTTTGGCAAATCTCATCGAGCGTGCAGATCCAGGAATATCACAATCTGGACTGAAAGCTTCAACAGAGTAAAGGAAAGTATGGCAAAATCACACAACAGCAAACACTCTTTGATTGTGGATGTGTGGATATGCTGTGTTGTATGGTGTAAAAAAAAAATAACTAGTACAAAGCCAATGCTGTAGTACATGTAGGAGAGTCAGCAAGGGAGAGAGACAGAAAAAGCTGGTGGACTGCTAATCTTAAGTACATGCTGAGAAATGGCCAGTGCAGAAATACATAAGACTATGACCCTGCCGCCACACAACCTACAGGCTGAGCCAAGCCAGGAGGGTTTCACCACCCTTGAGAACAAGATGTAAAGCCCCTGAAACCTACTTAGCCAGTGCCAGGCTTTTTATATTTTACACTCATAATAATCACCAATGACATTAAAGGAGCACTTCACCCACAAAATGCTAATTTGTATTTCAGTTACTCACCCTGTGTTACCTTGAATTTGTGAAGAAACTTTGTTTTCTCTCATGCCTCTAAGGTGAACGAGGAATTCAAACACAGAATTTTCCTGATGAATTGAAGAAAGGTCAACTGCAGTTAACAACAGCAAACTATATCAAAACACCCATTTACAAACTCTAACACAACTCGTGCAGTATAATCCAAGTCTCATTTATCCCTTACATGTTCAGTACTTCCCAAACACATGCTTTTCACTGAAACCATAATATTTAAAACATTTAAACAGTTTCAAGATGAGTAGCACACCTAGACAATTGCATCAATCAGTTCAATGGAATACACAAGCCGAGTTTAAACACACCGCCCAGGTGCACAATTTATAATCAGAAGTGTTTCAAATAGTAAGGTTTTAGACAGAAAATGTTTGGGATGTACCGAGTCTACAACTGGATAAATGAGACTTGGATTATACTGCACAAGTTGTTTGAGAGTCAACAGATGTTGTTGTCAAACGTGGTTTCCATTAACTACAATCATCAAGACTTTTCCTTGTTTTGGATTCTTCGTTCAGCATGGAGGCATGCCTGAAAAATGTTTTCTAATGATCTCACTGTAACAAGGGATGAGTGGGCCTAATTGATATACACATTTTGTGGGAAAAGTATTCCTTTAATTCATTTATGATATTACTGTTAATCGTGTGGGTGGGGTTCTAGCAAAGATAATCTCTTTGACCCAGCAGACATAAATTACATTTGTCTAAATAACTTGGCAATGATGTCATTCTCCTTATGGGTTAAGAGGATTATGACACCCACACAGGTGCTTTCATTGACCCTGGCTGATGACACCTCTAGTCAGGTGGACATTGGATGGAGCAATTCTGGAATTTATATGATGTCACTAAATTAATCATTATTACTGACATTTCTGTCTCTCATCCACTTCAGTGTCCAGCTGGCTGCAACAGATTCATAGGTCAGAGTTTACCTTTGTTCTAATTTGATTGAGCAGATACAAAAACTGAGTGGTTGAAATTATTCTAGCATCTTTAATCATTTTATTTAGTATATTATTACACTACCACACACTTTCATACATTGTGTACAGTCTGTGATTGTTTTTCAAGGCTGAGTGCAGTTAAATGTCTTTGAATGGAAATGTAATGCAACCATTCCTCAAAGGAATACTCCCCCTCCTAAAGGACCATTTGTTACCTTGAATTTGTGAGGGAAACTTTGTTTTTCTTGCATGCATTCAGGCAATAAAGAATCCAAAACTGAGGATTCCTGATGACATAAAATCATGAGCCCCATTTCCACCGAGCAGTACGTTTTTTTTTTTCCGTTTCCATTTTGAAGTTGTGGATGGTACCAGTGCCCATTTTTGGTAGCCCCTCTGTTGGGGTACATAGCACACAGATCTGGTACTAAAAGGTGGAGCTGTGAACAATGCAGTCCGCTGTTCAGGGCTGAGTTGTGGCTGGTTTTGAGGCCACTGTTCATAATGTGGAGAGTCTTACATATATCAGTAAACTATAACTATAAAATGAAAAGATGTTTTGCTGCCTCTTGCAACAGCTGTAGTCTGAGAAAAAAAAAATTAATTCACTGAGCTGACTGCCGGCGACTTTTAAGGTGGAACGTTTACTTATAATGTAACTCAATGCATGAGCTGACGACGTGAATCCATCAGCATACCTTAAATTTCAATATGACAACTTTGACCATTACTTAGGGCGGCACGGTGGTGTGGTGGTTAGCACTGTCGTCTCACAGCAAGAGGGTTGCTAGTTCGATCCCAGGTGTGGGAGCCCTTCTGTGCATGTTCTCCCCGTGTCAGCGTGGGTTCTCTCCGGGCACTCCGGCTTCCTCCCACAGTCCAAAGACATGCAGATTGGGGCCTAGGTTAATTGATAACTCTAAATTGTCCGTAGGTGTGAATGTGAGCGTGAATGGTTGTCTGTCTCTATGTGTCAGCCCTGCGATAGTCTGGCGACCTGTCCAGGGTGCACCCTGCCTCTCGCCCGATGTCAGCTAGGATAGGCTCCAGCCCCCCCACGACCCTCAAGAGGATGAAGCAGTTAGAAAATGAATGAATGAATAAGTTTTTATTGTCTCTCATGGATGACATAGATAGTAATGAGTGTATCTTCAGTCATTTAAAAATATATATCAGTTTCGACCGGATTATGTTAACTGCATATATTCTAATCCTCACCAAAAAAAAGCACTGCGGAGTGACATTCCTGTGGGCTCCAGCCGGCTGCGCTTGCTTGAGGAGGACTGAATTCACAAACCCACTATTTCTGAATATCCCACGGAGAGAGAGTCTCACTGCAACCTGTTGTATTATGTTCTGACAATGTCTATGTGCAACCTCATTTTGCGGACAATAAAGGAGGAGCAGATGTTCCATCTGTGTCACCAGTGATGAGGAAATACAGCGAGTGCTGGATGGAGCAGCGCGTGACAACAACCCCGCCCACATTTAAGGGTACTGTTTGTGGTGAAAAGAATAAGGTCTAGGTACCATGTCTGAAGGGTTACTTCTGGTTCCCAAGGAACCATACCGAAAGTCTTTGGTGGAAACAGGGCTATAGGGGTGCTCATTTAACAACAACAAAACTGTATTAAAACATTGGTTTACAAATTGTTACACAACTCATGCAGTATAATGCAAGTCTCATTTATCCAGCTGTACATTCACAATAACATCATAACGTCATTTTACCTGCTGAACACGAGAGCTGTTGATCTACCGCCGCACTGATTCATCTTATCATGTTCAAAGATCTGACTTTGGCTGCTGAACAGTAAACAGAGCAGGTAGATTGTCTCCTTGTTTTTAACCTTGTCAGCCACTGAAACAAAGCTGGAATCTCTCAGGTTGCTCAGCAGGGTCAGAAAGGCAACAAGAAGTTCCACCTTGGCCACTGCTTCACCTGTGACCGCTGGACCTTCTCCCACCTGTCATTAACCCCAGACCACTGACCTCTGACTCTGCTGCCGCATTCACCATGAGGTGAATTACATGCTTGAGAGACACTGTGCGACGGGTCAGTGTGCAATGATAGCGCAATGCTAACAAACAGAACCATCCTGACAAAGTGCAGGGATCCTCATTAGGACTTGTACAAAGCCCTACTTAACCTTTGACCTCACTCGGACCAGAACTCATTATCTGGCACAAGATTAACCCACATAGCTGAGTCAATTATTAAAATACATACAGAACAACTCTAAGTAGAAGTGAGACAATCTGTAGACTGAAATCATGTTTGTACATATAGATACATAAACATGACAGACTTGTGTTGCCTCCTGTCTCTAATAAAGCATCAGCAGTAATTAAAATGTTTTTCTGTGTTAACAGTTTGTTAAACTTTTTTTCCTATCCAATAGTGTGTTGTATTTTTTTACTGATACAGTGGAGGAAATGTGTTAACGTTTTTTTCATTACACATTTCCGATACAGCTGTTTACATAAAAGTTGCATGCAGTAATGTGGAATGAAAGGAAAAGAGTACTAAACATGCCAACTGCGATGTATTTAATAATTGGTGGAGAAGCAGTTGTTTGCAATGCCAGCTTTTAAGATGTTTCCTGTATGCGGAAATGGGTCTCACAGTGTTCAGATGGGATTTCTGGTCCATTTTTCCACACAAACAGTCTTTAAATCTTGCATCTAAGATTCTGTGGGGCCCACTGGTGAATCTTAATGTCTTGGATTTTATCCTGCTGAAGTTCCATATGTGTCTCATCCTCACCGTTCTGGTGGATGGCAACAGATTCTTTTCAAGAACTTCCCAGTACATGGCTCCATTTACATGGCTCCATAATCTGCATTCTGCTGGTGCAGTGAGAAGAGAGACAAACCCATACCATAATGCTTCTACCTCCATACTACACTGTGAGTGTGGTGATTTTAAGATCATAAGCAGAGCCACTTCTCTGCCAAACATGACATGTTATTTGCAGAGAAGCACCTTTCAAAATGTTGTGTAACAAACTTAGAACAAGCTTTTGGGCAACAATACTGTGTGCCATGTTTGGAGGAGAAATGTCTCTGCATCTGACCTTAAAAATAATGGAGATGGGAGCATTATGGTATGGGGCTTTTATCTGCTGTGCTTACAGTGTGGACCACATTAGCGTCACCATTCACCTACATTATTTTATACAGCCAAAATTGCTTTTAAATACATTAATTATTACCTCAGAAAAAGTGATATTACAAAGGTGACAGCTACGTTTAAAATTACAACTTTTACAATTATGTGAAGGGGTATCTGCTGTTAAAATTAGCTTGACACCTCATTACTGTCGATGCGGATATACTGTTGTCATAACTGTTGTTTGGTAGCTTAGCTTGCTTAGTAGCTAAATACTGACTTAAGCAAGATAGATGATTTAGTAACAGAAATTACAAATAAACATTACAAAATTTGAATTATGCAGGTATTGAACTCAAATAATTACTTTGGGCAAAATTATTCAGATCTGTTTTATGAAAAAAAATCATAATAATTATTTTATTTTATACATGTAATTTTTGAGCAACCTAATAAAGTGTGGTTCCAATGGCCGGTGCATCTAAGGGGTTAACAGAGTGTTTCAACAATTGCTAAGTGTCATTTACTCCAGTGATTTTTCCTCCCTGGTTGGTGAGCAGCAGTGGAACTCTTTAAGTGTGACTGTAAGGGCTGAGGTCATGATTTGGTGCTTCCAGGAAGTTTCTGTGTCCTTGATCTGTTGGTCTGTGGCCACTGCGGGGAGGTGATGCTGGGAAGTTGTGATGTACTTGCTGTTACATTGGTTCAGACGGCTGTGTGAAGGCCAGGAGGGACGCAGACAGTTGGAGGCTTGTCTGAATGGCACGGAATCTCAAATCTCTTTCTCAGTGATTTTCAAGGTCAGGTGGCCAAAATGACTGCAATTCAGAGAGACTGTCACTTTACATCTGTCTGCATTTGGGAAACAGTTATTTTTTCAAGAGGATGGGAGGCAAGCTGCGTAAGAGCAGGTGTTATAAATGAAAATTTGAGTAAAATGTTTTTAATTTGGCATTTAAAGGATGAAATGGTGAGAATTTGCAAGCACTTTTCTTTGCACCGCCCTCGTAGCAGTGACTTGCTTTCACATTTTCACAGGCAAAAACACAACAAAGACACAAACCCTCCCTCTCACTTTCCTACCAAAGGACTAAATGTCATTCAAAGCAAATACACTTTTTTTGTCCTTCACAGAAGCACATTTCCTCAGACTGAGAACACTGCCCTGTATTTTGATTGATCATGTATTTGTATCTATTCATAGAGGCCAGATTCATCATTCCAATTTGTCAAGTTGCTGCAGTGGTGAGTTAATTATGTGCAGGAGAGCCAGAAAAAGAGGACAGCCTCCTGTATAGACTCATCTGAGGTTTCTCTGCCTCACCTCGGCTCCAAACGAGCAGCCAAAGCTTCACCGGGCTACAGGAGCTGCTTGGCACCATGGGTAATTAGTGTGATGAATGCTTTAGTGGAACAAATAGTGTCAGTCGCCTGTCTCGCTCATCGTGTGGCTGTGCTGTCGTAGCTCAGAGGCTGTGGGCTCATCAGGGTAATGGATGATTCTGCAACAGGACCATCCCTCAACCAACAGCACCGCTACTACTGAGCAGGAAACACTGAGGTTTACAGGTTTGTTTGTTTTTTACCCAGCTGAAATGGTGCTTCTTACTTTCCTAAAGGCATCTGGTTATGGATGTCAAATGCATGTTTGGAAGGTTACTGACAACCAGTGACAGTTTAGTTAGGAAATATGTGATGAAAATGTACCTTTTCAGCCTTGAACATATAAAATGCAAAGGGATGATGTGAGACGTTATTATAAACATGTTTTTATCATTTTTTTCCACACAGCCTCTCAGGACTGCATATATGGATATGCAAACATGCTCATACTAATCCTCTGTGGGATTCTTTTCCATGCCTGGGGTGTAGAGCCGGTGCTGCTGAAATGATGGATCACATTATTAGATTAGAGGAGAGCAAGGACAGCCAGCAGCTGGATTTGCAATTCACAGCCTCTTTTGTATATGGACTTTTTCTGCATGAAAGGGATAATTGGGCCGTTGTCACTGAGTCAGAGATTGTTTTTTAACAATGCAGGGAACCTTGCAATAAATTAGGTCAGCTGTCGGAGCCATGTCACAAGACAAGGCATTAGTCCAATATGTAGAATAATCCTTTTGCATACAATGTGAAGAGGAATATATCATCATTTATTCACGGCGAGGCAAGTCCAGATATCCTCATTCCTCCAACAAATGAAGGGCATATGGTGATTTTGTCTTGTGGATGAACCTGAGGGCAGTGGCAGCCATGAAGGTCTGGCTCTTTGAGCTGTCATTTCAGTACCAGCTAATGGCCTGTGCTTACTCTGTGCCTTGACTTTTCAACCCAGTGTGACAGCGAATAATATGCGGCACATAAGGCTGAATTGTCAGCCATGTCATCCATGTAGCGGAAGCTGAATAGGTTGACTGTCACAGACAGGTAATCCATAGCTATATCAGTAAAAAAAAAAAAAAAAAAAACCTAAAACACAAGTTCAGTGAATTGTTTGATAGCAGCCAGACCTACGGCTAACAGAGCGTGAAAGACAGGCGAGGTCGTGGAAAGGTTACTTGTGGGTCCAGGAGGTGAGACTTTGGGGATGTGGACACGTCAGTTCAGCAGAGTCCTCGGGTCAATGTGAAGACAAGTGGAAGACACATTTCTCTGTCAGCACGCAGAGAGCCCGCACGGGTTCAGGCTTTCGTCGTGAAGTCCCAAGTCATTGAGTCAATAGCCAAGGAACATGACACAACCTCTCACAGTCACTCGGCATCAAGCGGAACAGGGAATGGCATGCTTTCCATTTCACTGCACCGTGGCCCCGGCAAGACCCCGTCTGCACTCGAGAAACAGGAGAGCTCTCAGCCCCGGCTCTCGCACAAAAGCAACGCACCGACCTGGCCCCGAACACGTACATCGCTCCCTCAAAGCTGCGGTACAAGGTGATCCACCGGTCAATCCATAACCCCGGTTATTATCTCCACTGCTGCTCCGTAGCGCAGCAGGGAGGCCTGGGGATAACCACAGGGCTTGGATGACAGGAAATTAGATCATGGCAAAGCACAAGCACATTTCAATTAAACTGATGTCAGGATTTATCTTCTTCTGTCATTGCGTTTAGACGAGAGAATAAAATGTGACCTTTCACCCAATCTGAACAGGCATTCACCAAATGGATACAGCCCTTTATCACAAGCATGGCTCCACATGTCACACAGCGAACTATGTCATATTGTCCCGGCATGGAAAAATAAAACACAATGAGTATCTTTTATCTTCCATATCATCATCTCATACAGGGGTTCCAAACCTTTTCGCTTGAGACTTTTGTAGCCAATAAATTACTGCTAATGACTCCATGCCATGTCACAATGTGCATTATATACAATATACAAGCTGTGAGCCCTTGAGAGCTTTAGAAGGTGAATATATCAGTTTTCTTACAAGATAAAATTAATAATACAATTATATAGAAATATACATTAAAATCTCAAATTATAACAAATTGTACTTTTTTGTCTGGTTAATCATCTAATGACCCATCATATTTATGATGTAAACCCCTGTGTCAGGTTGCATTCCCCAACAGTGGGTGTAACAGAGCCCCTGACTGAAAACAGGCATTTATTTTGGTACAAATGTTAATGCCTGCCCCCAGGATGACAGGATGAATTGTGATAAAATTGGTAAAACCTGAAGATTTCATCTGGCACAAGCCAAAATTTTAATTTGTGCAATAACTTGGTTTATGAACAAATACCTGCAAAACTAATGACATTCCCATGTCAGCTGTACTTTGTGTTTAGTGCTTAGCAGCAAATGTTAGCATGCTAACATGCTGAACTAAAGGCCCTGACACACCAAGCCTATGGTTGGCCATCAGTCAATGTCGGGCCATCAGTGAACATCTGTTGGCCCTAGTTTTGGCGCTGTGTCCCGCACTGTTGGCACTAGTTCGCCCTTGTTGGCTTCTTTTTTGACTGATTCAGCATATTGAATCATGTCAGAAATGGCAGAGCCCATCAGTGAATGAAATCACTCTGATTGGCAGTTCAACTCAGTGGATGAGACGTGAAAAGGAAGTGAGGAAAGCAAACAAAAGATTAAAGTCAAGAGAGCATGAGATTGTTTGTAGTATTGATTGCCGCTGCATGGTAAATATCATTTGTCCTTTCAGCATCAAGTTGTGTTGTTAATATGCTAACTAGTTAAGTAGTGTCTTGAATCTGTCCTGTTGGTCTTCTGGTTTCCCTTTCTGAATGACAAATACAGATTACAGCTGCCTGCTGGTTTGGAGAGTTATTTCCTCTCACACAGGCACAGAACATTGTGGTAGCTGGATGTTGGCTGTAGTCTTTGCTGTGTGTTCATCTGCAACTTTTTGGCAGAGACACAAGCGGCATGAGGTGAAGCAACACTCAAACTTTGTTGCCACTAGTTCTTTGATATTGGTTTGTTGTAGCGTGTGTGGGCCTTAAGACGATGAACATAAACATATCTACACAACTAACTATTGTGGGATATATAAATTATCTGGTGAAAATATTTCTTTCTGGTGTCGAGGTGCAGGTGTTAGATGGATGAACAGTGGATGTGATTCTGGCAAATGAATATGAAAAGTGATATTTCAATGGTGTGAAAACCCCCTCACAGTGGCAGTGAGATCTGAATAACCAGGATATCATCATGGGTTTGTTGATAGTTGTTAGGCAGAAAATGTCATATTAAAAACAAAAATAGTATATTTAATATATTTACAATAAACATACAATCATGTAATCTTTTTCAAGAAATATACAGAACATAAAGCTTTTAAATATAAATTCATATAATCTAAAGAAAAAAAGAAAAGAAATTCAAAGAA
The DNA here is from genome assembly GCF_011397635.1 of Epinephelus fuscoguttatus. Taxonomy (NCBI): domain Eukaryota; kingdom Metazoa; phylum Chordata; class Actinopteri; order Perciformes; family Serranidae; genus Epinephelus; species Epinephelus fuscoguttatus. The sequence continues at coordinate 12,099,298 of NC_064753.1, forward strand.
GCAATAGAGCGTATCTAAAAATCTTCAGTGATGCTTTGAAAATATAGGTGATATTTTCTTATTTCAATGCCCTTTTCTTTTCAGAGGTCCCCTGCAAAGAGCCATGAAATTCACACATTGAATACCACCCACAATGTAAGCAAACACATCACTCTAAAACCGTCACTAACATGGTTAGCACATGGTTTCACTTTAATCAAAGGCAACATGCTGCCCAAAGGCTCAAACCAAAGGATTATCTATCTGCATACGAAGAGTTTGCTTCCAAAATAACAGCCATCATTTACAAAAAGTGACTATCTGTAAGAAATAATTAAGAGCAACAAAAACAAATGATGGGCCTATTTACAAGATAACTGTCCGTTAATGTCAAAATGTCTCTTAAATGATAAATCTCAGGACTATTTTTTCCCCAGAAATTGTGTATTTTGGTAGTAAACTCTTCATATGTTCATACTTCTAAAGATCCGCTATAAAAGTCAACCTGCTGTTACCACAAGGCAAGGTCATCAAAAGAGAAGAATGAGAAAAATAGGATGTAAAAAAACATTTATGCTCCAAAGTTATTTTCTCATCACAAGGCAAAACAGTCCTGTCGCCGCAGGTGAATACAAGGTCAAGCAAGCGCTGTCACACTTGCCAGCACATTAGACAGACCTAGAATATGTTGGCTTCTTCTTTGCGAGTGTTGAATGTTACAGTGCACGGGTTGATATGGCACAACATCAGGAAGTCTCAGAGTAGAGCTTAATATCCAGGCACAGGTGCAGGACTGCTATCAGTGAAGTTTGGCTGACTTTCTACGGTCAACCTTATCTACTGTACAATGTCAGGCTATAGCTCAACATTGGTGCCACTTATTTCAAGCAAAGTATTGTTTTTATTTGGACCAAAGCAACAAACAGTTATCAGCTTTGCCACTGATGGAAAGAGAGATTAATCTAAATTAGACAATACCTTCACTAGTAGAAAAGTTCTACATATTAACAGTTATTACATCCTAAATTATACTGTTTTCTAGACCCATATATAATATTTTATAGGCAATATGTTTTTGGGACACTTCTGTATGATATGGTGAAAGTAAGTGGAGGGATATCACAGAAAGGCTACATACAGCTGGAGGATCTGCTCTGAGCTCCAGCGTGGTGAGACAAAGTTCTCTGCAGGACATTACAGAACACTTCTATGGTGTCACTTTGGCACTTGTATGGCACTATTATGTACAGAGGAGTCAGCACTATGACACACTGGACATCACAGATATCAAAGACAGCGCCACCTGTTGGGGGTTACTGAGGAGGAGATAGTGGCCAGCTGGTAAAGTTAGTTAACACTCTCCTCCCCGTTAGAAGCTTCCTTTTTAATAGTTTGTACATCTTCGCATGATGCTGTCCTCAATGTCCTGCTAGGAGCCAATCTTCCCATCAGGGACGGTCAGATTTTGAGTTTAGAAACATTTTCAAACCCGACCTAATCAGTACCCAAAAATTCTTCCATTTTAAGGATCGAAGTCTCACTGATGTGCTAAAATCTGTGTTTATACTCTCTTAGTTCATGTTAAACCAACCAGACACATCAGTCTGGTCTGGCTCTGTGGTGAATATAGGTCCATTCTTTATCTCCGACATTCTCTAACAACTGTCTGTTTCCCCATCTGATATAATATTCTCTTTATTATTTATGATGCTGAGGCATCATCAATGTATACTTTAAATCTTATACTATTCGTTCACTGAAGTGCTAAACTAAATACATCATATGAACAGTGTGGATCCAAAATGAGCTCCACTATTTGCAAAAAATGTACTCATAAAACATGAGCGGCAGCATAAAATGAGACTGAAACATGGAACTTTAACTTAAAAGAACACTTCAACATTTTAGGGCTTTTGCTTATTTGCTTTCTTAGTGAGAGTTAGGTTAGATGATTGATACCACGTCCATGTCTGTACGGTAAATATAAAGCTACAACCGGCAGGTGGTTAGCTTAGCTTAGCCTAGCTTAGCACAAGGGAAGCTAGCCTGGCTTTGGTAACAAAATCCACCTTTAAGCACCTCTAAAGATAATCTATGAACACCTTATATCTTATTTGTTCAACCTGTAGAAAATTTTTATCTAGTCAGATCCAACTTTCACTCATCCACAACTCCACTGTCTTGTCTGAATAAATTCACTTGTGGCTCCGAAAATCCAAGATGGTGAAGGCCAAAATGCCAAACTCAAGTTTTCAAAACTGGAGTCCACAATCCAATGGATGACATCACAGTGGCTACATCCATTATTTTCATACAGACTATGAGATGTATATGTGATAAAATTCAATTGTCTTAGGGTGAACTGACTCCCTGGATTCTCATCACCACCAGTCTAATTTAAAAAAAAATACACACACGTAGCAGGTGGATTCTTCTTTACACCAGGACAGAGCCATGCTAGCTGTTTCTGTTTGGCCCTGTCTCCAGTCTTTATGCTAAGCTAAGCTAACCAGCCTCTGGCTCTAGCTTCATATTTGCCATACAAACATGAGAGACGTATCAAGCTTCTTGTCTAACTCTTGGCCAGAAAGTGAATAAGCTTATTTCCCAAAATGTTGAACTGCTCATTTAACCTCCATCTCTAAACATCAAAGGGATGAACTCTATTGCAATGGTGAGTGGCTGGACAAAGGTCCATATTTTTGATGCAAAACATATTAAATACTTACAAAGTAAGCCAGAAAAAAAAAAAAATATTCTCTATATAAACTGGATATGTCAGAAATCAGAATCCCATTGAATTCCCAAACACAAAATTATCATTTGGAAAAAAAAAAAAAATCTGTGTTCAGACAATCACTGCAGTGTGAGTGATTATGAGTCAGCTGAGGTTTGCTAAAAATCGTCAACATCACAATGCAGTATGCATTATAAAGCTTTTCCATGGTCTAAAATAGAATTTGGAGGCCACTGGTGTTAAATGTATATTTAACCATTACCATGGCAACCAAACCACAGAGCCTGTGCAGCTTAGTGACATACTGAATTCTTCTTTTTTATCATTGCATGCATTACTAGCATGCTTTTAAATGAACTAATTGTGGCCGAACACTGTGCGTCATGCTATGCTGTGTCTGCTGACAGCTAGCCCACCACAATCATCATGTCTCAGTGCCTTGACTTGGCGTTCTACTTAAATGCCTTCACACCCCACAGTGTGTTTGCTCATGTGAGCTTTGCTGCTGTTACTGACTCTGTTGGTGAAGGCCTCCTCCCCCACAGCCTCCACCTGCTTTGGCCTGACTACACACACGTACCCTGGAGAGTCTTATTTGCAATGTTCCCTGCTTGTTCTTTATCATGTTGCTGTGTGTTCCATGCATTACTGCTGCAGGGGGCGTCCCCAGGAGTGGAATTACACCACCAAGTCAAACTGTATTTCTGTCTCAATGCGCCATTGACGTGAGTGTTCCTGGCAGAATTATAATGGTGGTATAGTCAAATCAGAGGTTAGAGAGACAGTCATGTAACTGAAATGTTACAGGTTCAGTTACTGAATCAGCTCATATGTGTCTTGTCCAACTATTCATAGATGGGCCACCAAACTTGTTTATCCTCTTTAAAAGTCTATTGTTTTTTAGATCATCAGCTTAACATTAAGGACTTTTTTAAAATATACTTTTGGACATTGCACCTAATTTCTATAAATGTCAAAGAGAAAAGACTGAATATCAACAAATATAATGAAGTAAAAAACAAAACAGTTCTGCGACTCTGAAACAGGAAATCTGTGTCAGAATCTCGTCCAGCATTCGTAGCAAAACTCCACACTATGACACACTAAAGGGATAATTATTATATACTGGCTCAACACTCTACCGTCAACAAATGTTCTAAAATGCCCTCAAGAATGGGCCAATTACATTAAAAGCTACTGCTCCTTATTTTTAAAATCTGAGCAACATGTATGACTCAAACTTAAGAGTTTGGTTCCAAAATGGGAAAATATCCATCCTCTGAGGCACAGTGACCGCTGCTCTGGCAGAGTGACTGGTGGCACAAAATGAAAAATAAAACCAGTTTCTATCGCAGATATTGTTGTAATCTACACTCAAGTTTCATTTTTATAGGATATTGAACAATACATGTTTTAAAACTGTATCTTCCATTAATTTTCCACTGCTCACTGTATAATGATTAAAGAAAACACAGGTATTCTGTCATAGGTTAGAAATTAATTGGTTTGGTTTTGGGATAGATTGGTTTATATTTTTTCTACATATTTTATATTGTGACTCCGTATGTTCAGAGGCTTTAATGGTGCAGCCAGGAAATCAAGACCTCTGGGGTGGTGATGCAACATGTTGCTCACTACCTTACTTTTTATTATTAGATAAATTACTGGGATTATGCCTGATCCTGTAATATTTCTTGTTGCTGATTTGTTAGTTTTCCTTTGCTTCTTGTGTAATGTGCCTAAACAGGCCTCTGTAGTCAATGTCAGTCTGTTTTTCCCTATTTATTGTGTTAAAGTTATACAACTGAGAGAGGGGACATAAAAGTCTGTTAATAGGTCTCCAGCAGGATTACCTACAGTATGTTTGTCTGGAAAAATGCTCCAACCATGAGATCAAATATGCATCCATGAACAAGAGAAACTACCATGTTAACCGTCATCTTATCTATCTGGTCTGGACCTGAGAAGTACTTCCTTCTAAAGGAAAATAAACTGTCTAATAACGTTAATGAAAAACCAACACTTCAGATTTCTGCTTCTCAAAGAGCTCCGGTCTCCTAATAAATCCAAACATAAAGTGACTGCATTTTGAACTGTTAACACAGTTCAACTAAAGAGAATCATATCAGGGGATGATTGTTTCTTTGCTGCTAATCTCTGTTTGCTGACAAATAGGAAATGTAAGGAAATGTAAAAAAAAAAAAAAGTGCAGTGTGGATATGGAGCATTTGGGAAGCATCTCTTCAATTATTTTTCACTATGTCTGATGTTTTGGGAGAGAAGAAGATAAGACCCTTACTGAGAACATTCTTCTAAACTGATACGACACCAAAGATCACATCAGATCAGTTGCACATTAACAGCCTGGGCTCCAATCTGCAGTCCTGGTGCAGACCACCACTATAAAACTGACTCCATGTTGTCACACATCTCGTGGTCCTCCAGGTTGTATATGAACTTTGTCCTGTTGGCTGGGTTCTGAGTGATCTCCTTGCCCAGATTGTCCAGAGTCACATTGGAGGCGAAGAGTTCGGTGGGTGTGAGGTAACCCTCGCTGTTCTTGATGTATTTCCTGTAGTTCTTTCTCAAACACTGCCATGTGGTGGTGTACAGGATGAAGGCTGACGACTTGAGGACGATGGCGATGCTGACATACAGATGCCTGTAGGCCACGTTGTCGTAGAGCATGCAGGCTCCCTTCTCGCCGCAGACAGAGCTCCAGAACAGACAGGTGGAGTCGATGCCCATGCCAAAGATCAGAGGGGGGGGGATGAAGCCTGGAGCAGCGGGGGACAGACAGCAGGTCAGAAGTTCCAAAAGTATACCAGTTCAAGTTTAGTTTCCCTTTGTATCCACACAGACAGATGGGGCTCATTTCAACCAAGGTGAAAAATTGCTCTGACATTTACATCACAGAGCAAAACTACAGGCCAACAGTGGACATGTCACGCACAAACACAGCAGTGTGAGACTTATTACAGAATGTGTACATGAAGATTTTTTTCTTCTGTGGCTATGACAGTTAAGTTTACAAAAAGTTATATGTCTTACCTATCAGTCTCAGGAGCAGGAACAGAACTCCTAGGGCATACGATTTTAGCTCTGGACTCACAGTCCTAAAAACAAAGACAGAATTGGCATTAATGCTTTGTACTGGTCAGCTGAATACTTAGTTGCAGCACATAGGCAGTTCAATCTGGTGTATTAAATTGATTACTGTGACTTGGGCCATTACTGCTTTCAAATATGATAACATAATTCACACCAAAGTAGTTGCTGTGATCTGGGAACATGGCAAGAAAGCAACAAGGAGGATTGATAGTAACAAGTAGATAGATTGTAAACAGTTGACAGTTTATCTACCTCTTTATTTGGAGGTAAGATAGAAAGTGAGCACATCCAGAAAGTTGGTGATTTTTCCTCATCTCACAGGAAAACTGCACACAACTACTGCAAAGACAGAAGTTGTGTACAACAGACACTTTGGCATCTTTGCCATTTACTACAAACCTGGGTGTTTGATCAGTTTGACATTTTAGGGAAATATCTTTGTTTGCTTTCTTTTCATGAGTTAGATGAATAGATTGATATGGATCTCATAACTGTACAATAAACATGAAGATACAGCCAGCAGCCAAATTTTTTACAGAAGCATTAACATCCAAATATACTCAAAGTGCCAAAGTAAAAGAATTAATTATGCAGATGGCCCATTTCATAATCATATTAATGATACCACTGAATTATAGGTAGTGATGCATTAATGTGTTCATCACTTTAATTTTGCAGCTGATGAAGATGCGGACGATTTTATTTGCTTTATACACTGCTGGGTATCTTAAGGCAGTGGTTCTAAAGTGGTGTGCTGTGCTGCCAGTCCAGGTGGGCTGTGGGATTTTGTGAAAACCACACATTATTATTGCAATATTCAACTGGGCCGATACAAAAAGTGATGAATGGATTTTTAATTGACTGTACCACTGTGTTGTTCCTCATAAAGAGGCAAACCCTAGGTAAAAAAAAAAGTAATGTAATTTCATTTAAAAAAACATTCACCGGGAACCTATTTGTCGCCTTTCAGGCGTGGGAATTATAAGTGTGTGACACATCAAAAGCCCTGACTGGCAGCCAGCATGGGGGATGATAGCATTTAAGAGGGGTAAGCTGTGAGAGGGACAATGGATTGCTTTATTTGAAGGAGCAAATTAAAACAAAGCACCAGTGAAGACGATCTACCACCGAAAGAAAAGAGGAAAAAAAAAAAAACTACCTGTCTTATGTCATGATAAGAACAATGATACGGTATAGGAGCTACTGTGCACAGATGTAAAAACAGGTGTGCCTGAAGATTTGAGCTTGCCCTTTGGTGTGCCTTGGGTTAAAAAAAAAAAAAACATTAAAAACCACTGTCTTAAATGAACAGTGTATAGGATTTAGTGGCATCTAGTGGTGAGGACTGCAGATTGCAACCAGCTGAAACTTTATGTGCCAAGCATGAACTCCCAGTTAGTATTCCTATACTGTTGTCTGTTCAGGAGGTTTTTCCTGGGAGCTGAATTTTCAGCAGAGGTTTCTTCTTCTCCAAAACAGACCATGTGATCAAAACCAGTAAAAACACTGAATAAAGCAGTTTCATGTTAAAATAACTGTGTTTTTCTTATGCTCGCATCATGGAGGGTCTGCTAACTATGGTGACGGATGCGAAAATATGAAAACACAAATGGCCCCATCTAGAGCCAGTGACCGGGTTGTTTGTTGTGGGCTACTGAAACATGGCAGTGTGACTTTGCAATCTCCATGGATGACAACATACTTCCTATGTCGATATAAACGTCTCATTCTAAGGTGGCAAAAACACAATGATTCTTGTTTTCAGGTGATTATACACTCAAGAAAACATACTTATTATATTATATTCCATTTCTGCCAATATATCCTCCTAAATCCTACGTACTGGACCTTTAACCTATAATTATATATTATCATTTATTAGTTGAGTTATATTTTTTATCAAGTTGCTAAAGCTGCAAAGTAAGTAGTTACTAAATGTATCAAATAAATGGAGGAAAAAGTACGATATAACTTAGAGTATAAAGTAGGACAAAATGAAAATATTCAAGTAAAGTAAAAGTAGCTTGAAACTGTACTTAAGTACAGTACTTGGGTATAAGTTCTTCTTACTCCTCACATGACTGAAGTGATTCCATCATTTTGCCATTGAGCTGCCATATATGTCAACAGCTCCCTCTTGTGGGCGGTCTACATACAGCACCAGGCCTCCTTACCTGATAAGGATGATTACAGAGGGTGTCTGGGCCATAGCCCCGATCATGCTGCACACACAGATAACACACAGGAAGGTGAGGAAGGCCTGCTGACAGCCTGGACTGGGACACTTCCCCGGTAAAGCCACCGCGTCTTCACTGGTGCTGGATATACACGTGCAGCTGGTCAGGTTCTGACACAAAGACGAGACATGAGATCAAAATATTGTTATTCCAGAGTGAATATGGAGATCTAAAGCAGGACGGCTGCACTGTATGTCTGTATGCACATAAACACTTATAGTTTCTGCCATTTAGTTTGAGCTCTCTGGTGTCAAAGGTCACCATGATACAACTCGCTTCAGTCAGTGTTAACGTCTCCACTCACTGGTTTGGTGCAGCCAGCAAAGCAGGCTGAGAGGTAGGTGACTCCATTGGAACCACAGACAGGGCTCACTGATGCTGTGTAGCAGTTACAGTTATTGATGCACGCTGACTCAGGTCGCTGCCAGGAATGCAACGTCCTATGGAAGAGGTCAAAGGTCACGTTATAAAGGTCATACAGTGTATACTGTTTGGAAATGACAACAGGACAACTGTTAAAAGGACAATATTTTAGGCATTGAGTATGTCTGTAGTGCAAGTCATGCATTACTAGAAACTATTCCTAGAAATCAGTTGCTTTCCCTGCTTACTCGTTGCCGTAGGCTACAGTAACCCCAGCGACAGGTCCAGTGTCACAGCCCAAGAAGAGAAACGAGACGTAGCAGGCAGTGGACACAAGGTTGACCAGCATGGCCATGCGGACAGCGCCCAGAGCTGACAGGTTCAGCTTCTTCACCAGCAGCCCCCCGAGGAAGATACCCAGACAGGCACAGGGGATGGCTGTCATACCTGAAGAAGGAAAAGACCATTATTATTTCTCAAAGAAGCTTACTAGAATTTTCCTCAATAGAGGCGTCTGCACTGCATATATCTTTTTTTTTTTTTTTTTTTTTTTTTAATAAAACAATTTGATTTTAAAGCACTTTGAGACAATGATCCGCCTACCTAGCAGCTGATTGGCTGAGGAGGTGGTAAGGTTGAACTGCTGCTCCAGGTATTTTCCCAGGAAGGCAGCAAAGCCAGCAACAACAGCAATCTCCATACAGGCTGCCAGCGTAATGCAGCTGAACACCGGATTGGAGAGAAGGTGTCTGGTTACCCGCGGGATTACTGTGAGAAGAAAAGAGGTAGAAAGAGAGAAAAGATCAGAGAAAAGGGATAAAAGGGACATAAAAAATCATTTCTGAGATTTTTTAATAACCTAATCTTATGTTTTATTTTGAAATCTCTCCTTTCCTCAGTATCTTCTCCCCCCCATGCTCCTTACCTCTCAGGTGCTCACAAACTGAGAGCCCGCTGTTTATATCAAAGCCATGAATGGCTCCGTTGGGTTTAGAGCCCTGGTACTCCAGGGTCAGTGAAGAAGGCAGCATGGCCTGCTCACTCTCCCCTCCACCGTCCATGTCCTGCTCATCCAGTGCCTGGGGGAAGCCGAACATGAAAAGGGCCGACAGGAAGAGTAAGGCACCGCAGAGGAGGAAGCCACCCCACCACGCCCCGATCCAGCGAGGGTCATCTGGGGTGATGTCCAGCTTACCTGCACAGGAAGTAGGGGAATTTACCACAATGGATGCATTCAGGTGAAGTAAATTCTGGCTGTTAATTTTTTAGTTTCTCTGTTGTGGTATTCTTAAAGGTCCAGTGTGTGGGATTTAGGGGGATATATTAAGCAGAAATGGAATATATCATAATAAGTATGTTTTCTTTAGTGTATAATCACCTTAAAATAAGAATTGTTTACCACTACATAAGGAGCAGGTCCCTGTCTAAGAAGATCACCATGTTGCACCACCATGTTTCTACAGTAGCCCAGAACGTACAAACAAAACACTGGCTTCAGAAAGGGCCATTTTCATTTTCACGTCTGCTACCATAGAGCCATAGCAGCCCCCCCACAACAGGAGCCAAAAACACAGATTTTGTGAAGCTGCTCTGTTTGTCTGTGTTTCTGTTGTTTTGAATCACCAGGTCCATTTGTTTTTGAGAGGAAGGGATCTCTGTGGATAATCCAGCTCCCAGTAAAATCCTCCTGAACTGCTGGATCTGAAGTTATCAGACAAAAAAGGTGAGCACACATTCGCAGGTGTTTAGATTCATCTCTAATGTGCCACACAGCGCCAGAGAAACACTGATTTGTAACATGAAACTGCTTTAGTCTGCATTTTTACTGCTTTTTGAAGAAAAGGAGACCTCTGCAGATAATTCGGCTCCTGGTACAAATTTCCTGAACAATGAACACTGAAGGAATCCTAACTGGGAGAAGATTCAGCTGGTTAAAGTCTACAACCCTCACTGCTAGACACTCTAAATTTCACACACTGGACTTTTAATTTTCCAGTAAGGTCAATACAAATATAACTATTGCAATACAAATGAACAAAATTCAAGGATGCATCAGAAGAAATACAGAGAAAAGCAGCAGCCAACTCACTGGTGTCGATGAAGACAGCATCAACGTAGACTTTGGTACAGACAGAACCTAAGATGAAGCCACAGGCCGGGCCGAACACTAATGTTGAAAATAAAATACCTGCCAGACAAAGGGAGAGACAGAGAGAAAAAGACAGCATTAAAATAGTCAGTCGGTTAAAATGAAACAGTAGTATACTGAAGTATTTCATTTGGTTTATTTATGCTTAGCTTAGTTGTTAAGTGATAGGAATATTGCAGGAATAAAAATCTACCCTCTGTCCATCAACCAGACACTAGAAGCCAAGAAATAAGCTTCAGGGTGAATGCAGTAAGTGCATTTCACCTGCTCTTTCAGCAGAGGGCAGCACTGTATCAAGACTGTAAAGTGTCTCTCACTGAGGCCCTTTTATTAAATATGTGGACATGGACATTAAACATGGAGCTTCCTACCACACTTCTGTTGATTTGTCCACTGACTGACAATAAAATGTATTCTATTCAAGGAAAGATTAAGTACTGAATGCATGCCAAGGGACTTTAAATTTCATCAGATGTCTCCCACTGACAGATTTATTCACTGTCACTGTAATATGCAGCTCATAGGTTGCACAGCGTAATTGATCTAAGACTAGATTAACCAGCAGGATCATAAATAATGAAGCAGGAAATGGATTCTTAGTGTAAGAGCAGCGGGAAGCCACTGATGCAGGAGCTCTGGTTGATTTCCTTTTAAAAGCAGTGCGGCCCTGCTTTGGCCCACAGGCTGAGAGGTTTCCAGTAAGCAACAGCAGACTGTGTGGGACTCTGTGTGTGTGTGTGTGTGTGTGTGTGTGTGTGTGTGTGTGTGTGTGTGCGTGCAGCAATGAAACTCAGTTATCCATGCTGGTGGTAAATGGAACAATAGAAGTGAGCTCCAGTAGCCTGACTACTAATAAAAGAGCCCAGAGCAGAAGTGGCTGCTCCCCACTGACACAATGAGAGGGACAGTCAATTTTTCTGTGAGGGATGTAATGATTAGTGCTGTGCTTATCACCAGTGATAAATCTGAGAGTGAAATGGGGGCTTCATTTTTTCATGGTGCTATCAATGTATTTCTAAAGATAAAATCTCCATAATATAAGTCAAAGAAAAAATGTTTCAACCAGCCTTTTTGATTTCTGGTCTATAGCACAAAAACACATTTTGTCCATACTTCTTTTTAAAATATTTTGAGGCATTTTTATTCCCTTATACAAGACACACAGTGGGAAGGTGACAGTAAATGACGAGAGAGAAAGATGAGCAATACTTGAACCACCGACACTGCAATTCATGACGAGTGCCTTGAATACTCAGACCGGCACAGAGCCACATTCATAATTCTTTTGACAGATTTGGGGTCTTATAGGGGCACAGATGCCCAAATGTCTATAATAAGCAACACATCTCACTCCAGTCAGAAGCCTCAGTCCTAACCACAGAACACTTACATCTGTAGTCATTTAGTAAAGATTTCACAATATCATAGATTAAGAAAGTGTTTCTCGATTCAAGGATTTATTTTTGTCTTTATACAATATAGGAATACACAAGGAAATGTAGTTGTAGCTCCCTCCATGCTACACACATGGAAAATTTATTAACAGAAGATCAAAATACTTCAATTAGAATAAAATATATATATACTAAAATACAATAGAGAAACTATATTACTATATAAAGGTAGCATAAATAGAATTACTGCCTTGCGGTTGTATGTCCCCATAAACCAGTCAAGTTGCAGGTACAGTTTACATCCATGTCTATCCAGACACATGTGGTGTTTTGTTTTTTAAGTGTTTTTGCAGAACATTATGATGTCACAGTGAAGCTGACCTTTGACCTTTCGGATATACTATGACATCATCACTTGATAATTTTATCCTAATAGACATTTGTGGGAAATCTTGTCATAATAAACTTAAGAACTCTTGAGTTATGGCCAAAAACATGCTTTCTGAGGTCACAGTCACCTCTGACCACCAATTTCAAATCATTTCATCCTTGAATCCACGTGGATGTTTGTGCCAAATTTTGAAGAATTTTCCATAAAGTGTTTCTAAGATACTATGTTCACAAGAAGTCACAGTGACCTTAAACTTAGACCTTTGACCACCACAATCTAATCAGTTCATGTTTGACTAAGTGGACGTTTGTGCAAAATTTAAGTAAATACCCCCAAGGTCTTCTTGAGATATTGCTTTCACAAGAATGGGAACAGACTTATGGGCAACCCAAAAACATAATGTCTCCGGTAAATTATATTTACAAGGAATTTATAGTTTCATGTATATAAAATTTGCACTTAACACAAAGTACAGGTTTTGGTCATAAATCCAACTATGGGACAACTTTTAAAAATTGGGGCTAGAAAAACAGTGATTATAATACTTCCTTTGGACGGTACAGTCTGTACAAAACTCCATAACAATTCATCCAGTAGTTGTTGAGATATTGCAGTGTGGAACAAAGAGGTGGACCAGCTGACTGAGCTGACAGAGCCACGCCGCCAGTTAGTGTGGCTAAGCATGTACAGTATGTACAGCTCATAATGGAGGAGCCTATGGGCCTGATATGAACAATGTCAGTATTTCTTTGTAAGTGTAAGGCGAGAGTGTGACTCAGAGAAAAACTGAAGACATACTGTAGAAGTACTGACAATAGTTTTTACAGAATAATAGTAGATACTGACACGAAAGGTACAGAGCTGGGGGAAAAGACAATTCTTAAAATTACTGAGTAGATCAAAATCAAAAATAATTACATAGTATACTTTACATATGATGCACATTATGTTATGCTGCTGCACACAGATACATTAAACTGTGACTCCAGACTGTGGTCCACTCTGACCACCAGTCATCCCCCCCCCCCCCCACTCTCTCTCTGACTTTCTCTGTTGGTAAGATGCATTATGTTCATTTCAGCAGAGTCACAGATGCCAGAAGGACTGATGTCAGGTGACAGAGGAGGTCTGGGGTTACAGCAGGGACAGCTGAACCGCCCACCAATGAACAACCTCCCATCTCCTGCTCTGCCGTCCACTAGGATCAAATCACAGACAAATACAGGACAACACCGCTAATCCATAATGTATGTGATGCAGGGAGGCTGGCGCACATACACACACACACACACACACACACACACACACACACACACACACACACACACACACACACAGTGTTGGATCCCAGCCACTTTAAGTACACTATATAAAAGAAAAGCTCCATATTCCCTGAACTTCACTGTGGACACACCAGCTGCACTGTGTCCCCTACACATCAAAATAAGGTACAAGCCTGAAGTAGCCTTCAAAGTGAGACAACTGATGACAATAGCAGCAATAAGCATGATGACAGAGAATTACCAGTAAGCTTTGTTATGGCATGAGAACAGACAGGGAGCTCATAATCCTATAGCAACAGCTGCTAGACACCCATCAGGAGAAGCATTCAGGACTGATGCCAGTCTGTTGTTTGGACTCAACAGTTGGTATATCTAAGGCCATTTCCTTGGAGACAAGACTGGAGAGTCACAGCAGTAAAAGAATGGATGTCGTGAGGTACTGGAGCTTTAACTATACAGTAAAGCTTTTATTACAGTATAGTAAAAACTGAAACAGTATTTGAGTATTTTTTTAGATCCACATATCTGAAAGCAAGTGTGCTCAACTTTTGCACATTCCTGCACAGAGCTGTACAGCTCCTCCACTTCAAAAATAGATGTATTTTTATTAATTGTTTTTATTTTCCATATTTTCTATTGTACATTTTTCTATTCTATATTATGTCTCACGACTTTTGCACTGTGTTTACTGTCATGTACCAAAACACCACTATGTGCAGACCTACTAGACAATATAACTGTTTCTGAATCTGAACTGAAAGACAAATTGCATACTGAATAATAAAGTTATGTAAAATTATAGCAATTCGAGTAGTTTTCATTTTTAAAATACAGTCGATATGGACTGGTCTGACAGAATTTAAGAAATAATGGCACAAAAAAAAAGGCAGAGGACTCTGAGTTTAGTTTCTTTGCATAAAAGGTTGATTAATTTAATAGACTGTGACATTTTTTCCATGAAAACCTATTCTCATAATTTTGAGATGATAATCTTGTTGATTCAGAAAAACAGGTAAAAAAAAAAAAAGATTTTCTCAAGTGAATGACCTACACTTCCATACCAACACACACGTTTAATAAGAAAAACGGCAACACTTGTGCAAGAAGCTGAGTATGGAACGCCTAAATATGAATTTAAGACTCCCTTTCTAAAACAACTAAACACTACAGGGTGCAGTTTGGGAAAAATATACATTATTAAATGAAGTTCATCATTAAATAACAGTCTTGTCTAGTCTTGTCTTACTTGACTCGCCTATGATAAAACCCTCTCTTTTAAAATAAAGTACAGTATATACAATACAGTTGTTTTAAAAAATGGTAATCCTATCTTAAATCCAAATCCTTAACTTGTGATTGCAAACAGCAGTAACTAAATGCCACAGATGTTTTATGCATGTGTGTATTTTTTCTCAGAACTATTTTTTTTTTTTTAGCTCAAATCTTCATAGCCAAAATAATACAAGAAAAAAAAATGTTACAAAAGGTACTTGCAAAAGGTTTAAAAGGGCAGAGAAGAATGTTGGCTGACATGGGGGAATTAAATCTGACACCCATCTCAAACACACGCTGTGGGCTGTTTCAGCGGTACATGCTCTGCTCTGGAGATGCTCTGCTCGGTGAAATATTTCCAGAAAAAACTTTAATGGATTTCCATTGTTTCTATGCAAAAAAACAGACTGTGTTCTGTATCCTTCTTGACACTATTTTCTACCTGCTGTGTCTGAGGGCTGCAGCTATAAACACAGGCACAAGATAAAGTACAATAATACTAGTAATGCTGGACAACAAACCAACAGGAGATACGTTTAATTTTATTCCTTTCACAGTAACTTTGTGTCACATGAAGCAAATGACTGAAAGAATGAACTGTAAGAGAAATGCACAACTCACAGGCTCATTTATCAAAGCACAGACACTGAGGAAAGGCTTAGAGCTTTAGTGATGACTTAGATATCCATGTAAAACTCTGGCAGCTTGTCTGACCCAGCCATTTGGAAATGGCAGGTAGAGACACTCCACTTCAGCTGAGAGCTTGTAGCGGATCTGACAGCTCCTCCTCCTCCTGTGAGATTGTATAGCTAAGTGATTTAATAGGATGTAAAATACAGATGGAAATTTGGCCAGAACCTGACATGGGTAGGAGTAAATAATGCCACAGAAAACTTTTAGCTCTGTGGTTTTAAATGGTCATTCAGTTTGTGGTATAATCTATTGTGACAGATCACATGATACTATACACACAAAACATAAGAAACCCATTTGCATTACATTGAAATCCAAGCAGATACAATCCAAATATCTTACAATGCAGTCATATACAACATCAGCACAAACTCCAGCCTCAAAAATATCACAGTTACATCAACAACTCTTGGACACAATGTCAACAACACTTAAAGGTTTCACAGTTTTATTGTTTATACAGGACTTTTGCACTGGATTACATTACAATCGGGGCATAGCCAGCATTTTGGAAAGACTGGGGTTATAATTTCCCCCCAGTGCATCCCCCTCCCTCATAATCACAAAATACTAATTTTCACCATGGCTTATTTTCATTATTTGTATTTTTATGACATTTTTCATATTTTATATGTTAATTTGTTTGATCAGGTATATTTTTTGTAAATTTTATTTCCTATTCATTTCTAAATGTTGTAATACTGTTTCAAAGCCTTTAATTTCGTTAAATTTTCCCTCCTGGGATTGATCCATCTTGTCATATGTCTTGCTCTCTAACCTAATTTTCTTCACTGAGTCTAAAAATACTGCAATCAGCCTCAAAAAGACAATCATGTGTATGTTTTTAATTATAGAAGGTACAGTAAACTCCCCAGAGGGAGTTACATCCCTCAAAGTCCTAGAAAAATACTGAGGACATAATCTTAGTGTCCTTGATTGGCAGCTACAGACCTGATTACAATACATATGTGGCTCTATTTGCTGAGGACTGTTTTTAAACCCAGATAATGTAACACATAATGTAAATAGCTGTGCCAAACTGATTTGTATAAGGTTCCTTTGTAATAATAATACAAATCAATATAATGCTCTGCTTTAAGATGGTATTCACTTGGTCATTTTTACTGTAACTATTGATACATTTAATCTAATGATAACAGAGGCGATGGAAATCAGTAATGGTGGTTCTGCACCCGTGCTGTAATGAATGCAGCAGAGGCAAGGTCATACTGTATGAGACCGGCCTCCCCTACCTGGTCACACTGCCAGCACATGAATAATTTCTCACTCAGACTCACATTATGGCATGGTTCAATCACTGGCACTTTGTATCTTGGCAAAGGTGCTCCTAAAAGGTGCACGTATAAAACAACCTGGGCCGGTCTGAACAGACAGTGTGTGCTGAGTCAGCATCCATTCCTTCCTCTGCTGTCCTACGGTGGAAGAGTAATAACTCCACTGGAGTAAAAACATTTTGCTGCAGTGGACTCTTAGCCTTCACAGCGCTTCATTACACGCATTATAGCGATGAATAGGGGCTAAGATATGAGGCAGGAAGAGAGAAGCTGACCCAGCGGCTGCAGAGCTGGACCCCTCTGGCTCTCGCTGCTCTTTTATCTTGCTGTACTATAGGTTACTGTACTTTAAAGTCCTGTACTGTATTGCTGCTGCCATTTAGCACTCTGCTGCAGACCTTAAACATTCCTGTTGTGCTCCAGCCTAGTGTGAGGTACTTTGGGAAGGTTTTACTGGGATCTGCTGAACAGAAAGTCATATGTTGGTTTGTCAAAGATTTCATCAGCTTTACAATGTCCTTAAATCCAATGCTGAAACACGTATGTTTATCTGACTAACTAGCAGCATGCTAACACAATGACAATGCTAACATGCTTATGTCTGGCAAGTACGTTCACTATTTTCACCAAGTTAGTAAAGCATGTTTGCATGCCAACACTTGCTAACTAGTTTTGGAAGTATTGGTCTTAATAAAAGCATTGCACGAAATATAAAATGCTGTGATGATGGTGCTAGAAGAAAAGTTAAGGGATCACCAAAGTCATTACAATTCATCCTGAGGGGAATATGAATGTGTGTACCAAATGTCAAGGCAATCATACCAACGTTGCGACATTTCACACAAAATCACAAATGCGACCACACGGCGATGTTCGAGGAAAAGTCAGGGGATGACCAACATAAGTAGGATTCATCCTCTGGGGACCATGAATGTCTGCAGAAAATTTCATGGCAACCCATCAGATGACAAGCTATAGGGCAGCACTGAGAGGCATGCTGCTATCATGGCTAACAATCAGTGTGTTTAAATGTTAAAGGAACCTGCATTTATATTGCACCTTTCTAGTCATCCGACCACTCAAAGCGCTTTTTACACTATGAGTCACATTCACCCATTCACACACTGGTGGCTGAGACTACCATGCAAGGTGCCACCTGCTACTCAGTTTTAACACAGTCACACACCGACGGAACAGCCATCGGGAGCAATTTGGGGTTCAGTATCTTGCTCCTCCACTCTGCATGTCGAAGTATCCTTCGACATAGAGAATGGAGGAGCCGGGGATTGAACTGCTAATCTTCCAATTGGTAGACGACCTGCTCTACCTCTGAGCCATAGCCAATTCATTTGGACCTCACAGGGCAATTTCAAGGAGAAAATTTGCTTCTCTGACACAGCGGACAATGGAAACAGAGAAAACCTGGAGGCATTTGAGTAGCGTGTTGAGTCTACACCCTGTAGTGTCACCATGGTGCTTACAATGACTGACTGTATGTTGTAAAGCCAAACACTTAGATATTCCATTAGCGAGATACAAACATTTACACATACCACATACTGAGCTTCATTAGGATGTTAAGCAGAAACTATCTGGGGCTACATCAATGTATAAAAAGGCAATACTGTAACAGAACATCTGCTTCTCTGTCGGAGGCTCTGTGAGGAATACAATGGATAGGAAGATTGGTTGCCTCCGTTTGGGGTATCCGTCAAGCAGTAGACAGCAATCAATAATCTAATTACAATCTGGCTCAGACATTATACTGTAGTCAACAGAGCTCAGGAGCAGGTGAGTTGCTCTATGGGAATGCCATTCTCAGGTCACGTAAGCCAAGGGTCGAGACTTAAAATAGCCACGGACATACTGTAACCTATGTGGATGGATAAACATCAGCAAGGTAACATTATATCTGTGCTCATGTTAGCATGCTGACTTTAGCATTTAGATCAAAGCACTGCTGCTGTGCCTCTGTACAGCCTCATAGAACCACCAGCATGGCTGTAGACTCTGGACACTCTTCATCACACAGATCCCACTCTTTATTGCTTGTGCTGCAGTGTATCACTGCTGCATTACTACCATTTTGATTAAATCTATGGTTGTTTCCCTCTCATCTACCAGAAGGCACAATTATCCGATGGCCAGCTAACTGAGAAAACAGTTTCTGTTTTGTTTCACCAGCCTGCTGCCTGATCTGTTGCTCACAACGATTAGGACAAACACACACACACACACACACAGAAGGACTGGACACTAATCATTTGAGAGAGAACAGGCTGCAGCACTGACACAGAACAGATACAGGACAGGTGTACGCTGGGGGACATGTGCCATGACAACTGGGAAGTGTTTCCTGGTTTGCTCTTGAGTATTCCCACTGTCCTTAATCTCTCATTCAGGCAGTATTGATCCATGTGGGGTGAAGATGTGGCCACAATACAGCAGCCGCTCCTTCTATCATCTGGTTTGTTAGCGAGCCCGTGGAGAGCTGCTGCTTTAATATTTAATCATTTGGTTAGATGTTTGCTAAACAACTCCTAACTGCTTCTCTGTCACGCTGCATTATTCAGTGGCTTTCATACAACGTTACTGTGTCTTCACACGTCAGGCTCGTCAAACAGCGGCCTTGAGACGGGGAGAGGGAAGGGGCAGAAATACTAAGCAGCACATAACGTTCAGTACTGTGTAAAGACTGGGCTCTATGCAATTACAGAGCCACAACAGACGATGCAGCAGTCACACTGTAGGAGGTAACCATGGCAATCAATATGCTGGGATTGTAAGAGAGAGAAAAAAAAAAAAACGGAGAACAGAGAGGGGGTGGTGTAAAGGAAAAAATAATAGCCTATCTGTAAGTGTCAAAGGAAGAAGCTTGGGGGATGCTGTGAAAGAGACAATTCCTTATGGACTGGCAAATGTCACTGTGCTCTGAGCCAGGATGTAGAATAGTGGCCACCATACCAAATCACAGTCAGGATTTCAGTTCAAAATGCAATGTATGCAAATGTTCTCACTGACCGACATCTGAAGAGTGTTGAAAAAAAAACAACAAAGCAACAAATGGTGTTTTTTTTTTTAAGGATTGCAGTTAAGAGATGTCCTCGGCTGACTGACTGGACTGTCAGATCGAGTCCATCACAGGGCTAACATAAACAGACACACACAATCGGACTTACAGGCAGTTCTGACCCTTAAAGTCGAACTGAAATCACGGTAAGTCTTTCCTTTTGCTGTCAAAAATAATACTTTTAAATTGTTATATATGTGGCAATGTTGGTCATCTCGATTTGAGGGATCACCGTGAAATTTTCTTCACACATTCATGGCGCCGAGAAGAAAACTTTGGTCATCCCTTGCCCTTTTCCCTTGCACAACCAGCAGGTTTACATTTGTGTATTTGAATGAACTGTCCTGAAAGTTTCCCTGAGGATTACGAGCGTAACATTTTAGTTTGTCCACTATCTTAGTCTATGACCAAATACCTACAAAGCTAATTCAATTCCTGTCAATATCACCTTATACTTCCCATTTAGCATAAACTAATTTCAATATGTCTCAAGAGACAGCAGGACGTGTGATTTACAAATTTAGAAGGACTACATATTATAGCTTAAGAAAAAAAAACATTAAAAAAAGAATTTTAACTTTAATTTCAGATTCATCTAGAATTCAAGTTTGTAAAATTCAAACCCTCGATCTTGATAAGGCAACATTGATATTTTAGTTTTTTTTTATAAAGGGTGTACATAGGGAATTTTAGAGGTATTAGTTTCTTTTATCAGAATCTGTAAGGTGCAGTGAATTCCTTTCAATGTTCTGAAATTGCAAAGAAATATCAAGTGTAATGTGTAACATCTGGTATGAGTTGGCCTCTAGCCAAGCCGGGGGGTAGGGTGGGTTGTTGGGTTCTGTGCTAGCCTTGTTTGCTCTCCTTCCTCTCCTCCATCCTCTGTCCATCCCTCCTTCCCTCCCTCCTCCCTCATCTCCTCCACTCTGAGCGCTGCTGACAGAGACTGTACAGATCAAAGCATGTACAGAACAAACCGCAGGCCTTCTCACCCTGCAAGTGGTCTGCACTGAAACGCAAACGGGGACACCTAGCCAAGGACTAGCACATAAGCCTGAGAGGACAAGCAACTAGCCACATGGTAGCCAACAATACTGTATTTTTATCTTCAGTTAGTGCATTTGTTCCTCCCGTAGGGGCAACCTAATGAGGACTGAAGGAGAGGGTCTTACAGAATAACATCAACTACAGTATTGCTTTGACATATTGCTGCATCAGCTCTGAAGGGGTTAATGTAATGGTGATTCTACTGGTGTACATTATCATACAATAATTCAATGTCATACTCAGCTGTAAAACTTGCAACTGAGTATAAACCACAACAACAAGAGATGCATGGATTTGGAATTTCAGGGTTGATAACACCGACCAGTGATAACTGACACAAAACCATCACATTGTTTTTGCATTTGTAAAAATGTGAAGAGGACAATAACGGTAACTTTTTAGATTGACCAGTGTATTTTCTCACTGGCAGTGCATTTTTTTGTAAATAAACTGTTATCCAACCACAGTTGTATGTTATGTGCAAGTTTTTGCAGTCTGGTATCACTTGAATCAGAGCTTTTGTAAGAAATAACTCCACATTATCAGATTTCATTACTGGCTGAAATTCATTATTGACACAATATAAATGCAATCATTCTTACATTTTATTTTAGTACTGTAATAATTTTTCTCTTGTCCCTTGTTTCATTCTCTCCCCAGATGGAGCTGTGCTACTAGCAGGTTGCTGAGCGGTGAGACGAACAGGAATGGCACATAGCCTCAGTGCCTGTCTCTGTACTGTTGCCTTGGTAACTTTGGCAGACAAGCTGTAATGTGTGTGATGTCGACCTCTCGGTTTCTGCTGTAAGTATAACTGCAGTCATCTGCTGCTGGCCACTCAACACTTGCCGAAGTTGGGACTGAAGTGTTTTGCTCAAGGGCGCTTCTGTGAGAGAGGGCAGGATCAGGCCCACAATTTTCCCGTCAACCACGACCAGTACAGGAAATATCAGATCTTGAATTATTCGTCAGTAGTCTTCTGTTCAGAGAACTGCTTCACTAACCTAAAACACACAGTCCCTTTGTTGCGTAATGCCCATAGCATAAATCACACACTGAATACTTAGCAACATGGTGGTGTTACCATTCAGCACAGACGATAAAATAGCTTCAGCATCGATGGACTCATGCATCCCCTCACATATAACTAACATGTTTAATAGCCAGGAAAGTTTCCATCCACTGGCTAGACTCATTATCAGGGCAGGGCAAAACTACGTCAATACTGTGCAGTGCACTGTCATAGAAACATGTTGCTGGACTGGCCTCATCTACTATAATAACAAACAGAAAGAGAAGGGTATCTATCTTTTTTAAAATAAAGAAATAAAATCCACACTTGTTGTTTGACACTTAGAATGCATTTCTTTTTCTGTCTATATTAGATCAGCAGAAATATTAATACATAATCTGTCATGTGAGATGTTTATGTGCATTACAGTGGCACCATGACACATGAAAATGTATATTTATTGTAGCTATTAAAGATATTGCTTGTTAATCTGGATAGAAAACTATGAATAAATGCAGTGTCACCAAACCTGAGTCTGTGAGTCAGATTAACCGTAACAACACACACACACACACACACACACACACACACACACACACACACACACACACTATGACACACAGTATGTCTTGATGTTGGCCAGAGGAGAGGACAGGCTAGCCAGAAATTACTGTTGTTAGTGACCAAAATGGCCACTTCCTCATCCTGATTCAATCAGGCAGGCAGTTACTTTGTATCATTTCAGCCTCCGTTCATTCTTCAGACAAGGTTAACTTAAAATCATTTAAAAAATGTTAGGAATTGTAAAGGAATCTGTTCCATCAATAATCTATGTGCCACAGTTTCTGGTTCATTAAAATTAACAGACAAAAAAATCTGAGTGGTTGGTATGAGCAGCAGTCCATGCACAAAGACGTCACATTACCAGACACTGCAGTTCCTTGAATGGCCAACTGAGGCTGGCTCCAAAAGTGAGTCACTCCCCAAAGACCCCCATGTAACAATGCTGAACTTAACAGCAGAAATAAACATGTTTACAGCCTGGCTCAAACAAACAAACAAAAAGGTTTTGGTCTCTATGGCTAATTCTCCCGTTCATGACAACTGTTCAAGAGGTGAATTTTTATATGACTCACCTGTTTGAATTTTATTGAGACTAAAGATGTATGCATGACTAAGGTGGGCTGCTTTGAATGAAAAGCTGTCTGGGAAGCATCACCACAGTCTGTGAGTCAGATCCGCCCTCTCATCCAAATATGGTCACTTCTGGCTCCAAAAAAACAATATGACAACAGTCATACTGCCAGACTTGAGGCTTCAAAATGGGAGTCCACAAACCAATGGGTGACATGACTGTGGCTACCTCCATTATTTCTATGGTAGGCATTCAGATATTAAGGAGCACATCAGCAGCAGCAACATTGGCATGAGAGCTTAGTTGGGGTCAATATTATTACATAAAGAGTTGTTTTCAGCTCTATTTCAGCACATTGTATCATAGGAGGTGAAGCTGTTGTGTAGTTGTACACATTGCGATGTGCAGTGAAAAGAATTAAACGTGTAAAAAAGTAAAATCTAGTCAAGCTTGTGGTACCTTTAAGCATCTGTCGTATATTCTGGTGTCTCTTTCAATTTATTGTAATGTGACTGTGACCATACTTGTATATCCATTACACTGCACATGAACTAAAGCCCCAAACCTGCCTCAGCTCCCACATACTGTATGTGCACATGTCATGAACCATTTGTCTAACTTGTCATAACTAATTATGATTAAGTGAGGACTGTATCAGTAATAAGATTTTGTTTAATATAATATTGTGATCTTGTACTTCTAAAATGAGCCTCTGTGTTAATTAAGGAGAGCTGATGATTTAGCGCACACGTGAATGATTCATGTCACAGTCATGTTTCAATTATGCCAACACAATCATCCCATTTACTCTGATAGATATTGTGATTGTAGAAGTTTTATTATGCCATTAGCCTTTGTTTCTTATTACTTCCAGCCAACTGGAATGCAAGTCAGCCGAACACAGCAGCATGGACGATCAAGCTGTTGCTAGTTGTCGCTTAGTTAAGAGATCATGGATTATTGTTTTCTGTTGTTTTTATTGCCAGGACTGGTTCTAAATGATATTCTTCAGTGATTATTAGTTGTAAATTTTAGCTTAGCCAGAGTTTTGTATGTCACAATAAATATTATTTTCTGCATCATTTATCCCACCCGTATTTATCCCACTCCATCTTCTAGTGTGGAGGGACAGACATCTGGTGTCATTGAGTGCACCGGCATTTCACCCAGCACCATATTCAACAGCCTTTGACAACATGCCAAATTTGATTTTAAAAAACAGTATATTATAGCCTTGTGGGTGCCTCAGGCTTAGGTAACTGGCCAAACATCCATCCATCCATCCATCCATCCATCCATTTTCATCCACTTATTCAGAGCCGGGTCACGGGGGCAGCAGGCCAAGCAAAGCACCCCAGACGTCCCTCTCCCCAGCAATGCTTTCCAGCTCCTCCTGGGGGACCCAAAGGCATTCCCAGGCCAGATGACATATGTAATCCCTCCAGCGTGTTCTGGGTCTGCCCCAGGGCCTCCTACCAGTGGGACGTGCTCAAAACACCTCCAGTGGGAGGTGCCCAGGAGGCATCCTGATCAGATGCCAGAACCACCTCAACTGACCCCTTTCGACATGAAGGAGCAGCGGCTCTACTCTGAGCTCCATCCGCATGTCTGAGCCCAGCAACCCCACGGAGGAAACTCATTTCGCCACTTGTATCCATGATGTCATTCTTTGGGTCACTACCCAGAGCTCATGACCATAGGTGAGGGTTGGGACGTAGATGGACCAATAAATCAAAATCTTCACCACAACGGTCCGGCGCAGCACCTGGACCACTGCAGAAGCCGCACCAACCACCAATCCATCTCAAGCTCCATTCTACCCTCACTTGTGAACGAACAAACATCATTAAAGAAGTAGTTTCACATTTTGGGGAGTACACTTATTGTTTCAAACTGGTTTATCCTGAGTCCCAACAAATATCTGTAAAATGATAAAAATGTCCAGGTTTTCAACATTCACCACAATAAAAGTAATGGCAATAAGATTATACTTGTTTTCAGCACTTACAAATGTTTATTATGTTCTGTCCCACTAATTATAATCTAACCTAATATATAAACATAAACAATGCACCACGCGTCTGAGTTCAATACTGATTCATCTGTCAGTCAATATTGTCACAGCTGCTGCTATGACACTTGCGGCTCTTTGTGACAGAGCCTGTCAGCAGTACATTAACGGTTATCGTGCCAAAGATAAAGTCAGTCTTTTTTTAAAGACCCCCAGGAGTCTAATTTTTTCTTCACAGTGTACGTGACAACAAAAATGCTGCATTCTGCCCACACTGCATCAGTACTTTTCTGGTTGCGCACAATGGAAATGCTGATATAAAATATCATATTGAGACGGTAAGTCTCAAGTGGTAAGTGGTTGCTACAAGCAGGAAGTGGTACCATTGCAAATGCGGATGGAGAAAAAGAACCGGATACAGTGTTGGAGGGGATCCCTGTTCATTCCTATGAAAGTTCATAAGAGGCGCATAAAGCAAAAAAAAGTTAGACCTCTCAGCTGTAAAATTACCCAGATCTTGCACATCAATTTCCACTGGCCAAGCCGACTACTTCCAGTTTAGTGCTCCACTAACTTCAGATTATTTACAATTATTTTATCGTGTTGCCCTTTATATCTTATTGGACCACATGGATCAAATTCTAAAAGTGAAACTAGTCATTTTTTGGGGGGTTGTAATGCTCATTAAAATGTATCCACTGATTTATAGATGTCTCTTTCCCAATGTAAGTCTATAGGTAAAAGTCTTTCTGGGCCCAGTGGCATCACATGATGACCTGCTGTTCGACCACTTTGAAAACTGGCTTCAAAGCTCATTACACTTCCTAAAGGCCTGGTTGCAACCTAACATCACTTCATAAGGGCAAACGTCAGTGACAGCCATTAGCAACGGACAGCTCAGGAGGAGATCTTTGCCTACCATCTGGTGAAAAACAACCAAAGCTTTTGATCCATGGAGTGTACAGCTGGTCTTGTGTGTTACAGTGTTGTTATACAGTTTTCAAATAAATTATGCTTTGGGAGACAAAACATCATTTGTCTTTTGCTGAGGCGAGTTGAAAGGTTAACTCAGTAGATGTGCTAACCACTGAAAAAATTATCCCCCATCATGATACAAACACCTATGGTGCTTGCATAAGCACATACATGTGCACACGCATAACATGCAATACACTTAAGGATCCCAGTTTGGGGAGTTGAAAATATTGTCACTATATTCTTTAATCTTTACATAAGCAGATATCTAAAAAAGACAAGTTGTTGTTTTACAGGGAGTTATGTGCTGGAGTGATACTAGCTGTTGCTGCTTCTGGTCTTTATGCTAAGCTAATTGCCTGCTGGCTCTGACTTCATATTTATTGTTAAGACATAAGAGTGGTATCGATCTCCTCATCCTGCTCTCAGCAAGAAAGCCATTCAGCATTTTTCCTGAAATATGGAACTATTTCTTCAAGTACATCGGCAGCAATTTCGTGGACTGTTCATGACCTTGTGAAATTAAAGCTGTTTTAGTCACTGATTCTGAAATAGTTTAAGTCTGTTGCTTGTTTCCTGTCTACATATTGTTGAAATGGGTTTATAGCTCAGCAACCACCTCTCTGCAACATATTATCATGTCATAATTGTTTCTGTAGCTTTCATAGTGTTTGATGAAGCTTTAAATCAGCAAGGTACATACCGTAGATCACAGCTAAGGTGATGGGAGTTACAGAGCAAAAAGGGTTTTGGTTTACTAAAGCTAATGATTCAGTAGGTTGATGATTCAGTGTCAAAAATGAGTGTTTCATGTACTGAACACCTCTGAACAATATAAACACACACACAGTTCATATGTTTCAGGTGCAAAGTGTGTCTGTGCTATTCACCTATATACAGCGAGGAGTCCTTCCTGTGGACATGGTCATCGATGTAGGACACTCCCAGAGGCTGGACAGGTGTGGCTCCAATGCCCAGCAGAACCTGGGCTCCGATCAGCAGAAGGTACATCATGTTGGTGTTGGCTCTGTTGCCACATTTAAACCCAGAGTCTCGGTTTTCTGACCTGGAAATGTTGGAGCAGACATCCCTGCCGTCCTCAGCGTGCCACGAGTCCCCGGCCTCGTACTCATACTGATGAGTCAGGAACTCTGGCAGGGCTGACAGCAATGCCCCCAACGCCATGACAATCCCGCCGCAGCCAATAAGACGGGGTCTGTGGGCCTTGGCGCCAAAGTAGCTGACAAACAGGATGAGGGCCAGGTTGCCGATTTCGAAGCTGCTGGCAATAACGCCCACATCTGCACTCTGGAGGTTGAAGCGTCTCTCCAGAGTGGTCAGAACACTTACCTGGCAGAGAGAGATGGAGAGAAAGAGAGGGCAAGTGTTACAGCGTTTTCACAACTAGCAGCCATTTGGGACTGCCAATGACATCATAGCCAACAAACTAACTTTTAATGCAGCTTTATGTATGATTAATTTTATATTCAGCAAATAATAATGTATAATTTCTACACTTTTATTTATTTTACCAGCCTGTCAGAAGTTTATAACATATATTTTGCCATCCATTTAAATATATGTGTCAAACAATAAGGCAGGGCATCGAAACAGCCTTCTGCCACCAACAATAGAAACCTGTTGATGACACACAGTAGCTGAGCTGCTCTGCTTACAACATCTTCATCCCCACACTCTGTCCTCCTCCTCCTCCACCTAAAACAACCCTGAGGCTAGCCTGATGCCAACAAGGGAAAAAGGGACATGTGCATGTGTGTGGCTTTAGGCGAGAAACCTCACGCAGCTGTTCTAATTATGAAACAGACACAAACACATCATACCGGCTGTGTTCTGGGTGTGTATAAGTGATGAAGATGCATCATATGTGCACCTGACCATTTACATGACTGACAGGAAGTGGTTGGTTAGAAGTTATTCTAAAGTTTTATTAATCATTCATCCACAGCAAAAGGTACAGTATAAGCCCCAAGACTTTTTGAAGCAATTCCAGATAAAAAGGAGAATGTAATCATGACTATGCAGGTGAAATCAGACAGATCATGAATAAGATCCATTCATCCTTTTTCTGTGTTGCTTCACCTGTTTTTCTTACACAAAACTCCATTACAATATAGGACAACTTCTTGTTGTCTTGTTTATTACAGATTATTTGTCATTATCACTTCATCTGCAGATTAACTGATGGATTGTTTATTCTATCAAATGTCAGAAAATTGTTTAATGTGAACATCACTAAAGCCCAAGATGATGACTTTAAAGGGACAATTCACCCCCTAATCAAAAGTACATGTTTTCCTCTTACCTGTAGTGCTATTTATCAATCTAGATTGTTTTGGTGTGTGTTGTTGAGTGTTGGAACCTTTTCTTGAAAATAATGGAACTTGCTGGCACTTAGCTTGTGGTGCTCCAAGTGCCAAAAAATACATTTGAAAAACTCAACAGCAATATCTCTTTAAAGAAATCATGATGTGGTTACTCAAGATAATCCACAGACCTTGTTGTGAGCGGTTTCATGTAGGAACTATTTTCTCTCTACCAATCTACACATGTCAAACATATCACTGTGTAGAAGAAAGCATGTGTTTATTTATTCATGGATGAGAGGCTTCTGCTCGTGACAGCGCTAGATGCAAACATTAATGGCATCTTGCTCAGTTGAGCTGTAACGTTAGCTAGCTCAGTAATACCGTTGGCTGGTATAGTTCAGTAGAAAGAAAATTGCTCCTACATAAACTGCCCAAATCAAGGTCTGTGAATTATCTGGGGTAACCGGGTCATGGTCTCTGGAAAGAGACATTGCTGTTGAGTTTTTCAAATGTATTTTTATGGCTTTTTGAGCACCACAGGCCAAGTGCCATCTAGTGCCATTATATTCAAGCGAAGGCAGACATCTCTACTGCCGATATCTCCAACAATCAGCAACTGACACCAAAACAATCTAGACTGATAAATAACACTACACGTAAGAGGAAAGATATGTATTTTTGATTTTAAGGTGAACTGTCCCTTTAAAATACCTCCCTGCAACAGTCCAGAAACAGCCCCAAGGACATTCAATTTACTTTTACATGAAACAAAGAAAAGCTTCAGCAATAAGGTCAAAACTAAGTACTGTTTGGCATTTGGGCTTTAAAAATTACTTTTTAATCAATCAACAGTTGATAACAAATAGTTTTAATATTCATCGACTGATCAGTTAACGAGGATCATTTCTACTATGTTAGGGTCCAGCTGAAAAATGTATTTTATTTAATCGTTCCTTTCTAAGGGTATTCTGGTAGAAGAGGACTGCTTCTGGGTAAATCAGTACTAGAAATCCTTTCTTATTAAAAAGATGTGATGATATTTATGCTTAAGGAGAAATAACTACCATGCCCTCAGTCTAGTCATGCATTACTGGGCCTGTCCTTAGTGAAATGCCACCAGAGGTGTCTGAACAGCAGTCCAAACAGCTAGACAACTGACACCCCTTCCCCTCTTTCCAAAAAAAGGATGAAATCTGTAATTCCCTTCTAAAACAGGAAGACAGCTGTGACAGGTCTGTTGTTTCAACTGTGGAACACTAACCCAGTTCTGTCACCTTACAGCACATGTGTGGGACTGACAGACAAGACGGTCCAGCTGACAGCCTGACAATTAGTAAAGATTACTTTACATTAACTGAACATTCACATTGTTTCCACTGTTCACTTACAGTTACTATAGAGCTGTAATTTATGCTTCCCTGGCTCTCAGGCTGGGAGGACACAGTTCAGAGGTCACTGAGTCTGAACAACAGTGTTGAGATTTACTCTTGTGATCCTGGAGGATTTATGTGCAGCCTCATACTGGCTGCTGATGGAGAACAGCTGCTTTACACCTTTTATGTTCCACATTTAGACATTTTAGTCCAATCCAGTCAAATGTTTACAGACAATACCAACTGATGTAGAGCTTTAGAGAACACAGAAAAGCTGCCCATTTCAGTTTGATGAATATAGACTAAGCCATGGAAAGCTGTTACGCAGGTGCTGCTGTGTTGACAGTGATGATCTTCAGTTATTATTGCTTTGTCCTCTTCCAAAGTTTGACTGTAATTTACTTGTAAAAGACAATGTGCTATTGAGCAGAGAAAATAAACCCACACTGTGAGCCAAAAAAGAGGCTGAATTAAAAAGTGACAGAGAATAAAAGATGATGACAAACAATATTTTGTACAGGGAAGGATCAGCAGTGTTTCTCCAGTGCTTTTGTCTGCAGCGGGATTTGCTAAAGGTGCACTTTTGGTTTGGGATGCTGGTTTAAAAGGAGGAAGCTCCACTGCAGTCTTCAAGGTAAACACTAATGCACTTTAAATTTGTGACTGGTGCAAAACACATTAAAACCAACTCAGTTGTGTTTCTGCCAAGCTGCGGTCTTTGCCAAACACCAGACATCATGGAGGAACTTTTTTTGGCATGTTCTTCTTTTTCTAAACAAAGCCTCTTTTTCAACATGTCCACTGGGAAATGTGACTGTGTACAGTGTGACTGGATCTGGGGGATCAACTCATGTTGTTACAATACAGTTTAGGCCTTTTGTTGTTTTTCTCATCCAAACCAGCAAGTAAAAGCTGCACAGATATAAACGCCAGATCTAATGAGAAACAAGAAACTGTCCTGTGACCTTGCCTCTTTTTAGAATGCCCTCCTGGACTGTATTAACACGACAGTGAATGAAGATGAATACGTTTTCAGCTAAGTGTTCTGTCCCTTGTGAAGAACAAAATGAAGCATCAACCTGCATGTGCAAATATTTATAGTATCAAAACCCTGCAGACACCTTTCATCAGGCAAATAATAACCCTGATCAAAGTGGCATCTTTCATATTAATACAGATTTACAGTAAGTGGTTGGGCCAACTCTTATAATGTAGGTAGACCACACAATCCCATTAACTGCTGTGGTTGGCTTTGGCCACATTAGCTATCATTACACACATAATATTTCAAAAATACAGCATCACTTAACAATTTTTTTAGTACAGGGTTTTTGTTTACTGTCAGAGAAGATGCTTCACCTCTGCATCAGTGATTATGCATCATTTTTTTAGTCATTTATATTTTCTTTTGGCTCCTAAACTCATCAAGTGCTTATCTCTTATGATGACATCAATCTGTGGATATCACTGCATAACATAAACTGTCACTGGGAATGTAGTGTGAATGGGTATAAAATCAAAGGTAGCTTTTCTGAAAATATAGGCTATTGTCGCTTTTGTTGTGGTGATCACGTCATCTTCTAGGCCTATATCCTCCAGTGTCAAAGGCCTCCTGCATCACTGAGGCACGCGGGCGCAGGATGTAGCAGCAGCGCCGGCAGGTTGGATGGACCTCCTGACCAGTGTTTCGTAACGTGCTCTCCAACAGACCATCCATATACGCATATAAAATTCTCCAACAACAACGTGGAGCCTACGGCCGCTGTGACGCGCATTGTGTCATGCAGATGGTGCATAGGCCTGATGGATAATACGCAGCAAGTCATCAATCAGCGAAAGCACCGCGTCCCATGGTTGCTGGAGGATGTGATTATTCCAATGTGATCAGAATAATATGATTATTAACCGCATCAGCAGAAGCGCCGCATCGTTACTCACTGTCTGCCTGTGCCGGTTTGAAGGGCGCTGCGTTAACCCGATGTTACCTGAGGTATATACACACAGAGACGACAGCAGCACTGTGTCTGTGGTGACTGTTGTGTTGAAACTCACCAGATAAGCGCCCACGGTGCCCTGTGCCAACATGAGCGCACATTCCGACACCAGGAAAATCTTAATGTTGGAAAAACACGAGGTCTTCTTCTGGTTGTCATCCTGCTCCGGGTCGTCGGTGCTGCTCCGCTCTGTGCAGATCTGGTTTTTAACCTGCATCCTTCGGCTCAGGCTCCGGTCGGGTTGGACGGCATGAAACTGAACGGGTCCGGTCCGGCGGAGAGCATCTGGTTATAATGACGAGCTGCACTGCAGAAGAAGTGCGAATCTCTTGTCAATAGCCCGTCTAGGCTGGAATATACAGCGAGAAATACTGCTGTCCACTCAGCATTACGCACAGTCCGTCAGCGACCTCTCTTCACCGCCTGTCCAGCCAGTGCGTATCGGCTACATCATATTTAAATACGTAGACTACGCATGTATATGTATGACGGCTCCTAATACCCGACGTAGAACTACAGGACGCTGTTTCCCCACATCCGGGATGTTACATCTCCACCCAGCACCGGTGCCGACTGGATTTGGTTCCTCAGCCCGGTTCCGAACCGCAGCTCTGCGTCCTTCAGGCGGTGTTATGATGCTCCTCCTCCTCCTCCCATCCGTAGACCAAAAGAACGACGAGGGAGGTCTAATCTCTCTGTCTCTCTCTCTCTGATCCTTCCCCTCTGTGTCAACGTGTTTCCTCACATCATCATTTTACCTGTGCAGACTTTCAGCTTAATCATTGCCACAAAAAAACGCAACATTTCATCAGAGCTCACTGAAGGATCCTCATAAACACACACTGACTGATCAGCTGGGAGGAAAATGACACAGCACATCTTCACTTGTCAATAACACGTGTTCACACAACAAAAAACCACATCAGTGTAAGATGGGCTCACAGTTAAAGGTGCACCTACATCAGACACCATCTTTTCACTAGACCGGAGCAGTATTTTGATCTAGCTTTCAAAATGAAGATCCTGGCCCTCGGGTCACTGAATTCACATTATCCAATGGTACCACACTGGCAATAATTCAGACTCCTGTTTTCTATTTTATTCTCACTGTAATGTAATTTGCCAGAAGGTCATCACCACTGTCCTTTCTGATTCTTCAGTGTCTGGTGGGATGCAGTGAGACACTGAACCCCACAGCCTCTGTGGAGCTGCTGAGTGCTGCAGGAGTACTGGACTGTGGTTGTGTTGGGCAGCTTTGTAGTGTGAATGTACAGTGGAAAATTACTGTGAAGCTGATGGATGTCGATGAAGATGCTCATTCACCAAGGTCATGGTAGAAGTAGGAAGTCAGAGGCAATATCAGAGATGATGGTCATTTCCGATGGAACTTTACGCTGCATACTTTACCTAAGGCCTATCTTTACATTTACAATTTTACAAAATTGAAAAAAGGTTTTGTTTTCATGAGGCAGGAGCAAGAAAAGAAAAGGGGTTAGGCAGCCCATTGTATTTGAGTTAATTTTTCCCAAGGTTACAGCAGTGTAGCATCAAATGACCCTGTGCGGCACCACATGATGCCTGTCTCTTGATGACAGTGTCTCATTAGGGCAAACATGAAGCATGGAATCACCCCATTATGGCACAGCAGTTAAAGAGTAAGGTTAGCATTTTTCAACCTTGACCATATTTTATCATGTCTTTGAGCCAAAGTGAGAGCAACAATTTTTAAAACTGGTCCAGCTTTGAAGGACAGATCTGCAGTGGTGTAACAGGCTGCAGTGTAAGTACTTGGGGCATGTTTGCGCCATCAATTTACATCCATTTCAAGTGCTTTTTGTGCCACCGACAGGCTCAGATTAATATTCTAATTGTCTGTTATTTTATGGACAGCATCCCTACAGAGGTTAACATTTTTGTTAAAGAGTAAGATACTCTTTGTTTAACTGGAAACAGCCCTGAAGTCACTTTTGTCAAATCCACCAGACTCCATTGAAAATAAAGTTAATTTTAGCAAGTATAGAGCCAGTATATTTTCTAACTGGAGACTAACTATGGGGATTAAGGGTTTATTTCAGCCACACCAGTGCTGGTGATTGTTGGAACACTGAATAGAAGAACCGAGACAGCTTTTGTGAGTTTAATTTTGTTTCCGTTGACTTTGAATGAAGAGTGTTTTACAATGATAAAACTGCTGTTTATTTAAACAGAGTCTGGTGAGTTAGCAATAGTGATAGCAATTTCTGGGTTGTTTCTGTTTTAATAAAAGAGATCTTACTCTTTATCAAAGAGGTTTATCTCTGCAGCGTCCTTTCCATAATGTTGTTAGACACTGAGAGTACTAATCTGAACTTGTCAGTGGCAAAAACAAGCACTTTAAGTGGCCTTAAATTGACGGTGTGACCCTGAATGTTGACACTGAAGCCTGTTTCGCAGCTGCCGGCTGCAGCACTCTCATTCAGCACTGGACCAATTTAAAAAACTGCTGTTCCCATTAGTCATAAAATCATGGGAAATTGGGTCCAGGCTGAAATATATCAAATTTACCCTTTAAATAAGGGTCTCAATATGGGCACTAGCAAATAGTGTATGGGCAGCCCCTCGCCCTTTTCCTGCACACGCCATGCTATGTTATGTTTTGGTAGTTTTACCTTAGGTAATCTATCTTCCTATCTTCATGCCTGGATGGAGTCTACTCAGCTGGCTCAGGATGGTTAAAAATTCAACACTTGCCACATAAGAACTCTATTACACACATCAGTAGCCCACTGTTGTACTGCTGTAGATGTTCTACATGGAAACATTCAAGGCGAATCACTGTGGTATCATTTTGGACAAATGCTCAGGGACCATTATTATGTAGGCCATATTTATTTGATGATGTTCAATGTGTATTTTAAGTTTTAATTGACTATATTTTGACAGTTGAGGTGGTATGATTCTCTTCCTTAGAGTGATTAAATGATGAGAAGGTGGTGTGTGTCATGTTAAAGGGCATATTCAAACATTAGAGTTAAAAACTCTTATGAGAGTTAAATTGTGAGCTCTGTAGCCGCTATGCCGGCCAAAAGGTAACAACTACCATGATGCTTTTGTCCAGAAATGACTGTGCTTCCTTAAAAGGAAAAATGTCACAGGACTGGTATTGCTGGTGCAGTGTAGACTATCCAGCTACCAGTCAAGCAGATGTAATGTAACTCTCCATTGTGCTATTTAAAGTTAATGCCTTCGGGAAATCCGGATATTATGGTTGAATTACACCAGCAGCAACATCAAAGGGCTTCTGTCTGTAACACTCCCATCAGCTGTACTGTGATCTCGAGTTTTATGTCACCAAAAGGAATATAGAATGTGTTTTAATTTACTTAATCATAATAAATGCAAACATTCACTTTGAGTGCAAGCAATAATTCTCTTTTCTTTTCCTAAAATAAAAAAGATATCCAAGTGCTTGTCTGGTTTGTGATGGATGATGATGGAGTTCATCCACACTGAAGCTGGCCATGCAGAAGAAATGAAAATGACAGCAAAGTGGCAGAACAGAGTGCCACAGAGACAGTAGTAAAAAAACACACACCGCAAAAAATCCTCTATCATAACCGTGAAATAAGAGAGCGCTGAGTGCCAAGGTCACTTACCACTCACCCCACAGCTTTTGGCTAACAATATCCCTCGGACCATTCAGATGCTCTATCAGGACCAATTCAATAGCATCTGAAGCAGCACAATCTATCAGGCAAACTGTGGACTCAGCAGGAAGAGCGTCCATTTCTCATGGAGTCACTCAGAGAACCTAGGGTGATTTAAGATCAACCACAGTGCCTGCTGATGCAGTGCAAGCCAACTGAAGACATTATTTTAGGATGCCTCTTAATCACAAGGTCCACACAAAGAGGAGTGCATTCATGCGTTTATCCTGTAACAAACAAATAAATTACCAGAACACAAATAAAAATGATATCAGAGTTTATATCTAAAGCTAAAACCTTTGTAGGTTGTGTTCTCACAAACTAGTGGGTTTTTCTGTTGTTTTGGAATATGATCTGGTATATATTATATGTCTTTTTTGTGATTGTTGAATATCTGCACAAAACAGTGGCTCGAGGAATGCCTGAAACAAACAACTTGCTAAAGCTGTGATGAATATAAATGCATTTCTCTTCTTTTCTTTCCCCGACATCTGGCTAATTGTCCAAACAAGTGGGGAAATTATTTTACCCCTATGTAAATATTATCCCCAAACTAGCAATGTTAAGTAATCCATAAGGAAAAGAATCATAAGATGAAGAAAACCTGTGAATTCAAAGCATGGTTAAAGCACCTCTGTGAGCTGTAGAACATGGTGTTGACATACACTGTGTGTTTGACTGTGACTTTCTGACCGTTGGCTGCCCACATGTCAGTGATAAAGCAACTTAAGGTCATTCTATTTTTGACCTTACTGGACATTTCAATAATTAAAGGCATCTTTTCAATGACTTGTGTGAGTTGGCAGATTTCAGATTTACGACAGAATTTTTTTGCTGAACCAGTTCTGAGATGTTTCAAACAGCTGAATGATTCCTCATGCAAGTAGTTGGCTGTAAAACAACTCCCAGGAGATCTGTAGCCGAAAGCTTTGTTTTGAACTGCAGAGCCCACGTTATTACAATATCTCCAATTTATCAAAATTACACACTAGCCAAGTAATGTCATATGTCAAACAAGTTAATATAAGGGCCCAAGCAACAGTTATTTTCATTATGGCGTAATCTGCTGACTATTTTGTCCATTGTCAGATAATAGTGGAAAATACCAATTACAATTTCTTAAAGACTAAGATGATGTGAAATTACTTGTTTTGCTCAACTGAAAAAGCTTGAAAATATTGTTTTTTTAAGACATAAACTGTTATTAAAGGAGTTGCTGAGTCTTTTTAGATTATTCAGTCAGTCCACTGATAAATAATTGAGTATTTGTTTCAGTTTTATATAGATTAGTGATAGATATAAATTAAAGGCTCAATCAGTGATCCAAATGTAAACAAAAGAACAGACTCACTCTTGAAAACCTAAATCCAAGATATGAACACTAAATTATTCAGTGATTGGCCAGCTTAAAGGTCTGCATTGTCTACCACTTAGGTCCAGACTAAAATGTCTCAGCAATTATTGGATGGTTTGCCATGAAAGAGCTGGCATACATTCATGGTCCCCAGACTTTCCCCCTACAGTACCACATTAGTGAAATGTCTCAAGTATTATTAAAGGGATAGCCACAACATTTAGTGCACACATTAATGGATGAATCCAAATAACTTTAGTTAACTCCCCTTACTTTTTATTAGCAAATATTAGCATGCTAACACACAAAACTAAGATAGTAAACATTGTTAATATTTGATATGCTACACATCAGCTTATTGACATATATTAACATTATTATTGTTAGCATGCTAAATGTTGCACAGCTGTGCCTGAGCACAGTCTAACAAAGCCACCATCATAGCTTTTGACCCACAGTCTTGTATTTTACATTTCATGGTTTGATTGAATACAGGCAACAAGTAGGCTACACTATTTAATTATACATACAGGCAAATGGAATGGAAGAGATATCGAAATAGTTAAGAGTCTTAAAGAGGCTAACACATACATATACACATACACGATTAAGCTTGAATTAACGTTTGATAAACACAATGGGAATCCTTAATGGTTGAAGACAATGTGAGATGTTTAGTTCAACATGTTCCACCTAATGACCACAGATAACAAACCATGTTTAAAAAGTAGGTTTGTCTGTGGAGTCCTCCCTTCAGAGGTTTGTTCAGGCCTAGCAGTGTAGACCCCAACCCATAATCCTCCTGCAGACACACCTGTAGAGGAGAGTATAAAGACCCTGGACTGAACTGAGTCAGACATCAATCTTCAAGGAGTCTCTCCACAGCAGCTCTCCACAGAAGCTCCACAGCCTCCAGACCGACCCTGAAGATGACTCTCTCTGCCAGCCTGCTGCTGCTGCTGCTGCTTGGCCTCTCTCAGGCACTTCCTCTCCAGCAGGAAGGAGGAGAAGAAGAAGTCCCAGACACCGTGGACATCACCACCAGGATTCTGACCACCAACAACGGCACCAATGAGATGCTGCTGGAAGGAGACCTGCTGCTTCCCACAACCAGAAATGCCATGACGTGCTGGTACAATAGCTGCCTGTGGAAGAAAGCCTCCAACGGCATGGTGATGATCCCCTTCACCGTGAGCAGTGAGTTCAGCAGCTGGGAGAGGCAGAAGATCGACTACGCCATGAATGCCTTCCACAGCAGCACCTGCCTCCGCTTCGTCCCCCGTCAGAGCGAGTACGACTACATCAGCATTGAGAACAAAGCCGGATGTTTCTCCGCTCTGGGCAGAGCAGGAGGCAAACAGGTGCTCTCTCAACAGGCAGGGCTGCCTCTACCACGGCATCATCCAGCACGAGATCAACCACGCTCTGGGCTTCCAGCACGAACAGACCAGGAGCGACCGCGACAACTACGTCAGGATCAACTGGGAGAACATCAACCCGCAGATGGCCTACAACTTCTACAAGCAGGCCACCAACAACCTCAACACTCCCTACGACTACTCCTCCATCATGCACTATGGAAGAACAGCCTTCACCATCCAGTACGGGAAGGACACCATCACCCCATCCCCGACCCCAACGTCCAGATCGGCCAGAGGCAGGGCCTGTCCTACTGGGACATCGCAAGGATCAACGCACTCTATAGCTGCTAATAACAATGCTGATGCTAAATGCAACTAATGCCCACTTTCTCTGTTTCTTTTTTCTATAATTGATCAAAAACTACTGTAACCTACAGAATCAACTTTAAAGTCAACTTTTAGCATGATCTTTAAAATGATCAGAAAACAGAATGTATGATGGGTCACATGCCTAAATTATCTGTAATAAAACTAATGCAAAATGACTGATTGCTGACTAGTTATTTGTCTTTATTTGTCTGCCTGCGAAAGAATTCAAATGCACATATTAGTACAAACATGTACAGTAGCCACTGAGTAATGGGATTGGTTGCTCAATGAATGCAGCAGGAATCTCTTTCACATTGATTTCAAGGGAGTGACACAAAAGCCAACCATTGAAACAATGAAAAAATCGCCCCCAAAAATGCCCTTAGTAAGACAAATCAACAACAATGTTCGACACTCTGTAAAAATGTATGCTCAAAATAGTGATAATAATGTAAAGAATTATTTGGAAAAATATCCCAAGAGGCTAAAAAGCATTAATGTAAAGTACACGTGTTTTGAAACAGAATTTTAACATTTGTAATCAATTCTGGGATGTGATACTGTGTATACATGTATACGGTATATTCTATACTGAACCAGCTCTGAGATGAAATATACAGCTAAATGATTCTTAATGAAAGTAGTGGACTCTCCGATGATGTAGCACAGGGCTATTCAGTCACAAACTCATCTGGGCTGGATTTTAAAATCAGCTATTTTAGATTGGTCAGACATTTTCAGCAGCCTATCTAAAACCCCCCCTTTTTTTTTCCTTTTTAGCTTTTAATGATCACAAGATTAAACAAATGTAAATTAATGCAGTAAAAATATCAATTTTTATTGTTTTACTTTTGAAATAAAAATATATTTTGGTCATATATCTCACACAGGCACATCACAAGGTGCAGAAACAGAATAAAAAAGAGCTATCAATGCACACACTCCTTCTCTACCAGCATCTCCCTCTCTCACTCACTCACTCACTCACTCACTCACTCACTCACACACACACACACACACACACACATACACACACACCTCACCTCACCTCACCTGATGATGTTTTCCATTAAGGTCAAGAGGTCAAGGATAAGTGTTTAGGAAAAGACATGGGATGTATTTTTTGTCTATTTGACTGCAGCCCAGAGGTTTTGATAATACACTAATTGTGGTCGGTACAACGTTGCTTTGGGAAAGCGTTGATTTATGAAAGATATGATTGGCAGTGTCGCTAAAATGATCTGGAGGCCTTCATCCTGCCCATTCAGTACAGCGTATGTGTTACTCAACAGAGATGAAAAGGAAGTGAGATGGCTCACTTGTTTGCTAAGTCACACAGGGTGCAGGCTTCAGTACCAGATGATGAAATGACAGTGTGAGTCTGTCCACCACTTCGTTCCAGACTGATATATCTCAACAGCTA
Organism: Epinephelus fuscoguttatus; assembly: GCF_011397635.1. NCBI lineage: Eukaryota > Metazoa > Chordata > Actinopteri > Perciformes > Serranidae > Epinephelus > Epinephelus fuscoguttatus. Next base: position 12,139,339 of record NC_064753.1, read on the forward strand.
TTGGATGGATTCCCATGAAATTTTGTACAGCCATTCATGGCCCCCAGAGGATCAGTTGACTTTGGTGGTCCTACAACATTTCCTCTAGAGTCACCATGAGGTTGACATCTATGATTTTATGTGAAAAGTCTCAACAATGATAGGATGAATTGCCATGAAATTTGGCACAGATGTTGATGGTTCCCTCATGATAATACAATTCACTTTCATGATCCTTTGTCTTTTCATCTAGTGCCACCATCATGCCAAATTTTGATGATTCCAGTCCTTTGGTGTGTGACCAAATACCTTCAAAACTAATGACATTCCCATCAGCCTCAGCTGGACTTTATGTTTATTGCTAATTAGCAAAGTGTAGCATGCTAACATGCTAAACTATGATTATATACATAAAACACATAAGCCAAGAGCTGAATAGGATAGCTTCTTTTGTTTCTTTTGTTCTGATCGTATGCTAACCTCACATCAGTTATCCTGACACTGCTACAAAAGGTATTTTCTTGGTTGTAGCAGTGTATTTATGATGTCTGTATGTCTTTGATTTGACTTGTAATGACCCTGAAAAGAGACAGTATGATGTTTGTGGCACATTGTGTCACCTGTGTGACAGATCAATGGAGGGGAGCTAATAATCAGATGCTGTATATATCTGCTCAGAGTACATTATCCGTTCCCATCAAAATAATGTATTTGTATTTGTTTACCCCACTATGTATCAATTCAGCTGTGTTAAACAAATATGAAAAGTATGTTTCCGATTAAGTTTGGTTTCATGAAGAGACTCTAATGAGGTCTTTTTGGTTGAACACATTGTAAAGTGTTCATATTAACAAGGTTCAACCACAAACCACCCAGTAATCCGGAGATAACCAACCATGTTTAAAAAGTAGGTTTGTCCGTGGAGTCCTCCCTTCAGAGGTTTGTTCAGGCCTAGCAGTGTAGACCCCAACCCATAATCCTCCTGCAGACACACCTGTAGAGGAGAGTATAAAGACCCTGGACTGAACTGAGTCAGACATCAACCTTCAAGGAGTCTCTCCACAGCAGCTCTCCACAGAAGCTCCACAGCCTCCAGACCGACCCTGAAGATGACTCTCTCTGCCAGCCTGCTGCTGCTGCTGCTGCTCGGCCTCTCTCAGGCACTTCCTCTCCAGCAGGAAGGAGGAGAAGAAGAAGTCCCAGACACCGTGGACATCACCACCAGGATTCTGACCACCAACAACGGCACCAATGAGATGCTGCTGGAAGGAGACCTGCTGCTTCCCACAACCAGAAACGCCATGACGTGCTGGTACAATAGCTGCCTGTGGAAGAAAGCCTCCAACGGCATGGTGATGATCCCCTTCACCGTGAGCAGTGAGTTCAGCAGCTGGGAGAGACAGATGATTGACAATGCCATGAATGCCTTCCACAGCAGCACCTGCCTCCGCCCGTCCCCCGTCAGAGCGAGTACGACTACATCAGCATTGAGAACAAAGCCGGATGTTTCTCCGCTCTGGGCAGAGCAGGAGGCAAACAGGTGCTCTCTCTCAACAGGCAGGGCTGCCTCTACCACGGCATCATCCAGCACGAGATCAACCATGCTCTGGGCTTCCAGCACGAACAGACCAGGAGCGACCGCGACAACTACGTCAGGATCAACTGGGAGAACATCAACCCGCAGATGGCCTACAACTTCTACAAGCAGTCCACCAACAACCTCAACACTCCCTACGACTACTCCTCCATCATGCACTATGGAAGAACAGCCTTCACCATCCAGTACGGGAAGGACACCATCACCCCCATCCCCGACCCCAACGTCCAGATCGGCCAGAGGCAGGGCCTGTCCTACTGGGACATCGCAAGGATCAACGCACTCTATAGCTGCTAATAACAATGCTGATGCTAAATGCAACTAATGCCCACTTTCTCCGTTTCTTTTTTCTATAATTGATCAAAAACTACTGTAACCTACAGAATCAACTTTAAAGTCAACTTTTAGCATGATCTTTAAAATGATCAGAAAACAGAATGTATGATGGGTCACATGCCTAAATTATCTGTAATAAAACTAATGCAAAATGACTGATTGCTGACTAGTTATTTGTCTTTATTTGTCTGCCTGCGAAAGAATTCAAATGCACATATTAGTACAAACATGTACAGTAGCCACTGAGTAATGGGATTGGTTGCTCAATGAATGCAGCAGGAATCTCTTTCACATTGATTTCAAGGGAGTGACACAAAAGCCAACCATTGAAACAATGAAAAATCGCCCAAAACTGCCCTTAGTAAGACAAATCAACAACAATGTTCGACACTCTGTAAAAATGTATGCTCAAAATAGTGATAATAATGTAAAGAATTATTTGGAAAAATATCCCAAGAGGCTAAAAAGCATTAATGTAAAGTACACGTGTTTTTAAGACACATTAGAATTGAAACAGAATTTTAACATTTGTAATCAATTCTGGGATGTGATACTGTGTATGCATGTATACGGTATATTCTATACTGAACCAGCTCTGAGATGAAATATACAGCTAAATGATTCTTAATGAAAGTAGTGGACTCTCCGATGATGTAGCACAGGGCTATTCAGTCACAAACTCATCTGGGCTGGATTTTAAAATCAGCTATTTTAGATTGGTCAGACATTTTCAGCAGCCTATGTAAAACCCTTTTTTTTCTTTTTAGCTTCTCGTGATCACAAGATTAAGCAAATGTAAATTAATGCCAAAACAATTATCAATTTTTATTGTTTCACTTTTGAAATAAAAAATATATTTTGGTCATATATCTCACACTGGCACATCACAAGGTGCAGAAACAGAATAAAAAAGAGCTATCAATGCACAGAGCAATGACAAGTGGCAATAACAGTAACCAATAACACTCTCTCTCTCTCTCTCTCTCTCTCTCTCTCTCTCACACACACACACACACACACATACACACACACACACACACACACTATGATGTTTTCCACTGAGGTCAAAAGGTCAAGCAAAACTGTTTAGGAAAATACATAGAATGTACTGTTTGACTATTCCACGGCAACCCAAAGACTTACTTCAGCTTGTCAATATCCAGTATAGGCTTCTATTAAAGGGGAACTTCACTCATTTTCAACATTCATACATGATATTCCGATGGTCTAAGACAGTCCAAAAATATCTTTAAAAATGAAAAACTCTCCAAAATAAAATAAAAAAGTAGAGTGCTACAACTCAACATTGTGATGTCATAGGCCATAAAGTCTGGTGCTGCTCTATAGTCTGTGAATTGTAAAACGGTGTTCTAGATGACACTATGAGCACCCAGCGGACTGATCTGAGTATATGGGTACATTTTCTGTTTCAGAACAGAGAACACTACAATAGAGTGAATCTCATTTGGGTAAAAAAAAAAAGAAATCAAATATTCTGTGGGTTCACAAAATCCGTTTCCCATTCATTGTCTATGGAGAAGCTTCAAACTTTATACCCTATGACATCATAAGTTTGAGACTTACTTCTCTGGTTTCTGGCTTTGAGAGAGAGCAGCTCATGTTCACATATAGCCTATTCATTGAACTTTCCTGGGCCATGGAAATAACATATAGGAATTCTTCGTTTAGGTGGTGTTCGTCTTTAAGTCACACAGGGTGCAGGCTTCAGTACCGGATGATGAGATGACAGTGTGAGTCTGTGCACCACTTTGCAGACTGAACTATCTCAACAGCTATTGGATGGATTGCCATGCAATTTTGTACAGCCATTCATGGCCCCATGAGGATCAGTTGACTTTGGTGGTCCTACAACATTTCCTCTAGAGTCACCATGAGGTTGACATCTATGATTTTATGTGAAATGATGGAACAACCATTGGACGGATTGCCATGAAATTTGGCACAAACGTTTATGGTCCTCTCATGATAATGGTCTTCACTTTCCTTATTCTCTGACTTTTCATCTAGTGCCACCATCATGCCAAAATTGTGTTAAGTCCAGTACTTCGGTTTATGACCAAATACCCTCAAAACTAATGACATTCCCATCAGCCTCAGCTGGACTTTATGTTTATTGCTACTTAGCAAATTGTAGCATGCTAACATGCTAAACTATGATTATATACTGTACATGGACCACATAAGCACATATGATAGTTTACTTTTTTTCTATTATTCTAATCTTATGCTGACTTTACATCAGTTATCCTGACACTGCAATAAAGGGTATTTTCTTGGTTGTAGCAGTGTATTTATGATGTCTGTGTGTCTTTGATTTGACTTGGTAATGACCCTGAAAAGCGACAGTATGATGTTAGTGGCAAATTGTCACCTGTGTGACAGATCAATGGAGGGGAGCTAATAATCAGATGCTGTTTATATCTGTTTCGAATAGGCTACATTATCTGTTTCCATCAGAATAATGTATTTGTATTTGTTAACCTCCTTACTTAGCAATTCAGTTCTTTTGAACAGATATCAAAAGTAAGTGTCAGAGGGACATACACTGTACATGCCTTTGCTTAAATTAAGTTTGGTTCAACAAGGAGACTCCAATGAGGTCTTTTGGGTTGAACACCATGTGAAGTGTTCATCTTAACAAGTTTCAACCAAAACCATTGACTAAAGCTTTGTTCATCCACCTAATGTCCAAAAATAACCAACCATGTTTAAAAAGTAGGTTTGTCTGTGGAGTCGTCCCTTCAGAGGTTTGTTCAGGCCTAGCAGTGTAGACCCCAACCCATAATCCTCCTGCAGACACACCTGTAGAGGAGAGTATAAAGACCCTGGACTGAACTGAGTCAGACATCAACCTTCAAGGAGTCTCTCCACAGCAGCTCTCCACAGAAGCTCCACAGCCTCCAGACCGACCCTGAAGATGACTCTCTCTGCCAGCCTGCTGCTGCTGCTGCTGCTCGGCCTCTCTCAGGCACTTCCTCTCCAGGAGGAAGGAGGAGAAGAAGAAGTCCCAGACACCGTGGACATCACCACCAGGATTCTGACCACCAACAATGGCACCAATGAGATGCTGCTGGAAGGAGACCTGCTGCTTCCCACAACCAGAAACGCCATGACGTGCTGGTACAATAGCTGCCTGTGGAAGAAAGCCTCCAACGGCATGGTGATGATCCCCTTCACCGTGAGCAGTGAGTTCAGCAGCTGGGAGAGACAGATGATTGACAATGCCATGAATGCCTTCCACAGCAGCACCTGCCTCCGCTTCGTCCCCCGTCAGAGCGAGTACGACTACATCAGCATTGAGAACAAAGCCGGATGTTTCTCCGCTCTGGGCAGAGCAGGAGGCAAACAGGTGCTCTCTCTCAACAGGCAGGGCTGCCTCTACCACGGCATCATCCAGCACGAGATCAACCACGCTCTGGGCTTCCAGCACGAACAGACCAGGAGCGACCGCGACTACTACGTCAGGATCAACTGGGAGAACATCAACCCGCAGATGGCCTACAACTTCTACAAGCAGGCCACCAACAACCTCAACACTCCCTACGACTACTCCTCCATCATGCACTATGGAAGAACAGCCTTCACCATCCAGTACGGGAAGGACACCATCACCCCCATCCCCGACCCCAACGTCCAGATCGGCCAGAGGCAGGGCCTGTCCTACTGGGACATCGCAAGGATCAACGCACTCTATAGCTGCTAATAACAATGCTGATGCTAAATGCAACTAATGCTCACTTTCTCTGTTTCTTTTTTCTATAATTGATCAAAAACTACTGTAACCTACAGAATCAACTTTAAAGTCAACTTTTAGCATGATCTTTAAAATGATCAGAAAACAGAATGTATGATGGGTCACATGCCTAAATTATCTGTAATAAAACTAATGCAAAATGACTGATTGCTGACTAGTTATTTGTCTTTATTTGTCTGCCTGCGAAAGAATTCAAATGCACATATTAGTACAAACATGTACAGTAGTCACTGAGTAATGGGATTGGTTGCTCAATGAATGCAGCAGGAATCTCTTTCACATTGATTTCAAGGGAGTGACACAAAAGCCAACCATTGAAACAATGAAAAAAATCGCCCCCAAAAATGCCCTTAGTAAGACAAATCAACAACAATGTTCGACATTCTGTAAAAATGTATGCTCAAAATAGTGATAATAATGTAAAGAATTATTTGGAAAAATATCCCAAGAGGCTAAAAAGCATTAATGTAAAGTACACGTGTTTTTAAGACACATTAGAATTGAAACAGAATTTTAACATTTGTAATCAATCTGGGATGTGATACTGTGTATACATGTATACGGTATATTCTATACTGAACCAGCTCTGAGATGAAATATACAGCTAAATGATTCTTAATGAAAGTAGTGGACTCTCCGATGATGTAGCACAGGGCTATTCAGTCACAAACTCATCTGGGCTGGATTTTAAAATCAGCTATTTTAGATTGGTCAGACATTTTCAGCAGCCTATCTAAAACCCTTTTTTTTTCCTTTTTAGCTTTTAATGATCACAAGATTAAACAAATGTAAATTAATGCAGTAAAAATATCAATTTTTATTGTTTTACTTTTGAAATAAAAATATATTTTGGTCATATATCTCACACAGGCACATCACAAGGTGCAGAAACAGAATAAAAAAGAGCTATCAATGCACACACTCCTTCTCTACCAGCATCTCCCTCTCTCACTCACTCACTCACTCACACACACACACACACACACACACACACACACACACACACACACATACACACACACCTCACCTCACCTCACCTGATGATGTTTTCCATTAAGGTCAAGAGGTCAAGGATAAGTGTTTAGGAAAAGACATGGGATGTATTTTTTGTCTATTTGACTGCAGCCCAGAGGTTTTGATAATACACTAATTGTGGTCGGTACAACGTTGCTTTGGGAAACGTTGATTTATGAAAGATATGATTGGCAGTGTCGCTAAAATGATCTGGAGGCCTTCATCCTGCCCATTCAGTACAGCGTATGTGTTACTCAACAGAGATGAAAAGGAAGTGAGATGGCTCACTTGTTTGCTAAGTCACACAGGGTGCAGGCTTCAGTACCAGATGATGAGATGACAGTGTGAGTCTGTCCACCACTTCGTTCCAGACTGATATATCTCAACAGCTATTGGATGGATTCCCATGAAATTTTGTACAGCCATTCATGGCCCCCAGAGGATCAGTTGACTTTGGTGGTCCTACAACATTTCCTCTAGAGTCACCATGAGGTTGACATCTATGATTTTATGTGAAAAGTCTCAACAATGATAGGATGAATTGCCATGAAATTTGGCACAGATGTTGATGGTTCCCTCATGATAATACAATTCACTTTCATGATCCTTTGTCTTTTCATCTAGTGCCACCATCATGCCAAATTTTGATGATTCCAGTCCTTTGGTGTGTGACCAAATACCTTCAAAACTAATGACATTCCCATCAGCCTCAGCTGGACTTTATGTTTATTGCTAATTAGCAAAGTGTAGCATGCTAACATGCTAAACTATGATTATATACATAAAACACATAAGCCAAGAGCTGAATAGGATAGCTTCTTTTGTTTCTTTTGTTCTGATCGTATGCTAACCTCACATCAGTTATCCTGACACTGCTACAAAAAAGGTATTTTCTTGGTTGTAGCAGTGTATTTATGATGTCTGTATGTCTTTGATTTGACTTGGTAATGACCCTGAAAAGAGACAGTATGATGTTTGTGGCACATTGTGTCACCTGTGTGACAGATCAATGGAGGGGAGCTAATAATCAGATGCTGTATATATCTGCTCAGAGTACATTATCCGTTCCCATCAAAATAATGTATTTGTATTTGTTTACCCCACTATGTATCAATTCAGCTGTGTTAAACAAATATGAAAATGCGTTCGATTAAGTTTGGTTTCATGAGGAGACTCTAATGAGGTCTTTTTGGTTGAACACATTGTAAAGTGTTCATCTTAACAAGGTTCAACCACAAACCACCCAGTAATCCGGAGATAACCAACCATGTTTAAAAAGTAGGTTTGTCCGTGGAGTCCTCCTTCAGAGGTTTGTTCAGGCCTAGCAGTGTAGACCCCAACCCATAATCCTCCTGCAGACACACCTGTAGAGGAGAGTATAAAGACCCTGGACTGAAATGAGTCAGACATCAACCTTCAAGGAGTCTCTCCACAGCAGCTCTCCACAGAAGCTCCACAGCCTCCAGACCGACCCTGAAGATGACTCTCTCTGCCAGCCTGCTGCTGCTGCTGCTCGGCCTCTCTCAGGCACTTCCTCTCCAGCAGGAAGGAGGAGAAGAAGAAGTCCCAGACACCGTGGACATCACCACCAGGATTCTGACCACCAACAACGGCACCAATGAGATGCTGCTGGAAGGAGACCTGCTGCTTCCCACAACCAGAAATGCCATGACGTGCTGGTACAATAGCTGCCTGTGGAAGAAAGCCTCCAACGGCATGGTGATGATCCCCTTCACCGTGAGCAGTGAGTTCAGCAGCTGGGAGAGGCAGAAGATCGACTACGCCATGAATGCCTTCCACAGCAGCACCTGCCTCCGCTTCGTCCCCCGTCAGAGCGAGTACGACTACATCAGCATTGAGAACAAAGCCGGATGTTTCTCCGCTCTGGGCAGAGCAGGAGGCAAACAGGTGCTCTCTCAACCAGCAGGGCTGCCTCTACCACGGCATCATCCAGCACGAGATCAACCACGCTCTGGGCTTCCAGCACGAACAGACCAGGAGCGACCGCGACTACTACGTCAGGATCAACTGGGAGAACATCAACCCGCAGATGGCCTACAACTTTTACAAGCAGTCCACCAACAACCTGAACACTCCCTACGACTACTCCTCCATCATGCACTATGGAAGAACAGCCTTCACCATCCAGTACGGGAAGGACACCATCACCCCCATCCCCGACCCCAACGTCCAGATCGGCCAGAGGCAGGGCCTGTCCTACTGGGACATCGCAAGGATCAACGCACTCTATAGCTGCTAATAACAATGCTGATGCTAAATGCAACTAATGCCCACTTTCTCTGTTTCTTTTTTCTATAAGTGATCAAAACTACTGTAACCTACAGAATCAACTTTAAAGTCAACTTTTAGCATGATCTTTAAAATGATCAGAAAACAGAATGTATGATGGGTCACATGCCTAAATTATCTGTAATAAAACTAATGCAAAATGACTGATTGCTGACTAGTTATTTGTCTTTATTTGTCTGCCTGAAAGAATTCAAATGCACATATTAGTACAAACATGTACAGTAGTCACTGAGTAATGGGATTGGTTGCTCAATGAATGCAGCAGGAATCTCTTTCACATTGATTTCAAGGGAGTGACACAAAAGCCAACCATTGAAACAATGAAAAAATCGCCCCCAAAAATGCCCTTAGTAAGACAAATCAACAACAATGTTCGACATTCTGTAAAAATGTATGCTCAAAATAGTGATAATAATGTAAAGAATTATTTGGAAAAATATCCCAAGAGGCTAAAAAGCATTAATGTAAAGTACACGTGTTTTTAAGACACATTAGAATTGAAACAGAATTTTAACATTTGTAATCAATTCTGGGATGTGATACTGTGTATACATGTATACGGTATATTCTATACTGAACCAGCTCTGAGATGAAATATACAGCTAAATGATTCTTAATGAAAGTAGTGGACTCTCCGATGATGTAGCACAGGGCTATTCAGTCACAAACTCATCTGGGCTGGATTTTAAAATCAGCTATTTTAGATTGGTCAGACATTTTCAGCAGCCTATCTAAAACCCTTTTTTTTTTTCCTTTTTAGCTTTTAATGATCACAAGATTAAACAAATGTAAATTAATGCAGTAAAAATATCAATTGTTATTGTTTTACTTTTGAAATAAAAATATATTTTGGTCATATATCTCACACAGGCACATCACAAGGTGCAGAAACAGAATAAAAAAGAGCTATCAATGCACACACTCCTTCTCTACCAGCATCTCCCTCTCTCACTCACTCACTCACTCACTCACTCACACACACACATACATACACACCTCACCTCACCTGATGATGTTTTCCACTGAGGTCAAGAGGTCAAGGATAAGTGTTTAGGAAAAGACACGGGATGTATTTTTTGTCTATTTGACTGCAGCTCAGAGGTTTTGATAATACACTAATTGTGGTCGGTACAACGTTGCTTTGGGAAACGTTGATTTATGAAAGATATGATTGGCAGTGTCGCTAAAATGATCTGGAGGCTTTCATCCTGCCCATTCAGTACAGCGTGTGTGTTACTCAACAGAGATGAAAAGGAAGTGAGATGGCTCACTTGTTTGCTAAGTCACACAGGGTGCAGGCTTCAGTACCAGATGATGAGATGACAGTGTGAGTCTGTCCACCACTTCGTTCCAGACTGATATATCTCAACAGCTATTGGATGGATTGCCATGCAATTTTGTACAGCCATTCATGGCCCCCAGAGGATCAGTTGACTTTGGTGGTCCTACAACATTTCCTCTAGAGTCACCATGAGGTTGACATCTATGATTTTATGTGAAATGACGGAACAACCATTGGACGGATTGCCATGAAATTTGGCACAGATGTTGATGGTTCCCTCATGATAATACAATTCACTTTCATGATCCTTTGTCTTTTCATCTAGTGCCACCATCATGCCAAATTTTGATGATTCCAATCCTTTGGTGTGTGACCAAATACCTTCAAAACTAATGACATTCCCATCAGCCTCAGCTGGACTTTATGTTTATTGCCAATTAGCAAAGTGTAGCATGCTAACATGCTAAACTATGATTATATACATAAAACACATAAGCCAAGAGCTGAATAGGATAGCTTCTTTTGTTTCTTTTGTTCTGATCTTATGCTAACCTCACATCAGTTATCCTGACACTGCTACAAAAAAGGTATTTTCTTGGTTGTAGCAGTGTATTTATGATGTCTGTGTGTGTGTCTTTGATTTGACTTGGTAATGACCCTGAAAAGAGACAGTATGATGTTTGTGGCACATTGTGTCACCTGTGTGACAGATCAATGGAGGGGAGCTAATAATCAGATGCTGTATATATCTGCTCAGAGTACATTATCCGTTCCCATCAAAATAATGTATTTGTATTTGTTTACCCCACTATGTATCAATTCAGCTGTGTTAAACAAATATGAAAAGTATGTTTCCGATTAGGTTTGGTTTCATGAGGAGACTCTAATGAGGTCTTTTTGGTTGAACACATTGTAAAGTGTTCATCTTAACAAGTTTCAACCACAAACCACCCAGTAATCCGGAGATAACCAACCATGTTTAAAAAGTAGGTTTGTCCGTGGAGTCCTCCCTTCAGAGGTTTGTTCAGGCCTAGCAGTGTAGACCCCAACCCATAATCCTCCTGCAGACACACCTGTAGAGGAGAGTATAAAGACCCTGGACTGAACTGAGTCAGACATCAACCTTCAAGGAGTCTCTCCACAGCAGCTCTCCACAGAAGCTCCACAGCCTCCAGACCGACCCTGAAGATGACTCTCTCTGCCAGCCTGCTGCTGCTGCTGCTGCTCGGCCTCTCTCAGGCACTTCCTCTCCAGCAGGAAGGAGGAGAAGAAGAAGTCCCAGACACCGTGGACATCACCACCAGGATTCTGACCACCAACAACGGCACCAATGAGATGCTGCTGGAAGGAGACCTGCTGCTTCCCACAACCAGAAACGCCATGACATGCTAGTACAATAGCTGCCTGTGGAAGAAAGCCTCCAACGGCATGGTGATGATCCCCTTCACCGTGAGCAGTGAGTTCAGCAGCTGGGAGAGGCAGAAGATCGACTACGCCATGAATGCCTTCCACAGCAGCACCTGCCTCGCCGTCCCCGTCAGGCGAGCGATCGACTACATCAGCATTGAGAACAAAGCCGGATGTTTCTCCGCTCTGGGCAGAGCAGGAGGCAAACAGGTGCTCTCTCAACAGGCAGGGCTGCCTCTACCACGGCATCATCCAGCACGAGATCAACCACGCTCTGGGCTTCCAGCACGAACAGACCAGGAGCGACCGCGACAACTACGTCCAGGATCAACTGGGAGAACATCAACCCGCAGATGGCCTACAACTTCTACAAGCAGGCCACCAACAACCTCAACACTCCCTACGACTACTCCTCCATCATGCACTATGGAAGAACAGCCTTCACCATCCAGTACGGGAAGGACACCATCACCCCCATCCCCGACCCCAACGTCCAGATCGGCCAGAGGCAGGGCCTGTCCTACTGGGACATCGCAAGGATCAACGCACTCTATAGCTGCTAATAACAATGCTGATGCTAAATGCAACTAATGCCCACTTTCTCTGTTTCTTTTTTCGAGAACAAATCAAAAACTACTGTAACCTACAGAATCAACTTTAAAGTCAACTTTTAGCATGATCTTTAAAATGATCAGAAAACAGAATGTATGATGGGTCACATGCCTAAATTATCTGTAATAAAACTAATGCAAAATGACTGATTGCTGACTAGTTATTTGTCTTTATTTGTCTGCTCAGAAAGAATTCAAATGCACATATTAGTACAAACATGTACAGTAGTCACTGAGTAATGGGATTGGTTGCTCAATGAATGCAGCAGGAATCTCTTTCACATTGATTTCAAGGAGTGACACAAAGCCAACCATTGAAACAATGAAAAATCGCCCCAAAAATGCCCTTAGTAAGACAAATCAACAACAATGTTCGACACTCTGTAAAAATGTATGCTCAAAATAGTGATAATAATGTAAAGAATTATTTGGAAAAATATCCCAAGAGGCTAAAAAGCATTAATGTAAAGTACACGTGTTTTTAAGACACATTAGAATTGAAACAGAATTTTAACATTTGTAATCAATTCTGGGATGTGATACTGTGTATACATGTACGGTATATTCTATACTGAACCAGCTCTGAGATGAAATATACAGCTAAATGATTCTTAATGAAAGTAGTGGACTCTCCGATGATGTAGCACAGGGCTATTCAGTCACAAACTCATCTGGGCTGGATTTTAAAATCAGCTATTTTAGATTGGTCAGACATTTTCAGCAGCCTATCTAAAACCCTTTTTTTTTTTTCCTTTTTAGCTTTTAATGATCACAAGATTAAACAAATGTAAATTAATGCAGTAAAAATATCAATTTTTATTGTTTTACTTTTGAAATAAAAATATATTTTGGTCATATATCTCACACTGGCACATCACAAGGTGCAGAAACAGAATAAAAAAGAGCTATCAATGCACACACTCCTTACCAGCATCTCCCTCTCTCACTCACTCACTCACTCACTCACTCACACACACACACACACACACACACACATACACACACACCTCACCTCACCTCACCTGATGATGTTTTCCATTAAGGTCAAGAGGTCAAGGATAAGTGTTTAGGAAAAGACATGGGATGTATTTTTTGTCTATTTGACTGCAGCTCAGAGGTTTTGATAATACACTAATTGTGGTCGGTACAACGTTGCTTTGGGAAACGTTGATTTATGAAAGATATGATTGGCAGTGTCGCTAAAATGATCTGGAGGCTTTCATCCTGCCCATTCAGTACAGCGTATGTGTTACTCAACAGAGATGAAAAGGAAGTGAGATGGCTCACTTGTTTGCTAAGTCACACAGGGTGCAGGCTTCAGTACCAGATGATGAGATGACAGTGTGAGTCTGTCCACCACTTCGTTCCAGACTGATATATCTCAACAGCTATTGGATGGATTGCCATGCAAATTTTGTACAGCCATTCATGGCCCCAGAGGATCAGTTGACTTTGGTGGTCCTACAACATTTCCTCTAGAGTCACCATGAGGTTGACATCTATGATTTTATGTGAAAAGTCTCAACAATGATAGGATGAATTGCCATGAAATTTGGCACAGATGTTGATGGTTCCCTCATGATAATACAATTCACTTTCATGATCCTTTGTCTTTTCATCTAGTGCCACCATCATGCCAAATTTTGATGATTCCAGTCCTTTGGTGTGTGACCAAATACCTTCAAAACTAATGACATTCCCATCAGCCTCAGCTGGACTTTATGTTTATTGCTAATTAGCAAAGTGTAGCATGCTAACATGCTAAACTATGATTATATACATAAAACACATAAGCCAAGAGCTGAATAGGATAGCTTCTTTTGTTTCTTTTGTTCTGATCGTATGCTAACCTCACATCAGTTATCCTGACACTGCTACAAAAAAGGTATTTTCTTGGTTGTAGCAGTGTATTTATGATGTCTGTATGTCTTTGATTTGACTTGGTAATGATCCTGAAAAGAGACAGCATGATGTTTGTGGCACATTGTGTCACCTGTGTGACAGATCAATGGAGGGGAGCTAATAATCAGATGCTGTATATATCTGCTCAGAGTACATTATCCGTTCCCATCAAAATAATGTATCTGTATTTGTTTACCTCACTATGTATCAATTCAGCTGTGTTAAACAAATATGAAAAGTATGTTTCCGATTAGGTTTGGTTTCATGAGGAGACTCTAATGAGGTCTTTTTGGTTGAACACATTGTAAAGTGTTCATCTTAACAAGGTTCAACCACAAACCACCCAGTAATCCGGAGATAACCAACCATGTTTAAAAAGTAGGTTTGTCCGTGAGTCCTCCCTTCAGAGGTTTGTTCAGGCCTAGCAGTGTAGACCCCAACCCATAATCCTCCTGCAGACACACCTGTAGAGGAGAGTATAAAGACCCTGGACTGAACTGAGTCAGACATCAACCTTCAAGGAGTCTCTCCACAGCAGCTCTCCACAGAAGCTCCACAGCCTCCAGACCGACCCTGAAGATGACTCTCTCTGCCAGCCTGCTGCTGCTGCTGCTGCTCGGCCTCTCTCAGGCACTTCCTCTCCAGGAGGAAGGAGGAGAAGAAGAAGTCCCAGACACCGTGGACATCACCACCAGGATTCTGACCACCAACAACGGCACCAATGAGATGCTGCTGGAAGGAGACCTGCTGCTTCCCACAACCAGAAACGCCATGACGTGCTGGTACAATAGCTGCCTGTGGAAGAAAGCCTCCAACGGCATGGTGATGATCCCCTTCACCGTGAGCAGTGAGTTCAGCAGCTGGGAGAGGCAGAAGATCGACTACGCCATGAATGCCTTCCACAGCAGCACCTGCCTCCGCTTCGTCCCCCGTCAGAGCGAGTACGACTACATCAGCATTGAGAACAAAGCCGGATGTTTCTCCGCTCTGGGCAGAGCAGGAGGCAAACAGGTGCTCTCTCTCAACAAGCAGGGCTGCCTCTACCACGGCATCATCCAGCACGAGATCAACCATGCTCTGGGCTTCCAGCACGAACAGACCAGGAGCGACCGCGACAACTACGTCAGGATCAACTGGGAGAACATCAACCCGCAGATGGCCTACAACTTCTACAAGCAGGCCACCAACAACCTGAACACTCCCTACGACTACTCCTCCATCATGCACTATGGAAGAACAGCCTTCACCATCCAGTACGGGAAGGACACCATCACCCCCATCCCCGACCCCAACGTCCAGATCGGCCAGAGGCAGGGCCTGTCCTACTGGGACATCGCAAGGATCAACGCACTCTATAGCTGCTAATAACAATGTATCGGATCGAATGTTGTAATTTTGAAAAACAAATGAATGGCAAATTTTACACATTCACTTTTTTCCAGTTGGCTGTAATGATCTTAAACTACTGTAGTTTTGCTTCTGTTACTATATTCTTGTAATATTCTGTAATAAAATCAGTGCAAAATGATTCATTCTAATTTTGATTTTCTTTTAAATGTATTTCTGTGCAATTATACCCACATTAGTACATGTAGCCTATGCAAATCTAGGTTGGGCCTCACAAACCCCAATAGAACAAAACAGGCAGCTGGCACTGCATCTAAAGGTGTAAACTCCTGTAAATTAACAGGAACACTAACAGTCTTTCAGAAAGACATCTGAGAAGCTGTTCCTTTTTTTAGCTCCACAGTGAAACAGGTGTTCAGATCCTATAGCCCAGTGGGGGTGTGATGTGTGTGGGTGGGTGAAGGTGGGGGGCTACATCTGCTGTTTAAAAGCATGTGACAATAGATATCAGCTTTAAAGATTGTATTTACAGAATTATTCTATTGTTTCCAATGATGTTTGAGTTATTGCTCACTTCGGGTTTCCTTTGGTTCATGCTGCACTTTGGATGAACTGTGGTGTTATAACAGATTTGTTTTTTTTACCCTTTACCCCAGTGAGAGGCAGCCATTGCATGTTCATCCCATCTGTTTTCATCTTCCCGTGGCATCTCTCACCTCGGCTGCCTGCCTGCCAACCATCTCTGCCATGAAGTGAGGACATTTCCTACAGGCTCCACAATGCATATGGAAGACCCTCCTCTAACACAGCAGACAGGCAGAAAGCTGCCGCTCTGTTCTACAAATAAATGTCCCTCACTGGAAATATCTGTGCAACAGCATAATGCACACAGCGGAAAAATGCTCATCACTTCAGCAGCATCATATTTTCTAACCATGACAGGGGGTGTCTGGTCAGAACATGAGACGTCACAGTCTTCATGGGTTTAAATAAATATGTGTAATAAAACAGACTATGCCATTGTCAAAATAATATCCAATTTTCCACCAAAACCAGCAAAGGAAGCAGAACAGAAACCTGTCAGCAGTGAATTGATCATTATAAATGCCAACATGATGTGGGAGAAGTATGGCCCTTTTATTGTTATTGTAGCAGCTCCAGATCTTAAATATAAAATGCTTTTATTTGTATTTGCATTTTAAGGACTGTTCTGTAGTGCCCTCTGGAGGTCACTGAAGTTAGTGTCATTAAGGATTCAATTCATCTCCATTAGCTACTGCTTACAATTGAGAGGAGGCTGGAGTCATCAGACAAATGACAAGAGCCAGGGAACACTCTGCTCTGATTGACAGTCAATCACAGGAATGAATGATGAATCCAACAAAGAATCCAAAACTGGAGAAAATTCTTGATGAACAGGGGTCATAGTGTTCCACATCTGACAAGTGACAACAGTAAAACTATATCAAAACATCCATTTACAAACTCTCACACAACTTGTGCAGAATAATCCATGTCTGATTTATCCAGTCTATGCTCAGTACTTCCCAGACAGTCCCTCCTGAGGGGGAAATGAACTGACAGAAAAACTTATCTGTGCTCACCTGAAAGCCAGACTCCATTGACAAAAACAGTAATTTTACCTTGCTGAACATGGAAGCTGCTGGTCTACCACTGCCTCAATCATTAGTTTGTTTGTGTTATTGTGTGAATTTGCTGAATCTGAACTAACCCTTTAAAGCTCTAAAGTCACACAGTAACACAAATAATCTAACTGACTGAGGCAGTGGTAGACCAGCAGCACCTGTGTTCAGTGAGGTAAAATTACTGTTTTGGAGTAGTACAATGGAGTCTGGCTTTAAAGAGAGCACAGATAAGTTTCACTTTTAGTTCTGTTCCCTGTCGGAAAAGACCTTTTGTGAAATACTGAGCATACAGTTGAATAAATGAGACATGAATTACACTGCACAAGTTGTGGTGAGTTTGTAAACAAATGTTTCAATATAGTTTTGCTGTTGTTAAATCCGATCGACCTTTTACTTCAATTCATCAAGATTGTTCTCCATTTTTGGATTCATTCTTCCATTCAGTGTGGAGGCATGCAAGAAAACAATTTTTTACTCATGAATTCAACATAACTTGGGGTCTTCCAGGGGTGAAGTATTCCCTTAACTACATTATATTCTGTTGCATCATTTAATCTATAACATGGACTTATATTTCAAAAACTGATTTTGTTTGTAAAATCTTAATCTCAAAAGTAACTACAGCCGTCAAGTAAATGTAGTAGAGTCAAAAGCACAATATTTACCTCTAAATTGTTGAAAAGTATGAAGTAGAAGTAAATGGAAATACATACTGTATGTCAATTGCATGTGCCTTTAAATTTCAAAATTAACACTATATATTGACAGCACTGAGTGTCAACCAGTACCAACAACAACAACAACAACAACAACAACAACAATCCTCACAATGCACATTAAAAAAAATTACATTTGTCCATTTTTTGTTGTTTGTTTTTAAACCACTTAAATGCATACAGTTTCAAATGTGGTAATTAAGAGTTCTCCATATGTTGCAAACCTTAAGGGTGATCATATCTGGTATTAAACACTGGTAATAGTGTTCAATGTTGTTGTTTTCATTTGGGGCAGTGATGGCTTCCACAGCAGCAGCACCACCACCACTGCTAGCATTTAAAGACTTATATGCATTTATACCATAATAGCCTAAATGCTAAACACAAACAGTCTTTTGCACAAAACACATTTTGACATGTCACAGTAGGAAAAGGACTGGTGTAAATATAATACATTTATTGGTGGTTAAATTCCATTTCGTCACACTGTCATGGCTGAGTGAGACACTTGAATAGAACGGAGCCATTGTTAATGTTATCAGTCACATCTGTGCTTTTCCCACAATGACAAGTTACAATGTCCTTTGTGAAAAAGGCTTGTTGTTTTAACATTGAGGCTTCTATGAGACAAATATATTGAAACCCTGGCCTTTAGTAAATGTTGTGCTGTACAGTATGCTGACTTTGTGCCACTAGATGGCAGAAAAGCACTTTGTTTATGTTACTCTAACAATGTCCTAGTAGACTATAAATGCGCTGCACTCCACCAGTCTTTTAATGTCCACGCTGTATTTCTCATTAGTGCAAAGTGCCTGCATTGATTCCACTGTCTTTTTTCCTCTCCTGTGTCTACTACTACCTCCTTCTTATTTGGCAAAATGCCTCCAGATATCATTAAAGTTTCATTTTGTCTTGTCATATCCTTGTGTCGAGATGACAGGAGGTCACAGATTCAACCTCCCTGAGGGACTGTAGATGGAAATGCGAAACTCATCCCTTTCATCCCTCAACATATACAGTACTATATCATGAAAATATTGTGCCTTCACAGGTAAAGATGACTGGTTTTACTGAGCATTGACCAGATGTCACTAGGCAAACTGTCTCTTCATAGTGTTAACGTGTACATGAGCTGACATCTCATATACATGTTAACAAGACGTTATATACATATATAGCTCATAGGGAGGCTTAGGGGATGGTGGATGATGTAACACCTTGTTAAGATGGCTACCAAGCTGCACACCACTGTTCGAGACTAACAAACAACACTGATTGCTTTTTAGTGAGACATATCTGGCTGTGATTGTGCCACCACAAAACATGCAAACCATGCTGTGAAAACATGATCTATTCCCAACCATAACTAAGTTGTTATGTGCCTAGCGCACCATAACGACAGGGTTTTTTAAACACAAAGAACCGTAAAATTTCAGTATATCCATAGTACAACAACGTACAAATGGTTTGCAGAAATGTGAAATGCCAACATTTATTCTGATAATTGGGTTGCCAGAATTTCAGTTACCAAAACGTCCTCTCTAACCTTTAGCATACAAACCTCCATAAAAACCAGCCCCAGAACACTAATTTCCCCTCATCACACATCTTTGTGCTCTCAGGGTTGACATTTTGTGTTAGCATGGTGTGACATCTCATTATTGAGGCTTTTTAAAAGTTTCTTTTGTTCCTACACACATAGTTGTTTCATCTTTGGATAGAGATGGAACGGTGATAAGGAAAATGTAAGGTGCAGAGAATTCACTGGCAGCAATGTTATATGTAGCTCCTGCCTCATACAAACCTTTCAGGAACATCACACACACACACACACACACACACACACACACACACACACACACACAAGCACAAGCACAGAGAAGTTCTTCATTTTAAAATCCTCTGGTGAAGACACTGAGTAAAGCTGTTTCAACTTAAAATGAAATAATCAGTGTTTTGTTCATTGTGGAGGGGCTGCTGACTATGGTGGTTGATGCAAACATGCAAAACGCTAATACCCCATCCAAAGCCAGTGGTTGGTTTGTTTGTGTTTTTTGGGCTTCTGCAGAAATATGGCAGACTCCATGGACAAGGACCTGCTGCCTCTGTAGATATAAACGACTTATTCTAAGGTAACAAAAAACACAGTGATTCTTATTTTCTGGTGATTTTACACTAAAGCAAAAATACTTATTATAATATATTCCATTTCTGCCAATATAACCCTTTAAATCCTACACACTGGACCTCTAATTACTGTAAACTGTTTGCAATTTATTGTTGTCCTTACAACCTAGGCTAATTGGTGACAATTTTGAAAGTAACTACAGCCACCTAACATTATTCAGTAACTGCCATGTAACGTGACACAGTGGCTCAAATGTAATACCAAAAATATCACTGTGCAACACACAGGATGCCAATCATTTTTCCTAGGATGGCAAAGGTATGACCTGTGCTACTTTCCCTCTGATTGTACTTGTTGCCTTCCTTGGTTGGGTTGGTTAGGTTTAGGCATGAGAAGTCAGGTTGGTTAGAGCAGTGGTTCCAAACTGGTGGGTAGTGGTCTAAAAGTGGGTCTTAAGTCCATCCTGAATGGACTGCAAGTGACTGGCAAACGTGTCAAGTTTGTAAAAAAAAAAAAAAAAACACATTATGTAAAAGTACAGTGAATTCCAGCACAGAGCTTTTATTTTGAAGTGCCGCTTCCTGGTGTAGCATGAGTAAATAAAGGACAGCTACTTAATAGAGACAGCAATCTAGTTTGACAGCATGGCCAAACACAAGTATGATGCTGAATGTATTAATTTGTGTGGACCTTGAACTAATGACTAAGGAGAAATCTGTACCCCCTGCAGTAGCTCAGTCCATAGGGACTTGAGTTGGGAACCAGAGGGATGCCTGTTCAAGTCCCCATCCAGACCAAATATGGAGCATGGACTGGTGGCTGGAGAGGTGCCAGTTCACCAACTGGGCACTGCCGAGGTGCACTTGAGCAAGACCTCAAGCACCCCAATCGTTCACTCTGACATCTCTCCACTTTGTGCATGTATAGGTCCTGTTTGTGCATGTGTGTGTCTTTTGGACCTGTGTGTAATTGACAAGCAAGAGTGAAAACATTGAATTTCTCCTCAGGGGGATTAATAAAGTATATAAAATTAAAAATTAAAAAATTTAAAAAAAAGACTGGACCTGGGTTAGAGTAAGAATATCAGGGTCAGCCAATCAGAGCAGGAGTAACGCAGTGCAGGGCAGGTCATGTATTCACCATCTTTGGGGGGAAAAAACTTGCAAACAGGACACACCTCTTTTATGATTTTCTTAAATAACAGTCATACAGTGTGACCCAGTGGCCCTCTTTAGACATTGTATTAAAATGCGCCTCATAACCAGATTGTATCGAGATATGGTTTAATCTGATTTCATTTACAGCTGGTATTGATATGTGTCCACATTGAGATCCAACTGAGATCCAATCACTCTGTCCAGCTCAGAAAATCGAACGTTACTACTCGTTTGCGCAGGTCAAATAAAAAACAGAACATCCATGAAGTTGCACTATTGTATTGACTTTTTCTTGCTTTTCAAAGCAGAGGAAGAAGCCATTCTCAACAAATGCTGTTTCAATGTGCAGCTGCTTTTATTTCAGCTTTGGTCAGAGCCACCACTGTCCAGAGGACAATTTGGATGCAGGAAGTCAAGACTGGTGGGAGAGGACAGTGATGGTGACCTTTATGGATGAAGACTGGGTGTCAAATCTCTCTCTCTCTCTCTCTCTCTCTCTCTCTCTCTCTCTCTCTATATATATATATATGTATATATATTCATAAGCTTTCTTGCTTGTAGCTTAGCTCACTAACTTAACTCGGCTGATATGTCACTAGTTTGGAACAGATACATACAATTACATATTTGCTGTGTGTGAATTGAAAACACAATTGCATTACATTTTTGTTTGAATTGGTCACAATGCATCCCATACCACTGAGGTGGTATGGCCGATGAGATCACAATCCATTCTCAATGTATTTTGGGTGGTTGAAATGTTACACCAATTCACTGGACACACAGGACACACTTCCTAATATGGGGTTTTAATACTTAATTACCAGCTGCAACAGTGAGGCTGGTGTTGTTTTTTTTTTTTTTTACCTTGTGAGCTCTATGCTTGTGAGTCTGTGTGTGTGTGTGTGTGTGTGTGTGTGTGTGTGTGTGTGTGTGTGTGTGTGTGTGTGTGTGTGTGTGTGTGTGTGTGTGTGTGTGTGTGTGTGATCCTGGCAAATGTGGTCCTGGTGACACCCAGCGGGAACTACCCTAGAAGTTCAACGTGATATTGTCAAAACTGTGCAAGGTGCAGCCATGACACTTAACAGGTGTGTAGTTGAGATCATCTTGACTGAATCAACATTAAGTCACATGAGAAGCAGAGTACTCTGAACATCTCCAGGTTGACTTTGCAGCAGGAGCCAAAGTGCAGTCGAGTCCCTGATAGTGTTTACATATTTGAAAAGGTCACTGTAGATGTGCTAAATGCCACCTTGACATGACAAAACAAGTTACTAATGATTTAAGCTCCCTGCATCTCTAAAATCAGGACTGGGCTGTGCCCTCAATGACTTTCAGCTATCTCTGCACTTTATCTGCGCCAATGTTTGACTGAAAAAATTGGATTAGTCCATAGAGAGAGAATGTCAAGTCTTCAATCCAACAAATCTGCCATTACCTGAAACTGGCCTTTAAAATGCCAAAAGATTTTGTTCCAATATGAGATTTTCCCTTTTTGGGATAAAAGAGTGCACCTTTGCTGGCACAAGTCAAGCTAAATCTTTGTCGACTCTTTCCTGTGAATTTAAAGCTACTGAAAGGTAATTCAAGGTGATATGTCCAAAACAGAACTGTGGAACCATATAAAACTGCACAAAAAATCCCAGTAATAACTTAGTGATGCGGTGGTGTACACTTTAAGCAGACAGAGAAATGAGGCATTTTGCTCTGCTGCTACAAAATATGGGCTCACATAACTCCGCCAGGCTCATTCAAGAGTCTTACTACACAAAGCAGAAATGCAATTTGACATACTGAACAGTATTAAGTGCTTTCAGTAACCCCTGAAAAAGACAGGAAGTAAAGAGAACAGAAATCATCACTTTATTGTGTTGCATATACTGGTGCTCCTATAATAGTGTGTATACGATACGAGCATCAGGGCTGTCAACAGTGACAGACAAGATTTAACTCCATGTGGAGATACAAACTCCCACAGCCTCTAACTGCTAGTTAAATATGTATTCTATTGGCCACAAAATTCATGAGGCTTACAACAGGCCAGAGAATGTATTCAGGCTAATAATATCTCAGGCAGAGACATCATCTGACTCCGTGGATGAGCAGCGGTAATTCTACCAGAGGCTGACAAATCCAACCCAGAGCAGTTGGCTGATTCAGCACCATAGAACAGCACGCTTTTAAATTGATGCTGTAAGAAAAGTACAATTTACACAGAGCCACTGGTCTGTAACACTGGACTGTCCTCGAGTGGCTGTATATACTCTACATACCTTGTACATCTGTGTGGGTTTCATGTCCGGACACTGAATTGGCAGCTGCAATGAGGCAAACACAAAACGTACGTTTTTTTGGATTCAGCAGCTGCCTTTTCGTGAGCTACAGGTACATGCATCTGTTCAGTGAGCGGCACGACTGGATACATGTTGAAGGGAGGCCTGCATGATGATGCACACATGAGACGATGTGCTCGCTTCTCACTAGAGGAGCTGTAATAGGAGTGGACAGGCCTGGGAAGGATCAGTGAGCAGTGAATGAGTTGGCATTCTCCAGCTGAGAAGAGATAAGAAAATAGGTCCAAAACAATATAAGCACTAACAGTCATCAAGTACACTCTCAGTCTTAGCTGAAAATAGGATTAGACTGAAAACAGCTCCAGTATCAGTGATATAGACGCAGGTGACCAATTAAATTAAAATAGCATACTCTGCTGTTTTGTTTTATGCTTTCATGATGCCAATGGCTGTTCAGTCTTTTAGTTTGTCGGGACAGTGTAACATCATTGCCCTTGACCAGATGTGCTGACTGCTCTGGTAATGGGGACATAGCTTCAGGGTCTCCAGAGGACTCAGTGGGACTGGTTACAAGATGACGAACATCAGTGATAAAATGTTCTGGTCCCCTTAGAAACTCTGAAGACAGAGAGTAGTTGTGCACACATCCAATCCTGTTTTTGGTCAGGTGCTGGATAATAGGGGTCCATGCAGAAAGAAGAAAATCTGCACACTGAATTAGAGCTCCCAGTTTACTTTATTAACTAAAATGCAGTGTTTCGACCCAAATGGTCTTCCTGAGGCAACTTCAAAAGAATGAAATGGCAGGTGGCAGGTATATATATAGGCTAAGAGCCAGGTGACATCCCACCCATGTCATCTGTCAATCAAACAATCAGACAGTTGTTCAGGTGAGCCATATATAGGCATATAATGGCTACTATGCACGAAGGATTTGCGTATCAATAAGTGCGAAGAATACAGATATACAAAATATATAAATTGTTATTGGGGAAACACACAATACAAAAGAGACAATTTAACTATTAGAAAAAAACTATTAGAAAATACTCTTTTAGAATTTTATAACCCTAACCCAGTGTGCGGATTTTCTTCTTCTTTCTAATCTAATTCTATTCTAATAATCATTTAATTAAAGTTACAGTTTGAAATTTGTGGGAAAATACTCCTATGTGCTTTCTTAAAGAGAGTTAAATGTGAAGATTCACACCAATCTCTGTCTGTGCATTAAGTATGAAACTAGAGTCAGAGGGCAATTATCTTAGCTTAGCTTAGCTTTGTTTAGCTTAGCTTAGCAGCTCCTTAGCTGGAATAAGGGGACACATCTAGCATGGCTCTGTCCAAAGTAGAAAAAAATTTGCCTCCTTCCACCTCTAAAGAACACTAATTAATGTGTGAAATCTGAATTGTTTAATCAGTACACTTACAATAGTGTAAAACAACAATTTGTGTTGTACAGATAACGGAGACTCCATCCTGGGCAGATAAACTTGATATTTGTTACCTCCCCTTAAACCACAAAATCTTTATTTTTACATCTGTTTTTTGGGGGGGTGGTTGTTGTTTTTTTACGGCTTAAACGAACACAATGAAACATGTCTATCAGTGAGCTTTAGTTTTTTTTAACTTTACAGAGAGCAGGGTTAGGTGTTTACCCCTGTTTTCAGTCTTGATCCTACTATATGTTTAGATATACCAGCTGCTGGCTGTAAAGCACACGTGTGATATCCATTTTCTCAGCTAGATGTTGACAAGAAAGCGAATCAGTGTTTTTTTTTCCAAAATCAACTATTTATTTAAGTTAAACAGTAAACCTATGAAGCAAGTTTGAAAAAGGGCTTTTGTTTAGGAATTGTGCGAGATATAAATAAATTGTATGTGATCAAGGTTAAAACAAATAGACTAACACATTTTGTTGATATAATGCAAGAAATAATTTGCAATAAAAGAGAGGAATCCAGCAGGCATGCTTCACAGGCGTCGGAGCCAACCAGACCATTGTGCAAATTACTCAGCACTTTTGGACACAGCTGTTTTGATCAAGTAGAACTAGACAGTTATCTCTGGGATTCGAGTATGGTACTGTAGTGGGGTATAGCACCTGACACAGTCAAGTAGCGCTTGTGAACGCACCTCCAGACTCCACTCTGCAGTAACCACTTCCCTTAATCACAGCCAGCCTATATAAGGGGCGAGTGAGCACATGCTTTTTCTTTTTGGCTGCTGGTTCCTGTGTGAGGTGGCTGCTGTTTGCTGTACTGGTAGGTAAGGGAGCCCATTTCAGTTTAGTTGTCACGTTTTATTTTCCCTGTACTTTTATTTAAAACCCCCCTTTTTCTCTCAGTAAGGCTGAAGGTAGCAGTGGTGTCTGAGCCCCCCCCCCTGCTGTAGTGATCCGGTAATCCAGGTGGTAAGTAGGGTTGTGCTTTTAATCTTTCAAAGGCAGTGTTGTGAACCTTAATTAATTTCATTTTTCACTTTATTATAGGCGAGGACTAACATTTACCTCTTCCCTCACCCGTCCTTTTCCAAGCGTGTCAGACAACCTTCATTGGCCTTCACGTAACGTAATAATGCAAAAGGCCCTCTCAAGAGCCAGTGTATGTTTGTCCATTCTGGGCTACTGTAGAAACATGGCAGAGTGGCATGGCCTACTACTCTGCAGACAAAACCTGCTTCCCATGTAGATATGAAGGGCTCATTCTAAGCTAACAAAAACATAACAATTCGGGACTTGAGTCATAAGACTTGACTCGCATCAGACTTAAGTAGCAAATTTGGACGTGAGACTTGCTTGACTAACATTAAAAGACTCAACTTGACTTTGACTTGGTATTCATGACTTTAGACTTGACTTAGGTAAGATGACTCAAACGGACTTGACTTATTGAATATATCACTTTCTGAGACACTGAGAAGTTATACTTTGTTGTTGAACCATGCTTTGGATGATCACTAATGCAATTTGTGCAAACCTGGCAACCTGCTAGGACGTGGCCAACCATAACAGGTAAATGCACGTGGCAGCTATCATGGAGGTGCTAGTCCAAAAGTAATAGAATTCGGATTCAGTGATTATGTTGTTAATGACGGTAGTAAGAAGAGAAAAACAGCATTGTGACCAAGACAACATTCAATGTCATCTGTAACTAGAAAATATACAATAAGGTACATGAATATGTCATTTTAGCTAACGTATTAGCTTATTGGTTGGTTGAACGTTAGCTAAAAAGCTGGAATGTTTGACCAGATCTTCAGTGTCATATGACTTGTGATTTGCTTGACTTGAGCAATTATTCGACTTGTCTTGCTTGACTTCGACTTGCTTGATACTCACTCGAGTAACTTGGGACTTGCTTAAGACTTGCACGTGTGTGACTTACTTCCTCCCCCCTCATATCCAAACCCTAATCCGCGGCTCTATTAGATCGACCGTTTGAGTTATACTAGGCCTGACTGAAAGGATTTAACTGCTGTCTGTTTAGAGGTTTGCTCAGCTCTGGTTCTTTGCCTCTGACAGACACATAGATCACTGTGCAGCCAGTGAGTCCCACAGGTGAGGCTTAGGGAGAACACCAAAGCGTATTGGTCACTGTTGTGTGTCCCTCTTATCAGAGAGCAGTGAAGAGAAGAGACAAAAAGATTGGCTGCCCTTTTTTAAGTGACCACATGAGATTTCTGGTAAGGTCATGGCAGAAGTCACATGCTGGTCAGAAGCCAAATCTGACTGGTGATATACAGACTGTCCAAATCAAAAAATAAGGAGAATAAGAAATTTTATGAAATAAGCAAAGGTGCCTACTACCTAAAAGGCCAAGGGAAAATCTGTGGGGGAAAACATTTAACATAGAGTTAGTCCAAGGGAAACTAACTTCAACTTTTGACATGATTTGTTCATCTAACTGTTATGCAAACACACCAAATAGCTAAACTGTTGAATCTTAAGGTTTATTGCATTAGGCTTATCCTAAATCTTACCTTAACTTGCTTTTGAGACATTCACCTTGTGGCGTATGGGGAGTGTAACATGCTTTGATTTGTGGCCCTGTCTCCTGCATGGCCACTGCAATTCATCTCTTGTGTGTTTGGGATTCGGGGTTCATTTAATTGAATTTTAAGAGTTTGAGCTGTTGAAGCCACCTGATGCCAGCTGGAGACATCAGTTGGTTACTTTTGTATCCAAAGAGTAAATTGGAGACATGATTATATCAGAATTTGTTTAACAGTTTTGCTAAATTAAATTCCTCACCAACACAGAATCTATATATATGTATATATACTGTATTGCCAATAATGTGGTATTAGGTAACATGCTAGCTCCATGCTAATCATTAGCTCCATCTCTTTGAGCTTTGTTCTTATATATAGTCTCACAGTGGAGACTTTTTTTTAGACTAAATTAAGTCATTTATGCTTAAACAAAATGCTAATATTTACCAATTAGCAATGCTCCACTACATCAACTTTTTATCAGCTTTTTCCTGATGTGCAGGTGAAATTAAAGGGGAACATCACCTAAATTAGAAACTCCAGTATGTTATCTCCATGGCCTAAGAAAGTTCAGTCGATTTTTGTGAACATGAGCTGCTCTCTCTCAAAGCCAGAAACCAGAGAAGTAAGTCTCAAACTTGTGATGTCATCACTTGTAAACTTTGGAGCTGCTCCATAGGGGGCCTGCTCTCACTCCAAAGTCGTCAAAATCCGACACTTGGGCAGTGACTTGCAGTGTAAGAAACCAACGAAAAAAGGCACCTTTTAACGTCGGCATGATACGTCGTTATAGTTTAATGGCGCCCAGTGGCATCAGGGGTAAATGTAGTGGGACAAGGACGAAAGTTAAGGCAGCAAAAGTCCGACTGGGACGGGTGGTGGGGGGATGGATGGGTCCGACAAACACCAACTTTCACCCGTGAGAGCAGTGTTCGCGTCCTGTAAGATTCTAAAGCCAAACCATGTTCTTTTTTTCCTAAACCCTACCGCTTGCTTTTGTTGCCTAAACCCAACCATGTGTGTTTGTTGTTGAAGGGAAAAAAAAACGTCAATTGGCAGTGTTGTACCGACATAGTGCGTTTATTTGGAAAGAGACTGTATGTAAATGTTAAATTTCCTGTAAAAAAGTAAGTGTATTTTGAAAGAAGACAATGCATGTAACAGGCAGAACTTGACCCGGTGTCCCAGAACGTCAACAACCAACACACTCAGGGTACCATGCACGTTATACGTGGACGTGGAAAGTCCATGATCCAAGGTCGGAGTGAGAATGTGTTGCCATAGACAATGAATAGCAGCCTGATTTTGTGAACTCACAGAGTGTTTGTTTTCTTTTTTATGCCCAAAGGAGCTTTATTCTATTGTAGTGTTCTCAGTGGTGAAACAGAAAATGTACACCCATACTCAGACCATCCCTCCGGGTGCTCTCAGTGTCATCAAGAACGTCTTTCCTATTTCATTTTCTATGAAGCCACTCCAGACTTTGCACTTGATGACATCACAAATTTGAATTGTAGCACTCTAGCTTTTGGGTTTGGGAGAGAGTTGTTCATGTTAACTGATATTTTTTGAGTGTCTTAGACAATAGGAATAACATGTATGAATTCTGAAAATGGGCATAGTTCCCCCTTTAACATCTACAGTTTATCCAGAGAAATTGGATAATAAGCAGCAGTCAAATTGTTTACATCAGCCACTCAGTGGAGTCCAATAAGAAGTGGTGGCACTTGTGAAAGTAGCCTTTGCCTTTAAGAATTTCTTATATCACTGTAAGTTGCTTTAATAGTGCAGGCAATAGTACAAGTCACTCCTCCAGTAGCTGTCCTGCATTGTCTGCACATTATCACTGCAGGCAGTTGTTTCTTTAATGTTGCATACATAAAGAAAAAAAAAACAAAAAAACCCCCACTAAACCCATAATAAGCTTATTACCAGACCATTGCTTATGATGAATGAACATGAGCCTGATCTTTTCAAGCTTATTTTACTAGAGTGCAGTCTAAATGTCTTCACTGAAGACATTTTAATGTCACAGAGTATTAACAGCACAAGAGTAAATGATTAGCTGCTTCAGTTTCAGGGTCCTAGAACTGTACACACTGGCTTGCTGTCATGACTAACTGGGACACTATAACGAAGACCTCATTAATGTCATTCGTAACATTAAGCTTTTCATTCTATGACATGAGGTACATGCGATTCTTTGCTTTTGTCCAAGGGGAATGGACTGGATAATTCATGTGTAAAGCTTCTGTGGTAGCTGCAAATGAATGCTCTCAACCTCAGGAACGAGTTATTCAAGGTTTCCTAATATACATGCTGGCAGTGTGTAACTACATACACAACACGGGCAGCACCGCTGTGTTGCCTGGTAATCACTGTCTTGTATTTTTCATTTAGCCCTGTAGCTTTTTCAGGATGCCGGTGAATGTATATTGGATATGGCAAAAGATGTTTGTTAACCCTTAGATAAGATGGACAGCCTCAAGCACGACCACACACACAAAGACACATCGAAGTGATGGATATTTTGTATTTTCAGACTTATTCTATACATTATTACACAGTATTACAGTACAGTATATTTACAGTGTCAAGGTTGTTTTGTCCAACCTATTCACCAGAAAACATGTTGGGAATGTACATTTCTACAAACTACAGAAACATTGCATTTGCACGTAATCATGTAACAGATATGTTGAAACTTTATGTGTCAACAGCACTGTGCTTAACCTGTGGTTGGGTTTAAGCACACACATCACTTGGTTAAGGTTAGAAAAATGTCATGTTATGGCTTAAATATCTGGTTTTTGGAGCACAAAAAGCAGCATTGTCTGGGTAAAATACAACCACTTTTCATGACAATATCCCTGCTGGAAAAACAGCTAAGGCTTACTAAAAAACACCCACATTTGGGGGTTGAAAAGCCACAATAAATACAGCAGTGATTAACTAAATCACAGCCAGTTCAGTTATTTGATGGTCCATGGTGGTCTAGGTGATACACCATCCACCATCTCCTAAACCTCTCAAGACAAAATCAGATCATATTCTACACCCTTTTAGAAACGTTTATATGTATGAAATGTACAAATGTACAATACCTTTGCAGAAACATACAATGCCAACATTTTCCTCTCGCAAGTGAGCTGGTTTTTGTCATCATATTGTGCTCTCAGTGCTGAAATGGCAAGGTCGGTGATGAATGAGTAAATGAATAAATATTTTATTTTCATGTCTGATCATTTACATGACACATCCCTCTCAGTATTATTCGCACACATTAACCAATTACAAACCAAACATTATGGTATGTTAAGCCACCATCATCCAGCAGCACAATACATAAAAATAATCATCTGGCAAAAAAAGACATAAACCTCCCATAACCAACGCTTCGAGAGATATCCCACATAAATAAATAAATAAATAAATAAATAAATAAATAAATAAATAAATACAACAAACAAACAGCCCCATGAGTATGAGTCACAATACATAGATCCAAACAAGACAAGATCTGCATCGACATGAATCAGTGCCAAACAGCATCAAACACTACTTGATCCAGTTCAGAGACCAACAGACTGCAGTCCATACAAAACAGAGTCAGAGTGATCCATCATTATTACTTTTGTCCTCCTATCCCAAGCCCTTAAAAGATAGTCAGAGAATGCAAAAACATTATCAAAGAGATATTAAATTAAAGCCATATTATCTATGGCTATCAAATGTAAATCAGGAATAAACTTTTTTAAACAATATTTGTCGTTAATCATGATGGACAGTATAGAATGAAATAAATTTCCACCTCTCACTATATTCTTTGTGAATATAGTGCGGTAATTGAGGAGTAATCTCTGACTTTTAGGCAAATTGCACTTGACATATTTTTCACATTTAAAATCTTCCTTAAATAAACAGGAAGTTCTCAGTATTAACTTCTACCACATTTCCTCTACCTATGATTGTGTGCATTTAGCCTGGACTCAGTATTTAACCTCTTCTGCCTCCACGTTTGCTTTTTAAATAATTTCATTTCACTGCTAAACCAGCAGCCTGGACCACCCACTCATCATGTTGGCCTTCCTTCTTACTTCACAGGCGTCCCACCCCATGTCTTAAATTAAAAAAACAAAAAAACAATCAAATTGCCCATTTCTGGACACGTTCATTTATTTTTAAAACTTCTGTAACCCCTTATTACAGTTTGGAATATGTAGAATAAGTTACATCTCAGCATTTTTGTTCTCCCTGTGACACCTCCCAGTGCCCTATTGCATAGTCTGCTGTAAAGCATGGGTCATGTAAAAAAGGACATGTTTTCATCTTGGAAAATTAACTCAAATTGTTTCTCATGAACACAAAACATAAAACTACTCTATGCTCAAAAAATGCATAACTTCTGTTTTTGTTTTTAAAATTGATTCAAAGTCTCAACTCTTTGCACCATTCAGCAACATGTCAGCATTGTTTGTAGAGCTCCCTCATTTTCTGAGAGCAAAATAATATCATCAGCATAAAGAAGAATGCACATTATACCCCTTTCCCCAGCTGTTTTACCTCTCTTGCCAGATCCTTAGTAAAGACAGTAAATAATGTTAGCAATAGATCATTGCCTTGTTAAACACCAGAGGGAAATCCATTCTGTAATACATTCATTCACTTTTACACAACCAATAGGGTTGCTGTATGAGCCGTTAACAGCTTGGTAGAATTTTACATTAACCCCTGTTTGGTAAAGCTTATAATTCCAGGAATTTATGGTCAAATGCCTTTTGAAAATCAATAAAACATGCTTATTATATTTTAATCTGTTTCTATCCACTGTTGATATTGTATAAATGTGACCTATACAGGCTCTTTCCTTTTCTAAAACCATTTTGCCCCACCTTTCGTACACTGTATTGCTCTAAAAACTGTACAAGTCTATTATTTAAAATGGGGAGAAACAATTTATATACAGCGTTCACTAGACTAATGCCCAAACAATTTAATGGCAACTTTAGGTTGTCCTCCTCCTCCACTGAACACAGTCAGAGACCTGCCCTCGAGGATTCTGCCTCAGCCTGTTCACAGCCGCTGTCTTTTTCACCAGTGGTTATCCCTCTTTTAGAGGGCAAAGCAGTAGCAGTACATTTCGCTATCACCACGTTAGTTTCCAAGTCTGACATCACTATGGCTTTGCGATAGCAACTCCTCAGCCCCTTGCGGAAGCGTACAGTGAACAGGCCGTAGATGACAGGGTCCAGGCAGGCATTGAAAAGTCCAAAGATGAACAAGATGTGGGTGAGGGAGTGAGAGACTTTTCCCTCCAGGTCATCTGGGAAGAACCAGTACCACAAACCCAGCAGATAGTACGGGGTCCAGCAGACTATGAAGCTGATCACTATGACGATGCTCATTTTCAGAGTTCTCATTCTAGCTTTGGGGATGTTATTCTTTGAGCAGCGAAGATGTGGCTCGTCTGAGGACACTGGAGGAAGGAAAGGAAGTCAGTTACTAACGGACACATAAGAGGTGAACGTGCAACAAAATTACTTAAATAAATATCAAATTGAAGTCTTCTTCTGATCAATTCATCTGTAGGTGTTTTCGTACTGTGGAAGCTTTTGTCATAGTTCTTAGAAACACCCATTTTGCTGTGTCTGTACTGCAAGAATTAGGTATGAGCGTGGTTCTTAGAACGCCACTTTGTGGGACTTTTTTAGTGCCAATTTCAGTGGGTATTCCTCCAGCACAAGAGGAACCATGAGTGACCTAAATGTATGGTGATTAGTCCACACATTTTTAAAAACGTGACGATGGAAGTACAATGAAATTTTGACTGATCAAAGCAAAAGTGACGTTGCTTTACCAGCTGCTAACCTGCTTACATCATTTCAGCATTCTTATTGGCGGTGAAAATGCAATCAGAATATGTAGTTCTAGGGGGAACTCCCCAGTAGTTAGTTCCTCTCAGCGAGTCCCCACAACTGTTTAGCCTGGAAACACCTTATGTTCTGACCAACCAAACACCAGGCTCAGCTGTGAACTTACAGTTCTTTTTTGTCATCCGTTTGGAGATCTGGATGAAGATTCTGGTGTAGCAGATGATCATTATGACCAGCGGCAGCAGGAAGAGGCAGGAGAAGGTGAACATGTTGTAGGCTGTTTCCTGCCAGTGAGTGACAAAGCTCCCCCTGGTGGTGCACTGAGTAAAGTTTGCTGGATACGTGATGGTCACATTATGAAAAATGAACATCTGTGGAATTAAAAATGTAAATAGTATTACGAAAGCATTTTGCTGTCATCAGCTAGGGAAGATTTTTTGCCTGAGACATGCAGCAAGGTGACATATTCATATCACTAATTTTATCCTACCAACAGTCCAAAAGACAAATACTGTATACACCCAGCAGCCACATTATTGGGTACACCTGTTCTTTAACTGCCAATTAACACAAATAGCTCATCAGCCAATCACGTGGCAATGCATTAGTGTGGCAATGCTTTAGTCATGTAGACATGGTCAAGACAATCTGCTGATGTTCAATCTGAGCATCAGAATGGGGAAGAAAGGTGATTTTAGTGAGTTTGAACCATAGACTGTAGGTTTGAATGTGACATGGTTGTTGGTGCCAGACAGGCTGGTCTGAGTAATTACTGGGATTTCACCACAACCATCTCTAGGGTTTACAGAGGATGGTCCTAAAAAGAGGAAATATCCAGTGAGCCAAAATGCCTCGTTGATGCCAGAGGTCAGAGGAGAATGGCCAGACTGGTTCAAGATGATAGAAAGTAACTCAAATAACAATATAATAATATATAATAATATTTTCTTTGCACACTTTGGGCCCGTTAGTACCAACTGAGCATTTTTTGAACACCACAGCCTAACTGAGTATTGTTGCTGACCGTGTCCATCCCTTTATGACCACAGTGTACCCATCTTCTGATGGCTACTTCCAGCAGGATCACACACCATGTCACAAAGCTCATATCATCTCAAACTGGTTTCTTGAACATGACAATGAGTTCACTGTACTCCAATGGCCTCCACAGTCACCAGATCTCAATCCAATAGAGCACCTTTGGGATGTGGTGGAGCTGGAGATTTGCATCACGGATGTGCAGCCGACAAATCTGCAGCAACTGTGTGATGTCATCATGTCAATATGGACCAAAAATCTCTGAGGAATGTTTCCAGCATCTTGTTGAATCTATGACACCAAGAATTAAAAAGGGCGTCCAACCCTGGACTAGCAAGGTGTACCTAATAAAGTGGCCAGTGAGTGCATGTAGTTGAATATTCGACATGACAAATAAAGACATTAAATCCTCCTCTTCCTTCAAAAATGACCAAAATAATTGCAGATGCATTTGTAATCATTCCACCTCTGATCTTATTAAATTTTTGCTTTGTCTGGATATTGAATCACCAATTTAAAAACACTGGTAATGAACATTTCAGAATGTTGCCCTTTTGCAGAGTTGTACAACATCAACATCCTGTTTGGTGATTGGATTTAGCTGTATTGCCACACGTCTGCTTTTTTTTTTTTTTTTTTTTCACAACATGATTAACAGTGTCACATGCTAGGCTGCCATATGTCTCGCTGTTTACCATGAAGCATTTATGCTGCCAGGATTAGGGATTCTCGTTTTTGTGTTACTAAATGATAGAGCCACTAATCCCTAACACCGAGACCCTGTGGGCCCCCCTGAATCATGCAGCAGGTTTTCTGCTTATGCATCGCCACATTTTATGTAAATGTACAGATTTATGTAACTGCAGAGAATGATGATGCATGTATAAGAATGTATTTTGAGTACATGTAAAGCCAGATTTAAATTTCATCTAACGTGTGGTTTGCCTTCAATTCAGTGCCTCTGTGAGACTGAGATAATGCATTCAGATCCAATAATCTGCAGATATAAAGACCTATAGCCTGCTCACTGTGATACTGTGTGGAGTATGGAGCAACACAAAAGAGAGATCAGCTCACAGCCCATGCAGGACTTCTCTTTGAATCAATTGCTTCCAAGTGGTGAGTCAATGTGTGTAACAGAACCAAACCAGCTACAATCACCTGTCTCGTCAAACCAGTGTTACTTGGCCTTACCTGAGGGATTGAGAACAAGACGCTCATAGACCACGCCACCATCAGCATGATTCTATTCCTTTTGCGGGCCATGCTAATGGCCAGAGGGTTGAGGATAGCCGACTGTCTGTCCAGACTTATCACTACCGTCACAAAGGCACAGGAGTACATGGCCTGCAGCTTGAGGAACATCAGGAATCTGCAGGCCAGGTCGCCAGCCAGCCACTGAACCGTGATGTTCCACACTGCATCCACTGGCATTACGATGAAGGTGACCAAGAGATCGGCCGCAGTCAGATTGATTATCAGCACTCGGACATGGGATTTGCGCTTGTGGCTGTTGACTGCCCACAGCACAGCCAGATTGCAGAAAGTGGAGATGCCACACAGGATGAATGTTACGATCACTCTGACTTTGGCAGCTGTAGAAAAGGTAGGCAGTCGTGGCACCCTGTCCACTGATGTCCAGTTACAGAGATGAGGCAGCCAGTCACAGCTGGCATTGAGGTCAAATCCTGAGCTCTGCTGATACATGAGGACTGCAGGATCACAGCAGGAGGAGGCGTTCATTTTCTGACCCTCACCAAGGAGTCAGCACTTGATAAGCTCCATGGAGCCTAGAGGGGCCAAAGGGAGATAAAGCAAAAGTGTACACATAAGCCCTTTGCAAAAAGTTGTTGGAAATAATTATCTGCATGGATTTGCATAAGAAGACTAAAAAATATATATAGTTCTTTGAGCAATACAGTGGCTGACAGAGGGGGAGCAGTGTACTGTGTAGGTCACATCTCTCTGTTGCTCACTGATGTGGAAAGATGATATTCTTTAATAAACCACATTATGCCCACTGACCAAAAAGAGGTAACTGTTTTGGTATTTGTAATAGACAAACTTCTCCATAGCAGCATTAGTCTACAGAAGTCTTTGAGTGGTGAAACTGAAATTAATAAAAGCTTACAAATGAATATTATGTTATTATCTTGGATTATAGTTTGATGTCAAAAATACTTAAAAACAACAAACAATGGTAATAAATACTACATCTTCTTTTGCATAACATTAATAGAAAAAAATATATGTTTAATAATATATAAATACAAGAATCATCTACAACATACTCACATGTATGTAATGGTTGTCGTGGAGTGATGTATTTCCCACATCAGATAGCGATGAAATAAAGTGAAATCCTCTCTATGAAAGTCCCAGACCCTGCTGCGGCTCCATCTCCCTGCTTGACTCCTTATGGTGATTGCAGCACTGAGTTTCTGAGTATTCCCCAGGCTCTCCTCTCAGTTTCATCTCACTGGACCCCTCAGGAGTTTTAGAGACGCAGTTTGCTCTCCCCTCTCTGTGCGCGTCCGTCGCTCCGTGGGCGCGGCTTTAAGAGCGTCTCCACATCCCAGCAGCGTCAGTTCAATGAACCCTGAACACCGCAGCCCCTATCAGCATCACCAAAGGTGCTCTTATTAAATGCATCAATTAGAGGTGCCAAGGTGATCCTTACAGAGGAGTGGACAAAATTCCAAGAATATCTATATAAAATAAAAGAATGCAGTCTGAGCTTACAACCATTGGTTAGTTTTTGCTGACGCTTTTCTATGTTGCATGAGAAGGCATGCGTCATATTACCATGCTTCTTACTTTGTCCACCCCTGTATTATTTAGTAGGTGTGATGAATCCATCAGTAGCATTTTCTCATATGATACACAATGTTCTTGTTTTGCTTGTCAAAGCAGCAGGAACACTTTTACATCTTCCAGTCTTCCATCAAGATACATGCCCCATCAGCAGCAGCTCCCAAACAGCAAATAAAGGGAAGAATATGGAGAGAAATTGGTCCTCCTTCGGCTGCTGTGAGAATTAACATAACACACTGAGTCTACAACTCAGAGCATTAAGGAATTATTATTATTATTATTATTATCATTATTAATAATAATAATATGATATAGGAAGAAGATAAGATAAGACTTTAATAATCCCACACTGGAAATTCATTACAGCAGCCCAGCAACACATTACAGCATCAAAAATAATTATTCTATTTTTAATTGATTATTTTAATTTTATTTTAGCGTAATTTTATAAATCTTTTATTCATATTGATTATATAATTTATCAATATTATTATTATTATTATTTTATTGTATTTTTTTATAATAGTAGTAAGCCCTCTAGTAGTAGCCTAGTGAAATCACAGTAAATCACATTTGTTCTCTCATTCTAAACATAATATTGAGTTATACAGATTATCTTATTTGCCCAGATTTTGAGTAAGGTTAAGGTAAAGTGTTCTTATTGTGCTCAAGCATTTATGATTTGGGTGAACTAGGCCTTTACATAGGCTTACACCACCATGGATCACATCACTGGGCTACTATAGTAATATGTGTTGTTTGTTGGAGTCAGAGGAGATTTCAGCCCAGCCCTGCAGTTTCCCTCTGCTCTATGTAAATTTTTGTTGTTTTGTTTTTAGCATCTTTTAGCTTACTGTTTTGGATGTCCAGCCCACAGCTTTACTGTTTTGGTTCACTCTCACGCCAGGGCCACACTGCCTGCGAAGTGCAGAGCACCGAAATTCTCGCGCGCGCCAGAGAACCTCTGTTCACATCAGACACGCATTTCTCCACGCCATCGACAAGCGATTCTGCTCCCAGCTGTTGTTTTTCACTGCCTGGCTTGACATTTGCTCGCGGCTCATGCAGAAAATACACCAGACGCCAAACTGATCGCTGCAAATCGAGAGCCTGCCGTGGAGCTCCCCGGCATGGCACGGCCAGTGTGGATGACACAGTCGGTTAACATGGGCGCCGAAAGGAAACTGCCTTCACTTCTCAGCGCTTCGAGGTTATTCGCGGCGCCTCCACTGGCAGTGTGGCCCTGGCGTCACGGCTCTCGTCGGTTCCAGACAAGCCAGGCAGCTGTTTCAGCAAATATATCTACTAAAACCAGGGTAAGCTGGTCCAGCACCAAACAGCAGACAGAGAAAAGTGACTATTAACTAGGAACACGGTGGACCATTTAGCAGAGCCGCATTTTTTTCTCAGGCGTTGGAGGAGACCAAAGGCGGAACTAAAAAGAGAGTGAATGTTGCAGGGCACCAGAAAGATGTTCAGCTGAATGCTGTTCCATGCCTGCTGAATGTAGGCATCTGTCAATGAACAAGTTTGCCATATAAACTTGAGAGAAAAGTTTGACATTTTGGCAACTACACTTATACTTTTTTTTAACTGAGTTGGATGAGAAGGTCAAACCACTTGTGTATCTGTCTGTTAAATATAAGCTACCGGCAGCAGCCAATTGTCTTAGCCTCACATAAAGACTGGAAATGGGAAAATAGCTGGCCAGCAGTTAGCTGTCCAAAGATAAAATCTACCTACCAGCATCTCTAAGGCTCACAAATCAACACATCACTGTAAATCTAACTTGTTTAATCCATAGAAAAGCCAGAATGTAAAAATGTATAGTGTTCTGTCAGTGTCAGTGTTGTGTTTATTGTTTGTTTCTGCTGCTCAAGTGGCCACAAAAGTTAATGCTGCTTCCAACAAATGTAAACTTAAATGTGGATGTAGCCTATGATGAAAACAAAATTACACCCTTATACGGTTCATTTCTGGGGTGACATTTGCTATGTACTTGACCACAACTTCTGTGACACTAGAGATATCAAATTTGACATTTAACTGAGTGTATCAGTGGCCGAGTTATATGTTATGGATATGCATGCATAACTACAGACAGGAAAAGGTCACCACTGAGTATGTTTTGTTTCCAGACGTACACTGCGTACACCCCACACTGCGTACACCCCACATTCCCAGTCCTCAACACTTCATTATAGAAATGAAAACACCCTGCATACTTTTGACAGCATATTATTTAACACTCACACACTCTACTCTCGCATAATCCATGCTCTTTATATAAGATAACAAAAGAGGGCTTATGTGTGCTTCCCTTATAACCACTTGAGAAAAAAAAGGACAAAAAATAGAAAATATACTTAGTGGAAGATATACCTGAGAACACCACAGTCGGAAGTAAAGATTTGGTAACAGTTTAATAAAATGACAAGTGCTGACTTAATCAGGCCACAGTTGTTTAGACATGGTTACAAATGTATAACTTATAAAGCTGAAAGGTCTACTATGCAATATAGGCCTACTTGTAAACACACTCACAAGTGAAAGTAAAAGCCAACCCCAGATTTAGTCTCGTTTTTTGCCTCACTGTATTTGTGGCTTTTTCTGGCACTGTGTTTCATGGATGACAACTGGTTACAGTCTGGCACCTGGTTGATACCTTTCTTAAGTCCTGACCAGAGTTGGGTATAACGCGTTACAAATTAAGTTAGAAAGTAACGCCTTAGAGTACTTTGATTACTTTTTGCAGTAACGAGTAACCTAACGCGTTAGTTTGCTGTTTGAGTAATCAAATACTTAAGTACATTTTCAATCAAGACATCAGTTACTTCCGTTACTTTTAGAATGCTGGTCCTTCAGCTCCGAATCAGCAACGGCTGTTTGGGTCTAATAACGGAGATAAAACCTAATAGTCTGAAAGAAGCCATGGAGCTCGTGGCTCGCTACGTGGTCAGAGAAATGCTGCTCATGTCCTATTTTTATTACTTTCACTATTATTTGAGTCACTGCCAGAACTGTGTCTGTTCATGTGCCAGCCGACATGTTGTTGTAGTCACCTAAAAGCGTCAGCAGATGGCAGGAGCTACATTTGAAGCGCCATACGTAAACTATCAAGCTACTGTATCTTCCACAGGAAGTTCTGACAAATGTTTCAGAATAAAAGCCTATTTAGAAAATGGAGGGATTCTCTCAGTCGAGGTTATAAGGCGCTTTTAATTTGAAACAAGTGTTGAGTTTGAAATGACGGTGCGACGTGTTAACTTTACAAAGACAACGGAGCGGATAAAAAGTAAATATATAAACACACAGAGGGATTAATAAATAACGGACTGTCTATAATGTAGTTTGTTTCAAATGAAGCTGGGAGCCTCTGCAGTTGTGGTGAGTAAAAGCCGCTATTTGTTAATGTTATTACTTTATGTCCGACCGTGAGGATGTACCATTGTTTGCTAGCTTGATGCTAATGACAGTAAGGTTAACCCAGCGGGTTGACAAAGTGCCTCTGCTGTTTCACACCATCATTTCCCCCTTTTACTCTGTGTGGTAACATCCCTAGAGGAAATATTAAAAATGCTGGGGTGTTGTTGTCATACACTTGTCTACGGCAGCAGATCATTCTGTGTTTCTACTGGTCAAAGTGACGGCTGTGATGGGAGAATTGGATCTCAGTGAAGGGCAAGTGGTCCATAACTTTAATTTTGGAGACAAAAAAATGTAGGTTTAGCGCCCTGTGGTCCATTGCCCAATAGGAAGTGTAGAATACTCAAAAGTACTTTAAAAGTGCTTGAGTTACTTTTCTCAGGGACTAACGTTGGAAGTATTTTTAAAGTAACTGAGTTACTTTACTCAGAGAGTAACGCAGTAAAGTAACTGGTTACTTTTTTAAAAAGTAACGCAGTAATGTACTTTGATTACTTTTAAAGTAACCCTTACCCAACACTGGTCCTGACCTCAACTGAGTGCTGTGGTGGTACACACCTATAAACGCTGTGAACACAGAAAATAAAAAGAAAATGCAGGCAAAGGACAGAGTCTCTGCAGATACATACACTGCCACACACTTCTAGTGGGTCATACAGTAAGTGATGGTTGAGAGGGTTTTTCTTCCGTATGGTACCGAACACTGTTTTTAAGGTGAAGTTCTGCATAGTATATCTTTAAGTCCGATATGAACCACATACTTTGTTGTTTCTTGGTTTAGATAAAAGAAATAACTGCAATAAGGAGTTAGATTAATCCAATGAATGAAATGCATATTTGGACATATGTAGTTTTTTTCCCCTTTCCACTTCATTTTTTTCCCACAAAATCCGATTCTATTCATGGTGGTTACTGAGCCAGTACAAACCCCAGTGCTGGGGATCTAATCTCAGAAAGCCATGACACCCTGCCAGATCAGCAAACTTGCTGTTGCTGCCTTAGCACAGCTTAGATTCAGTGCTGGTGCTGGCCAACAGCCCACTGTGACCTCTGGTGCTGGGATTTACTCTGGCTGAATTTGTACTGATACTGAAGGTAACTAAAGCTAACTGATGGTCATTTACTGTACTGGAGCTGTAGCTTGCTATCCTCCCGGCAAAGTAGTCCATAATGGCAGGGAGAGAGGCAGAAGGACCACAGGGTGTTGTAGCTAGCTAATCTTTGACTCATTTGTGGTTTGATAAACAGAGAGAGAAAGAGCGGGGCAAGGTAAGGCTGCACTGCACAATCAATGAAATTTTTTTTTAAAAAAGAAGAAAAAAAATCAATGTTGATGCTGTAGCAGGCTGCCACAAATAAATCGATGTTTGGGAAACACTGCACTTGCAGTATTAATAATGAGTTACAGAAATAATGTTGAGAAAGGGAGGTAGGAGGAATCAGTTATTTCATATAATCACTACAAACTGGATGGACAAGGTTCATAATTAATTACTTTTTTGTGTTATGTTGGACATGGGCTGGAGCCGTGCAGAAGAGGAAAAACACACATTGATGGTATGTCATTGCCATACATCTCAGCTGCAAACTCTATTCTTTCTATAGCTGTGGATTATCAGCAGCCTAGCTGTTCAAAGTGATGGAGCAGCTGATTGGTGCCGCTTGTTGGTTTATGCAGATGTCAGAGTCTGGGCTACTGTCCAAACAGACCATGACCTTCCCACTTCCACAGACATCGGACTCATTTTCATGTTAATCCCCAGCGATTGTGGTGCTTGTACTGAGGCTCAGTATTATTCATTCATTGCTTTTCTGTGATCTTGCTGAAATCCTTTCCCTTCCACAACCAACACACATTACTGAACCTGCAGACAACAGAATGTTTAACCCTTTTGCTTCCTGGACTCAAAAAACAGGAGACCTGTTAAGTGTCCTTCTACCTCATACTGATATTACGTTTTAGCAGCACAGTGGTGTTTTGAGCTAAACACTAACAACAGCATGCTAAGATGCTCACAATGACAGACATGTTGCAGGGAGATGGTTTACCCAGTTCACCATCTTACTTTGGTGTGTTACATTTGGACAAGTTGAAAATCTGATCAATGATGTAAAGTTTAGGTTGTGAGGGAGACACAAATGTGTGCACCAAATTTCATAGTAGTTCACCTGTTGAGACCTTTCACTCAAACCTACAAGTGTCAGCCTCGAGGTGACACTTGAGGAAAAAGTCAGTAGAAAAACAAAATCATTAGGATTCATTAGAACATGTTATTCAGCTTGGCATTTAGTTCAAGTCATAAGATTTGGAAACCAGTTTGAGCTGAGTAAATGCTTAGTAATGGTCTAGGCAATCTGTGGCCACACTGCAGGCATTTGTAATACTGACCTACATGTTGGCCAGATGGGATTTAACAGGCTAAAAGAAGCTGGCAGGCCAGTCAGCTGATAACCAAAGTCCTGATACTACATCACAGGAATAGGGGCCAGATGTGTACCCACAGTACCTGTCTATGGTAAAATGGTAAATGTACTGCACTGGTATAGCACCTTTCTAGTCTTCTGAGCACTCAAAGCGCTTTTTACATGATGTCACATTCATCCATTCACACAATGGTGGCCGAGCCTACCGTACATGGTGCACTCTGCTACTCAGTTACCACTGACAAGCTGTCAGATGGAGTGGCCATCAGGAGCAATTTGGGGTTCAGTATCTAGCCCAAGGATGCTTTGATATGCAGATCGCCAATATTCTGATTAGTGGACCACCCACTCACCTATTAGCCGCTTGACTGTTGCAGCTAGAGTAGATGTGCATTAAAGGATAACTTTGACTTTAACATTAACTTCATCTAACCAAATTTGAGGTATAGTGCAACATAAAATAACATGTTTTCATAGCAATCTCTGTGTCTCTGGGGGCTGCTTAGAAACTTGCTGTTCTTCCACGAACCAGTGACGGCACTGATGCTCAGAAGAACTACAAGTTATTTCGGCTTATAT
The DNA here is from genome assembly GCF_011397635.1 of Epinephelus fuscoguttatus. Lineage (NCBI taxonomy): Eukaryota > Metazoa > Chordata > Actinopteri > Perciformes > Serranidae > Epinephelus > Epinephelus fuscoguttatus. The sequence continues at coordinate 12,182,984 of NC_064753.1, forward strand.
TTCTAGTCTTCACCTGTGGGTATCCAGGGGGCGGGCTCTACATGCATCCAAAAACAAATCTTCCTTCTTGTTACACATCGCAAACTAGCTGCACGTTTACCAAAACAACAACATTTAGTATGATTGCAGAGGATTATGGATGAGGATATTTGTCTCGCCGAAGGAGGAAATGCAGTGGGGAGCAGCTGAGGTTGCAACTAAGCTGTACAAGAGGGCACCACCCGTGGGGGACACTCCAGCACCTGAGCTGCTGAGAGCAAACACAGACTGGTGATGCCTTTGACAGAAACTGAATAATTCTGCTGTACTGAGTTTCAGCAGAGACAGTTTTTGTCAGATGCTGTTGCCAACTACAAACCAGAGAGAGCTCGTGTGCATTACTATGCATGAAAGTTTCACTCCTTACTTGGACAGGTGTGCTGGAGACTGTGGTTGGACTGCCTGTTTTTCTATACATTTTCTATGGTTTCTGCCTCCAATGAATGAGTGAGAGCCCCTGCTCCACCATAAGCTCAGAGAGAGTGGGGAAATACAGCGTGTAGAGAATTTCATATCGGTGAACTAATGATTTGTTGCGGCTAAACCAGAGTTAGTGATTTTTGGAACGGTGGACTAACAAACCATGATGGTTTTAGTGAGTTTTATTTTGTTTGAACGAGGTGCTTGAATGTATCGGCCATCGCTGGTTGTTGGGCTAACTGTGGCTGGTTGGAAAATCACTTGTTCAGGATCGCGAAGATAAACTTTTGACTTAATTTAGAATTTTTGTAAACGAAGCTATGTTTGTGACACCCACGCCCATGTGGTGAGCAGGTTTGGGGAGTATTTGGGGGTTGAGCATCAGGAGCTCAGGCGCAATGCATCCTCGTACATGTAGGCATTACAATAACTGTTGTGTAAGAAGGAATACTCAGAAAAACACATTCTGTCAATAAAGCAAACACTGAGGAATTGACTGCAGTACCTTTAACGCTGATTGGATGTCTACTTAGATTGAAGCAAATTCCTCCTTTAAGAGGTAGTTCCACTGATTGATATTAGCTGGTGGCTTACTGACCAATGTCCATGGAAAATACTGCAGCAGCATTAATGCAGTTTTTTACCAGAGAGCAGTGAAGTAACAATTCACCTTCATAAATGCTGAAAACCTGTCCTGATCCAATAAATTAACACATCACTAATTGAGCGCTTCATTATCTGTGGACAGGCTGTTCCTGAGTTGAAGGTCTCCTGAATCAGTTTTATCTGATGATGTTAAATTCAACCTGCTGGAGCAGAGTCAACCTTGACAAGACGCTGCATACTCAGCATTAACAGATGTGCTTTGGACTGCAGTGTGATCATATTGACGAGATGGCTGGCCAGGATCTTAGGCCATCTAAGGCCAAGGTATCTTAGCTTATCACAGGTATTCTGTCTGTGGATGTGAGGAGAACTGCAGGTCAGTTCTGCTGTTTTCAGATTCTTCAGGTTTGTTTGGTGCTTTTGCAAAAGATCTGCCCCTACAATCAGTCTTGTTCCAGTGACCCATGACCTTTGACTACTTCTTGTTGCTCATGATGTTGGTGATTAGCAGAAAAGGAAGATTATTTTAAAGTTTTTAATGTTATGGTGTAGAATTTATTTCACACATAACAGCATTTAGAGAGAATTCATTTATTATCCATGAAGCATGGATATGAATAACGAAAGTCAAGCAAATGAGAGGTAAAAGTATTCAAAGGAAATTCAGAAAAATCCCACAAACATCCCAAATGCCTTTACAATAATTCAAAATGAATTGTACATGGTATATTGTATGTGTCTGAGCAAGGTAATTGTAGCAGAAGAGTAGTCAGAGAGGTAGAGGTGTTATTTCAGCACTAGTGCATGCTGCACTAATCACAAGAATAAGAACTACAGTAGTTTCTACTTTTACAGGTCAACCTAAACACATGTGATATAATGTAATGTAACTGCCCTGCAATAAACTGTGTATTTATTTACTGTATAAGACAAGTGTTGAGAACTCTAACTCATTTTAGAAGTTATTCACTGTTGAATGATCTGTTTCATATCAAAAGGTGTTTATAATACCTTGTCCCCATTGACATAAATAAACTAAGTATAAGCTCCATAACATTTGCAATAATTGTGTGGCTGTTGCATTTGATTGCATTAGATATTGCTACCCAGTAAGTACCCAGTAAACTTGAAACATATCATGTGTGTTAAAGGGAAAATTTCGGTTTATTTCAACCTGTCTCCTATCGTCCTAAATTTGTTTCAAGTGACTAGTGACATAAAAATAATAGTTATCATGTTAGCCGTTAGCCTAGATACAGCTGGCGCGCATAGTAGCATCAGACCTGTTAAAACGTAAGTGAACAGGCATACTTCAAGTGCAAAGTTAGTCCACTAAACAAGCTTTTTTTCCACAAAGACCACCTCATATCGTTAAGATAAATGTCAGAGAACATATAGAAAACAACATGTAAATGTGTTGTCTTACCTTACCTGCCATGTTTGTTTACATTTAGCTCTGCTTTCCAAAGCGCAGCCGAAATATTGTGAGAACAAGCAGCGATCTCATACCGTGCCTGAAATCTTGCGAGAACAGGCAGCAACAGCTGGAAGGCAGAACCGGACAGTAGCCTGAAAAGTTCATTCATTTATTTTATGAAAGATTTATAGAATAATGGCTGACTTTTTGCCAGACTTCGACTTTGTGGAGGAGGAATTTGATTTTGCAGAGTTTGATGGCCGCCCTTATTTATTTGAGCCAGAATACACTGAGGAAGAGCTTTGTGAAATTGAAGAACGGAAGAGGACAGAGAGAGAGGCACAACAGGTAGAGGACGAGAGAGGAGGAATGGCTGCTGCAAGGCTGAGTGGCTCTGGAGATTGGTGGTGTACCTGTGAATGCTGTACCCCAATGCCCACAGAAGAGGAATGCCTCTGTTGCAAGGAATGGGACCGGTTACAGCCTTATTTTCAAGGTCTGGATGTGACCGAGGACGAGACACCTGGAGTAGTATCCAGCTGGGCTTTATCTAGAGCTGGTGAGATATATTTCGGCTGCGCTTTGGAAAGCAGAGCTAAATGGTAAACAACAAAAATGGCACCACACCGGTAAGGTAAGACAACATGTTTACATGTCGTTTTCTTTAGTGGACTAACTTTGCACTTGAAGTATGCCCGTTCACTTACAGTACAGGCCAAAAGTTTGGACACACCTTCTCATTCAATGCGTTTTCTTTATTTTCATGACTATTTACATTGTAGATTCTCACTGAAGGCATCAAAACTATGAATGAACACGTGGAGCTATGTACTTAACAAAAAAAGGTGAAATAACTGAAAACATGTTTTATATTCTAGTTTCTTCAAAATAGCCACCCTTTGCTCTGATTACTGCTTTGCACACTCTTGGCATTCTCTCCATGAGCTTCAAGAGGTAGTCACCTGAAATGGTTTCCACTTCACAGGTGTGCCTTATCAGGGTTAATTAGTGGAATTTCTTGCTTTATCAATGGGGTTGGGACCATCAGTTGTGTTGTGCAGAAGTCAGGTTAATACACAGCCGACAGCCCTATTGGACAACTGTTAAAATTCATATTATGGCAAGAATCAATCAGCTAACTAAAGAAAAATGAGTGGCCATCATTACTTTAAGAAATGAAGGTCAGTCAGTCCGGAAAATTGCAAAAACTTTAAATGTGTCCCCAAGTGGAGTCGCAAAAACCATCAAGCGCTACAACCAAACTGGCACACATGAGGACTGACCCAGGAAAGGAAGACCAAGAGTCACCTCTGCTTCTGAGGATAAGTTCATCCGAGTCACCAGCCTCAGAAATCGCAAGTTAACAGCAGCTCAGATCAGAGACCAGATGAATGCCACACAGAGTTCTAGCAGCAGACCCATCTCTAGAACAACTGTTAAGAGGAGACTGCATGAATCAGGCCTTCATGGTCAAATAGCTGCTAGGAAACCACTGCTAAGGAGAGGCAACAAGCAGAAGAGATTTGTTTGGGCCAAGAAACACAAGGAATGGACATTAGACCAGTGGAAATCTGTGCTTTGGTCTGATGAGTCCAAATTTGAGATCTTTGGTTCCAACCGCCGTGTCTTTGTGAGGCGCAGAAAAGGTGAACGGATGGATTCCACATGCCTGGTTCCCACTGTGAAGCATGGAGGAGGAGGTGTGATGGTGTGGGGTGTTTTGCTGGTGACACTGTTGGGGATTTATTCAAAATTGAAGGCACACTGAACCAGCATGGCTACCACAGCATCCTGCAGCGACATGCCATCCCATCCGGTTTGCGTTTAGTTGGACGATCATTTATTTTTCAACAGGACAATGACCCCAAACACACCTCCAGGCTGTGTAAGGGCTATTTGACCAAGAAGGAGAGTGATGGAGTGCTGCGGCAGATGACCTGGCCTCCACAGTCACCGGACCTGAACCCAATGGAGATGGTTTGGGGTGAGCTGGACCGCAGAGTGAAGGCAAAGGGGCCAACAAGTGCTAAACACCTCTGGGAACTCCTTCAAGACTGTTGGAAAACCATTTCAGGTGACTACCTCTTGAAGCTCATGGAGAGAATGCCAAGAGTGTGCAAAGCAGTAATCAGAGCAAAGGGTGGCTATTTTGAAGAAACTAGAATATAAAACATGTTTTCAGTTATTTCACCTTTTTTGTTAAGTACATAACTCCACATGTGTTCATTCATAGTTTTGATGCCTTCAGTGAGAATCTACAATGTAAATAGTCATAAAAATAAAGAAAACGCATTGAATGAGAAGGTGTGTCCAAACTTTTGGCCTGTACTGTACGTTTTAACAGGTCTGATGCTACGGCTGTATCTAGGCTAATGGCTAACATGCTAACTATTATTTCTATGTCACTAGTCACTTGAAACAAATTTAGGACGAGGAGACAGGTTGAAATAAACCGAAATTTAAATGACAGCACTGGAAAACTTTGAGAAGCAAATTAAAATTTAAAGTTACACTTGAAAGCCTACCCCAAATTCACTTTATTCACTATTTTGAGTTTTTCACCACTGTGTCTATGATGAAGTCTGTAGTTTTTTCCATACATAGACCTTATAGATAGAGTCAAAGGTGACACCGTCCTTTGAAAGTCTACACTTTGCAAGGCTCTCTAACTGTTATGTATTGTGCATTACTGTATATTGTGTTGCATTGTGCTTTAATACTGGACAGTTTAACTGCAGGTCTAGACACCTGCTGGCAGTGTAAGCTGTTAGTAGTCTCTGATGGGCAGTCAGGGGTATAGAGTAGAGAAAAATGGCTTCTTCCCAGTGGCCTGCATTCTAAAAATATCTGGAGTTGCCCCCCTTCAAAATAGATCACAGATGATTTTTCTTTTCCTGATACATGGCAAAAAGTTGTGCCGAACTGTCTGTCATCTGCGCTCAACTGTGTAATGTAGCTGACTAAGTCAGAGCAGATGAGCGCCAAGTACCTACCACTTGATAACAGATAAAGCTAGTTAATACTTTACCAGTGGTTTGGATGGAGTGTTTCATTTTTTGATCAATTTTCAAATCTGTGCTAATTAAATAATATCTTGACTAGGATTTCTGCACTGCAAAAGGTCTGATTTATTCACGTGTATTGAGACAGGAAGTTTCCAGCTTGTTTATTTGCCTTTTATTATTTCTGCGGAAATACCACATTTCACATATTATGTGGGTTTTTATTCATGCAAACAGCATTGCATTAGTGATGGCGATGTTAAAGCAGGCAGCCCTGTTGAAATGGAGACGCAAATCCCTGCGACACCATTTATGGTCCCCGGTAAAGGATAAAGCCTACTGACAGGTGATCTCCTGACATGTATTCTAGCGCCATCATGAGGTTGATATTTGTATGAAGTTAGTGGATAGATTGCCATGATATTTAGTATACGTTCATCTTTCCCTTCAGGATGAATTTTAATAATTTTAGTGATCCTGACTTTTCATCGAGAGCCATCAGGTCAAATTTTTCATTTGTCCATTACTTTGGTTTATGATCAAATACCAGAAAAACTTAAGTCTTAGCCACGTTAGTGTTCTGACATTAGCCCACAAGGATTCATCAGTTCGACAGATTGAGGGCCGTCCCAGGCATTAATTTTCTGTTGATTGTACCCATCTTGGTGTCACATGAGAGATAATGATAAGGTCATATAGGAGTCATGTGACAGTCATCTACAGGAGTAAACTACGGTGTGAATGGGTTCAGATCACTGCGGGATATCTGGACAGCAATCATCAGTTCTGCCTGATTGCACAACTGATGAAGCCTCATATGAGATGCTGCATTGACTGGTGTGCTACAAATCTGATTGGACAGACTCTCAGTTACTCTTGAATTCAACAGTATGTCAGTTTTTCTACTACTCACTTTCATTACATGTGCATATTTCCCTTAATTTTCCACTAAAGTGGAAGCTGTTGAAGAAGCAGGTTAAGTCATCCCCTGCCTTACAATTATTTTATAATCTGAAGTTGTGTCAGTGCCTCAGCAGCAGGGTTACACTAATACTGTTTTAAGACAGAAGTCTGATACAGATTCCTTTGGACTGAAACTGCCAGTTGACAATATTTTGCACAGTGATCAGTATGTTTAAATATGACCACAGCAAGTATTCATTGTTATTTCAGAGAACTGTATCCTGGTCAGGGTGGAAAAGCCTCTGAAGCAGAATTTTATAAGAAGTATCTCCTCACTATTTAAATTGCTCCTGAAACCTGACACCTCTTAGCCTTCACAAGTGCATCAATATTTGGTGTGCAGTCATTTAGCCATCTAGTGGGCTGGCTTAGACCCTTTGGCGGGCCAGTGTGACACCCCTGATATATAGTCATTACAATTTAGAAGTAGTTTTTTTTATTTTTTTTTATACCTATAGTATATGCTAAATTCCAGAATCCATAATACTACATCAACACAAGAAGATAAGAGCACAAGAGTACATACTTTACATGAAAAGAAGATAGGCTGAGGACTGTAGACTGCATTTACTCCAGTGTCTCTAACAAATAATCCAGACAGTACTCTTTTCAGAGCCTTTCGTTGCATGTTTAAGTATAATGGTAACAGCCTTATTCATATCATATGCAGATATCATGACTATTGCAGACCCACTGTGCCTTGGTTATGAGTACCCTCTAGTGGTAAACAAAATCATACATGCAGATATAGAATGTTATTTTGGAGAGTTACAATACAGACCTGATTTTAGGAGAAAATATATATCAATGAGAACAGACAATTTTTTTTTGTTAAACTATAAAGGAGGATGTATGCTTTGCCAAAGAAAGAACTATACCACTGACATGCTGTTTTCATGATATATAGCATCACTACTCATATGGGGACACAATTACCCCTTAGAGTACTTCAGAATGAGATTAAAAATAAAAAAACAACAACCTTATTTACAAAAATATCAGTCATGCATAATTCCTAAAATAATTATGTTATAAAAATTGAAATAATAAATGTAAATGTTAGTTTGATAAACCACATTTCATATGCAGTAATTCTACCTTCATACACAGTCATATGCAGTTTTCTGGTAATGGGGGTACTTGGCTGAAAAAATATTTCAAAATAGGTACATTACTGAAATAAGTTTGAGACCTACCGATATATGATATACTGTATATTGTACTGTATATGTAGTGCATATATAGAGTGGATGCAGGGATTATGTTAATTTGTAGGTCGGCCTGGAAGTTTGCACAGCCTTGGTTCCCTGGACAAAAATCCTATGGGATTTTATAAAATTGTTGCAGAAAAGTTAGTTCAGCAAGATAATCATACCAAATAAATACCACTTTTGTGATTTTTGAAGTGTTAATGCAAGTGGCAGAAGTAAAATTTAACATTAGGCTATGAACAAACGTCGCCACCATGTAAAGCCATGTCCGGCGTGATGACCTTCTGTAGCCTCATTTAGCCACTTGTTAGCAACCGCTTTTTTTAAGACACATAAAAGCTTCAAAATTCATGACGTATTTTATGTTGTAGAATAAAACATGAAAGTCTCTTAAGTTTGTGTTAACCACATACCTTATTTCAGGCATCTTACCAAAAACCCATTGACTTTAAGATGAGAGAACCAGGAATGCTTAAACACTCACTCGTGCACCACTGTATTATAGGATACTATTAAAGATGCAAACGTTCCTGATGTTCTATGAAGTAAGTTCAAAATAATAACACCATCTCAATTCTAAGTAACCCTCAAGAATAAGTAATTTATTCAGGTTAGATCACTTACTTAAAGGTACACTCTATAATCCCAAAGCAAACAACACCAAAAGTCAAAAAACAGTATTTGAACCTGATGTTGGTCCCAAAGTGACTAACAGATCTTTCAAAAATAAGAAAAAATAGCACAAAACAGCAATTAGAATTAATCATTATGAATTGTTTCTGATAAGTGAAAAGGTTTGTTAACATCTCTCGCAAACAACTTCATTCTCTCAAGAGAATTCAGAGAGGAGAGATTCAACTCAAAGGTCAACATATTTGAGAGAACAATGCAGCAGTCGGCGTGAGCTTGAGTTTTCATTTGAGCTTGGCCTTGAGTGCAAAGGCATGAAATCAGTGCTTGGTTCTACGTGTGGTTTTAAAATAAATGAAATTGTCATTTTAGGCCTTCATTAAGCTTTTATAAGGATTTACTCACATAGGTCTTCATTCCTAAACAACAAACTAGGTAATGTGGCTGTGACTTCTGAACTAACCCACATGTTTCAAGGTAGAGAGAGCCACCCTCACCGTACAAATGATGAGGTGGACCTGCATGAACGTTTGAATCTAAGTCTTCTTTTTCTACTATTAGTCATTTGACTCAAAAAACTTTCATCCACATAAAATATTTCTTACATTCTTTAAGGATATCACAAAAGTTTAGTGAAAGAACATTCAGTTATGTGGACCTTATCTTCCTCCCATTCCTAATATTTTCCTCCATGGCCCATTCATCAAGCCATTCCACCAGTTATATTTCTTTTTATGGCTTTGACTCTCTACTCATTTTGCCTATATTTTAAATTTAAAGTACCAACAATGTTAGGGATTAACAAATAGCTCTTCTTCCAGCATTCACCATCTCATAATGCAGAGGAAGTTTCTTTCCTCGCTACAATTCATCATCTTCCAGTCTGTTTTTTTATGATCCAGGGCTCCGCAGTGCTGCAGCTGGGCAGGGCAGTGAGGAAGGTAGGAGCTCGTCACCGTATGTCCACTTAGCCACACCCAATGACCAGCCAGGAAACGCAGTCCAACCCACACCTACAGGAAACAATAGGAGCTCTTGGTATGTGAATACAATAAGGAAACAACTATGTAATTCTGCTCATTTGCGTCTGTTATATACAGGATGATGACATTCACACAATGTTGGCAGAATTGGAGAAAGAGAAAGAAAAACTGATGTTCTCAGTTAAGAGACTTTGCACATTGATTCAGGGTGATTACCCTGACTGCTAGTGACTGCTGTAGTCACACAATTTAAATTTTATTCCAATGTAACTGCCACTGATGAGAGCTTTGCAGATGTTTTTGCCACTTATGTAGCTCTTTTCTCCCAGTGGAAGATATTGTAGTCCTCAGAAATTCCTGATACCTCCGACCCGAATTACATCTGGCTAATGTGAATGGTTTTTCCTGACTCTGAAGCTCATTATTAAAGTCTGAACGCTATGATGTGAAAGCAGTATGGATCCAGGCAACCAGCAGAGACTCCAGGAGGTCAATGCGTACGACCAAGAAATAGTCCATCACATTACCGCCCCCCTTCACCATAATACCACAACTGCTTTACACTTTGAGACACCCCAGGTGAAAACATTTTTTTTTCATGCACTTCTCAATTTTGAAATTTTGCGCTGTTTTGCCTCCATAACATGTCTTCTTTCAAAATGTCAAAAATACACATACAGGTGTTTATCTTAGTCCAGATTTATGTTCTAGAAGTTTATACAAGAAGCACATGTTTCATTAGATAATGCTTCATTTGGATATTTAAACATAAAATTTCAAAAAAACGTATCGTCATGTAAGTAATCAACTGGGGAAGTTTAATGGTAATATCTAGTCTTGTTTTTTTGTCTACAAGTGAATTGACTTTTACAAAACATATCTTTTGAGGGTGTTTTCTAAAAATGATTTTTTTACTCATACTCTGACTTTCCAGTTTTAGTCATATTCTGACGGTTTTTACAGAGGGGTTTGTTCATATATCAGACATAGCTTGATTTATGTAACATTTACATGACATTTTTTTATGGCTTGTTGTCAGTATTTTCTAAAGTTATGGAGTAATAACACTAGATATTGTAGAATACTAGAATTGTAGAAACTTTTGACTCCACCATGACAGATTAGATTTTTGTTTTGGAAATGTATACAAATACACACATATTAGATCCATTTGCATGATAAAACTTATAATTTCAGAAAACTTGTAATGATAAAAAAAAAAGATTGTCTTAATATAAGAAACCAACTGGGGAAGTTTCATGGTGGTATCTATTAAACATTTTTACCATATTCACCTGACGTATCTCCCCTTGAATTTCTTTATAGATTAAACAAATGGATATAGTGTGTTAATTTGTGAGCTGGCAGATGGATTTTATTACCTTTGAACAGACCCAGGCTGTTTCCCCTTGATTCCAGTGTTTCTGCTAAGCTAAGCTAACTTACTGCTTTCAGAAAGAAAGCAAATTTCTCAAAATGTCAAACACTTCCATTAATGTGACACTTACAGTGACATCACTTGAACATGAATGCACACAAACTCTGCAGAAAAACACCAAACCTGATCAGAGGTTGCGTGTGCTCTTATCGTCTCTCTGTCAAATAGAATGTACTCTGCTTCTGGCAGGCTGGCAAGGTTGTACGGATATATGATATCTCCATTAGTGGAGTTCACCACCGGCAGCATTCTACAGTGCAGCACGGCCTCTTCCCATGTCTTCTTCTCCCGGACCAGAATCATCCTGTCATCCATGCACAGGAAAGGGTGAAGTTTTGCACAGTCATCACTCTCCCATTTTGAGCATGACTGATGCATCAAAGTACAGTGTTGACCACTGTCTGGTTCATCTACAACAGCAAAGGAGAGAGAGACTAAAACACCAGTTACATAGACATGACAGCAGTCTGATAAACCTAAGAATAGAGTCGTCCCCCCAAGTAACTTTACAAAACTCTACTTCTTAACTTTTACATTAGCTTGGACAGTTGAAATCATTACTTAAGTAACTGTGTGATTTTGTGACGTCATCATAATAAGCTAAATGAGCTTTATAGCTATGAGCTCATTAAGAGCTTATTCAAATATTTTCTTAAATGGTCCCCATTATGCTCACATAGAAGGACAACTCGTTTCACTGTACATCTCCTGGGCTCCTGAGATCTACATCATCAAGAGTCTACATTCATACTAGAGGCTCTATAAGGCTGTACAACAATGCTTCATGTTAAATACGAACATAAGCATGCTGACATCATCACAGTGCTGGTGTTTAGCTACTTGGTATAATGTGCACCATCTTAATTTAGTGTGTTAGCATGTTCATATTTGCTAATTAGCAGTAAACAGAGTGCAGCTGAGGCTGATAGGAATGTTTTGCAAACACTTTGGTCATAAAACTGTTAGAATATAGAGAATATGTTCTGCTGTGAATAAATGTTTGACCTGCTGATTTACCTAGGAGAGGAGTTAAGGGATCACCAAAGCTATTACATCCTGTGGGAAACATGAATGTCAATCCAACAGTTATTGAGATATTTTTTAGTCAAAACTACAAATGTGAACCTCATGATGGCACTAGAGGAAAAGCAGGGGATCATCAAAGTCATAGGGGTTCATCTTCTGGGAACCATGAATGTCTGTACAAAATATTGGTGTAATATATCTAATAGATGTTGAGATATTGCAATGGATAAGTGAAAACTTATTTGCTAAATAACTGTTGAAAGCACTAGAGGAGTCAGTTGACCACCAAGGTCGTTATGACTCATTATGTTACCATGTCTGTGCCAACTACTAAGGCAATGCACCCAATATTTGTGGAGACCATTTCACTAATAAAACAAAGATATCAACCATGGTGGCCCTAGAGGAGTCAGGGAAACCTCAGAAGTCAGAGGGATTTATCCTCGGGGGACCATGATTGTACGTTCCAAAGTTCAATCGGACACATAGTTAAGATATTTCAGTGTTAACCAAAGTAGTGCAATGACCAACTGACAAACCAACATGTCATCCATATGCAGCTGTGGCTAAGTAGTCCTACAATAAAATTTGATTGCGTCAATAGTAGATGAGGCAAAAGTTAACAGTGTTCTTTCATTATTGTCATTAAATCACATTTGAATCCCTCAAACTGTGAGTACACTTGGGAGTATATCAAAAGTAGTAAGTGTACACTGAAACTGGGCTTGAGAACAGCTCTAAGTACTCATTTTCCTTGGAACCCTGCTCACCATAATCCCAGATGAAGAACGTGGCTTCCTCGTATCCCCTCGACCATCTCCACCGACCGGAATTGTAATACAAACCAATCCAGCCTCCGTACAAGGCAAGCTTGTCAGTCTCCTCTTGGCTTCTGATGGTGACCAAGTCACTATAGTGTGTTCTGCAGTACTTCTGAGCACTGGACCAGGTAAGTGGATGAGAGATGTAGACAATCTGTGAAATGTTTATGGGACGATTTGCTGCACACGGAGGCGCAGAGAGGTCCAAGAAGACAAGGAGGATGATCAGAAAGCTTGGGAAGTTTCTCTTCATGTTGTCTTCAAAAAGGCTTCAAAGTAGAGAGTAAGTCACTTGAGCTGAGGATGAACTGTGTGCTATAAGAGATGGAATCCCTCTCATTATATTTGTCCATGAACATACGTTTCTCAGTATCCTTTATTAGCACAGGCCAAGATGAAAAGCTGGTAAGGTTCACAACCAACAACCAAGTCTGATTCTATTCTAACACTCACCATGAGTGATGGCACCAACAATGGGAGCTCAGTGTGGTCGATATCTGTTGAAAAGAGAAGGGATGCTCCTTTTTCAGTGATAGAGCTGATAAAAGGCTGTGCATCATGAGAGACTTTGCTGAAAAAGTTCTCCCCAGGTCACACATCACAGCGCTGATGCACCTGATTTCCGCCTGAACTGACCAATCAGAGCACCGCAAGAAAACGACTTGGATCCCAACAGTCTAAGTCGTTCACCTGGGCGTCTACTACACACACAAATTAAATCTTTGATCGTGTTTATCCTCAGCAGTCAAATATCTTCATTGATGCAAAGCAGAGCGAGACCAGGGAGTATTCTTGTGATCACAGTTCTAATCAACAAACAAATATAAGCATCTTACTGAATTTGCCTTTTACATTTACCTGTTGATTTGCACATTGTTTTGCAAGAAGCATAAACCCAGACTGACATGCTGAGATTTGATTAAATTAATTGGTCGAAATAACAAATTGTTTTATGACTACTGGACACATGACCATGGTTAGCACCATTTTGGCTGCATTTTGCATGTGGTTGCAAAAACTGGACCTGATGGTAAAGTGATATTTGTGTTCTTATTAAGAAAGCTACAAATTCTTGGGGGTTAGGTTAAAAGGGGAAGGCTGACTGATCAACACACCACAGAGACCTTCTGCCAGGGTTCAGGTGTTTAGCGTATTGATAGAGCAAAACTAGACTTCAAGATGAAAACTGTACATTTGTCTAATCTCTAGCGGGCTTCAGCAGTACATGTACATCAAGTTCAGAGTACTTCTACTGCAAGTTGTCTGGTGGATGTCCCCCACTACATGGATAGAATGAAAAGCAGTTGGCAAAGATCAGAAATTGGTCTTGTTGTCAGGGTTGCAAATTGAAGCTGAGCAACAGAGATCTGGAGGAGAACTGTCAGAAGGCACTGCTGGGATTTGAACCCAGGATCTCCTGTTTACTAGACAGGCGCTTTGACCAACTAAGCCACAGTGCCTGCATAGAGTTTACAGTTAAAAGCTATAACTCTGGTGAGACTTCTGGGATCAAGTAGTAGTAATAACAGTCTAAGGTGTATCAGACTGTTAGCTTTGTAATTGTGAGCATGCTTACATGACATGACAATAGCACTTAGCTCAAAGCTTCACACTGGTAGGTCTAGAAATGAAATATTGGCAGCATTTTCAATTGAATTCAAAACACTTTATTTGTCCCAGAGGAGCAATTCCAGGCCCTGAAGTAGACTGACTGCAGCAACAACAGCAACTTTAGGGCTGTTCATGTTTTATCAAAGCACAAAACCCCTTGGATGGTTCAGAAATAAAGTCATAATGTTCCTGGGTGAGCTCAAACATCCAGCCTTCAAGTTAAAAGCCAAAAGTGTTGACTGATCAACACACAACAGAGACAATTTTATCAGGGTTCAAGTGGTTAATACATTGATGGAGCCAAACTAGACTACAAGAAGAAAAATTATGTAGTAATATATGTGACCTCGAGTTGGCTTCAGCCATAAGCAGCTTACTCTGTGGTGTGCACAAGTCAAAGTGAGTTCTTCTGCAAGCAGTCTGGTAGATGCCCTTGACAACATGGACAGAAAAGCAGTTGGCAAAGGTCAAAACTTGACATGGTTGCATTAAGCTGGAAGGTACTGCTGGGATTTGAACCCAGGATCTGCTGTTTACTAGACAGGCGCTTTGACCAACTAAGCCACAGCATCTGGACACCAACTACACCTAAAATCTATTACTCTGACGACTTCTAAATATCAAAAAGTCAAAGCTGATCTGCATATTAGTGCTGTCATTGTGAGCATGAAAAATGACATTACCATTTAGCTCAAAGCTTCACAGAGTCTTGTTCTAATGCAGGCAACATTAAGGCCACAGATACTGGTCGGTTCAGGAAAGAAATACTTTGCATTAACAAATCCAGGTCCTGAAGCAGATGACTGAAGGAACAACAGAAACTTCAAGGTTGTTTATGTTTTATCAAGGCACAAAATCCTTGGATGGTTCTTAAATAAGGTCAGAAGTTTCTGGGTGCACTTGAACCTCCAGTCTTAAAACTCAAGGTGCTGACCGGTCACCGAAACACAGAGGCCTTTCTACCAGGGTTCAAGTGGTTAACAAACAGATGGACCCAAATTAGACTCAGTCTTCAAAGGTATGTCTTTCTGATGCCTTAGATTACCTTATCTCTGGTGGTCTTCAGCACCTCATGTACTTCAAGTGCACAGTACTTCTACTGCAAGTAGTTTGGTGGGTGTAAAGCAGGCAGCAAAGATCAGAAACTGGTCTCACTGGGAAGCTTACATATTGAAGACCAACAGCAGGAGTTTGGCACAAGAACGGTCAGAAGGCACCGCTGGGAGTTGAACCCAGGATCTCCTGTTTACGAGACAGGCGCTTTGACCAGCTAAGCCACGGTGCCTGCTCAAAGAGTACAGGTAAAAGATATTACTTTTACCTTTTACTTGTATACATGTATACAGCATATTCTGAAAATATGTCTCAAATGGGCTATTTCCCACCATATGCGACATGTTGCCATATTGCCTCTCATCTGTTTACGGTTGACTCTGCACATTGTCATACACAAATCAACCTGACAATACGCAAAGCTGGTGTAGAAGTGCATGCCTAAGAGAAGATCCCAGATTTCTGGTCTGAAGGAGAAACATACCTGCTTTCAAACATTATGAAAGACTGGGATATCAGTAGGTTTTTGAGTATATCCAAATATTGCAACACTGTACCATTACTGTAACAATTTCATTATACATAACTAAAGTCCATGACTTTTCCAGGGCGTTAAATGATTTTTCCATGACCCCGTCAATACTAGGAGCGTAAAGTCATCCGGCGGCTGGATTGGAACTTTTGCCAGGCTGGTGTTGGTTTGTGGGCTGTAAGTTGGACACCCTTGGCAGGTAACCTAAAGACCACAGATACTGGATTCAGTCAATATTTACTACGAAATATTTCTGGCATTTTCAGCAAATCCAGGCGAAGTAGTTCGACAACAGGAACAACTGTGACTTTCTAGTTTCCCAGCTTTATCAAAGCACAAAAAACCTTTGGAAAGTGCAGAAATAAAGTCAAGTGAGCTCGACCTGCTTTTTTACTAGGGTTCAATTTGTGATAAATTAACATGCAGAGAGCAACAGCAAATCAAAAAAACTTTGACTGCAAGTCGTCTGGTGGATATAAGGCAGATTCTACTTGATAGGTAGAAGCAAAGGTCAAAAACTGGTCTCAGTGCTTTAGGGATCAAGTTTGTCTGTTGACAGACAACGGCAGGTTGATTAATAACTGACACAGGCACTGCTGGGATTTGAACCCCCAATCTCCTGATTATAAGACAGGAGCTTTGATGAACTAAGCCATGTTGCCTGCATGCAGCTCGTGTAAAAAAAAAATGGCTTGAGAAATTATTTATCCGTCTCATACTTCACCAGAATTGCTGTGTGTTATCTTCAGATCTTGACAACTTATTTTATTATTTGGTTTGAAAATTCATCAAAATGTGAGCCCCCCCACAAGAGTGTGATTGTGTCTGAAATTTGATATTTTGTATTATAATAATAGATATATTATAAACTAATGTGCAATCAAATATACACAATGCCTCAAGCAACTAGACACTTTGACACGGAATGTAATTATTAATAAATATTTTGGGCATGAATGTTTCCTTTTTCCAGACCTGATTTTACCTATCAGTAGTATCAAAAAAGATGTCAGCTCAGTAGTGGACGAATAAAGTTTTGCTGATGGAGGTGGTATATTGTGAGAAGTTTAAAACTACTTTTTTGAAAAACAGTGATTGTGAGTGCTAATCATTTTAGATTTGACTTCTAAACATTAATTCTGTAAATGTTAAAAACTGTGAATCATATTTTTCCCCTTTATGACTTAACTGCGTCAGAAACACTTATTCATTAATTCAGTCATTGATTATCTGTCACTGCTTACCTCTTAAGGGTCAAGGGGTGGGGGCTGGAGCTCATCCCACTTGACAGTGGGCAAGAGGCAGGGTACACTCTGGACAGGACCAAAAACAAACTTAACAAAACAAAACAAAACAAAAAAAAACAGGTCACCTTATTGTGATGCCTCAGCATTGAGTGTTTGGTGAAAATACAGCTACTTTTTGCTTCATCTCTAAAAACAACAAGAAATCACAAATGCATTGTGTTAAAACGGTGGCTTTCACATTTATTACACAGTAATACCGCTTTATTTTAGCATCACTTTTTTTAAGACACATACAAACTGATGATGGCAATGAACCGCACATGCTACACAAAGTAGTTGCTATTCATGGCAAAAACTCAGGTATCTAATCTATTTGCTCATCAACTGTCCAATTTAAGTCCAGCCCATGCCAGGGCGCACTGATTGCCACTGCGCAAGTGATCCCCGCTCCATTTCCCCTCTCCAGCGCATGTTGCTGAATTCTCCGCTAAACCCCTATACTCATTCTCCCAGTGAAGCCACAGCAGGTCTGGCCCGTATGCACTGCAGCAGGTAGCATGTTGTCATAGTTTTAGGAGGTGATGGACACCATATTGTTAGGACTCAGAATCTCAATCCAGTAACCATCAGGGTCCTGAATGAAGGCCAAGCCTTTCATTTTACCTGAGAAGAAAATAAGAGAGGGGAAAGAGAAAGAATTGTTAACAGTGTATGAATAAACATAAAAACCACAAGTGTGTTCTAATCATGGTGCACTAATCATATGACTGAGGAAAAATGTATTTTATATGTATATAGCAGTGAGCAGACACCTTCTGTTATGTGATAATGGAAATTTATAGTCATAATATACATAAAAATAATCTTTTGTCACTTACATAGAAGGTGTAGAAGTACAAATACTTATGACTATCTGTTAGTTTGGGGTTAACAGACATCTGCAAGCAGCTAATGCCTTGCTTTAATACTCTTGGGGTGAAGTAGATGACACTGAAGTTGAGCAGTGTAGAAATGAACAACAGTCTTTAGATTTATTATAACATTAAACATTACTTCATCACTATTATATTTAAGCACTTACTGTCCATTTCCCCACTTTTAATTAGCAGTGACAATACAAATCATCATCTTTTGGAAATTGTATAGCAGAGAATTTGAATCAAGGATTTTCTTTCTTGAATAGACTGTTTCAACCCCAATTTCATTTTTAATTAGTTTCCATTTTGAGTGTAAAAGCCAGCTAAAAAAGGGAAGTGGAGAAGTAAATGTGAAAAGGTGAAAGAAAATATATTTAAAAAAGGCTTTTGAGCCTGTTAAGTTTTATCTGTTTAACCTGTCTGTGACCCTCATATTTGCAAAGACTTCACATCCTACCATCATCTGGCTTCTTGACAAATGTGACTCCTTGTTCTTCAAACAGTTTGCAGGCTGCATAGACATCAGGTACTGCAATTCCAATGTGTCCTGTCAAATGCCATGCAGACAAACAGGGACTGTTCATAATAAGTTTACACAGTTACATAGTTTGCTTTAGAGAGCTGATACATACACATATGTACATGCAGACATTTTCAAACAGTAGCAAACAAGAAGAAACATATCCTTAAAAATGTGATGCATGACAGTTAAAAGCAAAAAATATGCATTAGGAAGGAATAAATGATGAATGAATTTTTGAAACACTGTTCCTTGTATGCCTTTAAATGTGATTTTCTTTTGAGAAAAAGTCTTGAACTTGTAAATCTCTTTTTCAAAGACGATTTTTACATTTTTATATTAATTATTTTGGTCTTTTCTATTTGTTTGTGAAACAGGGGAGCGATCTTACCAAATCCACGTGGATCTGAGTTTCCATTGTGATAAGACTGGCTCTCATCAGATTCAGAGCCCCAGTTACTGAAAGACAGGAGAAGAAATACAAGAGGTAAGAGAGGAAATGAAGAGAAGAAAAGAGGAAAGACAGAAAGGTATATATTGTAGACCCTACTGTGTTAGCTCAATGGTGGCTCTTCTGGAAAAGGTCCAAGCCGTCTTTTCATTCACATCTGCAGGAATTTCCTTCTTGTCCTCGTAGCCCAAGAAGAAGAGAGAGAATCGCATGGAGGGGAAGTCAAACTTTTGCAGGAGCCTGGAAGATTTCGCACACAAGAGAGAAAACCCCACTCTAGTCATAAAGTCCAGTTTATGTATTGGAGACATTCTCAACAACATAGAGCCAAAAAAAGCTCCAGTAGTGTTTAGGGTTCATTGTGTCACTTTTTGAGCATTATTTGTTTCAAACAGAAATTAAGATTCATGCAACTGAAGCACACAATAATACTCACGTCATGCCGAGGATTCTGGTGTAAAAATCCAAGGATTTTACTGGATCTTTGACCCGCAGCATAGTCTGCTGCATCATGAAATCCTAAGACACAGAAACACAATAACACATTTAACACCTGAAGTCAAGTGATCAGCAGCACTATAAATCAATTAGATATTTTCTGACAACATTTTTTTCCTTCTCGATACTGATTCCAATACGTGAACTTGAATATCAGCCACCAGTACAATCCATTATTGCGTTAAATAGGGGGGTACAGAATAATTTTATAACTCAAGACAGCTCACTTTCAACAGGTCAGATAGTAATATTCATGTGGATGATGATGAAGAGGAGGAGGATGTGGACCGCACACAGAATGTTGAGGACAGAGGAGGAGGACAGAATTGGGGGACTGAGTTGTTGGGGACAGAGTTGTCTCATCTTTAAGCCGGCATTGGAGTAACTTACAGAACCAAAGCAATGTCTGTATAAACAAAACTTCCAGCAGGACAAGATTATAAGTGGCACGTGTGTAACGTTTTAACAATGCGTTATGTGCGCAACCCACCGTGGGAGATTCAAAAAATAGCTGGAAGCAGTTAGCAGCTAACTCAGAGAAAAAGAACAGAGGGTGAAAATGTCCACAAATTGGGAAAACAATGGTGTCCAGGAGCTCCTTAGCTTCCAAGCAGAGGACGAGATCAGCTGCCATAGAACAGAGACAGTGAATGATTTTTATTGCCATGTTAATGCCATTGTTATTGTTTATAAAGTGCTGTCGACGCATATGTTATGTCACACCCGTCACACCTCTTTTGACTCCGCAATGCCAGCATGCTGTCTAAAATCACACACTGGAGCAGCATGAAACCGGCATTGTTGCATTCTGTGTAAAAATGCAAAGGCGGCATGAAGAAGAGACCTTTCAGGAGCCCTAGCGCAATTTCTGGGTAAGAAGGAGTACTGCTGTATGGAATGGCTCTGTTAAACCCTTAGTGAAACATGGAGAAATACATACAGAAAATGAATGCCATAGAATCTTCTTTCAGCAGCAAAGAACAAGAACTGATTTCTAGGAAAATGCTGTTTAAAAAAATAAATAAATAAATAAAAATAAACTGACAATACATATGAGCATTAATGCTTAGAAGATTAGCGATGTAAGGTACAGGGATAGTTAAAGTTGTGAAATATGAAGCATAAATTATGTACTAGTGTTAGAAAGCTCAGAGAGGCCTTCACAACACATTTGCTGTCATCGGTTGGCTGTGCCTGAATCCCAGCAGAGGAAAATTTGTATCCTGGCACTCACTCGTGAAAAGGGATTTCAGCCAAACTACACCTCTGTGCAACCAAGCACAAATGAATGGTCATCACATCTGTGTGAGCTAAGCATCAGTCAGTGTTACCACACTGTGAGGATCAGGCGTGCTTTGATGAGTTACATTTACTTCCTCATTTTCTATGCAAAACATGCCATGACAGTCTGCTGTTGTCCTTAAATGTAGGCTATACTGCACCAGGGCCCACTTCACCAAAGGGATTTGTGAGTACCATCTCTATGCATAAGCAAATGGGGACAGCATTGCGTTTCACAAAGGATTATTGCTTGTAAATTGCAGGTAAATTTTAGAGTCCTGCAGGGATCTCTCAGGTCCATGGATGGTTCAGAAGTATAATGTGAATTTCAACAGGTGAAATGTGTTAAAACTAACATAAGAAGAAATTAACTCAGAAACCCCAGCTTGCATTTTGCAAATTTAACGAAACAGGCTCCTGGTTTTCACCCTGATCCTGATATTTTTTATTGTATGAGTGTTGGCGAACCAGACCACTACTCTGTGTGTGTTTCACAGCCATGCGTTATCTCTGGGGTTAGCCACTGTTCCCCCTTCCTGTGCCCTTCCTCCTACTGTGTCAAATTCAACAGTTTTAACAACACATCCATAGAAACTCCCCAAACACAGCAGCAGCATAATCCATTTCTACACTACATCGATATGTTCCAGCCAGCAGCCTTTTCACCGAAACACTAAATTCATTACTTCTGGTGGAGCTTATAAACTCAAAGAAGGTTGGCAGGATGAAACAGAAGCAGTGCATTTTGCCATATTATGGAAATCTGATTATGTGGAAAACTCTTAGCAAACAAACAGCAGAGAAGTGGATCATGATGCAAGAGGTCTGAAAACTTTCTCTGGATGTTTATTCAGTATTGTAAAGTTGCTTTTATTTTTTATATTCTAGCAAATGTGAACTTTGATCTGTTATTAAATTGGAAACATTCTCGAATGTCTTTAGCATAGCATTTAAAGGGATAGTTCAGATTTTTTGAAGTGGGGTTGCATGGGGTACTTATCCATAGACAACATGTTACATACAGTCAATGTCAGTCAGCATGCTCCCAATTTGAAGAAGCAGGCTGGAGGCTGACATGGAAGCTAAGCAAACTACTGCTGTGAGGAGGTCAGCAACAAAACATGTTTTAGCCACCTAAAAAAACAAACGAACAAAAAATCTATATTTGATTCAAGTGCTTTCTTCAAAGCCAGACTCCATTGAGAAAACCAGTAATTTAACTTTGCTGAAAACAGGAGCTGCTGGTCTACCCCTACCTCAAAAATGTTTTTGTTTGTGTTATTGTGTGACTTTGGCATTTAAAAAGATTAATTTGGATACACTTAAGTCACACAGTAACACAACCTAACTGATCGAAGCAGCAGTAGACCAGCATTTCCTGTATTCAGCGAGCTAAAATTACTGTTTTTGTTTACAGAGTCTGGTGACTTTGACGAGATGATGGAAGGGGAACTGACGCCGTTAACAGCTTCCTTGTTGGAATAGGCTGTCTGACAGAAAGGTAATGCAGTGAAAATACTCTCAATATAGCATACACTTAAAATGATAGTGATTGTTTTAGGTAGGACGTTTTTTTAGGTAGCTGAAAAAAGTTTTGCTGTTGACCCCCATTCAAAGCAGTACATTGTAGTGTTGCACGGTATACTGGTACCAACGTTAGACCGCGGTACTAAAACACCACGGACGGTACATATGATACCATAATGTTGGAGTACCGTAGTTCCACGGTACCTCACGGTACCACTACTGTGGGATAAGTTCAAAGTCAGATCGCAAGAGGTTGACTGTCCATGCGTCCATAATTTCCTCTTCGTTGGTGTCATGACTGCCCAGTAGTACCTGAACAGCCGTGCCGTGGCGGCACAGAGGTATGTGACTCGTCAGAGGAGAAACTAGCCGTTCACATTTCTCTTTTTGTGGCAGGTAACGGTCCACAAACCTCACCGCACTTAAGGGACTGTTCTTAACTTGTCAGAGGAAGAGGGTGGCTGGTTGATTTTTATTTTATTTTTTTATTTTATTTTGACCCCCCCGCCCCCATGTTAATCACTTATTGATGCTGTTTTTGAAGTATGAATAAGTCAATCAGTAATTTATTCCATTGAAATATTATTGATGTATTATAGAAAAGTGATTTATCTTTTTATAAATGACAAAAGGCACATCTGCCTGATTTTTGCTGTGGTATCGTGATACTACTCATAGCCGTGATACTTTCACTGGTATCGTACCGTGGGCCCCAATTTTGGTACCGTGACAACACTAGTACAGTGCTTAGCTCCCATGCCACACTCCAGCCTGCTTCTCATAACTTAGGGTGTGCCAACTTTCATCTACTATGTGTCATACAGTGACTATGGATGAGTATTCCACACAACCCCACTTGGGGAAAAAAAAAAAAAAAAAAAAAAATCCAAACTTTCCCTTTTATAGAAGTGAATGACAGCTAAAAGAAATTATTTAAAGAAACTGCTACATATGAACCTTTGTTTGACTTTTCTGAACAATGGCGTGACCTGTCCCTGCCAAGTATAGCTTGATTATATTACTGAGTATTAATTGTATACAATGTATTCTATCTAAATTAACAGAATAAGCTGCATACAGCACAGTTATGGGGAGTTGAATAGCTGGCAGTGAGGCCAATAATATCTATTGTCCAAAAAGTTTCTAATGTTCAACTTGTGGCTGCTGTTGTTAACCAGGTGATCAGGTTGTCTCCAGCAGCTCGTTCTTGCAACACTGCCCACGTTAGCCATTCCCAGTCCCGCCTGCTTTTCGCCACAGCACGCGAGGTGTTTCTGCTCCGGCCGCGCCTAAATATCAACTTTTCTTGTTAGTACGGACAGTTCTTGCGTTAAAATCTAACTCGTGCGCAAACTGTGATCAATGACATGTCAGCTTTTCCACAAAGTTTGTAATGAGTTTCTTTACACACGAAAAGTTCGCCGGGAGTTGACGTTAGCTAGCTTACAACTGCATGTAATAAAACCACCACACATTGGCATTTGTTAACGTTATTTTAAGTGTGTATGTCATTTCATTAGTCGCTATAAGCATTGTTAAACATGTCTGAGATAACCTAACCACTTGTCACCGGGTGGTCAGCGCACATTTTGTGAAGAGCCGTTGCTGTCCGATAATGGACGCAACGCTCATAGCTGGTTAACCTGTCAGGGAGTCGTTGGCCTGTCGGGTTGGCTAACGTTAGGTATGACACTGTCTGATATAACTTTTGTTCAACTTCGAGAGCGACAGTAAACATCTTACCTTAGTAATAGGGTCGCCATCTTTACAAGCTGCTGCCGCTGCATCGTCTGACAGACCTTTGTCACTCATTTTTGCTAACTAACTGTACGAAACAGGACTGCGGCTCAGCGAGGCGGACTGACAGGGAGTGGGACACAGCTGAGGGAATTTCAACTGAAACAACTTCCGGTTACAGCTTTCAAAATAAAATTTACTCTGACAAATCTGGATGTAGTGCTTATGGGACTAGTGAAGGATTGATACTTAAAAAACAAACAAACAAACAAACTAACTAAAAAAACAACAACCTTTACTCACAATTAAGACTGATTTATTATTGCAAATAGATAGAGAGGCCTATACTATCGAATTACATGCTGTTAACGCAACTATTCATTCCTGGATTACACTTCATTGGAAAAAAGGATAAATAAATCGAGGGTGATCATAATAATCTGTAAACCTTAACAATGTACAATGAGAGTGAGTCTGACAAGGCAAATAATATAATTTTTAGGTCAGCATTCAACACCCACCCTCAAACATCCAACCAATTAAGTAGGACTTTTGTCTCATCTTTTGAGCTTTCAAGGACCATCAGCATTTTGTCACATTGCCTCTGCTTCCTCCTGTTTTCAGACCATGTTTTTAAAAAGTATCCACTTTGTATAGTCTTATCAAAAGCTTGTTTCAGAGGTGCTACTGTGCTGTAGATAGTCCACGTACAGGTAGCTTTTAGAGTAGCCTATTTGTAACATTTCAACAGCTTATTAGTTGAGATTCACCAATTCAACAGTTTTACTTCATTTTATAGATGTTTAAATACCTATACAGTATATGACAATTCATGATGAACATACCTACATACTCTCAGAGTAACTTTGTTGAGTTTGAGCTATTAACTCAGCCTGTGCAGCATAGGCCACTGTGGCATAGGTGTTGAATGTCAACTAATAAGCTGTTGAAATGTTACAAATACTTTAATATCCTGAATGTCAGCTCCTCCCCTCAGGCAGACACAACCAGTTCAACAGCTCCTTCATCCCCCTGTCCATTGATGCCCTCAACACCACCTAGGCTGGAATGTGTCTATGCCTGCCTGCTTTTCTGGTCAGCACAGTATGGTTGTAATATGTGTGCCTTCTTCATGATGATGGATGAATGTATTTGTTGCTTTCTAACTGCTGTATTTTACAGGTACTGTTTAACTGTGTCGCACTGCAGACACTGTTAAGTCCAAGACAAATTCCCCTCCAGTACATTAAAGTCTACCCTATCCTATCTACTTAAAAGATATCTGCAGGTGGACTATCCATATTTTCATTATCATTATCGTATTTTATTAGCCGCATAACTGATGAATTGTCCTGAGTGTCTGCACTCAGGACAATATTACCCTCACCTTCTCCCTGCGTCTGTACTTTGACTCTGTGCACTTGAAGAACTAGTAAACACATCTACACGTGCCAATTATTTTATTTTGAAAACATAAACAGGAAGTGTCCATTTTTATCTCTTGACTAGATAAGGCTCAGTATTATGTAATTAAGGAAGCTTGCTGTAGAATGCATAATGCACGATAAATTGTCTTGCATATTACCCTACATATTTTGTTACAAGTTTAATAGGTAAAACCTGCACAATCTAATGCACCACAACAAACAACACTGTAATAGCTCATTTCCTTGTGACGCTCATTATGCTTAATTCAGTGTAATACAAAAAAGTGTTGTACTTTCGGAATAATGTTAATACTGTTTATTGAAAAGTGTATACTATTCTACTCCATTGCCTCATTAACATTGTAAATAGCCTTAGCCTTAATTTGATATGCACAATACTGACATTGTCCTCAACACATTAGTCCAGTACAAATAATCAATGACCAGCTCAGCGGGGCATGAACTCCCTAGTTTTACATGAGTCGTCTTTATCCAGGATAAAAAAAATAACACAGTAGTTTGCCATGGAAATAACTTTATTATAGACAAGTTGGAGACCTCTTTTCACAGGAGAGTAGTGACAGAAGACTACATTACTGATTATTAACCATATACAGTTCCTCACAGCTTTATGGCATGTTGCTCTGGTGGTGCTGAGGAATTAGTATTATTAAGCTGTTAATCATGAGCCAAGTACTGTAACCAGTTATACAGAGAGAGGGGGGCTGATAAAGCTGTGAGAATAACACCCCAAATACAAGCCTGAGTACCTGCAGAGTTCCTGAGACAGTCTGGCTACAAGAGAGGGGGACTGTTGGCAGGCAGAGAACACTTTTCCCAGACAGCAGTAGATGGTATGCTGCTCAGGATTTTCTTTCAGTGTTTTGTTAACAGTGGTTTTCCAGATTTCAAAGGGTGCAAACCTACTCAATTCATAAGTGCTGAAGCTTAAACAAAAATGAACTTAATCTGATTTTTTCCTTGATGGTGTTAAGTAGGTACTTATAAAAAAAATAGCAATTCTGAAAGGATAGGAAAAAATTAATGCTTGCCTAGTTTCTGGTGGTACTTCCCATTCTTTACAAACCACTGCTGGACAGCAAGTGCTCTTTTAGCATGGTCTTTAGAGAACAGTCAGCCATGTAGGAGAGAAACAGCATGACAACCATCTCCTCTTACAACGGAATTCTGAGTAAACAGTTTCTCTCACCTCCTCTTTCTTCTTGATGCATGATAAGAATGATAACATAAGATAAAAAAAACAAACAAAAACAACAAAACAAAACAGACACCCCCCCCCCCCCAAAAATTGTTAAATTCTAAATCCCACAGTCCAGTAACCTCCAAACCCTCATTACCCAACACACTCAAGAGATGAGAGGAAAAAGAAATAATGAGACAAAGTAGGAAAGCCCTTTTCTACTATGATGTTCATCCTTGTGATCCAGCCTACAGGTGTTTAGTAGCTACGTCCGAACAGGGTGTAGAACTGTGCAGGCTCCTTGCCGCTGACACACATCTGACCCGGCTGCAGCGTCTTCAGGGGGGAGAAGGGGATACAGAGGCTCTTGGCTCCCATGGACGGAGCTCCAGGCTCCAGGTCCTGGTCCCTACAGGAAAACAAAGGACAGGAATGTTTTTTACTGATTGAAATTAGCACATGCAAAGAAAATGAGGTAAAATTGGGCCGGAATAACTAACATTTAAAATTTTGCATTTTCCCAAAACCTGATGTAAACGGCACAAATTATGACAGTGCTTAACAAATAGCCCTGGCTGAAAATGCTGAATATGTGCAGTGTATATTTGATAGATACGTGTTGGACGTACTTGGCAGTGGTTTTCTTGATCCAGTCCTCGCACTCAATTTCTCCACAGAATGGGATCTGGACAATCTATCAAGCAAGATAAATGTATTATCAATGAACCACTCAGGTGAGGCAGGCATGGTTTTGTGCTGCATGTGGTTTGTGACACTCACCTTGCCCTGGTCCAACTCTTTCTGGAACTGTTCCATTGTGTCTACAGCCACCATGTTACTCTTCAGGTCATCGGACGCTCTGACACACACACACACATAACACACTTCAATCAATCCTCTTGTATGTCTATGGACACCATGTAAGCATCTCTTCATTGTGCATAATTGTATGGATTCTCATTTGTAGCAGGATCTGTCTCACACTCTGTGTACGTCATTTCTGACACAATGTTGCCCCCAGCTGGTTGGGAAACAGGATGATTTTAAACCTGCAACAACTGCCTTTTTGTCGATACTGATGCACATGGTGTTAAAATTAAAATCATTTGAGTGAGATTTAGAGCAGGTGTGACAGATAACGCTGCAGTTTTTCATAACAACAACAAAACATGCTTTTTCTGTAGTCAGTTGTACTTCAATGTTGCTGTGTCAAGTTGTGATAAAAAGCCCAGTGCCAGTTTAATCCTGCTGTGTATTGCTGCGTCTTACTTTTTATACAGGCTGTTCTGGATGTCCTCCAACATGGCGACAAGATTCTTCTCCACCTCATCTTCTGGAATTGTTACCTTTGCGCCTGAGTCTCTCCTCACTGCGACACACTGACGCTGCTGCATATCCTTAGGACCCACCTCCAGACGGATAGGAACTCCCTGGACAAGAGACACAGAAACAATAAAAACAGGAAGAGAAACAGATGCTGTCATAATTATCAGTGCCTTCACAACAATCTGGGCTGTTGTGGCTTGTTGACTTATATCTTTTTTTACTGTTTCCTATTGTTGAATTTATGTCTTTAGGTAAAACACTTCAGTAACTACTACTACCACTGCTATCGTCATTACTTCCGACCTTGAGTTCCCAGTGGTTGAACTTCCACCCTGGGGAGTAGTTGTCTCGGAGGTCAGTCTTCACCCTGATGTCAGCACCCAGCAGTCTCCTCAGGTATTTAGAGCACTGGGCCAACAGGGCCTCCTTCTCCTGCTCTGGCAGGGAGGCAGTGATCCCACATGGGATGATGACAACCTGGAAAAAAGAAGAGAAATTATAACCATATAGTGCTATATGTTTTTTGTTTCCAGCATGTCTAAGTTTATCACATGTTGGTTGTTTACTTTACTAAGGGAGATGTTCTTCAAAATTAGACAAAAGGCAGGTGTCTTGAGCTTAACGAGTGTGCCATTATGCATTTGTTAGTAAAAAAACAACAAAACATCCATCCATCCAGTATCTACTGTACTTCCATGTCTTTGTGTGAGATTGTTTGTGTATCTACCTGCAGGCAAGCCACCCTGGGTGGCAGTACGAGTCCCATGTTGTCTCCGTGGACCATGGTGAGGACACCGATGGTTCTGGTTGTGATTCCCCAGGAGTTCTGGAAAGCCAGCTGTTTCTCACCCGGCCTCTTTGGATCCTCAAACATGATCTCAAACATTTTGGCAAAGTTCTGTCCAAGATGGTGAGATGTGGCACCCTGAGGAAGCACAAAGCAATAGAGCATTGTATACTTTGTTCTAAAACATTAACTCTAATCAATCACTGTCTGACTGCATGTGGATTAAGTGTGAAATTATTATCATGAATCTTTGTCCGTTTCTCCACAATGATCAAAGTTTTATCTACTCTACTCCGAGATTTATGAATTAAACATATTGTGCTGGCCTCAGAGTGAAAGGAGGTCAAAATGAATTAATCCAGTATACTACAGTACCTGAATGGCTCGGCCGCTGGCTGAGATGAATGCCTCCACAGTAGTGGTGTAATCTCCTCCTGCAAACTTCTCCTTCTCCGTCTTCCTCCCCTTCACCACAGGGATCGCCATCAGCTCTTCATACACCCTGGCGTACAGATCAAGGATCTGAAGCACCTACAGAGACATTACACGTACAGCACACAAAGACTTTCAGTCATGTACAATACAGCATAGTTAAAATAATAACACTTATGTTGGTGCTTTGAATGTACTGCACAATTATGCATCTCAGCACTGGTACATGAAAAAGAGTTCTTGTGTAATTCATAAAACACAATGGGCAGAGGAATGCTTAGGGTAATTGTAAGGCAGTGTTGCCTGGACTATTACCTCCTCTGCTGCCTCCTCTTTGGTGGCAAAGGCTGTATGTCCCTCCTGCCACAGGAACTCTCTCGTTCTCAGGAAGGGCTGGGGGTGTTTGAACTCCCATCTCTGGAGGAGAAGCGGGGGAGAGAAAGAGGTGAGAACAGAGAAAAAGACTTCAGGGTGCCAGTCTTCTGTGTAGCAATTTCCTTTCAAGGAGACTGTTATCATGAAGTAAAGATGTACGAGTGAGAGGTGTGGAGTAGGAACTGCAGATGAAGATGGCACAGATGTGACAGTAGGAGGATACTGACCACAACATTACACCACTGGTTGAGTTTGATTGGCAGGTCTCTGTGGGACTGGACCCATTTAGCATAGGCAGGGTACATCACTGCAGAATAAAAAACAAAACAAAACACAGGTTATTACTGAACATGACAGAAAAGCAAAACTGCACCAACTGCTGCATTCAACACAAGATAAATGTTTGCTATTTAGATATTGTATTGGTTCACTGTATGTGTCTGCACTAATAGATGTAGTTTGGTCTCTAAAGAGCAGTGGTTCAGACCTGTCTCACTGGTGGGTCTGACAGCAATGGGCTCTGCAAGCTCAGTCTTTCCTGACCGCGTTACCCAGGCAACCTGACAAAGATTAAAAAAAAAAATAATAAAAAAAAATCATTACTATTAACCTTGTTCAGTCACGCTTTCATTATCCTCTCGTTTCAGCAAAGTGTACTTCTGGTATATCAGACTTTTCCCCTCTATTCTGTTATTTATTTTATGTCATTTTACCTCTGGAGCAAAGTCTGCAATGTGAGTTTTTTCCTTCTCCAGGGCGGCCTGAGAGACGAACATGGGGAAGTAGCAGTTCTCCACACCCATTTTCCTGATCTCCCGGTCGAAGAAGTCTTTAATGGCTTCCCAGATGGAGTAGGCCCAGGGTCGCAGCACGTAGCAGCCGCTAACATCATAGTACTCAATCATCTCTGCCTTAGTGATGACCTGTAGTGGAGGAGTAACATTACATTAAAAGGGGGATTAAAAATAAGTCAGAAAACACTGGCCTTTTTTTAAAGTTGTTTGTTTAAAATGGCTTTTCTGGAAGTAGAGAAAAGGGGACCTGTGTCTATTCAACTCACCTGAGAGTACCAGTCAGCAAGGTTCTCCTCTTTCTTGGCCTCCAAGCCCAACCTGTCAGGAGACAGACAAATGAGTTAGTGTGATGCAAAGCTGGAGATTAAGAGGTTCAAAATACTACAATACATATTACTTCAGAGTGCAGTATGTGATTCTGGAGAAAGATAGTTGGTTCAGTCACAAAACAGTTTGCTGCTCAGTTTTGAAAAACATGTCCCTCTGGTGCTCTTCAGTTTGGGGATCCAACTAGTTTAGAATTGTTAGAGAATTGTGCAGCACTTGAGAGGGTAATTATTTAAAAGCCTTTTATATTTTATGGCTATTAATCCTGATGAAGGCCTTAATGGCTGAAATGCCTAGGCATGTTTTCACTGCTAAATAGCAACTATCTTTCTCCAGAATTGCAAACTGAACCTTTAATGTGTTTATTTTGGTAATCACACAATTTAATGTATTATTTTGTTTGTAAGCACCACAGTTTAAGAAGTGGAGATGTTATTCTGGAACCAAAGTCTATCTGTTTTACTGTCTTAAAGTATTTTCCACTCATACTGTTTAATTTTCTTCTCACTGAGAGACCAATTTGTTAATTAAAGGCAGTGGTGATGAAGCACTGCCCAAATTAAGTAGCAGAGCAATGTGGAAACACATACACTGATGCGTCAGGCCATGCCTGACTGGTTAGTCTCGGTGCAGGTACAACATTACTCCTGAGTGCATCAACACACTTTTAACAAAACACACAGCCATTCACAGCCCAGCTAACCATGCCACTCAGAGCTCATGTCAGTAGCTGTAAAACAGAGATAGAGCTGCACCAGAAAGGCAAAATCTTAATCTCCATTACTGGGGCAATGTTATAATCATGATTTTTAGTATTTAACTGAGGAACAGAAATTTTTAATTGTACTTTTTGCATCTTTTGTCAGAACCCTCAGCAGGTCTTCAGAGTTTAAGGGTGCCCATTCTGTATTAACTGTAGATAGAAAAACATGCAGAATATAGATATGTATATATTTGTAGTGCAGCGCTATCACAGGTCAATCAGATTTCATCCTTGAGGCTGACAGCAGAACACAAGCACTAATCAAGCAGATGAAAAACACACCAATCATTTAAAACTCACCAACTCTGAATACAAAAAAATACAAAAACTCTTCAGTGGTTACGCTACAGTAGCAGAGGGCTGTGATTACAGGCGATCAATCTTCAGTGTCCAAGTGAGAAATCCAAGTATGTGCCTCTGTTGCCACAGTGTGTCACCACTCCAGTATTTGTTTAAAGACTAAAACTCACGGCATTGTAAGGTTTGAAACTATCCATCAACTGCCAGTTACCTCATGTTAAGTGGTATGTGGTAAAAGTTCAACACCTCCATACAAAAAAAAATGCATCTTGCTAAATAGGCATTACACTCAACTAAGTGTAATGTGCCCAAAACAGAAAAGACAGCTCAGTATGAGGCTTTTTATTGGCTCAGACATTCTGACTCCATTTCCTGTCAGTTTTAATCAAATCATTTTCAGGACAACCAACTGCGACAGCTATTGACCTTGCCATACATCTGTTCATCTAACTGCCAATAAATCCATACACTTTTCCTCAGTCTGCAGCACCACCCTCCAAATGTGGGATGAGGGAGAAATATTTTCACTCTAATAAGAGACACCAAAATAAAACTGAGAATCATGACAGGAGAGGTTAAATCAGCGCTGACAGAGAGAGACTGAAAGAAAGAGTTCAAAGTAGGAAAGTTGACTTCAGATGCAAAAAGTAAAATAACATTTTGTTCCTCAGTATTCTTAAAAGCATGTTTACAGTATTTATTGTAATAAGATTATCATCACTTTATCTGAAATCAGGAACAACATAACCTTATGGAGTCCCACTTCATACTACACATTGTGCTGACTGGTAACATTTAAACCACTACCAGATGAAGTAAAAGCTAGTTTATGATTGTCTGGATCTGCTTCTTAACCTCTCTCCTTGCATCTGTTTCCAATCTCTCACCGTGTTTGTTTCTTCGGTCCTTGACCCTCTCCTGCTCCTCCTGCTCCTCCTGAGCCCTGGCTTGCTTTGTCTCCTTTACCCTTCTTCCCTCCTCCCGGTCCTCCTCCCCCCTGTTTCTCAGACTTGTTCTCCCTCTCCTTGCGATTTTTGTCCTCTCCTCCAGTGGCTCCAGCAGCAGCCACTGGTTTGTAGTCCTGTCCAGTAAGGGTCTTGTACTTGCTCTTCAGGTCCAGGAGAGTCTTCACGGCTTCATCGACCTTATCCTGAAATGGAATGAAAGTTGTTTTTTCATATCTGGTACAAGCTGAAATTAACTCTACTCTGTGATTGGTTCCTTACCTTGGGGGCTTTCTCAGACTTCAGCTTCCTCACTAGCTCTCCCTGTTGGGCCACCTGTGAGAACAGTGCCTCAGCCTGCGGGGAAGAGTTGGACTGGGTCGAGGCCGGGCTGGACTGGGTCTGGGCGGGGCTAGCTGGGGCTTGTAATCCTGGTTTGTAATCCTGTCCGGTCTGCTGTTTGTACTCTGCCTTTAGAGCCAACAGCTGCTTCACCGCAGCATCTACCTGATCCTGATGAACAGCCACAAGAAGAGAACCACTCAGTCACAGCAATAGTGAAAGTTACAGAACTATTCAAAAACATAAAGACTCTGAAAACAGAAGAAACACTGCTAATAGATATGTAGCAGAATACGATACTGAATCTATAGACTCACCTTGGAAGCCTTCTCAGCCTTCAGTTTCCTGACCATTTCTCCCTGCTCAGCAACCTTCTCATAGAGGCCGGTGGCAGCATTGGCAGCATTGGCAGCAGGGGCAGCGGGGGCAGGGCTGGGGCTGTTCTGGACTGGGGCAGCTCCAGGCTTGTACTCCTGGCCTGTGACCTGTTTGTATTCTGCCTTCAAGGCAAGTAGCTGTTTCACTGCTGCGTCAATCTGGTCCTGCAGACACATGGGTAATGACACTGTGAATCAACTTAGAGCAGTTTTTTTAGTCCTGTTATGGGTAAACACTGTTCTCACAGCACATGTGCATTATTAACATTAGAAATAAAATATTCATATTGTGATAATGAAAATCTTGATACTGATTAATAAAATTCCTTGTTTAAGAATATAAGATTATAGCTGATTTTACGATCACTGACCAGGCTTAGCTTTTTATCATTACTGGTGTTGGGTCAGTCTCTTTTAAGAGGGTGTTAGACTAGCTGTCTTCAACTTGTGTTGTATTTCCCTATAGCACTATGTTAAATTTAGCATATAAATAAATCCAGAAACACCCCCTGCTGTAGGTATCTCGCTATGTTACTTCAAGGCAGCACAGACTACAGCCTCCCTAGATGAGACACAAGAAATCAAACCTGATATGATTCCTACCACTCTGACAAACTGTATTTTCTTGCAGAAGTTATTTTGACCTTAGAAACAATATGAAGTGATTTTCATTCTGCAGCTCAGTGGTCTTTTCCTGAAAACCTGGATTCACATATTTCCTTATAACATTAAGTATATCAATGACTAATAAAAATAAAAGCAAAAAACACTTCTTATTTTGTTCAGAATGTAACTCTTGACTGTGAAGGCTCATCACACCTTCGATTTCTCATAGACAGGTGCATAGGGGAAAATATCCA
The DNA here is from genome assembly GCF_011397635.1 of Epinephelus fuscoguttatus. Classification (NCBI taxonomy): domain Eukaryota; kingdom Metazoa; phylum Chordata; class Actinopteri; order Perciformes; family Serranidae; genus Epinephelus; species Epinephelus fuscoguttatus. Next base: position 12,217,169 of record NC_064753.1, read on the forward strand.
AAGGCAAGAGAAGAGAAAATTCCCACACACTGTCCTAAACTTGCAATAAATTTTATTTTAGAAATATGTCTCAGTCTGTGGAGGCTTTACCTGATCAAGGTCTAAGGACAGAGACGTTGCACTGCAAGTAAAGGACAGGGTGCAGGAATTCTTTTTTTCTTAGGTTCTCCTTCATGTCTGATTGGTGGTGATCAAACAACCCACCAACAGTCATCAGATTCTCATTCTAATGCCAATTCACCTTTCTCCAAGTTAGCTCTGCCCGCCTAAACCAGTGAGAAAGGCACAAAGAAAAAATAAATACTGTAATCTCTCATGTTTAATAACCCAAAACAGTTACAACTGTGGCGTAGTAGTAAAAATAGTAAGGTACGGATCGTGAAAGTAAGTCTTCTCAGTAGAATAATGGACTAATCCACTGTTAGCTTCTTGGTCATCTTAGAAATGTGCAGTAGGTTGGATTGTAATGGTGTCTGTATAAGTAATGAGGGAGACAGCATTACACTGAGATTCATAATTATGCTTTGGGCAGTTTATTTTTCAATTCTCTTCTATCACTACATCATTGTTGTCTGTGATGTTGCATCAGGATACCTTAGGGGCTTTTTCAGACTTCAGTTTCCTCACAACGTCCCCCTGTTGTGAAACACGCTCATAGAGGGCCGAGGAAGAGCAAGAGGAGGAAGGAGAGGAGACAGTGGTTGCAGAAGGAGCAGAGGAGGGAGGGGCGGAGGGGGCCATCCCAGGTTTGTAATCCTGACCAGTCAACTTTTTAAACTCCGCCTTGAGAGCGAGGAGCTGCTTCACCGCTTCATCGATCTGCTCCTGGTGCCATCAACAAACCAACTTGTTGTTGCATGTAGTTATTGATAACCTACTGGCATGCAAATGACGTGGGGACATGGGCAATGACTGGACAAATACTTTTGGACGCAAGCAGTGAAACACTGAACAAACGACTTTGGTCGTGAGAAATGACTGGACAACGAATGAGGACATGAGAAATGACTGGACAAATCACTCGGTACAATATTAATGAACGGACAGTGTGCTGACTGATGGATGTGGACATGAACAGTGACTGGACAAGCAGATGTGGACGGGGTTAGTACTTGGACAAATGAGTACCTTTGGTGCCTTCTCTGCCTTCAGTTTCCTGACCAGCTCACCCTGCTGGGAAACACGGGTGAATGGACAGGATGCGGAGTCTGACTGTGTGATGGGTGGGGCTTGCGTGGAGGTGGGAGGAGCCATGCCTGGCTTATAGTCAATACCTGTCTGCTGCTTAAACTGCGCCTGCGAGAGAGAGAAAGAAATTGTATAATTAAGAGTCTTCATTTTCAGTTTCATTTTATTTAGTGCTTCTCATCGCAGCTGACGTACCTTCAGAGAAAGCAGCTGCTGAACTGCCTTGTCTACTTCTTCTTTAGGAGCCTTGGCAGTCTTCAGCTCACGGACAGCGTCACCTTGTGCTACAATGCTTGAGAATAGGTCACCGGCTGAGGCAGAGGCAGGAGCAGGAGCTGGAGCTGGGGCAGAGGTTGAGGCAGCCTTGGCAGTGGTGGCAGGCTAAGACGAGAGGTAAGGCACATTTAAAGACTGAGAAGAAGAGCAAGAAACTGACCAGTTTATCCCAGATGACTGTGGTTCCTCTCAGCCTTCCTTGGAAACACTTGCCCCGTTCTCAATAAATAAAGACTAACTTCTCTTACAGTGCTGTGCATTTTGTTTTAATTTGAATATTTATTCTTTTGTTTACCTCCTCCCTGTTCCCACCCCAGGCCTGAACATCCTCATAGGAGGCTGAAAATTCCCTCCAATTCAGACTAGATCAGTCATTTAACAATAGCACTTAGTGGATTCTAAGGCTACATCCACATTAATACATTTTTAAGTTCTAAATGATGTTTTAAGATGAAAACAATCTCTGCACAAGTGTTTTAGCATAGTTTCAGATATAATCTCTGTCCACACTAACACACCTGAAAATGCACACCACATGAGCATTCACATACAATGAGCATGTGCATGCTGGTGTAAACAGGATGCAGACTGTCTACTCTGTGGTTTGTTGCTTAGTTACAGAAAATACTACAGAGTAACAACAGCAGTGGTGAAAAATAATACCAGAAATGTCTTCGCTTGAATTGACAACAGGGTTGAACTGTTACTGAAATTAACACGAGTGTAAGGCGGTCATGGTGGAGAAAAACACAGATTGGAAGTTGTCACAAAGCAAAAATGGCGACATATCTGCATCTATGGAAACGACGTGTCGACGAGGGATTGCTTTGGTCTGTGTAACGTAAATGTCGTCATCTACAGGTCCACAACATTCCACATGTTCCCCTATGCAGACATCTGTGTGCAGCCAATTTCTGTTGAACAACTTTCAACTAAGTGCTGCTGTTGTGTCATTTAAGAGGTCTTATACACTGACAGGTCTGATTTACAGATAAAATTAAGGATTAAGGTCACTGGTAGATAATCTAAAAACATCTGGATGGATGGTTTCTTCAAAAGCACTCACTTTGTTGTTGGAGGCCTGGCTCTTGCTCTTGTCCTTGGATCCAGCAGTCGGCATCTCCTTTGTGTGTCCGTCAGGAATGTAGAGCAGGACACAGGGACTCTCCTTACAGCTGTTAGGGCTGTAGATGGTAACCACAGACAGATAAAGACAGAGAGACAATCAACATGGTTAGATTCATGTATGTCAAGTATGCAAGTATGTAAACAAAATCGGTCCTTTCACTCACCTGACTGGCTCATAGGGCTGGTCACAGACGTAGAAGCCCCGCCTCTGGAGCTGGATGATGTCACCTTTTTTCAGATTCTTCAGACAGGGATCTCCAAGCATCTTCTCCTCCAACTGAGAAAGTAAGAATGAGACAATCAAACACAATTAAAGACTTGAGAATGACAAATAGAGTGCATGCTGTGAGATTTAGCACACCCACTGCAGAACAGACCTTGCTGTTTTTATTTATGTAATCCTTGAAGTCATCATCTTTGGTGATGACGGCTTTGGAGATGAGAGGCTGGTAGTTAATGCAGACGGTGGGCAATAGGGGTGCGCTGTTTGTTTCAGCCAGCCATGTGATCTTTGTTGTCTTCTTGAAGTCCGTGTTCTCCAGGTTCAGATGAGCTTCCATGGACACAACCTTACCATCAGCCCCCCTGAGCACCGAGAGAGGGAGCACATCATTACATTAATGCGACACCATGTGATCTCAGCAACAATAAGAAGTAGCTGAGCAATGATCTGACATACTTGTTGATCTTGGTGATGATGAGGTTGCCCCAGTTGATGAAGGTAACCATCTCTCCCTCTGAGAAGGTTTCAGCATCTGCTCCCTCGACCAGAACTCGAGGTCCATACCAAACCTGCTTCATGCCCACCTCTGCATTCTGAGTGGACACAGAAATGACTTCAGCACATGTACTAAGAGATAATTGTGGTACCAACAAGTAAGACAACAATGACTTGCAGACGTTCCAATTCCAATACTGCAGCATAGTGCACAATAACAGCTGCTGGACGAAACGGTTATCATGGGAAAAAATAGCCTCCCCACATTTTTTTTTTTTTTTGTGTAAATGCTGTGCTGCTTTGCAACTTCCAATCAGATCTCCTCCAGGCACAAACAGCACGTAGTACCTCACAAGTTTGAGGTTTGCTTATTACAATAGGGCCAGTACACATGCTGTATTTTTCACACCCTAAGTATCATTATTTTCAATGTAGACGCATGGAAGACATGCTAAAGAGTGAGAGCAACACTGTTACAATGTGCAAGTATTCCCAAGCATCAATTTTTCAGGGCATGATGGGTCGCCCTAAGATAAAGAAAACTATTGGAACATAGCAATTTACATGTCATGTGAAGAGGACCAACCAGTCACAGCTGGAAGATTATGTTTTCCTCCTTCCCTAAATATTGGTCTGTGATTAAATACGAAGAAGTTGATTATTTTAATGTCTGTCCCACAGACAATATTTCAACACACTTCCAAAACTACACCTGGAAGATTCTGAGCTCTGCACTCTAGATCTCTGTTAAGTAAGCCATGATACAGTGCTGGTAGTGGCTGCCTAGCAACCTCAGACACAACCTGCCTCAGCACTCTTGAAGCTGCACAGAGTTGTCACAAGGTTAGCACCCAGCGTCCCCCCCCTCATGTCTTCCAGGCAGTTAAAGATGCAGCATGTGTCCTAGCCGTTAAGTGTTTGTAAGAAAGAGCTCTCTGACCTTAGGGTGCTTGGCCACCTCTTTGACCTCCTCTTTAGCCTGTGAGACGGTGACAGGAACCACATAGGAGCTGGACAGAGCTGTGTACCTGGGAGCTACCGGGTCAATAACCTAACACACACAAACAAACAAAGACATAAACACACATACACACAAACAGGTCAGTAAAAGTAACAATAGAATAGAAGCTTTGTAACAGTCTTTACATACAAAATGCTGAGTAATGAAAGGACAAAGCAGAAAATGATGCAACTTAATGAAACAATGGTGCTCTGAAAACAAACCAAAAATCGATACAAAAATACCAGTCAGTGACAAATGAAGAAAGTGGGACACACAATGTGAGAAGAGAGCGGAGAAAGAAAAGCAGATTTCATGAATGAATCATGATCGTATGCAGGCGAGGGAAATTGGGAAAAAGCTTTTCTTCAGCTGCTGATTCAGTCACCATCCACTATCATTATTTTAAGAGCATTTTATTTTTTCTTAAGAGTGTTTAAGAGTCCAGATGATAGCGGAATGCTTTACAGGACAGACTATCTGAACAGAAACAGATCTACACCATCCCAGCAAGGGCAATGTTGTTCAGATAATACTAGAAGATCACAAAGAAGCATTGGTACATACTTATGAGCAAACCACTTTAACACAGTACAACAGAAGTAGACATTTTCAGTATGCAGGTCCCAGTGGGAACAGCAATAGTCCCTAAATCTAAAAATGATGGGATAGAGCCAGTTGAGAGGCTCAGTCTACTCAGACTATAAAAAACAGCCACACTTTAAGCTTACAAATACCTTTCACCACAAACAATCCCTTTAATTACCTTATCTATAGTCAATTAGGGAAATGAAGTGTGAAGCACTTTAACATCTCACACAAATGAAAGCCATAGTAAATTTGGTGGAATTAGTCAATAAATGAAGAAGAACAGTCTAAACTAATGGCTCAAAATGATGAAGGGAAAAGATGGAGAGGAACACAATAAGGGAGGAGGATGTAACAGTGGACATTAATGTCTTGCAAAAACTGAAACCCAAGATCTTTGATTTTATGCTTTTTCTGAGAAGGTCTGTCTGACTTTTTAAATATATCACTTTATGCAACTAGTCTGCTTTGTAGAATTTTTTTTTTTTTACCTGCATTTGGAAAAAAACCTTCTGGTAAAAGCTGCACATCTTAATACATGGGTTTAAAATCAGTTTAAAGGGACAGTTCACTCTGAAATCAAAAATACATATTATTCCTCTTACCTGTGGTGCTATTTATCAGTCTAGATTATTTTGGTGTGACTTGCTGAGTGTTGGAGAAATCGGCCATAGAGCTGTCTGCCCTCTCTCCAGAATAATGGACCTAGATGGCACTCGTGGTGCTCAAAGTGCTGAAAAAATACATAAAAAAAAAAACAAAACAAAAAACTCCACAACAATGTCTTTTTCCAGAAATCATGACCTGGTTACTCAAGATTATTTAATGACTTTGTGAGCAGTTTCATGTAGGAACTTTTTTCTGTCTATCAAACTACACCCACCGTGCATCTACTGCTAGCTCACCTAGCATCACTAAGCTAGCTAATGTTACAGGACAGCCAAGGAGGGTGCCATTAATGTTTACATCTTACTCTGACAAAAAGCACAAGCTTCTCACCCATTGGTAGATGCATGCTTCCTTCTGTGTAGTGATACAGTTTGTGGGTGTCGTTTGGCAGAAAGAAAATAGTTCTTACACAAAATTGCTCACAAGGTCTGTGGATTATCCTGAGAAACCAGGTCATGATTTCTGGAAGAGACATTGCTGTTGAGTTTTTCCAATGTATTTTTTTTGGCGCTTTAACGATCACAAGCAGAGTGCCATCTAGTGCCATTGCACTGGAGAGAAGGCAGACATCTCTATGGTCAATATCTCCAACACCCAACAAGTCACACCAAAACAATAAATTGATAAATACCACTACAGGTATGAGGAAAAATATGTTATTTATTTGGGACGGGAAAGTGTCCCTTCAACTGTCACAGAGGGGCTGCAAAGTAGAGTATCCTAACCACTTTACAGAATACTGTCTCACTGTAGTAGTCCAAATTATCCCAATAACTGGTTTGGTGTTGGGTATAGCATTTCCTGTCTTGACAAGCTACAGTGATATCCTGGTGTAATTTTACTTCTTTCTATGTACAATAGTTTTGACAAAAGCTAGGTTCCGTACAAATATGAACATAGACAACTGAACCACAAACATGTCTCTTCAAAAACTTCATTCTACCCCAACAGCTACAGTTTCCGTACAGATGCTCCCATTTATATTGTGGGCACGGAAGTCTTCAGAACCAAAGCAAGCACCGTTTACTTCAGGATTAATCACAATCAGTTTAAACCAGTAAGAGTGGTAAATGAGAAGTGATGAAAGCAACAAACAGGTAAAGAAAAAAAAAACACATGGTGTGCAAGACATTAACATCGATCCATCACCCTAATCACTGTGCCATGATAGATGAGCTTTCACATAGGGAGCCAATCCAGACTTGTAGAGAATCCAAACCAAAACAACTAGTTTACTGATCATGTCATTAAACCCTGTAATTTATCCTCCGACTGTATTGTCCTCCACTATTGGTAGAGACTCACAGTGTCTTTTTAAAGGACATGTCTCTCTGACGTCCTACTACCCAACTCTACTGCCTTTCCTTTTGAATGCTTTTTGTTCTTTGAACTCTGAACATCTGATTGGTTGGTAAAACAGTGAAGGCTGTTGGTGGATTTGCAGATAAACCAGCTCATGATAGAAGCAGGAAGGGAGTGGGTGAAAATGAGCAAAAGGAGGAGGATGAGGAGGAGGTGGAGGAGGAGGAGTACCTTCAGACAGCTAATTGGCAGCTTGGAAACAGAAGAGTGAGATGCTGTTTAATGTCAGATACAAGGAGGGAGGAAGAGAGAGGAAAGAGGTAGAGACACATTTACACAGAATGGAACGTTAACATAATTTCCCCTCGCCACTTTGTCCTCAAGACAACCGTTACACCTCCCTGTTTTTGATTGGTTCTTATATTACCACCTCTAACCACTTATGGCTTTTACTCTTGTATTGGGAGAGCATCATGCTAAACTCCATCTACGATGCTAGTCTGTTATGCAGCAACACAATCCACCACGCTAAGAATCCCAACCAACAAAATACAGAAACCAGATAAACAAAATATAGTATTTATTGTTTATAATCGGTACTTTCCTGTTACCCGACAATTTAAAATGGGACCACAGTATCAATGGCACAGAGATGCCAGCAGAAGACTTCTGAATCAATTATTAACATTACCTTAACATTGCAAGGGCTACTACTGCAATTGACTTAAGTAGCTCTGCCTGAAGACACCCTAGATTAAAAATGTCATCATCAGTGACTCAGCAGAAATTTGTTGTATTGTGCCAATATTACATCAAACCTCTTTCTGCTTCAGCTGAGAGTGGAGTGGGTAACAAAACATTAAATATTCAATCAAAGTCAGTAAAACTTCATTAAAGAAGCAGTGTGTAGGATTTAGTATCATATAGCGATGAGGGGTGCAGACAGATTCCCCATGTGCCAAATGTGAACTCCTGGTTAGGATTCCATAAGTGTTTATTGTTCAGGAAGTTTTAACCAGGAGCCAAGTTATCCTCAGAGGTCTCTTCCCCTCCAGAACAAATGGACCAGGTGATTTAAACTGGTAAAAACACTGAATAAAGCAGTTTCACATTAAAAAAAAAAAAAAAAAAAAAAAAAAGTTTCTGATAACTTTCGGCTTGTGGCAGAAAGGTCACTAGCCCAGCACCTGCTAATGGCTGCTCTTTTTTTTTTTCCTCTGAAAGCTTGATGTGTGCTCACCTTTTGTCTCCGATAACTTAAAATTCATTTGTATCTCGAGGGTTTAAATCTTACGCAGAATTATCTACAGAGGTGTCTTTCTCTCCAATAACTGACCTGATGATTCAAACTAGTAAAAACACTACATAAAGCATTTTCATGTTAAAAACCACTGTTTTTCTGACACTGTTTGGGTGCGTTGTCAAGGGGCTGCTAACTAAGGTGGCCTACACGAAAACATGAATGGCCTCACTAGAGCCAGTGTTTGATTTGTTCATCCTGGGCTACTGTAGAAAACATGGCGGTGCAACATGGTGGACTGCGTGGATGAGGACCCGCTCCCTATGTAGATATAAACAGTTCATTCTAAGCCCCTTAAATCCTAAATCCTACACACTGGACCTTTATTGCTTTAGCTTGTGTTTAACAGAGCATCATCTTAGGTAGAGAAAGGCGTAAGATGAAACAGGATTTAGGAACCATTAAGTGATACCACAGAGTAGAAATCACAACATCTGGTGTTTTTCATTTGGTTTGTTATTTTTGTATTATTCTGACTGACTGTCATTTAATAACATAAGTATAGCTGTGTTCCCTGAGCTCAGAGGCTTTAGCTAAATTATTGAACATCGAAAACAAACAGCTGTAAACATTTAAACATGAGCTGCTGTTATAGCAAATTTAAATATCGGCAAGTTGACGTGAGGAACTTTGGAGGCATGAAACTGTCTGAAGAGGGCAGGGGGGAGTAGGTTAGTTGAACATGCATATGAGGCCCAAGTGTGTTCCTGAATCTCAGCCTGACGCCAAATGTCATCTTTCAGTAGCTGTTGCGTCCTAAGGCTGGTCTCAAATCCCTTCTGATTGGTGGAGTTGAATACAGGCTCTGACATTAGCATAAGATGTTCTTTTAATTGAAATTAAAGTCTGAAACTCACTTTTCCCCCTAGCATCAGACATACATATACTGTGTCTGACTGTTTATGTACATTTCTAACTATTAGCTTCACACCTTCTACTTGACTCTGGGATGAAGCAGCGAGTGCCAGCAAGGAAAACCACACAGAGGAAGCAACACTGATGTCCAGACAGACTGAAATGAGGACAACAAAACATGAGTACAACCAAATGTGGGACATGAAATGAAGCAGCTGGTTTGGTTTATGAGGTTTTCAGTGTTACTGGGGGTGAAGTGGAGGGTGAGGGCAGGGTAATGAGGCAGGAAACCAGGCAGCAAATGAAAGCATTCAACAGAATGAGAATAGCAAAGCAGAAAGAAGCCATGCCAGCAGTGAACCCACAGGCAATTCTCTGAATATCTGTCGATCACAGGCGAGGTTTGTGTCATATTCGTTTTTAGTATCCCCTCTTTCTCTAACATACAAGCCATGTCAAACAAAATTAGTCCTTTCTCTTCAAAACTAGCATGTTATACAAGTATCAGTATATAAGTATCAGTATATCAAAATAGTCAGCAATTGAATCTTACTTGATAAAATTCAAGAGTGGTCTTCAGAGAAACCCTTTTAAATATTTTAAGTTATTCATATATCTTTACTATTACAACAATGCAGACCATGCTTTAATACAAGTGAAGCCAAATTCAGTGTCAGAATATTTCTATCACTTTTCAGTTCAGGTTCAGTCTCGCCTAGATAACAAAGGAGAAAAACATACCTTCTTATTGAAGGCCCAGATCTTGTCCCACTCCATGTTCACCACTGATCTTGATCCACCCTGGAAGGAGGCAAAGAAAAGACAAAGACATTTTTAACTGATACAAAAGTGACTTCCACTCCATGGATACAATACCATTATATTTGCAAATGTGAATTCTCTTAATTGGTAAGTTTGGGATTTTTGAACCCCATTTTATGTTTTTAAATCTAAGTGACAAATGGGACAGTTTTTGAATTTACGAAACAGGCTGCAATATCACCACTCGGGGAATGTTCCTACCATCAATTTACATAAACTAAAAGTACCTGTGTTTGCCACTGACATGCTGAGATTATTATCCTAAGTGTCTGACAACATAATGGAAAGCATCCCTACAGAGGTCAGCCTTTATGTTTAACCAGAAACAGACCTGAAAACTGCCATCACCAAGTCCACCAGACTCCATTTCAATAAACAGTATTTTTATCATCATAAAACACATGTCACCCAGAGTTAATAAAAGCAAAATAAAAGTCACAAAATCTGTCTTGTTTCATCTTTTCACTGTTCCAACAATGACGAACTTTAGTTTAACTTAATTAAACTCTAAATTCACCAAGTTAGATGTGACAATATGCTGGTTCTATGCATGCTAAAATGACTGTTTATTTAAATGGAGTCAGGTGGAATTGGTGATGGTAGTTTTCAGGTCTGTTTCTGGTTAAACAAAAGGGATTGTACTCTTGAACAAAATGGTCGAACTTTGTAGGGATCCTTTTGATAATTTTCAGACACTTAATCTATATATTAATCTGAGCCTATCAGTGGCAAACACAAGCACTTTCGGCGGACATTAATTGATGATATGAACATGCCCCAACATGAATACATTGAAACCTGTGTCGCTGCTGCCAGCTGCAGCACTCTGGCTCAATACTTCACCAGTATTAAATAAATATTGCCCTCATTAGTCACTTGTCACACAAAACAATAGGAAAATAGGGTCCAGGTTCAAATATACCAAAAAATACCCTTTAAGTACATGATTTTTTTAAACACTGTAACACATAATAGAGAAAACGAAAAAGGTAATGCACACATTTTAAGAACGCCTTATTAGTGCAGACTGTGGTATCATTTATGCAGTGTTTAAAAGTATACTAAACAATTTAAGCCAATGTGACAACAAATAATACAGTTGAATGTGCTTAATGCTTCGACTTGTATAATTTTCTTTGGTACAGAATTGAGAGAGTTGAGAATGTTATCTATCAGATACCTGGGCTGCTATGAACTGCTTCAGACCCTCAACGGTCATTCCTCTCCTCAGGACTCCTCTGACAGTGGGGAAGCGAGGGTCATCCCTGGAGGACATGAGAAAAGTCAACGGAGGGTAGAGATGGTAAAAAAAGTAAAGGTAAAGACAGGTGAGGGAGGGCATGGGTACTGCAGGACAGGGAGGAAGAGGAGGTTCAGAGAGACCACCAAGAAGCAGTAGAAGAAATAGACCTTTTACATCACGGATAGTCACATAAGTATCAGTCACCAGATAAATCAAACAACACCCACCATCCTTCAACGTATCCCTGGTCGACAAACCAGGTGAGCTTCCTCTTGGACAGCACTGTGTTGTTGAGGTTGAGTCGAGCGTACTCCCAGATGTAGGGCTTCCTGAGGCGCAGAGCGTTGATTATCCAGTAGAACTGTTCATCACGATCGTGGTACTCAGTGGTCCTAAGAGCATGGGTCACACCCTCCAAACTGTCCACGATGGGACAGGCGAAGTCGTATGTTGGGTAGACACTAGAGGAAAGGAGGGTGACAGTTTTGACAGTTAATGTTTGTAAAATATTTCAATATGCCCAAAATTTGATGCAAATACTGCAGATGTTAACGTGTACATATTTTAGTCAAATACTTGTAGGTGCTTCCTGTGCGAGGGTGAGGCATGGTCTTGCAGCGGTAGAGGGTGGGGTCTCTCATGCAGCCGTTGTTGGAGTTCATGTCGATCTTGGCTCTCATGCAGCAGCTCTGCCCCAACTCTGTCCCGGCTTTCATCTCTGACCACATCTTCATGTTCTGTTCCACCGCTACAGAAGAGAGAGATGAGATTCATGTTGTGGCTTCAGAAAGTTTAGAACGTTTCACTGCAGCTTCAACATTCACTGTGACTCATGAACGTGGCAGGCGTACTGTTATTTCTGCATTTGGACTCAGCGCGCTGCTCCCTCTCCTGCTTCATCTGCTCGGGAGGCGTGTTGTCGATGTAGGCCTTGCCCTCAGCGAGCAGCTGTTCGCCAAATCGCATGATGGTAGGAAAGTGGTCGCTGGTGTAGGTGAACTGGTCTGGATGGATCTGGAGCATGGCAACATCTTCCAGGATCACCTGGGAAGCAATACACACGTAGCAATGAGGAGACAAAAACACATTTTTGGCAGTGGTTTTCATCTAAATGTTGAAAAGCCTCTTAATTGAGTTACAAAACGTCATGAAATTAGCAATGTTTCTGGTTCTAATATAGAAATAACAAATAAACATACTTTTTCCCATTAACACTGAGAACTGGGTGTTTGTACCTTCTCAAAGTCCTCCTTTTCCTTCTCAGGGTTGGTGTCGTCGAAGCGCATGATGAGCTTGCCTTTAAATGTGACCTGGTAGTGCTGGTTGAGCAGAGCAGCCTTGGCGTGGCCGATGTGCAGGTATCTGGCCACACACACACACACACACACAGATTAATGGTTAAGAAAGGTATTAAATGACCATGCATGATCTGAACTTCTTCGAAACTCCAGCTGAAGCCTTACCCGCTGGCCTCAGGAGGGAATCGAACCACCACCTTGCCCATCTCAGCTCCTGGCAAATCCACAAATTTGCCGACGTCTTGCTTCTTCTCATCCGACTGCAGATCAGGGAAACAGTCAGGAATACATCAGGACAGCTGCATTTGTTTTGTACTTGGCTTTGTTATTTTTTCTCCCAAAGTGAGTTCCAGTGGGGTCGAACAAATGTTAGTTTTAATGAACTGATGATAAACATAATAATCAACCAATAAATCTGTAAAGATTGAGGTGTGGTTTTATCAATATAGTACTCATCAATTTAGTTTCCACTGGGGACTGGCATGAGACATTTTGAGTATTCATTTAGATGTCAGTATTCAGTCGACGTACAGAATATTTGCTGCCCAACCCCCCACATGTGAACATGACTTTTATCTTTTTTTTTTAATATATCAGCATTGGGTAAAATCTTATTTCATTATAGAGCTGCTTGCAGAGAACTGCTTCGCTCAGCGCTTCCTTGCCCTGCTGTTACTCACTCTATTTCATGATAAGTGATAGAGCTAACTGTTAGCATCACACGGCTAACATTACCTAATGGTTGTAAGAGGGTTTAACATTAGAGTTGAGTATAAACATTAAATCATAAATCAAGTGTTAATGTCTGAAATGACACTTACGTTGGATTTGCTCATCGGAGCTCTCTTACTGGCATACTTGTTGCCCACAGCAGTGAAGGGAACCTGCGTGCTCAGGAAAGAGAACCAGCGATTGACATGAGAGAAGGATTTGCCTTGGCTTGGCCATTCCCCATGACCTGCAGAGAAACAACCACACCTGTTTAGCCTCCACACTAAAATAGAAAAACAGAGAAAATGTCAGAAATCCAATCTGGTTGATCATGAATGGTACTGACCTTTGAGGGCAGCCCAGACAGAGAGGTCAGCCAGGGTGAGGGCATGTCCAACCAGGAAGGTCCGCAGGGAAAGGGCCTTATCCAGTTCACCCAGTGCTACGCTCAAACCAGGCTGACCACACAGACGGCGAGCACTGAACTCCAGCCAGTGGTCGACCTGCAGATACCAGGAAGCATCTCAAATGAGGAAAAGAGAACAGCAAACAGAACAGAAAATATTACACACACACAAACACACACCTCAGTCTGCTCCATCATGTTGGCTCCGTACAGGCCAAGAGCGGGAGCCACCCGGGCCAAGTACCGACTGATAGAGTTGGCATCATTGAACTGGATCGCACTGAGGTAAGGAGAGAGCACACAGAATAGAAATAAATCAGTAATAATATAAACACCAAAACTGTACATCTACTCTTATTACTTCACATATACATTCTCTACAGTACACTGGTTAAGCTCATTCAGCAATTTAATGAAACATTTATGTCACCTACTCTGAGACGTGAAGCCGGGTGTCTTTGCCTTCCTCCACCGACACCTGCACACTGCCCTTCACGTGCTCTGCTGTCAAAAGCGCTCCTGCAGGACAGAGGAGAAAATCCAGCCTTTGTTAGTGTTTGTTGTTTCACAGTGCAAACCAGCTTCAGTCAACTTTGTTTACAGAATCTAGGAGTTTTAGGTCAAAGGCAACTCGACTTGGTTTAAATTCCTAAATGTTTGGCCTCTAGTATAAAATAAGTATGCAGTCCATGACAATAATGTTCTGATCTTCACAAACCAGTTGAACTGGTCCTGTGATGTAGAACATGCACACTGCAGTATGTAATGTTACTCTGTTGCCTGCAATCGTTGTTGAAGACCTATTTCCTAAAACAGTGGTTTTTAACTTGTCAGTGCAAAAATGCTTATAATGCCATGGACTTCATACCAAGACCCAGGCTATACACAGCATCAGCTCACGGCACAACCAAAAGACCCTGCGGTTCTTTCTGCATAGAATATTCTCTGGGAATTAGAAAACGGGTATGAATCCCTAACTTGAGACTGTCTTGCACTGGGACCACTCAAGCCACGATACAGCAATCGATGGCTTGACAACGAATGTCAGTCATGGAAATAAAGTGGGTACCTCCACCCCCTGGGCACAGACCACACCCATCTTTGAACTCGGCCTTCAATTTGATCTCAACTACATGAATATTGCACAGTTGCTGTGTTATCACAATGACATAATCTGTCAACAGACAGACATGTAAACACCAGGCAATTAATTGCTACAATTAAGTAGATATACTTAATTAATCTCAGAAAGGAAATAAAATTTTCGTTCAATCTGTTTTCATATACACACAGGCCCTAAATACAGACACATGCACAAACGGGACTTATACATGCATTTAATGCAGAGATGTCAGAGTGCAGGGACTGCCTTGGAGCAGTTGGGGTTTTGGTGCCTTGCTCAAGCACAACTCGGGCAAACTGGCACCTCTCCTGCTACCAGTCTACGCTCCATATTTGGTCCAAACAGGGACTTGAACCAACAACCCTCTGTTTCGGCTTGGGAACCAGAGCCAAGTCATAAGTCCATATGAACTGAGCTACAGTTAAGCCTGAAATCTATTGAAGGTATCAGGTATCACCTAGATCACATTTTGTCATGACAGTAACCAAACACACAGATTCACAAAATGAAAACAATAGCAGCCAACCAAAACAAACAAGACACCATCGAACAGATAATAAAAATTTAAAGTTAGTGTTTTATGTAGTTCAAGCTTTTGAGTTTAGGATTTCACCTAATATGTGCCAATGATTGGCATGTAAGAAAACAGACAATGCAGGCCTATTTCAAGCAGATGATCTTGTTCCTCATATTCTCACCATTCCTGACATTCTGGTTGTCTCATGCACAGGTGTGGCCTACACTTTTACAATCAGCCATAAAGGTCTGATGGAGGAGCTGTAGAGATGGTTTAGCTTTTTGTGGGTTCATCTCTACAGAGGAAGACTGGGTTTGTGGGCACCACCCCAACCTCTGACCAAGGCTGCCCAGTATTACAGGAAGTGCTGATGCAAAGCAAATAAAACCGAAATCAGAGTGCAAGACATAGCAGTGCCCCTCCAATACTGCACGTTTCAGTATGCTTGCATCAGCCTGCTGTTTTCATTGCAGACACACGGGGCGCTGTTCAGCTGCTGTCACAGTTAGTCAATATAGTACAAAGCATTGAGACGCTAACCCTGGGAATTAAGTTTTATTCAGACTGAATTGAAAACGACACAATAAGCATATCACATATTAATAACATACGTCAGGTTATTGATACCGCAGAGCAACATGAAACGCTGCATGTCTAAACCTAAACCAGCCTAGCTCGTGACAGCGTGTCAACTCATCCACAGTGTATGATTTATCCATGTGTCATTTAAAAGGTAATGCAGACTTTATACATATCATGAAGCGGTGTTCACAGGTGGTGACAGTGGAAAAGTGAGAGGGTGAAATTTATTGTAGCTGCTGTCATTAAAAATGAATATTAACTAACTGCCCACATGTTGTAGTTCAAAGTGCCACGACGACAAGCTAGCTAACGTTAGCTAATACTAGCACTCTCACTAGCTAGCCGGTTAGCTAACTCCATGCACGCCCCGTTTGAACTTAAATGGACAAACTGTCCTACCAATTATAATAATATATAGGTCAACTTACAGACGCTGCTTATTAGAAAAATTAAATAAAATCAATTCTTCGTAGCTCTTTCCATTTTTTTCTATTACAAACATAGCTAATAGCTAATAAATTCGGCTGTTTCCATAAAATAATATTGGCACAAATGAAACAAAATATTAAACTTCTTTTCTTGTCTTTTATTGATTCTGTTGTCTTCATGTTCTTCCACATAAACCAAACCCAAATGACTGGCTGTAGGGTCTTTCATTTTCCTGGACACAGCTATCTATAGCTTTATTTTTGGCAAAGAGACATCAAAGGGGGAGTTTTTTCAGAGAGAGTAGTTTGTCTCATTTGTTGGGGTGACACGTAACAGTGCTAACAGCCAACTAGCCATCTGTCACAAAGTGCACACACACACACACACACACACGACTCATTGAAGAAGTATTTCTGCAGGGGTCACGGGCTGAAACTCACCTAGAGGCGGATTGCTTGTGTTGATGGTGAGGTTTAAAGCCATGCTGTGAAATCCGTCTCCCACAATGGTGGTGAAGCCTTTTTGTTGTTAAAGAAACCCAAGAGAAGACAGCCAAGACTACTCCACAACAAGCAGCACCCCGGCGGCACCAGAGCAGCACGGCGTAAAGAGAGACAGGATGAGACTTCTTTGTGTTATGACTGCTGATCAACAACTCATTAGCGCCACACTGCCACCTATTGTACAGGAGGGGGAACACACATATAAAATACAAGCTTTAACCATAGGCTCTAACCAAGAAGGTCTTGGGCTTTGCATGTTCTCAAAACAAACATCACGTACACTTTATGGTAAAACAACAACAACAACAACAACAACAACAACAACAACAACAACAACAACAACAAAAAACAAAACAAATGCAGAACTGCCTTGATATATATAAGATATTTAGCCTACGTTTTATTTTAAATTTCATAAATTTTATGAATTTGTTTCTGGATTCAGAAGTTAACCATAACCAAGTTATAGCACTGAATGAAGCACCCTTACATAATAATAACAATAACAATGACAATAATAATAATAATAATAATAATAATAATAATTATCTAAAAAGTGAATGTCAAAAGAGATGGACTCCATTGTTGTTGTTGTTGTTAGTGGTGGTGGTGATGTATTCAGATTAGTAAAAGTACAAATATCATGTTTTAAAGAACCTTTAAATGTTCACCAATTTACTTATTAATCTGTCAGCTGCTTGTTTCTGCTGTAATGGCGCCTTCTAGTGGACATCAGTAGGAACTACAAACAGTTGCAGACACATGCAAAAATATTTTTTTATTATTTATTTTTATTTTATACAGTCTATGATATTTTTACAGTAGAAAATAATTAATATAATGTTTCAGGTTTCATGCAACATAAATAAAATGAGGGGATTGTGTATTTAAAACAATGCAATAAAATAATCGAAGAAAAAAGATCAAAAAAGGTATTTAGTATTAAAAATAAAGGCATAAAATTAAAATAACTTTTAAAATAATACAATAATAATATCAGATCTTTCAAATTGAAGGTCGTTCCGCAACATAAATAAAATAAAGATATATAGGATCAGAAATAAAAGTATAAAATTAAATATAATAAACTTAAAAAAAAGTACTGGTATGAACAAAATCATATTTCAAATATAATACCTTTCAAATTGACTGTGTTTATGCAACAATATAGAAGCTAAAGAGATTTAATGTTTCTCCAGAAATCTTTTATTCCTGCCTATGTGGGATTGAATTAAACAATCCTAAACAATTAACACGTGACCGATTATAAATATTTGTGAAACATATCAACATATCAATATCAACACCAGAGTCTTTTTTTTTATATCTCCGAATGATAATAATAGATTTTAAAAAAGATAAATTAATACAAAAATCAAATACTGGACCTAGAATGCATCATGGCTCAATATCAGCACAAATAATAAAAAAAATGTTGAACTGACAAATTAGAAAATCATAAAACCATGAATCATAAAATCAGGTAAAATACAACATTTAAAAGAACAGTGGCAGTGTGTGAGTGTGAAGCAGCAGAGTGGAAAATAGCGTTTCAGGCTTGTATCTGAAAAGTCATAAAGTCATGGGCAAAAGTGAAGAGACACATTTTTATCGATAGGGTTCTGCTCCTTCGCGGCTTGAGCCCTAAAAATATAATAAAAACCAACTGAATTTATTGGCCACGCTCATGTACAGGTGCAACACCGGCCCCTACTTGTTAAACCTCTTCATGAGTCACGAATTCCGCCGTTGTGGCGGAACTACAAGAAAAGGCAGGAAAGGGAGTTTCAACCCGGACACGTGTTCCAGGTGCACCTCCTGCACTGTGGTTTGTTTCATGTGAATGTATTGTACTAAGTTTGTTTAGCGGTGAAACGATAAGCGTTACAAGATCACTAAGCTGTGTTGCTGGTCACTGATCTGACGTGGTAAAGCAAATATCACACTCGGCCGTTATATTATATCATTTACGGTCTTTATAACAGCATAATGTCATCTTATCATTTATAAATGGCAGAACTTGCATGATCTGTTTTGCTTGTGTGATTCTAGCTATTTGTTGAATGTGTTAGCCCTGATATTAAACACACGATCGTTTTCATTGCTGTCTATTTATAATCAATATTTTGTATACATTTTTTAACAGTTTGGTCTGTGCATGTTTTAATGTTACTGTACATGTGCGCATGCACATTTTGAATATTCTAGATGCAAACATATACTGACATACTTTCAATGTTTTTCAGCTGCAAACATCCAACATTTAGGATTAAATCTGTCTCTATTTGGTTGCTATTATAAACAGTTAGTGTCACAAATCTACAAACAGGTTAGTAGATTAAGTCGGCTTAATGGTTATCTGCTCTGCAGTTGTAGTGGCTATCAATTAATATCTGTCTGGTATAGCACTTGCAGCAGGTTGGTGGGTGTTGAAGCAGGTAAAATTAGCGTAAAAATTTAGCTTTATAAAGTTGTGCTTGTCCATATAAATACTGCAGCACACCATCAGTTCAGGTTGGCAACATTCAACGTGACTCATCAGTGGCTTTACATCAGACTTGCTCTCATCCTGTTGCACATCTGATCCTTGACCTCTCTGTATCTCCGGTCAGTCATGTCTCAGGACAGTCTGCATGGCAAGTGGACCATCTCCAGCAGTGATGATGATGACGAGGCTCTTCCTCTCTCTGGGACTACAACATCTAAGCCCCACCGACCTGCTGTATCCAGTCACAGCTCACATCCTCCTGCCTCTGCTCCCAGCCCCAAACTGGAACCAGTGAAAGCTACCATGGAGGTGAAACCAGAGCCAGCTAGAACCCCTGTATCCTCACTTGTCATTGGCTCTGAGGCCAGACAGTCAGCAGCAGCCAACCAGTTAAATCCAGTGAAGCATGAAAGTAGTCCATCATTGGCTGGGAAGCGGAAGAAAGATGTGTCAGACGGCTCAGGCTGGGCTCTCTCAGACAGTGATGATGATGACGGAGATGTAAAAGGGAAGAGCCTCAGTAACCCGCCAAAGAAGGCGCCCCCGAGTCCCAAAGCAAAGAAACCGAAGGTGGAGAACGAGCGCCCTCCAAGTCCCCACGGCCGGCTCTACTATATCGATGAGCCAGAGGACTTCTTTGAGTCCGGTATACCTTGTCTAAATGACACCTACAGGTTTTACCTCAACAAAGTCACAGGCCTGGACAGAAAGTACAACAGTGGAGCTCTGCACATCAGAGGTGAGAGGAGTTTAAGTTAATTACGTTACATTAAAGAAAAGGATGTGGCTAATGAACTGCTTTTGTAGTCGGAATAAGTCATCTCAAGATAAAATTATATGTGGCCATGCTCTCTTTCAGCTGCAGAGGCATTTTTCTTTTTACTAGTCTTTGCAATCGCCATCTTTCTCGGCTCAGCTGCCTGTTTCATCAGTAGAGACTGTCCTCTGGTGGTGGATGGTGTGTACTACAGCACATCGCATCAATACAGCATCTCTGTATCAGTTCAATAGAAAGACGAACGTCTGTAGTTTTGACGGTATTGATTGGATTTCTAAATATACCGGTATACCGTAATACCTTAATACTGCTTAAGCCTACAATAAGCACAGTGTCTTGTTTCTTACCCTGACTGCAGATTTCACTTTGTTTTCTCCCAACTGTAGATCCTGTAGATGTTTTAGAGCAGTGGAGCACAGCTGCCTCCTCTTGTCATCCGTCTTTTATACATTAGTTTTATCTGGTAATCTTTACTTTTTTTTCCTTTCATCTAGACATTCTCTCTCCATTATTTGGGACCTTGAAAGAGTCGGTTCAGGTGAGTGACAACATGAACTACAGAAACAATTTATTGTTGTGTTGGTAATGTTGGTCTGTCAGTTGATTAGTAGGGGTGAGTGATACCACAAAATTTGGTTTTGATTCGATACCAAGTAATTCATGGCCAGAACTGCTGATACCAATACTTTTAATTGATACAAGTGGATAGGGGAGAGCAGTGTGTCATGATTTATAAGGGATATAATCAATCTGCTAAAGTAACAGCTACTGATGACCAATCACAGCTTGTGGTCATCATTAGCTTTAACATTAGAATGTAACTAAAACCAATGCTGAAGATCCAATTTGATTAAATTCTGAGTGCTCCCTTCTTTACTG
The DNA here is from genome assembly GCF_011397635.1 of Epinephelus fuscoguttatus. Lineage (NCBI taxonomy): Eukaryota > Metazoa > Chordata > Actinopteri > Perciformes > Serranidae > Epinephelus > Epinephelus fuscoguttatus. The sequence goes on from NC_064753.1 coordinate 12,237,972, forward strand.
TTGTAGCTCCAAGTTCTCTTGGCCGGTGCTAACAAAATACGAAACTAATGGCCCCATGTGTACTTAGTGTTTATTGCTAATCAGTATTGTAGTCAAGACCACTTCAACCAAGTCCAAGTCATGACCAAGACCACAGTGTATCAAGATCAAGACTGACCAAGACTTTGAGGGGTTGAGACAGGGTAAAGACCAAGATCAGACTAGTGCGATTCCCTCACTGCATGGCACACTTAGGGTAAAATGTAGAACATCAGCTTGACTTTCTTTAGTCAACACTCTTTTTTGCACAGGCAATTTAGAGATATCCCCACAGTGGTGGTCTAGACAGGTTTTTTTTTTTTATAAAAAATCCTGAGTCCTCTTTGCCTGAGACAGAGACAGGACCAAAATGTGGTTGAGTCTAATACAAGACCTGAGACCGGTCTTGAACTAAGACCGATCTCGAGGACAGCACTGGTGCTAATAAGCAAAACTTATCATACTCTAAACTACAATGGGAAACATTACAGCTGCGAAACATCAGCATGTCGGGGTTATCATTGTGAGCATGCGAGCATACTGATTTTAACATTAAGCTCAAATTCTTTTTCACAGCAAGCATGGCTGGTCTTACAGGTTTTATATGTTAACCCAGTTATACTTTCTTTCCTCACAGTTTAACTACTGCTTTGATATTGCCTGGATGGTGAAGCAGTACCCACCAGAGTTTAGGTACGTTCTGCTTCTTCTTTGCTTTTTCCACATATTTCTGATTAGCGGGAGGCTGCTCATGTCCACATTGTACTGATGGCAGTGCCCTCGAGTGTATTATGGCTTGTGTCATATGATTGCAAATGTATCACTGTACATGAGATGTTTTCTTATAAATAAACTGGAGGAAACCAGAAAAATTTCTAACAAAGCTCTCTTGTTACAACACACGTTTGTTGTGAACAGTTGTGCAGCTAGCCATGGCCTCATTTATTCCGTTTTATTTTATACCACACTGATGCAAATAAAGGGAAACCTGGTTTTAAATGAAGAAATGCTGTACTAGATGAATTACTCTAATAGTGGCAAATAGAAGTACGTACAGTAGTGGAGGACAGTGATGATGCTGGAGAGGCAATCTGATGAAACATGCCTGATCTTAATCCTTGATTTTTGGGTTGTGTTTGCAGAGATCGTCCAGTTCTGATCGTCCATGGAGATAAGAGGGAGGCCAAGGCCCGGCTGGTCCAGCAGGCTCAACCTTTTCCACATGTTCGTTTCTGCCAGGTACAGACGCCACCACAGGAAACTGTTAAACAACTGTTGGCTGATATGTTATGCATTCTGATCTGTAATGTATAATAGTGGGAAATGCCTGTCAATGAGAATGTTCGTAAGGATTCTGGATTTCCCCTGAAATGGGACTACTGTGTGTGATTTCCCCGACAGGCCAAGCTGGATATTGCTTTTGGAACTCACCACACGTAAGCATTTCTTTCCCTGCCTGTTTTTTTTTTTTTTTTTTTTTTTTTTAACTCACACATCAGATCAGCTTTGCAGGTTTATGGATGACCATGTCAGTCTGTTCACGACCTTGGTCCAGACTGACATTTCTCACTATTTTAGATGGATTAGCATGAGATGTTGTACAGGCGCACTGAGTAGTTGGGGTTATTGCACTGTTATCAACCTTTATAAACATATGTAAAGTATTTTTAAACTCACTGTACATTCTGAATTAAATTATTGAACAATAATGTGTGTTGACATGCAGATACAGTAAGCGGTATTGCAAATTTTACTATACATACATTTACATTTACATTTACATAACTAGGTGATTTACATTGCATTACAGGTCTTGGAGTGGACTCTTTGTAGTTGTCATATAAAGCAGAAAATGGTGTGTCTTTGTTGCAGGAAGATGATGTTGCTGTGGTATGAGGAAGGCTTCAGAGTCATCATTACAACGTCTAACCTCATCAGAGCTGACTGGTACCAGAAATCACAAGGGTGAGTCTGTCTATTACGATTTTTTTTAACCTTTATTCAAAAAAGGTTTGGGATGTGTACACATCAATCTAGGAAGCCACGTAAAGATAGTCCAAGTCGATGAAGACAGCAGTTTCATATTCATTGCACAGTATCCAGATACAAGGTTTAGTTAAGGAAATAACTGTGAATATATTATTTCCAACCCAGGATGTGGATGAGCCCCATGTTTCCACGGTTACCAAAGGGCAGCAGTGCAAGCGCAGGTGAGTCGCCAACCTTCTTTAAGAGGGACCTGTTGGAATACCTGGCAGCATACCGTGCACCAGAGCTCGAGGAGTGGATCCAACGAATCAAAGAGTACGACCTGTCAGAGACCAGGTGAGCACAAGGCATATACGGTTACACATATGCATACATACATCTGACACAGACTGTTGAAAGTCTTCTGTGATGGGAGTAGTCACGCTGGAAAATAAGGAGATATAACATTGACTCTGACATTCAGCCAGGTGATGTAGACACTGATCTGCTGCTAAATGATGATCCTGCAACATTCAGTGCAGTGGTGAGTCAGTCTGGATTAACATTTATCTCACACTTATATCTTCTGTTATCAGGGTTTATTTGGTCGGCTCGACCCCAGGGAGATATGTTGGCTCAGACATGGAGCGCTGGGGCCACCTGAGGCTGAGGAAGGTAAAGATTTGCATATTTGTCTCTGCTCTCCTCTCTAACCAGCTAATAACACACTGCTATTCAAGACAGAATACCAAGGAAAGAAACCAAAGTCTGTCACTGTCAGTAGTTTCAGTTTGTCTCTTTATTATACATAGTTCAATGATAGTTTAAGAGACAGCCTATGTGTATATATTTTTGAACACATTTTTCTAAAGGGAAATTATGCAGGATTTTGCTCAAAAAACAATGTGTAGATTCATACAGAAATAATTCCTCTCAAATATTATTTATGGCACCTGAGAAGTGTGTGCATGGTGATTTTCTGCTGACTCTTTTGTCTGCCTTTATTTTCTTTGAATACTTATTATCTGTGTTTGGAACGTTTATGGGCGTGCACCCCCACAGCACTCAGGCGAAGAGACACGGCACTAAAAAAGGGAAAATATAGTGAGGCGAAACGCCAAATGAGAGTGAATCTGGGGTTGGTTTTTATTTTCACTTTCACTGGTGAGCATGTTCACAAACAGTAATGACGATCCTGCTTAGTCATGGTTTCGTCCCTCTCACAGTCATACCATCTTTAGAATCATCAGAGGTAGAATATCAGTCTGGTTAACTCAAAATACACCATTAATGTCCTGCTATTTTTCTTACTAGTATTTGTTTTATGATGATGTTGCTGTAATGATCTCTATCAGCTGGTTGCTGTTTAAAAGGGGTCACACCCCTAAATGTCTAATTTGCTCTGAGGAAAGTCTAAGGCTGAAACACGTCCATTACCTTCTGGACATCTGGGCATCATTTAAATTATTTCATACGTATTTGTGAGTGCTGATGATTTGTAGGTCGGCACTTATTACATTATAAAGACATGAGTTGAGCACGTCAGTTCTTTTCTTTTAACTTTGGCAAACGTCCATCAGTAGTGAACGGTTGAACAATTTTTAGTAAGTGCTTATCACTTAAAGGCATTTCCCAAGGAAACATTCAGAGGGATTTGCAGGCATGTACATTTTCCTTTAGGAACAAGTCTCAGTTCAACTGTGTCCTAATAACCAGATGAATTAGAAAAATATGTAAAAGTTGCTGATGTAATGTAAAAAAACATAAAATAAATGGCATTTTTCACAAGCCACTTTAAAAATGCTGTGAAGTGTGAGTTCCTCATCTCTTTCCTCTCTTCTTATTTTATCAGCTGTTGTATGACCACACAGACCCCGTTCCCGGAGAGGAGAGGTGGCCTGTGATTGGCCAGTTCTCTAGCATTGGCTCTATGGGACTGGATAAGACCAAATGGTTGACAGGGGAATTTCAGCGCACCATGACCACACTGGGGAAATCCTCTCATCGCTCAGACCCCCCCATGCACTTGGTACGTTCCTGCAACACAAACTTGATGTGGTCTGGTGATGCAGAATTCAAATGATATGAGAAAGATGGTATAAAATAATGAGGCAAATGCTAAGCAATTATTTTGAGGTTACATGTTTACATTTCCTCAGAGTTCTTGCAGGATATTTGAATACATAAAGCCAATTTATAAAGAGTGTCAGACACAGTAATGCTTAATCGAATATTTAACCCCTACGTGACCTCTTAAACAATAAACCAATTTCTAAAAACACAAGTGAGACTATGAAAGTTTTAAAAGAAGGTGTAACACATTCATACTCACACATATAAAAGGTTGAATGCAGAAGTGTTACAACACTATGACTGAATGAATCAGTTCACTGACTTACTGACTTTTCTCTATTTGTGCTGCTCTTGGCAGTAACCATTATCCTGTAAATGCCACGTCTGGCAGAATCACTCTAACAGGTCACTAACTGGTTGATATTTTGCAGCTGTATCCATCAGTCGAGGATGTGAGGACTAGTTTAGAAGGCTATCCAGGTATTTGTTTTTCTGACTTTGAAAACTGAATGTGGTAATATGTCATGTGTTGTTGAGGTCACAACATTTACTAAATGCAGGTACATATTGGCCACAGCATGATCACTTTGTCAGCTTATTTACTTTTTGTTAATTTAATCATCCACCATGAACATCAGTGTTTGATGTATTACTTAATTGTTGTAGCATTTTACCATTTAGTAATTGGTGTGTATCTCTTTTGTCCTCCAGCGGGAGGCTCTCTTCCCTACAGCATCCAGACAGCTCAGAAACAACTGTGGCTCCACTCCTTCTTCCAGTAAGTTCACTTCTACAGATCAAAATTCAGTCCAAATTAAGGTAGTTAGCTAGTCGTGATATCTTTCTCTTTTTCCATTTGTAATACCCATATTGCACATAAAAGTAAAATGCAGATGTCAGGCTATAAACGAACTTCACCAACATGATGATGTTCTGTAGTTTCATTAAGCTACTTGTTAGCAACTGCCTTTTTAAAGACCCGTAAAAGCTTCAAATTCACAAGTGGGGTATTTACAGATGTATTTTTTGTCGTAGAACTTAACGTGAAAGTCGCTTAAGCTTGTGTTCACCACAGACCTTATTTCAGGCATTAAAAAAACCCTCTGACTTCATGAGGAGGAAACCAGGAGTGCTAAAGTGCTAAAGTTTAATACAACATATTAATAATGTATGTGTGGGTGTGCACTTATAGCCATTGGAAGGCGAATGTGACAGGAAGGAGTCATGCCATGCCACACATCAAGACATATATGAGGGTGTCACCAGATTTCACTCAGCTTGCTTGGTTCCTCGTCACAAGGTGTGTAACCAACTTTTGTATTTGCTGATTTTTTCATCATGTGAAATTGTTTGTCTTTATTTGTATATGTGATTATCTGATTTGTACTTACTTAGATGGAAAACACAATCAGTAATGAATAATACACTGTGCTTCTCATCAGTCTGTAAGTTTAACAAACAGACCTCTGTTTATGAAAGTATTTTTTATTTTGTGCAGCACTGTGCTCAAAGAAACGTGTTCAAGCCTCATGTTAAACCCCATCCTACTGAAAATTAACTCAGATGATCATTTGAGATTGTTTATATGCTGATGACCCTTTCCTTACTCACAGAGCTGTGTTGACACATTAAAGCATGCATGTTTATGTGTGTTTCAGTTCCAACCTGTCCAAAGCAGCGTGGGGTGCGCTGGAGAAGAACAACACTCAGGTGATGGTTCGCTCATACGAGCTGGGAGTCCTCTTTGTGCCCTCCGCCTTTGTAAGAACAACACACAGACTAACATTAACAGAATTACATGTGCTGAATAACATTAAAAACTATCCAGAGCTGGTTTATAGTGATACATGGTGTGATGATTGTCTCCTTCTAGAACATGAAGACGTTCCCTGTTAACAAAAATCCGTTTCCTGTCTCCTCCTCCTCCTCCTCTGGTTTCCCTGTGCCATTTGACCTCCCCCCCACATGCTACTCTCCTAAAGGTACACAGAACTGCGTGTGTGTGTGTGTGTGTGTGTGCGTGCGCGCGCACTCCTGTACAGTTGTCATGAACATTGAAATTAGCTATAGAGACCAAAATATTTTTGTACCAGCCCGTAAACATGTTTCTTTCTTCTGTAAAGTTGGGCATTTTATCATTCTGAAATCAGCCCCAAGCAGCCATTAGAGGAACTCCACAGCTACAGTGACATCTAGTGGCGTTTAGGTGAAAGAGTTTACACTAAAACCACAGCCTTAAAAAGTTGAGGAGCGCGCATAACTTAGTCCACACAACACCTGTTCAAATGTGTCTTCAAAGCTAATCTGTCAGCTAAGATGACCGCAGCAGCCCCTGTAGGTTTTATGTTTTAGTTTGTGCTGCGGTGTAAAGATTAAACACTTTCTACAGAGTTGTGGCATATTGTTGAACTCAAACCCAAAGAGAAGTTTTGCTTCTATAAGTTTGGGGCTGCATGTTTTTTAATTCCTTAATCTGAAGCTATATTCAAAAAATATCTACATTCTTTATGTTCCAAGTGTCACACAAGAATGGGATCAGCAATGTCACTCAAAATCTAATCACACACTCTCCCTCTGCTGGGTTTTAAGTGTTTATAGTTTCCTAAATAATTGCAGATACAAACAAATCTATTCCCCAAACTGTCACCAGTAGAAAATACTGTTTTGGAATCGACATATTGGAGAACACCTCTGCCAAATTGGCAAGATATCATATTTTTTGTTTAGTTTGAATGGTAGTAGCAGTATGCAAATCTTATTAATTCCACCAATGAGGTTGAATGGATCAGTAGTTTACGTATTTCACTGCTGGTTTCCAGAGTTTACTGTAGTTACCAGAGAAGCTGAAATGCAGCCTGATAATCTCATGATCACCAGTCGTCTGCTGTGTTCGTTTGTAAAATGCATTGCTGTTCATTTTATCCCCTGGCTCCATGTATTCACATTTTATTTTACTGACTTCCTCTTTTCTGTCTGTGTTTTCAGATCAGCCGTGGATCTGGAACATTCCTTACAGCCAGGCTCCCGACACACACGGCAACATCTGGGTTCCCTCCTGAACACACACACACACACACACACACACGCACACACACAGACAGCTCTCTATAACTTTAAAACTACTGTGTTTGTAATTGTTAGTACTGTAACTAGGTGTTAGTAACATCATTTATTTTTATGTTTTATACTGTACTGTAGACTCACATGTTTTATACTAATAAATGAAATAATGCTATCATTGGTTCAGTTGTGATTGTTACCTGTTTCTGTACATTTTGCAACAGGATTTGAATGTGAAAGGAGATACCTCATTAGTTTGGGTTAGACACACTGATTTAATTACATTATTTAAGATTAGGATCTCACTGAGATTGATGTTCAGTTTTTACAGCATCATAATGAAGACAGGAAGCTCACAGTTTACTATCACTCAGAGTGATTTTTTTAATTGAGTTTATTTTTATCTTTATGTACACAGTTGATCACCAAATTATCATCAGTGAGGGAACAAATATGTCCAGAGGTCAGGTGGGATCATGTTTTGGCTTAATGCAGCAGATTCAGCATCGTACTGGCTGAGTAAACCTGAGATCCTGCAAAAACACACCACTTGTCTTAAATCAAAATTGCTGTGCAGCAAGTTCTAAATATGCTGATTACTGATTCAGCAGTAAGCGTTTGTTCCTGCAGTAACTTTTCATCACGGATAAACCTGATTTTGATAAATGGATAGTACAACTTTATAAATCACACACAAGCCTTGCAGAGACACACAGTATGTTAACACTTGTCCTTACACACAGCAGTGGTCACAGGGCTCACAGCACTGCAGATTTTCTAACCTACCAGGTAGATAATTGTATTCCTCTGTGTCCCAGATGTTAATTTGTCACTGATCTGGCAGTTAGAATGCAAACCAGCAAGACTCTATTTAATCAGCACAAGTGTCACCGATCTAAGGAAGAGCCATACAAAGGTTTGTTCTGTCCCTGACACATCAGAGTGATTGTGGGTAAGTAAAGGAGTTCTAAGACCCTGTCGACAGAGTCCCAAGTAGGAAAACTGCCTCTGTGCCTTCTAAGTGCTAAAATTCCTCCTTTTAAAAAAAAAACAAATAAACTTGTATTTAAAGGCCCAGTGTGTAAGGATTTAGTGGCATCTAGTGGTGAGGTTGCAGATGGCAACCAACTGAAACTTCTCCTGCATGCCAAGCTTGCAGGAGGCCTATGGCAGTAAAGGCAACAAAATGCAAACAGCCCTGTCTACAAAATCATGAATGTTTCTTAAAATCTGAAAACCTAGTTTGTGGGAAGTTGTTGCATCTCTGTCTGTAATTTTCTATCCGCACAATTTGCACACTGCAATTCAGTTTTTGTTGACCACCACATAGTTTTTGTAGGCAAATGTAACGCTGTGGTATCACTTTTCGATCTGGCGCTCCAGAATGTAATGCAAGTCCTCCATGGTTCTCTGTTGCAACTTGATTGGATGTTGTTGGATTGGATCTGGGGAATTACGCGCTATATTGCTGGGGAATGAATAGCATTGATTTTAAATGATTCAGGAAATGAAGTGAAATTAATTGATTAGTGACAATCACATACCTTAAAATCTTTGGGCTCAGGGTAAGGTATCAAGTATTTACAAGTCAAAAGGCTCAAGTCCAAGTGAAGTCACAAGTTATTGGTGTTGAAGTTCAAGTCGAGTTGTAAGTCTTTCTTAGTTTCAGGTCTAAAGTCATTGAATTTGTGTCTGACTTGAGTGTAAGCCATGTGACTTGAGTCCATACCTCTGGTATGTGAATATAAAGGGCTCATTCTAAGGCAACGAAAACACGATTCTTATTTTCAGGTGATTATATACAAATGAAAACATAGTTATGAATATGATTTACCGTTTCTGCTTATAGATGCTCCTAAATCCCACACACTGGACCTTTAACTAGGATACAGTATGTAGCCTAATGGGACATTTTTAAAGTCATGCCAGAGCAGCACTTCAGAAGCGAAAGTGACCATGAGGTCAGCACAATGGTTTGCCAAAGTGCTGCTCTAGTTAGCTGGAGCTGCATGCTGTTGTGACATTAGGTTAAAAAGAAACCTAAGCCTTTGCACAGGGTTAGGTTTAGGTAGGGTACGCACCACTGACTGTCATGATGAAACACTTTCCAGCTACTGAGAATGTTTCATGTCACAAATGTAGATGAAGAAGCTGTGACCTGGTGGTTCCAATTACTGAAAGGTCAGTACAGTGCCCACCTCTGTCTGGTACCATGCTTTGCAGCTAAGCGGATACAGAACAAGGCACTAGGGAGAGCTTATAAATACAATCAGGCGTCATCTTTAACTTTCAGCATGATGGCCTGTTTTTATCTCTTTGAATTTTAATGAAAAACTGAACTCTTTTTGTGTGTGCATTAGCGTTTGTTAAGAGAAACACCTAAATGTTTACAGTGCAAATAAATCTAACACAAAGCAAGGAAAGGAATTGTTTCAGTGACTGTGAAAGATAAGTAGAGACAAAATAGTTGGTTCTGAAGCACATTATTATGCATATTATAACTGAGCTGACACATTAACAAACTAAGTACTATGAGAATGTCGGCTGGACAAAATATAGAAACATCCTACAGTGCAGTGCGGCAATATTGCAGGAATATTGTGCTGAATTTCAGTTGTAGCCAGGTGTACCTAATAAACTGGCTCCTCTGTGTGTACAGTAAGTTCTGTAAACTGCGACTCCCGTCGTTCCTTGCGTCATTGTGTCAACATGGCGCCTGTCTGCCGGACAAAAGGCGAATCTGTCTGACGGTGGATTGAAACCCAATTAGAAACAGAGGAGACATTTTGGGAAAACTGTCAGTGTCCGTGTGTCCCGGCGCCCCGAGGCAATAGATATATGGTAAAATAAACATCTGTGGAGGCTCTTAGACTGGAATATTAAGGTAAGTGAAGTCCTGCAGCTCCAACTACTGCTTTCTTGAAACGGTCCTGCTAGCCTGATACATTTCCTTTTCTCTGTGTGCTGATAACTGAAAACTCCTTAAAAAATTCGCCCGTGCTGCGGCGTTTCACTTGGCGGTTTATGCTCACGCGACATAAACTGATATTAACCCTCTTGTCTGAATTATAAAGAGTCAGCTTCCTATTCGGCATGCACATAGTTTACCAAGAAACACTTAATCAAACACAATGTCAACTTTTCCAGTTGGTGTACAATGCTTGCTCCCGCGATGCACGGTGTGTTTTAGTAGAGTGTGATAATTACGGTGAACAGCAGACGAGCATGCATTAAAATGTGCTGTGGTGTTGTGGATAGGATGAATTAGTTTATATGACATATGCCGAATTGGGGAGTTGTTCTTCAATATCCATAAAACATTTTAAGATACCCTCTTTCTTCTGTGTAGTTTTTCCTAGAGGTAGAGCAAAATTAAAATCCCTTATTTTTCAATGTGGTTCGGTAAGAAAGTCGAGCCCTTCAAGAATACACTGTGTGTCGGGGCTACCTCGGTATTTGGATCGACTGCAGTGTAGTCTGCGTCCACATGAGCCAGCTGTTGTTATTTTGGTTAAATTTGGGGGTTCCGAGGCCAGTTGAAAAGTTGCCTGCTGTAATTAAATGACTTTTGTCTGTGCTCAGCTGGCACACGTCTGCAGCCAGGATGCAGTTCAACGTTATGCCACGTCTGGTTAGGATCTTGGGTCAGGTCACAGGGTTCAGGAACAGAAATACAGCTTATCTTTAACATGTTACAGTATTATTTTAGGAGTGAGCCTTGAAGTACAGCAAACATGACATTATTGTGGACAAACACATGCAGATAAAGTGAGTTCCTGGTCCTGCATGGTGTGGAGTTTGTCTGGGAGGTGTGAGGAGTGGACTGATAGTAAGAGTTTCTTGATGTATTGCAATGTAGTCCTCTGGGGCCTCAGCTGAGAACTCTTTGCTTCTCTGGGAGGTCAGAGGTCAAGTCAAGTTCAGCTACAAAGCAGCACCTGCAGCTGGCTCAGTGTCTTGCTAAAGGACACCTCAGGGTGTGAGACAAACTGTTGAAGCATTACCCTGGTTGTGACGTCAGTGTTTGTGTGTATATTTTCATGTGTGCCAAGCCAACAACACTATACTTTATGCAGTAACTGCTTAGCAAAGATCTCTTAAGGAGTTGAGCAGTGCCAGTCAGCACTATTTGATTACTAGTCCCTCTGTCCCTACTTGCACACAGTCTATCTCAGCCCCACACAATTGCACATACTGTAATGCACAATCTCTGTTTCAGTGTTGCACAGCTTTGCTTTTAGTCCACTTAGTCCTATACACATCAGCTAATGCAATTTATTACAAGAACTTCCAAAGCTGCAGACATAATTTAAAAACTGAGCCATACGATATTATTATTTGATGGCTTCTTAAATATTTTGACTTTTTTTCTTAATGCAGTCTGTACTTTGATAAGGTATCCTGTCCTTACTGTACCAGTGTTATCTTATTACCAGGTGAATGTGGCTGCTGGAAATGCTCTGTTAATGTACTGCAGCCATGTTTAGAAACTTCTGCGACCATGAAGGTGGCTGGGTCCTCACTCCAGATAGTGTGGAAAAAAAATCAAAGCTTAAACTTATCCAGTTTCCTGTGCTGATATGGGTTACTGTTGAGGAAAGGTGCATTTTGGTGGGATACACCCTTGTCTGCAAGGCTATGATAAATAATTTGTCAGTCTTTTCTCAGGGGAAGGAAGGAAAAGTTGTGCTTTCCTCCTGGTGTGCACCTAAAAGCTTCTGTGTCATCTTACAATAGCAGCATCTTTAGAGGAACGCTGGTTTCCTGCCAAAGTGGCTGTTAGAGACTGACATGGTAGATAAGTTAGGCCAAAAATATCTTTGTTTTTACCTGGTGGCTGATTTAATTATTTATTAATCTGTTCAAATATTTGCTCGGATGTCACTTGTTTATACACTCAATATTTGTTTATGGAAAGTCAAATTTTTGTAGTGTTTTGTTAATCATCTCTTAATCTTAGTTTACTGACTGAGATTGATTTTAATTTTACAGAATATGATAATCCCCAATATTCCAGCTCCCTTTTAGAAAAGCATACTGACGTTCCCCTATTTTAAATGTTGCTGGAGGCATTAAGAGACGTAGGAGTAGAGAGAAGGTGTCTGTAGAGTGAAAGCCATTTTAGTCAGCACTTATTGCTCCTCACTGAACTTTAAATAGGTACAGCTTTGGTGCATTTTTTGCAAAGCTGCCACTGGTCTCATATGGACCAGCTGAATTGCACTTAAATACATCATGTTCCCTTCTGATCATTCTAAATGTGTCTCCAGATTGAATCGAGCAAACTTGTTTTATTGTTGTTTTCTTATTGTAGTTCCCATAATTCACAGTACATTTAGAGCAAAACTTGATACCACTGAACCCCCATCATTGGGCACCCTGGTGGCCAGAGGGTTTTAAGGTGTGGACCATGAACTGCAACGTCCCTAGTTTGCAACTAGCTGGGGACTTTTGTTGCATCTTATTCCCCATCTCTAGCTTTCTTAATTTCCTGGCTATAAGTGAATAAAGGCTTAAAAGCTGATATTGACCAGGGTTTGCACAATGAAGAAAAATCATATTTGTCACTTTCCAATGAGTAACAGAGTGTTTCATATACGTTCAGCTTTCCTGCATGAGCAGCTTTGGTTCGAGAAATGTTGTGTAAACTACAGATACTTTGGTTTGGATGCACATTACAATGAACAAGTACAGATGGTATATAATGTCAATAGTTTGTAAAGAACTTCAGTAACAGTAGTGCAGGAGGACAAAATATTGTAAACTCAATAAAAAAAGAGCAGTTATTACAAAAGTGAAAACATGATAGTAGAGATTTTGCAGTCCTGTATGGATCCTATGTATCAGTCTTAACTCTTTATACAGCGTGACTCATCCTCTGCAGCAGTGAGAGAAAGTATGGAGCTTGGCTGCCTGAGATGTAAATTTTTTTTGGCATTTTTCCCAAGATGCACGCATATACACACACACATATGCACTTGCACACACATAAACACACAGATACACACACGCCCTCACCCTCCTTTTCTATATAAGTGTTGACATGTCTGCTGACTTTGATTCTCGGCTGTGGCCTGTTTTTCTTCTCTGCATCAGAAAGAAAGGCATCGAGACAGATGTGTTATCTCATTTCTTCGTTTATCCTCCTCTCTTGCTCTCTCTCAGCTCAGTCCAGCGACTGTGTTTACGACGGTGTTTTTTTTAGAAACAAGACAAAATTAGTGCACATTTATGGCGTACCACAATAGAAATATAGATGGGGAACAACAATAATGTTTTCTGTTAAAGCTTTGTTGAAGCCAGTGTGCATGTTTTTGGTTTGAAGACATACCATGCATTGCATTATATGGGTACCATTATATGATTATTGGGGTTGAAAATGTATCCACTTTAATAAAAGCCTTATTTGATCTGGAGGAATGCATTTCATATCTGGATAGCAGCTGCTCAGCTCTGATGTCTTACTGTGTGTGTGTGTGTGTGTGTGTGTGTGTGTGTCTGCTGTAAATCTGCAGGCAGGAAGCTAACAGATGTGACTGTTCCTCCATTTTATACTGCTGTTGTGTCACTGATGGGGATGTGAAGCTGAGAGGGTAGAGAAAGGTCACTAATGAGCTGAAAATGCTTTAATTAAGCATAAGTAAGAAATGTAGATTTTTGTTAAATCAGGCTCCATGTTTGACACTATTTACAGGCAGCATTCTTTGTGCAGTCGCCACTCGGTGTGTTTGCATTCTTTAATTTCTTCTCTACAGTAAAGAGTCGTTTTCTTTGTCACTGGTTGAGTCCACCTTTCCTGCGTGAGATTCAAATTGTGCACACATACACAAGGGATTTACAGAAAACAATGCATGCATGTACTGGACGTGATGTGGGAAATAAGAGCCAGTGCAAGTCCATATTTAATGCTATGCAGTAGACAACTTTAGTGCATGAGTTACCATGTTGGACAGAATTGTTGTCTTTTTAAGCCTCATTCATGAAATTAATGTGACACAGTGAATCCTCTCAGTCATTTCTGCCCCCGGTGGTTCATACATGTGCTAACAGTTAAGTTCAGGTACTTCATTATGAACCAAATTGTTCTGGACCTGTATTGTCAAAACCCATTTGCTGTGACCACCAGTAACCTTGGGTGTCTCCAAATCAGCAAGGACTTAATTATGTTTACATACTGTGTTTCTCATCAACATACATTGGGTCTCATTCATGAAACCTGAGCAGAAGGAATTTGTGTGTAAACTGTTCGCAGATGGAAATTTACATGCATGTCCGCATTTATCACTATTTTAGTAGCTCCGATCTTTTCGTAGCTACTAACAAAATCTACTCCTGCTCCTGACCACTCGTAGTGCTTGTGTAAATGTAGTAAAGCACATAAATATTGCTCGTCACTATTGGAAATTACAATTTTAATTCGTATTGCGCTCTGTCATGTACACAATACACAGATGCCTTTGAAACACGTAATCTAAACATGACAAAATATTAAAAATATAACACATTTAGTTAAATTAGTTGGCAATTAGCAGGTTTAAGATCCAGATTAGGTTCATGATTGTGAAATATCTATGTAAATCGACTCAATAGATTACACGTTCTTTCTACATGTTGAATGACGATAATAAAAATATCCGTAAGGACAGCTGGATCACAGCCTCTGTGGCCTCGGTGCCTGGGTTCAGCAGAGGCAGCACGAAGGAGCACGCGCCAGCTGAAACAATTATTTGAGACAACACGTTTTTTGTTTGTTTGTTTGTTTTTTTTGTGGCTTTTTGATCATTTGAATTATACGTTGTATAAAACAGAGCTTTAGGCTATTAAGATTCAAATAATTTGAAGACGATACATACAAAACTGCTGAAGGCTATATGTTATCCGTATCATTTGTTAAAATAAATGTTAAATAGCTCTAAATTCCGACAGCCATCACTGATTTAGATTTTATCCATTACGCACAAAACTTTCTGGTTTCCCGTTCCCACTTCATTCAAAACCCCACAAATGAATCTTCTGTTTGTTTGGTGACCGCTGTACTTTTGTGTGTGTGCTAATGTACTTCTTTGCCTCCAGTTTCAATTCAAACCATTTATGCTTCACCTCTGACATGGTTCTTTGTACTACGGAGACAACATTAACAGCATCTGTTACCTCCCTCCAGGCCTTTGCTTCGTCTGTCCCTGTCACACCACTACTAACTGAAGAAAATAAAATGTTTTTTCTTAAGTCCACTTTCTCTCTCTTTCTTTCTTTGCGCCATGACTGACAGGTCGACTGGATGCACCTACACCTCCTTATATGGTGGTCATTGACTATTCATGGGCGGGGATTTTCTGCTAATTACCGGGAGCGCGCTGTCACTTTACGATGGATTGGCATTCATGATCATACACACGTGTTTACGATCAAATCTGAGTTTCCCGCAGCGTTCCTGAATCTGGAGTAGGTTTTTAGTAGCATAGGCTTTTATGTGCAAATCTACACACAGATTTACTCACTTTTCATGAATGAGACCCATTGCTTCCAGTGCTCCATTTAATTTCATACATGGGTCATTCCATAACAACTCACCCAGAATTCAGAACTTCTTCCAGTTTATGTTATGGATTTTCTAGGGGGAAAAAATCATGTAAAAACTTATATGAAATTCACAGGATCTTGCAGTCCTGTAGCTCTACTTCATATACGTTTTTGGTTATGAATTTTTGAAGTTTGGCCCTTGGAGCTGAATTTCATCTTTTTTTTTTTTTTTTGGATTGGGTTGAAATGTGTTCTGAGCATTGTAGGAGGAACAGCCTGCTGAACTCCCCCAAAACATAGATTGTAAGTAAATGGACAGAGGTGAGATGGACCACTCTGAGAGTCAAATGTTTATGGCTTTACCCGGTCTCACCTCGAAGTTGATGAACTCTTTCACCATCATCCTGGCATCAAGGGTGGTAAAGGTATCAACTGGAAACCTTCCAGATCCCAGTTTGCTGATTACCATCTTGGGAAAATCCAGCGTTTTGACAACTCAGCCAGATTAACTGCCCGTCCAGGGTCATTAACTATGCTGAGATCCAAGCAGCAGGGAGAGACTCCAACTCACCCACATCCTCTCTTCTTTTTGTCTCTCCACATTTCTGTCCCTCTATCTGTTATACAATACATCTATGGGAGTCACCCCAGCTCTATCTTACTCTCACCCTGGTGAAGATCAACGAAGAAGACCAATTCCTGAGTAGAGACTAAGTTTCTCTTTTTAACCAACTTGAAATGTCTCTTGAAAGTGAACTATACATTTTATCCATGCCCTAAAATTGTAACTTTGCATAATCCTTGTTACTTGGTTGATTGATGTTATTCCCACTTTTGTAGGTCGTAGTATGAGTGAGTTATACTTTTATGTGTTTAATCCCTCATTTAACATAGAGTCATACTGCTATCCTGTGGCGATAGTTAAGAAAGGTTCCCCTAGCAATCCTATATTATAGTTCAAGGTAAGATATAGTTAGATTGATTAATCAGCTTGTCTTTATTAATATGTTAGGTGACAAAATAACATCTCCAGGCATCCGTGACCAAAAATCGTTTACCCTCGATTTCATTAATTTTGAAATCGTTTGACCTCAAAATCGTAATCGTGATCACCGATTAATTGCACAGCCTTACATTTAGTATGTTGATGCAACTGCAGACATAAAGTAATGTCTAAACTAAGAGAACCACCTTGCCTCAAACACAGGAACAAAGATCAATGTATAAAGAATTCGAAACCCAGGTATTGAGACTGATTCATAATTGATAAGTGTACTGATGCTATTTTTTTGTAATTTTCACTGGCTGAAATATAAGATTCAATGATTTTATTTCATATGTAGGTATCTGTACTGTTTTGACCAATGTTTCCTATCTCTGTGTGATGCCTGTTGAGCCTACTTTTCATTGGGTTTTGGAAATTTGCAGGTTTCAGCTTGTAACAGCTTGGTTTGTTCCATACTAGATGATGTCATCTTGTTCCATGCATCTGGACAGAATATTAATCTTAGTGCCTCAGCTCAGTACACATATTCTTTGACAATTTCTGACATCAACTAGTAGCATGTCATATATAGCAAAACAATAAAGCAAGTGTGGGCCAATCCCACCTGAAACAGGTTTGGGCGGATTGCTGCAAAATGGATTGCAACATTACCTGGAAGTAAAATGTTAAATATTTAGCAGTTTAATGTGACAGTGGACACGGAGTCCTGCTCTATTGGAAAAAGCTGTCACAACACAGCCTGCATCTTTCAAGTTTGGCCGAGTTGGGAACAGACCAGCAACTATTGAAGTTAAGAAGGCAACAACATCTTTTAAATATTTTATATATCTGCAATGAATAATAACACTTTCCCATTAAAAGTCCATCCATCCATCCATTTTCATCCGCTTATCTGGGGCTGGGTCACAGGGGCAGCAGGCTGAGCAAGCACCGCCCCTCTAAGTATTGTATGTAGTGTGCAGTAAAATATACCAGGTAAATGTACAGAGTTTATTTTTATTTTTCTTTGTTATCATGATATTGTTATGATCTCCTCCAGGATGTTCCAGCAGTGTGAGGAGCCTCGTTTCACCATTGAGCAGATCGACCTCCTCCAGCGGCTCAGGAGGACAGGTATCACACAGGCCGAGGTCCTCCACGCCCTGGACACCCTGGACCACCTGGAGCGGCAACATGGACACAAGTTGACCCATAAACCTCCCTACATGCCTCCCTCGTCTTCCTTGTCTTCCTCCAGCACTGTCGTCGCCTCTTCCTCCATGACTTCCACCGCCACTCAGACAAGTTTCCCTGACAACCAACTCTCACTGTCGCCCAATAACAACTTCGACACCACCTCTCCACCTCTACCAATTCCAGTAGCCTCACCTGTCGCCATGGCAGCAGTAGCTCAAAATGGCCTAGTTGCTGTCACTAATGGGAAGCTGTCACCGCCCCGGTTTCCTCTCGGTGTCGTTAGTGGCAGCGTGACAGCACCAGGCTACGGGTTTGAGACCAGTGAAGAGGACATAGATGTGGATGAAAAGGTGGAGGACTTGATGAGGTAAGACCAGCCTAGACCTGTCTTAAATTAGACCAGAACTGAGTAGCACAGGAAGAACCACGCCAGAGCAGATTAAATTGACCAGGCCCATATATCAGCTCTTTGCAGATATCTCGGTATTGACGCATGTGTCAGCCAGGAAATTACAAGAAACTGAAATAGAAAAATCACAAGTAATCACAAGTTTATTTTTACTTTTCAGCTGTGAAATGTACTGCCCATTGCATTTCTTCAGTGCATAAACTTGTTTGTACTGGTTGGCAAACTCGATGCCTCATGCATTTGCAATATTTCCTTAGACTGCCAAGAAACCTAACCTGGTCGCTGACAGTGCTAAAGAGAGAATTCAGGGCAAAGTCACGAGTGCCAGCCAACTGTATTTAGAGCTGTTGGGTTGCAAGTAAATTTTGTGCAGTTTGATATAACCATGACAATCATACTTATGCAGTTACAGTTATGATTATTATGCTTTTTGTTTTTCTATCAAAATGGTCCATTTGGTTTTAGAACCCACTGGCAACATATACAGTAGTATCAGAGAGCTGGTGTTAATACAGAGGGCTGATGGTCGACAAGCCTGCCTGTAGCTCACACTGAATCTGAATATGATACAAGGATTATTGCCTACATACACACATACTGTACACACACACACACACACACACACACACACACACACACACACTGGGGCCCCTCATCTGTAGTCTGCAGTCAGACAGCAGCAATCAGAGCGGTATTGATTTGAGGGTGTGTGAAGATGAAATCAAACCAGAAAGCAGCGAATATTACAGCAGGATCTGGCATCTGATTCCTGCACATATTCAGCTTCAACAGCTGCTGCCATAAATATGTATGTGGATTGCAGAGTTGAGGCTGGTTAAAAGGAGCTCTATACGACAATCAGAGCATTAATATGGCAGCAAACCCCTGTTTGCTGTGTAAAGATACAGTGGAGTAATGGCGTCCAGAGCAGAGAATGATATCACACTACCTCTCCGTGTGGCGTAATCCAAGCCTCTCTGTACATTGTTGTGGTAGACGGTCCGACCGCGTGTGCATAACAGTGTATGCAGATCCCATTGGCTAGCTCACTGGTGGTGTTCTGCGGATATTGGGATGTCATTGCTGTGGAAGCGTAAAACCCAGCCTCCAGTTCCCACCCAGACTGACAACGTTAGCTCTGTCAGCACTGTTGCTGTTGTTAGCATTGTTCACGCTTCTAAAACCATTAACTGCTCGCCACCAGATCAGGCACCTCCACGTAGAGAGCCATGTGCAGACAACTTCTAAATCATAGATATGCTTGAATATCATATAAAGCTCCTTTGAGTGTAGTGACTGTTGGAGATGTGAACATTCATTGTGCTTTGCGGTGAGCAGTAGATTCTCCTCTCTGCTGCAGGAGGGACAGTGCTATGATCAAAGAAGAGATTAAGTCCTTCCTGGCGAACAGGCGGATCTCCCAGGCTGTGGTCGCTCAGGTAACAGGTGAGTATCGACTTCATCCTCACTTCTACCAGGCCCACCAAATCACCACAGAAAGAGAACTGACTGAGTTCCTCTTCCTCCAGGGATCAGTCAGAGTCGTATCTCCCACTGGCTCCTACAGCAGGGATCAGACCTCAGCGAGCAGAAGAAACGAGCCTTCTTTCGCTGGTACCAGCTGGAGAAGACCAACCCTGGTAACACCACCCTCCACCATCAGGCCCACAGCTGAAAAAAAAAGACTGTTAAGCAAAATGGATAACTTGTTTCTCAATAGGCAGCTGCACTGAATGCATGACTGACAGGGCTGACTTCAATGACACATAGTTTCTCAACGCTGACTGAGCAAAAATCAGGCCATTCAAAGTTGGGAGGACAATTTCTACTACAGCACAATGGGAAGAGCTTGTTATCTGTTAAGAACATGTTGTCATTGCATATTGTCAAAGTCTCCTTGCGTAGGCGGCTGGACAGCCCAGATTGACAGCTCTAATACAGCAGTGCAGAAAAGAAAAGTGTACCTCAGCTCATTGGTATTCATAGCTGTGATTTCAACATGAACTGAAAGGAGGTGAATTCTTTTTATAGCCATCATCTTGCAGCAGAGGGCAGGTTTCCTGTACTCGGAGTTGCAGATTTGACATAAGTTGTAGTCAAAGAGTCTTCTGACAGAAAAGAAAGCCATGGAACATGTTGGCTTTCTTTTTCTTTGGCCTACTTGAGATGTTACAGAAATAAAGACTGTAAACTGTTGTCCTGTGATGAAACAATGACTCCATTGTGTTAGGTTGAGACCAACACAGTGAAATCATGTACAGTATGAAAACTCAGTCCAGTCTAGTTTTCTGTGTCTTCTCTTGAAAAGAAAAAGACTGGCATCAGGCTTTAATGAGACTCTCTTGACTTTAATTTGTTTTGTTGGCTAGATACTCTAAAATAAATAAAGGTCTGGGTGTAATGAATTACTCTTCAGCCTCACAGCATCACGATGAAGTGCAATTTTCATTATTATACTTGAGACATATTTTTACATGGAGAAACAATGAATAGAAAAGTGAGTGTGAATTATTGTTCGGCTGAGAAACTGTCTAAAGCATCAAACTGTATGACCTACTTAAATAAAGAGCGGCTTTGTTATTAACGCTGTCTGGTGTTTGTGACTTCAGGTGCCACTCTGGCCATGCGAGCCGCCCCATTGGCTCTGGAGGAGGTGATGGACTGGCACCAAGCCCCGCCTCCATTTGGCTCGGCCCCAGGGGGCTTCCGTCTGCGGCGAGGGAGCAGATTCACCTGGAGGAAGGAGTGTCTGGCTGTTATGGAGAGGTAAGCTTTAAGAGGAAGTGTGGACTGGCTGAAAGTGTAAGAAACAATGATGTTTAATGGGCTTCGTAGTTCTAATATGAAGTGGTGTGTTTTTGTCTACACAGCTACTTCAGTGATAATCAGTATCCTGACGAAGCGAAGAGAGAAGAGATCGCCACCGCCTGCAACGCTGTCATTCAGAAACCAGGTAGGTAAAAACAGAAATCAAAATCAGAAGTACCTTATTTATTCTTGGATGGAAATTGGGTCAAATTTAAAAAAATGTTGAGTTTTTGGGGAAAATGCTGCCCCCTTTTACCGAGCTGTTCAATCACAGTGGAGGAGGGACAGATACCACAAAGACCAGCTGCCACATCTTACATGCTGTACAAGTGCTGAACAACAACAATGGAGAAGAGATACGATAATATATTGTGTGTATATATACTGATATATGGTTCCTCTCATGAACCGACATAGACTGGCAGGTCTGTCATCTGTCCCTATGTGCTTCAGCCTTCCCTTCATCCAGAGCAAGTACTGTACCTTGCACCAACATTTTTACCTCCGCAGATATTCTGTATCATCACAGAGACACAACCAAAGTGTCGCAGCTGACAAAACCCCTGCGCCTCCAAAGCGCTCTCACTGCTCCCAGCTGGGTGTTTCCTTAGGAACACATGGTGTGTTCAGATGGGAAAAAATGCTTTGGTGGACATGAGGCCTTAGTTGTTGTATTGGTTGCAGCCTTTACTGAATTAGAGGATGAGGGTTCATTGTTTTGCATTGTTTGCTCAACAGTGTTTTTAATAAGCGGCCCCTATCAAGGAGCCACATGGGTCAAATGCTACAACATGGCTTTTTCTAGATGTGTAATTGGCTATGATTCATATTCTGTTAGTCATTTCTGAGGGGAAATGAATTCATTTGGATAATTGATTGGGATTTATTAGATGTTAACTACTCTCTTGGCTTCCCACAGTTAACTAGAAGAGTCACGTCATCACAAACACACTTCTTAAATATATTGGATAAATAAACAGCAGCTTTGAATCTTTGAACAGTATTGTAAGCTAACTTGTTTTGGGTAAAAAAGGAAATATCATCTGTCAAAGGAGGAACTTTGCATCACCCTGAAGACACGTTCTGACCAGTGATGTTAAACATGCTTGAATGAGCCTTCAAAAACAATCACAGGGAAAGACTGGAGGAGTGGAGGACAGAAAAGCAGCAGCCCAGTAACTCTGATCTGTGTGTGTGTGTGTTAAAGGAAAGAAGCTGTCCGATCTGGAGAGGGTAACATCTCTGAAGGTCTACAATTGGTTTGCCAACCGTCGCAAAGACATCAAGAGGCGCGCTAATATTGGTAATGTCTACCTGTGTGTGCATATGCGCATGTGTGTGTTAACAGCAGTGGGTGTTATTGGACTTATACATAGAATATGCCCTCGTGTAACTTAACACCTAACATGATGGAGATACTTAAAAACTCAATGTAGGTCATCCTTTAAGAACCTGATATCCATTTATGCCGTCAGCCTCTAAATAAACCAGTAAACATACAAAACAGAATTTTACAAAAGCCCTGAGAAGCAACAGAGAAAACCATCAGCATTAGCTATACTGAGGTGTACCCATTAGCCCCTGGGTCTTCAAAATGGGTTTTTTGTTTGTTTGTTTTTTTTTAACACATTAACATGAATTAAATGTTATCAGCAAAATTTAAACAGTCTTTTCATAAAAAAAAAGTTTAATTTACAGCACACAACATTAATGATAAGCTAACCCAGGAATCCTTGTGCAGCCATGTGAGCTAGCTAATGCTAAATAGGTGTGTGTCACCTATTGATAAAGGCGAGGTGAACTAGTTAGCTAACATTGACATACTATGGAAACATATTAGCCAATTAGCGGTATTATTATTATTCCAAGTGTATGAACATTCTTGTGTTGTTATCTTCTTTGAGCAAGAGACTCTGAAATACCGTCCACCTCAGAAACCACCAGTGAAAGTGCAGTGGGTGAGACTAATGCACCTAGCCATGCTACAATTGCTGCTTTTATTTTAGTCACATTTTAGTCATTTTTATCCTCCATAGTTTTAGTAGACAATAACTCAAAATGTTTTACTCCAGTTTTAGTCGATGAAAACTCCTTATATTTTAGTCAATCATTACTTGTAGTCAAAATGTTTTTTCTTTTTAAACCAATCTCAAACTTAGAGACCAAAAATAACTAGTTTGAGATGAGACAGAAAATATTTGTGCCCAGGTTCACTGCAAACTCTGATGTATTGATGCCACTTTCAAGATGGAGAAATAACTTAATTGCAGCCTGAATTCTTTCTAAATCTGCAACATGTTAGTCTGGAGGTTTAAAGCGAAGAGAAAACTCTGCTTGGTTCAGACTGTTAATATACTGCATAACTACACTGAGCCTCCTACCTGCCTGTCAAACAGTAATCAAACCATAAACCTTCACAAGACAGTCCGGCTCTGAGTGGAGTCCCACGGGAATCAGCAGATGAAAAATCAGGCGGCTGGCGGCTGCTCGCTCTACTGCGGTTCAGCGGCTAACAAGCGCAGCTACCTGCTAACAGCCACCGCTGCAACCAACAATGTCCACAAATCCATCCAGCATCTCCACTGCCCACAGTCAGACACGCACGGCTGCTTATTTACTGCCCAATTACAGGTTACAATTTGTGGCTGACGCTGTTCCGGTGTGTGTTTTGCAGGCTAGCGAAACATCCCGGTACTGACTAATTACTGAGCTCACCAGCCTGTCGGTGCTTCGCCCTCATACGCCTCTGGCATTTTAAAATAATTGCAAGCACAGCCGTTTTCAGCTTCCTAGTTAGAAACATTTTTCTGATATGTTTCGTAAAATAATTTATCATTCTGTTCTTCTCTTCTGTCACTTTGAATGTCCGATAGCCCATCACTAACTTTTTAACCTGTCTCATCTCATCAGCGACAACAAAACATACATTTAATCATAAGTTTTAATATCAAAGATCTATTGAGAGCTCGTTAACGTCTTGTCTTCGTCATACTTTTCATTAGTGACATCAACACTGCTAGGTCAGAAACTTTATATTTTGTACGTGTTCTTCAAATCTCCTGCCTCTCAGGGCTTCTGTAGCTTTTACTCCTCAGCACACATCCTTGTTTACCAGCTGGATGTTCCTTGCTCTCTGTATCACCCAGCCAACACCTAGATGCCATCCTGCTCGTTACAACACTGCTGTAGAATTTCACACACACCTGGGCATCAGTGAGGAATACACATTTCTATCCTGACTCCCTTATTCTTACTTTGCGTCACCTTTTGCCTTCATCTGAGTGTGTTGTTGTTTGAGGCCGATATGCTATGATGAGGTTTGTGTTTTTTGAAGAAGCAGCCATCTTGGAGAGCCACGGCATCGAGGTTCAAAGTCCAGGCGGTCAGTCCAACAGCGACGAGGTGGATGGCAACGACTTCCCTGACCAGGTAGTCTAGATGTAAATGAGTTGTGAGATGTTTTTGCACTGAGCAGCTCAGAGTTATGCATGTGTGGTACTGTAAACATACAGGGGGGCTCAGTGCATCTTGTCTGACAGTAACGTTTTGATCATTATGTACAAAGCTCTGCATGAAACATGATTAAATCTACTGTTTTGATTCCTTTTTGTGTAACCTTTTTAAATTTACATTTAGTCACATATTTGACTCTAACATTATAGTGTCACAATGCTGTGACCTCTCTCACAGCATTATGACAGTACACTGACCTGGTTACTGTATAACCTGTGTGCTGTCCTGTCACAGGCTTGTGAGGTATCCTTATTTGACAAGAGAGCTTCAGCCAGACAGTTTGGTTTCAGTCGAGCTGACCTGTCCTCTCCAACCCAGGTACAGCCTGACCACACACACACACACACACACACACACACACACACACACACACACACACACAGATAATGTTTACATGCACAATATTCCACTATTATTCTGAATATGACAATATTCTAAATTTGATACAGGCCACAGGAAGCATTTTTCCGATTAAAGGCCTTTGCACACTGAGTCTGTTATTTTTGTCAGAAATTGTCTTGCGTCCAAAAAATAAATGCAACATCACAATGTGCCAGTCTTGTTGGCACGTTGAGTCAGAAACTTTCATCCATAAATTAATTTTCACAACAGATTTGATTTTCTGCGTTTTTCACATCTGTCCATTGCCTTTTGAGAATCAGTGAAGAAAATGTGGCGTTGAGACACAGCCATGACAAGACAGAGGAACAGGGCACAGCCAATCATTTCATAACTCAGATAGCTCACTTTCAGCAGGTCAGATAGTAATATTCATGAGGATGATAATGAAGAGGAGGAGGATGTGGACCACAAACTGAATGTGTAGAGAGAGAGGGAGGACAGCTCCACCCCTTCATGCAGCTGTGGTGCCAAATGAAAGACAGGGAGGGAGTGATGACAGCCAGGTAGGTAGTTCCAGTGGAGAGAGGAGGAGGAAAAATGTCTTTTAATTTAAGCACTTTCATTTGTATTGTGAATCTTCACAACGAATAGAATAATGAAAAAGCATCCGGATTCGTGTTCACGGTTTCTGTGCGTAACAATTTTTCAGATGACTGATTTAAAAAAGCAGACTCAGTGTGCAGAGGCCTCAAGACATGGGGCATATGATTCAGGTGTTAGGAGCGTTCTTTGGACAATTGAAGTTTTTACAGCAGTTTGCGACACAAGGCCTCTTGGTTGTTTACTGTTAGCTCTGTTTGTTGCCATTGATGCATTGCACACAAACCAACTAGCCAATAGTTTGTAAGGCTGTGGGGTGGAGATGCACGCCCAAAAGAAGAGCTCACATTTCTGGTCAGGAGAAACACATCTTCTTTTAAACATCATGGAAGAAAGGGATATCAACAGGTTTTTGTAAATGGACAGTTATCACAACGCCGACCTTTTCAAAGACATGGTCGAAGGAGTGAAAGAGGGAGACGGTGTTCACAAAGTCCAACACTGGTGGAAAACTCTGAAAAAATCCTGTTGATGCAAAGAAGCAAAATGGCACAAGCTGCTCCAGCTGTTTCACTTTTCCATATGTCGACATGAAAAATGGCATGTTGTGGCACATTATTCTGAGTATACATGGCGGACAGGAATATTAGTGGAATATTTATTTTATTAACCACATAAACAGCTTAGTAGGAATATTGTCTCTTTCAGAATAAGGGCAAAAGCTAGTATATTTTGTGCATGTAAATATAGTCACTGCCCCCTCTCAACAACTGCATTTATCAGAGAGCTTTGGTCTCAGATGGAGATATGATAGAACATTTACAGTAGAAACTCTGACTTCCCTTCATTTCTCCTCACCTCACTCAGGTACCCACACTGCTCCCCAGCTGGTTCTCCGCCCTGGGTAGAGGAGGCTTGTCTGGACAGAGGGGCACCTCTCTGATTGGCCGCTCCCTAGTGTCAGGGGCAGGCCCTCAGGCAGAAGGATCCAGATTGACAGGCGTTTCCTGGTCTCCCCCTTCCCCCTCGCTCCAGGATGAACCCACCATTCACAGCGCGCTGTCCGAGCCCCAGGACACAATCGGTTTGGAGAAGGCGGCTGTCAATCACAGCAACCAAGCCCTCGCCGATCAGGTGGACGGGGCGGGGTGCAGTATGGGGAGTGACATCAAGACGGAAACGCTGGAGGACGACTGAGATGGGTGGCCAATATTGGAGTTGTCAGAGAGATGAATGGAACAGGATCAGAGGTGTGTTAATATGCAAGCAGATTTTATAGGAATGTAATAAGTGAAAAAAAATGACCAAAAGTCACGTAAACTCCAACCCTGAGATACCTCCCAACCCTACCTCCAACCACCAACCTGCTCTGCTACGCTCTTATAGGCATTACTAGTATATTATTATAATGATTATAGTAACAGTAAACTATTATTTGTTAAAGTGCGCCCCAGCAGGCTATGGAACATTAAAAATGCCTAAATAAATCAAATCAAACTAAGAAAGTGAAATTATTTAAATATGACGCAGTAAATGCAATCCTAAAAGAAATACATGTATTTTGTGTTTTGTGTCTTTGTTGATTTGTTTTAGGCATTTTAAATCTTCCATAGAGACTGTCTATCAGGACATGATGCATTGTGCAGATTTCTTTGGAAACTGCGTTTTTCACCACAGGACAACACTGTATTTGACGACGGGGTTCAAATAATTTCAGGGTCTTGCACTGTGATCACAACACAACTGAACAGCCTCAAAAGAGAAATGCATGAATTTCAAAGTTAAGTTCTTCTTTCTTTCTTTTTTTTTTTTTTTTTAAATTCTGGTGCACATTTCATCACAGCTGATTATGTTTCAGATTTTTGCTGTTGGTTCCTTCAAGTGAGAAGAACAGCAGAATAAGCTCAGTTTCATCAAGGTCACAGCACGTAGTTAAATATGTCCGTGGGCCTGAGATGATTTGAAAATGTAAAATAAGAGAAAGAAACAGAACGACCCACTCCTCTATCCCCTGCCCTGGTAAAATAAGCTCAAAATATGGAAGCAAATAAAGGACTATCCAAAAGTGAAATTTAACCACCTGATGGACTGAATACTGTTTTAGATAACACTGAGTGGATAGCATTGAAATGTTTTAATTTTAAAAGCCATCTATCCAAATTTGAGTGTGTGAATTCCCCTCTTTAAAATCCCTAATAGGTATTTCAAGCTGTGCAATTTAAAAAAAACTGAGTGATTGTCAACTGGTGGACCTTGCCAAAGCTTCCCATCTGGTCTGCAAAATATTAATCAGAAAATGTAAGGAGAAAAAAAATACATCCCACAGTAAGGTATTCAGTTGCACCTAAGTCTTGGAACTTCATGGCCTCTCTTTGCTTCCATATTAAACACAAATGATTTTAACTAAAAGTTACTCTCCATAAATGTTGAAGGTAGCCGAAACTGTTGACAGATTTGTATGAAACTATAAACCCGGACGTCCATGTGACCGGGTGTTATGCTTTTGTGCCCAGTTACCCGATGGCTGATCAGGCAGAATGAATGATCACTGTGAGATGATCTATAATCAATACAGATCAGTCAGTTGGGAGGTATTCAGCAGTGTAATAACACTGTTCAGATAATACAGATTAAAGTGTAAGATGAATACATACATATACTACACATGTATGTATGCATACATACATAAATACCTACATACATACAGACATGTATGTATGCATACACATTCGTATATACAGCGTATTATATAAACTGTGGGGTATATATATATGTACCCTGATTCATTTCTATTTACAGTATATAGACATATTAGCTTCAAATGGGAGAAACTATCAGTATGAGTCTTTCTTGTTGGTGCAAGGTGAGTGAAGCATTAGCCAAAGTATTAAGTTTGAATTTTTGTGTATTTTCAGAGTGTGTGATGGTCATGGATGGGCCTGTGTATTAGAGACATGCTAATCAACGATGCATCAGATGTGTCAAATTATTGCAAGGAAAATGCATTTCTTTTTCTTTTTTTTTTTAGGTATATCTGTTTTTGTGCTCGATATGCCACGTGTTCTAAACACATACTGTCCAATTTAAATTGTATTTTCATTTCAAATGAAACTTTATAGGATCAATATGATGGTGCTTAGAGTCCCTGCTGTTTTAAACATTGGATAGATCAGTATGAATGACTGACAGACCAGAGAGGCAGCAGGAAGAGACAGTTATTCAGGAAACTGATGTTTTCCTCAAAAAGCTAACAGTTCACATGTAGTGAGTGAGTTGGATTCTCTTGAAACAACAACGGCAAGAAGTGTTCTTTAAATAAAAGAGTCAAATCTAGACATCTATCCCTGTACAGCCGTTGTAGAAGTCCTCTGCATCTTTGCTATACAAGTTCAGGTTTTGCCCTTCTTTAGCATTTTGGACAGGAAATAGTCAACTGTTTAGACGGGAAACACGTGAATTTTGTCTTTAAATAAACCACAGTTTCTTTAATAGAACTGGGGTTAAATAAGTGATTCATCTGATTCAAATTGATCTTCATTTGAATAGCCTGATATCAATTCATAAAATCCAAGATCAATCATTTAATATATGCTTTTCCCATGGATGTATGAAGCTATAAGCCCGTTAATCTCGCCAGTAGTAAATGGGCCCCGGTGCTAAATTATTAATGACCGTACTGTTAAGCAGCTCCAGTCTTACAGAATCTAGATTGAATCGACCTGGGACCTTGGGAATCAAAATCAAAAGTGATTCAGGAAATCAGTGGTGAAACCCAGCCCTATTCTTTGCATTTTAAAAAGGTCCACAGACCACCTGTTCTTTGACTATAGCTTATCAGCAAACATTATTAGCTTATTGTTATACATCCCACTATAGTTTACCTATTCTTATCTCTTCCAGAACACTTAGTTGTTTGGGTAGATTTGGAAATAGTAAAGCAGCATTGATTTATTTGTAGCAGCCCACACAGCACTGTCACCTCATAAAGTTGTCAATGGTAACGTGTTTGACATCCAGTACACAAGTAGGAGTTTTAATAGTGACGTTCAGTATTAGTCCAATACTCGCTCGCCTTCAGCTTTGTTTTTGCTTCCACCAACCCCTGAGGAAAATATCTGTATGTTTAGCTGCTAAATGCTCTGCTGTATTCACCAGCTAGTTTCTAACTTTGTTTGTCTGCTGTTTGGTGCCTGGCGGGTGGTGTGCAGTAGGTTTATTGGAGCTTGTCACTGATAACACAGACTTTGGCTGGAAACAAACTTGATGAGAGGGGAGATTGCAGGCTAAAACAACAAAACACGTGGTTAGGTTCTAATTGAAAAATACATTTTACTGATACTGAAAGTTAGCCCAAGTCCACATGTTCGCAGGTATTTTTGAAAACCAGATTTTTCCCTCCTTTGTTTTCTTGAAAAAAAAATCAGTTGAAATGAAAACACAAAAACACAATTGAAGCGTCATGAGCACATCAGACAAACAGGTGGCGATATCACCCAACCCCTAAAGCCACTCAAAGAAAAAGAAATGATTCTGATTTCACAATCAGAAATTGATTCATTTGGTCTGATAACATTTTTAAAGTCTAGAAGAGCTGCGCTTTATCCCCTTTCATGTTACCAGATGGCTCAACGAGAAGTTAGCTGCTCGGCCGGTGAAAGTTTCTAGTGCACTTTGCTCTATGGGCCCCTCAATGTGAAAGATTGGGGTAATTTTAGACCAATTTTTAACATTCGGGGGGGGGGGGGGCGGGGGGGGGGGCTGTATCCAGTTGTCGTTATACATCCATGCATCCATAGTGCATTCTGACGCCTCTGTTGCTCAGTAAGGTGGAAAGCTAACTGTACATTTCTGTGTTAACATGTACAGGGTTGTGTTAGCGAGGTCAGAGCCAACACTGTTTTGGTCAATCCATTATTGTATGAAATGCCGCCTCATTTGTGATGCCTCACAAAAACGATAACAGACCGCACTGAAGTTACAAGGCAAAAACTCAGTTTTCCCTAACCACACATGAAAAATCAAAACAGAGTTTCTGGGAATCTTCACCCTTGAAGAAGTTATTTTCAGTGACCTAAAATGTTGTTTTCTTGTGGACAAAAGGCCATAACGCATTAAAAAAAACAACAACTTGTTTTTAAATATACCTGTGTATGTGTGGACTAGACTTTAGTGATAAAGTTCAGTAGCTGATCTCTGCTGATGCTCTGAAACACTGTAGATTTTCTATCAGGCATTGAAAGTGGTTTCCACCTCTTTTGTTTGTAGATGTGTAGTTAGCTTTTACTTTACTGTGACCTCTTTGTGACAGATTAACAACTGACACCAAACATACACTCGCTAGTTAAAAGGTAAATAATACTGGGGTTTGGTGTGTCAGTTATTAGGTGATCCAGCTGTTCAGAATATTTTCAGTATTTTACATTTGCTGTTTAACACATGGCATGTACTGTATAGTTTTAAGTTGAAGTGCCTTATTTATTTCAGAGTATTAACACAGGACTCCTACAATGGCTGTACACACATTACTGTATCAGAACCAATGCAAGAAAAGCACATGATGTTCTGTAATGGCCAACACTAAAGTGGCTTCACTCAAACCGGTTCATCATTGTTCATCACCAGGTGCTTTACAGGCTAAGCTACTAGTTCAGAGTTAAAAACTCAAAAACACAAATACCTCACTTTACCCCCCTCAGCTATAAGCTACACCCCGCAGGGTCCTCCACAGCTGCTTCAATGTGAATCAGAGTTTAGACGGTCGAGAGTAAAAATAACTGTAGAGCTGATGTATTCAGAGACTGTGATGAGGCTGTAAAGATGGTTCACTGGCTGATCTGGGACAACAGAAATGCCAGTGTCCTCTATAAAAGGGAAATTCCTTCTCGAGGTCGAGCCAATAAATATTAAGTTTAAAGAAAAAGGGAAATTCCACTCCACAAAAGAATTTATCATTCATAAGCTCCTGCTTCCACCAGAGTCCAAGAAACATTTGTCCCCTCATCCTGGTGGAGTGCTAACACAACTCGTCAAAGAATTTAAGTTTTGTGGTGGAATGTCTCTTAATTGTGTGGCAGCACAGCTGTCCCAGGTGTCTTTTGCTTTAAGCATTTGTTAAACTCATTAGTTAGTGACGTAGCTTTCTTTTTGAATTATTTACCAAAATATCAAACTATACTATCCCGTCAAGGGTTAGAATATGTGTTTTTTGTTTTTTAATCTGCCAAGCAGAAGCCTTCCTGAAGTGAATCCATGGGTTCATTTGAGACAATGTGCTGTGTTGAGATTATTTCAAGATTATAAATCATTTCAGTTGCTGCCTTCATGGTCTTCTCAAGGAATTGTACTTATACTTTGGAGTTCTGAAGCAGCAAGTTGATGTGAAATGAAAAAAAGTAGTTTGTTAGTGTCATTTTTAGTCATTTTAGAGCCAAAAAATCTGAAAGGAAAAGGGAATGCAAACCAAAACCATAGCATGATTAAAATGAGACCAAAAACAACGAAACACACACCCATAATGAGAAACAGAGAATCTCCTGACATTCTCATTTACAGATTCCATTCCTGTTGACTGGTCTTGGTTTTTTGACTACATTTCATTCTGCTTTCAGTTTTTGACTCTAAACTGGCTCTGTACCTTTTCTTTACAAAAGTGTTATAAAGTGTTTATTCTCATTATAATCAGCTTGAATTGCATAATAACTCAGAGTTATCATGAAATAGAAATGCAGTAATATCAGTTTCTCCATAACAGGACTGCAACTAACAATTATTTTCATTCTCAATTAACCTGTCAATTATTTTCTCAATGAATCGCTGAGTTTTTTGGACAGAAAATGGTGGAAAATGTTGATTGGAGTTTCCCAAAGTCCAAGATGATGTCCACAAATGTCTTGTTTTGTCCCCAACCCCAAGAATATTCAGTTTACTATTGTAGAAGAGAAAAGAAACCACAAAATATTCACATTTAAGAAACTGGTTACAAAGAATTTAGACTTTTTTTTCTTTAAAAAAAAAAAAAAAAGGCACTCAAACAATTATCAAATTAGCTGGAGATGATTTTAATAGTTGATTAATTGTTGTAACTCTGCCCCATAAATGACGTAGAAAGCCTCTGCTCTTCCAGTTTGATTGAGGACTGTCAGGCTGCTTGGTGTACCTGTTCCTGTCAGTGATGGCAGCAGGTTGTCTTGTCACTGGTTAAAATGCAGCATCTGCCTTCAGCCCTCTGTTGCCTTGCTGTACTGTTTTGTTTAAAGTGGAGACAGGCAACTTTTCTCCCGCTTGCATTTATAACTACCGCAGCTTCCAGTTACCTAAGTTGTTATGTCCGCCATTTCTGCTCCTGGGGACTGTTAGTGCAAAGAACCTCATCAACAGTCTTTGGTAAATGGGGATTGCTACTGATAGATAACAGTAGTAATGTTTTGGTTGCACAGTGGGTGACACACCTTTGTGCTCTAAATGGAGTCTTCATTTTCCCGGGAGATCGTACTGGCGGCAGAGAGAATTACATCATGAGAGTGAGGCTTAAAGGGATCTAATTTAGATGCTGATGGTGTCATTATTTTTTTAACCATTACATTGTGAAATCAACACTGAGTTCAAGCAAAAACTTCCCTCTGCCAGTTCTTCATAGGAACAAAGCGGCTGTTTCAGATCTGATCCCTGGTATTGACTTTATCTTGATCACGGTAATCTTCTTCCTGCCAAATCCAACTTCCTCCGGCAATATCCCCGCCCCTTTACACAGACAGTACAGTAAATATTTGACTTACTATTTGGATTGGCAGCGGGCTGTTGGTATGACAAAATTATGGGTGCATGTTGATCAATGTGTTTATGGGCTTACAGAGGATCTTGATCTGATCTGAGGTCTGCTGTGTGAACAGAGAGAACGCACAGGGGATCTGGTGTCAGTGTGGTTTCAGTCAGTTCACGCCTCAGGACTGAATGTTGCCATTACCTTCATCAACATTGTGAATCAGCAAGATGCAGTGTGACGTTTGAAGAGCTGTATTCCAAAATGCTGATTTTATTGAGGTGAAAAAAAGTTCATGGCTCATCACGCATTCAACATAAACTGTGGGTGTTCCAGTCTTAATGTCCTTTAATCAGCCAATGACTGTAAATAATTCTTGGAAAATGGTTCAAACATTTTATCAGTCATGTAAAAAAAAAACAACTTGTTTTTAAACTATTCAGCGGTTTCTATTTCATTTTGGCAATAAACTATTTAATAATCCTCTAGAATGAAAAATGTCAAACCTCAGCAGGACGTTTGTTGTATCACTTTGAATTGATTTTTATCCCCTTGTTCTTTTCTATTTCAAGATTTAGTGCCTTTTTTGGACAGTAGACTGTTCTGTAATCGCTATGTAGAAAATCTACATATGCCTTTTGTTACTTTTTTCATCTGTTGGATAAACCTTATTTGTTATTTTTAAGGTGTGTTTTTATTGATACTCTATTTACAAGGGAATAAAAAGTGATCCGAGTCCACGCAGTGTGTCTTCGTTTGTTTTGTCTGTATCACAGTGTGTGCAGTGAACACAGCCAGGGCTGGGGGATGATTTCTGTTCCAACTGGAACACATACAATAAATGTGTATGAAGTCAAAGTACTGTGAGCTGAGAGAGAAATAAAAACATCTTTTTTTAACAGTAAACAAAGTCAGCTAACCTGCTTCATCTGGACAGTACCTGTGTATTTGATCAGATTTGATCCACTGTGACCAACAACACACCACTTGTCTGACACCACTCAAATGTCACTCAGATTTTGCTGCATCCATATATGACACCAACACAATCACACAAATCTCTTTTGTAAAAGTGTGTAAAACTGTTTAACCAGAGTTGATTCTTCACCTTAGAAATAGTCACATGACCAAACATTCCCAACTCAAAGTCCACTTAGTAGTTTTTCTGGAGCTTTTAACTGTATCACACTGTGTTTGGCAAGAAGAGTTTTTGAAATAACCACAAAGCTCTGAGCTTGTAAACAGATCCATCTCCAACTAAGCAAACTCCATCCACCGATGAAGACAGAGCAGAACTGTTGAAAGCTCTGGAAAAACTTATTGAACATACCATGAGTTGGGATTGTTTTTTAAGAAGAAGATATACTTAATTAATCCCAGAGGGGAAATTCAGTTTTTTCTCACTCTGTTATATACACACAGGCCTGAAATATACACACACATGCATAACCAGTACCTATACATGGATTAAAGGGAGACATGTCAGAGAGAGGGGGCTGCCCGTGGACACATGCTCCGAGCAGGTAGGGGTTCAGTGCCTTCTTCAAGGGCACCTTGGCAGTACCCAGGAGGCGAACTGGAACCTCTCCAGCTACCAGTCCACCCTCCATACTTGGTCCATATTGAGACCTGAGCCGATGACTCTTTGATTCCCAAACCAAGTCCCTATGAACTGAGCTACATGCCGCCCCCAACTAACGCTGCTTCTATTAAGTCAATACGGCTGGGTTTGTTTCGAGAAATGCAGTTGCCTCATTTTATCAAATAATGTCTTTTGTATATTCTCCAATGTGAAATAAAAAAAAAACCAATCAAATAGCAGTAAACATCCCTTAACACTTATCTTTGCAGCCCCAAGTTCTCAATATGTCACTTTTTGGTAAAGTAAAGCTCATAACACTTTATGCTGCATCAGTCGCCTAAAACGCTCATTTCTTTAAAATATGAAATCAGTTTGCTCATTAAAAAGCTTAAAAAAGACATGAAAAATATCATTGAAACATAATTAGCATATAGCATCTGATTAACGCATACATGGTAGAATCTGAAGAGGATAAATAAGGTACAATCTAATGTAGATATGTTTGGCAGAATAAACCAACTTTCAGGCTTAAATCTAGCATTTTCTTCTTCCTGTCTTTTTTTTTCACTTTTTACATGTTGTTTCTGTGATCTTGAAGGATCCTGGAGAGCTGATGAGTGTGAGGATCAGGGAACTGGAGTGATCAAACTCCAGTAATGAGATTTTAGTTAGGTTTATATTAGGTTACAGTATTGTCTTTTTCTGTTTTCATTTTTGTCTTTCTTGTTTTCTTCAAGACATCTTTCATTTATAATGTGTCATAGCAAAAGTATAGTTCTGTATAAAGTGTTAAAACTACATTTACAAGCCTGTGTATATGTATTGTAGTGGGAAATGATTTTTATCTCCCAGGAAGGTCTGATGGGGGATTTAAAACTTAGACTGATAGTAGGAGACTTAAATTATCTTGACAGTGAACATCCAATGTCATCTGAAGAAACTACTAATAAATATAACACATCCTATAATCAATTCTTCACATGCAACTGAGAAACTTCAAACCTCGATTTCTCCCAGTTTTTGGATATGTTGGAAAGCTAATTCAGGCAGATATTTCACAGTTTTAGTCAACTCGAAATAATCAAAAATGATGCAGTTGAGCTCATCGAACTGAATGTCTGTCCATTGTGCCTGTGACTATAGGACTAGTTAGGGACCGTCCTAAAAGTGCAATATGACCCATTTCAATATTCAATAACTTTTATTTTCCTTTCTTTCTTTTCATTTTTTTAAACACAGGAATTTTAAACCACTGCCATTATAGAGTGGCAGCCCATAAACATTTCACATGTGAGTGTAAAAAAAAAAAAACTGTAATTAAAAAATGTAGCAAATCATGGCTGTGAATGACCATTTTTCTTAATTGTGCACATTTTAATGTTGTGATGTCAACATCTTTCTCATTCATGAATATATTGACCTGAAACCACCTCTGATGTGTCTTTGACATTCCCTCATAACATTCACAGCTGGTAGTTTGTGGAAAAGCCCTTAGCAAATCTCTTAGTATCATTATCAGTGACCTATAACTTTAAATATGCACATTACAAGGTTGTGATGTCAGTAGCTTGCTCATTTGTGAATGTATTGATGTCAAATCACATGTCATGTGTCTGTGACATCCTGACACAACTTTCACTGCTTTTAGTTTGTGGAAAAGCCCTTGGGAAAATCCCTTAACATAATTACCTGTGACCCATTGCCTTAAATATGACCATTTAAAGGTCGTAATATCAATAGCTTGCTCATTTATGTGCACGAATGAATGAAAACAAGGGAATGAACTGAACAGTCTTGAGGCTACACATCAGCATCTCAAGTGCTTGATTTAGAAAAACATGCCCTTGATTTATTTGAGAAATTTCTAAGAAATGGGTCCATTTTTGCTCTTTTGTGGAAAAAGGTTGGTACTTGTATTTTGGTTTTCTACGAGAACATCTTAACATGCTTTAATGTTCAAAAAACACAGTATTTTTCTAATATTATCTGCCTGAATATACCTGTAATCACCCTCTGTCTGAAACACGGGCAGCTGAAGCTACTTAGCACAACACTGAGTTGCTGGTACTTCCAAATCGGTAGATTTGGTTAATCAAAGATGATAGCAAAACAACATGTTACATAAAATAAGCATGGCAGAAATGGCAGATAGGTTAGACCACCATGTTTAACTACAGTATCTTTAAATGTTACAGTTATGGCTGAAAATGACGACAGAAATAAACGACTTTGCCAATTTCGCATAGCTATGCAGATGTAATCAGCTGCCACTTTTCTACCCCGAAGTAATTGTTGTAAGCGTGACATCACAGTGGTTAGGCCTACAAGCAGCTTCACTGGAATTACATTGCTAGGCAACAGCCTAGGTCCATGTTTACTTCCTGTCAGCTGATGTCATTTATGTATACAGCAAAACATTCCAACAATAAGTGCAAAAGGACCCATTTACAATGTTCATGTTTCAAACTGTCTACATACAGTATAGTACACTTGCGACATTACAACTTCACAAACGTCCTGACGGCTCGTTTCAATGCAGTTTCTGAATACAGACTGTGTGCATTGCTCTGTGTCCTGAGTGTTTTAATACTTTCACAGTATTTATCTAGCACCTATACAAGCTTTATTTTTAGACCTTTAGATATTATTTAAGACCTTTAACCTTTTCACTGTCCAAGTCTGTCAAAGGTTGTTTTCTTTAATGGATGTCAACATTTGTATAGTAACATAGGATGTATTTAAACTGAAATGTATCATCCTAACAGGATCCTCCACCTATACATTTTACTTTATTTCATTTTATTTATTTACACTTTTGGGATGGGGGTTGAGGGTGGATTACATGTGTGTTAAATCTTCAGTTATTATGTGGAGATATTTTTCAGGTGTCCTTTTTTGCATATCCATATATACATGTACTCAGTGGTCGAATTGTTAATTTTTAACAAGGGGGATGCAATGTAGCTTTGATTTTTTTGCGTGCACACATAATCAAATATGACAGCACAGATGTGCAAAATTAATCAAGACAAAGAAAAATAATATGAAAATTAATCTCAGTGTCACTCTTATCCTATAGACATTTCCTTAGCCAGTTATAATTTCTCCTTACCTGTGAAGCCTTGGGCTGATAATTGGTGCTGCTGTCAGGTCCCTGTCCTATCTATTGCAATAATATAGATAATAAATGTGTAAAGTAAAAATCATAAATAGAATTAGGAATAGTAGTGGTGACATAGCCGTGGAAATTAACCTCAAAGTCACTTTTATGCTATAGATATTTTCTCACAGCCAGTTGTAATCTCTCCTCACCTGTGAAGACCCTGCATGATCATCCTTGCCGGCCTCTGGTCCACTGTCTCCTCCCTGACGCTGCTCTTTTTACTGTGGCAATAAAGATTAAAAAAATATGTGCAAAGCAATAGTGAGCACAAGTTCTTATTAAGGAGGAGTGGGTTTATTCCTAGCATGAAACTAGCTAGCAAGGTATTTAACATAGGTAACATTAATATTCGTGGTCTTGTTAACTAGCTTAACTTGATATATTGGCATCTATTAATTAGTCATCATGTAGCTAACATTATCTACATGCATCTACAGCATCACTTAGCTTACACGGGTTGTTTGGAAGAAACTGTGCAAGGTTTTTTGCTTCTTGTTGGCTGGTTTGCTGAACATAGTTAACACAGCGGCACGGCACTGTCCAGCAGCACACATCTGGTCTGTGCGATTGATTCATATCACAACAGGACAGCAAGTGTATGCGCCTGGCACTGTCTGCTCATGGTGCGCTTAAAAACGGCTCGGAAAAACACGTTACCAAATGTTAAACGAATTGAACGGTTGTAACGGCTCTAAAAAGTGCAGGGGAGAGAGGGCACAGATATAGGAAGTGTGGGGGACATGTCCCTGTGCCCCCCCCCCTTCAAATTAGGTCCATGCCTGCACACACGGATTGACTATACTAGATTAACAAGGGGGAGGAATTTGGTCAATTTTTCTAACAAAGGGGATGGCATCCCCCATCATCCCCCCTTGGTTCGACCACTGCACATACTGGTATGTGTGTACGTCTATTTATTGTTGCTAAACTCAATTTTGTTCAAAAAGCAAAAGTCAGTTTGGTACAAATGAAGAACAAATACTCTTTTAATCTTCCTTTTTTATTTTTTCTTACCAGATTACTGTTCAGATGATAAAAATGAAAATTATAAATGTATTATAATACATGTTTATTCTTTGGATTGCAGCATAGAATTACATAAAACAATTAAATTAATCAAAACCCAAACTTGTGCTCAGATTTTTCTTTTTATAAGTCTTAATATGCGCATATATACACACATACATACATAGAACAACCACTCCAATGGTGCACTCACACATACACATGACACATCAAGGCAAACCTGTGCCACAGAATCAACAGTAGCAACAAACACAACTGATAATGATTGGTTAGGATGATATAGTAATACTGTTGACCAGGCCGAGACCGCGCTAAACCCATCTCTGATTATTCGAACTTGTCTTTAGCTGAATGTGTGAAAGGTTACAGGGACTGGAGGGGCTTTTCTGCAGGAGTAACATAGTTCTGCTAAAACTCCCTGACTTAGCAAGCACCAAGCCCTCTCCTTAAGCTCCTATTAGCCTTCCTTTATTCCACAGCTCGATCAAATATGGCTGCTGGTATGCAGGAAATTTTAATGCAACATTAATACCAACTGCCTTTAAAATGCACCAAGAGGAGGAGTTGTATCTGAATTTCCCAGAACCCAGCTCAAAAAACAAAACAAAAAGCCTGCAACAAGGCTGCGCTGCATCACCTGACAGCCACGTATTGCTCATTTGTGTGGTTTATTCTAATATCTGACATCACGCAGAAGGTGAACGGGGTGCAGCCAGCTCAGTAGTGAAGCAGGTTACAACTCTTTGTCAGCTAAAAGGCCTCAGGGAAGAAGTTGGCAGAACACTCTGGACAGGCGAGAAAGAGGTAGTAAAAAAGGTGAACACTCACTACCGAGGCAGGGAAATATGTTATAGTGCCCGGCAAATATAAAACTCAAGCCAGCTACTGATTATAAAACACAACACCACCTGGTGGTATAATGATCCCAGGGAGGCAGAAGCTGTCAGGCGTGCTGCTGTGGGGCAGTAGTGGGGTGTAAATTCACTGGTTTCATGATTTGGTGGTTGTATATAAAATTCCCTGTGCGGACGTCAGGCCTTTTCTGACTGAGGTGTGACAGTGGCCACCAGGGGGCAACACGATGACCTTGCCTCCAGTAAGGCAGCGTTACAGGATGGTACTTCAGTAAAATCTTATTCCAGAATCCCTTTGATGTATTTAAGACCCGACAGCATCTGTCACCAAATTACCTAAGATAAACTGTTAAAAAATTGGGGGGATATTTTTCTCTTTTTGAATGATCAAGTTGAATAGCAGTACACTTCAGTTTTATAGCTCAGCAGTGATGTGTTTAGTTGAAGAGCTGGGATTGTTCCTGCTAAACCAGTCTGACTCCAGGTTAAAGGCCATGTTAAAGGGACAGTTCACCCCAAATTCAGAAATACTTATTTGTCTTCTTGCCTGTAGTGCTCATTGTCAATCTAGATTGTTTTGGTGTGAGTTGCAGAGTGTTGGAGATATCAGCTGTAGAGATGTCTGCCTTCTCTCCAATATAATGGAACTAGATGGCACTCAGCTTGTGGTACTCAAAGTGCCAAAAAGAACCCCATACATTTAAAAAAAAAAAAACCAAAACAAAACTCAACAGCAATGTCTTGTTCCAGAAATCATGACCCCGTTACTCAGACTCTATTGTGGACAGTCTCTTGTGGGAACTACTTTCTTTGTACCAAACTACACCAGCCAACCACAACGCTATGCAGAAGAAAGTGTGGATCTACTGCTAGCTCACCTAGCACCACTGAACTAGCTAATGTTTCAGCTCAGCCGAGGAGGACGCAATAAATGACGCCATCACGTGCTGTCACACACGAGTAGATGCACGCTTCCTTCTGCATGGTGATACGGTCAGCAGGTATAGTTCAGTGCAAAGAAAGTAGGTCCTACACAACACTGCTCACATAAAGGTCTGTGGATTATCTTGAAGAACGTGATCATGATTTCTGAAGAGACATCGCTGTAGAGTTTTTCAAATGTGTTTTTTGGGGCCTTGAGCATCCCAAGTCGAGAGAAGGCAGACATCTCTGAGGCCGATGCCACCAACATTCAACAACACACACCAAAACAAGCTAGCCTGATAAACCGCACTACAGGTAAGAGGAAAAATATGTATTTTGATTTTGGGGTGAACTGTCCCTTTAAGGCAGGGAACATGTTGCTCCAGACCGGTTATCACACAGGGCTACAGGAAATGCAATAGGTGAGGTGAATGCAACAAATTCTGAGCAAAACGGAAGCACTTAAGACACGGAACCAACAAAAATAAAACTGTAACAAAAGAAACATTGTGGGGGGGCTGAAGATTCGTACAGATCAATATGAATATAGTTGGACAAAAATCACATCAATCAAAACAGAAGTGAATGTGGTTCTCATGGTTCATACAGTCAAATGAATAACACTGCAGGCTCGCTCCATCCTCTACAACAGCAGAGATGGAGACCACTGACATACAGTTACAACATTAAATCCATTCTGAGCAAAACAGTTATCACTAATGCTAGTTTTCTCTTTTTACAGTTCCTTATTGAAGTGGCTACTGTGCAGCAGGTAGCCCATCAGCTGCACTGTTTCTATCCAATGTCAGCGTCACACTTAATCTGTTACAGTTATGCATATATGAAGGTGCAGACTGGGTGGAGGGTTGTAGAGGAAGATGTGTGCTGGAAGAAAAGACATGTTTCTGTTGTTGGTTATTACCACCAGGTTTGAGCTTAGCTCTGCTGTCCTGTAAAATAATAGCTCCCAATTTAACCAGCTGTCATGTTTTTACTTGAAAGGTAGTTGAACAGTGATTGATGGAGAACAGTAAATTAAAAGCAGATAATTAAAACAATTTAAACACAATTAAAAGAACAACAGGTAACTTGAGAACACTGAATCATAAAATAAAATCAGGTTGTATTTTCTTCCTACATATACAAGCGTTCCAGAAACGAACTCTCCCGGTTCCCTCTGGAGACTTTTTGTGCAAATGAATTGAAGCGTCGATATGAAAACAGTGTGAGGAAAATGGTCACGTGGTTTCTGAGGCACAAGAACAAAAAGGGACATCCAGAAGCCTGAAGTGATCTCAAACCCCTTTAACAGTGCCCCGAGCAAAGACCAGGGAGGGAAAGTCCACCAGCCACAGAGACTGGAATTTTAAATTTAGCAAGAGGGAGCAGGGAGGGTGAAGGTTTGCTGCTCTCAGCTTTAGTCCTATGTATAATAAGTAAAGTGGCAGCTGGTGGCCATTTCCCATCTTGGCAAGAACTCACAGACACGACTGAATCAAAGCCAGG
The DNA here is from genome assembly GCF_011397635.1 of Epinephelus fuscoguttatus. Lineage (NCBI taxonomy): Eukaryota > Metazoa > Chordata > Actinopteri > Perciformes > Serranidae > Epinephelus > Epinephelus fuscoguttatus. Next base: position 12,280,279 of record NC_064753.1, read on the forward strand.
TCCACCCAACATTCACACACACACTAACACACACAATACACGAGAAAACTTTACTCCTTTCCTTCATTACCACAAAACCGTTAGGAACCACAATATTATAAAAACATCCAAGCAGGAGTCCAATCTACAAACCACTTCACAACTTGCCAACCAATAACATACCAGACAGCCACCTAATAGTAACCAACCAACCAATCAGAGGACTCCATGGTCCTGGGCTTTAAGGCCAGATAATAAATACAGATAATAATAAGACTATGGTGATTTACTGTCTCCTCGTCTCATACTTCAACTTCAATGCAACTCCATCATTATAGCTTCCTCTTCACTCATTTCAACCTTTACTTTACATCATCTTCAAGGCTCACATGACAAAGTGCCTCTTTTTTTTTTTTAAGGAATTTTACGGCTTCATATTAAAAATATATTGGCCACTGAACCAAAGCACTGACTTTAGTTTCTCTGTCTGGGATTAAAAACAAAAAAAAAACCTATTGACTTCCAATATAGAATACAGTATGAGATACAGGATGTTAGATAAATCAATTAAATCAATTTACAGGTAGATTTACAATGTAAATAGCAGCAATTTACATGGAATCATTTGTGCAATATTTATTAAAATAAAAAGGCTTTATCAATTTTCATGCGATAAATGCATGTGTACAAGCATTTAAATATAAATAGTAAATTCACGCCTCTCGAATTAAGCAGGCGTACGATAAAAGGAATGGAAAAACAGTTTTGAATCCATAAAGATGATAGTGTTTGGACATACTGAGTGCGTTTACGTGCACTTAGTATTCCAGATAATGTTTTCATATGTGTCAATCATTAAATCATTACATCACAAATTTGTATATCCTTATTATACATGGATTAACTCAATGTTACCTTAGAAACAGCATACAATAGCATATTCAGGTTTTTCAACATAAGGATATGAACTTAAATTAGATGTTGTACATGAGACATGGTACTGAACTGCACCAAGTGATGATGAAAAAATATTACTTTTCCATCATCAAATCAACCTATCAAATCAGCAAGTCTTCTGCTCACTTGGTGAGTCAGCATCGTTCCAACTCAAGACGACTCAAGCCAAACACTTTACACTGACCTTAATCTCGTTCATCAAAGAGGTACTCCTATGATTTATTATATCAACTCTACAAACTTAGAGAGCTTCCAAGAGACAGATTTTTTTTAAATCGTCAAAATCAAGGCAGCAAAAGCTTTGATATCTTGACTTTTGAACGGGGTCAAGTTCCAAAAACACTCGCGACTACACTTCCCATAATGCAACACCGTATTTCCTTTTGTTGGACTCTTCCTGCCTGATATATGCCCACGTCTACTATACTCCATGCGCCCACCCATTTTATAACACAGGCTTAAATTTGTAGTCTTCATGTAGTAACCCTGATGACGTCATCAGAGTTATTTTCTCAGACTTTATTAAGCTCCCCAAGCCTGACATCACCAGACCAAATCGTGAATAAGTTAGTCCACATCCTTACCCTGGAAATCCAGAGTTCTCGTGAGAGCACAATTTGAATTTGCTCAGCGAGTCACTCTGGCAATCAGTAATGATGCTCATTACCCATGCCCTTGGAACCGAGCTGCACCAATCACATCGGTGTATCTGATATAGGCGGGCCAGAGGCGAGCTAAACAGATGACGACAGCGCTGCGACGATGAAGTCCGGAATCAGTCAGTAAACATTGCAAGATGGCTATGGATGAACACCAGTTGTTTGAAACGGCTTTGGCCGCCACAATGAACGAGTTAGACTTGGCTTTTTCTCTAAAAGAGGAACTGAAGACGGCGCTCGAATCTTTTCTTTGCAAGAAGGACGTTTTTGTTGTTTTGCCGACCGGATACGGCAAGAGTCTAATCTACCAGTTAGCTCCACTGGTAGCGCTCTGGATACGTCACCCCGTGTATTGTTCTGATTGGTCGTAGTGTTATCCAATTGCGTGCAGTGACATTTATAAATGCATGCTTGGTGCCGCCCCTGAGTTGGGCCATTTTCATTACTCATGGCCAGACCTTAAATCTTTCTAGATTTGGGTCTGGATTTCCAGGCTATCATAACCTGACCCATAGACCAAAATGCCTCTGAACGCAATTGGATAGACGCACAACTAATCAGAGCAGTGAAACTTGTGATGTGGCTGTGATGATGTAGCATCAATATATCTGTGAGCGAGTGTTGCTGGGACTAGTCGAGAATTTGAAAATAGTACTTCAATAGAAATTCCAGATCAGCAGCAGCCATTTTGGATGCTATCTAAAAATGTCTCAAAGGTCCTCTGTACTACGCTAGGTTTATGCTAACCATAGTTTCCCTGACATGAGGGGACATTAGCAAAAAACGTTGTCATTATGCATTATGAATAAAGCACCAAGGCTCTGCCAGTTGTCTGAAACCCGCCCCATATTAGATAAATGGTTGTTATTGGCCCGACGAGGGCCAGGTCGTCGTTTAATTGGGAGGGTGAACAGATACATCGGCAGATTTGACAGATTCCCAGACTACAGCTTCCCCTGAACAGAGGACACAAGTATTTCCACTGAGTAGCACTCCTTATGACAAGTAAACTGACTGTGTGTTAAATCAGTGGAGTGCCCCTTTAACTTACAGAAACATATTGAGGACACGTGTATTTTGTCTATATTCCTCATCAACAGATGGTACACATATGTACTGTCAATGCTTTTCCATAAATAAATACACAAAGAATAAGGTCATTATATTATGTTAAAGTCCCTCTGGAATGCAATGTCCATTAAAGTCCGCCACATCATGATGCATTTTCCTTGACAGACATGCCAGGAATGTTCCATCAGTCAGAACTGCTTTTGTGTTTAATACTTTCCCAAAACACACAGCTTGATCTCCCAGTTGTGGCAGTTATTAAAAAATAAAAGATAAAAACTAGCTTCTTTTAAAACAGATCAAATGCATAGAAGCAAATTACTTATCTTCTCAAGCGTGAAATAACCAGCAGAGCTTCTGCATGTCCGTCTCACTTTCCTTTCCTTAACACATACACATGCCTATTCCCACCAACACAGAGCACGACTCTGAACAGCACCTCCTGGTGTCCAAATGTCAGTCACAAAGGAAATCCAGCTAATTAGCTCCAAGAACAGACTTTCAGATGGAAAATATACTCTAATGTAAGGTCATCAACAACCATTTGCACATTACTAGATGGTTGGAGGAATCTGTTTACCTTTGTCTAACTCTCTGTCTCACTGCACCATGACCACAGACATGTTCTGCTAACATACAGATGCTTCTTATCCAACGTCTCCAGTGCAAAATTGACTTTTAAAGCCTCCCAGTACAAACAACTTGCTCCCATAGTGGCTTTGTCCAATAAGGACACAACTTTTCCTGCTTTACACATATAATCTTCAACATCTACACGGCTACGACAATATGAACTTTTTTGTGCACACAGGGCAACACTGTACAACATTTACAGACACACACACACTCACACACACACACACCCCTCCTTGTCCTTTCCCCTCTGCAGTCCCTGAGATCACCTCACACTTAGCACAAGGCATTCTCTTTAACACAAACACAGCTAACAGAAATTAAATACACAGAAAAACAAATGCAAACCAAGCCATGGTGAAGGCACATTCTGGGAGGATCTGTCTTCCAAAGAAAGGAAGTCCAGGAGGAGAAGACGAGTCTCTAACACAGAATCAGCGTGTCAGTTTGTAGACGCAGAGAGTTCAGGGGAGTGGCAGCTGGAGCAGGGGATTCTGGGACATAGAGTCTCAAGACTACCAGGTAGAGGCATCATATCCAGGGATGCAAACATAGTATGACTGGCTCGCTTTGAGCTTGTGTCTAAAAATCAAATTTGATCCATTTTTTTCCTCATACACAACGAACATATTATAGTGAGACATGTAGGAGGGGTAAAAAATGCCAGAGACACCATTCTATGGTTATAAATCAGAATGGCCATACAGTATATTTTAATCTTTTGCAGTAGCTACTTGTACTGTAATAACTAATAATTATCAATGGTGAATAGCAGAAAAAAAGGCAAATAATAATAGTAGCCAGCATCCAACTGGAAAAGATGAAGGTTTTTCATTCTAGAAGTGTTATTTCCTGCGCTCTCAAATGCCCCTCCAAGTCTGAAACATACTCTCAGATGTAAACTGGGATCAAAAGTGACTCCTGTCTAAAATGTGACTCGTTTGCATCCCTGTATATCAGCTCAGAAAGCATCTCTGAGGCAAATCATCCAGTCTGCTGCGTCCAATCCACGCCCCTGCAGAGCTTCGACACTTCAAATACGATAAGGTCTGCACTGACTTCCATTCTCTCTCAGCAGTCTTCCCATTGACTGCCGTTCATTTAGCATCTTCCCACATGATAAATAGTCCTTCCACGGACTTCTACATACTCTGCATAGTCTTTCATTAACTTACTTGCATTCGCTCTGAATGGTCTCTGTATTGTCTTTATTCTACATCCACCCACCACTTGTGAATGGATGTAGTGAGTGTAGTTTCAAACTATATGAGGGGTAGGCAGTATGTCACTTCTTATGTGTGAGCCTGTTGCATAGCTGGGAGGAGAGGAAGAGAGGAGGAGGAGGAGCAGGGCTGTGGGGAGTTCATCTCTCCCGTCCAGCTCCTACTTTCCCCTGTCTCAACTGCTCCAGGACTTGCGGTTCTCCCCCCGGCGGGCAACAATGGCTTCTCCTCGTAAGACGGGCACATGGGCTGGAGCGGTGAAGTCTCCTGTGCGCCGGCTGGTCCGTTCGCGGAAGGACAGCCTGTCTGGGCGAACCAGCACCCCATACCCCGGTTTACAGTTGAAATATCGATGACCTCCAACTGAGCCATCATTTTTACCTGTGGGGAGAAAATAAAGGTCGTCACCACTGATGAAATATCATCCAGCTTTATACTGCAGGCACCATTTAAAGGCAGAATGTTAAAGGTTAAGTTTGTTATTTTTTAGCTTTATTATTATTTTTAGGTTTTTGTGTCTAAGTGACTGATGTTAGCAACTCTTTTTTTAAACTGGTCCAGTATTGAAGGAGACTGCTGCAGTTGGCAGGGGCGTCCACTTAAATGGAGCCTGTTGGGTGGCAAATAGCAATTTTGGGGCTGTTTCTGGTTAAACATTATGAATCTTTCTCTTAAACAAAAAGATCTATCGGTGTTAGGGATCTTGTCCATAAGTTGTGAGTGACTTAAAATAACAATCTGAACACGTCAGTGACTAAACAAGCACTATTTATTGGTCAAAAATAATGTTTTGTGGCTACCAGCTGCAGCACTCTTGCTAACTACTTAAAGGAATTGTTCATTGGTCATTTAGACACAAAACATGAAAAAATGGGGGTTGGGCTGAAAAACACCAAAATGTATAGTATTACAGAACCGCAGTCTCATGTTGTTAACACTACAGTAAGATTATCTCTTTAATGACCATTGCTGTTTTACTCTGCCAAAACCTGATGCTTGAGGAGGTGGTTTATCATCTATTTGTGTAATTTGGGTGAACTGTCCCTTTAGCTGAGTACCTACCTACAGGGGTGTCCAGCTCCACCCCCACCCACACGCCATCAGCAAACTGTGTCACTCCCACATAGCGCACTGTCCCGGCTTTATTGCTTCCTACTGTAACAGAGGCCCCTTCTGTCAGCCACTCAGGCAGTACGTCATCATGGCTGTGCTCCTCTTCGTCCACAAAGATCTCCAGCCTCTCAAAGCCTTCACCTCCTCTACCTCCTCCACCTCCTCCTGAGTTGACCAGCTTGTGTTCAGAGAAGGAGTTTTCCATAGTGACGTTGTTGTGATTGGCTGAGCTGTGGGCAGTGGGTGGAGCGACGGCGGCCATCTTGGCGCCACACTGAGAAGGAGAGGTTACAACATCGTTCCTGTCAGCACCCTGCTGCCGGGGGTTTGTGGGTAACGTAGTCTCAGCGGCCAGGAGGGAGGAAGACGAGGAGGAGGGTTGGAGAACGTCAGACAGGGTAACTGTAGAAACACTACTGGAGAAGTAGCCGCTTGATGACTGGCTGAGGGGGCTGAGGGGGGTGATGTCATGCGGGTCATGCACAGGAAGAGGAGGGACTTCTGGGAACTCTGCCCGTTTGTCTTTGGTTGGGGGCCGTAGAGTAGCAGTCTACAGGAAAGCAACAGTTGCCACAGAAACAGAGGGACAGACAAGAGCATGCAGTCAAGGCAAAACATAATAAAATAATCAGCTATAATAATCAACTTCCCCAAAAATGTTACAGTCACCTTTTGGACAAATCAGGTATTCATAAGTCTCAGGCCTGTTATGTGCAGCATAAAAACATTTTGTAGAACCATTTGCATCTTCTGCTCATGTCTATTTTTGACATTTACAGCCATATCCTAAACTGACAGCACAAATAGTTGCCCTTTGCATCATCAAGAACTCATGTAGAACCAGAACTGCAAATTAAAGGGCTGTTCCAACAATTATATACCTGAAGATATGTTTACTCGCCATGTTGATCATGACTCAGCATGTGAAAGGCTTTGGGGTGGGCTGAAAAATAATACCAGTGATGTCGTAGTGATGTCATCGGGGTTACTTGTTTAATCCTTGCTGCAACAGAAAGTCTGTGGTACAAACTGGGGACGTGATGTTTAACAGACGTGGGTATTTACCAGGCAGAGAGGGTCTAACAGAAAGACACTGCCAGCTGTATTATTCAAAGTGTAGGATTCAGTGTTTCTGAAGCTTGACCCAAACTATGGATCAAAATTCAGAATATCTCAGTCTCTGCCGTTTCAACAGTCCCAATATTTATGGTAGAGCAGAACTAAATTGCTGGACAGACCCCTTAATGTGATAGCAGTGGACGATCATGAAGGGAAGTTAGACAGGAGTACAATCTCACCGTCTCAGCCTTGACTCGATTGTCGTCCCCTCCTGATGTCACAATGCGAGGGACATGCTGCTGAGTAGAGACATGCAAGGTCATGACATGACAACACTTGCACATGTATGCATTCCTGTACTCTTGCCTAGCTGCCAGAGCCTGAAATAAATGAGTTTGACCAGTCCAACATAATTTACCACTAACTATATATTGAACTTTTTAATCCTTTTTTCATCAGCAGGGCTAACTGAATCTCACCCTGCTCCACTATTCACACAGTTAAATAAAGACCTGAGTATTTTGGGTTGCACTGAGCTCTATTAAAGTGTCTCTGCTGACCTGCTGGTTGTGTGGCGAAGGTCTAAGCTCCTTCTTGTCATCTCGCACCGGAAACAGAGACTTAAGCAGTTTGGGCATCTGAGGAACCAGCGCCTTAACTGAAAGATAAGAGGCAGCAAGTCCTGAACGACCTGGGGGAGGGGGTGATGAGGTGAAAGAAGAGGAGACAGAGGAGGAGGTAGAGGAGAGGAAAGAAGCAAGGTAAAGAGAAGCAGGTGTGGAAGGTAGAGGAGGTGTGAAAGATTAAGACAGAAAGTTGAAAGCGCGTACAGGAAATGGCAAAACCCCAACACAGTGATAGACTGGCAGAAGAAGACATCAGCCAGCCGTAAGACACACAGACACATCCTAATCACAGGACTGTCAAACATAAATCATTAATTCGGTTCATTTCATGAACCGAATTAATCTAAAGCACATCACGGTAACGTGAAATCTGACATGGGCGAGAAATCACTATGACAGAAAAAATATAGAATGATCAGACTCCACCAATAGATTACACTGGAAAGCTTTCGTAATGAATTTGAGGAGATGAGAGAAGGTCACATTGCGTTAGCCAAAGGAGGTTACAGAAATGGTGACACCAAAAGGAGCAGGAAGAAGAGAAAGATTACACATTACGTTTTGCTAGGAAGGAAGGAAGGAAGTGGAGACCCAGCAGATAGATACTAATGTAAACAGTGAGACTTGAGATTGTGTAGTAAACCATCGTATTTTGGCAACATCAAACAGAAAGAGAGGAGTCTCATGATTAAGCTCAAAGTATTATTGAGATCAGCACACAGTGGAAATGGATGAGCCCAGTTGGGAAGAGGAAGAGAGGAGCATGAAGAGACGCAAGAGTTGGGAGTGTAGCAGAAATGTCTTAAAGCATGTATGGCAGAGAAGAGAGGAGAGGAGAGGTAGAGGTAGAGGGGGTGCAGGGGGGTTTACCTTGCTCTGGTTCCTGGTTCTGTGGGGACGTCATCCCGAAGGGAGAAGAAGATGAAGAAGGGGAGGTGGAGTAGGTGGAAGGGGAAGAGGCGGGCCGGGGGAGGGTGCGGTGAAACTGAGATGGCATGAAGATATCCTGCTGACTCTCCCATCGACCCTGAGAAACAGAAAGACAACAGGATTGGTTTAGAAATAATGACATTTGTAATCAGAGCTACCAAATGTCAATGCTACATATATGAGAAGATCTATACATGACATCTGGGTTAGTCAAATTTTCATATTTGCTACTTTAAACACTAAGTGGCAGTTTAGGTCATCAGACTAATAATTTCCACCTGATCCTCAATTAATTGCAAAATATTTGAACTTATCATTTTGAACGACTGCTGTTGAGAACAATCAACATGTAGAGACAAGAAGCAAAAAGTGTGTTACCTTATCATCCAGGCAGCTTGTGGACAGGTCTTGCCTACTTCCAGACAGCTGAGGATGGATGGACATACAGAGAGAGTGAGTATATTGAGATAAATCATATCATATTGCAATACATTACAGTGTCTTGTAGTGCAGTATAATAGCATTGTATTTGTGTTTTACCCTGTGGACAGAAGGAGAACTTATGCTCCGTCTGTTGCTCTTCCCTCTGCCTGTCAGCTGCTCCTTCACTGCCACCTCCTAAAACCCACACAGCTTATTATCAACATTTTTAAAAGAACAAAACAGATAAAGTACAAAGTGCAATAAAACAAACAAACAAAAAAAAAAACTAAATCACAATTCTAATAATATATTAATATTTTGACAAGTCATGTGTCTTCTAGGATGCTGTGTGTTAAAACTTGGCATATTCTGTGTGACTTCATGCCTACTAATGGACCTAATTACTATCTATTTAAGACACTATCTGTATCTCTACTAGTTTCTCCACCTACCTGTCTGAGTCTATCCAGAGTCAGGATGTTCTCCAGACTGAGGACACTGCGGAGGTATTTTTCAATTGCAGCCTCGTCATCACCTGACTGGCTGTTGTGTGCGCTGGCAGCGAGGTTGGCAAGCATCTCCCTGTCCTCTGAACCAGGGGCATCCTGATGGGACAAATCATCATTTAAACTTCTGTTTAATAATCGACCTGCTCAAAGTTTCTTGGGCAAAGCACTAAACACATGATATTTTTCCCTGGCCTTACCCCAGGGATGTTAGAGACCACTTCGAAAGTGACCCCACAGCCAGGTATGGTGCTGCGGGTGGACATCCTTCTCAGAAAGTTGTGTGCAAAACCCTGGCGGCCCGGATTAACGTTAACGCAGATCCTCTTTCTCAGGACCAGCTGCATGTCGGCAGGGTGGCTGAGCTGAACCACAACTCGAATCGTCAGGTATACCCGCTGCTCCGGCCATGCTCCCCCACGACTAAGCTGGGGACACTCGTGTACGGTAGAATCCCATGATGCCTCTGCTTTCACCTGCAGGGTCGACAAACACAAATGATTAATAAAACGTTTTCCTGAACGGACTACAGGAATTCCTCAGAAACTTAACCCATGCAGATCCATCCTCACCTCTCCATCGTAGTGTTTGACGATTTGTAGGTCAAAGAAGTCGTCTTCATCCTCTCCACTCAGGATGGCGTCCCAACCTCCAGCCTCAGGAACCTCAAACTGGTCTTGAGAGCTGAGGTCATCAGCTGAGAAAACCAATATAGAACACTGTAAATCAGCTTGGGAGTTGAAAAACACATGAGTAATATGTATTATTTAGCAAAGAAGAAACATACGTTTGAGGTTCAGGAAGAGGACAGGAATATGAGTCTCCATGCCTGGCAGAGGAACCCTGTGAACAAACACTGTGATCAACATACTTATACATATACTAGGAGCCTATAGCTGAGCGGTTACAGTGCGTGCCATATAACCCCAATGCCCCTGGTTTCATTTCCAGCATGTCATACTGCCCCTCCCCCATTTTGAGACTAACCTCTGTCAAATAAAAGGAAAAATGCCTGCCTAACAAATCTTTTTTTTTGGGGGGGGGGGGGAGACATATATACTTGTCTATATATATTACATAAATGAAATCCAAGACACACACAAATTCTGCCAAGTGTCATACCATTCAGCAGGTGCTCCAGGAATGCCGCAGCCAGCAGAGGGCACCATAACAGCGTTTCTTTCCTCTGTCAGAGTCAAACGCCACTCCAGCAGCTGGGCCTCCCTCTCCACATCGTCCTCTGTTTTTTCTGTACACACAACAAGGCTCAAACATTTAACACTTCCTAAACCAAACACCATAAAACATGTAACTAGCTTCATACTGCAGACAACCTGTAGACCATATCAACCCTAAAAGAAGGTAGACTTTTGAACGTGTAAGCATGTTTTATGAACATTTTGTTTGACTGTGTGTGTGTGTGTTCGGGTGATACCTGCTTTGCTGACCAGGCTCTGCAGGTGCTGGTCGAGGTATTCTTGTCTCTTTGTGAGAGCAGCTAACCACTGTCGCCGTAAACGTTCAAGGTCTCTTTCCTATTCAACAAAGCAGTCACTTAATAATCTTTAGCTTTAGTTCACCTGCAAGTGACTTTAAGACTAATAGACTTACTTAAAGAGGCAAACAGAGTGTTAACAGAGCTGTAATAAAGTGATTCACCTGATAACTGTCCATCTCATCTCCTTCCTGGTTTGATGTGGTGTTTCTAATCTCCACACAACCCACTGACACTGCAAGCACTATTTCTGCAATAAGAGGCATGGTGCCTGAGTCCTGAACTGAACGCACATCCACCTGGAGTCGCCTCGATTGACCCTGGAGATGAAGAGGGGAAGTTTAGAAAATATTTAGAAGTTGGCTTATTAGCTGAAGTTTTCTGGTTGCACCTGCTATGACCAGGTTGGCTGGTGTTGTGTTACGGCTTTTCCCTACCTGCCGAAGCTGGAAGACTCCTCCAGTCCGCACATCTCTGCCAGGAACCACTTCCACTGGGACAAAGTCTCCATTCTCGTTTATCTCAAGGATTTGAATCCACAGCTCTAGGCGACGCGTTACCTCACTCCACCTACAAAGACAAATATTATAAGCAGATCTGAGCAACACTAGTACAATGGTTTTTAGTCAGTTACTACAAAGCTAGTCTTGCAAGCAAGACGAAGACTCGGAGGAGACTGCGTGTGCCTACCTGTCTCTTAGTGTGCGTGTCTTGGCCTGAATGATGCTAAGGTCCCACAGGGCGGGGTTTCTCCCTGCATCAGCCTGTCTGTGTCCATACACCTCAATGGCAACTGCCCCTTCAGTCAGGTATTCGATGAAATCCTCTGTTACTGACACTGCCACCTCCTACAAAAGAAAAGACACATCAGTCTTATACCACCACTTTTTTTTTTTTTATAAATAATTGCTTTCCAACTCTCTATGTGTCAATTAACCACAATAGCAATTAAACCCAAACTGAGCTCTCCCTCTCAGGCTTCACCTTGCAGCTGTCAAACACCACCATGCAGTGTGGGTCCTTAGTGCTGGGTGACGAGGACGATGGGTCCACTTCAGGAGCCACGATGAAGGGCTCAGGCTGGTCCCAGAATGAATACTGACAGAAGACGAAGTTGGACAGGAATTGGGGAAGACCAGTTGCCTGCAGAATCTTAATCTGGAGATGATACACAGGCCAAAAGTCAACAACATCTCTCTTTTGTTTCAACAATAACTGAACATCACAATCTCCATGTACGTAGAATTTATCACAGGACTGTTGTGTGAGACACCATTAAGTTTAGGTAGGTGTCCCTAATGAACTGGGAACTGAGTGTATAATGAAAATCAAAGTCAACTAAACACACTTGGAGCTCCTTGATCTATAAAACAAAGCTCCTGGAATGATTTTAACCTACTGACTTAATCAGTTCTGCATAATGAAGATAATCTACTTCTCGCTGATGATATGTCTGTCTTACCATGCAGACCAGTTTGCGATCCTGGACTTCAGTGTCTTGGTTGTTGTCAGGTTCATCTCCTCCAGCCATGTTGTCCTCTAATGCTCCTCCAACCCTCACCACCTCCACATGAAGACGCCCTGCCACCTGACCATGGGAGAGGAGAGGGGGAAACATATATGTCTGTGACTGTAGGTTTGTCTACTCCAAAGCTACTCATCCACCACTGGAGTTCTATTGTGAACATACAGCTAAAATGTCCTTTCCTACAACTTTACTTGTATTTTGCTATCATACTTCAGCAATCCGTAAATATGTGTATCATCTGAATATCATGTGATTTTTGACTCTGACGTCCATGACAGTCAAGGAATCAAAAGACTACTCATCTCAACACAACAGAAACTACATTGAAGAAAAAAATTATAATAGATTAGAGACTCGTATGAAAGCTCTGATTCCTTATTGATTCATCTGTTAAGGATTCTTCTTTCGGATAAAGAGATGGAGATTCACAAAAGAGACGTATAAATTAAATTCATAACCAGCAAGTCTGTGACTACCTACCTCTCCCTTCTGGTTGATGATGGGAACAGCGTACTGCAGCTTGACGTCATAGAACAGACAGGAAAGGAAGACATTTGCAACGCCAATCAGACTGTGGTTTTCCTGCTCATCAAAGAACGGATCTGCTCGTCGGAAATATGAGCGCATCACCTGGACAAGGATAAAAGGAGAACATGGAATACAATGCAGGGAAATTTACTGTATTAGTACTTGTTTCTGTGTACACCTGCTTAGTGACAATGCTGTCCTTGTGACCTGGCAGGGTTATTGAAAGACTTCACTGGAAATCTGACAAGCTAACTCACAGGGTTGTCATGATGATGGAGGTTGTAGTCCTGCCACTCTTGATACAGCTCTCTCATGTCAACCAGACGATTCTCCATCTTCTCTAGACTCCAGATCTGCTTCCCTCGACACCGCCGTCGAACCTGAATCGCTGGTTCACTGAGCACTGCATCCCTCTACACCACACACACACACACACACACACACACACACACACACACAAGTGTATTTAAATAATTTGTTGTGTTTAAAACAGAGGACAAGAAATTTGTTCATGTATGTCTACATGTTTGTGTGTGAGACCTTGCGATTTGCGTTGAGGTTGTCTGATGGGATCTGCAGAGTGACTCTGTACTCTGTGTGTCGCTCCAGTTCATCAGAGATGAAACAGGCTTCTTGCACCAAGAGGTTTGCCCTCACAATCTGCTCCCTCAACCGCCGCAAACTCCTAACCAACACCGCCTCCCTGAAGGAGGAGAGAAGGTGGCAGAAAAGAAGGGGAGACAGAGGCGAAGAGGAGGGAATGCAGGGGGGAGGTGTTCAGCTAGCATTCATAATCCACATGGACATGAAATAGATTTTTTTTATGTCTTTAGTCAGTGTACAGCAATATTTCTGTCTCTCTAACACGCACCCACACCCACACTCTCACCTGTCCTCATTCCACTGCCTCAATCTGCTCTGAGCACTAGTTGACTGGCTCATTCCTCCAATACTGAGTCTCTCCAGGCTGCGGTAGTGAGACTGCTGTCCCGGACCTTGCTGGCCCGATGCAGGCCCTCCGGAGGGACCGGTGGACAGACGGTCCGGGTTCAGCTTCTTGCGGAGCTGCTGGAGTTCCTGCTCGTACATTTGTCTCTGTCGCTCCAGAGCGGAGCGCTTCTCCTCTTCATGCTGCCTCTCCAGAGACTGCAGCACTGCTTGCATGGGGTCTGACAGGACAGAATATAGAGTCAGAAAACACAGGGGACTGAACTATTGTTCACTGCAGCATATAGATATATATAGCATCCTTACCATTGTTGCCCAGAGCCTTCATCATGACCTCTGTCTGGGCAAACTCATAGGAGAAGCTGACCTCACTGGACACTTCACTGGCTGTGTCACCATCTGCATCCAGCTGCTCACTGCTGCCACTGTTCTTCATCACGCCACCCTCACCATCCTCTTCCTCAGCTCCCCGAGAGCGCCGCTTAGGCAGGTTGATCCTGCAGGTAGGATTGGTGAATTGTCAGCCATCAGGTAATATGATCTATATCCCACACAGAACTGGTACACAACACATCAATGGGATGTAATACCAATCTGGATTTCATATGAGAAAGTGGGTGTAATTAAGGCGTGTGCAACTGGTGTAAAATGACAAAAGTAGTTATAAAAATATTGAGTAACATTTTATCATATAAAAACAGATGAAAAGCATTAAGATATTTAAAAATGTAAACAACATTTAGAGTGCATAAAATCACCTGAAGAAGTGGTTGTTTCCCCAGAAGATGCGGTCGCCATGGTGAAGCTGCAGAGCACTGGTCACTGGAGATCCATTAACACATGTCCTGTAACACAATAAAGACAGCAATTCCATTACTGTTAAAACAAATGTAACAACATCTTCAGTGGTAAAAGAACTCTTAACCCTCTCTCTTGCTTTTCCCATCCACACAGCAGCCTGTTCTCATCTCTGGACTTTGAGTCTGTGATGCTGGTGTTCCTTACCGAGCATTGCGGTAGGGGGTGAGGATGACTGCACTATCTGCAGTGATGTCGATGACACAGTGCTCTGCTTGGATACCCATCCCGCACAGCTGGATGTCCTGAGAGTCTGCAGAGCCCACCTTTGTGTGTTCCTGAGACACAACATTCAAGAAATGGCTGTATGTTATCATGATAAATGGCTGTATGTTATCAGATAAAGATAAAGACAGATAAAAGTCAGACAATAAAAATAAATGTGACAAAGTCATGTCTACTGGAGAGGGCATTATCAGAGGGCTGTACCATAAAGCAAGCTGGACAGAGCCAGGCTTTCTTTGCCTGAGCTGGCTCACATAGAGATAATGGGCACCACAACAGTGGTTATCCACTGTCTTTGTTGTTACAGGCTTTCTTCCTCAGGCTCTCTGTGTGTGCCCATAAAACCGGTCAAATGATGCGTTCGATGCGTCATTTCCAAAATTTCCAAAATGGATTAATCACATGTTGCCTACTTCCACCTCCAAAAAATATTAAAAACTAGTATTAAAGTAAAAAGCAACACTGCTGCTACAATTAAAGCCAGAGAGGTATGCTGGCAAATAATTGAAAATATTTTTATTGAATGCATATTTTTATTGATTGAATGTTATCTGTATTAATACCAATAGACTAATCAATTTTCTTATCACTGTTCTATTAGCTGTGATATACCAGCAGTGTGAAACAGACTTGAGCAAATCAGGAGCAGCATAAAAACACAATTCAAAGTGGTAAGATTATAGTATGGTTTGAGGGAACTATACTGCATTTCACATGCGAGTAAAGGTCATACTCATTAGTGTAGTATAAAAGGCTTATTTTTATAGCCAGAGTGGGGAAATGGCCAGGCAACACTACAGACATACTGAGTATTCCAATGGGAGCAAGAAAAACCTTACAAATAAAACCACTGATAAGCCATGACAGCCCAATTTAGATTAATTTCCTGTGTCACATGGGTTTCACCACTGCCCTGCCCTTTGGGAGAACAGCAGCAGTCCTGAGTCTTTTCATTCCTATGGGTAAAGTCAAAGTGAGTATCGATTATGACAAATTATTTTATAGACCATGGTCACCCAAGTAAATATTGGACCCAGTTTTCACAAGCCACATAACCTCTGGAAATTTTGACACTAAAATAGCATTTTTCATAAAAGCAAATCAGGAGAAAATTAACTTTTTTCAAGACATGCCTGTCTAAGCAACCCAGTCTCTTGAGATCTGGCAGCACAAAATCCCTTCTCTCTGTGGTGCTGAACCGTTGGTTGGGTTTCATTCTCACTGCAGTGCTGCTAGTGGCGCTTTCCAACCAAATAAACAGATAGCAAAATAGCCTTAGATGTGGAGCCATTTATCAAAAGTTAAAACTGAAATAAAACTTGTGTTTCTTTGCTTATTAATATTGTTACGGATATTATTTAACTGTTTTTGGTGGGGGAAAAGAGAATGTCCTTAGATTAATGTGACCTTGTATTGGCTTGATATCAGATATTGAGCAAGCAGGTAAAAACGAGCAGCAAAATAAGGAGCAAACATTACATTTGTAATGTGTATACAGTGTTGTTTTGTTTTAAATCTGCTTTTCATCTATCCATGCAACGATTACAACACTTCCAAATGAGGTGTGGGGATAAGCGGGAGAGACCACGCCCTCTCAGGAGACCAGTGGTATGTACCATTTCATACCATTGGTGTAGCTTGTAATGTTTTATTTTTTGTTATAGAGTATCTTTTATACGGATCAATAGGTTTGCTTACAGATTCCCTCAGCTGAGAATCTGTATCTCTTGTAGATAACACTGTCAGGAAAAGCCTACATGTGTATTTGGCATCTCTCTCTCTGAATAGAAATGTCTTTTCACTCAGAAACTCTGAACTCTGACTAGTCCAGACCAGGTAAGATGTGCATCTTTAGTTACCATGGCATTCTAGCCAGGGACAGCCACCTTTACAACATTGATAATTCTGGCTTTAGGCTCAAAATACCTCACTAACCCACTAGGTCTGCTCTGTGGTGCACCCCTCTGTTTCTGATCGAGCCATTCACACAACAACTTGATTGTTTTTTCTTGAAATCAGTTTTGTGCTTTCAAATTTGGTATAATTGGTGTAATTCCCATCTTAAGGCTTCCCACATCACAAAAACACTTTTTTTTCCACAAGCACTTACTATCAGTCAGATAAGTTATGAAAAAAAACTTTAGTTTACATAATCCAAATACTGTGCATGTATAAAGATTCGATTTGAGATTGATTTCATGTTATGTTTAAAGTGCAGATGGATTGGAAAATGTGCCTAACAGATAAAGAACCCATTTAAAGGGATAATATCGGTAATAGTGTTTGGTATTCTGTATAAATAGGGAGGCACAAAGTACTGCATTATGAAGAATGTGCATGTGAGTGTACCTTCAGATAGTACACCAGCAGTTCATTGAGAGCAGGATCAGCGTTAAGGTTGACAAGAAAACTCTTATCATCTCCAACTTTAATCCCTGAAGACTGAAGAGAAATACCCAGACTCTCTAACTGCTTCTGACGCTCCTATAAACACAGACACAAAGATCATTTTCAGACAGTGTAGAAAATCAAACCAGGAGTGACAATGTACATTAGCTCAATACGTCTGGTTTAATAACCTTATGTTCTGTTTGTATTACCTGTGCAATCTCCTCAGTTTTACGAAGCTTCTCCTCCCAGGTGATGGTCATCTCTTGAATCAACTTTTCTGACTCTTCCAGACGATCTTTCAGCTCTGGAGCCTTTAAAGACTGGAGGAAAAACAGCAGATGAGAGTATAAGCAAGCAGAGATATCTAAATGCTGATTTCTGAGATTCCTAAGATATCTCACCTCTGCCTGAGTCAGTTGTTCTCTTAGTTTCTCTACTTCCTCTCGGAGTTCCCTGATAATGCGAGCATTGGGATCTTCGTTCACAACAGCATGGTTAACAATGTTCTTTGCTCGGTCTGCATAGCGCAGCGTCGACAGGGTCTCCTCATAGTTGTCTGCTGCTGGACTCACAGTTGCAACCATCGCTGTGCGACTGTTGCCACCCAGACAGTCCTGGAGAAAAGCAAATACGCAAGATGCAGAGAACACGGACACAGAGAAATTTTAAGAAAATACAGAAAATGCACTGGATAGTCAAACGAGGGAGATGTATTTTCCACTGTTTCTGATAAACATCTTCATAGTGTATGTACCTTCAGTAGCCATGTCAGAACAGAGTCTCTGTAAGGAACAAACTTGTTCTTGTTCTTGGCTGTTCCCTGTTCAGCTAGCGCCGAGATCACCAGGCCCAGGGTGGTGAGAGACCTGACAAACACACATAAACACTGCAGTCAAATGCTTTCCATTTCATTTCATGTATCTGTTCAGAGGTTAGTTTCACTATGTCCCTGTTCCTTTAGCGTCTCTCACTATTTGTGTGTTGGGATTACTAACATTATACAATGACTATGGTGAAAGCTAAGTTGCTGCAGCAGGGCACCACTATAAACCAGCAACACACATTGTATGTTTTCTTTCACATTTGAGTCTGAAGAGTGAAATGACAAAACTCTGTGGTTAGTAAAAAATGTCTTGCGAAAGAACGTAACACTGCCAGAGAGAAAACATCTGTAAGGCAATTTGGGGTTTAGACTCAAAAAACAGCCTGATGGAACACCCAATCATGGGGTTTGTGTATGTGTGTGTTCAGTGTGTCTATGTTGAACTGCTTTTGCGTACTTGTTGATGTTGCTTCCCTCCTTGAGTCGTTCCCCTGCTGCTCCAGTCTTTGCTGCTCGCTCACTCCCGGCCAAATCTACCAGACTCAATCTACTCACCTTCTCCCCGCTTGTCTACAGAGAAAGAGCGGCGGAAAGAACGAAAGAAAGTTTGATTATCGTCTCATTCTCTACAGTATATTCAGCTGGCAACTTGTAATTTCTTTATCTAAACATCAATGGTCCCCATACTGTTCACTAGCAAAACTTCCTAGGTTTTGTGGATAAATATTTCTGTTAACATTTCTGTCCAAACTAGACAGCTTTCAGTTTGCACTGGTGGCAAACTGCACCAAAGGTGAACTTTGCACAGACTATGTTTATTCTATCACTGGCCATAACTGACAGTATTTGACATTAGGTAATATTGTCAACAATGAATTACATCATCAAACTCCAGAATGACTCTAAATGACATATGGCATATATGTTTTTAACAGCAATAATGGCAGTCTTAAATACCACTTAAATGCAGCATCATACAGTTTCAGTGGGCATGGGCTGATTTTAATTTGTGACCACTGTAAATTCAGTAAGCATTTATCCTCCCTCTTTGAACTGTATGTTCACAAGCTGCTCAGATTCAGGATGTTCAACCATATGGTGATAAGCACTGCAATGTCCAGCCTGGTCTAAGACATACAAATGTCTTGGAGCTGCAGTCTAGGACATTAATGTAGATCTGGGTGTGCTGACATTACTGAAAGCACTACTACCATACATCCACATGAGGTCTAACAGGACTTTGATGGCTCAATAATCACAGAGAAGGCACTACATCAAGGCAGTCCCTGCTGGGTTTTCAGGAGCTTTCGACTGAGAATTACTCTGAGTGGCCAGCATGACAGCAGCAGACAATCCAGAAATAAACAACAAGGTGTTTGGCTTTATCAGAAAGCTCCTCCATCAATTTGATCTCGTTTGGCTGGATGCTTTTGTCCACTCTTGCTCAGAAGACCTTCTCTATGCTTTCTCTGATTCTACTGATCAGGCGCTGCCAAAATGTTCAGTTAGTGTTTAGTTTCTCATCTTTCAGTCCCTTGTTGACAGGCTCCATCGGTTTCTTCTCATGGGCTGTTGAAGATTTGGATATCACATTGTAATCTACACAGGGACAGATCCACTCCTGGCTGAGCGTGACAGGTCAGTGGCTGACAAGGCTGAATGTAACACCTGATCTTCATCTGCTGCACAGCAAAAGCAGCAGCTCAAAATCAGCAGATGCAGTCCTCTGTCTGGGTCAACAGTGGACTGATTCAACCACAGCACTATCGCAGGCTCAGAAGCATTTAGCCAAAGGCCAATACACCAACATGTACCTATGCGTGTAAGACACAAGTGAAGTATAAACCTTTGCATAGTCAGTACAGACAGCTGCACTTCTTAAATTTAATATATACATTTATTCCATCAGACTGTCGACTGAAAGTCTTTGGTAAAACATGTCTGGTGTCTGCTAGAAGTCTTTACAATAATAAAGCTCTGAATGGAAAGAGTTTTCCCATTAACGTCACAGAAACAATGAGGTGCCTGACACTGCCCAGATCCTGTGATATTGTCCGCCTTGTTGAGGAAACAGGTTTACTCCTACACACTCATAGCTCCATGAATCAGTCTCCTGCTATCTTCTTTAGTGGTGTGAACTTTGTAATAATAAAAACTTTCAACTGACTGATAAACACACCTCTCGTAAACCTCTTCGAAAAGAGTGTTTTTTCCACATTTTTACAGAGCTTTGCCTAAAAATAATCTACTGCCGCTCCTCACAGCTGTCGTCCTGCATTTCATATGAATGCTTCTGTTTTCAGATACTTAAGTGATCACCATAAGAACACCGCAACCTCTGAAAATCCACCTAAATCCACGTGATGCTGAGAAATAAAGCACATAAAAATCTGTTTACCAAACTTAGTCATGAGTGCTGGACAAGAGACTGTAAGAGACAAATACACACACTTCGTTCTTTTGCATACAGAAACCTGTAACATGGTGGTGGAGCTCTGTGTGATGGAGAGGAGAGTACAGGGTATGTGTTCCTGATAAATGAGTGTGTGAGTATTGTGAGAACAAAGAATAAAGTTTGATCACAAGAAAAAAACTTATCACACATCTCACACCACATTAAAATTCCAGGCAAACTTAAAACCTGTAAAGATCCAGACTCAGAACTAACTGATAAAGATCAATTTCAACTACACTGATACAGATCAGCCTCAGCCCAGCACTGCTTCCGATCCCCAGAGTACAGCAAATTATTAAACAACCAAGAGTTTTATATCTGGGACACTGAGCACATCAACTCCAAAAATAGACTACAACTTCTTTTTTTTAATAGGGCCAGAATCTGTAAATAGCTATGACAGAGCCAGATAGAGGAGGGGCAAAGCTGGTGACTGTGAACACCAGTAAATACAGCAGGAAGCTAAAACTTAGAGTAATTCAATAATTACAGCTCCTTATGGCAATGAACAATGACTGGAATGTACAGTGTCAGGTCCTGTTACCTGTTGGTGTCAGACTTGGAAATAAATACCAGTAAACCAACTCTACTTTGCTTTGTTTATTAATGTGCATGTGTATGTCTCTGCATTTTTATCAACAGTGTACAGTATGCAGACACTCTTTGGTTCTATTCAATTTTTAGCATCTAGCTGGATGATGAAACGGTGAAAAGGAGGAAATACCAGCCACTGTGGCATTTTCCTTTCTTAACAAGGGATTCTGTAACCAGGAGAGATGATACCTGGATCAGTAACCAGATCAGTAGGCAGGACATTCAGCTTGTCTGACTACTTGGCAGTGGCTTTAAGGTACCAGCACAGAACAAGTGTCAGAGCATCAACATGCTGCTCCATATGGTAAATAATCTAGTAGATGTCATCATGTGAAAAAAGAAAAAACAATCTCTTTTTGAACTCTGAACAACACTAAACCAATTCACCAAAGCTTAGCTAGAGTTAGCAAAACACAGAACAAAACAGCAAACAACTGAGAGGTGGTGGCAAATGGGGCCAAAGTGCAACCTGATTGAACTTTGAGTGTTTCATTTACAAGTCTGTGCAGGGCATGCTGCTGAAAGGAAATCCTGTGATGAGCGTAAGCATGACTCATCTAGCACTGGCTGATTTCACTACCAGTCACAGGTGGCTTTTTTTAATCGTGCCCCTTCATAACTGTTCCTGACACTGGCTGAGCCATTAGGGGGCACAGATGAGCTCCAATGCTGTGATCACTAAAACAGAAGACGGTCTGCATATAATTAACAAGTAGCTGAACGCTAAATCCGGTTACATGAATGAGGTAATCAAATGTGGAGTCATTTTAAGGATGTAACCAATTATCATTTTCATTATCGATTCATCTAATAATGATTTTATGGGTTAATTAATTAATCTTTTGGCCTATAAAGTCAGAAGTCAGTATATATATATATATATATATATATATATATATGTATATGTATATGTATATATATATATATATATATATATATATAGATAAACACACACCCACACACAAACAGAGATATATATATATATATATATATATATACATACATGCATACATATATATATATATATATATATATACATATATATATATAGATACATATACATTTTCAGTCTGTCAGTCAGTTGTTTTTTTTGTATTTAGAAAGAGGAAACAATAAAATAACACACCTAAGACAATAAAGAGCTGACTGGTCCTGTTACAGGGTGTGTAAGCTAAGTGATTCACTCACTGACTACACAGTCTACACCTTTGCAGTTTGCTTGATGAACCTACTGACTGACTGACCAACTTAGTGACTGACTCTGGGTGTGCTTTGAAAACAGAGCAGGCTGTATCAGCTGACAAACTCAAAGTCATGCCTGTGAATTATTAACAGGATTCGCTGG
This sequence comes from Epinephelus fuscoguttatus, assembly GCF_011397635.1. NCBI lineage: Eukaryota > Metazoa > Chordata > Actinopteri > Perciformes > Serranidae > Epinephelus > Epinephelus fuscoguttatus. The sequence goes on from NC_064753.1 coordinate 12,302,645, forward strand.
TGGCAAGTTGGTCTGGAAATAAGAGCAAGATGCAGCAGAGCCTAAGTGGGTCGTGAGGATGGAGAATTAGTCATTGAGGTCTTGTCTTGGAGTGCCTGGTCAGACAGCTGAGCTGACATCATCCAATTTTGTAACTACCTTTTCACCCACTGACTGCAGGGGATGACTGACAGACACCAGAGAAGTGTATGCTATTACACAGAGCAGACAAGAATGTCTGGATTCTATTAACAAAGGGATTCACTACTAGTACATCATAAGCCTGTAATATAAAAAGAAATTGGCAATACTATAACAGAAAAACAATACCACATCCAAAATGAATTCACCAGTTATTAGAATTCGTAAATGACAACAAGAAGTAGCAGATGGATTCTGGGAGAACGGAATGTGGGGAGGAAAGGCATTTAATGTCTGATGATGTGAAAACTAGGGTGAACTTGAAGTGCACCAGAGATGAATGGGACACACTGAAAAAGGACTGACTTCTTCAGACAACTGTAATACCAAACAACTTCTGTCCTAAAAAAGTATGCCAGTATGCCAGTGGCAGCTGAGGTCAGGCCCAGCGTCCAGCAGTCACTCTGGCCCCACACCATTCCACAGAGTGGGCACCATGGCCTAAACAAACCTTGGTCAGCTGTCAGCAGGCCCCACCCTACTGACCATCCCAGCCCAGAGAAGTAAGCACATTCATTGTCTGGTGGACTTCATCAATGATGAATGATTGACAAATTCAATATAAGGCACCACAGGTCCAGATCCATCTAAATCCAGTTCAAACAGTATCACTTCAACACCTGCTATAAACACCAATTATCTATATTTCTACTGAGACATACATTGAGCCCACGGCATCTCAGAAATTAATTTCTGCTCTTTTCTGTTATTTAAAGTTTCCATTAAAAGTGATAAAAACTGTGCCCAGCCTGTGTGTGTGCGTCACATCTTACCCCAGACTGCAAGTCTTTCAGTGTGTGTGTGAGGATGATGTTGAAGACGGCGTGTGATCGACTGCTCTCCTCATTCATGTTGGTAGCAGCGACAGTCCGAGACTTATTCCCCTCTGACATCAAAGACTCAATATCCTGTCAGAACAACAGAAAACAAACAATAAATAAATGAAAAATAATAATTAATATTTTCCCATTTTGCTTCTCCCTGCATAATAACCTTTTACAACTGTGAACTGTTATACAGTACACTTAGTGAGGTTCTATACATGTTTATGTATTTAGTGACTGCTTCAATTGGTGAAGAGCTTGAGTCTCCTGGAAAGCCCAAAATAAACTATAAAATGTAATTAATTCTGACATTTTTTAAACTAGCCTCTCTTTGGTGTGATGGATGAGACTACTAAGCAGACTGCTGCTGAGAAAGAATGCAAATAAAATGCTCTGCTCATGTGTCGGCATAACACTGACACACTGGTCAGAGTGGCTGCCATCCGATGTAGCAGCCACAATGCAACAAAGCAGCAGATGTCAGTAAATCAGTGTGACATAAAAGCATTGTTAAAACAATTTGAAATAAGTATTTTTACCTTGTAGCTGGCCACAGCTAGTCGAGACAGGCCATCTACGTAGGGACCCAGAACTTTATGTTCCCTCACCCTCAGAGTTTGTCTACCCCTGGACAGAAAATAAAAACAGGTTTAAACACACACAAACACATCCACTCTTGGTAAATTACTATTCATCTGATTATAAGCAGGAGTGGCGGTATATGCTCAGCTAGTTCTGGCCACCACTACAACTTTCCCCACTTCATAGAGACTTTGTTAGCACTTGGCTCTCTGACCCTGATTCAAACTTGCTCCAGGCCTGACAACTTCATCATTCTCAGCTCCACAGCAAAGCCCATATGGCTGTCAGATGGTCTGCTTCTCTTTGGCCCATTTTACTGAGGTTAAAGGTCACACAGTGACTGAAGGTCAGAGGTTATGCTGTCTGGGGCAGCAGACGCAGGCCTGTGCTCCTGATTTACTGCTGACCTGCTGGACATGAACTGGACTCCATCAGTGACTGCAGGGCAGGGGAGTGATCTTTTCATTCACTGACCACAGCAGCTGGTGGTACCATAACCCATCAGCAACTTTCTCTGGTTCTACCAACTCACATATATACCGGTATATTTCATATATAGAGCCAAAACAACCTGCAGGTAGAAAGAAAATTATCCCTCCTTTCATCACAGGGTCAGAAGATTAGGTTTCTGGCATACCCTTTGGGGTCGAGCAGATCTCGGACCTTCTCGTTGTAGATCTCCATGTAGGACACCTCAACAGTGAAGCTCTCCTCCTCCCGTTCGTGACTCTGGGTTCGATCAAACAAAGCACTGCAGAGCCGAGGAATCAGACCTGGCTGGTCCCCTGAACCCATCATGGTGTACGACTTCCCTGAACCTGGTAACAACACACATAGACAATGGAACAGGTAATTAAAACAGCCTCACATATGCTAAGTGGCCACTACTTAAGGTACAAATGTGCAATCTAATGCAACTCAATACAACAGCTATGCCATAAATTCCACCACTGAACATTTAAAATGCTCGGTTTTGCTTGATATTGTGCAAAAATATGTAAATTCTGTAACATGTAAATTACTAGGGTTATAGTTAAAGGTGTTGTTGGACTGAACTGGATTATATTAATCAAATTTTCCATCAATATTGGTCTGATTTATCAGCTCTAACAAGTTTTTTTAAAAGATTTGTAGTGTTTAGATTATGTGTAGTCTGAGAGAAGGGATACATCTTTTTACACAGCGACTACACTGGACATGTTCCAGCCCTGTTTTGTCAGTCATCAGTCCGATGGAAGAGCAACACTTGCATTTTAACAAGTGCAGATAGATTCCTCATACGCAACATTGCTTAGGTGTGTTTGGGTTTTAGCAATAACTGTGTAGATCTGTCATGCTTCCACTGGTTGAAAACTTCTTTTAATGCTTTGGTATTTTGTTTATTCTGGAGAGAAGAGAGGCTGTCCAACATTCCTGCCACAACACATCCACAATGACTCTCCTCTTTTAATCATTATACAGACAGCTTCAGGGCACTATGCTAACCGGAGCAAAGAGAAATTGTTCATATTGTGTCATGTAGTTATCTCTTAGGCTCTGTTAATGAATTTATTCATATCATAATGACTACAGGACAGTGCCTTGTCTTGTGATAAATTACCAGTTTGTCCATAGGCAAAGATACAGGCATTGTAGCCCTGGAAGGCATTGTGGAGAAGACTTTCCCCAAGGCACTGGAAGACCACCTCCTGACCTGGAGACAGACACACACACACAAGGAATTTTATTCTGTATCATTGTGAATATTTACTCTTCCCAAACTGAGCTGTCAGTTAATTAACTCACCGGCAAATTTCTCCTTATCTGTCTCATCCATGGACCAGAAACAGTAATCATAGGCAAAGACCTGGGAGGTGAAAACAGTAACAGTATGAGAGACATGAACAACAGAAACCTATAGCAGATGATAATGCCGCAATGTTAACATTTAATAACAAATTTTGCCTTATAATTCCAGCGCATTTTTTGGGAATATACACTAAACTGGGTCAACTAGGAAATATGATGTAGATATTATCCATCTAATCAGTTTGATTCAATTAACTTTCAATTGAGGAACAGAGTTCGATACAAATGACTGCAACGCTGTATTTTATGTTTCACGTGGTTTATGTGGCACCATGGGACATTTTTCAGATGATAGAAAAAATATAAATGCTACACAGCCAAAAATATGTTAAAAAGTTACCTAGCAACAAGTATTCCTTGAGAGTTTAAAGTTTATGAGTTAAACAAAACATTTCTGGCAGAATTTGTTTTACAAATCATTACTTTGTATCACTGCCTGTGCAGTGCAGTTGCTCCCAGTTCACAAACTGAGACGGAGAAATACAGCCGCTTCTTTGTGTAACACAGATGATTCACAACCCTGGAATTAGCTCAGTGTTAAAAATGTCTGTGCATGTTTGTGTGTGTGCCGTTACCTTGGACTGGTTCCTGATGATGTTGGGAGGGTCAAGGTCCACAGAAGCATGTGGAGAGATAGAGAGATGACATTTAGTGAACATGTTACAGAGGATGCAGTATGTTAAGCAATTCAGAACAGGCTGTAGTGACGTCGCTTCAGGTTTCATCTGTTCCAAATTGAAAATGGAAATTATTTATCTTGTTATCTATGAATATTTTTAAATAATTATCATGTGTCACTCTAATTAGAAAAGTAAGGGAGAGAAACAAAGACACGGGTGAACAGAGATGGATAGAAAGACAAAGGCAGAGAGAGAGCCACTGGCCTCAGGCTCAGTCACTTTTGCACACATTTGATTGACAATCAGCCTTGTGCGTGAGTAGCTTGTTTACATCTTGTTTGTTTGTTTGTCACGTGTCAAACCATTTTCTCAGGGGATTTGGTCTGTGGATGTCAAGGGTAGACACTGCATTCATCTCTGAGGGCTTGGGGAGACATAAAAATTCTCTGGGACTGGGTGAACTGTTGTGGGAATGGCTGCGTGTGGGCATATGTGTGTGTGTGGCACTGAGTGGTGGAGGGGGTTGGCACTGAGGCTGGCAGAGGGTTGAGGTAGAGTGTGGTGGAATCAGATGGTGGCGTCGAGGGGTTACTGGGTCGAGGTCATGCTCAGAAATGAACAGGGACAAGAGGGAAAAATGCCTCTGAAAGTAAAAAACAAATTTGACATTTAAAAAGAGAAGGGGAATAGCCCCAATATCTGCATGATCTTTTACAGAAAAAACTGAGGGAATACATGTGCAAGCAGGCATCTACAGTACACACATGAACCCACACACAAACATATCAGAATTCTGAGCATTTAGCCAACAGTCATGTCCTTTAAAACTGATCTCCTCAGCACACAGACAATCCCTCCATCTTGCTAGCTCTACATATGAGGAATGTCAGAGCATCCAGACAAGGCAAATTGATTTTAAGAGGTATATTATAAAATGAAAAAGCAATTTAAACAATAAAACACTGACAGAAAGATACAGTTACAGAAAAATAAACCTAAAACATTTTATGCAAAACACAGAAAAATATGCTACATTTAAATTACAAGAGCACTCGATTTTTAACAAACAATAATAGTACCAGATATGTTCTTAGACAGATTTCAGCACTGTTTATGTCCAGATATGCTTATGACTGGCCTGTAATTACACTCACTCACCCTGTTAATATACTAACTGGGAGTACAGCAATTTTTCACTACAGTTTTCAGCACATGGACCCACTAACTGTACTCCTTTCATGGAGTGCGTAATTGTAATTGTGCCTAAAATTAAGTTGGTAGGCAATAAATCAAAATATTCTCATAGCTCTCAAAGCATTAAGGGCACAGCTGTCTGGGCATTTCAGCATTTTTACGTCATTAGATTCAATATTTGCTTTGATCTGTAGTTGAGAAACGCAACGGCACAGATCTTGATATTACAAATTACGCTGATTACATTTAAACAACTCAGTTACTGTGTGGTGCACTGAAAGAGCACAGGTTGGGGACCCTGCATACCACTAATTCATTGGGGCTGTCCTGAATATCAGTTGGGCATCAAAGCTTCAGTGAGAAATATCTATGGGGTAACAAAAGACGAGTACATGAGTCTGACTTCTTGAAACATGAGTTTTCAGTCGATGCACCTAAAATAATGTGAAAATTAGTGTCTTTGTTAGTGTGCAGCTTGCATTAACTTTGGCCATCATAGCTAGAAAAAAGTACTACGAAGATGGCTAAGCTGTTACTCATAGTTTTCAAGTGATTTGCCAGGCTCATTATAGATTACTGATATATGCCAGCTTCCTTTAGCATATCTGGCACACTTAGAAACTATTCCAGACGCCTGACTTTTTCAAGATTTTGCTAGCATATCATGTGTGACTTAAGTTAGATGATAGTGAGTCAGAGACACAAAATCAAAATGAACCATTCCAATGCTTTTTAAGACACTGATTACCATGGCAACGATTAAAGCTTTGAAGCATGGAAGCATTCGAGTCAGCCCTACAATTCATTTCAACACTCAAACTACCTGTCGTTCAGCAGTTGTCACATATTCTGCTGCCAAGCTTTGCAACAACCTGATTCAAAACACAGCATCTGCTTTGCCTCCTAGACATGTAAGATGGGCTGCATGTGTTAAATGAGGACAATAAATAGGGTGATATTAGCTTAATTCAGCAAGACAAAGACGAATGCTGGTCAGTTATCTCTATTTTGACACATCAATATTTAAAGTTAACACCCTTATGATTTTGATGATTATCATAACATATTCCATGGACTATATCTTAACGGAGCAACACTTAAATCTGAGCTTAAGAAAAGTAGCCTGCCACTCTGTAAAAGAGCAGCTTCAAGCATGTAGATGGTAGCAAAAAAAAAAAAAAAAAAAGATGACGTTGAAGGAACATTTTGTTACAGTATTTTCAAGCCATTGTCACATGAGCCAAACATTTACTTCAGAAAATGTTGTGTCAATTCTTAGTAAATTGGATTAAAACTCAGTGACATGATTTCCTGTGATTATGAAGTGACAACTGTCATTGTGGCATTAACATCAGCCATTTGGTAGGCGCTTTACTCAAATAGGCTTACTGTAATATGACAACATTAGGACTGGTGGTCCCTAAGGGAACAGAATCCAAAACACTGGCAGTCTCATTGCCACTAACTCCTGCATTTGCCCTAGTGAATTTCTTTATTTTATAAAATCATCTCCTTTTTGGTGTTTCTGTGAAAACAGATTCTCCAGAAACTAAAAAAATCTGATACTCTGTTGTCTCTCTTCTCATCTGAGCTGCCTCACTACAGGCAAAGCCTAGTCAATCTTACTCCTCCATCTGTGTTGTGCTGGCTCCGCCCACAGGGTGAGGGCAGCTGTCAATCAGAGAGCTGCGTTAAGTCAGATGATGAGGCCAGAGGTAAGAGACTAATAGCGTTTCACACCCACACATTTCTATCCTTATGAAGACCTTCAACTATATTCATTCTGTTTCTCAGTAATGCTCACCATCTGCGCTAAATGCCCGACCTATCTAACCTTGAACCTGAGCCCTAAACTATAAAATACATTACAGACATGTCCTCATTCTAAATGTCTCCAACTAGCTCTCATACACATAGACGTTTACGAACACACTCACAATACACTCGCACACCTGTTTCCTTTTACTCATGCACATTCTTTACAAGACGCCAAAGCTGCAGTTCTTGCACAAACCAGTCAGCATCCAGTCCAATCTGTAACACTTAATATTTCACTGACGTTCCAATGCTGACATGCTGCATTCTGAGAGAAATGCATGCAGAGTATTTCCTATCTGAAGCCTCACTGATCTCAGCAGCTCTCCTCAAGCCAGGATACAATCAGGTCATCTTCTACAATGTGCTTACATTTATATAGAATAGTTTTTGGCTCCACAGGACCTGAGGACTGTAGGAGTGGTTGGGGGGGTGGGGGGTTCACTGACTTGTATTAATTTAAAGGCTTGCTGATGTTAAATTGTGTGACTCCCTGATTCTCCAACATTCTTCTTCATCTGAATGCTCCCCACAGGGACTTTTAGAGCATCCTACATGCCTACCACAGTCATATCTCCAAGCACTTTAGGGTTGAAATCGGTCTGGCAGGTTTTGACGTACACAGTGATGACAGCTGTCATGGTTGCTTCAAAAGCTGCAGGCGAGAAGGGTCACCCATGTCTTGCACTCAAACGCCCATTAACGAAGCTAGGGGCCACCCTGACCAATGAGATCTGAGAATGAGGCAGTCAGGAGAGCCATGAGCCCGCCTCCCTCGGTCCTCGAATACTTCTATTCGTCCCTCCTCCCTTCGGCCTGCTCCTCTGCTCTGATCACCGTCATTTAAAAAATAACTTAATGCATGGTTGCTCCCCCCCTCCTCTTTCTCTACTGTTCTTGCATTCTTTTTTTTTCTCTCCGGGACTGTACCATCCATGGCTGTGTAGGGAGGATTGAGGAATGGAGGATGGAAAGGAGGCTGAAGGTAGCCAGGGGCGTCAGGGAGGAAAGAGGCTGGGCCTGAGACTGGAATGTTAAGCTGAAGCAGAAACAGCGTCAGTGTAACACAGCATATACTGATGGCACAGGACTACAGGACATGTAACAGGCTACTTCAGTTCAGCACACTGAATAACACTGTATAGGACAATAGTTCCCCACATACTGTGAAAATGATAATACGGACGACAGCCTGAGCATATCCTGCTAGATGCTACATGCATACAAGCTGTATGTCCAAGAGGACATAATGTGGATTATAGCAATCACTGTGTAGGTGCTGTATCACTTAACAAATATAAAGTGCTGTGTTCTAGCAGCCTATGGATGTTAACTGTTGAAATCAAATTTACTGCCATGTCAAAGAGGCCATGTTTCACCACCCAGTCTGAGGCTGGTTTTATTTACACAGTCTGAGGCTCTGGCAGGCGGTTATCTTTCACTTGCATTTATGTTATTTACTGTAAATATGTGGTATGTGTACCTGTTGCTTTATGGCAATTTGTCTTGAAGTCTTTTTATTAGGACAATCAACTTCAGGCAGTGCAAACTTCTGATGCAATATATATCAGCAATATAGTCTGCCATTTTCCTTTTACTTTCTCTTCTCTTTGCCCATTGGTGTCAAGGAGGAAACCTCTGAATAAAGCCAACTATATGCATAAGATAATACATCATACAGTCTACGGCTTAACTGAATGGCTAACATATTTATTTGAAATCTCGATTGACAATAAAACCTGAAAAGTACTAAGCTCAAGACAATTCCTCTGAAAAGGTCAGTAAAACAAACATATATTTATTAATAGTTCCTTCACTGATCGATTTTGACCACGCCAAGCTTGTGGCAAGTGGAGCAAATATGAATATGTCTTGACATTAAGCCCTTGCATCACACAGAAACCTTATTCATTTGACTTTCTATCAATGTGATGACATAACTGGACCTCAGGATAGTAATGCTGTCTCATGCTAGCCTTCATGCTCTTCACAGACATTTAACAGCAAAGTTGACCTGGAAAATACTGGCTTGCGTGGTTAATGTTTAGCATCTCTCCATCACAGACAGTGAACCAGTTCACATGTAAGTAATACATTTTCTTGCCATTAAAATCAGTCAAATTTCAGTCCTCAGTCAGGCCCTGGATACTCAGGCCCGAGCCATACAGTACACAATGTTTTCCTATCCCTCGTCGAACCTGAGCTCAATGCTAATTCCATACATTCATTCCATCTCACACAGTCTGGGTTCAACCTTACAAGTAGGGAAATCTGCATATTTGGATATAATGCTGCTGTCTGATGATGCATTGTTGGAAGGACACACCACATGGACAGTGGTGACTATTTAAGAGATAGACCACTGCACTGTGTCTGCTCTTGTCCTTCCCTCTGGAGCTACTACACAGCTAAAGAATGGTAAATTTATTGTTTCCACTTCACTGGTGTCACTCTTTAACTCTTCAGGCTTAATGTTGACTCCAACTCCGATCACATTTACTTTGGTTTATGGTCTGCCACCATACTGATGTGTTTATTTTAAGTCAGCATCTCCTTCCTATAGCCCAGACAAAGTCAGTTTATCCCCATGGTGATGTATTTATGGAGAGTTCAATATCCAATGGGCTGCGAACAGCAATCGTTTTAATGCACCAACCTCTCTCCTATGGCTCTGATTTTCTGATAAAGAGTTTGTGAATGTGATGTTGTTAGGCAAGTCTCAGATGCTTGAGCTACCACCAGCACTTGAACGCACTACACACTGTTGCTGTTAAAAGCATATGCTGCAAAGTGTTCGCTATACGTTTATATATTTCAAAAATTCAGATTTCCTAAATTGATTTTTTTCACTCAGTGGTATTAACTACCCAAAGTCCTGCCTGATCCCTGGCCAAGTGGTCTGAAATGGGAAAATTGTGGGGAAAATGAGCCCGTGTGGCCTGTGGATGAATGACATCCTCTTTCCTTAATTTGTAACCCTGTCATTATGTTAGTGGTCTGTTAGAAACTCCCACCATCACATGCCCAGGCTGGACTATTTACGCACTTTGCCTTACCCTGCATCAAAACACCACCTTTCTATAATAACACATAAACTGTAGATCCTTCATGTCCAAAACAGATATTAGCAGACCCAATAACACCAGACACACATACAATACCCACTGACACACACAAATCATTCCAAAATATGGGGCCACACAATCTCTTTTGTATATCGCCTTGGAAACCAAGCCACTGGTGTGTGCCTCGGTGATGTCCGACAGGAGACAGATCGTTGTCAAAGTGTGTCAACATCCAGCTTCACCAAGCCAATGCAAACAGCCTCTGGTCATCATGCAAACTGGAGTGTCTGACTACACAGCTGCAGGGAGGTTAGCCGTCTGCTTATCAGACAGACCAGTACAAGGTGCCCTGGCCCTGCAGTTCAAACTCCAGAGGTCAGGACATCCCTGGTGGTTGCAAAGTGAATCAGAAAGGGCAGGTGCAAAAGCAGATGGGACATAATATAAAATGTATACAAGGTAAAATTGCCAGTACCAGACAGAAAAAAAATATGTAAAAGAACACAGAGAGCTAGTACATCATGGCATTAATGCTTCCTTGATGATACCCTATAAGCAGTGATTTCAGAAAGCAAAATACTCAAACTTCATAAAACAAGATTAATGTCACCACCGCAGTGACTCACTCAGGGTGGCAGCGTGAGGAACTTAAGTCTCTCTGCCCAGTGAGCACTGCCGGTGGAAAAACTGAATCAGACACACAAGCAGAACACACAACTGACAACTAAGGAGTGAAGGAAAAAAAAAGAAAAAAGGAAAGGAAATGACCTCCATGTGAGGTCCTTTCAAATTATTCATGTGGGGGGGGGGGGGGGTTCAGAAATAGTCTGTGGATGTTTTGATCAGGTAAACCACAGAACGTAATGTCAGTCCTAAGTTAAAAGTTTTATTCATTTAGAATTAAAATTAAAATTTTGTTAGAACACTTTATCTTTTTTCTGCTTGAGGAAGGAACTTTGAGTTTCAGTAGATAAGGTGGGTGTTTAATAGAACTCATATTAACAATCTAATAACTTAATTTTATCAAAATAATAACTAGAATTCACAGATTAATTTGTTTTGCAGCTCATGACTTATTGTAATATAACAGCATGGGGTAGAATGGCAATGAGTAGGTCTACACACTGGCTCGACAAGGTCAATTGTGTGTCAGGGTTGTTAAAGGCTCACTATTTAACAAATCCTGTACATGGCCTTGTCCACTTTAAGTGATGGGTGGCTGTTTCTCTCCCAGTGGACAAGACGGCCATTTCTAAGTTTTGCAAGAAAATGTGAAGTAGGCAAGAGAGCCACAAGAGGCCTAAAACATACAGTATGTATATTCAATGTTAAGAACATGGTGACACTGAGTTATAACTTGATAATGCACGCCTTTCAAAGGTCTCTTGCCTTGCATTTTTAATCTGCTGACACCTGTATCAGTTTACATAAACCAAGTACGAAGTGACCATAATCCAGTAAGAAAAAACACTGGTCAACATGACGTTATGTCTGTCAAGTTAGGCTTCAACAAGTAATTAACAAGAATTTTGCCCTGTTTGGATAATTTCCCAGCCTTGTTATTAGAAGAGGAGAGGAACAGCTTCGATTTAAAATAAATGGGTGCTATTTTCCAAACTCAAAAAACAGGTTGGTGCTAATGTATTGGCTGTAGGGCATGCAGCCAGAGTTATAATCTAGCAATTTCTCAGTTTGTCTAAGTGCACTTACTAACCAGGAGTAAGCTCTACAGCAAAGACAGTCAACATTTACAAATGAAAGTTCTACTTCCCAGCTGCTGTGAACCATTTAGTGCACAGATATCAGATCAACCCCAACAGCTTTTACCAATGAAGTGGATGGGAAACCGTTTCTGACAGCCCGAGATAAAACCCTTAATCTATATTTAAACAGAATTAATCCTTAGCTTCAGCAGCAACCCCCAAAACACTGGTGCAGACAATTTTTAAAACTTTATGACAGACTGGAGAGATTAGGAGTCTATTGCTGAAGACGTCACAGGTAAAGATCCCATAAAACCGGAGAACAGAGAAGTTTCATAGCATCACAACGGGCGTGAAAAGAATGCCAGATGCTGTGTTGCATCATGTACTCATGAGACATTAAATACAATCCAGGAACTTCAGTTTGAGTAACAGATCTGTGGATTTGAAGGCTTATGAGATAACAAGACACTGCATAGGGGTTTGTTAATGCATAGATAGGGTTGCAATAGTATAAGATTTTCACTGTATGGTGACTGTCTCAAAAATAGTTTCACTATATTACTATTACAGAATTAATATTATTATCAGTCAGAATGACCCTTAAAGGAATGAAATTGAAACAATTTTGTTAATGGAAGTATGTGTAATAAGTCTCCCCTTTGAAAATAAGTAAAAAAAAAAAGGGGAGATTATCCATCCAGCTAGAAAAGCAAATGTACACAGTGTGATAATGGTAAACTTTTATATCATGCTACACCTTGAAACTGGTATATCGCTGCAAACCTACTAATGGAAAGGATTTTACAACTCTGGAATGTCATCTCAGCTGTAATTATTTTATCTTTTATCTAGACTATCACAAGATAAACTGTACAAATACGACCTTCACATTACAAAGAAATGTGCACTTCCATGTATTTGATCGGCCCCTTCAGCGCCTCGCTGGAGACAATGTCACCCTTTAGCAAAAGTTGTGTTAGCAAAATGACTCTTATTTTTTGCCAGGAATATTTGCTTCATCTTTTTGGCAGGGCTACATGACCTCTGAGCCAGGACATTTTTCCTACAGCACATTTGTATAAAGAGCCAATGCCCTGCCCCATCTTCAGGCTAGCTTCTGCTCCGCACAATGGTTTTGCCGCAAAACTCAGCTGTAGTGGAGCTCTTTAGCAATTTATTGCTTAAAAAAACTGTTTTCACACCTTTGCAAGAATTACAAGGTGTTCACACTTTACTACCAAGGACCTTGGTAAATATCCATTTACAGATGCCTACCAATCAATGAGAGAAACTGAAAGCAAATCAAAGTAGAAATACGCTAATGGAAGGGAGGATCAGAGGGCTATCCTGGAAGTGAGTAAAGATGCAGCTCTCTGTTGTTGGCAAGTGGGAGATACAGTAGAGTCAAATGAATACCACAAAATTTAAGTGCATTTGAGATGGTAGAGAATAGTGGCAAATGGTTCATGGCAACAGAACAAAACAGGGGACATAATACATGTAACATTATGGACCTGCCTGGGCCTGAAAATCTAAATTAAACAACAGTCTTCAACAACAATCCTTCCTTTGCTCATTGTTCATCTAAAGTGCTGTATATTGAATACCTTGTTTTCTGTTAAGAGACTGCCGTCTTGGGGCTAAAGAACACCTATCTTTCAAATCCACACATTTTGGTGGTTTAATAACCTGAGAATCCAGTTAAATGTAGGCATCTTCTTAATTAAAGTGTCTGTTGTTTTTGCAGATATTACACCACCTAAGTGTGTGCAAGAGTTTGGATTCAGTCAGGAAACTGCACTTTTGTTTTTATGTTATCTTCTGCAGATAGTCTTCCCAGTTTTAAACAAGGGTTGGTAACACACTTAGCTAAGCAAACACCATGCACCTGCAACATCCTAACTTTATGGCACACTTCCTTCACACACACACTCCAGTCTTCCTTGCCTATTTAACAACAGGTACAATGCTAAGTAGAAGACTATCATCCACTGTAAATGGTATGCAAATGGGAAAATGAAAAACAAACAAACAAAATGAAAATAGCATCTGCACGCTGACGGCAGCAGTCAGTCATCCCATCCTCCTGCTGATTCCTCGCTCCTTTGTCACCGAGAGACGGAGAGAGAAACTACAGCCCTGCTCTTGTTTAGTCCTCCATAAAAGTCACTGGGGAAAGTTTATGGTCGACAGATGCTCGAGTAAATGAGTGGTTTTCCCCCTCTTCCATCGTCTCCTTGCTCAAGGAAGGGGCTTCACGGTCACCAGCGGCGACCCGGAGTTAACCTCCCCCTGTGTTGCCACAGAAACGGAAGAGCTGAGAAAAAGGGAGGAAGCCAGGCAGTGGGAGTTACGACCCGACGGAGTGAGGGAAGAGAAGAGCGGAGTGGAGTCTGTCTTTTTATGTATAATTGTCTCTGTCTGCCTCTGTCTAGCTGCTGCTGTCTTTCTCCAGGCACCTCTGACACACACACAGACACACATGCTGCTGCTGTCGTCTGAGGCAAGCCTTATTCACTACTTCTGATCTGGCAATCTGCAGTCAGCTCCCCCAATCACAAGGAGATCTTTCTTCCGACACAGCTGGCTTCCTCCAAGATGGCGGGTGGGTTATTAAGCATGGCCTACTGGCCAATTTTGTACCATTACATAATTAAATTAAGCAGATGTAAGTATGACAGCTTTTTCATTACAGATGAGTTGTTTAACTTGAGTTAGTCCTCTGGGTGTTACATTCGCAACAGTTTGCTAGGTCTGACTACTACTGCAACATTCCCTCACTCAAACACCTCCCTGACAATGCACACACATACACACATGCACATACACTGCATGTACATGCAGCAAAACGCTTCTGCTCTGCCCGATGCAACCAAACCCAACACCTCCTAATGCCTCAGAGGCACTCAAGACTCCAAGCACTATTCAGCTTTACCTACAAACAGCAGCTGGATAACAGGATGGAAGCAGAGTAAAAACCAAGAGGAGGAAAACAAGTGAGTTGAGCTGAATTACACCTGTCTCTATGAGGCCCAGCAGCTGGTTAGTCAGCTTCCTGCCAAAAAACTATATCATGACGACAAAGAACATTCCAAACAATTCTGAGATCAGCCTTTAAAAGTAGCGATCAGGGAAAAGATACAAGAAAATTTCCAAGGCAATGAATATCACTCAGACCACAGTAAGAATAGAAGAAAAAAAGCATAGGTGCAAATCCGCCTAAAACTCAAGTGTCTGTGTGAGGGCAATAGAAAAGGGCTTGTAACAGCTCATAAGAAGCTGCAGAGTTCCATGGCTGAGAGTACTTACTGTATTGACACCATTAAAAGTATGCCAAAGCTATGAGTAGTTCCTGTTTGCAATGCACCAGTGGATGTTCAGACAACTATGACTGGATTACTTTGAAACTTTCAAGACATAATGTTGTTTAGGTAATGTCTTTTTTTCCATGAATCTGAGGTGGATTGATAAATGTTTATTTGCTATGAACATATCATTAGAGATAATCATATCATCAGAAAGTTCAAGTCATACAGGATCCAAAGAAATGTGTAACATGTCTGTGTTTTTAGATTTGACTAAACTATGAAAATTTTATGCAAATCGCAGGAACTGGACGATGAGAGTTTTAAAGTACCATAAGCGCTTCCATGAGCTGTGCGTGCTGATACGCTGGAGAAACTACGATAAGTAACTTTCTGTTGTTTTCAGAACACCTGCATGCACCTGTGCCACCTCACACAGTGTCTTTGCTTCACATCTCAATATTGTTAGTCTTGAACAGTTTTGTAAATAAGTAAATAACATTGACCATCCTGTTACAATGCAATGTTCTGCTGGGAGCTGTTGGGTCCTGACATTCATGTGGATACCACTTGATGCGCTCCACCCACCTAAACACCATTGCAGACAACCAACACCGTCTAATGGCAATGGCCCTCTCTGATGGGGGTGACCTCCCCCAGCAGAACAATGTACCATACCACACTATAAACACTGCTTAGAAATGGCCTATGGAACGTGACAAAAAGCTCAAGGCGTTGACTTGGCCTCCAAACTCCCCAGATCCTAATCTGATCGAGTGTCTGTGGGATGTGCTGGTAACCCACCTCACAACCCAAAGGACTCAAAGGATCTACTGCCAACACCCTGGTGCCAGAAACCACAAGACATCCCCCAGAGGTCCTGTGTCCATGATACCAACAGGTCAGAGCCAGGTCTGATCCAAGGAGGCCCTACCGTGGATTGTCGTACCTCTGAGGTACCACCACATCCCAAATCATTGTTCAGATAGGGATTTGGGGAATTTGAGACGAGGTGAATGCCTTGAGCTCTTTGTCATATCCTCAGGCTATTCCTTATAATATTTTGGGACATCCTGTCGCCATGAGGGGGTCCTTGATCTGCAATGGTGTTGGGTGGGTGGAGTGCATCAAGTTGCATCCACATGGATGCCAGGACCCAAGGTTTTCCAGTAGAACATTGCATTGCAGTGAGATGATCAATATTATTAACTTACCCACCAATGGTTTTAATGTTTTGCCTGATCAGTGTATATTGTACTATACTGTACCCCTCATGAAAAAAGAATCAAAGGAGGGTGAACATTTGTACATTAACAGGCAATAAGTTGTTAAACAGATATGTGTGATGAGCGTAAATCGTTGCTGTGGACACAAAATGTAGTCAAACTTCTGAAAAACGTACCTGGGGTCTCCTTTGCCCAGGTTAGCTCCGCCAGGATGGAGGATGGTCTGGTTCTTCGCCATCTCCACAACACATTTAGTGTTTAGTTCCTTTTCTGTGGATCAGACAACACATAGTGTTTCAGCCGAAGCACTAAACCCCACAACAAAAAGTTTCTATAGTGTTCCTTAATGGTTTCAATAGAGCACAAGTTAAATGGCTATTTAGCACAGTCGCTTCCTGTGGAACATTAACTTCAAACAATGTGCGAGTAGGCCGGGAAACGCCAACACAGAAAATGACCTTTTACCTTGGAGTGAGCATTAAGCTAATCAATACATCAGGACTTGTACAGGTTTCTCTCCCTCCCTCTCACATGCATACATGCACACGACTAAGGACCTCCCATGCTGACCCTGGCCTGTTTGTGTCATGACGCAACACTTGGCCTTCAGAACACCAACTGGCCATTTCCAACTCAGCATAGAGAGTGGTCCTCACGTTTTGTCCACTCAGGTATTTGATCGGCTGCACAAGTCAGCATATCATGTAGCTACACACTGAGGGTACTTCATCAAGGTTGTAGTTTTAGTTTTACCAACTACAGTTTCACTGTTCCATCAGACATTAAGTGCTTTACTTGTAGATGCAATGAATGCATGAGTACAGAGCAAATCTCTGATCTCTTTTTGGTAACTTTTAATAGATATTTCACATGTTCTTAGTATAACGCACTACGTATCATATTGTTTTCATAGCTGAGTCAGTCATATAACCGTCTAATAGAAGGCTTGCCGTGAAAGTAACCAGCAGAAGCATTGGAAAATAACAACATGAACCGCACTGGAAATTCACTAGGCTGGTAAGTCTCTCCATTCATCTGTCTTGCCACTGAGACTTAATGATGGTTGTCTACACACAGGCTAGGTGCTGCCAGAATGTCCTGGGCATCCAGTTTTGGGCAGAACTGGTCGTGCATTTAAAAAAAGGTATATGACAATAGGTTTCTTGTAGAGCAGGCAAATTTACCACTAGCAGAGTACCAGTCTTTTACTGTTGGTGAATGTTTGGGCCACAGCCACTGAAATACTTTGTGTCTTTTATTAGGGCCATTTGCTTAAATTTATTACACAACACCATTACACTTTATTACCAAAATAAAAATATCTTGTTAAGGGTTGTTAAATTACAATAATAACATCATTAGGATGAGGTCAGTAATACTATTTGTTTTTGATGACAATACTATCTTCATCTTGGCCTGTGGGCTAATCAATAATACAGGATCAGGTAACATCACCCACATGATGTTCTCTGCAATCGAGAAGCTTGTTTGTAAAAGCAGGCAACAAAACTCAATGATAAATTCATGCTATTTAACCTGATAAGATAAAGGTGGGACTCAGGATTCTTTGCCGCCATGTGTTACTCCTTGTGGGGATATCCTCCTCCATTTTACCCCCTTCCACAGGAAGGTCAGAGGTCAAGGCTAGAAAAGCACACCTTTCTTTGCAAATCAGTGTTTACTCAAGGACACTTCAGCAGAGGAGACTCACTGATAATAAATAATGTCCTTCAACTAGATGACTTGGTTCAAGCCTACCATGTAAACATGCATCCATCCTGCTGAACTGCACTTCAGAATTAGTTTACTCTGTATCTTATCATTGTATTTACCATCACCATTTGGCCCAGTATTTACATATAGACTGCTACATTTTAACACACAATCATGCTCCTGATGAGTGTCAATAATTATTTCTCCATTATGAAGCAAGCATGCAAGAGCATGTGAGGATTTTGAACTTCAGCAAATGTGTTAGGACAGGAAAAACATTCTGTGGTTTCAATTCCTTTCTTCTACATGAACCGTCTAAAGCAGTATTACTGTGTCATTTTATGGTCTTTATGACTTCAGTTGCTTCTTCTGACCAAGCCAGAAGAAAGCAGGGATGAGCTCATACAGTATGATGAATAAGTCAGCAGTTGAACATGTGCCATTTTTTCTATATAAAGAAATGGTACAAGATTCTCAACAATCAGAGACTATTAGCTCTGTACACCGTTGGTTACAGTATATAGGAGACGGAGCAATTTTTAAATAAACCTTTCCTAAATGTGGATGACTTCACCAGATGATAACTTATTTCTTTGGCAATAAGGCTGTTGCACTTAGCATCCTTGTTAAACAGTACCTGGCCATGCTTGCCCACTCTGTTTCTGCCAAGAGTGTTTTTAACTGTTGTGTAAGTAGTCAACATGCTGTGTGAGTTTACATGTTATCCTAAAAAACATACAAATTACCATTTTATCTGGCTGCTATGACAAGTAGACTAAAGAATATGAAGAAGTCACTTTAAAAGGTACTTTTTCTAAAAGTGGCTGCAGAAGTAGACACCTCTAACTCCCCAGCCAGCACCAAAATCTACCACCAATTCCCTCCCTGAGATACATAGAGGAATCCCAACCTGAGGGGTTTTATGTCTCAGAAGAAGCTAGCTGTGCCTGTGCAAACCAGGAACATTAGGGATTTGAGGCTAAACTGTCTGTTTAGAGAGCCTCAACACTGCTGTTCCTGGCAGGAACACGGGGGTAGAGCCATGGAAACTTGGTGTCAAAGGTCAGAGGACCTGAATCACCCTCCAATTCTTCTGCTGTCAAGGGCACCACAAAGCAAAAAAAGCAGAGTGAGCCAACAGAGTGACAAAATGACAGTGAAAGCGAAAGAACAACATAAAGTTAAACAGGGGGACTGACACAGACAGAGAGGCTGAACTTTCTCTCTCTTTTTCGGCTGTTGCCTACATTACCCATGTGCCCCTACTGCTGCAGCTGTACTTCCTGCTTAGCAGAAGGGAAAGTGTGATGCAGTGAGGTTATGAGGATAAATGTGCCCATTGTTATCTGCCTCTCCTTGCTCTATAACCAGCTCCCACTTTCCACTGGCCTTCTCTGTGGTCCTTCCCTGGGCTACCGGTGCTGAGGTTTGGCACAACAGCCCCGACATCAGCCATTGGCTGCAGTGTTGCCGTTGCTACGCCTGGGGTTGCTCTGTTCTTCGAGGGCCACAGCCATGGGAACATGGAGCATTACGCAACGTTAGCAAATATTCATTCAGACTCACTCCCTTCCTGCCTTTGTCCAGCTAGGCAGCTACACCACCTCTTCTCCCCAACCTGGGATACACAGGGACAGTGCCCTCGAGGTTAAAGAAGCCCGCTTATTATTTCAGTATCGCAGGTCTGAATCACTGCACCAGCTGGAGAAATTCGAGTGAGGAATGCGAATGTGTATTCCTTTCTTCCCTGAACTACTGCTACTGTGTCATGAAGCAACTGCCTCACAGCAGAAGACAGGGGAACAGCTGTACCTGAACTGAGCAGCTCAAAGGTGTGGGAATACATGGAGGCCTGAATAGTAAATGATGTGCAGCTGGAAAAGAGCATTAAAAGGAATTCTTCTGGGGGTGGTTCAGTTATTCTGAACTGACATGTGATGGAAGAATTCTGTGTCCACTCAGAGCTAATATGGCTATTTAAAAATCGTACAACTCTCACATTAACACTGGTAGATATGGACAGAAACTTCATTCAGACAGGGATCAGAAAGGCACTACTGGAAACGTGGCACTGCTGGTTCCAAACCCTTTCCCACTGCCTTTAGTAAGCCATCAATTTGCCTGCTCGTTCCCCTTCACCAAAATCATAATTGCTTTTTCTTCCTCAGCAATGGAAGACACACACATGCAGGCATTTGTTTACAGAGCTGACAGTCTTGCATGTTTAATATCATGCACCAGTGAAGCTGGACATACAGATACTAGTAATGAAGCCTAATTCTCTTAAAAACTTGAATGCAACAGGGAGAAAATAGTATACAGAAAAGACTTTTTGGTAAACTTTGCTTCACTGAACTTCTGAAATTTGATTTTTGGCTTTTGAATTATGGTTATTTCAAAATAAACAAAAACACAAAGTATTAGTTAAGTTAACACTGGAATTGACGGAGAACCCAAAAAAAAAGGTTGTGTTGTGGTCAAGTAAATCTGGCAGACAGCTTGCCATCACCTGTACCTGTGAGGTTAGTTGAAAAGAAACCTGAATGACTGAGTTCACACTGAAAGCAGGAAATGAACATGGGCAACTAGAAAAGATCAGGAACTTCTCCATTGAATGAGATGTGGCCAATGAAATGTATTACTGTAAATCTCTACCTCTATTAATCTCAATGTACCTGCTCTGAAGCTGAATTCCACCAGAGCTAACCTTGAGCCTCTCAATCTCTGGCTAGGTTAAGACTGCAGGCAAATTAGATTTGTTTCTCAAATCAGATCTTGAAGACAGACTGTCCACACTGTTATTTCCAAGTAAATAGATCATATTTGTGTGTCCAGACATCATCAACCTGTCCCCATGTGATTCTGTGGTAATACTCTAGGTGTCAATAAGGCGGCAACACTGGTAATGCGGCTTTCCAACATGGAAGCATGAGAAATGGAGGTCCATCATTTTGCCCTCCTAACAATTTATTTTGGTATCTGTTCACACACTGTTGTCCCTCAGGTTGTCCTCCTTAGCACTCTGCTAGTAGCAACATGGATCTGCTCAGCTCTTCCGCCACTCTGGATTTGACATTGGCATTGGGTGTTGTGTTCAAAGACAATTTTAAATCAGTTTTGAGCATCAAGATTGCGATACATCTGTTGAAATCCAATTGGACTGCAATTCAAACCACTTTCAAATGTGGTCTGGAGCAAATTTGCAAAAATCTGACTTGTGGTTTTTTGCTGTCCAGCCTTCTTAAAAATCAATCTATATATAATCTGTATATGCCAAAAAATGTCATTTGGGATGGCAGTCTGAACAACTATCTCTATCTAATTATTTACAACTTTGATAGTTCACTTACCTAATGTCAATGGACTCATAATTCATATTCAAAAATAGAAACACATGGAATTTTGTGTGGCCAAATCAAATGTCTATCCTTTCAGAGAGCCATCACTAAGAAAAAAACCTCATGACTGCTGAGTTTCTCTACATTAGAGTCCATGGTAAATCCCTGCCTATGGGAACAGTGTGGCGATCCACTGCCTTGGTCTTGTGACCGACTTCTCTGGCTCAGGGGGAGGAGAGAGAGAGATACACACATGTGAATCACTCTGCCAGTTGTCGGTCAACCACTCTGCCTTAGCAGCTCTCCTCCTCCTTTCATGGGACACATGGTCTCCCACGGCAAAAACATGGCTTGGCAATCAACCAGCAAAGGTCATTCATCCTTTACTGTTTGCTGCACTGAAAATTTGCAATATAATTGCCTGGAGCATTTGCACACAGATTTGTGTAACACTGTGCCTTTGTTACCCAGACTTTTCTAAAATTGAGGACAAGGTATGTATCAGTGTGTAGACACGCAGCAGCCCAGGGAAGATTGGTAGACTGAGGATACTCGCATGCTGGCGAAATGTTAGTGAGGCAGCAATAACAAGAGTAAGAGCCCCTGTTCAGACATTACCACTGAATAACTTACTTTCTAGTGAATGATAACTCTGTAACCAAGTGCACTGATGCCCGACAAGAGCTTTCCTAACATATTGATGTTGTCCTCATTAAATCACAGCAACCCACAGCTATCCTGTTAAACTACTGACTTGCCCCACTGTTGCAGCAAGTGACAGATGATGTCAAGAAGGTATTGGCATCTGTGTCAGACAGCAAAGTAGCCAAAGTGTCTAGACTTTGTAACAGTGGATCTCACACAGCAGCTTTAAATCTAGCTGGATGGCACGCAGCCATGAGGGAAACCCTATGGCAGCACTGTACGAACATGTGCCATCCAGACCAGGCAGACCACAGCCTTTTTTTTTTAATCTGCTGCAGCTCATTTCACTAATGGGTGGGGATTTCTGACTGGCATCCCATTCCCAGAAAATTAAAGAGGGAGTACTTAAGTCAAGCCAGCCTCCGAGAGACAGTGTTATTGTGATATACCGTTAGTTCATAGTTAACCTGTGATACTCTATGCATCATATAAACCTGAGATTGTCTATGTACAATAGTGTTAATCTGATTTTGGTGTATCCATAATAATAAAAATCTGACATTTAGTCAAAGCATAATATAGCCTCAAAGGATCATGTTGACCTAGAATTCAGACAATGCAGACAGATGCAGCCTCCATCTCCAGCACTATTGTAGAGTCAGTGTACCAATAACAATCCACATCTGAGCAGACTGAAACCCTCTCACCTCTCCTGTTCATGGGCCGTACACGAACAGCCACCTTGACATTGGAGTCGTCCAGGCTGGGCTCCCCCATGCTGACTCCTTACCCAGGCAGGGGAGGTAGTGCTGATCCAAAATAAATCAGCTCTTCAGCTAAACAATCATCCAAAAGCCTGGAAATGTTGCGCTAGCCGGACTGTCGGCCAGCTAGCTTTGCTCAGCTTTGCTCCATAGACCAGGCATGTCCACGGAAAAACAACAAAAAACAGAGCCTGGGTAAAATCCCGCAGGAAGCCAGCCGCCGCCGCTTATCTTCTTCTTCTGCTCATATTCCAGGCTAATTTAAATCCACAGAGGCGTGGAGGCTGGAAGGGAAAGGAGAAATGTAAATCGAGTAAGATGTTACAGCAGCTGGTGGATGTGACTGAGCAAACATATGCTATCTGCACGGCAAAAAACGGGCTAGCCAGCTAATTTGCCAGGCAAACTGAAGGGTAGCAGTGGCCGGAAAGTTTTGACCATTTCCTATCATTTGACTACGTAACATCCTCTGACACAATCCCAACTTCGAGCTACATACCTTGGAGGAGTCATCCCAGAGGTGACACCGCTAACCTACACGTACAACCGAGAGAGATCCCCAGAGAACCGCCTGGCGATGATAGACTTCTTCCCAACGGAATCCACTATGTCCTCCCTCTGTGTCGAGCTACAAGCAGCTAGCAGCATCCGCCCTTCCGCCGAAATATTACCCCGTCAAATTAAGAGAGTCGGTAAAACTCGCTAGTCGAGCTCAGAAGCCCAATTAGAGACACGTGACAGTTTTTCCCAGGACATGTGTCACTTTTACGATGACGATATAATGCGTTCTGTTGCTTTAAAGCTAAAACACAAGACACTTTCAGCCGGTCCGGATGATGCATGCATGACTCCGTGCCACTAACGTTAGCCAAACTACCAAAGACAGGGTGAGCTGTCAAACGCCGACAAAGGCTAAACGTCCTCTTTTGGTTACACACCTTTCATAGTTAAATTCACTTTTCAATCTATTTTCAACTGGGACTGTAGTTACAGTCGGAAACCCTAAAGTAATCGGAAATGACAGCTAGCATTAACGGAGGTTAGCTAAAACCCTTACCGCCGCTGCACCTCACCTATCCTCTCCCACCGCATTTGATTTATAGACCAAATACGACCTAACTACAGATAGGTTTTCGATAGAGGTACCAGTTTACATTGAGCTTTTCGTTTAATTTTGTCGAAATTATCTATTGAACATGTTTACACCACTCTATACTGACGTTGGTGTTTCAAACTTTAGTCCTCCCTGTGGCTCTGCGGTTGCTGCAACCAGTTTCCACAGGGGGACATTATAACACCAGCCCAGCCGGGGACCGTTAACATCAAGTTGACGAGTTGCTTAGAGTGCCGGCGGTCAGGCTCGGTAAATCAGAGGTTAACTTACAGTTTTACACGCTTCCCAGGATAAGCCGGCCAAATAACAACTTACTAGAGTGTTTTTATGGATAAAATACAGAAAAAAGATTCTTCTTACCAGATGTGTTCAAGACCCCAGTCAGTCACGCGACACTTCCGCTGTCCACCGTCAAACTAAACGTTATACTTCCCCCTTTAGTTTTCAAAATAAAACCTGGTATTTCATTTTAGTTCAGTGACATCACATCACATGAAAGTTCAGTGTAGTTAGTCACTCAGTCCAGTTTAGTTCCATTCTACCTCACACAAGTACACAGTAAAACACACATTTTTGCACAGCAGCATACCTTTAACATTTAAGCACAACAAAACACTTGCAAATACACAGCACTGATTTTTTTTTTTTTAGTTAAACTAAAATGATTTTTTAAAAAAACCTTTGGATAACACAATTGCAAGCCTTCAAATTTATATAGTTCATTAAATAAATTTTGCCATATATAGCTTATTTTACAATAAGCAATAGAAAAACAAAACTGCATTTGCCATTTTACCTGCTCACACATCAGCTTTTAGATAAAAAAAAACCCCTCAACTGTAATACATGATTTAAAAATTTAAAGTACTGTTCCCAAACACAACACTATGCAAACTTTCTAACGCCCATCAGTCTGAGAGTTATAAAGTTAATACAGTTTGCTGACTTTGGGTTGAGCTTTGGAGAATTCTATCCAGTAGCCTGCTTTGACTATGGCTAGATTCATAATCATCAGATAAATAATAATTTGCTTGTAGCCTACCACATGCAAAACTCCTTCATCTTGATAAGCAGTCCATTATTTCAATTATTTATTGCTTCATAACAGTCAAGTTTCCTAATTTTTTGTTCATATCTGTAAATTCATACCTCCAGATCTAAAATTGCAGTAAATAGCATTTATTAAATATCTACTAAGGGGCTGTTTGTTATTTATGGAGGTGAAGGAGGTGATGCAAAAGGGGCAGGCATATCATAACTTTTTAAGCACTGGGGAAGGATTTATGTTTTTTATTTTGGCTTAAGGGAGGGGCATACAAATGTTAGTGGTTGTATTTAGTATTTATTTTATTTTGTTGGTGATTTTTTTAAGAAAACATGTCTTCTGGGTTTTGAAGCCATATTTTCTTTAAAATCACCAAAAATACATTATTTATTATAACCAGAAACTGTAAAAACATAAATTATTTTTGAATTTCTTAAATATCCAACCATCCTTGGACACATCGTATGCAACGAATGCTTTCATCAGAAAGAAAAACAAAAACAAAAAACATCTGAGCCTAAAATAATGATATTTCATCAAAATCACTTTGTGAAGGTCAGCAATATGAGGACTTTTGTAAAATTTGGCCAAAAATAAACTGTTCTACTGCTCTAACTAACCAGCATGCATGTCAAAAATGAAAAACAGAGGGTTTTTTGACTCCATGATTTCTTGTTCGATGTTTTTTTTCCCCCCCAATTTTCTAATATCAAATGGTAACCACCAGAGTCACACCCTCCTCTGATAAGTAAAGAACAGTCCCTAATTACTGAATACTTATTTTTCTTTAAGAATGTACTATTATTTTGAAAAACACATACCGGAAGTAGAGGTACATCCTTCAGTGGAACAAAGGATTTTCCTCAGTTTCGAGCTGCACTGTGCTTTCAAGACTGGAAGGTGTCTGACTGACACCTGCTGAACACTGGTGGTACTACGTCACAACATTATTACAGCATGAGGCAATGTCAGGCAATATCTATCAAATGCATGTATCTGGCATCATCTGTGAGGGAGATGGTCCATTTTTGTGCTGTGTCTGAGAAACTAAAGGCATGAGTGGCTAAACATTTAAATATATAGGGCTGGGAGTCAAAGGTACCTTAACCCCCCACCTGCTCCTGCTGATCTGCTGTGTAGTTGTGTCTGGATGTGAAGCCAGATGGAGCTAGTTAGCAGTAGCCTACATGAAGTCAAAACAATAAAATAAGGGAAAGGGTGATGAAGGCCTCCATCAGCAATATGAGGACTTTAAATGGATTGTTCAAACACTTCTGGATTTATGCCCTACTGAGAACCAATGGAGTGTAGCAAAAGTAATTTGTGGACCACTTTAGCATAATTACAAGTACACATACACAATCACAGGTTGCTGAAACACTACTTTTACCACCAATTTCTCTAATTGCTTGAATGAAATCAATGACCTGCTCTATCTCATTTATTTTCTCTACCTGCTTGTTTTGATGCTGAGAGTTTAACCACTGAATGCACAGACTGTGAGATGCAAACCATGTAACACCTATTTAATCATATGTTTGAGAGTAACAAGACAAGAAACTTCAACTTTTTTGTCAAGAAGAGTGGACAATTAGGAAACAGGACTTCATCCAAGTCTATATAAGGAGAATTTAAATCAGACCACAAAGAGGAAATGGTCCCTTCTCTCACCCCTTTTTGAAAAGGACTGTCAGATGCTCCTGTCTCAAACAAAGTGTCTCATAATTTCTCTTTCACATTTAAAAAATAGAATAGTTGCTTGTGTACACTGAGGGACTTTGGGGCAATTATTTCTCATTTTTACTGAAAGACAAACATGGCCTCAAGAGACATTCTGTTAACTGCTGATTTCAGTGAAAGAGTCTTTGAAAGAAAGTCAGTAAAAATCTGAATCCTTCTCTTTCTTAAAGAGTGCTTCACAATTATATCTCAGCAAAGGGGTCAGACGTCAGAAGAAGGGTTTTGGTGTCTTGTTTATGGGCTCTTGAACAAGCAGTACTAGCAGTTGCTGGTATCTAAGCAGTGGAGCAGTTGAAACCACTGGAGGGCACTCTGCTGCAAGATGTAGCAGCATTGAAGTGTAATGTAGTAGAGAACGACTGACTGTTTAAAGGCATTCCCTGCAGTGTAGAGTTCACCACTTGTTTAACCTTTACATACTGTAATTAAAAGTATAGTTACTGTTGGATCATGTCAAAGTAGGAACACAAAGGTTTTCTCAAAATATAATCATCTTAGTTAAAATTAGTGGTGGGGTGCCTAATGATCAGGGAGTGGAAGTCATAATTTAAATTCTTTTAAAGTAGACCCCAGCATCCCTTCAGCTTGCTTCAACCAATCCCGTTCCACCAGGTGAACTGCACCTTTAGGAAATGTTGACCTGAAGGATGGAATGCATTAAACTCTTGTCATCAGAAAGTCGAGAGCGTAGGCAGAGGGGAGACAAACGCACACAGAGATGGTACCCCGCCTCTTTTTTCCAAGAACCATGTACACACCAGCATCTGGCGTCATTGCTTATGTCTGAAGAATTCTCAGCTGTCATTCTTTTTTCTGCTGGGTGGCTCACAGTGTGAATGTACTGTGGTGCTATATGAAACAGAGCGTGGGTTAAAAATGCAATGTAAAAAGTACATTGGTCAGCTACAGCATTCCCTCCAATGACTGAGATTTAGGAGATGAAAGCTAAAGAAAAGTGAATGTATAATTCAAGAAAAAAAACAGTGTCTAGACTCCTTTGTAAAACGTTGATATATTTGGTTCCCAAATGGTTTGCATAAACGAAAATAAACAGATAAAGCCCCATAAGATGTTAATGTAATCTCATTGAAATGGTTCTCTCAAGCAGTAAAACAGTGAGATGGCTTTTTTCAGTATTAAAGTGTTCATCAAGAATACTCAGTACCTGATACACAATCACTGGTATCTAATATACTGTACACACTCATTCACAATGTAGAGAATATGTCTGAAAACCATTTTAATTAAGAGTTAGGATAAAGTCTGTAGCTGTGCTCATCTTTTTTTATGATCATGAACTCAGCAACCAAATCCACAAAGGGGCAAGGCAAGTAGACAGGTCATCTAAAGTAGAGTCAAACTGTTGTGAAAAGAATACAGAACAATGGCTAATAAAGCAACATAGATCTGTGTGCTAAATATGTACCATGCACTAGCAACTGCTTAGATTAGCATAAAGACTTGAAACATGGGAAATCAGCTAGCCAGGTTTCTTCTATAAGTAACAAAACAAACCAACCAGCACCTGTAAAGCAACAATAATGTAATATGATGAACAAGTGACATACACCGATCAGCCAAAACGTTAAAACCACTGACAGGTGCCGTGAACAACATTGATCATCTTGTTACAATGTAATGTTCTGTTGGAAAACTTTGGGTTCTGACATTCATGTGGTTGCCATTAGACATGCTCTACACACCTAAACACCAGTGCAGACCAGGCACCCCCCTCATGACAATGGCACTCCTCAGTAGCAGTGCTCCCCCCAGCAGGACAATGCACCATGCCACACCACAAAAACTATTCAGGAGTGGCCCGAGGAACATGACAGAGACCTCAAGGCACTGACCTGCCTTCCAAATTCCCCAAATACTAGTCTGATCATCCATGTGCGGGACGTGTTGTTACCCCACCTCACAACCTACAGGACCCAACGCTTTGGTGCCAGACACTATAGGACACCCCCCAGAGGTCCTGTGTTCATGCCTTGACATGTCAGAGTCCAAGGAGGACCCACTGTGGATTGGGGGTGCCTCTGGGGTACCAGCATGTCCCTCAAATATTCAATCAATTTGGGATCTGGGATATTTGGAGGCCAGGTCAACACCTTGAGCTCTTTGTCCCATTCCTTGGGTCATTCCTGAGCAGTTTTTGTGCTGTGGCATGGTGCACTGTCCTGCTGAGGGGGGCACTGCCATCGACAAGAGTCATTGCCATAAGGGGGTTACTTGGTCTGCAATGGTGTTCGGGTAGGTGGAGCACATCAGGTAGCACCTACATGAATGCCAGGACCCAAGGTTTCCCAATGGAATATTGCACTGTAACAAGATGATCAATGTTATTCACTTCACCCACCAGTAGTTTTAATGTTTTGGCTGATCGGTGTACATTGCATGTGAGTAACTTCTCCAACAGCCTGTGATAAATAACATGTTTATGCTATTAATAAATAACCAGTACAGAGTTTATGCCTGTTTCAATTATTTACACCCTGCAGGTTTCATTGTTCCAATTCATGCAATGTATTTACAACAAAACCACCTAAATGTAAGACATTGGTTAGGCTATAGAACATGGTCAGAAGATATTTCCCATCTTAACATGCTGATGAGGATCGCTTAAATACTTCTTTAAGGTCCAATGTGTAGGATTTAGTGCCATCTGGCAGCTGAGGTTGTTGATTGCAGTCAACTGAAATATCTCCTGTGTGCCAAATGTGTAGGAGAGCTACAGTGTCCAATGTGAACAGATGCAAATGTGAAACGACAAATGACCCTATTGAGAGCCTGTGTTTGGTTTTGGTCTGGGCTACTTCAGAAGCATGGTGGTGCAAAATGGCAGACTCCATGGATGAGGACACGATCCCTATGTAAGTGACTTATACTAAGGTAATGACAGTGCAACAATTTTTCTTTTCAGGTGAT
The DNA here is from genome assembly GCF_011397635.1 of Epinephelus fuscoguttatus. Lineage (NCBI taxonomy): Eukaryota > Metazoa > Chordata > Actinopteri > Perciformes > Serranidae > Epinephelus > Epinephelus fuscoguttatus. The sequence continues at coordinate 12,332,297 of NC_064753.1, forward strand.
TATACACTAAGGAGAACATATTTATTATATGATGTTACATTTCTGCCAATATATCTGCCTAAATCCTACACACTGGGTGTTAAAAGGATGGAAGGGTACATTGGTTGTGTTTTCCAAATTCTAGCAAAAGAAGACTGTTGTTGCTACCACATTTGGAGGAGCCCGTGGGTTAGCCCTTGTCTCTTCATTATTATGTATCATGCAAATTTCTCATCATCCAGCCCCTGAAATGGGGCCCAGAATGGCTCATGGGGAACAGGTGAGCGGGCAGGTGGGATCAGGTGGCTGGCAGAGTGGGAATATTGCTGGGGGCGATTAGTAGACAGGTGATGGCAAACCACATTGCAGTCTGATGTTTCAGTATGTGAAGAGTCAAATGGCCATCAGTGACACTGATCAGGGCTGTGGGAGTGAGTAATATACACCTTAGGGCACATTACACAGAATGCATTGTGATCTCTCACTATTTCCTGTGCACAATGCCCAATGGAAAATCAAGTGATGAAAGTGGTAAAGTAGGTAAAACAATGAGTGTTAAAGAACTTATTAAAAAAAACCTTTCCCATCTGGTGGTTTTTAATCATTTATGATTCTCACATAATAGGCCTGCTTATAGGCAAGCATATTTGATTTTTAATCCTCTGCTCCCCTACCCCATGCTCTGCACATGGCCACTCGTGACGTACATTGCTACGCAAGTGATGACTGGAAGTGAATAAGGAAACGTCAAACGATTAGTGAATTGCACCACTTCTCTTATACGTAGGAGAACTGGAAATAGCAGGTTTAAACAGAAGACGTGAGGGGCACAGTGCGGAGGAGAGAAGGATGTCACAGCTTTCACCGTGACACATTGTAAGTGACTAGATTTAAAAAAAAAAAAAAAAAAAAAAAAAAATGAAGTTATGCCCCACAGATCTGTTTACTTTCTTTCAGGCTGGTTAATTCAAAGTAAATATTTGCACCCCACAATCGAAGGAAACCTGGAGAGCTTAGGGTGATTAAGACTCCCGAGGGGTTTTCCTGAGCAAAGGGCAGAGGCTTTGAAGAATATTAAGAACACTCCTACTGTTTATATTATTCAATTTCAATCAGCATCTTTCACTCAGGGTAATGAGGAATTAGCCTCTTGTTATCTCCCTCACACAGATACGTACAGTAAATACATTTCAAATGAGAGGTCAGAGGTCAACAGGGAGAAACACCCAGGAAGGAAACACATGGAGCAGTTAACTACACCCTCAAACTGGCTAGATCCAAGTTGTAAAAATGTTTTGCTCTGTATTACTTTTGCTCTGGTGTGTGTGTGTGTGTGTGTGTGTGTGTGTTGTGTGTGTGTGTGTGTGTTTGCGGGTGTGGTGATGTGAGTGATAAGGGCGGAGGGATGGAGGGGATGGTCTGACTCCTTATCTGCTCCTTTGTTGAGATGACACGATTACAGTAATTGTTCCGGCCACTAATCAGACCAAAGCAGGAGATTATGTGTGTGTGTGTATGTGTGTGTGTGTGTGTGTGTTTGTGTGGTGATTTGCTGAAAGATGGGGATTCTTGACATTATCTAAGTTGGTCCTCAGCCAGCATACAGAACAGGTATTTGGGCATTCTGATTGGTTACAGCTGTAGTCCATCATTTTCAGTTGTATGTGCGTGCTTTTTGGGTGTATATATATATATGATATCACACTTGTGGAGTTGTTGCATTGCCTTGTGTCGCATGTGTCTCAGCCAAAAAAAGGTGCACATGAACACATCGCAAAGACTACGGCCAATGGACAACTAGCATGTACTTCCTGTACCTGCGTGAGAGGAAACAACTACCATAGCAGCAGGTGGAGGTAGTCTGTAATTGTCATTCAAAAAGGGAAAGTGTAACCAACAGGGCAGTCTGAAGATGCTAGTTACCCAATTAGCACATCAAATCGAATCAACATGCTGCATTGGCCAAAAAAAGGCTGACAGGAACCACCTAGTGTCAGACATGCCGCAAAAACTAGGGCGACAGACACTCACCGACAGCCCAACACTGACCAACAGCAGACCGTCGGCTTTGTGTGTCAGGGCCCTTACGGATGATCTGCCGCTTCTCATTACAGGCTGTTGGTATATGTGTTTATTTATTTATTTTTTACATGAATGTTCCACAAAATGTTTCTGGTGTTAAGCATGATTCTCCAGCAATAGGGGTTTAGGTGCCTTGTTCAAAGGCATGCTGACAGTTGTTACTGAGGATCGGGGGGGGGGGGCACTACACATTCTTACTCCCTGTGCAGGTAGTGATAATGTGATACATTAAATGTTCCGCATAGTGGGGACATTAACCAGCTTTTTTTGTTTCCTGGTCTGTCTGCAGCCTACAGCAGTTGCAACAGGTTACAGAAGCCGGCTGCTGATTGGAGGGCTGCTCGCTTGAATTCCCAAAAGGCCTGGGGAAATCCAGGCGGAGTGAAGATATAATTGAGTGATGCTACCCTCCAGCCTTGTGCTGTGCACACACAAACACAATGTTTCAGTGCTTTTGTTGATAACGATGTCTGCTACTGAACATTACTTTTGAGCCTGCGGGTTATACCCTCTCACTGTCTGTCCTCACTCTATCAGGGTTAAAAAGAAAGCTGTGTGAGACTTACAGTACTTTTAGGAAACTAATGTTGTCAACTTGTTCATCTCAAAACTTAAAATTGTATTTTACCAGCCACTTAAATATTTAATGTTCAACAGAACTTGTTGGACACGGACCATTTTTGGCTATCCTACGCTGGACAACGTCACAAGTGACGTTTGACGTCTGAACATGATCTGAGAGTAGACCACCTAAGGACATAGTCACGACCTGAGTGATGTGATGTCATCGTGTCCATTACAAGAGGAAAAGCAATGCATCAAACCTTCCACATCGTCTAAACCTGAAGCTCCAGCCAACCAAACCCTAATGGGATCTCAAATGGTTGCTTAATATAATTGTCTTTATTGCCTATTGCCTCAGTGCAGGGCAAGGCGGGGGTTAGGGGTGCAGTTAGTGTTGGGTGTGTGCAGGGGAGGGGGCGGAGGTATGCGGCTAAAAGCAGAGCCCTGTTCAGGAGACAGTGGAGATTGCTCTTTATGGCCTCAGTGGCGGAGGTCCATGCCAGAATATGGCCGTCCATTACAGCGGGCTCTATAAGGTTAATGACTTTAGCAGCTTTATGGCCATGAGCTCATTACTTAGACAGGCCAATCTAATCAGCAGCCGCATTGGTGACCACCAACAAAGCAAACTGGTTTGTGGGTAAAAACAGGCCCAAGGGTTTTCCCTGTGCAGCCTGGGAGATACCGTGTTGTGCGTAGACACAAACGACTTATCAAAGGTACCACACATATGTAGTGTACGTGAAGGAGAAGCCTTTCATGAGCTTTGATGATTGCAATGTTAGACTTTATCTACAACTTACGTCACATTAACAAAAGATCCAGGCTATGATGAAACAACACATTCTCTATGACGCTTTAGGTATTCCTCTAGCGTCAGTTTGGGAACTGCCCATTGGTCCGACATCCCATTGGTCCGACATCCCATTGTTCTGACCATATTTAACCCATTGTTCCGAAGTCCCATTGTTCCGAAATCATCACGATGCCCTGTGGTTAAGGTCTGGTTAGGTTTAGGCACAAAAACCACTTGGTTAGGGTCAGGAAAAGATCATGGTGTGGGTTAAACTGAAAAAGAAAGTGACAAACACATAAGCTGTGAGCCTGCTCCGCCTCAAGCCTTTCCCAGCTGACCCAGAGCCGGTTGCGGCGCACCATCAAGATAGAAATACACCCGCTGGGAGCCGTTCAGCACCGCGGACCGTCGGACTAATGGGATGTCGGACCAATGGGCTGTCGGACCAGTGACATGGACCTGTCAGTTTTGGGCATGTCTTTTGAAAATAAACATCCTAATTCCTAGGAAACATGCAGGGTTAGGACCACAAAAAGTATAGGCAACAAAACTAATTGGTAAGCCTTAGAAAAAAGATTGTGGTTTGGGTTTAAATAACTGGTAGGTTTACATCACAGTTACTTGGAAGCCCAGAGTGTCTCATACAGACACTTTGCACATCAGTATTAAAAGCCGAGGGCACCTGACCAAGTTGCTGTTTTTGACGCCCTGGGAATGAGAACGGGTTGATTCTACATACACTGAGAACAGTGTAAAGCTCGTTTAAATGTCTGGAATATCGTGTGTTTATTTGTATACAGTATGCATGCTTGTATGTGAGTGTGTGTTTTTTGTAGATACAGACTTTTTAAGCCTCCATCAGACAGGCAGATAGTGATGAAACAGCCGCCTGCAGCATCATCATCGACTGTTCCTGCATCGACTCATTGGCCTGGTGCTTCCTGGGTCTGCAGTGTTCAATAGGAAGCTGCAAGAGCTTGTTTGGTTCATCTCACACAGCAACCACTGACAGGGTTATTTTAAACCAAGAAATTGATGGTACACAGTGGTCTAGAACCTGGAACATGGCTTGTGATGGCCAGGGTAAATGTAAGTCCACATTGTTGTTTTTTTCATCCCATGTTCAGCAAACTTAATTTTGTGCTCGTGTGCCACTTTCCACCCTGCTTTATCTACCCCAGAAGCTGATTTAGTTCAGTATGTATGTTTTCCAACATGTATGTTAATATATAAGCCCCCATATAATATGATAATGTGCATAGTAGGTGGACAGTGCGATGGGAATAAGAACGTTGTTCCAGATGACAAAACCAAAATCCTGCCCTGTAGAGGAACAAAACCTGTTGCCATTCAACCTGATTGCCAAACATTATATTAATACTTATGTTTGATAATATTTTTGAATTTTTAATGCCAATGTTTTTTTAATATAATAATATTAAAGAGCAAGCTAATTAGTTGGGAACTTGGGATAATGTTGTGGTTCGTTGAAAAACAACAACATGGTAAATGTGTGGCAACGTCACTTTGTTGAGGTTAACAAAAGATTAAGAGTTATGTACTTAAGGACAGTATTAATGGCTATATGTGACAGAACTTCAGTCTCTCCAGCATGAAAGTCACCCTGACATTTTACCCTGACCTCTCAGTGACCACGTTTTTGGAAAAAAACCACAGTATTCACAGTGAGCTGTTTACATGGCTAATGAAAATGAGTATTCCACTAATATTCTTGTTTACATTCAGTCATGCATCTTTTGTTATATGTGCTCTCCTTTGAATGGCTGACACTTACCCAGGGTTGGTTGAGACAGTATATTCTTTAAAGTTTCACCTTGTTGCAAATTAACAAAAAGTGGACAAAAATATGACAGCGGCTTTTCCTAATTGAGTAAGACCTACTTTGAAGTCACTGAGTGAATGTTTACTCTGTGAACTTCATACAGGCCCACATTTGAACCCATGAGCATATTCTGAATGTGTAGAGTTCAAGCTGTTTTAATGCAAGTTGTTGTTATTGACTTCTTCTTTTTCTTTGGCAAAATGAAACAAACTCAGTAGCCTTCATAAAGCTATAGACTACATGTAGCCTATATTGGCACCACATTGAGCAGAAAGGTGCCACTGAAATGAAGGAAGCTAAATTCCATTTCTCAGTAATTTGTGAAAATATAATAATTTTACAAATGTTTATGATTTCTCAAAGAAATATGTGAACAGTTGACATTGTAAATGTAGGGTGTTCAAATTTAGGCTGCAAAGTTTTCATGGCCATGTCATGATGTTTTTTTGCCCAGAACAACATGTCTCAGCCCATGTAACCCACTGCACCAACCATCCCAAGGCGGCTGAAATTTGGGAAAATGCACTCCTTGAATATTTTTAACATCAAATCAAATTATTGTTATTATTTTTATTTTTCAAGTAGTCTGTGAGTTATAGAAGGTCATTTCATGGTGATGCAAAAATGTCCCAACTGACCCCGCTCTCCCCTATTTTTTTTTTTTTTTTATGATAGACTAAAAGGAGTTAAGCTAGCAGGGCTGTTTATTCCTAAATGGTCCAGTGGCATGTACAGCTACTTTCAAATCAAAATATTCTCAAAACTTTCATAGTTGGTACGTGTGTTTAATCATGTCACTCTTCATTTCACACTTTACCCTTTTTCTCTGCTCTCTATTTTCATGTATGAGCTGTGTATGATTGTGAGTCAGTGTGTGTGTGTGTGCGTGTGTGAAAGAGAGACACAGAGACATGACAGCAGAAGTGAAGCATCCAGGGAACACTGGTAGATAACAGAGCGTTTCTGTTCTCTGCTCTGCTGAACACCAATCACTTCCTCTTTCAGATAAAGCCCAGAGGAATGAAAATAGACTGGTGAATGTGTGTATGTGTGAGTGTATTTTTAAGTCCACACAGGGATGTACAACAGTGAGCCTATTACTATTTTAAAAGTCCTATGTTTAATATTTCTGCAGTTTGCTGATCCAGCTGTCCTTGAGTCACTTTTCTCATCTTGGTTCGTACTGACCCTCAGGCAGAAAACCCCTCACTAACCATTGGGCCATGCATCTCTCAGTCCCTGATGCTTTGGCCTGTTGTCCACATCCAGATTTCTTAGCTAATGGTTCTGACCTCTATTAGTGCCCCTTTCCAACAAAGACTCACCTCTTCAATCCTCCCCCACATATCAGCCTCCTCCTGTTCTGCTCCTGACTCTCTTTGTTTCTTAAATGCACTTTTTGGTTTCAACTATGCTCTCCACCTCCAAATCCAACAAGAATGTCACTCTCCCTTACACTGGCAACATCAGCACTGGATCAAGATATAGACACTCCAGTGGGGTTAAACCAATATGTGACACAAAGAACATGAGGTTTGGTAAACATAACCCAAAAAAGAAACCACTGAAAATCTACCACAGCCATGAAGTCTTGACTTCTTCTTTATCTTTATTGTGAGAATGTGACCTGAAAGGATGCTTCAGCTTCACTTTTAAGTTTGTAAAGTGCACCAGTTAAGAAACCCAAGACAAGAAGATGAGAACTTTGTATTTAGTTAAACTGTATCAGGTTTGTGGCATCTGGAGCTTCTAGAGCTTTCTCACGAGACAGCTGAAAATGCACATATCTGGAAAGTGTATTGTGAATATGGTGCACATTCGCAGACTAAAAACACTAATAATAAAACTAATGTAATTTTCATAATTGTTTCTCTTTATCAGTGGTTCCTAGCCTGAGGGTCTACAGATAAATGTGAAACGTCGTGAGATAATTTAAAGGAATATTTCACCCCCCAAATGATCATTTGTAGGTCAATTACTCACTCACCCCTTGTTACCTGGAATTCAAGTAGAAAACTATGTTTTTGCCTCCATGTTACTATTGAAACCGTTTCACATACAGATGAGTAGTGTGTCTGCAGAAGTGATTTAATTATTATGGTTCTGAAGAGGGAGCTGAGCCGGAAGGTGAAGCTTTCGATTTACTGGTCCATCTACATCCCAACCCTCACCTATGGTCATGAGCACTGGGTAGTGACCGAAAGAATGAGATCGCAGATACATGAGGCCAAAATGAGTTTCCTCCATGGGGTGGCTGGGCTCAGCCTTAGAGACAGTGTGAGGAGCTCGGACATCTGAGGGAGCTCGGAATAGAGCCGCTACTCCTTCAAGTCAAAAGGGGTCAGTTCGGGCATCTGATCAGGATGCCTCCTGGGCGCCTCCTGCTGGAGGTGTTCCAAGCACATCCCACTGGTAAGAGGCCCAGGGGCAGACCCAGAACACGCTGGAGGGATTACATATCTCATCTGGCCTGGGAGCACCTTGGGGTCCCCCAGGAGGAGCTGGAAAGTGTTGCTGGGAACAGGGACGTCTGGGGTGCTTTGCTTGGCCTGCTGCCCCTGAGACCCGGCCCCGAATAAGCAGATGAAAATGGATAGATAGATGGTTTTAGAGAAAATGTATGTGTTTGGCGAGCATACTCGCCACCGAGGAGGCTTGCGAGAAAAACAAAGTTTTCATATGGAATTCAGCATAACACAGGGTGAGTATTTGACTTGCAAAGGGTCATTTGGAGAGTGAAGTATTCCTTTAAGTGTTGAAGAATGGAGGAAAGGAAAATAGTAATGCTACAAAATATGTTTATTTAGGGTTTCCTCTGATGTCATGACACTTGACATTTTTTAGAAATATGCTTATTCACTTTTTCACCAAGAGTGAGATGAGTAGATACCACTCTCATGTCTGTTGTGTAAATATGAAGATCCAGCAAGAGGATGGTTGATGTAACCTAGCATGAAGACTGGAAACAGCAGGAAGCAGCTAGCCTGTAAACATAAAAACAGTTGTTGTCAGTGTAAGAATAACCAGGTGACCAGAAAAGACTACACTCAGCCAAGACGTTCTTATAACATAACAACGTATCTTTTATTTTTTTTAAACCCTTTTCACAAAGAAATGAGACATAACATGGTAATGAGTGAGCATTAGAGGTGCTGGCAGGGTATCTTCTACCTGTGGACGGAGCCAGAATAGCTGGCTCTCCCTGTGTCTAGTCTCAGTGCTGAGCCAATTGCCTCATGGCTGTAGTTTACCAATTCATGAACAGACATGAAAGTGGAATTGATCTTCTCATCATCATTTGTGTGAAAGCAAATGAACATATTTCCCAAAACTATTGAACTACTTCCTTATGGGGTCACAAATCAAGAAGGTTGGCAAACACTGCTCTGAATCAATACATCCTCATACCCTCATATTTTAGACTGTATTGTTTTTTTATGTTGCATTCAGAGCACATCATTGACTGCCATGTAAGGAATCACATCATCCTGTTTCGTTTTTAGTATATCTTTGATAGTTAAAGCATTTATTGCAGACAGTGAAGAGACAACAAGAAATGAGGGAGAGAGGCCAGACACAAACTGGGGTCTTAGCACTCTATGGTTGGCATGTTTAACCCAAAGATACATATGATGGTAAATTAAAGGGATAGTGCACCCAAACATGAAAATTCAGCCATTATCTACTCACCCATATGCCGACGGAGGCCCTGGTGAAGTTTTAGAGTCCTCACATCCCTTGCGGAGATCGGCGGGGAGAGCAGCTAGTACACCTAATGGCAGACAGCGCCCCAAACTAACGTTCAAGAACACAAAATTGAAACCACAAAATATCTCCAACATGCTCATCCGTAGCGATCCAAGTGTGCTGCAGCCCAGACATAAAAAGTTGTTTTGAAAAACGTCCTAAGAACTCTGTTTTAAGCCTCACTGTAGCCTGTAGCTCTGACTGCTTATCTGTGCTCCGCGCTCACGTGTGTGCGCTCAGGGTGATTGGCGATGCACGGTCTCTGAAGAGCAGCAGTCTCGTCAGTACTGATGTCCAGATTCTCAAGTGCAGGCATCGCCAATTCCCAGTCTGAGCAGCAAAGACTTTCCTCATCCGTTGGCATTGCTTTGCATTTGAAACAACTACACCACCAGGTTTCCAGTGCTCGACTCTGGTATTCTGCGGCTGGCTGAGGGTTAGGCTCATGAGCTGCGGCGGCTGCTTCGTCCAGTAGCCTGAGTTCCGCGTCTGTATACTTGGGCTCAAACAAATACGGCTCAACAAAGAAATGCTGTTCCTCCTCAATTTCAAAGTCTTCAGACATGTTGGGCTGTCCTTTGCTAAAAAGACCATAGTGCAAATTATCTTTTAGCTCTGTGGTTACTGTTGTCTCCTCCTGCGGTGCACATGTCACGTGATGTAAATACGGGTGAGCAAAGCTCATGCTTTCGCTAGTCTCGCGCAAGCATGCACACATAAGCGCGGAGGACAGGGAAGCAGTCAGAGCTACAGGCTACAGTGAGTTCATATGATGTTTTTCAAAACAACTTTTTATGTCGGTGCTGCAGCACACTTGGATCACTATGGATGAGCAGTATGGAGATACTTTGTGGATTCAATTTTGTGTTCTTGGACGTTAGTCTGGGGCGCCGTCTGCCATTAGGTGTGCTCGCCGCTCCCCCCACCAATCTCCGCAAGGGATGTGAGGACTCTAAAACTTCACCTGAGCCTCTGTCGGCATATGGGTGAGTAGATAATGGCTGAATTTTCATTTTTGGGTGCACTATCCCTTTAATGGGGAAAAGATGACTTTTTTTCCTTTGGTGTTGCTATGACTTAATACATTTCAATCTCCTGTCTTATTGTTTTGTTTTCTGGCTGCTTCCAAATCAACCATGTGACTCCTTTTGAAGTTGCCTATCCCAGGTTGGGAGCAGTTGGTGCTGGTCAGCTTGCCATACCAAACCCCCACCTCAGACTATTAATAGAGACCTTCTGCTCTATCACTGATCAGTCACTATCCAGATAAGGAGCTCTGTGGGATGGGGAAGGAACACATCAGTCCATTGACGTAGAAATCCCAGATGTGTCACTGCAGTCTGTTTATCATGGGAGTGAGTAGCGCTTTAAATTCCTTTCCTTTCTCCATCTGGCCCTCCTCCTTTTATTTTTCTTGTTTTCCTCCTCTCTCCAACACCATTCTATTGAACAACTGATGGCGAGATTATTGACGCTCTCGCCATTGACCAGCTGATGACTCCCTCCTATGAATAATGGGTATTGCATTGAGTTTTACAGCGCCAAAGCCGCTCTCTGTCATCATTAAACTCACTGGATGCAACAGGCCATCACAAGACAGTGATGAAGAAATATGTTTATTCCATCATTTGCTCATGAGTTCAAGCCGATGTGGCCATCACGGTGTGGCTTTTAGAGGCTGATAAATCAGCCAAGATAGTGGAGGTGGGATTAAAGCTCTAATTGGCTCTAGCCTCAATGTCTACTGTTAAATGAAGCAGGCGATGGTGAAAAGAGCAACAAAAACGAGCTGTGATCCCCACTTCCGTCATCATAAGCATTAGTCAAGGCCATGACGATGGGGCGGAACGCTTCCTCTCAAGTGATACCTGATCTGACGTCACCAATTGATTAGATGAATTGATCAGGACTTCAGGAGTACAATACTTTTTGAAATGTATATGGTAATAGGAGAGGAGTAAACAACAAACAGAATAAACTTACTGTTTGAATCATTCAGCTCCAGACATTCAAATCAGCTCCAGTGCAAATTTTACAGAGTGGTGCAGGAATGAGTCCTCACACCTGCAAATGAGTTAGCATTTTTGCACTTCAGGTTCCCTCATCTCAGAGCTAATGGGTTTTTAAATAGGTTGCTTCAAAAATCATCAATTTGGCGGTCTTAGTCTTTCTAACACCAAAATCACAGTTCATCTGTATGAAATGGATCGAAGTGTGTATTTACCTGCTCTAACTAAACTGCCATTGGTAGCATGTCTGCCTAACTAACTTACTACCTTATGGTGGTAAACCATAGATTGTAAATGAAAATGGTTGACATGACTATTTCATAAAAGTGAAGCCAAAACATCTTGATTGCCCCCTGGTGGCTGGCTGCAGTATAGCTCATAAAGCACGCCCCCTCCATGTTAGCTGGTGGGACATGATCCAAACTAAAAACTCAAAGTACACATTAAATAAGTTTTTCCCAAAGACGATTTTGTCATTTTACATAGTTATTGTCACCCTGATATTTGCTTAAGTGTTCACTTTTCTGATAAGTTTGTTTATAACTAGGGTATTATTGACCTCATGATTGACAGCTGTGTGTGCCAATCTGTATGCTCACAATAAATGGCGCTGCTCGTGATTGGTGGGACTGGTGTATGGGCAGAGATCGTTACTGTGCAGACTCTGGCTCCATATGATGTCACCAGCGCAAGATGGCAGCCACTGTATCTGGGATATTTTGGCTTCATTATTATAGGAGGAAATGGAGATGCATCATCCATCTTTACATACAGTCGATGTGGTGAATGAAAAAAAAGCCTCATTCATGACTAGCACAGCCAGCCAATAAAAAAGCAGAGCAACAGTAACTCAGCAAACAATTTACAGCTTTGGGAATGTTAATTCTAATGTGAAGACAAGCTGTAGTGTCTCTGCAGCGCACATACAATGGCACATCATCATCAGGTAGTGGCAAGAGGATGACCATTAACGGTAATAGACAGGGGCTCAATTATATGTGAAAGAATGGCAGCTGTCTGCAGCAGAGAGGAAAGGGGCAGTCACAGTAACCTTTCTGGCACCTTGGTGGGTAAGAAAGTGGCAAGGTCTGACGCCTTCTCAATGAATCACATCTCTGACATTTGGTCCATTGAGAGGTTTTCACACATGGTCTGGTGGCTAGCAACACCCCCACACAGGCAACAAAACATCAATCACATGGCTCAGAGAAGTTAAGTTCAAGATTGTTGAGTATGAAAAAGTTGCACACTTTCTGGAGCACATGGAAACGGTGGCTGCCTACTGGACTTTGCCTATTCTGTGCTTTATTTGGTTTAGGAAATTGTGTCATGTCTAGTAGGGATGAGTACTGCGTCCCCTGAAGGGAACATTTTCAAGTAACTTGTCTGGCACCAAATAAGTGCTTCCAAAATAACAGCACATTGTTATCACTGTTTGAATCTCTTTATGTTAATGCCGTAACACTTCCCCAGAAAATCTCCATCTTAAAATCACTGCAATGCTCCTTTAAGATGACATGGAATTAAACAAAAGGAGCCCCCACCCATCCATCAACATCTTTGTTTTCCCCGCAGCCTACTTCATATTGAGTCTTGGGTGCAAAAGTCGATGAATTCTTTTAACCAGGTCTCGATTGGATCAGGCCTTCCAGCATCTGGCAGGGAGAAGATAAGACCTGTTATCTCTCTCCGACAAACCTGCAACCTCCCTCCGTCCTCCCCATGACTGGACCAGAGGAAGAGGAAAAGAGAATGAAAGAGAGAAAAGACCAAAATTCGTCAGTACTATTAACAGTGGTGGTAACAATGCTAAAAACTCTGTAGAGTACAGGGTTGGCTGATATTTCTCTCTGGGTCCATCAAGATGACTGACCCCTTTCACATACAGCCGGTCATATGATCCACTAATGATATGAAAATATTGATTATAACAGCTTTAAGTAAATCTCAATCTTGTGTGACACAAGCAATGTGAAGTTGCCCAGTGATTCTAGTGCATAGAAGGTGTTACGGACTGGATTAACTGGAGATTTGGAGCAATAAAGGGAATTAGACAGATTATTTATCTGATTGTTTCTTGGTGTTGCTATTTTAATTCTTGGTGGAGCCATTGCTGAATCTACTTCCACTCTAGCATCGCATATGGCAGTAATTGTAATAGACCTTGAAAAATAACTGAATACATCTACAAAGCTAATATGTGTACAGTGTGAAATAAGTTATAAACAGGATTAAAAGTGGATATGCTGGCTGATTTAAAGGTTGCTCTTGTTATGGTGGTGGTAAAATTGAACATAAATGCAGTTAAGGATGTAGCATGGCGCATTTGATGGAGCATGACGAGTTATGGAGATGAAACTAAATGCACAAGCAGCAGCTGGTGAATATAACAGGCGGACTGCTTGGATATGCATGATTGGTAGATGCTTCGTTAGCATCAGACTTGTGTTTAAGATTTATCAAGTTGTGAACTTAAGGGCACTATTCCACATTAAGACTGTGGGCAGGGATTGCCTCCAGATGGCTCTCACCGCTGACGTCACACATAAACACGCAAGTGGCTGAGCCAGAATGGCGGCTGTGGTAACAGTGCTAACACCAAAGGGAACTGGAGGGTGGGAGTTAAGGCCCAGACACACCAAACCCACTTCAGAGAATTAGGAGCAACAAAGGGCCCCTGCTGCATTGCCTGATGTCACTGTGTCTCACCCAAAATCATTGCACATGAACACAGCACATGCGTTCTGCACCTGCATTAAAGGAAATAACTCTCTACACCAGCAGATCATGGTTGTCTATAATCCTCATTCACAAAGGGAAACCATCTTGACATTAGCTAGCCAGTTAACACATTAACAACACAATCCAGTGTTGAAAAAGCAAAGCATATTTACTGTGTGCCAGTAAACAGTAACACAGACCATTGTAAAATGTTTCTGCTAAAGAGTTCAGTGGACAAAGAAAATAATGGTACCTTATGTAACAAGTTTGTTTTGATCTTACTCCCTCTTGCCTTTAGTTCTTCGAATACTGTGCTCACTTCTGTTTCTTTTCTCGTGCGCTGAGCTGAACTGCCAATCAGAGTGATTTAATTCACCAACAGGCTCTGCTGTTGAGGGACAATATTGCAAGACACTGCACTGATGAGGGCGGCAGACGCTCATCAACGGCCCAACTTTGGCCAACAGCTGACCGTTGGCTTGGTGTGTCAGGGTCTTCACACTTCTGTGACAGTGTCATTCCACCGCTGTGGGTTGGGACAGCAAATTAGCGGCAGCCAGGGGTGGACTGGCCATTTGGCATACCAGGCAGTTTCCCATAGGGCCAATGCAACTACTACAGGTAGTCTGGCCCACTGGTATATTTTCTTCATTGACACTGGGCTGGCACAATCACATTTTTAACCCCTTCCCCTTTTGGGCTCAGTACCAAGGGAGACATGGTCAGAAAAATACTTTTAATCAGGACTTTTAAATGCCTTTTAGCAACTTGCTGGCTGATCAGATCAACTCAGTCTTGTCTCTCCCACTCCTCTCTCACTGTGAACAGGCAGGCAGGAGGGAGTTACTATGGTTACACGAATCGGCATCTCCAGGTTATTTTATCGTGAGCCTGTCATAATGTAAGCCTATGTGTAGTTCTAAAAAAACCGTGATAGTCTTTGTAACATGGATTTTGTCATGCCTGTTAAAATAAATGCAGGTGTGTGCTAGGCGACACAAGTAACAGCTGATGGGTGCAGAGCACAGCGGGTGTGATTAACTAGCCAGTGGGACATGAAGCGGGGGTCTCACATGCATGGCCAGCCCTGCTACTAAAACAAAGGACAGAGAAGCTCAGATTATAACACACATAGAGGGAGTGTGACTTCAGTCTCTCCTCAGGACACCATAACTCCACTATGACTTTACATTGCAAATAGTGGTTTGCTGCTATATTTAAGGGGAACTAATGTTTTTTTTCAACCTGGGCCCTATTTTCCGATCTACTTTTATCTAAATGAGTGATAGGATGTTCAGTATTTGACATTTCTCCAGTACGAAGCTAGGGCTGACCTGCCTGCAGCCTGTGAGTGCACACTATATTAAATAATAGGGCACTCAGACGGCGTCAAACAAGGTCAAAATACGTCTATTAAAAGTGCATTTTTTCCACACAGATAGGCTCAGATTGTTAGTATAATTATCCAACAACATGTGTCCATGTCATTGGTCCGACATCCCATTAGTCCAACGGTTCACGGTGCTGAACGGCTCCCGGTGGGCCTATTTCTACCTTGATGGTGCGCCGCGACCGGCTCTGGGTCAGCTGGGAAAGGCTTAAGGCAAAGCAGGCTCACGGCTTATGTGTTTGTCACTTTCTTTTTCATTTTAACCCACACCATGATCTTTTTCTGACCCTAACCAAGTGGTTTTTGTGCCTAAACCTAACCAGACCTTAACCACAGAGGATCAGGATGATTTCGGAACAACAGGACTTCGGAACAATGGGTTTAATATGGTCGGAACAATGGGATGTCAGACCAATGGGCTGTCGAACCAATGGGCTGTCGGACCAATGGGCACTTCCCCAACAACATAACAGAAAGGAGAAATGAACGTCAAATGAACTTCAAATAAATACAGGTGGTCATCAAATTCAAATGGCTCATCCAGATCCAGCTGGTCAAAATCAGGTAAAAATTCAGCCATGAGTACTCCAAACAGAGTAACTCCTTGCATTTGTAAGGTCACTCCAGCGGTAACTTCCTGCAACAACTCAAATCTCGCGAGACTTGAGATTTCAGAGCCAGACTTTCACTCTCTGAGTGAGTGTTTTGACTTGCCACAACAAACATGTCCTAATTTTTACCCGATTTTGACCAACTGGAGCTGGATGGACCGTATTTATTTGAACATGGAGTACATGGACGTACACGGATGCAGAGCTCATTGAAATTGAAGAGCGGACGCAGTATTACTTCGGTAGCACATATAACTAAAATTACAACAGGCAGAGGAACATGTCCGAATCCAGCTAAAGGTAAACACAGACGTTCATTTCTCCTTTCTGTTATGTTGTTGGATAATTATACTAACAATCTGAGCCTATCTGTGTGGAAAAAATGCACTTTTAGTGGACGTATTTTGACGTTGTTTGACACCGTCTGAGTGGCCTATTATTTAATATAGCGCACGCTCACGGGCTGCAGGCAGGTCAGCCCTAGCTTCGTACTGGAGAAATGTCAAATATTGAACATCCTATCACTCATTTAGATAAAAGTAGATCGGAAAAAAGGGCCAAGGTTGAAAAAAAAACATTAGTTCCCCTTTAATATTCAAAACCTCACATATAGAACCTTAATTGTTGGGCAAGTGGAAATTTGGATAGATTTTAGTAAGTCAGTATAATCAAGTTAGAAATAGTGATGACTTTCAAGAGGAGGTGGACAAGAGAAATGATTTTGCAGCTAATTTAAGGCACAACAAAGAACAGTAAGGTGTAAACTTTGGTGGCACCCGCTCAAATATAAATCACATTGGTGTATCTTTGAATAAAATTGTTTCTTCTTTCTTCTGGTTGTTCTGAAGAAGGTTAAAATTAGCATCTGTTGTGGTTCTATCTAATTTACTGCTGAGCTATCAGCCATTTCCCACAGGAAAAGTCTTAACGAGTATTTAATTAATGACATTGATTCATTTGGCGGAGGAAAATCTGCTGCTTGGATCAGATACTGAGATCAGACAAAGCGATGTCTCTCAGTTCTTTTCTCAGTTACTCACTTTGTGTTTTACACACACTCTAAATTTCTTTAAATGTCTTTATAGTGCTCCTAGGTGGTCTTGTGTGTTGCCACTGTAGAAACCCAACATATCTCTGTGGTGGTGTTGAGCTCAATTAGCGATCAGCTAACCGCAGTCGACTCCACAATGCAACCTAATTGCTCATTTAGCATTTTGTATCTCTTTTCAGATCACCAAAACACCAGAATGTGTAATCAGGGGTGGGCACTCGATGAGGCGAGGGAAATAAGTCAGCATTGCAGAGCATCATCACTGTGTGGGTGACTGTCTGATGCCGCTGACGTTTGTTTCCTCCTGTCTGGTCTCTGAAGATGGAGGAGAGTGTAACTTTGAACTGAGGGAGATATGCATCTGATGACTCTGTCTCTGCTCTCATTATTACGCACTATCTGCCCTCTGTTAATTTCATTTGTGTGTGAGTTTATTCCATATTATTTGATCTGAGTGGAGTTGAGTCAAATTATTTAATTCTTTCTGGCCTCTTACTGACAACCAACCTACAACCACTGCCCATCAGTGTTAATTACAACCAGCTAAGGAAGATTTATCATTCACTTAATTGTTAAAAAAGTAATTATGTGAGTACTCACGAGGCAATAAAACGCACTGTCCTCACATTGAAGTCATGTCCTTATGTCTCTTTTCTGCACAAACAATTTCATATTCTTTCAGCAATGAATGGTAAGAAAAATTCAAGTTTCAATGCTTTTGACATTTTACTAATGTTTGTTGATTGCTTTGAAGTGTATTGTGACATGACACGTTGTGTGTATAGTGGGGCTGGGCAGAAATGTTAGACATGTAGGCACTGAACCTGTGACGACTTAATTTTGGGACAGTCTTTTGGATTACTTAACCAAGCCGCTGTCTCTCCTGCGATGCCTATCTACTAATGAACCACTGACTAGAAGAGACAAACACCATAATAGCCTATTGAACTCCAGAGGGCTGTCTTTATTGCCGCAATAACCAGTCTGTCTGGACAACACTTTGTTGGTTTGTTGGCAGTACGGTAACATTTTTGGTCCACTTTACAGAGTTGAGACCTCAGAAGTGATTCATCATTTATAAGATGCTTTCAGTAACTCAAAGGACTTGTTTGTCATTTTTGGGAAGCAAACACCTATCACTTTCTTCTGAAGAGTTAGATGAAAAATAATATCTTTTATATATTTTGTTAGATACAAAGCAAGAGCCAAAAGACAGTTTTATTCATTCATTTATTTATCTATTATCCTTTATTTAGCCAAGCAGGTTCTATTGATATTCAAGATCTCTTATTCCAGGAAGTCCTGGTCAAGACGACAACACGATCAGTATTATCAATCAGCAACATATTGTCACTCCTAACTCGTCCAGTACAGACACTTGGTCAGAGGCCCTACACATCAGACTATAAACCTTTTTCCACCAAGCAGTACAGAACAGTTCAGTTAAGTATGCTTTTTTTCCGTTTCCACTGTGAAAAGTTGTGGATGGTACCAATGCCCATTTTTGGTACCCCTTCTGTTGGGGTACCTAGCACAAAGATCCAGTCCTAAAAGGTAGAGCTGTGAACACTGCAGTCCGTTAATTGGTTAATAGCGGACGGTCACTTGTGCTGGTAGTGTGGCTGGTTTTAAGGCCACTGCTCATACCGTGGAGAGTTTTACATATATTAGTAAACAGTAACTATAAAATGAAAGGATGTTTTACTGCCTCTTAGAGCAGCTGGAGTCTGAGAAAGTATAACTTAATTCACTGAGCTGACTGCCGGCGACTTTTAAGGTGGAACGTTTACTTGTAATGCTACTCAATGAATGAGTTTACAACATGAATCCATCAGCACACCTTAAATTTCAATATGACAACTTTGACCATTACTTTAGTTTTTATTGTCTCTCTTGGAGTAATGAGTGAATCTTAATGTTTTTAAAAATATATATTAAGTTCGACCAAATTATGTGAACTGCATATATTCTAATCCTCACTCAGAGAAAAAAAAGTAATTCCTGTGGGCTCTGGCAACACTTAACCCCCAAGCTTGCCTTAGAAGGACTAAATGCACGAGCCCACTATTTTTAAATATCCCATCGAGAGAGAGACTCTCACTGCAGCCTGTTGTATTATTTTCTAAGAGTGTCGGCATGCAGCCTCGTTCTGTGGACAATAAACAAGGTGCAGACTGATAAAGGAGGAAATACAGTGAGTGCTTGAAGGAGCAGTGAGTGACAACAACCCCACCCACATTTAAGAGTAGGCTACTGTTTGCAGTGGAAATGTTAAGTGGACCTAGGGTCTAGGTACCCTGTCTGAAGGGTTACTTCTGGTTCCAAAGGTACCATACCAAAAGTGTTTAGTGGAAACGGGGCTTATGACACCCTAGGTACTCCTCCAGCATCAGTTTTGAGGGACGCTGAGGGACAACGTGTCAGTCTCTGCGCATAACATGTATTGTGTCTTTTCAAAATAATTTTCCATTTTTAAAGGGAAAGTTAGTGGATAGTGCTGGCACCCCATGTACTATAGTGATGCTTCGCCACAGCGGTTGCAGGTTCGCCTCTGGCTTGCAACCATTTGCTGCATGTCACCCCCTGCTCTCTCTCTCCCCCATTTCACTCTATCCTGGACATTAAAGGCAAAAAAAAAGCCAGAAAAAATAATCTTTAAAAATAATTTGATTGATTTTGGTTTCACACGGGAAACAAACGGTGTTCACCTGGAGTTTGCTTGACGTCCACAGACTTGCAGACTTTTTGCTTTTTAAACTATGGCAGTTTCTTGAAGTGTCAAAAAAATCTACCTACCAGCAACTCTAATGTTTCCTTCTTAATATGCTCTATCTTATTTGTTTAATCCATACAAAAAATGTGTAATGAAATAATTATGGTTTTACTTGGGGTTATATACCAGACTATTTCTTGGAAGCAGTACTTGAGTCTCTGTTGTTGTTGGTGAAGATTCTCAGTCATCCAGGTCATGGTAATTTGAAGTGCTATATCGTACGCAACTGGATTTGAGTTTGAGCTCTTGAAGACGTTCAACCTCTCAGCCAAGTGGCTCCTTCAGCTCTTCTCTGCTGTTTGCCTCACAAACTTCACGGTGACACCAAAACTCTATTTTACATATTCAGTCTTTGTTTTTTGTATGGATATAACAAATTGGATAACAGATGTTAATCAGTGAGCTTTACAGGTGCTGGTATGTGGACTTTTGTATGCTTACACAGAGCCAGCTGTTTTCCCCTGTTTCCAGTCTTTGTGCTAAGCTAAGCCAACCATCTCCTGGTTCTCACTCCAGCTTCATACGTAATGGGCAGATGTGAGAGAGGGATTAATCTTCTCGTCTATCTCTGAGCAAGAAAGTGAATTTAAAAAGAAAAGAGGCATATTGCCCACAATGTCTAACTTTGTGTCTTTAAAAAGAATAGAAAACGTCCGCTGGTCTGTCTGTCAGAAAAACAGGGCTTGTTTGTTGGTGTGTGTGTACGCAGACTAAAGAGGAAGAGCCTCCTGCAGTTTTTAGATCCCATCTCACAAAACCTCTGTTGACTTAAG
Organism: Epinephelus fuscoguttatus; assembly: GCF_011397635.1. Taxonomy (NCBI): domain Eukaryota; kingdom Metazoa; phylum Chordata; class Actinopteri; order Perciformes; family Serranidae; genus Epinephelus; species Epinephelus fuscoguttatus. The sequence goes on from NC_064753.1 coordinate 12,352,636, forward strand.
GAAACCAAACATGATGCACACAACCTGAGACAGGAAATACTCCAGAAATAGTAAACTAACCCACTAGGTTGACATGAATCCTTATGAAGAATGACCACTTGACAAAACCTATTTTAGGTTGCCTCAGCTCCTTGAAAATCCCCCATCTGAATAATTCATTCTGCCATTTATGACTATGATTTATTGTGCAAAAATGCAACATGCACTGTAGAATCAGAAGATTTAGCCTAATCTTTAAAATGCAGATTGATGACGGATGAAAGGGAACACCTGAACAAATGAGTGGAGACCCATATTGAATTATTCCATATGGTGCTCGAGGCAGTAAATGGTTTGACAAGTATGAAAATCTTGTCAAAAATGATCTTTTTATATGGCCTTCACAGTAAGCAAATCACCAGAGACACCGATGAAAGCAAACCTTTCACAATAATAAAGTGCACATAGGTGGACATGTGTATGCTCAGCACACACATGCAACCATCAATGAACATACACCATGTAATAAGAAATGAGTGGTTCAAATACTATCACAATCAAAATCTCTCTTTGCACTTGACTGTTGACCAAATACACAACTAATATTTCTTTGTTTGTTGTTGGATTTAAACACTTAATTAAAAAAGTAAAAGTGAATACTAGATTAATTGGCCAGATCAGCAGAGAACCAAATGTCACAATGATAAAAACATCCTGAAATATGACAAATGACCTGTTCTGTCATTTAGATCCAAGGACCTGCTGCAAATCTTCATCCTTCCTTTTTCGTGTAAGCTCTAAGTTTTTAAAAAAGAAAATGATTTTCTATTCTTCTCTCTTATGTAAAGAGATGCCACACTTTACTGTATGCACAGAGATATAAATTGATTCATTATATTACAGCCACACATCCCTGCTTTCAGTTAACCTTGTATCTCCTGTTTCCTCAAAGTTTTTTTTTTATTGTTACAGAACTTGTGTGTTTCATTTTGAGTTTCATCCTGCATCATAACAAATACATGGCCAAAATAAAATAACCCTAATTAGAGAGAAACAGAACACATCCTTCTGATAATGAAGGCCGGACAGATGCATAATAAGAAACTCACGCTCGTCGTGATTCTTTTGTCTCAAGCTCTGATTTTTGTTTGTGAGCAGAATGACAGTAATACAGTCCTGCCACTGCCTGAAGAGAGGTTGGAGGACATCTGACTGTCACTCCCACAACATGGTGGAGGAGTGACAGCCACATGTCCCCCAACCTCTCCTGAAAAGAACGCTGCACATAAATACATTTTCGTTGTGTTTAATATGGACGTTACAGTTCATGCAGTGTATTAATGTGGGGATTGATAGTTAGTAGTATATAGTATACAAGTAATAATCAGCTAAATGCACAACTGAATTAAAAATAGCACTTAGTGGCTTTGTTTGCTAATTTTAACTATTAAAGCTACATTTTTCAGAAAAAAATTTTAGTGTACTGTTTAGCTGTAGAATGAGAAAGTGTGCTCCTGCTGGTGGGCAGTGCTTGGTTTTTGCTTGACTGTTTTCAAAATGGCAGCTGGGTCACTGTACAGTTCTTTTTGTACCTCTGCGCGTCTACATCCATCCCACTCTCATGAATGTATTATCTTAAGAAAACCACAAGGGAATTTCCTCAAATTTGGCACAAATGTTCACTTGGATTCAAGAATGAAGATTTTAGTGGTCAAAAACCAAAGGAAAAGAAAAAGGTTACTGTGACCTGGTCTGTCTCATTCCAGTGAGCATGATATCTCAAGAACACTATCAGGAAATACCTTCAGTTTTGGCACAAACATTCACTTGGACTCAGGGATGAACTTTTTTGTTGGCAAAAAGTAAAAAGTCACTGGGACTTTGCATCCATCTTATTCTTGTGAGTTCGCTAACTCAGTAAGACTTTGAGGGAATTTCTTCAAATTTGGCACAAATGTCCACTTTGACTGAAGATTAAACTGATTAGATCTTGGTGGTCAAAGGTCAAAGGTTACTGCAACCTAACAAAACATGTTTTTGGTCATAACTCAAGAATTCATACAGTAATTATGATAAAGTCTCACACAAATGTCCAATAGGAAATAATGCTGACATTTTATATCCAAAAGGTCAATAATGCTGACATTTTATATCCAAAAGGTCAAAGGCCAACTTTACTGTCACATCATAATGTTCTGCAAAAACACTTTTCTGGCCATTATTCAACACCATAACTCAGGAACAGAAGGGGAAACTGAATTGGTGACACAAATCATGGGTGCCCGTCACAGGGTTAGGGTTGTATAGATCTTCTGTGCTGCAGGGTTGAAGATGTCTGTGAAGCATCTACATGTAGAATTTGTAGCTTCTTTGCAGCAACATTCATATTTGAAGCATTGTCTACTGTCATGGCTACATATGAAAATACATGGATGTAAATTATAATTGCATCTTGACTGGTTGGTGGAGGTGTACAATAGCGAGGCGGTAATTCTAGTTTTTTCCTGCCAGTGTCTATCTTGCCTCCTCTCTTTTCCTCCTCCTTCCTTTGGCTTTTTACTTTTCTTCCTATCCTCTTATTTTTCTCTCCTCCTCTCCCTCCCCACATCACACCCTGTCCCTGCTCTCCCCCCATCTCCTCTCTCCTCCCTCCTTCTTTCTAATTTCCATCCCTCCCTCCCTCTGTGATGAAAGAAGGAGTTTTGAAAGAGAGAGAGAGGGAGAATCAGAGGAGGAGGTTGAAGGGGAGGGGTGGGTCCCTATAAGAGCAGCTGCATTCAGCCTCCACATAGCCAGAAAAACCACACTGAGTCTGAGAGAGGGAAACATATAAGCTGACCAACCTCAACCTGCACCCAAGGGACCCCTATCGGCACCCGCAATCTCACCCCAACACAGGTAAGAAGACCCTGCAGAGAAAGAAAAAGATAGAGGGGGGAAAGAAGTGGCTTGACCTCTGACCTTTGATACAGAATGTTTTGCTTTTTTGTCATAGAAGAGAAAACTGACACTTGTTACTTTTGTTAGTGGACTGACAGGTGGGAATTAAGGAAGACGAAATTTATTGTACAGAGGCCACACTCTCCAGGAAGAGGAAAGTGCCTCTAATGTTGGTTATGTAGCAGATCTTGAGAGCGCAATAGATGGCCACTATTCAAAAGTGAATTCCCTTTTAATTATTTCCAAATTCAGCTGAGACAATCGGACACTAAGAAGAAGAGGGGACATGTTTGTAAATTGTTTTCATCCCCGCAGTATTTGTCTCGATCGCTTGTCTATAACCCGTGACCCTCTGACCCTTGAGCACCGTAAGGCTGAATGCTTGTGACGACGCTGATTAAAGAATTCAAGCTTTTCATTTATTGACAGACAGAGTGGGTTAGGACAATGTCTCAGCTCAGTGTAGTTAACCATGGTTGTTTTTTTCATGGCATCAATCCATCACCTCTAAGGGTGCAACCACAGACTATTACATCCCATAAACATTCCCCCAAGGTTAAGTACTATGTGTGTGAGTGGGTTAAAAGCAGCAGGGATGTGCACACTACGGAGGGCACGAGGTGTAGCCGCCCAGTAAGGACTACACACTGCAGTTTGTTTTGTCAAGAGGGAAAGGTCATTTATCGTTCGGCACGATTAGTCATTAATCTTTAGGGCCTGATTTACTCCCGAGCTCTGATGGGTTTCATGAATGAAAGGGGACTCTTCACAGAAAGCTGCATGATTGTGTTAACGCTGTCGCTTAAGACACAGAGTAATGAAAGGTAATCTGGGAGAGTGCACGTTGATTAATCAGGGTCAGATTTTCATTACTCACTTCTTTAAAAGATTATCCTTAGGCTTTTGTCTTAAGGTAACTAAGTCAATATTTTAATATACTTTGTAGGCAATGCCCCGCTAAATGACTGAGTATAAAAATGACTTATCTGTAAAGGTTTTTAATTTGTAACAAACATGCACAGTTAGAGGGTACTAATATTAGAATAGTGCTGTAATGTGAAATGAAACCTGCTTATAAATGCAATGGTGTGGAAATCGAGGGTTTCACTGACAATAAATACGAACACGTCTCAGGCTGGTTTTGTTGTTGACATTCACAACCTGTTCAAACTAGAAAAAAGGGATGCTCAGCACATGAAGAGATGTTAAAGGTTAATGACAATAAACGGAGTAAATGGATTTAAACAAATTTTAACGATCACATAAAACAACTGACTGCATCTGGCCCGTAGCGAGAATGCAGACCACTTTGCTACTTTATAGCAAATACTAATACTTTGCATCAGCCAAAACCAGCCTTATTTTTCCAAGGTTGGATTTATGGACTAATAAAAGGCTACATAAGACTGAATCAGGTCTTAAATTTAAAATATATCATATATATATATATATATATATATATATATATATATGAAATGACATCATTATAAAATGTGACTTGGTTCTATCTAATGACTTGGAATTAAGATTATGCAAAATTTTGAGATGATAATAGAGATAATTTTTTTTTTATCTGAATTTACCAGTATTGTCATTAGTAGCAGCAGCAGCATTTCTATTTCCGTAGTCGGACTACCTACTAATATTATTTGCCTCATGCCTCAAGGCATTTATGTATAAAACTCATTATTTGGTGTATTTTTAAGCTGTCAGGAAACTGATATGAAGTTAATAAACTTTAGGTTTGGGTGTCACCTTATTTCACGTTGAATAATTAACATGGTGTATTTGTTTAGCCTGGGGCTCACTTTCCATTTGACCTTGAAAGAAACTCCATAAACAAAGACACCGTTCAAAATCGGTTACTTTAAGTCAGCCATTATACAAAAGGCTCTTCGTTCCACTGATGATAATGGACATGAAAGTGCATGTAACAGGCTCTAATTGTCTGACAAGCTTCTTGCATATACTATATCAGATAGAAGCTGATGCAGATCTACAGATAGCGCTGGGGCTGGAACAAAGCTGTTTTGAACTAATTCCGAGAAAATTAGAAGCTGCATTCTCATACCCTTAGAGCAAATACTCAGATTTGGGTGACTGTGGTGAAGTGTTTTTACTTTCTCTTAGCTTTGTATTATGTTCTAGCATTTCTGCATTGGCTGGATGAAACAAGGCAAGTAATGTCTTCAGTGAGGCTGTGCAGAAGGAACAGAACTCAGAGTAAATAAATGAACCTCAGTCTGAATGGATATAGTACATTAAAAGGAAGCCATAATTTCTGCTAAAATTAAAGGTGTTAAATGTAGCTGATTTTAGGTAAATACATGAGTATTCAGAGACAGAGATGTGTGACACACAAGCTGCTGGTGATGAACATTCTGTATGCATTGTGTTCCTGTAGAGAGATGGCCAAACATAGAGGAGGCGATGATGACATATGGGGCTGAGAGAGGGATTCCAACACCTGCTGTACTAGAATTTTAAATATAAAATGTCTGAAATATCCAACACAGCTCATGTGAACCTTCTGGTGCAAGTCCCTCAAACGCAACGGGCAAGGTTGTCTTTCTATTTCGCCAACTTGTGTTTTGAGGAAAGAGTGCCATTTCTGGACTTTAAATACCCCAAATGGCATCATTCTGTCTACCTACACACAAAACAGCTGAATGCATCAAGTGCAAACAGTTTGTGTAAATATGGTGAAAACTCATCTGTAAATTATTGTTACCTGGTGAATTAGCACTGCTGTACAGGAAGTTATACATTTAATGTGTCGAGCAACAATAATGGCAGTTTGTTTGAGGTAAACTGATTGTAAGAGCTGGTGGTCATTGTGCAGACAGTGAGACATAGGCATATAGATGAAAGAAATTCCATTAGCAAAAATCCAAACTGAATTGACAAGACAAACCAAGAATGTACACAAATCCAAAGATTATTTGTTGTTAAAGGAGCAGTATGGAGGATTTATTGGCATCTAGCGGTAAGGTTGCGGACGGCAACCAACTAAGAACCCCTTTTCTCACCCCACCCTTTTCAAGCATGTAGGAGACCATGGTGCACCCCCATTCCCACAGCCACGTATCTCATCTTCTAAGTATCAGTCAATTCATTGTTTTCCTCCACAACACTTATATAAACTTCAGGAAACCACTCAAGACACCATTCTCATAGGCAGATGGGTAAAATGAAGGGAGGATAAGGAGCGTTGGATTACAGTTCACTCTGCATCATACAGGTGTGTACAGCTCTAGCGGCTGCAGTGAACGGACTGTGAATGTGGAGTGGAGTTAATCCAAGGATACAATGTTCCTAACACAGCAGGGTCCCTGTCCATCCTTTTGTACTGGGAGGATTTCAGAGATCCTCCTTCATGCCCCCAGTGCGCTCCTCTTTCTCCACGTCTGTTTCTATATCAAAGACCTGACCCTTGTCAGAAGCAGTTGCACTGATGGCAGAGTGACACATTTTCTTTTGTCGTCTTTGATTACATGAATGTTTAGCAGTACAGGAAAATGATCAGAACACAAAGGCCCTGTTCTTTCTCTGGGCTCCTTGGTTTGTTTTATTGTAATTTTGGTAATCTAATAATTGAGTCATTGAAGCTGAGATAAGTGCCAGTTATTTACATATTACATATCTGCTCTGCGTATTAAGAGAGCTGGGTATGTGCTGCCAGTTGTGTACAATCACACTAGCCTCCTATAATTCAGAATCTGAGATATCAGGAATTTCTGACAGATATAAAATCCCTCGCTTGGTGAAAAGAACTATAGGTAGTGTCAACTAGCCACAAAATGGCCGGAAGGCTGCAATCTCTGATGGTTACATCTAAATAGAATACAGTACATTAGGAAGAGTAATACGATTGATTCAGGCAAATAAAAATGAAGCTTTAGTATCTGGTTTATCATGTTGAACTTTTCTAAATGTGCAAAAGTAGTTATTTTGGCTATTTAAGTGATGTGACTACAAGGCTAGCAGTGGGTGTTACCATCTTAATTAATGCGCAACAAAAGCAAGGTAAGAACAAGGAAAGAACAGAAAAGCTTTCCCATTTTGCTGATGTTATCTAAGTGCAGCAAGCAAATGTACAAGTGCGAAGGGCTGCACAACAACAGAATTTAACCAGGAAGAGAGAAAACCTCTTTTGGTGTGTGCGCTTGGTGAGCACAGTAGGTAGAGCTGTGGCTACAGCAGCGACATGACTTACCCATCATACCTATGTGTCAGTCTGCTATCAGTCCCCTTGGCCCCTTGGTCCAGAAGCCTTAAAGCAAATGCAAAGTTAGCATATAGCTATTAAGTAATGAGTCAACAGACAGGCAGTTAAGGTTACTGTAAGGGCAATGGTATGGATTACTGCTGCATTTGGCCTCATTTTTATTCACTACAACATTGCATTGTAGCAGGGTTCAGATAACCGTGGGTTTGTCTTGTACTTGTGGTTGGCAGGGTTTGTTTGGGCATGTCACGTACACTACAAAGAGAATGTGTCTGTAGCATTCTCTGGTGAGCAACTTCCATTTAAATAAACAAACACCATCTTGGAGTCTGGTATTCTGTTCTTAAAATAAATCATTGTTGAATGATGATGTGCTCAGTTTTTAGCCTACTCTTGACTACAGTGAAAGACACCAATGAAATCATGGTGTCATTTTTCAGAATTCCATAAAAAGTTGCAAAATAAATAATTTATGAGAAAAGGTAAAGCTAATAGAACAGGTAAAAATGTAACCCTGTTTTGGAGGTGTACAAATGTGTATAATTAGCAGAGACTGTGGTGCACACTACCAAGGTTTGCAAGGGCCAAGCTCAGTGAGCTGAATAAAATGCAGCCATTTGTGTTGTTGTTAGTTGCATCCATGTCTGGATGATGTCAGGTTGAAAGACTGCCAGTAACGATGTAATATAAGGAGCAGGAAAGTCCACATAGGGCACTGGACTGTCACCTGGGAGGTCAGTGTGTGCTTCCCATATGGATGTAGAGCCAAACCATGGTGTTTTTTTCTAAACCTTACCATGTGACTTTATTGATATCCCGGTGTTGGTAGCGACATCCTGGAGCAGCGACAGCAGACGCAGAAGGATTCCCAGTATGTAGAGGAGAAATGCCACTGACAAAGCGGCAACATGTGACGATTTGGGATGAGATACTTGACTCTACAAATCCCAACAATATGTGTTTGCTAATAATCCAGCAATACAGAGGAATAGAAAAGGTGGGCTAGAAAAGCAAAAATATACAGGACATCACGTCATCTCAAAACAAAGAAAAAATCAATATGAAATGAGTTTAATGTGACCCCCGTCTAAATGTGAGTACACCTCCCAACCATTAATTGACCTTAAGTGACAAAGTGCATAAAGGAGGGAAATTGATTTAGCTTAGCGTGTCTGCCTGTAATGGCTTCAGTATGTAATGTACTGCCACATCACACACAGTCTGACTGACAGGGTACATTTCGTAAAGGCAGAAAAGGTTCCTTCTGGCTGGAGATAATCAAAACGCCCACTCTTCAGACACATCACTGAGCTGACATGGCCTTTGACCAGGAGACAAGGAGCAGGATCATAGGAAATAATGTCTTTTGCCAGTGGCAGTGGAAGAGTAGCTGTACTACTACTGCCTTTTTTCTATGTTTTCTTACAATAAATCAGATCATCTCGATACAAAAAAAGGCAAATGTTGCTCCAGTTTAAGATAACAGGTAAAATAATCAGTGTGAAATGGTGTCATATTTTTCATAAAGTGGAATCTAGTTGATTCTGTGCAGCATTCAGTTTTTGATTCTGAATATCAGAGTCCATTGTGAACTTTTAGGCCAGTGGAACCGATCCACACACCCAACCTAAGCCTAAGGGGACAACAGCCAATATTACAGGAGATCCGGTGTAGCCAGCAGATATCCAGGCCAATTCCACCTTTTCTATGCACCAGTCATTTCAGCCAGAGACAATTTAGAAACTAAACGGCGAACTTCACAGTCATATCTTGTATCTGTCATGTGGGTACCACCAATGCCCTGCCCATTTAGCAGACTAGCAGCAGGTCCTCAGTCAGTGCACTCCAATGGTAGAAGTGAACATGAGCACAGATTATGAGCGATTCTTTCACCCCATAGTCACACTGAAGTAAATACTGGACCCATTTTAACAAGCCCTAACCCCCTATAAACATTCTGACACTAAAATTGCATTTTACAGTCAGACCTGTCTCTGTCTCAGCAACACACTGTCCTAAGATCTAGCAACAACAGATACAATCTTATACTGACATCGGATATTAGGCTAGCAGATAAAAAAACAGAAGCAGCAAAATAGGTAGCAAACATTAAATTTCTGCTGTATTGTAGTGTTGTATTGTGTTGAATGTGCTTTAATCCATCCACACAATGCTCACATTTCAAAATGAGATGGGTGGATGGAGGAGAGACGACCCCACTCATGTAGGAGACATTTCATACCATTGGTGCAGCTTGTAATGCATCATCATTTTGTTAAAGAGCATCTTTGTTATGGCTAAACTCTACAAACAGATATCTACATTTGAATGCAGATACATTTTGAAAAGAAAATATAAAGCTAAATCATCGTCAGACAATAGCCAGTGCGTTTAGAAATTGCATTATGGCCTATGTACTCTCCCTCTCCACATGGACTGTTTAACCTGCTGCTTGAACATGATTAGTCAGTACTAATTGAACTACAAATGAAAACCAGAACGAAAACCGATACCAAAATCTTGTCCCCTTGCTCACATACAGTGCATATATATACGCAGATATCTGTTTGTAGAGATTGTGTCATAGTAGTAGTAATTTTGTCAGGTTTTGTGTGTGAGCGAAAGACAAAGACTGAAAAAGTGTGTGTGGGATAGGGAGAGCATGAGTGGGTGGAAATGAAACTTTAAGAGAACAAAAAGTAATTAGAGGAAGAGAAAGGTAATGACAGATAAATCCGTTGGTAGATAATGTATATATATAGTGTCAGAGACCATTAAATGTATACTGGTAGATCAGATATTTTCAATCAATGTGATTGGTGTTACAGATCTACTGTCCTGAAATGTGTCACATCAATGACCACTTCGTCATGTTGCCAGATAGCCATCAATATTAAAACAAAGAGCACAATGTATTTTGAGTGGGCCTGAGACAAGCTGCCAATCAAAGTGACTTTTCTGACAGTTAAACTAGACGACCATGTGGCTCCAGGCAGAAGACTAAATAACATTTAATTACCTGTCAAACTGACTCATCAACCAACAAAGCCATCAACATGAATGTGCTCTAATTATTCAATATTTAATTTGTTTTCATTAATTTGCTGGCTCGCTCTCCTTAAAGGCTTGGAAGTGATTGTTCTTCAGTTTAATTTAAAGCTTTAAAGCAGTTTTAAAGCTGCAGTTTATTAGGCCAGTATGCAGTTGTGCAAAATAATCTTTGGTGTTAATACTTCAGAAAAGCTTTGAATCATTGATATATCAGTTACTGTTTCATCACCCTAACTATCAGACGCATACAGGCTTTTTATATATGAAAAGTCAATAAAGGAACATTTCATTTGCATATTGATATAGACTGGGTTTGAACTAGCACATTAAACTTTTAAATTAGATTTAACTTGAGTCATGAAGGACCCAAACTTATAATGAGATGCAAACACCATACCACAGAATGTAAATTAGGTAATAAAAAGGAAGCAATTTCTGATTTTCATGCTGTACTTGCACAGACATGTGACTACAGTGTGTCCAAATGTCAGGATCGACATTATATAGAAAGCACCATCAAATACCCACTGACGCAAATTTGACGGTATTATGGTTATTACATTTTAAATAACTTAATAATCTGCAGTTCAGCTTTTAAAAATAAATGTGAACTGCAAGACGGATGCACCCTGCTCCTCTGTTCAACCATGCGTAAATAATCCGGCTTTAACTCTGTCTTCGGGCTGAGAGTAATTTATTTTGTACTTCCTGTGCTCGTTTAGAAAATGGCAATAACGGAGGAAAATGGTGGGAAAAAGGTGCAAACAGTTGATAACACAGCGTTGAGACGGTTTTAGAATTTTGTACTTAGGAGTGAATTGTGGGACTATGAATCAGACCGCAACAAACGTTTCTGTAACTTTAACAGTACTTATTTATGGTTGACTACACATATTTTTAATCAACAACTAAAAGATATTCATGAGGTTCAGTACTTTTCCTATCCAACCAGGTAATGCTTGTTGAACTTGCATACAGTTACACATATACAGGAGATGCTTCCCAGGAGATAGACTACAGAACTTGTGCTGGTGTTCGCACTCAGTAAAGCGTCATTTCTCTGATTATTTATCTGATCACTTATCTTTATCTGTTTTACAAAACATGGATGAAACCACATACTACAGCTGATCTATTGGTAACCTTGAATTTAAACTTGGATTAGATGTTTCTCAGGTAGCAAAACAGATCAAATTGCACAAAATCAGCTCATGTGGTGGCATGGTAACAGGTTGAACCTGGATGAGAGATACTGTATGGACAGGAGTTTCTCTCATCTGAAAGATGGTCTTTATATCATCCACTGGACTGTAAGAACTCCATCAGCAGCGTGTCAGCACAGCACCAGACAGTAATGACTTAATTAACCGGTTTATTTAGTGGTTAATCAGTTAATTAAAAGCAGAGTAATTGGGTTTTAAGGGCTCTCGAGAGAACCTGGCAGACGTCAGTAGAAGACGAAAAAAATAAAATAAAATCAGTCGTTTTGAAGTCCAATTCAATTTTACAGAGCAGTTACTTTAAAGACAAGAGGACAAAAAAACAGATCACAGTCAATGCAGTGCCTACCTGTGTGTCAGTGTCAAATCTATCTGTAGTATCCTGAGTGAAGCTTGAGTGACCGCAGCCAGACTGTATGCATTCTGTGTTTGTATGTAGGGAGAAAATCAGAGATGAACTGTCATCAGCAGGAAACAAAACATTTGGAACTGCGAGTACTTAGCCTGGCCTCAAATAGGATTTATACTGCTCCTTAAACCTCAAATGACAGCTGCCAAAACCTATTCTGTGATTCATGTTTATTCATGTTTTACCAAGTTAAGATTATTAGGAAGGAATTCATCCTCACAGGGGAGGGAAATTGTCCTGTCCTGTCTGAACCCTTGCAGTAAGTATGTAAACATTTAACATGGCACAAAACTTAGTTATAGCTTTAGCTCCTGCTGCTTTTAGCTATGCTCGCGCTGTGGCTCTGGAGATGGAAATGTTGCTCTGTTGATCAGTCTCCATCATTTTGATACAGACTGAAATATCTAAAACTACTGGATGAGTTGCTAACCACAGACACTCATGGTTCCCAGGAGATAAAGCCTAATGACAGTGGTGATCTCTGAGGATTCCTTTAGTACCACAATGAAGTTGACATTTGTTGTTTTCATTGAAATGTTTCAACAAATAATGGATGGACTTAACTTTTTATGTATCACCATCACTACAGAATGAATTTCTCCAATATGTTGATTCAGTCCCATCAGCCTCAGCTGTAGGCTACTTTGTGTTTTAATTAGCAAATATTAGCATGCTAACATGCTAAACTAAGATGGAGATCATGGTAAACATTAAAGGGTTACTTTACCTCTTAAATGACCATCAATTACTCACCTATCTTAAGTTGAATTTGTGGAAAAAAATCTTCCCCATGCCTCTGGTGAATGAAGAATCCAAAAACAGAAAATTCTTGATGACTTGAAGTCATAGGCGACCACGTTTAGCAACAGCAAAACTATATAAAAAAAAATTGGTTTACAAACTCTCACTCAACTTTGGCAGTATAATCCAAGTTTTACTTATCCAGTCACACGCTCAGTACTTTCCAAATAAACAGTTGTTTCTGACGGAGAACTTAACTAAAGGTGAAACTTGAAACTTGGCTCAGTTTACAAGTAATTTTACCTCACTGAACACAGTAGCTGCTGCACTACTACTACTACTACTGCCTTGTTCATTGGACTCTTTTAATGTGGGACGATTTTTGGTGAGTGGGGCTTAGCTGGAGGCAAAACAATTCTCCACAGACATTAGCTAGTGCAAGCTAGCAAGCTCTGTGGGCTTGTTTTAGACAATGGAGGAGTGGTGCATTCAGAAATACTCATTCCTTGTGTTGCAGCGTACTCTGGCACAAACTTGACCGTTGGTAAATTTGGAGAATGTACCATGTGGTTATTGAGAGCACCGCACTCAGAGTAGCAGAGCGCACTCTGGGCACTCTGTCTGTGGAGATGGAGCAGCAGAGTGCCGAGCGGAGTGAGTGTGTGATTAGCTTAACCGTTTGCTAATTTATATAGAAATATAAAGCTCTGTTTCTTCAACCTACGGGGCTCTCATTGCAGTGAAGAGCATCAGTCTGAATTTACAAACGCACCATGTTAGGTCACTCACTCTCCGGGATCACAAGTCTTCACTGAATAAGTAAACATGGACCAGCGGGACCAGACTGGTCAACCTGTATGCTCTCAGTGGATGAATGATTGACAGGAAGGTTTGTGGCTGATTAATATGCCAATCTTACAAAGGAAGATGACACTTGAACAGTTTTGTCCAGTTTGATGCACAAAATAGTTAGTGTCACGGAGAAATACAAAATTCCTCTTAAAACCTTCCCAGTTTCTGATTAGGTGGACAAGTATCACTCAATACACATAACGTTATTCATCCAGTCAACAGTGAATAGTTTTCCCCTGAACTAATATGCAAGATTTTTGATGTACACCTGCATCTAGTCCTTTCATCTTTCCGCATTTAACCATAGTTGTCTTTGTTTTCGTTTGTTTGCGATAAAATTTGAGTTTTGAGCCATGCCTCCTTCTATTCTGGCTCCCATTAACCCAACAAGATGACATTTTAAGATTTCTATATAACCTACAGTCCTGTGGTGCAAGTTGTGTTTTGCCTCCAGCTGATAAAATGACATCATTGTGACGTCAACCCTACAAGGGTGTATAGTTTGTTTGCATTATTATGTGACTTTGCTGAATCTGAACTGACTTTAAAGTTCAAGTCACACAATAATACAATCTACTGATTGAGGCAGTGATAGACCAGCAACCCCTGTGTTCAGCAAGGTAAAAGTTTTTGTCAATAGAGTCTGGCTTTAAAAATAGCAGAGATAAAGTTTCTCTTTTAGTTCAATTACCTGTTGGAAAGGATTGTGTGGGACACACTGAGCATACGACTCAATAAATGAAACTTGGATTGTACTGCACGAGTTGTGTGAGATTTTTTGGAAATTGATATTTTGATCTAGTTTTGCCATTGTTAAATGTGGTTGCCTATGACCTCAATTCATCAAGACTTTTCTCCTGTTGAGGCATGGGAGAAAAACGTTTTTTTCACCAATTTAACTTAAAGCCCCTACAAGTAACTTTCATTCTGAGTTGATTTTGGCGACCCTGTGGACAAAAGCGGTAGTGTTTTGCTGGAATGAAGCCTACATTTCCCATGAGCTCTAGTGCTTATTGTTGTAAAGACGCTTACCTGGCTTGCTCATGTGTTTGTTTTGGGGATGAATGAAACAACAAGACGGTAAACTTTGCCCCCGCTCCTATCGGGGATCCCAGCTCACCTCTGCCACGCCCCAGCTCCACCTCTCCGGCGTAAGCGCCACTGCCACCAGGGTAAACGCAGTGGTCAGCTGGTAAGGATGAAAGCCTGTTTTGCGAGCTCTTCCACGGCTTCTTGGACTGAGTATGGAGCGGTGCCTCGCCTCTTTATTTCTCGGCACTTGCTGGACCCTGTCGACGCCTGGGTGTTACCTGTCGTTGGCCCGGATGAGGTGTTCCAACCCCCATGGCCCCTGCTCTCCTCCTCCCCGCTGGCGCGGGGTGAATCTGTGCAACCTGCGGCTTCTGTGTGCGGCTCCACGGACAGCTAACGCCGTGGGCCCGCTGGCTCCTGCCAGGATTGGGCTGGTAAATGCTAGATCGCTAGCAAACAAAACGTTTATCCTGAAGGATTTCCTGACTTCCCGAGGATTGGGTTTTCTCTGTGTGACTCAGACGTGGCTGACTGTTGGTGAGTCCAGTGCTTTCACAGAACTTTTACACAATGATTGCTGCTATTTTAACTCCCCGAGGACGTCGGGTTGAGGAGGAGGAATAGCAACTATTTATAAGAGTCACTAAATGTAAGCAGCTAGGTAAGATGAAGTGTGCCGTCTGAGTGCCGTAAATCGCTTTGTCCTGCAAGCAACCTGGTGTGGACCCGGACACAGTTTCCTAAAGGTATGGATATACACTATATAGAAATAGCTTATCTTCACACCGATGGTCTCATTTGCTGACATCAGCAGAAACAAGAGACTTTTGCATATCCAGTTAAAAGTTCCTTATGGCGGCTTTAACATCTGGTAAGTAATTGATATACAAGTGGTCATTTGTGGTATGCCAAACCTGTTGAATACAGCCTCACAGAGCTATTAGTGTGCTGTTAGACTTTAAGTCTAGAATATTATGGTTTGATAGTATGGGGGTAAGCGTATATTCCATTTTCATCGTCTTCACTTACTCTAAATCAAGGCCGTGTGTATGCATCCTGTGGCGACCCCTCAGTAGATACCAGAGATGAGAAGATGTGGAGTCTCCTTCATGCATTATCCTTAATGATGGCAATTCATTTTTGGAAGCCAAGTCAGCACAAAGTCAGTGACAGGAGGTTGGAGAATGGGATGCATTTTGGCCAAATGAATACACCCAAGCTGTTTGTCTAAATCCACTGCCATCTGCCAATCCCGCCCGCCCTTAGCTGTCCTCCAATATCCCTGCCTAAAATGGCTGCGCTGCTCTTTTGTCCTTCACTGACAAACCCATCTTCTTTCCTATCACACTAAAGACGCACTCGACACACACTTTTATTGTTTGCAGACTAGGACACTGATTAATTTTGATTAATTTTGCAGAGCTGCCATTTAATGGTTAGTTAGAGATTGGAACGAGTGGTGGTGCAATTACACCTTTATCAGTTTTTAATTACTCTGAATAAATTCCAAATTTCTTAGACATTATAAAGTGGGGTTTGATTGAAGAGAAATTAGTTTTACTTTCAGCCACATCATTTTAATAGATAATGATAACAACCTACAATTGAAAGAGCAGTGTGGTAATGTTTGTGTGTGTGTGTGTGTGTGTGTGTGTGTGTGTGTGTGTGTGTGTGTGTGTGAATTTGTATTTCAGTTTGTTATCAGTCACTGTGTAGTGGGCATATACATAGTGGGCACATGCATGTATTTGTATGAATGTGTGTTTGGGTGCTGCATAGCCTAAATTTGTGTGTCTGAATGTTTTGTGCATGTGAGTGTGTGTGTTTGTCTGCAACAAACAATGACTCAGTTTGTTGCCAAAGGCATTAATTGAGGCATCAATTAAAGGAGTTAACGAGTTTGTTTAATGAGATGAAAACTCTGGTTGTGTTTCTGACGTCAGACTCACCAGACTGGGCTGTTTCTACCAGAATAAGGTCAAACTATTTTCTTTTGCTTTTTTTCAGCCGTTTAATCTTTGTTTGTCAAATTTTATATCTGCTGTGCCTTCTGTGTGTCCCCTAGTCTCACTCCATGTCCCCTATGATACTTTTACTGTCCTCTGTGTCCCTCCTCTTCCCATTGCAGTGTCAGAGGCAACAAAATTTAAAAAAAAAAAATACTCCAAGATTTAGGAAATGTTCTTGCTTTATTTGTTACCTTGAGTAAGATGAAAAGATTGATATCTATAGACCTTTTCCATGACAGACATTTTCACTTGTCATAGCAGGAAAATCCAAATTTCATCAAGTAATCCAGCTGTAGCCATAACAGTGATCTACATCACACAATACCAGGACCCAGACAGTAGCTCATATAAATACAGTGCAGTCATTTCTAATGTTAACAGTTACACATGTGCCTTTCCTGCTATGACTAAGTATAGAACGAGTTAGCTTAGCACAAACACATAAGCACAGGGAAGCCGCCATTCTTGTCAGCTTTGATGTACTGTATGTTTAAGGGAGCAGTGTGTAACATTTAGGGGATTTTAGTGGCATCTAGTGGTGAGGATTGCAGATTGCAACCAGCTGAAACATCACCAGGCTAGAATTCCATCAGTGTTCATTGTTCAGGAGGTTTTTACCCGGAGCTGAATTATCCGCGGAGGTCACTTTCTCTGCAAAACAAATGGACCTGGTGCTTTAAACCACTATAAACACTGAATAAAGTAGTTTCACGTTACAAATCAGTGTTTCTCCTATGCTGTTCGGCATGTGCAGACAAGCAGCTAGCCCAGCACCTGCTAATGTGTACTTACCTAGGAGGTTTTTACCATGAGTTGAATTATCTGCAGAGGTCCCATTCTCTCCACAACAAATGGACCTGGTAATTTAAATTGGTAAACACACTGAATAAAGCAGTTACACATAAAAAAAGAAGTGTTTTTCCAACTTTCATGTCGCGGAGGGGCTGCTAACTAGGGCAAGGACTTCCCTATGTAGATATAAACAGCTCATTCTAAGGTAACAAAAACAAAACGACTCCTATTTTCAGGCAGTTATACACTAAAGAAAACGTACTTACTACAATATATTCCATTTCTGCCAATATATCCCCCTAAATCCTACACACTGCCTGGACCTTTAACACATGAATAGCCTCATTCTGGAGCTTAACGAGCAGCTGATTACTGACCAACATCAGCTGTGCTCAGTGGTAACATGTAGCATCTAAGAGGTTAGCCTTTGCACACTTTTGGACTTTTAGAACATCACTGAGGTGATTCTTTGACTGTTTGGTTGCAAGTATGCTGGCTAAGAAGATACAACATGTAAATGAAACACTTTCAAAGCTGTTGAGAGGCATGAAAGTTGCTTCCGTTCTGGGTCTTAAGCTAGCTTTAAACGTATCCTTGGCTAATGCTACTTTGACTCTCCAATCAATACTCTGTCACTACTTTTATTTCTTAAAAGACAAAGGTTTGACTATTATTATTATTATTATTATTAATTTATATATAACATTAGATATTATCAGAGGTAATAATGTTTTTCTCTCTCCCTCATTTTTTTTTCTTTTTTTACAAGGTTATATTGTGATGTTATCTTATTATGTGTTATGTGTATTATTTGCCTGTATTAAATACATTTAAAAAATACAAACCATAATGCACTATGATCATATTTATGAATAGAACACTTTTCATTTCCTCTCTATTAATCTACCTTTGCTTGATCAAACTTAGACACCCTCTCAATTAAGACAATATATGTTATAATAACCTGCATCACTGTTGGAAACCTTGTAATAGCAGTGCTTAGTAAAACTTGAGACAACACAGTCAGACACCACTGCATTGCAGACAAGAAAGAGAAACTGTTTGATAAGTGAAGTATTAAATTGTTGGACTGAACATGTGTATTTGCTTGCTTCCTGTGTTGTGCAGCAGACGGTGGGACCATGAAGACTTTGGTGGCTCTGCTGCTGCTCTGTCTGTGTGATCCTGGACAGAGTGACTGTCAGGCAGACTGCCTGTCCTGCAGCAACATCCTGCCCAAACAGCTCAGTTTCAACACTATGGTGAGTACTCCACACACACACACACACACACACACACACACACACACACACACACACACACACACACACTGCAGATTGCAAGAGTAGAGCTTCCACTCGAAAGGGTGGTCCTAAGTCCATTGTGTCCGGTGATGTTAAAAACTGAAATAAGATAAAGACAGATCTTGCTCTGAAATATTAGTTAGCGAATCTTCTATCCAGATAAAACCTCATAGCACTGTCACACATATACAAACTCACACACACAAAATGTCTCCACTGGGCTCTTTTAAATTGGTGATTAAAAAAAAGTGGAAACCCCTCACCCACCTTCCTGTATTCATCCCCTCTTCCCATCCTGACTCAACAAATTACCCTTTTGGCATTTGAGTTTTAATTTGTTGTGGCTAATTGATTCCTGGGGATAGATGTGTGTTTCTCCTCTCAGAGCTTATGCCTGGTGGTTGTTTCTTTCTGGATAATGACATGTCTGCATCTCAGACATTTTGGCAGCTAGCACACGGGGGAGACTCAAGTGCACATGGCTTAAAACAAAAAACTTTGAAAGCAGCGTTGTTAGTGTTAGGTGATTGAAAAGGACCTCCTACCGATGGCATTTATTTTCTTGTTAGACCGAGACAATTCTTGCCACAAGCCATCTACTGACTCCCCACACCACCCCTCACCCCTGTTGTTGTTTTTTTCTAAGAATCCCTGTTTTCTTCTGCTTATTGTAATTGTCTCCTCTCCTTTATCACCCTCAATCATTTCTGGCTGAAAGGCATTTTACTTGTAAATCAATGAGAGATCACAGCTCCCATGATTAGTATGCTTTATGGAAATGGTAAATGATGCAAAGCACTGTGGTCACTGTGGTCCTAAAATCCTTAGTCTTATTCTGACAGATACATTTCCTCAGATAGCACACACACACACACACACACACACACACACACACCAACAACAACAACAACAACAACAACAACACACACAACATTACACACCTATTGAACCACTGAAGATGACGATAGAACGAAATCCAATCAATTTTCTTCTGTCACATTGAATTTTGTATTGTCCGAGTTAAGAATGAGTTGAGGACTTCCAATCAAAACAAATCTAGCACATCAAATCCTTTGAGTAATACACAATCTAGATCTCCCTCATGACAGACATATTTGAAACATGTGTAATTAATAACACTAATAAATGACAGCAGTTCATCAGGACCAGGTCTTGGCTACCATGCTTTAATTAATTAATTTTATTGTTGTTTAGTCCTAGTTCTAGTCATCTGCAGCATCTTTTTTTCAAGAAAATATTCAGGCAATGATTAAAAAAAAAAAAAGAACAATGATTATTTCAGTGTGTTGAAACTTATTTCCATTTAAATGAGACCATTCATATACATTCACTAAAAATGAAACAAGAACAGCTTTCTGTTTACTTTGGGTATGCTTTGGATGTGTGTTTATTTGAATTCAGGTGAATTTTACAGGAATGGTTAGAGGTTTTAAGAATTTTGCATTTTTATTTATACGCCCAATGATGAGCTTTAGGGGTTTGTTCCAAAGGGTCAGTTCACCCTAGTCACACAACATACTTGTAAATGTCTCACCCCATGCTTATGCTGCGCAGGTATAATGTTCACGACCTTATTTTTGCGTGTTAGCATGCTAACATTTGCTAATTTGCATTGAGCATGAAGTACATCTGAGGCTAATGTAATTAGTTTTGCAGGTATTTCCTCATAATTAAAAGTATTGAACAAAAGAAATGTTGACCCCATTGTGGCACTATATGAAAGGTTAAGCGACCACCCAAGCAATAATTCATCCCGAAGGGGAACATGAATGTGTGTGAAATAAAATCATGGGAGACCAGCCAATAGTTGTTGCATTCTGATCAGTGCAGTGGACTGACCAACTAAACGCCTGACAGACCTACACTGTCATTCCAAGAGCCAGGCTGAAAACTGTTCATTTTATGATATAAACTGACTTCAGAAGGAAATTTCATATTATCTCTTGTCTTTGTCCCTGTAAGGTGTGTCTCACTGAGTGTGAAGCCAACATCTCCCCAGCCTTCTCCTGGGACTTCTGTTGTAAGGTGCTGTCCTCGCCAATTTCCTCCCTTACTGGTACTCTGCGGAAAAGATCTCAGGAGGAGGTGGAGGCCCTGTTTCCTGAAGAGGAAGCGCAGGTAGAGGGAGGTCTGTTGCTGCCCTTTGCATTGCAAAGGTACGATCACTTGACCCGGGCACTTGGGGTGGATCAAAGGGATCTAGGTGGCAAAGGCAACCAGCTGAACACTGCCTACAATTCCCAGAATGCCCTGTCTCTTGAGGATGAGTATGAGGAGGAGGCAGGGCAGGACGAAGGGGCTGCTGATGCAGCAGCAAGAGGACAGAGTGACGCAGGGCTGAGTGTCTCCAAAAGGTTCGGCGGCTTCGTCAAAGGGAGGCACGGCTACAGGAAGCTGATGTCTCCAGGAAGATCGTACCAGAAGAGGTATGGTGGCTTTATTGGAATTCGGAAGTCAGCCCGCAAGTGGAACAGCCAAAAACGTTTCAGCGAGTTCCTGAAGCAGTACCTGGGGATGAGTGCTAAGGCCACTGAGTTCAACAGCGTGTCAGAAGACCTCACCCAACAGAATGAAGTCTAACAGAGTGCACCTTTATGCCACTGACATAAAACTATTTCCTGATGTATTTTCACTGATCTTGTTTTGTATTTCACCAACATGTCAAACTTTCTCTGCTGACACCAAAGTTGACCTATTGAATTGAAGTAATTTACCACAAAGTGAAAACTAAGCCCATGATCTAAGTCTGCCACTGAAGTCCTCTTTGTCTCACGATATTAGAATTTGCTGTTTCTGTTTTCCTTTTAATTATAATGCAAACAATTTGCCTTTAAATATCAGACCTTTTTTTTTATACATTTTTTAAGCAGCTTAACCCTCCAGTAGAAGTTTTTCCACTCAGTCGCCAGAAAAAATATGGCCATTGTTTTTCATCATTTTTGCAAACCACAGATATGTTACATTTGTATATTATTATGTAGTGGATATGTTGAAACTTAACGCTGTGGTTAACATGTGGTTAGGTTTAGGCACAATAACCACTTGGTTATGATTTGGAAAATATCATGTTTTGACTTAAAATACCTGCCACTGGTAGCACGATCCTGCCTATAAAAATGCAGTGATGCCTCTTTAAAAAACAATCACTTTTCATGGCACTATCACCGCTGATAAACAGCAATGGGTCCCTAAAACACAACCAGTTCTGTTGTTTGTTGGTCTTGAACAGTGGTCTGCAGTAGTCTGCAAGTACCATGGTATCCACCACCACCTCCACCTCCAATGACAAAGTCACTTTTGAAACGTTGATATGATATGTATAAAACATGCAAATGTAACTTATTTGTGGTTTGCAGAAAATGTAAAATGCCAACAATTTACTCTGGTGACTGGGCAGATTTTTAGGCCCCCATCAAAACAGCTGTGCTGAGCTGTGAGACTATATCATCCCTGGCATCTTCCAGGCCTTCTGTCCAGCTCTGGGCACCCTGAGTCATTCAGGCCTCCCATTTGGTACCAGTTGATGGATCATTTGATTAGCTGCCCGAGCCCTTATCCTCATGAGCTTTGAAGAAAGCCCTCACTATGAAAATTTCTTCCAGCCTTGATATGCAGTAAAATATAGGCTTCATTTTAGTATTTACTATAAACTGCTAAATTAACATTTGCTTTTCCGATTCCCTTTATCATACAGTATATTTGACCAATTAATTACTCTGCTGGGTCATCTGCAAAAAATTCTTAATCTTTTTACATGGAGGCCTCTGGCTTTAGGTAGTCATTACTGTTGAAGGTGTATAAGAAGTCTAACAGGGCCACTCTTTTTGTTATACTGCCATCTTGTGGCAAGATGCATAACTCAGTCTCTCTTACAGGACAATACCAGTGTTATTTTCATGTTTTGGCATTATGGTTAGGGTACTGTCAGCAGTGATGTAAACTATATTCTATGTGATTTGTGGTAAATAAATGAAAACATGCAAAAACACAGCTAAAAGTCAATGATTTATCACTGTGCCAAAACACACCTGAGTCAGGGCTACTGATGCAGGTTTAATAAAAAGATCTCTTCTTCAATCTGGTGAAATGGTGACATGAAAGACAACAGAGCACTCAGTATTCATGCATATATGCTCCTGATCTGTCGGCCAAACTGATGTTATGTGCGAGTGAGCATCATCTCTGACTGGCTCCTGTGTCAAGAGGCCAGGTTCCTGTATGTACAAACAATTTTTTCTTTCTTCAAACTGTAATGGTGTGAAATGTTGCCCACTATGAGAACTTGTAAATAGCTGACTTTAAACATGTCAATAAAAATAGTTTACTATTTCCTTCGTGGCTTGTTATGCAGCAACTGATTCTGTGTCTTGAGGTGTTTTGTTCTTAGTATTGGGTTACATTAATCTCTTTACTTCTTTTAATTACTTTTAGATTTTTTGAGAGTACTATACTTTTGTGGATGTATTGTAAGCCATTGATAAGAACAGCATTAAGGCTGCCAAGTTGTGTAATACTCCTTTGGCTGATGTTTAAAATGTTTATATTTTATTTCATTGATCCCATTTTTTCTTCATCTAAAGACAGACAGACAGAGGAACATGGACTCCAAGATACCTTAAAATAATCCCTAAGTACAGAAAATGTTCATTCCACTGTTGGAAATACAGATTAGGTAAAGTCCCACCAATATTAACAACAAAGACAAACAACAGAGACCCTTCATGGTAAACATGTAGAATTCTTTCTAAAGAGCAGGGTGAGTGGAGGCTGGAGGAGCAGGCTCTTCGGGTATCTGACTGAAATGTTGAAATGCTAATGTTAAAGAATTTGATTTTTAACCATGGTAGCAGCACAGCTCTAGGGATGGCAGTGTTGATTGGCCATTTGCAGTGGCGAAGGAAGTAACCAGATCTTTTACTAAATTAAAAGCAGCAATACCACAGTTTGTGAATACTCTGTAACAAGTAAATGTTCTGAAAGATATATTTTTTCATTAAACAAAAGTACAAAAGTAGTAGCATCAAAATATGCCTTAAGTAGGCTATCAAAAGTAAAAGTGCTCATTTTGCAGAATATCCCATTTCAGAATTTCCACTTATTGTACTTACGTGTTTGTAGTACTGTATTTCTTCAGTGCATCAAGATATTTACAGTCTGTTTCTTACACATGCGGTGGGACCTACTGCCAACTGTCACACCAAATTTGGGGTCAGTCAGAACTTGTATATTGAAATTACATGTGTCCAGGTGTGTGTTACCTTCCATTTGGCCTTGCTTTAATTTGGACTACATTAAACCAGTGATTACAGCATGCATCTTTCACAGTTGTGGTCATTACGTTAGCTGTTACTTATGGGTAAAAAGCACGTTAGCTAATATTAATATTACTGTCAGAATCACCAAGGCCACCAAGACTAACAATTTAACAGGCTAGCGAGGGAGCAGTGTCATCATGCAGGAAATGTATTGTAAATTGACTGGGGAAAAAGATAAAGCCATTGGGTATATCAACACCTTCTTCAGACATATGTCAACAATTTGAAGGAACAACTCTATACAACTAAAATTACAATACTTTAACCTATCATGTATCAAAAAACTAACGTCCATTTGTAACTGCCATTTCTGAAAATATCAGCAAATGCATCATATCTCGTGAACTTGAAGCTTCCAGAAAATTTCCACTTAAGAGGTCGGAATACCACAAAAGGGAGGCGTTCACAGGGACATTTGCTGTGAACAAGGTAAACACCACCCAACTGAAAGCACCGATATACAGGATGGAAAGCAGTATAAATATTTAAAGGTATGTGAGAGCATATGTAGTACAGGTGAGTGTGTGTACAGTAGACAGTATGTCAGTAATAAGTAGGTATGAGCCAGCAGCTGGTGAGTGGTCTTACTTAATTAAAATCAACTTATTTAAAATGTCCAATTCACCTGAATTGCATGTGTTTGGCATGTGGTGGGAAACCCACAAAGTCACACGGAGAACATGCAAACTCCACACAGACAGGAAGAAGGCCAGGACCTCCTGCTGTGAGGCCACAATGCAAACCACTGAGCCACCGTGCTTAAAAAAGAAAACCTTCACTTGTCATTCTCACTGAGTAAATGAGGAGAATGTCTTCCTCATCCAAGAGAAGAAGTGCTGGACAAAGTTCTTCTTTTTTTTCTTCTTCTCCTGGATCGTAGTGTTGACTGACAATGAAAGGACATTAAACACCTCAACCATCCTTCAAAAGAACAATTCAGACAGAAGAGGAAGTGACTGTGTGAGTGGCTGTTGTGTCACTGTCACAGACTTTTCTCTGAGGATGTCTTGTCAGCCTGCAATCTATACACACACACACACACACACACACACACACACACACAGTAAGGGTATTTATTCCTGTTATTGTCATGACATCTTAAAGGAATTATGTAAGCTTCAGTCATGACCAGAGGAAATCCCCTGCACTCTCTTCATCTTCCAGCTGCAGTGTGTTCTCAGGTGCAGCAAGCCGAACCATGATCACACCTGATGGAAGACCTATGGGAGATGCTGCACTGTGTTGGTCTGGGTGGATGCCGCTGGTGTCATCCTCTCTCAGAGCAGCAGTAGCAGGCAGCTCCTCACTTACAGATGCCAATGCTGCATTTTGTGACTTCCTGTCAATGTCATTCTGCAAACTAAACACACAAACACACACAGTTAGTGTATTATTCCTGTTGTTGTCATCTCAAAAGAAATGTCATACCTGACAGATATGTTTTATGACCAGAAGAGATAATCTCACCTGATGTCCAGATCATGGCGCATCTTCGGGAAGCCCTTGGCTGCTTTAGGACGAACCATGATCGGACTGGTTGGAAGCTGTGTGGAAGCTGGGCTGAGGCCTCCGTTTTTTGTGTGTGTCATTTCCATGGTCATCTTGATCCTATTCCTGTTCTTTTTAATGCTGGGTTGGAAACAAGACTCAGAGCTTACCACAACAATAAACAAGTATGCAACAATCACTAATCCAATTGTAATGAAAATGACTCACGTCAGGACGAAACACACTCACACACACTTACTTGGAGCTGTGGTGGCCCTTGTCAATGTATGGATGGATGATGACTTCACTGGGAGTGATCCTCTCATTCTGTTCCAGTTCTAACATGGCCTCCAGGAGATCAATGCACTGACTTTGCTCAACAGCCTCAGCTTTGTTCTTCCACTTCAGACGTAGCTATTTTAGAAAGCAATGGTCAAATCCTCTGTTAGTCAAGTCCTCATGATTGATGAAAAGAGTTTCAGATCATCTAGAGAGGAATAACAGCTGGGAATGCGGGACATGTGAGGGGATTGTCCCCAGAACTCCTGATGGGTCTAAATGAAGGTTCAGTGCATTGTATGAATGTTCCTCTTAAAGGGTAACTTCAGTATTTTCAACCTGGACCCAATTTTCCCAGGTTCTTGTGTCTAAATCAATCACTAATGGGATCAACAGTTTTTGAAACTGGTCCAGTAAACTAAAAGTGCTCAATTTTGCCACTGACAGACTCAGATTTTTTATTCTAGGTGTCTGACAACATTATGGAAAAGATCCAGACAGAGATAGAGCTTTTGTTTAAGCAGAAACAGCCTAGAGCTCACTATCCCAAACCCACCAGACTCTATTTAAATAAACAGCAATTTTTTCAACATAAAACACACATCATTCAAAGTCAACAGAAAAAAAACAAAACACACAAAACCCTTTTTGGTTCATCTTCCAACAGAACGCTCAAATGACTGCTTTATGGTGGGTGTGGCAATAGCAATTTTGGGGCGGTTTCTGGTTAACAAAACGGACCATTTCATTTGTCTATCTCTATAGGGACCCTTCCTATAATGCTATCAGACACTTTTAATAACAATCTGAGCCTGTCAGTGGCAAAAACAAGCACTGTCAGTGAAGGTAAACTGACGGTGCACAAACGCCCTGAGTGGTTACATTGCAGTCTGTTTTGCCACCGACGGCTGCAGCCCTCTTGCTTAAGTGACTGGCAAGACTGCAGCATATTTGCTGAATGAGGTCAAGCGCTAGAGTCAAGTTTCCAAAGTGTGCATATTAAAAGAATGCTGTCTCTGGCTGGTAATATTACACCTGACCCCTCTAACAGGCCCCGGTTTGTTTCCACTTGTGCGTTCTGACGTCCTGACGTTTGCTCCTAAACGTTCCATCGTCTCCATGGCGCACAAGATACAGTGGCGGTTCTAGCCTAAATGGCGCCCTGGGCAACACCCCACTATGGCGTCCCCAACCTGATCTCACAAAAATACATGAAATGACCATGACCTTTTAACACCATCGTTTCTA
This sequence comes from Epinephelus fuscoguttatus, assembly GCF_011397635.1. Lineage (NCBI taxonomy): Eukaryota > Metazoa > Chordata > Actinopteri > Perciformes > Serranidae > Epinephelus > Epinephelus fuscoguttatus. The sequence continues at coordinate 12,379,544 of NC_064753.1, forward strand.
GAGTACTATCTAAAATATCTGAAATTAGCCAACATCCTTGCTTTTTCTTAACATAGTTCATCTAGGTGCAGTGTCATTACTAGTTCGGCTTTACTCGATATTAGGTATATTCAGTAGATCTATCTTTTTATGACCCTATTTTACAACTCTATTTTACAAGCCACAAAAACCTACTGTCCCAAAAATGCTGTTTCTAGCATATTAGCTAAAATATCGAAAATTAGCCAACATCTGTACTTTCTCTTATCATAGTTCATCTAGGTGCAGTATAATTACTAGTTTGGCTTTACTAGATATTAGATATATTGGGTAGATATGTCTTTTTTCAACCCTATTTAGAACCCTACTTTGCAAATCAGAAGAACTACAACTATGTTTCTGATATGTATCAAGCTTATTCCAAGATATTTGAATTCACGTACCACTTCAAGCTTGTTCCCGTTTACAAACACATCAGGTAATATGTCATCATTTTCTTTTGAGAAAAACATGCAGACGGTTTTTGATACATTAAAATGTAACCGTGAGAATTGTAGCCAGTTTGAACATGAACCATAGCAGAAGAGAGATCTTGTGCGGCCTCACATTTGTTTTTAGCCTGTAGATACAACACTGCGTCATCTGCATACATCTGACAGGATACATTTCGAGGACAGTAGAGTAGAGAGAGTTGGTAGATCATTGATATATAGAATGAATAACAGTGGCCCAAGAATTGACCCTTGAGGCACACCAACAATGTTATCACAAGTTTCAGATTTTACATTGTCTAATCTGACACATTGTTTTCTTTCTGCAATATATAATCCCATCCATTTCAAAAAGCTCAATGAAAAGTTAAAATAAGACAGCTTAGTCAACAAGGTCTCATGATTTACCTTATCAAATGCCTTTTTAAAATCTAAAAACACAGCTCCAATAACTCCTCCTGCATCAATCTTTGATTTTACATTTTCCAGAAAAAAACAAACTGCTGTCTCTGTGGAGTTTTTTTCTGAAGCCAAACTGCATTGGATTTAGTGTGTATGGACTATTGTTCACATGCTTAATGAGTTGTTCTGCAGTCCATTTCTCAGCAATTTTGGAAACTGTTGGTAGAATGCTTATGGGCCTATAGTTACTAATTGATGTTGGGTTTACCCGATTTGAAAATTGGTATAATAACTGCAGATTTCCAGGAATTTGGAAAAACCCCTTCTGTAAAGGAGGAGGTTAACTTATTCTAGTGGTGGCTATCGTCACAGAACATTGGTCAAAATGTACAGCAGGAGAAGAGACGAGGGTCATTTAAGGTGGTTTATTCTCAACATCCAGTGAATATGAAAAGGGGGGAAAACAGATACACATGGATCTGAAAGAAAGCAAACATAAGATTAAAACTAAACATAAATTTGCCTCATGTCTCATCATTTGAACTAAGGAAACAAACAAAGACACTCACCAGGGGCCTGTATCACGAAGGGAGATCAACCTTCTCAGGGTTACCCAGACCTATCCTGGGTTGACTAACCCTAACAATGGCAATCAGGATAATCGGTATCACGACGCTGGATATCAACTCGGTATCTCAACCCAGGGTTGCTTTATCACGAGCCGTGAACGCGCACACAGGGGACCAATCACAATCATGAGAGAAGCGCAGCATCACTGAGCGTCACTGAGCATCCTCACTGAGCGCCATATGTGAGGGAAAAAAGTATTTCTCGTGAGGATCAGAGATTAATTCTACTAAAATATGAGGAGGAGAAAAGCAACATTACAGAAAAGGCCAACACCGTGGCAGCTGCAGGAGGAGGAAACATGCGTGGCAATGTATAACGGGATGAATAATGTTTAGTTTTAGTTTAGATTAGTTTATTTGCACATAGGCTAATGTTAAAAACAGACAGTATAAAATTTACAAGATTAAAAAAAAGAAAAGTGCCGGAGAGGTTAGAAGCCACTAAAAGCTTATCAAAGAAATTCCCCTGTCAAAACATCAATGAAATCACATAATAGAGAAGAACAAAAGAAAAACGGGTCAGGAAAGAAGAAATAGAGGAGGAGAGAGGGAAAAATCAAGACAAAACAAGGTAGCAAATAAAATTATGTGTAGGTTAAATTACTCATCACTGGTTCAAGTAGCTGCAGTACCTGTACCTGTACATCTGACACTGATCACACCCTTGAATCCCATGAAATCAATGCTGCACAGATGAATTGCGTGTATTACAATTATCGTCTAACATCATTGCGTCTGACAAATTGGTCTTCTTAGGCCTATGCTACAATAAAGCTTAAAGCTGACGCCACAACTAAATCATATCAACACCAAATTGATAGTCTGAATAAAATCATCCTGATATTGAGCTGTGTTAGAAATTAACAGCTGCGCAAAAATATACCTAGTCTCCCTCTTTAAAAAACAAAAAGGAAAATCCCTCAAACACCATGAAGTGCCGACATGATAGGCTACTTTCCACATTTCCAGCAGCAAAGCTGTCAATTAGGCCCATTATCTTTAACAGAGATCATTTCCTCCAACAAAAAAAATGTTGGCACTAATTAATGGTGCTATTAAGTGTTGGCAAATTATCAGTTTCTTTCTTATGAAGAGGTGGGATGAAATTTCGACTTCTTTCCACTCCTTTTTGAACAATCTTTTCATTGTCTGTTGATGTTGCTTTCTTTTCTTTTTTAATGTTCAAAATGAACTTTCAAATCAAAATCAATCAAATGAATTAAACTTCCCGTCATGACTGGGCTGCATTTCTGTCAGTGGAGTCATTTTTTTCCGAACAGCTGATTGGCCAGTGGGTGGTGCTTTTTATAGGATCAGATTCAACCCTGAACTTACCCTGCTCCGGAGCAGGATAGCCGTTCAGAGTAAGTTACCATGGTGATCTACCCCGATAAGAACTGAACCGGCTTCGTGAGACCGAAAACCCAGGGTTAACCCTGAAGTTACCTCGCTAAGACATTAATCCTGCTTCGTGATACAGGCTCCTGGTCTGCCACCCCATGTAAAGGTGAAAATAAAGAGTGAAGGGCAGTGCAGCCTTAAATAGGTGAGTGAACAGGTGAACTTAATCAAGGAAATGAGGTGACAAGCTAGAAACCACCCCAGTGAGCAATAAGGAAGTGAGACAGGAAGGAAGAAAAAGGTCAACAAAATAAGAGCTTTACAACACCTTAATTTATGGTTTGATTGATTATACTGCTAAGTGGAGCAATGAATGATTGTTTATTGGCTTTCACAAACATAGTGTCCATACCGAACGCATCTTTGGCTTTAGAGTTTTTTAGATTACAGATAATCCTGTCAACATTTATCTGTGATATTTCATGTAATGTGAAGACTGGAATACCACTATTCAGATGCATTAGAGGCATGATTTGTGGGCAGGAAGTGGCGCTAAGGGACAAGTTTCTTACAGAGTCTATAAAATAGGTGTTAAGAGCAGTTACTATTTCATTTTGATCATGGGATACATTATTATCTAATTGCAACTCCCTGATGCTCCTATTTGTGAAATGATTTCCAGTTAATTTCTTTATGTTTGTCCATACTTCCTTAGCATTGCCCCTAGCACGTCTTTAATGAAGAAGTGTGCCTTTGCATTTCTTATTTCCTTTGTGACTTTGTTTCTGAGTGTAGTGAATATTTTCCTATTATGAGCAATTTTTGTCTTGATGGCCATTTTAAGGGCATGGTCCCACTGTTTCATCAGTGACCATATTTCACTATTCAGCCAAGGTAGATTATCCCTTTTTCATGGTTTTGATTTACACATTGTCATAAAGCGATACATTGTGTCCTGAATAACAGTCATGAAAACATGATCATAGGTGAGACGGTCAGACCAAATAATGTCATTCAAGGCTTTTACTACATTTTGTATCTCACCCTTGGGAATTCTCAATTGCTCAGATCGTTTACCTGGGAGACAAGTGAATCTAATTTTTGTCAGTTTTCTTGAAAAAAGGATCGTATTATGGTCTGACTTAATATTATAATATAATATTAATGTTATAGATTTTTTGTATTCTATTGGCTTTGTTGGTGAAAACCAAATCTATATGTTTCAGAAGAGCTGCTTATTTGTGTAGGTCCCTTTATAAGTTGTGTTAATTCAAAGCTATTTGCTAAGAGTTTTAAATGCTTCCGATTGGTTTTATCATTCCAGTTAACACTGAAATCACCAAGTAAACCAACCTCATTTTAAAAATTGCATTCTTTTAAAATGGCCTTCAGTTTCTCATAGAATCCACTAGGAGCTGATGGAGGTCTGTAAATTCCAATTAGTGTAAATGTCATTTGCTGTGAGAGGGTAATAGTGAGGCCGATACATTCTAGATTAGTTACACTTGACCATATTATTTGTTTACACTTTAAGTGGTCCCTAACATAAAACATGACCCCACCGCCTCTGACCTATCTTTTCGAAAAAATATTGTAGCCCGGTACATTTAGCCCTGCTGTTGGAGAGTTGGTGTGTAGCCATGTATCGGAAATACAAAGATAATGTAAGTTTGAATCATTTAATATACTTGATCACATTTGGATACAATGCTTTGTATATTCAAGTGCCCGCCAAGAAAACCCTTAGGTTTAGCGTTGATGTCCCATACAACATGAGCGTGGTTCAGAGTTTGAAGTAACCTGTATTTATGATGTTTAATAACAGCCCTATTTTTCTGCTTCATTGGTTCATCTTGATCAAGAGCACTTGGGGCAACACAGAGGGGCAATGGTGGGGAGAGTGCACCCATATTCACTAGCCCTTCGCTAGCTGTTGCTATGTGCTGGGGTAGCTGCACCACATGTTCAAAGAGTGATTGCTGTGTGTTGACACCAGCATCACCATTTATCGCTGTTGGGCAAGGGATTAACTCTGTGTCACCAGCCAGGAGTACTGTTAGTGCAAGCTGAGCGAGTCCCAAGCTCAAGTTAGCTGGTGAGGGTTCCTCGCTCTCCTTTGTTGAAGGTGCCCTGGCTAGTCCATTGTCCAAAAACCTTTCAAAAAGCATTTGTTGGCTGCCCTAAGCATTAAGTGAACTGGTGTCTTCAGATCCTTGTGCACCCACAGGTGCTTTTATTTTACCACTGGGATGAAACAGTTGAGCCCAGGGGCCTGAAAAGCACCAGGTTCCCCGTGTGACTTTGATTGGGATACTATATACTAAAGGACTATATATATATATATATATATATATATATATACATATGTATGTATGTATATGTATATATATATATAAATATAAATATAAATATATATCTAATATAATGCCACTGTTAAATATAAATCTAAGTGCTTCATCAAGCTTTTACTTTGGTACTTCTGCCTACCGGAAGAGTGAATTTGCATATTAGCCAAATATTTAGTTTTACCCTATGGTTTTACCTTTTTTTTTAAGATTTAGATTCAATGTTTGACATTTAGATTTAATATTTAGATTCAATATTTGATTTAACGTTTAATATTTAGATTTATTTTTAACAAGAAAAATAAATATGACACAGTTCACATATATTACTGTAAATCTAGCCAAACAAACAAACAAAAAAACTAAAAAAAATCACACCACTTTTTATAGTTGTTTAAAGACGGTTAGACGCTGACGGGCAAGATTTTATTTTGAATGTTTAGACCGGAAGTGCTACTAGTGATTGACGTTAGCATAACGCAGAGCACGGCGGTACTGACTGCTGCACCCAAACAAGACTTACTGTCATGTCAGTCAGTTACTGGTAGTCCTCTCTAACTTTACCATACCACAACGTCTGGACTTGACTGATTCGGTGAGATTTATGACGTTTTAAACAATGAAGGTAGTGCCAGTGGGAAACTCTCTGAAGACGGTTGACGTTTAGCTAGCTTGTAAGCTTAATATCAACATTAACTGTTAGCTAGCTTTTCGGTAGCCTGAGCTATGTACGCTAGCTACCAGTGCCACTTACACTAACTTTAACCATGGGAGCTCAAAAAACACACAGTGACAGGAAGATTTTTTAAAACTCTACACATGTACAAGTCAGCAGAGGCTCTTTACCTGTAAGATAAAGTTCAGGATGATGTATAGAGGTACTGACGTACTGAAAGCTAAAGCTAAATATGCTGCCAAATGGATAACTTAACGTTACATGATTAGAGCTAACATTAGACTGTAATAAAATAGTGACAGTGGAAGGACTTTTGTGTGGTAAGTTAACCTTGCTGGCTTCTGAGGCCCTGCCTTCGTTGCAAAGTGTCGAGTACTGTATTTAATGTCAACCTGCGTTAGTTGATCTAACATTAAACAACAACAACAACAACAACAACTTAACGCAGTCTCCAAAAAGCTACAACCAAATAAAAAACAGCATTAACTTAGGTCTTAATAAAACCTTTTAGAGATTGCATTGTGACGATTGCAGTATTGACAGTGTAACCTGCCTTATGATAACCTTGAATCCTTGAAGACATTAAGCGCTATGTGAGGCTGTGCGTTTATGTGTGTCTTTGTGATTGCAGACGGCACAGCTATGTGCAGCTGTGTGCGGAGCTCCAGGGCTCTGTCCCCTGTGCTGCTCCCCAGGCTGCTGCCTCCTCAGACGGGGTACAGATTGGCCGGCAGAGGACTCTGGACCTCCCCGCACTGTATGGCTGTCAGTGGAGACTCTCAGCCGCTCCCACTGCCCAGTCAGGCCCGTGTGGTGATCTGTGGAGGAGGTATTGTGGGAACATCAGTAGCCTTCCACCTGGCCAAATTGGGCTGGACTGATATAGTGCTGCTGGAACAGGGCAGGTGAGATAAGTGTCTGTAATTTCATTCGTTAGTTTTAGTGGTGGGTCAGTTGCATGTCCAGACTATTATTACAGTATCTTTCAATGTCTTACATTCCTATGTTTATCATTTATTTTAAGGGATAAATAGATCAAACAATCGCCATATAGGTGGATGTCTCCTTTTAAATGTATTGTAAATCATCCATACTCTATTCTTTAAGCCCTCAAAAAGAAACTATACGTCCAAAAGTAGGATACATACAAAAGATAACAATGCACATAAAAAATACAGTCACAAAATAAAGCACACGAAATTAAAATAAACAAGCTTGTGTGGACAAAATATTCCATACTGCCAGATGTTGTTGGATATTGTTCTGCTAATGCTGTATTGCCTGTCCTTTTATCCTGTTGGCAGACTTGGGGCAGGAACGACCAGACTGTGTGCTGGCATTGTCAGTGTGGCAAAGCCTATTTCCATTGAGTGTAAAATGGCAAACTACTCTAATGGTCTTTACCAGCAGCTGGAGGAGGAGACTGGGGTCAAAACAGGTCAGCCACTTCGACATGTTTAGCTTTTACTCATATTTAGCGTATCCTTATGCTAATCATGAAAAAAAAGGTATACTCTATTATAAGTATTATTATCCTGCTAATAAATTACCATAAACATATTCCAATTATGTATGACCATCTGTTCTTTATCTTGTTTAACTACTTATTATCTATACTTTTGTCTCTCTAGGTGATATTGAGGTGTGTAGTGCATCTTGCTTTTCTCAGACAGTGAAGCAAACAAATAATGCATTTTTAGAAGATTGCATTTCATTTCAGTGCACTCATTTTTACAAAAACGCAGCTGAAACATTTGCATGTGGCATGCACCACCAGCCATTTCCTATTGGAGTCAGTTGATGTGCCTCTCCATAACACTTGCAAAGCTAAAATAATACACCCCTACAGTTTATGAGTTTTACTGTTATTTTGGCCTAACTTTTTTAGAAGTAGAATCAGAGTATTTGAGTGAACAAGAGCCTTGAGCAGTTTGAGACCTGCTGAGTTGCATAATATGTGGTTTGGTGTGTTTATTTGTGTGTTTCAGGGTATGTGAAGACAGGGTCTTTGTGTCTGGCCCAAAATCAGGATCGCTTCCTCTCTCTGAAGCGCCTGGCATCCCGACTAAAGTAAGACCCTAAAAACTCAAGTCAGTATTTAGTAGAGGTACCTTTGGCAGCATCTGCTTTGAATCATTGTGGATGAGGCAGCTTTGCACATGGGGACACAGAAACTTTTCTTATATTTCTTGACAAAACTGCTGAAGTCTTTCAATTCTTGATTTAATTGAGGTCTTGACTCTGACTTGGCCCCCAAGGACATAACTATTTTGCCTGGTGGAGGCACAATGCTGCAAGATTACTTTTATTCTTTGACTGTACAGTTTTAACGCTGGTACAAAATCATACCTACACTCCAGCACCAGTATCAACAGCCTCTACTTGAGCTGAGCGCTGCTTTCACATCAAAAAGCGATGTTTTTTCCCCCTGCGATATTGAATATGCTAATGTTACAACGGCCACATCTCTTAAATATAAAATCTGTGTTAGCATTAGGCTTTGATCTTTATCTTTTTCACTTTATTCTCAGGGTAATGGGGATCAGCTGTAACATCATTAAGCCAAAAGAGGTGGCTAAACTCCACCCTCTTGTTAACATCCATGATCTGGTGGGGGCACTCCACCTTCCTGCAGATGCTGTGGTGTCTCCACCTGATGTTAACCATGCCCTGGCCGTGGCTGCTGCTGGGCATGGTAAGAGACTCAAGCTGACAACTTGCCTGTGATGGAGCACTAAGGGATAATTAAAACAAAATGTGACACAAGCAGTATTTATTTTCTACCTCTGATTCTAACCTTTTTACTGTCTCTCCCTTTGATTTTCCTGGCATCTCCTCTTTCCACCCTCCTTCCTCTTCTTCTTTTTCCCTCCTCCTGCATCTCCTTATCTTTCTCATCCTATCCAGGGGTTCAGATCCTGGATCGAACCACTGTCCAGCAGGTTCTGGTAGAGAAGGGTCAAGTGATGGCAGTTGAGACTGATCGTGGCTCCATTGAGTGTGAATATTTCGTCAACTGTGCTGGACAGGTAAACTTCAGTGTGGGATTGTGGGATACAAATGGGGGAGTACCAAGAAATCCCAGTCCCAATTTTGATCAAACCTCTGTAAGCATTTAGGGATTTATTTTTCATTTCTGCCCTAGTTTGGCATAGATCCTGGTCTGATTCTCAACCACATTATGCTAATTGATAAATACAGTATGACTAAACCAATAGATTTACAGGACAGACTGTAGTGTTTTAAACCTGGGGCACAATATACCTGTGTTCAGAGCAGCAAATAGACATATTTGTTCTATCTGTCTCTGCTCTAGTGGGCTTATGAGCTGGGCCAGGCTAGTGAGACGAAGGTGTCGGTTCCTCTTCACGGCTGTGAACACTTCTACCTCCTCACCAAACCTCTCCAGGAGCCACTTCCACCCAGCACACCAGGTCTCACATATTGAACACATGGAAATTTACCTGTTTTTTTTTTTCCAGCAGGCACAGTTGCTAGTGGATAACAGTTTGCCAGCTAAATATGATTTCTGTTATAGAGAGGAACCACCACATTTTGATTTGTTATTTCGCAAATTGATGGATCTAGTAACTCATTGCACAGTGTATTACTGCAACAAGCATCCCCCTGCCTGTACTCCATTTTTCTCTTCAAAGATGAAGTTCCCAGTTAACACCCAGTGATATAAGGTGAAAATCTGCTCTGTGACTGTATGCTGTTATGATTTGCACCAAATATTTTTAGCTAGTACCTCACCATCATTACAGTGGAGCATATGTCAGTGCTAATAATGTGAAATGCATTTATAGAGTAGAGCAGGGAAATGTCTTGAAATACACTGTAAAACGTAATTTCCTTTGATTCTCGTGACTCTCCAGGTTGAGTGACTGTGTGTGTTCAGGAGAGAGAGGATAGAGGATGTGCTCATTGATTATTTTTTTGAATTGAATGTCTTTCTTAGTGTGAAATAATTTAGCCTGTTGGAGATGATGTCACTGAGCCTGTGTCTTGTGTCCAGTGGTGATTGATATGGACGGCAGGATATATGCACGACCATGGCAGGGAGGCATTCTATCAGGGGGCTTTGAGAAGAACCCCAAACCCATCTTCACTGAGGGACGCAACCAGCTGGAGATCCAGAACATGCAGGAGGACTGGGACCACTTCGGTAATGGAGGGAGGGATGGGAGGGAGGAAGATAGGTTTCGAGGAAGATTGTTCAAAAAATATGCATGCACTGGCAGTCTGGGGCATTATTTGTTTTTTGTTTTTGGCCCTGTTTAGTCCAATATAATTCCTGTACTGATCACCCCAGATTTCTTTCCATCAAATTTCGGATTTATTTTTTGGCAAGTTTCAAGTCAAAGTGTTCAGTGTGTTATTATGCATTTTTGTTTAAAGTGTCCTTCAGTGATTAAGGTAAAAATACCTGTTTCAGTTTAAGTATCTTTTATACAGACTTTTGAATTGTTTATTTCATACTGTTATTTAAACAGTAAGCAATGTCAGTTCAAGGTACACCTCACACATATAAACACACACACACACACACACACACACACACACACACACACACACACACCTGTCTTTTGGCCTTGACCTTATGCTGGTAATCTGAGATTCCTAATGCAGCCTGACTGGTTGTCGTAAAGACAGCAGTATATCACCAGCCAGCCTTGAAGTGGAGCAGGGCAGAGTCAAGCTAAGCTGTCACCAGGCGTTCTGTAGTTGAAATCATTGTTATTTTGCACATTACCTAACATTTGCATATTGAATTTTAAAAGTACTACTTGAAAAAACAGTGTCTCTCATGAATATATGTGAATGAAATATATGGAATTGAACACCAGTGCACCTTCTGCTACGAAATGTTATTGTAATACTTGAAGGTATGAACAGTAAAGTCTCTAGAGTTTGCTCTTTAATCATGTTGGGTCGCAAGTCTGTAATTAAAAACAGGAAAGTTACACATACAGATGTTAATGCATGTGTAACATATTGTTGTCAATAAGTGACTACATACAAGTCCAGCACATCTTTTGGTTTTTGCAAGCAATGCATATTTACACTCCACCAAATTGGACCCACTGTTTCAGCTTTCATGTTGAGAAACCTGCTGGACTGTTTATAGCACAACATGTGAAAAGGTGCAGTTACTGCTGCATAGCTGGTTCTTTAGCTTTTTGAGTCTTTGTAATAGTCATAGTAGCCAACTAGAGTGGTTGTTCACTTCTGTTTTTCAGTAATGGGTGAAACAATACAGAGGGCAGGAGGAGATGGAGCAGGAAGCAAGTGGGTTTATTGGAAATATGCCTTTAAATGTTAAGAAATACTAATACTGATAATACAGCTGGCATAGCTTCAGGTCAACCTTTGTCTTTATCACATAATTTTAAAGCATGACTGATTTGAAAATGCTATATTTTGATGTGGACATAGCACTGTTTTTTAGACATAATTTTAATAGAAATTGTTTGCATACCTTATTGTCTTCTACCTCCAGAGCCAATGCTCAGTGCCTTGCTGAGGAGAATGCCGAATCTTGAATCAGCTGAGATCCATCAGCTGGTCAACTGTCCAGAGTCCTTCACCCCTGATATGCGCTGCCTGATGGGAGAGACGCCAGGTGTCTCGGGCTACTACGTGCTGGCAGGGATGAACTCCTCTGGCCTGTCCTTTGCTGGGGGAGCTGGCAAGTAAGCATGGGTATTTGTGTATTTGCTTTGCTCGAGGATAGCTTACAGTGTCTATCAGGACAGAGATTAGCATTGAATTAGTAAAATCAGCTCTGTGGTCTGGATATGTTTTGACTGCATTGCAGTGAAGCACAAATGGCATGTTTTGTGCTTTGGCATCCAGGTACCTGGCAGAATGGATGACCTATGGCTACCCCACAGCCAATGTCTGGCCGCTAGACATCAAACGCTTTGGCAACCTGCAGAGCAGCCGAACGTTCTTGCGACACAGAGTAATGGAGGTCATGCGTGAGTAGTGAACTCTTGTTACAGTTTAGATATTTCTTAAAACAATACTGGCATTCCAAGAAAGATTCCAAGGCACTGTGAATTCAGCTGGAGATAATATGTTTTGGTCAGACAAAACAAGTGTGTATCTTCCAAAGTTACAGTCTCTTCAGTACAAAATCCTCTCATTGTTTTCTTTTCACAGCAGTTCAGCGAGGACACACTGCCTGAGGAATTTTGTTCTCAACTTCTCAACCTGCCAAATTTAGCCAGCTCACACTGTAGAAGCCTCATATTTCTTTATGTTGAACTTTGGAATGCATTTAGCACGAAAAGAGGATTGTGGATTTGTGGACACTCTCTTTATGGCCAGCATTGAAAAGGGAAATGGTCACAGCAACTAAAAAGCCTTTCAACCTAAGTATGATACTAGAAATCATTTAAACCTGTCTTTTAGTTAAAGAGACATACAAGCAACCATGGCCTATATTTCTGTTGTGACAGGCTGGTTAACAACAACATACAATGGCAAAGGTTACGTATTGGTTATTGATTGAACTGTTCTCTCAAGATGAGCAGCACCTCCAGCACAGTTAACACCTGATAAGTTACAACTTGGCAGCACGGTGGTGCACTGGTTAGCATTGTTGCCTCACGGCAAGAGGGTTCCTGGTTTGAACCCAGGGTGGGCTGGTCAGTCAACAAAAAGCTCCCCACCCTTTGGTGGCAACAGTTTTCACCCTAGGAACCTAAAACTTGTGTGTATGTGTATGTGCGTGCGTGTGTGAGTTTGTGAAGGTGTGTGTTTCTGTTTATGTCAACTTTCTAAAAGGGGGCGTGGCAATGGGAGGGATGCATGCGCATAAGTGGTCGGTGAAATTGCTGAAATTGTTTTGTCTTGGTATGATTAGGTTTGTGCTTCTGATGTGTCTGCGTGTGTTTGTGTCCAGCCCTGCTGTATGAACTAAAGGTTCCTCGGTGGGACTTTCAGACTGGGCGTCAACTGCGGACCAGCCCTTTGTATGATCGTCTGGACACCCAGGGAGCTCGCTGGATGGAGAAACATGGTTTCGAAAGGCCCAAATACTTTGTTCCCCCAGGAAAAGGTACAGAGTACTCGCCAGGAACAGGCTTTTTAGTGTAGTATTTGTCAGTGACTTCTTGTAGACCTGAGGATGCTGATGTCACATGACTGAGAATCACTTTTATAAAAACGGATTCCTTAAACTAGCTATGGTTTATAATGCAGCTCTTGTGATTAGCTGAAAGTATGCAGGCTTTTCGTTAAAGACTGCAGCAGGTCATTTCACCGATAAGTTGTGCTATATTTTCCTGTAGTTGGACATTGCGACTCTAAAGCACTAAAAACTTTTGCATCTGTGTAAAGGGCTGTTTAATTTTTATTTAGTATTTCTCAGTGAGACACTGAGAGATTTATCCTATAATTTAACACAGCTTAATGAGTGTAATCACCTGGTGTGGATTGATTGTATATTCTCCATCCTTCATGGTATACAATTGCCTAAATTGTCTAAAGCATGCCTGGCTGTGTATGTGTATAGATCTGCTGTCTCTGGACCAGAGTAAGACCTTCTACAAGCCAGACTGGTTTGACATTGTTGGAGCAGAAGTGAAATGCTGCAAAGAGGCTGTCTGTGTCATCGACATGTCCTCCTTCACCAAGTTTGAACTTACTGTAAGTCATGGTCACATCGGCCAGAAAACTGCTGTTGCACTTTCCTTTTTGTGGGTTCAGACTTTTTAGCAGCAGATGATGCAATTTTTGGTCAGCTGGGAGCCACTAATGAAAAACTGTCTTTTTAAATGAATGCGCTTCAGTTGTGGTTGTAGTTGAGTGCTGCATCCACTCAGATGACGTAATTTAATTTGAACCTTGTGGTCTGTCTTGATGTCCCAGTCAACAGGGGACCAGGCCCTGGACCTGCTGCAACATCTGTGTGCCAATGACCTGGATGTTCCTGTTGGACACATCGTCCACACCGGTATGCTGAATGAGAGGGGAGGCTATGAGAACGACTGCAGCGTGGTCCGCCTCAGCAAGAACAGGTTCATAACACAAAGACAGTAATACTGTGGACATGCACTTGACTGTAGGCCTTATAATATAACTCACATTTTTGTCCCGTCTTCAGCTTCTTCATCATCTCTCCGACAGACCAGCAGGTCCACTGTTGGTCCTGGATAAAGAAACACATGCCTAATGACCCACACCTCCACTTAGAGGATGTCACCTGGAAGTACACTGGTAAGCACACAGCACCATTGTTTAAGCATGCCAACATTTGCTGGCAGATGCCCAAAAGTTGTGCTGCAACAGCCTTATAGTTCTCTGCAAAGTAGACCCCACATGGTATTCAGCAACATTAGAGTCTCCGTGACACGGAATGTATAGTTTCTTATTCTCTAAATTTTTATTTTCCACAGGGAAAGCAGGTGTACATCAACATATAATGTCTGTCAGTTGTATACGATAAATATACATATCTTCTCACATTAACAACAGAACATTAACAGAGAAATAGATAAACGAAACAAAAGTAGCAAAACAAAAACTCCAACCCATTTCTGTTAAATTCATAATAATTATTCGCATTATGAGTAGTAAATAGGCCAGTAACAGATACAAGAAAAAAAAACAACAATACAAAACACCTGCATATTTTATAGCTCCTTAACCCTGAAAAAAAACAAAAAACAAACAAATAAGAATAAAGAGTTATATCTTAGTTCTACGCTGAGTGCCTCCTTCCTGGCCTTGAGCACAACCTGACCTACCCCATTCATTCTAGCAACAGAGAGCTCCCATAGATAACACCTCTTGTCCACTGATGCATAGAGAGAGTGTTTGGTGGTTGCCACCTAACCGCCAACATCTTTTTAGCAACAGTACATAATGACAGCCACAACAATCTTTGCATATGGTTAAAGTTCTGCCTGGAATCATCATTCAAGAGCATACATTTTGGAGAGCAGTTGATCTCTAAACCAAGTGGACACTCCCACATGATATGTAAAAAGGTTCCCATTTGATTCAAATCACATAAATTACAGTTTGGAGAAGTGGTTAAATTAATCATAAAATGTCGCTTTGGTGTTAAATAGGTACGATAGATGAAATTCAGATTTCTTTTTTTTTTTTTTTAAATCTTATCAGTCAGTTTAATTTATTGCTTTTCTTTTTTATGATTGAAACAGGATTTATTTACAGTTAGAAATGCTTCACCATAAAATTTAAACATGATTTTGTGTCTATAGTTACTATCAGCCCATAAGTGGCACAAAAAAAAGAAGAAGTGACAAAGCAGTTTCCATATTCACATTATTTTACCCCAGTATGACGAAATTCTGATTTGTTAATGTGTTATTTAGATTTTGTGAGGAATAGGAAACATTCCTCCAAACTCTAGCCCAGTCTACAGATGATTCAGAGCAGTCTTTATTCCATACTTTAGTTATCGCTAACAGGGTCTGTATATGTTCCAACAAAGTGTTATAGATTGCAGAAACATGTCCTTTAGTTAGTAATAATTTCTTAAATGATTCCATCATTGGATGATTAGTAGGTTGTTTTCCAATCTGCTAACATCATCTCTGCGCAAACGTGTCTCCTGGAACATAGCTAAATCAATTTTATTTCTTGCTAGTAAATCTAAGCAAGCCACTCTTTTATTAGGACAATTGAGGCCCTTTAAGTTGCAACAAAAAATATTTAGGCTAGCTGTAAGGTTTTTGATCTATAATGTTTTTGAGAAGGAAAACTATGTGTAGTTTCTTTAGCGTCATATTTCCCAGTGAAACTGAGGAATTTAAATCAAATCCTTTGCATTTAATTGGACCACTAAAAAGTGGGCGTGTTTAGAGTTTACCATGATACAGAGCCACAGCTGAGTTCACTACTGAGGACAGTGTGGACATGCCAAAAAGCTGGGGTTCCTCAAATAACCACTTGAGGTTGGCTCCAGAAGTGACCCCATCTTAAAATGGCCAATTTTATGGCAGAAATAAACATGTTTACAGCCTGGTACAAAAAAACGGGAGGTGGCCATTTTGAGTGACAGGCTGTCTGCCAAAACCCAAATGTCCTTGGATTCTCAGTAAGATCCACCAATTGTTCCTCCACAGCTCCACCCTGTCATCCAAATATGGTCACTCCTGGCTCCAAAAACTTGAGGTGGCAACAGCCAAAATACCGAACTCCAGGCATCAACATTTGAGGCCACAAACTCATGCGTGACGTCACAGTGCCCACCACCATTATTTTTACAGTCTATTATTTAGCCAATTAAAGCCCCAGTTAAACAGGACTGTCTTTAGTTTGGGATTTTCAGCGAAACAGAATATTTGAGCCGTGTAGTTAGAAGTGGTATTTGAAGGGTGTTCTTCCGGCAGACTAGGCCTAAGTCAGCCTAACTAGGGGCTGGTACAAGGCAAGCCTGAACCAGCCCTATCTATAAGCTTTATCAAAGAGGAAAGTCTTAAGTCTAGTCTTAAATGTGGAGACGGTGTCTGCCTCCTGCACCGCAACAGGAAGATGATTCCACAGGAGAGGAGCCTGATAGCTGAAGGCTCTGGCTCCTGATCTACTTTTGGAGACTTTAGGGACCACGAGTAACCCTGCATTCTCCGAGCGCAGTGTTCTGGTGGGATAATATGGCACTATGAACTCTCTAAGATATGACAGAGCTTGACCATTTAGAGCTTTATAAGTTAACAGTAGGATTTTAAATTCAATTCTGGATTTTACAGGGAGCCAGTGCAGAGAAGCTAAAACAGGAGAAACATGATCTCGTTTCTTAGTTCCTGTTAGTACACGTGCTGCTGCATTCTGAATTAGCTGGAGAGTTTTTAAGGACTTATTAGAGCTATCTGATAATAGAGAGTTACAGTAATCTAGCCTTGAGGTAACAAAAGCATGGACCAATTTTTCAATTTTTTTTCATCTTTTCGGGTCAGGATAGGCCTAATTTTCGCAATATTACGCAGATGAAAAAATGCAGTCCGTGAGGTTTGTTTTAAATGAGAATTAAAAGACAAATCTTGATCAAATATCACTCCGAGGTTTCTTACGGTAGTGCTAGAGGCCAGAACAATGCCATCTAGAGAAACTATGTCATCAGATAAAGAGTCTCTGAGTTGTTTGGGGCCAAGAACAATAACTTCAGTTTTGTCTGAATTTAACATCAGGAAATTGGTGCTCATCCAGGTTTTTATGTCTTTAAGGCAATTATGAAGTTTAGTTAATTGATTACTTTCTTCTGGCTTCATAGTTAAATACAACTGAGTATCATCCGCATAACAATGGAAATTTACAGAGTGATTTCTAATGATGTTACCTAAAGGAAGCATATACAGACTAAATAGGATTGGTCCAAGCACAGAACCTTGCGGAACTCCAAAACAAACTTTAGTACGTAAGGATGATTCATTATGAACGTGAACAAACTGAAAACGATCAGATAAATAAGATTTAAACCAGCTTAGTGCAGAACCTTTTAGGCCAATTAAGTGATCCAGTCTCTGTAGCAGAATTTGATGGTCAGTTGTGTCAAATGCCGCACTAAGATCTAATAAAACAAGTACAGAGACGAGTCCTTTGTCTGAAGCAATCAGGAGGTCATTTGTAATTTTAACTAGAGCTGTCTCAGTGCTATGATGCACTCTAAATCCTGACTGAAATTCCTCAAATAAATTATTATCATGGAGAAAATCAAACAGCTAATCTGCGACTACGTTCTCAAGGATCTTTGAAAGAAAGGGAAGATTAGATATTGGTCTATAGTTGGCTAACACCTCTGGGTCCAGGGTGGGCTTTTTTAGGAGAGGTTTAATTACAGCTACCTTAAAAGACTGTGGTACATAGCCTGTTAATAAGGATATATTGATCATATCTAATATATGAGTGTTAACTAAAGGTAAGACCTCCTTAAGTAGCCTAGTTGGGATGGGGTCTAAGAGACACGTTGATGATTTAGATGAAGAAATCACTGCAGTCAATTCTTGAAGAGAAATTTGGGAGAAGCAATCTCAATATATATTAGGTCTTACAGCTGTTTTTGAGGTTAGATAGGTACTATCTGAGGACAAGAGGTCATGAATTTTGCCTCTAATAGTTAGAATTTTGTCATTAAAAAAGCTCATAAAATCATTACTGCTAAGGGCTAAGGGAATACAAGGCTCAATAGAGCTCTGACTCTCAGTCAGCCTGGCTACAGTGCTGAAAAGAAACCTGGGGTTGTTCTTATTTTCTTCTATTAGTGCTGAGTAATAGTTTGCTCTGGCATTGCGGAGGCCCCTCTTATACATTTTGAGACTGTCTGCCCAGATTAAACGAGATTCTTCCAGTTTGGGTAATCGCCGATTCCTTTCAAATTTTCGCGATATTTGTTTTAACTTACGGGTTTGAGAGTTATACCAAGGAGCAAACATTCTTTGCTTTGTTAACTTCTTTTTAAGAGGAGCTACAGAGTCGAGTGTTGTTCGCAGCGAGCATACGGCGCTATTGACAAGATGATCAATTCGGGAGAGGTTAAAGTCGGTACAGGAAACCTCTGTTACTGAAGGACATGGTATTGAATTTAATGACGGAGTAATCATTTCCTTAAATTTTGCGACAGCACTATCTGATAAACATCTAGTATAGTAACTGTTGCTGAGTGGCGTGTAATCGAGTAAAAAGAAATCAAAAGTAATCAAATAATGATCCGATAGCGAGGGAACTAACTCAGTTAACAGTTTGTTCATCAGGGTGGAAGCCCACTCACAGTCTCTGGGTTTTAGGCTCGAGTGTTGAACCAGTCTGAACCCAGAAATGGGGCCATGAGCCCACGGACCAACACAGTTCAAACTGTAGGGGGGGGTGACGGTACCTGAAAGGGGCAGGCAAGGGATGTGATTGAAGAGGCAGATGGTTCAGAACCAGACGAGCAGGCGTATGAGGCAGAGGAACTGATGAGGGATGAGCAGCAGGGAAACCAGGACAAGGCAATGGATTCAGAACCAGGCAGGCAAGCAGACAGAGCATAGGTGCCGAAAACTAGCAGAAAGCAAATAGAAACCAGGGCGATGTGGAGAAAAAACTGTTTGTTTTGTTTTCAGTAACAAGTCAAAGCCACATTTGGGGTGTCACAAGCACTTTTATAAAAACAGACTGAGATCAAAATAAAATACAAAGACAGGGATTTTATTCCTGTTTGAAAATATACAGCTGTCAGGTGCTGTAAAGTTTAGTGGATTAAAAACAAACATTAAACACACATTAAACACACATTAAGTCCTGAAGTGATGGCGCCATCTAGTGCCCACACAATAGTAAAGCGTGAAAGCAATACAACAGTACTCTTCTCTTAACCCAGTTATTTCAGTGGCCTGATTTAGGGTTTGGCATTTGCAAAATCACTAGAGGGACCAAGAAGGTAGTTAATTACATGTCCAGAGTTTCATTTGTATATTGATAATTTAATTACTATAGCTGTCTGAAATATGAGAAACACTAGGCCCACATTCCATTTTTACTATGCAAAATAAAATCGCCAACTGAGGATCTCTGTCCCAGAATGTGCCCATGGCCTTGTACAGTATGTCCCTGCACTACTGATAAAAATCTTTTCATGTAAATATGATGATATGATATTCATTTCCTCCAAAGTAAAAAAACAGCCAGCTCAGATTTTGAAAAAAAAAAAAAAACACTCATGAAACACTGTCCTGTCTGTATATTTTAGACTCTACTCCTCAGCAACTCTTTTGCCATTTTCAAGCAGGATAGCTAGTAGGGCAGGGTATCCGTACTTGATACCTTTCGGATATTGACCGAAATAACCCAGCACCAAGTAGTGTTGAAACTCCAGTCAGAAAGAACTTGTAGGTCTTGGTTTTGCTTACGGTCAATCACTGGCATGCTGTATTATTATTATTATTATTTTTTTTTTAAACAATACCCAGCTCTCATTGCTAGTGAACACACATGCAGTTATGCGTTGAACAGATTAATTAATTGAGAACTGAGTCAGGAAACCTGCAGTAGGAATGTACCTGAACAGAGTCATAACTCTGGTTCTTTACCCACAGCTTTAAATCTGATTGGACCTCGGGCAATGGATGTTCTGGCTGAGCTGTCATATGTTTCTATGACACCTGATCACTTCCCCTCCATGTTCTGTAAGGTAAGAAACACAGGGTAGTTTCAGTAACATTACCAGAGTAATAATAACAATAGCCTATTGGTGATAGCCGTAGGAAGGGTGGTAATTGTTGAAGTAGCTGAAGTTGTTGCAGCTGCAGTACTTTATGTTGCACCTGTGGTTGTGTTAGTGTTGCTAACAGAAGCTTAAGTAACTGTTTCTATCTGATTATTTGTCACACATTGACAAGAACAGTAATTGACCATTTGTGTGTTCTGTGTGTTTACAGGAGATGAGTGTCGGCTATGCCAACGGGATCAGAGTGATGAGTATGACTCACACTGGTGAACCAGGTTTTATGCTCTACATACCTATAGAGGTGCGCCCTGCTCACATCTGCTAACACACAAAAAATATGTTTCTATTCACCATTCCACAGGATGGTTGGTACGGTGGTAAAGTTCTAGTAAGTGCTACATACTGTTCAGTGCATCAGGTCTAACAGTATTTCCTTCTGCTCTCCACAGTATGCTCTGCATGTGTACAATGAGGTGATGTCAGTGGGTCAGAAGTACGGGGTTCGTAATGCAGGGTACTACGCACTGCGCAGCCTACGCATAGAGAAATTCTTTGCCTTCTGGGGTCAGGACCTCGACACCTTCACCACCCCGCTGGAATGTGGACGAGAGTTCAGGGTTAAGTTTGACACGGTCAGTTGCCAGTTCATCTGTGTATGTGTAACAAACTGTGTGGTAATCAGCCGGTGTTTATTCTGAATGAGTGCTGCTGTCTGGCTTAGTTACAAAAAGCCTTGTTTTTTTGGCATTATGGTGTTTTAGTCAAGAGCAAGTCCTTGCTGTTACCAAGGTAATTTTAGTTAAGAGGGATTTAAATAATATGCTACTTTTATAATCCTGTCTGTTACATTATTACACTATTTGCCAACCTGATTTATAATTGAAGCTCTTACTTAGATTTTATGCTTCAGTTTTTCTTTTTTTTTCTTTTTTTTACTTTAAAGTGGTTGAAGATGAGGAAATAATTGCATAGTACTATGCCATCTGCATTGCTAAACCCTGAAACATTTGTGTTATAGTCTTTGCTGGGATGTAGAAGTAAAATTGTCACCAAGCTGCACCTGCAGGCACAACAGGTGGTACTTTACACCAGCAGTGATAAAGTTTGTCATTTTGAAAATGGTGGAACATCAGGTGTGCTGTCTGCTGCAAACTGCAATAATGTCAGCACAGTATTAACAAATGGACCTCACAGTGTAAAATTGGTTTCACAGATTGCTTTCAGATGAGCAGTCAGCAGCAGAGGCAAAGTCTCAAATGTGAAGTTTATCGAAGAAGTTTATGAAATGAAAAGTTGTTTCGTGTTGCTCCCAGCTGAACTGTGAAGTGTTTTTAGATTAATTGTTTACAGACCATGTCCATAACACCTAACAGCGCTCCCTCCTTTATCTCTTCTTCTCATCTTTTACTTTCCTCTCTCCTCTACTTTGCCCTTTTCCTCTGTTTGACTCCTACTTTTCTTAATTTCCCACATTCCTCTTTGCCTCACCTATTTCTTCTATTTTCTCCTTTCTTCTCTCTGTGCCTCCATCAGGACACTGATTTCCTTGGTCGTGAAGCCTTGATGCAGCAGCGTCAGGAGGGTGCGTCTCGGCGATTCGTCATGCTGGTTCTAGAGGACCACGACACTGAGCTGGACCTGTGGCCGTGGTGGGGCGAGCCCATCTACCGTAACGGTGAGTTAGCTGGGACGACCACCAGCAGCGCCTACAGCTACACTCTGGAGCGCCATGTCTGCCTCGGCTTCGTATCTCCACCGCCAGGCCCAGAGGGGCTTCCCACTCCCATCACCCCAGACTTCATCAACCGTGGCGACTACGAGGTAGACATTGCTGGCCAGCGGTACCCAGCCAAAGCTAAACTCTACCCCTTTAGCTCCCTCTTCACCCAACAAAAACGCCGCAAGGAAGACTTGGAGTTGAGCAACCTCCAGGGGAAGTGATGCGAAGTAATAGAAGGCCTCGCTTTTGCTTCGGTAGAGGCTTCTGTGACACTCCTTCAGTTCACCAAATCCACTCCCGCACTTACCTGGAAGTGCCAACCTGTCGTCCCTTCTCTAGCTCCTAATCAGAGGGCTGTATGCACAATCACTCCATGTCTCTCTAATATTGAACTCCCACGCTGCATCTCCCTCTTTCAAAGTGCAATATTTAAAAAGCACCAAATGCTCGAGCTGTATCAAATACAGCAAAACAACAGTACGCCTGTGTCGTCAGATCCTGTAGTTGTTTTCAGTCATGCTTCACACTCAAACAAGGTCCACAGTTTACAGGGGACAGTCTGCGGTTAAGTGCCTTTGTCAAGGCAACATCAACAATATGTGTTGGAGGACTCTTTCACTTCGTTCACTTTAACCCACCCAGAAGGGATTTAGACCGACAATCTCCTCCAGCAGCGCTCCAGTCATTGTAACTGGTCAACACTGCACAGTCTGGAAGAGTCTGAAAAAAATGTCATTCAATGCTGATGTGCAAATGCCTACACAGTCGATGCAGTACTTGACATTATCGTCATTTTACAAATTGTAATGTTGCTGCTGTAAAGCGAGAGTGATGTGGCCTAATTCAGATACTTTATATTGTTCACTACTAAAGGTATCCTTCTCAGTCAGGGGAAAGAGTGATGAAGCCTGATGTAATCATTAGTAAACCATTGTTTTCCTCCTCTAGTTGTGTTGAAAAGTCTCCCAGGCTCTATAACATCCTCAAATGATCTTTTCCCACTTGATTTTGTCATTATCATCAAGCTGTTCCGCTGTTATTCTGCTGTGTGTTGAGCTTGTGGTAATGTATTTACAGTATAATAATATAATCCGGCCTGTTATTTATGTTTGTGGTCGTTTTGAGGCAGCGTTGCTTTTTTGATTCTCAAGTTTTCATTTCTGTGTAGTTGAATGTGTGGCTGATGTTCAGTGTGGGGGGGTTATTCCAGACATCTTACATTGTTGATTTTTTTTTTTTTGCCTGGTTCAGAGTTCCGATGTTTGTGAAAAGGAAGGACATCATTGCTTTGTGAAATAATGCAATGTATTTTTGTATAGCTAGTGTGTATAAAATCTCTATTTTCAGTACTGCACATTTTATCTAGCCAATCAGCTTTAAGTCATATCAGCCGTATAAAGCATCTGTGCTTTGGTTGGTTGTTTCATTCTTGCAGACGTCCCCCTGATTTTGCGTCACTTCAAATACTGTTCACGACTGTTCTGTCCATGTAAATGTCATCTGTCAGCCACAGCTTGATGTTTTCTGATATGTGCATTCGTATTCACCTTTTCAGTCATTTGATCCTTTAACCTCTTGCCCCCATCAGAGGTTAAAAGTCAGGGAGGGCTACAGATCAGCGTGGCGCTGGTCGTGCTTCCCTCCAGCACTGTTGTTGTGAATAACAATGTTGAGATCAGAGTGGCAGTTTAAAGTTGAATTCATCCAGCCAGTCACATCATATTGGGCAAACAGACACTTGAGTGTTTGATCAGTGTGTGAGGACTTTGTGTTTCTCGTTGTCAAAAGGCACCAAACTGTGTTCCCCTGCTGGGAAAGTGAAAGCTAGCCTGACCAGCTGAACGCTTGAGCGAAACCGCCCTGTTGCGCAGTACAGGTGCTTCTGATGCTCCTACATAATCCTGTCATATTCAGATTTGGATGCAGATTGTTTTACTTGTTACTTCCAGCATTTAGAAATGTTTGGAGTTATTGAGTGTGCTTGACGAAGGCTGCACATGCGAAAATGTGAGGGAAACTGTAAACAGGAGTCCACTGTAATAACTCCCAGTATTTGAGTAGACAGATAAGTAAACTGTCAGTTGAGTCACAAAAGGCTTATCGACGGTGTATCTCCAACTCTCTGTCTATACCTGAATTTATATAAATGGAAATGTACACATTGGTCTTTTAACTATTGGCTTACTTGGAATAGAAGATCTTTGACCTTTGTAAGGGGAGAAAATGGCTTCCTCTTTAAGTTTGGATGTTGCCGAAGATCAGACATTGTGTTGACAAAACAAGAATATGAAACGCCCCACCAAACCTTCAGATTTGTTTCAATCCTACTAGTTTATTTTTTTTTTTATTATTTTGCTAACATCTCAGGCTTTTCCACTACAAATGCCGCACTTACATAGGGATGAATACACAAGTTGAGTTAGTGTATGATATACTCATTAGATTCTGGTGTGACGTATGAAGTCAGGATGGATCCAGAAAGAAGAAACCAGCTGCAACAGTGAGTCAGATGTTGCTTTCAAAGGGCTAATTTCTCATTGTGTGTGTTATGTTTGTAAATATTAAATGAAGCATATTACATGTGAGAGTGCGGTGAATCATTGTGAGTCTTTGTGTCAGAGTACAGTTACTGTGGTGCTGTGACCTGACCCTCCTGGTCCTGTAGTACCAACAACAGTGGTACTCTGCTATGACTTCATGTGGTAAACCTTTGCGTCCTCATCTATTGAAGAATCGTACACATTTTACACTTATCATTTCTGTTATCTTATATCAGTGTCGTATACATAAGGTCCCATTAATAATAACAGTTTAACTGAAGGGGCTTATGATTAATGGCATCCCTCAAGTCCCTGTATCCTCACTGAAAGCTTCGTGTCCAGTAGCTGTGAGGATGCCTCTGGCTTTGGTGTGAAGGTGTCTGAAACACATCGCTGCAAAAACAAACTGCTGTTGACACTGATCACATGACCTATTAGGTCATATCAGTTGTCGCCATTTTTCTGTTTCTCACCTGTCGGACTACATTTTTGAGTGTATGATTGAAGGGAAATGGCCCCGACCATTTGCACTAAACAAAAGCAGCCTGCTGTTGTTGTCTTTTTTTTGTTTGTTTATATGCTTACAGGCTTTCTATGGGAATCTGGAATTTGAGTTTTTTTGTATTTCAAATGTAAAAAAAAAAACAACCCAACCCTAGAAACACTAGTACTTGGTGCAGCAAGCACTCCCGCTCCACATCAAGTGTAATGTAAACCATCCAAAGAGTTTAAAGGGACAGTTCATCCCAACATCAAAAATATGTTTTTGCCCTCTTACCTGTACAGATATTTGTCAATCTAGATTGATAAATGTTACTACAGGTTTAAGGGGAAATAGATATATTTTATTTGAGCGTTAACTGTTTCTGTCAGGAAAAAAATAGTGAATGGTAAAAATGCAATGTTGGTGAAGGTCTGGAAAAGCATGTAAAGAAAAGTCTGTAGTAATGACTACACAGTAACACTCCACATCCATGGTGAATGGTTTGGTGCATGTTTGTTCCTCAGTTAATGTCTCCATATTAACACCTCTTGTACTGGACTGACCTGTATGTATGTTCCGTCAGAGCTTTACAAACATGTATTTATACCATGTTAAAGATGTTTGGCTGTCTAATGTACTTTAAATAAAATATTAAGAGAATTTAATTTGCTTTATGTGTTGACTTCAGATACATGTTGTGTGGTCCTGTGAGCTTAGTGGTGTAGTACTGCTTTAACCCAGCCCGCTTCATAGGTTCGGTCTCCATGGCGACCAGTACAGCATTGATGCAGTGAAACCTTGTGCTGTTTCTCTCCCCACACAGGGCCATCAGTCTGTTTCTGCACACATCAGTATCCTAATCAACGTCAGAGCGGCTGAAGGTTTACTCACGTGTCAGCAGTCTCAGCAGAGGACTCAGACACCTGTGCTCTGCTCGTTAATAACACCATCTGCAATTACTTCCACTAATGAATTATGTAAGGTCAGCGTAGAGCCGGGGAAGTTATACAACAACACACTTTATTAGCATTTTACAACACAACACTGCTTCCTCTCCTTGCAGTGCATTCTGGGTTGGAGAGATCAGGTCCTTCTTGCTTTGCGTGGGCGGCATCCATTGTGCGGCACGGGGGTGTTGTCGGTGATCGATACCACCCCCAGGCCTCCCATCGTCAGGCCTTTGATGGCAGACTGCACAACAGAGAGAAATACATTCATTCATTCCCAAAGCTAGACTCAAATTAATTAGAGGTCGACTGTCTTCATACAGTGACAGGTTTATACGAGTTGTGCTCCTGCTATAAGATCAACACAGAGCAAGTCTGTAGCTTCACTTTCATCCAATTATCCTATGATCCTAAAGTGCCTCTTTATGCTTTATAAACTTTAATGTGATTCAGTGTGAATCTTTAAATTATGAGGCCACTTATTGCTATTAAATAACCTTGAAAAAAAAGTGCATACAGGTAGTTATTAACACATATGGACATCTTAAGCTGAGTTGATCAATGAGTTTGAGTGCTTTGTAAAGAACCAGAAATGTATGGAAAATAATTCTGACAACTGAATAATTATTTAAGTTGTTCGTTCAGCATAAATGATAAAGATTTGCTGGTTCCAGCTTTTCAGCCGTGAGAATTTGCTACTTTAATCTGTTTTATATCAGTTATAATTAAAAACTGTTGTTTGGACAAAACAAAATAGACACCTCGGACACTGGGAAATAGCAGTGTGCATTTTTCACTATTTTCTGATATTTTATAGATTAAACAATTAAATAATCAATTTTTAACAACAACATTTAAGATTACTAAATGTTGAGTGATAACATTTGCAATAATTCAAAACTTCATTCGGCACCTACAAACACAGTATAATATAGCTGCAATGATCAATTGATTAGTTGTAAACAATTAAATCAATAGCCAACTAATTTTATAATTGATTAATTGGTGTTCTTTGATTCTAGTGTCTTAATTGTGAATATTTTCTGGTTTCTTTACACAAAACAAGACATTTGAGGACGTCACCTTGGGCTATGAGAGATTTTCTGACATTGCATAGATCAAAAAACAAATCGTTCAATCGAGAAGAGATCAACAGATGAATCAGCAATGAAAACAATAATTAGTTGCAGCCCCACAGTGGAACGGGATCATAATGTGATAATGCACAATTGAAGCAATCTTTTCTTCTTCTACTCACCAGACGTCCAGGACCAAGACCTTTGACCACAACACGGACGAATGTCACTCCCTTCGCTTTGGCTTTCTGTTCAGAGGAGACGCAGAAGATTGACATCTTCATCTGCAGCCGTCCATCTGACTCCACTATTCAAGAGCAACTAGAGAAGTTTAATTTTCCCCTTCCAGCATGGAGCGGGAAAATTAACTTCACTGCATCATGTTTACTATTAAGACTTCCCCTTTATATATGCCAAAAAACATGAATGCATATACAAAAACTTTTATCTGTTGGTGATGGTAACAGACCGATTCTAAAACGTGGCTTTTTTTCATGGTTTACCAGCCACCTATACTGTACGTTTAGAACAGGCATCCACTCCAATTGGTTGATCAATGTCAAAAGAGCCCTGGTTACAGCTTCGCAATTGTGAACTTGCTGCTTTTCTTTACTGTCTAATGTGATGTGAATAGAATATATTTCACTTTTAGACTCTTACACATAACACCTTGGGCTCTTTGATTGCTATTTTATCCATATTGTCTGACACTTTTCAGGCTGAACGATCGATTGGTTATTTGAGAAAATTAGCAGGTCAAAAGATAATAAAAATAATCAATGGTAGCAGCTTTACTTTACTGTCTGTACAATAGAAAAAGAACATTGAGGTTGACCAGCCTGATTTCTTTTCTCTTTTTTTGGAGATACTAGTAATTGTCCATCCTGGCTTTCAATCACTAACAAAATTAAATAAAACTCCCACAAGATGTAGTTACCAGGTTTCAATTTTTAGCTCTACAACATCCAAAAACAGCAGATCAGAGGTTAGAATAATCTCACATATCTGCCCACCTGATAAAAAACTGTAACTGTAACAGTAATCAGGGCAAATATAAAGTCCAAATGAGCACTCAACACTAACTGCTGCACTCCGACAGTCCTCAGAGAGGGCAGCTTATTTGCATCAAACATTTCATATTCATAAACTACATTATGTTACACAGTTAGAAAAAGCAGAATGGAACAAATATGAAACAAAACAAACCCTCAACAGTCACATGCTCCTGACCAACATACTAAAACCTGATCACTCACAGTGAGTTACAATCATCAGAGTAACATGTGAGAGCATACCGTAGCTGCAGAGATGCCTGCACTCTGAGCAGCAATGGGCGTCGACTTCTTGACATTCTTGAAGCCTTCTGTTCCACAGGACGTCCTGACCAACGACTGTCCTGTGCTCTCTGTCAGCTGGATATGTGTGCTAGTATAGGACAGGACAGTTGACTGTGTCAGTGACTCATAGCTGATGTTTTTGAAGTCAAAAATATGTACAATATGAGGAAAATATGCAACATGCAATAAAGTTGTTGAGTATTACGCTAACAATATTGCTTGCGAAAAACATATCATAGCTCCAATGTGTAGCCCTATCTAAGTTACCTTTTTTCTTTTTTAATCATTACCCACATTACTGATTTGACTGCATCACATAACATAGCTAAAAAAATATTCATCAACTCTGTAGGGGTCTGCTTCACTTAAACCAGCTTCTTCTGGTTCAGGAGTCCTGTTTGACAGATCTACTCAAATCAACACCCAGTAGACTTTACAAGACCAACAGCCAATTTTTACCTGGGTAATTTTGATAAGAACTATTAAATTTCAAAATACATTTTCTATATGACTAATAATGTCCTTATCTACTTGAAGTAACAGATAAAGCTACAATCCGCTCCCTTTTACAAGCTCAACACCAATATAGGTCTTATCTTAAGTTTTAGAACATCTTCCCTATGTAAGAGTCTTTGACTAAATCTTTATTAGCATCTAGGTATGCAGAGTATTTTGTTATTCATTCAGTCCATAAGGAGGCACTTGCAAAGCTAAACTTGTGATTTGCAGAAATTTGAAGGTGGCAAAATTAAATGCCAATTTGAAAACCACAAAAATATGGAGTTTGGAGGAAAACAGATGGGACTAAAAAATTGAAGGATGGCTCTGCTTCAGCAAATACTGTAATGAAGCGGTCAGTAAAATGATGTTAGTAGCTGCACTTGTGTCTTTATTGTCATATTTTTGCCACTTGTCCTATTTGGGATCCAGTGACCTTTCCTAACTTTACAATTTGAAGATCAAATTGATCTAGTGAATCACTGTTTTGTTGTCGCTCTTGCAGTTTTTACTTACTTATTATATGTGGCTTTAATGTGAGCGATTGGTAACTCCTCAAACTTCTTTCCACTCCATCTCAGTGAACTGTCCTCGCCAGGCAGTGGAGGAAAGTGGCTGAAGGATTAGATCGAGGTAAATATCTCACCAACATTATTATACTGCAGTGAGTTGTGCTTCTACTCAGTGAACAAATACATAGGTTTAAAGGTAAATACTAAAACTAGTCCAGGATCATTCAGTCAGTAGACAGACAGTGTGTACAGGTGCATGTGTGTTGTTCTCTGACCTGAAGCCTGTGGAGGTTTTCTCAGATTCTGTGGTGGATGCTGCGGTCTCCTGAAGTCTGACGACACTGGTACACAATGTGCGCTGCAACCCAATGTTTCCACACCTGTGCACACAGGACTTAATTAGCAACATCTTCATAAATGCTACGAGCATCACAAGCGTCAGCTGAACATTATGTACAACTGAAGGCATGCTACATAACACTTAGCATACATGTCAGAACTAGCCGTTAGCTAACAGGGATGCTAGTAAAAACACTTACAGAGAGCTACCATTTGTAGTTAGGGAGGCGGCGAGCTGTCGGCATGCGTTACCCACAGAACTAACAAATATACAATTTAATTTATACATGTTTAATACGCTTTTAAAACTATTTCGCTATCATACATCAACTACTTTAACCACGGCAAGCGTGACATTGAAGCTGCTGTAAACTCAGAGCAGACCATTAATATCTTTATTTTTTTAGGGGTGGGAAAGTCACAATATCATTATTATTACTATTATAAATACAGTCATCACCAAAAAATTGGTGTCAAACACAAAAAATCTTTAAATAAATATCAATATTACTTTCCGTATTACACATAATGATATATGTTGTGTAAAATAAAAAAAACATTAATATCATCCACCCCCACTTTTATCTGAATAGACCATTCGTTTTTCTGCACAGGATTGTGGGTAGACGTAGAATTTATGCTACCTTCAAGTACTACAAAAACCGTCGTAAAAAATCCAAATATCATGGTAAACACTCGCTAGAGCTAACAATTAATCTGCCGCTTGCTCAAGAGAAAACAAATGAGAACATTAAACATCGTGCACTGGCGTTAATATTTTTTTCATCTTGCATTTTGCTATCACTGCGAGAGTAACGTGGTTTTAAACTCCTCCTCCTGCCTATTTTAATAGGTAGTGGCCAGCGTCAGGATTTTTTTGTACAGACAGTGAATGTAACAAAAAAAAAGATGGCTGCGCCGTGTAGAATGATGGCGAGTCGGTCTCTCTTACAGTTTCTGTCTTGTTTTAGCCGGACAGCGGTCGGAAACGCAGGATTTCGTCAGTTTTCCAGCACGTCTGTTTGTCGGGCGGCTTTACAGTCGCAGTGTGTGACGGAAAGACCAGCTTCTCCGTGGACTTTGATGGCAGCCGTGTGTCTGCAGAGGCTTCCGGTCATTTCAGCGGACCTAAGCCCGATAGAGCAGCAGTTCAAAGACATCATGTACCAGGTGCGTTTGTTTGGCATTAAAGAGTAGTTCAGAAGGTTTGTTATCTATGCAACAAATGTGTACAACAAATTAAAGATTCAAAACTTAAAGGTCCCATGTGGTGGCAAGTCAGACTGCCATGTGTATTTTTTTTTTGTTTTGTTTTTTTTTGTTGCTATAAAGCATTTGTAGGTGCTCTATAAAGTCTGTGAAAGTATTAAAGCATTCACTCTACAGAGAAATGCAGAAAGTCCACATTCAGAAACTGTGCCTGCAAATGAGCTGTTAGGGTTTCCTTAAAGTTGTGATTTCACAACTACACCATGTAAAGGTAAAAACTGCTTCTACATTGTAGTTACAGTTATTCCCTGGCTGTAACGACAATGCAGAGACACCACAGATATGGAAGACCTGAACGCTGACCAACCAGAACAGACAGGGATTTTTTGGGACGGGGGGGGGGCTTAACGAGACAGGTGCTGAAACAAAGCATTTTAGACAGAGGGTGAATACAGGTGTTTCAGCACAGACATTAGGAGGAAAATGAAGTGTTTTTGAACATTAAAGCATGTAAACATATGCTAGTAAGAAGCCGAAATACAAGTATGAACCTGGTGATGAGTATAATATGGGACCTTTAATTACCATAGCTATTAGGAATAGATTGCTCCAGGGATGACATTGTTCTGTAGGCAGATGCAGAAGTTAGTATAGCTCTGTTCCCTCATCAAAAAGCCTATGGGAGTTTTTCACTGGATTTTTAGTTATTGCAGAAAAGAAGCTCTGTAGCAAACAAAAGTTTCTGATATTTATACATTTTGTTCAGCCCGATAATCTTCACAAATGAACATCACTTTTACAATATTGGAAGCCTAAATGCATTTGCCAGAAGTAAAAAACTAATGTTAGGCTATAAATGAACTACACTATGGTCGCATGACTTATGGCGTGATGACGTTCTGTAGTCCCATTTAGCCACTCGTTAGCAACCACCTTATTAAAGACACATAAAAGTTTCAAAATGAACAAGTGGGGTATTTACTGATGTATTTTATGTTGTAGAACAAAACGTGAAAATCTATCAAGTTGGTGTTAACCACAGACCTTACTTCAGGACTGTAACCAAAAACCAATTCAAAAAATCAATTGACTTCAAGATGAGGGACTTCTCTCCTGGGGCTCTTTATTTGACAGCTTAACCACCAATCACAGCATTAAAGCCGAAACACATAAATAGAAATCAAATCACATGGGCCCAACAAATGATGATCATCTGAATACTGAAGAGGCACTTATTTTGTTAACAATTATCCAAATAGCCTGTTCTTTATTGTTATCATTTGCACAACAATTACAGAGAAGCAGTCATTGTTGGCAATGAAAATCTAAGGCCTGAGGCTCCCTAAAACAATGCTCATTAAATATCTATAAAAAAGAATGTAGTATGCAAGTAAAAGCAAAATCTAAATGGACATAAAATTAGACATAAAATAGTACAAGTTTAAATGTAGGGCTAAAATATAGACATAAATAATTGAATAAAGTAATATGAATTTGTGTAGACAGTATTGCAAATGAACAAATTAAATTTAAGCAGTCATTTAGCACATGTAATGAGAAGTAATAAATATACATACACAGCTATACAGTTTTTAAAATAGTAAGTAAGTATATAAAGAGAGAGTGACTGTATAATGGTAGCTAGACAAGTGATGAGCAGAGTTCACATGTTTCGTTTAAAGAAACAATTCATATTTTGAAATTACATGTGCAGAAATCAGTGTGGAGGATTCATATTTCTGCAATGTGAATCCAGTCTGTGCTCAGATTCCTCTCTCTCCATGAACGACTGAGAGATGCTGCCATTCCCAAATCATAAAAATGTGAAACTGTGCAGTCCAGAAGTTAAATTCAGATCGGATGGGCAGTAATTGATTATTATATGATTCCTTTTATTAGAATTATATCCTGGAATAAAATACTGCTATACTCCTGTTGGCTGAATGAGTAACAAAGAAGCCAACAGCATTAATCTGTTTTAAATTGAGATCTAAAACAAATTAGTTTTTTTTTTTTTTTGGAAAAACACAGTTTTGTCAAACCTCATTTAACCATAAATGTCATCACGCTAACAGTCTGTTTGCATCGCTGTGCAAGTAATATGTACAAGTAATTTAGGATTATCATGATATAAATTCTGTCCAAATTGCTTTTTGCTTCTTCACATTACATGTAGCAGCAGACACTGAGCTTTCACGTGTTGTGACACCTACAGCTGCAGAATAATGTTTCTCTGCAGAGGGTTAAGAGGAAGATGACTGTCACATTGTTCCACTGCAATCAGATGACACCCAGCAACTATTTCCAGATGGGGTCAGTAAACAGCAGTCTGCTCAGGATCACAGGGTCCTGGAGGTTGAAATGGAAACCTGCTCTGACTTAATTTCAGATGGAGCTGGAGAAGAGCGTGCTGTCGGACCACGAGCTGCGGCTGCTGGAGGACGCTGACAGGTTGAGTCGTAAGCAGGCGGACGACTATGACTCAGATGAGGAGGACGTCAAGGACCAGGAGATCATATTGGCTCAGGACCTGGAAGACTCGTGGGAGCAGAAGCTGAGGAAGTTCCAGCCAGAGCCGAGGGCCAAAGGTCAGTATGGGAAATGGACAAAATGTTTGATCAGTGGGGTAATATGCACAATTTGAAAATGTACTGAAAAATTACAAGTGTGCCTGATGAAATAGATGATAGACTCCATGCTGCTTTTGTGTTGCTCCAGTCATTAATCAAGTGAAACAGAATGGAAAGGAAATTTAGATCGTCTGAAGGCGTCACACACATTGGGGTTTAAAGTAAATTACCAGGGAGGAAAGAGACTTGTATTAATCTCAGTGCAGGGTTCTAATGGTTTTTTGACATTCAGGAAATCTATTCGCTCCAGCACTCCCAATTTGCATTTTATTTCCCGTGACATTTCCAAAGTTTGTGTGAATTTTGCCCTACAGTCGCAGAGAGACGTAGCTGTTGTGAGGTAGCTGACGGTCCTGTCTCTTGTTTAGCTGATGTAGATAAGGACTTGACCTCATTGGAGCGCTGCCTGTCCAACACGCTGCTTCTTCTGGCCGAGCAGCAGGTCGGGAGTGAGAAGATGTGGTTGCTGCCTCAGACTCAGTGGCAGGAAGGAGAAACGCTGCGGCAGACAGCTGAGAGAGCCCTCGCTTCCCTGCCAGGTAACATAAACATGAGCTTTTAAAGGCTGACGCAAAGAATGTTTAATTGAAGCTGCTGATATTCAGAACCACCCTAGAGTTGGTTATAATTTCGCTTTCCACCATGCTTGTTGTGGCCGTGGGTAACAGTACAACATCAATGTCAACAAGTTGAAATATCACAAGTATCACAATGTTAATTTTTGATGTGATATTAAAAATGATACCAGTATTATTGTGAATGAGATGATTTGCACACCCCTAACCGAGACTGCAGCAAATGTAGTATTAGTATTAGTATTAAGTATATTATTTAACCAATCAAGGAAATCTACATGACATAGTTCAACCACAGGTCATATACTTATTAACGTTATCCCTATAAAGCATAGTAAACATCATCCATGCTTGTGTCCCAGAGGTAGTTTAGGTATGATATCCCGAGCAGGAGCCATCTGCACTGCACTGCTCTGTCTCAATCTGTTTTACCCTGATATACAACTATTGTCATATTGCCAATATGCTTTTTATAAACTGTTTGAATGCTGTTTCCTGTATTTATATATCAGTGTCAGTGCATTATGATGACAGTGGTGCTGCACAAAGAAGCTATGTATTGCTATTATCGTGCAGTCATACTATTTAGAATCACTATTAGGGGAGTAAATGTTTTATTTTTATCTTAACTACAGGAGCACTAATATTTACTGTCTTACCTTGTATTTATGGTTAATTCTAGCATCTTTGAATGTTGCTGTAAATAAATGGGTATTGAAGAGTGCAGAGGGCATGTGGAAATTGGTTTTAATATATTTCGATTAACCTCAGAGCCATCGCTTAGGCAGGCTATAGGGTACTATCCATATCCAAAACACAGCAGTTATAGGTTGTATTATTGTCAACACACTCCATTTGCTGCATTATTACTGTGTCCACATCCAAATCTCTTTAGCTGTAATGACCCAGTTTTATCCTGAGGATCATTAAAGTTTGATGTGATCATATCTAAAATAGCTGCGTGGTGCTTGCTGTACAATCATCCATATTAACCACAACAAGAGGATCAAACAGTCCTTAAAGGGACAGTTCACCCCCAAAATCCAAACTGTGGATTTTTCCTCTTACCTGTGGTGCTGCCTAGATTGTTTTGGTGTGAGTTGCCGAGTGTTGGAGATATCGACCGTAGAGATGTCTGCCTTCTCTTCAGTATAATGGAAAGAGATGGAAACTAGATAATCCACAGACCTTGTTGTGAGCAGTTTCAGGTAGGAACTGTTTTCTTTCTACTGAAGGAAACATGCATTTACTCATGGACGAGAGGCTTGTGCTCGTGACAGTGCGAGATATGAACATTAATAGCATCCTCCTCTGCTGTAACGTTAGCTCAGTGGTGCTGGGTGAGCTAGCAGTAGGTATAATTTGGTAGAAAGAAAATAGTTGTCTTGAGTAACCAGGTCATGATTTCTGAAAAGAGATGTTGCTGTTGAGTTTTTTTTTTTTTTAAATTTTTTTTTTGCCACTTTGAGCACCACAAGCCGAGTACCATCTAGTTCCATTACATTGGAGAGAAGGCAGACATCTCTACTGCTGATATCTCCAACACTGAGCAACACACTCCAAAACAATCTAGACTGATAAACAGCACCACAGGTAAGAGGAAAAATGTGTATTTTTGATTTTGGGGTGGACTATTCCTTTAAACCTCCAACCAACAATTAATTTATATACGCAGCATTTTATCAATCATATTCCAGTAATTAGTTCCAAGTTGTCACCTCCAGTGATGTCAGCTGAGCAAAAAGGAAGTTTGGGTGTCAAGGCTGGCAACACATGGAATAAATGCTCGAGTGACCCTGTAATCATCCCTGGACAAGATATTTAACATTAACTGTAAAACAGACTTTTCCCTCAGTTTTTTCTCTCTGATTCTGACGGAAATCAAGCCTTTAAGCTCTTAACCATTTAAATAAACTGCCAGTGACTGAGCATGTTAAACTGTTTCACAACACTGCTCATGAACTATTAATGTGCCAACTACATCAATCACTCCCCATTAAGACTTTCCACTTGACATTAACGTGTGCCATTTGGTGGAGGGTTTTATTTAAAGTGCCTCACAGTAGCAGGAATCAATCCATTTTTAATATAAGCGGACTCAGTGGGAGTTGCGTCTCTAACATGGCCGTGTTGGTGCCTTACTCTGCATGTTGAGCCAACTGCGAGCATGTGATTTAGACGACATGAGATTTGATTAAAACTTAATTGAGAAAAGTGTTTTGTTGTCACAGCGCAGAATGGGAAACAGTATTAGGGTAGTACCACACTTAATTATAACGCCGCATAAACTAAATACAGCTGCAGCATCTGCATAAAACTTCAGAACATCTGCACTTTCACTCACCTTTTGACTCCAGCTGAATGAACTCACACCCTGTTCTCTTCCCACAGCAGCTGGTTTCAAGGCGACTTTCCTCGGAAATGCCCCCTGCGGAGTGTACAAGTACAAACTGCCCAAGGCTCTTCGGACGGTGAGCTCGGTTGGAAGAAAGGTGTTCTTCTTCAAAGCCATTTTGTCAGAAAGCAGTCCCCCCGCTGCCCCAAACGCTCCCATTCTATGGGTGAAGAAAAGTGAACTGCAGCGCTACCTGAAACCAGC
Source organism: Epinephelus fuscoguttatus (assembly GCF_011397635.1). Classification (NCBI taxonomy): domain Eukaryota; kingdom Metazoa; phylum Chordata; class Actinopteri; order Perciformes; family Serranidae; genus Epinephelus; species Epinephelus fuscoguttatus. Next base: position 12,416,055 of record NC_064753.1, read on the forward strand.
GTACATGATGCAGGTGGAGCGCTTGTTCCTCAGCCTGTGATGAACACAGCGCCGGGACACTGACTTACAGAACAATATTTATGAGGCCCAGAGAGTTAACCATGTCACTTATCTGTTGTCTTGTATCATAGAATGTTCCTTCATTCATGTATGTGTTTAATTGTATGAATAAATTGTTTTTCCAGACAAATTGCATGCTCGGTGTGTTTTAAGTCAGCAAAACCATCTGATCTGACCTGCACCTTTTCGACCAAGTAATATTTACACCAGTATGTATAAAACTTCTACAATATCATCCCCAAATTAGTCTAAGTCGTCAAAGTCGAAGTGTGAGTCTTAAATAGTGAGTTGACTGCAATTGTCTACCCACAGTGCCCTCCCTAAAGCACGAAATCACCCAATGGCAAACCTCAAAAGACGATGAGCTGCATCATAGTGCCGCATGCACCTTGGCTGCAGACAAAAGATCCTTTTTTATTAGGAAGGTTCCCAACTGAGTGAAATGACCTAGAAGTATAAGATGATAAGATGATATGATAAGAGCTGGTCGAATTCTCTAAATGCTAAAGGAAAGGTACTTCTGTGCTCTCTCTCTTCTTTACAAAAGGAAAGAAGATAATGCATCCCACAATTCTTTGCGGCAGCAACATTCACACTGATGCACCATTCGGCGCTTCACAAAAACAATAAGCTGATCTTGCATAAATTAAAAAAAAAAAAAAATTCATGCAAACACACTAATTAGGATTGTGTTGATAAATATGGACGGACGTTTCTCAATGTGACAACCATTTAATTTAATTACCAATCACGATTTCGTAACAGCTGGTGTTGTTTTCACCTTGTGAGTTTGTGTCATCATACCAAAAAGTGGTCCTGTAACACCTACCATAGTGGGAACTACCACAGAAGCCATTTTCAGTATTTTGCCAGGAGACGCCCCTGGCACACATTAGTTTTAAGTCTCAGCTGCATCGCCACTAGAGTGATCCCATCACAAGATGGTCTCTAGTTTTTGTGACTGGTAACCTACAGTCCTTTTTCAATTTCAATTTCAACCTTGGTACTTAAGTCAATTTTTTATAAAGCCAGCATGAAACAACACAGTGAGAATACAAGGGCGAAAATATCTAAATGTGCTTTCAGTAGTCCATCTTTGGAACACTGGAGTTTTACCTCGGCAGACCCATGTCAGTAACATCTGCTGTCACATACTTATGGAGCCTAGTGTAAGTGCAGCTGGATTCTCTGTTGTTGTTTTTGTTGTCTTTTCCTAAGTCCTAACGAATTCTCCTTCACATCTCTTCTTGGCCTCATGGCATTTTCGTTTAAGGTCACAGAAAAGTGTTAGGGGACCATAGGATGTAATTTTTTGACTCTGTGACTGCAGCCCCTGTCACTATCCTGCATGTGTTGCATATTTTAATGTATTGGAACATGTTGGAGCAAACCTTACAGACGACATTTCCCCTGCACTTATGTAGGCAATGTCAACCTGTGCTATGGAATATTAAAGATAAGTAAGCAAGTGAATTAAAGGATAATCATCTGTGGAGGCCTTATGAAACATTTGTGTGTTAATCAAATTAATATTAAATTGTTTCTGATTTTCTAAAACAGAAACTTTGAAATAAGACATTTCCATAAAAATATTATCATTTGCAGTTTCTAGGCTTTTATAATTCACACTTTAGGTAATACAATTATTAAATGTTTTATTATTGAAACATAGTTAATGTGAACATTTAGAAGAATCACACTAAGGTGAACACTGGATTGTATTCATCAGTCAGAGAGTCAGTGCATATCAGGACGTTTCCCAGGAAATATGATTATTAGCTCAAACAAATCATGTGAACAGGTGCAGATGTCTTACCCAAAGTGTTTCCCTCTTTTAGACCTGCTGCAGTTAATGAGTACACACGGAGCGCAGAAAACTGAAAACCAAATGTTGTTGCTGCTGATTGGAGTGCACACTTAATCTTGAACTGTGTGGGCCTAGCAGGCCTGCTGGAGGTGAACTGCAGAGCTCCAGCAGCAGGCAGATTCTCATGGTGCAACAGTAGATGGCAGTATTTGCACACCAGCCACAGACACAGCACTGTGAGAAGCTGTGTAATTACGCCTGTGTGGTGACCTCAGAGGGGGACTGCAGAGAGAGCTTTTCTGATCAACTTGGCTTCCTCTTGCTCATACTGAAAATATCCATCATAGCAGGCAAATGTTCCTCTGGAATAGTTACGATAATTCGTCTTAGGTAAAGAGCATTCTGATGTTCCGACCCAGTCTCTGCAATCAGCCTGTTCTTTCTGTTTGTGTCTGCTGGGACAAGGAGTTATTAATGTTGGCATTAGATTTTTCCATCTTTATTTTCGGGTTTTGTTGAAAGCCTGTGGCCTGAGCTGTTTGTGAAATTGGCTGAGTGCAATGCAGCTCCGCTCTGTCAGTTGAGATGTGAAGGTCAGGATGAGCTAATAAAGGCCATTTCTAACTGTTAGACAATTTGGTTGGCACACAAAACCAGAGCTTACTGTTTTGCCAGCTGACAGTGGCCTCTTGCTGCCCTCCTGCTGCCCTCTTGCTGCCCTCCGTCCAGTTCTGGTACCTGATGTCCAATCAAGGTGTAATCACAGGTACAAAAAGAGCAGCAGTCACTGCTTTCATCTCTAAGGGGAGTCTGATGAAAGCGTCTTTACCCAGTTTGTAGTGAAAGGGCCTAAGAGGTTAGAGAAATTGGCTTGGGATCAAAAGGTTGCCAGTCTGAGTCCAGAAACCATCAGGGAGTTTTAAGTGACCAAATGTCTTTCTACCCTCCATGGAACACCAGTCAATGTGTTCTTGAGCCAGGCACTCTTACCATATGGGCTCTTGTTGAACTGCTTTGAATGGTTGTTGGGCAACTCATGGTTTGAAATAACGCCATAAATGCAAGAAAGACGAATGTTAAAGGGTCATTCCACCAATTCTACATGTCAAAGTCAATTCAGTAGTCAAGGGGAGTGCTACTTTGGCTGTGAAAACAGGTATAAATTGTCCTTTATATCTCTTGAGGAGGTCTGTCAAGTTTTAGCAACTCTGTGTCCTAGAATTTAGCCTAAGTATATATAAAACTAGATTGCATTCATAATTACGTCGTAGTGACAATGTTATCACTGTCTGGATTATGTTCAGAGATCTGTTTTTTTGTTAATGAAATGCTATATTTATGTATCACGTAGGACTTGCAGTGAGGTGGAAAGAATTTATGGTGGACTTACAATGACCTAGCCTGGCACTGTCAGATAATTCACATATGTGAATTGAATTGAATTGAATTGAATTGATTTGATTTGATTTGATTTGAATTGAATTGAATTGAACTGAATCGTATCGAATCGAATTGAATTGAATCGAATTGAATTGAATTGAATTGAATTGAACTGAATCGTATCGAATCGAATTGAATTGAATTGAACTGAACTGAATTGAACTGAATCGTATTGAATCGAATTGAATTGAATTGAATTGAATTGAATTGAACTGAACTGAATTGAACTGAATCGTATTGACTCGAATTGAATTGAATCGAATTGAATTGAATTGAATTGAATTGAATTGAATTGAATTGAATTGAACTGTATTGAACTGAATTCATTTTCGATTTGCAGTTGGAGTTATCAGTGGGCACAGACCAAAATACCTCTGGACACAAACTTTCAACCAGAGCAATGAAACTTGACAATCAAAGCAACATAACATGTTACATTGCACTGAATGACACATGCAATTTGGGGTTGTGCATGGTTCGTTTTAAAGCAGGAAAAAATGGCTGCCTGGTCACAAACTTTCTCCAATTACAGCTAAACTGTTCTCAAAGATTTGAGAAGGTAACTGGGCAATGCAGTAAGAAAATCCTGATTTATATTTGATCAGCATTGCCAAGTTTGACAATATGATATCTGGGTTTCATGAGCCTGGTGCATTGCACAGGATGGAGCAGAGACTGATGATGCTGCTACGTCAATCATCGTATCAAACCAGCCCCATATTAGATAAATGGTTGTGACTGGGCTTCCCAGGATCCAGCCGGGGGAAATCTGTTTGAATAGGAGGAGGACTAGGAGCATCTATCTGAGCAAATGAAACATGAGCTTGCAGATTCATCTGACTCCCAAAGTGCAGGACTATGAAGCCAGAATCCTGGGTTTCGTTTTAGGCAACAAAGCCAAGACAGGTAAAAGATTGTGATTTTGGATTAAATATTGATAAGAAAAGGTAATGATAAAAAAGTAATGCTGTTGTCTCTATGAGTGGAAAGTGTAGCGAGATTGCATATTTTGGCAAAAAACAACTGAAATACGTTTTGAGTAAACATTTTGCGGATATGTTGAGCGTCAAGTCAGACGCTGAATACAGTCGATGGGTTCCAAGAATGACACTTTTGTGACATGCCAGATATGTTAATTATCAATATTTTCTCATTACGTTTACCTCAGAAATGTTTTTGTTTTTTCAAATTAGGTATTTATGGATGGGATTTCTGAGACACAGGGCTGATCTCAGAAAATGGTCCTAATAATGCCATCAGGGAGGCTCGCACTAAAACATGCTATCCAGTTGCATTATGGGACGTGTAGAGTAATCACTTAAATTTTGACCATTCTCTTTTAAAATCTGTCTCTTGTGAGTCCCCCCCAACTTTATAAAAGTGCAATACTAAATCCTGTGAGTACTCTTGAAAAGATTTCAAGAGGATGAGTTCTGTCCAAACCCTTTAGTGTGAGCTCTCACTAGCAGTCAAAGGCAGAGTGCAGATTTATAATACTGTGATTTCAAAAAGTTGGGGGACTTCTAAGTGACACTGGCTGGTAAATGCCCACATCTTTCAACAATATATAAATCTAAACTCAAGATAAGGGGCAGCACGGTGGTGTGGTGGTTAGCACTCTTGCCTCACAGCAAGAGGGTTGCTGGTTCGATCCCGGGTGTGAGAGCCCTTCTGTGTGGAGTTTGCATGTTCTCCCCGTGTCAGCGTGGGTTCTCTCCGGGCACTCCGGCTTCCTCCCACAGTCCAAAGACATGCAGATTGGGGACTAGGTTAATTGATAACTCTAAATTGTCCGTAGGTGTGAGTGTGAATGGTTGTTTGTCTCTATGTGTCAGCCCTGCGATAGTCTGGCGACCTGTCCAGATCGCCCGATGTCAGCTGGGATAGGCTCCAGCCCCCCCGCGACCCTCAAGAGGATGAAGCGGTTAGAAGATGAATGAATGAATGAATAAACTCAAGATATGATACGATACGATACGATGCGATGTGATGCGATATGATACGATACAATATGATACAATACTCTAGCTAGTCAGCCAGTTAGTAAGATGGCTACTTTAGCTATGAGGGGGGAGACTCTCACAGCAGCAGTACACAAATGACACAGCACTGAACAATAATAGTGCAAATAATCAAATATCAACTACATGAGAGTTAAAAGTTTAAAAAAGGATGCCCTGTGAACATACAAGAGCTTTCACAGGCTGAGTAGCAATCCTCTTGTTGAGTGAACTGAAATTTGTGTAACATCAGAGGAAAAATATAATCAGATGTTTTTCTTATTTTCTAGGACAGTTGATTAATTGTTGACTGTCTCCAAGCAGAAATTAACAAGACAAATTTGTGCATGTGTTCTCTTGGTTTGATTTCCTGTTACTAAGATCAACAGATCATCCTGTGTCTTGTATCATACAGAGGAACAGATCTGCCAATGTTAAAACACCTGGACAGGTCAAGACAGGCAGAGGGAGAAGATCATGGATTCACTTCAGTAAAGTATCTCACCTCCTCCTCCTGCTAGAGGCTGGCCCCACAGTCTTCCTCTTCATGTAATGTGATAGCACATGATAGCACCGGGATAACAAACGTCAAAAGAAAGGTCTTGCAGTTTTTTGCCACTGTAAAGGGTAGAAGTGAGACGTAAATACTGGGAATGAGGCGCATGACTTGGAGGTGGCTGATGGCTGCTTTTCAAGCCCTGGCGCTGGAAACAGTTGAACACAGAGCAGAAGATGTTACCACTATGCCATACTGTCACATTCACACTGGCCTCGTTCTCACTGGGGATTTCAAACTGATTTTGAAGCAGGCACTGAATTTTTTAACCTTATTCTTGTGATCCTTTGAAGTTCAATGCAATGAGTGAGGCACTGCCAGGCTGAGGGGCTCAGATCCATTAGGATGTCCTGTGCTAATAATAGTACATTCACTTATGGCACTGTCAGGCACTATCAGGGGTACAAGCCTCCACCAAATGCTAAATTGTATCTCCTCTTGCGTAGGTGCTTTTCTATCTACCTGTTTATGCCCATTTTCAAATTGCACTGAATGACAATCCCCCAAATTTGATAAAAACCTCAAAATGTAGCAAGACAGTGTCTACACTTTAGTAGGGTGGAAAAGTTGGAGGTGGATAAACACTCCAATCGTTTCATTAAAGAAATACAGCACAAAGTGCTTTACAATAAGGAAATGATATGCACAGAGTGCTTCACATGAATATAGAATAAAAGGTAAAGAGATGGAAACAGATTAAGCTGATTTATGATGACGTCGATGTTACCGTCATTGCAGAGGCCACTGGAAGCTGTCTTTGTTGTCTCGGGATGGCTTTTGACATAACTTTGTATGCACACTGGGCTTTTAGCAGAACTGTTCCAATAGCACATAGTCGTATCATGTTTAAAACTCTTTATTTCCAATGTCTAGTGTTGCCTCCCCATTGTTATGCATCCTTTGGTTTCCTTTGTTTTGGATTTAACTGGTGCTCTTTTTACTTAATCGTCATCTCACTGAGCTCTCTGATTCTGTAGCACCTGACCACAGACTGTATATAGAGATGGACAATGTCAATGTCAGTGTCAGCTTTATTTACTGTATATAGCACATCAAAATCAGCCAAACGGCCAACTAAAGTGCTTTACAGTTAAAATAAGCAAAAACAACAACACACAAAAACATTTATACAGTGAAATATAACAAAGATAACATGACAGCTCCAGGCCATTTCAGGCTGTTTCCATGGATAGCAAAGGAATGACCCACCCTGCTCTTACTCTAAGTGGCTGGGACTTGGTACCTTCATTGGGTGGGTTAGTGGGTATCAGGCAAGAGAATTGAGGTTGGTTAGGGTTAGGGTGAGAATGTCACGGTAAGCAAATCAGGGGTAGGGTTAGACAGAGTGGGGCGGGTCATGCCTTCGTTATTCTACGAAACACAGGAAGTGTAGAGGGCTTTGAAGCCGATTTTTTGCAGTGGCCAAAAAGGATCAGATGGGTGTATATGTGGGACCTCGTTACTGTGGCTCCACCCCTGATCACTACCATGCAAATTCTGGCTCCAAGAGATGTCACCAGTGCAAGATGGCAGCGCCCGTGTCTGGGATATTTTGGCTCCGTTTTGTACAGTGGAGACACACTCTATGCACCTGACTGGAGAATTAGCACAACCCACTGCTTGTGTCTATGAACCATCTCCCAATATACGGTTAAGAGTCGTGGATGAAAAAGTGCATACATTTGCATTTTCTTTTGCCGATTTTCTGAAAATTAGGTTTATAAATGTGTGCTACATTTGGATGGAAACCACATTATTGACACTGTTGGTTGATGCAACATTGTGTTCATATATCATAACAATTATATGTCTCAAGTATCTATGAGAATATACTGCACAGGTAAAATCTACACACTTTGGCAGCAGTTTTGCAGAGCAGTGAAAATGGGTTTAGAGCAAAAGAGCACACAGTCAAACTTCTCCACTCTGACCTGTCGTTGTCATCTGTGGTTATAAACAAAGCCTGGCTCCAGTAGACAGCAACCAGCAGGGCAGCTCTGTTTGGAGTCAACCTGACTTAGTGAGAATAAAAGACTGCCCCCCTTCCCCTCCCCTCCCCTTCATCAACTGTGTTTATACACTGAACTTTTTTCTTCTGAAAATTTTATGCAAATCTATGACTGGGAGGGATGTAAGCAGGCCAGTCGTCCACAGCAGCTTACAAAACCATTTGATAAAGAAGCTTATTAAGACTCTTTATGTAACACACAATAACACACAGAAACATGCAGGTAAAGGAGTGCCGTTCAGAGCAAGTCTACTGGATCCCAACCGAGCTGGACCACCTTAAGCTCCTTAACCAGCACCCTCCTTAGTTCCACTCTCCCAGCATGCAATGCTACCAGCACTGCACAATATTTCTTACCCTTAATCATTCAGTGACAGTCAGCTAAGCACGCACACTTTCAGCCCCATCCTGCTTCTCCTTTATACAGCTGCACAAACTGAAACAGAAGTCTGCCAGGAGAGTTTTGCCTTTTTGTTAACCACCATTCAAGTGCATTCACTCACCAGTGTTCCTACTACCTAAGCACCTAACAACAGATTAGGTTAGATCCAACTTTATTGTCATTGCACACCGTAAGTACCAGTACTTACATCTCACCAGAGAGTGCAAATGGTAGTAAAAGTGTACATAGAGATATATAAAGATAAACTCATGTACAGAAGTAAACAATACTAGCCCTGCACAGCCAGCTCACACCAGCTACCACACTGCAAACAATCCCTTTCTATAAACAAGCACAACAGTCTGTTATCTACAGCAATATGTGAGTATCAAAAAAAAAAAATCTACCAGGGTAGAAAGAAAAGGGACTTGGTAGGATCTCTCTCATAAAATCAGGTCACTGCGAAACAATTGCCTTTGAACCAGTAAAAATATATAAACAATTAGAAATTCAAATCAATTAGCGAATTGAGAAATACCACATTTTTGACTGAAAACAATTTACAAGTCTCATTTTTTGATAACATTAAAAAATAACAATCAAAGTTAGAAATCCAGAAAAATAACATCAAACTAAGCTATTATTGATAAAAAAGTTTAACAGGCGTAGACTCAGCTTATCTGCGTCATCAAGACTTTGTGTGTGTGTGTGTGTGTGTGTGAGAGAGAGAGAGAGAGAGAGAGAGAGAGAGAGATCAGATTTACTTGACAGTTGCCTGGCGAAAAAACAGACCACCAACTGACCTCTACTTTGTTGCTAAGGAGCTATTCTTGAATTACAGTGTACTGAAAACAAAACCCCCAGAACCTTCTTCTATCCCAGTAGTCAATTTTACAACCTCTGAAACACAGTCTTTTTACCATAACAGCAAACTGTTAAACTGTGACAGTGTTAAAAGAAAATGCAACAAATGCACTAGGCCTGCTACCTGCTGCGTTGCTGAGGGCTTTCTAACAGCCAGCGTAGCAGAGTGGAGGGGGAGGAGGTGGGAGGAGGGGATGCATTTTGCAGCAGCGACCTGTCCCTCTTGCTAATGTCTGTCCTGTTGCAGAAATGTGATTTCTGTCCCTCCACTGGCTGGATAAACATCTTCATCTCTAATCATAAGCAGACAACCAAAGTAGAGAGTATTTTTCCTGGATGTAAAAGCTGTGGTGTCATTTGGGGGGCAGTATGGTGGAAATGGTTGAGTGGTGAGTCACAGGTTCCATCCTCGAAACAGGCCTCTGCAAAATTGGATGCATATTTGGGTGAGGCACTGAAACCCTACCTGCATCATTGAAAATTTTATCCCGACATGCATTAGAATAGTATAGAATATAAGATATGATTGTTTTGATGAAATAAAATACATTAAAAATCTGTATTTGTACATGTTGGTCACTTGACACGGGAAAAAACACTTTCGAAGGTATATACCGCAGTATATTGTAGACTTTGTGCATTATGTTTCTGAAGGGTAAATGTAAATATATGAATGCTAAATGAAAAATATGTTTCTATTCTGTAATTTGGGTGAACTGACACTTTAAAATGAGACTATGTATTCACTGAAAGAAGTAATAATATGCTCTCCTCTTACAAATAGATAAATTCCAATGGAATAAAAAGCATGCTTCCTTAAACTAGTGTGCTAATATTAGCAAATTTAAGTTTGGTGTTGTGTAACTTACATTAATGAGCAATGTTATAGCTACTCTCCTCTTGTGCTCCTTTTACACTACGTCACCGATAAAAATGATTTCTTTAAAAAGGTACTGTTTTTTTGCCATCAAGAGGCAGCAGAAACAAGCAGTAAACACATTATTTTATTGTTGCTGCATTAAAAAGTTGATTTTTAGCATGTAGTTGGGTTCACATCAAGCAGATATGATGCAACATTAACATCAATTTCAGGTCAAGTTTGTGTCCACCTGGCGAATGCCATGGCTGTATAAAGAGAACTGTAGCACTGTGGGGTGGGGCCCTGTTCATTCCTATGACAACTGCTCAGTATGCATTAAGCTAAATCTTTGCAGTACGTACGGCCAAACAGCTAACTTCCGGTTTAGCCCTCTGCTAACTGTAAAATTGATTTAATCATGCAGCTCTTGGAGGGTTTGGAAGTGTTACTGGACGAAATGAATCAAGTCCTGGTGCTGTTCCTGGGGGCTTCATGAATGCAAGTCCAATAATAACTCTTCTTTTAGCTCTGGTTTGGTCTCCACCAGCTCCTAAAGGAAATATCTGGCTCTTCAGCTGCTAAATTCCCTAGAATGTTGACCAGCTACAAGCTAACCTTGTCTCTGTGTTGTCTGGTCCTGGTCTGGAAAGGTAGCACACAGTCAGTTTTCAGAGATGTTTTTGCTAAAACAGTTACCTGCTAGAGCCAGAATTGATACTGATAAGACCACTGAGACTGAACTAACGCAGTGGCCTACGAATGCAGGCCGAAAAACTGAATAAAGATGCTAAAACACTTGTTGGAGCTTTGGGCAACTGCAGAGTCAGGTGATAATTATCTGTTGGTCCATCACATGCTGAACATGTAATCAAGTTGATCTATTGCTGATTTAAAAATATTGATTATTGCTACTTTAAAGCAACTGATGCAAGAGAACCCTGGGAAATGAGGGCAAATACAATAATTCTGTAGGCACCACTTGTGGCTACAGAGATTAAGCAAGAGATTTTTTTGAATGGATAAGCTTAATGTAAATGTGTGAATTTATGTGTGAATGTAATTTTATGAGAGATGATTTGTATGCGACAGAGTCAGTGTACTGTGATGCTGTATCTTTAGATGAAGCAAGGCATTAAATCATCAAACTAAATGTTTCATATTTCACTTTTGGCTGTTCCTGTTTTGTGTAAGTCCAGCCTGAGCGAATCTGCATGTATTAGGAAGGAGCGAGAGATTGTGTGTGATGTTGTTGGGATGGAACAGTTGGAGATGGCAGACGCTCCTCCTGCTTCCTCCTGCCCTAGTCTCTACTCTGCAGGAGGAAGCTTTAGTCCTCCACACCTCCGTCTATCCTTCCTTGTCGCCTTCCTCCTTCCCATCCCTTCTTCCATCCCTCCATCTAAAGCTGTGCATCTCTCAGTCATTCTTATGATGAATATATCAAAGATTTGTTTCTTATGTTGTGTTTTTGTAAATTGTATGCATGTGATGTGATTTATCTATATATCTCTGTCAGGTGTAAGCCTGGAGGGGATCATTCGTTCGGTTGTGTGTAAGCATGCATGCCTGTGTGCGTGTGTGTATCTGTCTGCAGCTAATCTCACACAGTATGGGACCCATCAGCCTAATATTTGTTGTGCACATGTATGACTAGGCTCAAGGAACTCTCATGGTGCCAGTAATTCAGATTTAAAGAAAAATATCTACTGACTGCTGACAACTCCTCACTCCTCTTAACCAACTGGTAAGGGCCACAAATGATCAACAAAATCACATAACAAAAGGCAATTCAGGCAACCAGCAAAGCTAAAAACAAGCCTTACCTAGTGTGTTGCAGGCCACATTTTGGCCTTTGTCATGGCTCAAAAACTGACATTCACAGAAATGTTTTGGTTTCATCTTGAACTGGAGCATCTGCAGATTATATTTATACCGGATTTTTTTGATCCACTAAAGTTAGGTATGATACAAGATGAATAAAGCCTCGTTTTGTCATCTTTGCCACCATCTTGACTGTAAGGGAGCTGGGAGGGACAGTTGAGTGACATTCAACTTTTCTTTGTTTTGGAGGGCAGAGGGAGGGGTTTTACTGGACATAGTCTCTGGGGTTTTTTCTCCATACAGCCTGGACTGGTTACACACCAATAATGTAACCTACACTCCCCTCCATTCCACTACTGTCATGCATACACACTGGACACATAATCTGCCCTGCTCTCCCTGTCTTTTCCCCTTTTTAAAAATGTATTTCTTGCCCCTCTTATTTCTTCTCCCTTTCTCTCTAAAAACTCATCCAACCCTCTTCCCATTCATTCCTCTCTGCCTCACTCCCTCCAACACACACACACACACACACACACACACACAAGCAGATCCGTTCATACTGTGTCTGGCAGGCAGACCTCCGGCCTGCAGGGTGAGTCCTCCTCCCCTACTCCGACTGTCTGGATATGCCACCTCCTCCGTATCCTTCCCCTTTTCCCTGGGAGCTGTCAATCCAAAACAGTCTGTTGAGTGGGTTGTGTGGGGGGGAAGGGGGAGGATGGATAGATGACAAATGGGGTGTTGGGGTTGGAGGCGGGGTGAGGAAAAAGACAGTGTGAATGGACAGCAGGAGGGTTAAGGTCACAGCCTACTGTATGGTAAGATGGCATCATGTCAGAGCGGACGACCCCTTCACTGACCTCGACTTCCTCCATCACTGTCAACCCCTCACAGCGCCCCTTCTCTTTTCCTTCTAGCTTGCAAGCCGTCCGACTGGCTGCTGGGGTTTGCGGTTCACTACCAACCACCAGGTGGACCGGAGCGTCATCACACCTCCAGGTCAATGGTAGCATATGGAAGGAAGGCTGGAACAAGTTCAGTGGTTCAATACTGTGTAATAATGTATAAAGAGAGGAGACAGAGGTGTTTGATTTTTATCTGATCAAAGAGCTACAAATGTAGAACAACTGCCGACACAAAATCAAATGAAACCAAATCAGATGAGTGGCCTTTAGATGATTATAAATACAAAAAAAGAGAACCTTCACATGCAGCGTGTTCATTTATTGGTGTGGATAATTTGTTGGCAGCAGCCCGTGAAGGGGCGAGTCCCCTTCCAAAGACCTTTCTGATGACGATCAATGTTCCCAGAGGAATTTCTGAATGGCTCTGCTTTGGCAGCAGCTCCCATCCGACATCCCCTGGGACTGGAGGGACAACAGCTGCTACAGCAGGACCAAACATCTGGCAGAAAGGTAGAAAAGTCAAAGTCTTGTCCGGAAGGTTGTTAGTAGAGACGGTGGCACTGAAGATCATGTAAGACGATGCTGTCATCGTTAACAGAGACTGCAAACAGCACGGCACACAACTCCCCAGACGGAGGAGTCATCTGTATCTTTCCTTCAAAGTGCTGCTGAACATTTCAGCAATGATAAAAGACACAGTGGTTTTGATAGGAAGGCCTGAGGGATTATGTTAGGCTGTGTTGCATACTGCATGCATGGTGGCAGTCGGTGTAGAAGACTCATTTTTCTAGCGCCTGTCTGTTGAACTACTGCTGCACTCCGGCTTCTTTCCTGTGAGGAATGAGTCAAGAACACTTAGTCTCCATTCATGCATTTTAATCTCTGGGGGTTGTTTACACCTTTGGGTCAGTGAGGTTAAATGAGGCTGTCAGAATCACAAGAGAGAAGGTGTGATTTGTTGTGTAAAAAACAGTGATAGCGTGAAAGAGGACTTTTATGATGCATGTGATAGTTGAGACCGTCACAGTCACTACCTCTAAGTTAACCTCTTGGTGATTTTATGATCACAAGAATGAATACAAATTCAACCTGTCCCTGCGATATTTGTCTGAATCTGGGGTCACTATCCAAAGAGCCATTTCAGCCCTCCCCAAAAAAAAGCTGTAATCATGTACGAGCCTTACAAAGAGGGTAACACAGCCTATTAAGTCTAAATTAGCCTAGCAGCATTACTAATAGGTCTAAATGAGCATTCAGTAATATGTTTTATTACAAGGTGGCTATTATGCAGTGGGCTGAGCGTAATTATGTGGTACTTTAAATTTGCAGTGTTGGTGACGAGCAAATAAATCTTTTTTTTTTTTTTTTTTTTTTTTAAATATTTTTAAAAAATTCATTAATATTTCAAAACAACCAATAAATTACACAGTGACAAACAAAACATAATATTGCACATAAGAACAAACAATAGAAGATATGTCCAAGACTACCCACCCAAGATTCAGCAAAATTAAGAGGAAAAGGCATCAGGCTGTATTTGTGTAACACAAATTTTAGCTGATGAAATGTTACAACATTTTTTTGATTTGGTGTAGAGGCTATACAATTTTGTGAATGTAACAATCACTTTTGGCCAACAACAATGATAAAAGAAAATTAAAATGGAAAAAAACAACAACAACAAAACCTGTTTGCTTTATCAATTAATTTTTTTTTGTCAAAGCCAGTGACAAGCTGCCATTTTTATAATTGTCCAGTGCAACATTTTTGTGTTCTAACTTCGCAGTTTTCCCAAGAAGACAACACATAAACAGCATCAACAACCTAACCCTAACCACACTGTGAAAATACAGAAAAAAAGCAAACAGAAAAAAGCTGCAAGTGGTTCACAACATCAGAATGAAGTAAATAGAAATTGGGCCAAATATCAGAAAAGTGTCAGATGCCCAACAGTTTCATAGAGCAATGCAATGTCATGTAACATCTTGTTTTGTGTGACAAACATTCCAAAACAAACAAACAAACAATAAATATGTTTATTAATTAAATTAAAAATCAATTTATATCATGTTAAAGAAGAGAAAAGTGTTTTTATTTGCATTTGCATTAGTTCCTTTTGTTTTCTTCCTTAACTTGTGTTTGGTGTGCGTTCAGCAATTTTCAGCCCCCAAGTCAGAAGAATGCTTGCCAGTTTTACCTATCACTGCACTTTAATGTCTTAAAAGAAATACATATCAGAAACACTTTCAAAAACCAAAGTCAAATAAAAGTCAACTTCAGTCTTCACAAACAAATGCTCTGGTAACTAAGTGGAAAGCCTTTATTTCTTCTTAGGCAGCGCTCGCCCTCAGGCTACATGTATCACTTCAACCAAGCTTGTGCAATCGGCCAAATTTTAAGTTGCCACATCTAAATCTGTTCTAATCTAATACCTTTAACAAACCATTTTTTGTGCAGAGTAATGATAATGTTACATGGCACTTAAAAGTTGCCTCAGAGACTAAATTAACTGAGCAAAAAGACAAGTTGAGATCCTGCGAGATTACAAAACTTCACTGGAACTCATTTTATGAATAAGATCTTTTTTCAGCTGCAATTTTTAAATAATATTACAAGTTATTTATAAACCAAGCAGAACTTTAAATGCTCCAAGGTGAAGCAACACCTCGTGCAAGACATCTTCAGGCAAAAACAGCCCGGCTACAAAAAAAGATCAACTCCAGGCATTTGCTCTGCCTTTGATAATGATTTCAAATACCGTTTCTGGCGATGTCGGTGTCTTGTAGCTTTCATCCCATCATGCACTATGCATTATTATAGCTAGTCAATGCTCTTCCAGCCATTTTTATTTCATTTGCCCTTGTCAGTACTTACCCCTCTTCACTCTGATGGAGAAGTTCCACAGGAGGTTGCTGAGCATACATTCTTAACAGAATCCCTTTTCAAATTAAATTTAAATGACCCCCTCAGCTCATAAGCAGAGGCTCTCCTGACAACTTAATTCATAATTCAGTGCTGAGCCAGGGCCTTGAGGGCCATAATGACGGCCTAAATGGAGGGGAGATGCTACTAAATGGGCTGTTTGTTTGCACCTAAACCTCTTTACAGGCCACAAGTCCACAGCTCAGCACTGTGGTGGTGAGCAGGAGAGGGGCTGATGTAGAGAGGAGGTGGAGGGCCAAGGCTATTTGCTGACCAGCCGCTTTCATGTCTCAGGTCCCCATGCACTGCATGACCACATAGGTTTGGGGAGGTTTTGCATGTTTAAGAGAGGATCTCCACTCGTAAGATGCCCATGAGTTAATGGCTGTGGTTTATTAGTGCGTTGGCGTAGGCTCCAGGAAGAGACAGAATTGCATTCATGAGATATTTATGTGGAGGAGTAGATGGTGTAAATGGTGACACAGTAAAGTCACCAAACTAGGCTGACAGTTACAAGAATCATCTAATGGGAGGGAACATCTGAGTTTATCGCACAGCCTCTAACCTGTGATGGTGATGGTGGATGATGAGAAGGAGCACACTGTGAAAGAGAGTAGGGTGTAAAGGATGTGGAGGAGAATGCTGATAGATACAAACAACAGAGGTGGAGAAAACCACAGAAGGGTTAGAGAACACTGGCTACCACCCATGCTATTTTTTTCTTTTAAAGTGAATGTGAAAGTGAGGCTGTACCCTATGGGGTTAGGCCAAGGGGTTATCTCAGGGTCTGAAAAGTGAAGCCAATGCTGAAGTGCCTTCTACCTGCAGTCTTTTAATGGTCAGCAGGGGCAACTCCACTGGTTGCAGAAAGAGGTCTACAGCGCCTTCTACACTGCCTCTTCAAGACAGGAATTTCACACCGCTATTCTGCCTCACTGTTCTAAAGATACAATCATGGAATGAGGGGGCAGGGTTTTTTTTTTTTTTGCCTTTAAGGTGGCATCGAAGGTGATAACAGTGCCAAAATAACGTCTATATAATTATTAAAGCCAGCAGGGACAGAATCATGAGTGGCATGGGTATGATTTTTTGACAACATGTTGTGTGTGCAACCCACCCCCAGGAGATTTAAAAAGTGGCTAATAGCAGTTAGCAGCTAACTTAAAGAAGAAGAACAGCATCCAAAAATGTCAACAAATTGGGAGAATAACGGGGTCAGGAAGCTCCATACTCTCCGAGCAGGAGACAAGATCAGCCACCATATAACAGGGATGGTACATAATTGTTATTATTTAGAAAGGACTGCCTATATGCATGCTATATATTACACAAGAGACTAACGCTGCTGTGTTACATGTCACGGCCACACGCCTCTTTTGCTTCTGCGATGCTGGCATGCTGTCTTAAATCATACAATGGGGCGGCATGATGCTGCTGTTGATTTGTTCTGTGTAAAAAAACCCAACTTCTAACTTAATATATTACCTCAGTAAACATTTTTCCTACTGAGTTTATGGTCTTTACTGCTAGTGTTAACGCTTCTTCAATACAACGTGATGTTCATTTTGGTAATTATGGTCTGATTTAGAGTAAATGGAATGGACTTGCATCTGTATAGCACAGTTCTAGTCTTCCGACCACTCAAAACACTTTTACACTTCATGTCACATTCACCCATTCAGACACACATTCACACAATGATGGCCCAGGCTACCTTAACCAGGTGCCACCTGCTACTCAGTTCAGATATTCACACACTCTTACTAATGGGAACAATTTAGGATTCAGGGTTATCTTGTCTCCTCAACAGCACTTGGCACCCTTTAATCCAAATGAACATCCAAAATACTAAACCCAAGGCGTCGGAACCCTAGTGCACAAACCAATATGTGACGTCACGGTGGCTATATCCGCTTTTTTTATACAGTATGTGGGCTAGGCAATAGAAACAATGCACTGCTGTCCTTTATATGAACATGAGAAAATACTTTACAATATTCAAATAGCATGATCACTGAAAACGCTCTTTTCTGAGTGCCTAGCAGGTGTATGTTACCCTTATGTGACAGAAAACCTCAGACAAAGATCCAAAAATGGTTTCAGGTGAGTGTACAAAGCCTATTTGAAACTACTGGTACTTGTGCTTGATGCTGCATTGTAAGATTATAACTATCACTGAAACTGACCAAAACCATCAATCAAAAGGTCTACAAATAAACCTTAAAAAAAATTAAAGTTGTATTTTATGTACTAAATTGTGTCTAAATAAAGAAATGCACTGACAGGTGTGCTTGCA
This sequence comes from Epinephelus fuscoguttatus, assembly GCF_011397635.1. Lineage (NCBI taxonomy): Eukaryota > Metazoa > Chordata > Actinopteri > Perciformes > Serranidae > Epinephelus > Epinephelus fuscoguttatus. The sequence goes on from NC_064753.1 coordinate 12,433,978, forward strand.
AACTAACAATAAAAACAACCCCAAATCAGCTTCAATACAAAATATGGCAAAAAGCTGAGTTGTGAAGAAGAGAAATTTGAATCTCATCCCATTGAAAATCAGTGGCAATATACAACATATCTGACCCATACAAGAGCAGCAGAAGCACATTCAGAGACAATATTTACCCCAGGAACACTGATCCTAAAAACACAGGTACTGTGCACCAGAAGGCACTCATAAATTGTGATTTCTCTTCTTCACAAATCACAATGGTATGTATGGGTCAGATACGTTATATATTGCCAGGACAAGATGGAGGCCCGCAAGAAGCTATGCTACAAGTATCACTAAGTAGCACATGCTAAAGGATGAAATTGAAATGATATCCACAGTTTCATCACTTTCTTTTGAATCCTTATTGCTGAAGACAAGTGAGCCTCTGACAAGAAAGGCTAAGCTACTATGGCAACAGTAACCAAGCTAACAGACTGTCAATGCAATCACAGCCTCAGTTAGCCTATTTGCGAAGTATCAGGCTTATTATTGGTAGCATTTTGCTTTACTCTGATGAAACACATTCATGATGACAACAAATTTTCAAGGACACTGGAGATACGCACATAACTCAAGGCATTGCTGTTGCTTCACTCTTGGTCTGCATTATTTTTGAAAGACAGCCATGGCAATGCATTACTGTCCTCGCCTTATGAAAGTCAGAGCAAACTTTTAAAGTTAGGCCTTGTCGATCTAATATGAGTGAAGATTCAGCAAATAATTGCCAGATTTGCTCAGAGACAGATTTTGGTGGACATGTTGAGATGAAATAACTGAGGTTTACCTGTATATTTTCCTTTTTTCCAAATCAGAGGACAGGACCAATGCAATATGTGCATAGGATTGTGGGTGCTTTTAAAGTGCTGAGGTTACACAGGTAATTCTCTGAATGAAGGGCTCGGTCCTTGGCAGAATTCAAAGGATCCTAGACATTGGAACAATCCTTTGGCGGGATTCAAGGAGGTAACATGCCTGAAAAGCAGTTAATGCAGCAATTTAAGGATCCTTTCTTGACTTTGAGAAGCACCTAGTGACAAAAGGACTCTTTTGCGCCAGGATTAAGACTAAACTGCTGAACAGTCAAAAACCCATTGGTCTGTAATGGTTCATGTATCAGGATACCGTTTTGTGCAACTGTTTAGGGAACAGCTTGAATAGACACACAGTACACAACACATTAAGAGCAGCTGAAAATATGTGCAGAAGACATGATACCAATATGCATGGTAGAAAAGTGGGGATTCAAGAAGCTTTTAAAAATAATCGACCTGTGATATGAGCTCTCTGGTCAAAACATTCTCACTCCCAACTCATCAAATACTGATGCTTGCTCAGTCGCCATACACGTCAAAATAGCATATGTGCTATGTACCCCTCCTGCATCAGTTTTGGACATTCGGGGACAGAGTGTCAATTTACACTTGTAACATGCATTGTGCCTTTTCAAAATAAACATCCATTTTCACTGGAAATGTACAGCATATTGTTTTTCTTTCTTAAATAAACTTAGAATGTAGATAAAAAAAAAATTGTTTTTAGGGTAACTTCCTGAAGGTTAGGTAACAAAAGCACAAGGTTGTCACAGCTCCACTCTCCCAGTTTCCCTGCTCTCCCTCTCCCTCAGTAATTTTCCACAATCCCCGCCTCTAGTCCACTCTACCTGCTAGCCACTCCCACCTCATCAGCCCAAGTCCACTCACCTGCAAGCACAGCTGCAGCTCATCTCCAATCAGCCAAGTATTTAAGCTTCTCCAGCTCACTCACCCTTTGCCAGATTGTTCTTCAGCTTCATGCAAGACTTTCCAGCAGTCATTTCCTGCCTGGTCTTCCATTGCTGACTCAGCCTGCCTCTGACCAGCCTTCCTCGTCTGACTCCGGTAAACACACCAGCCTTCAGTCTTGACGCCACAGTGTGAGAGTTCCCATCTGCTTTCCTGTTGTCGGCTGCAGCTCAGAGACTGCTGATGACACGCCGCACGCGCCCGTGCCCGTGTGTGCGTACTCTTCTCTCCTCGATCCCTCGCCTGGTCTCTATTCACCTCCTGCTCGTCCCCTGTCGGCACCTCTGCCGGTCTGCCTGCCTACCTGGTTCTGAACCCTTCGCGTGGTCTCCCTTCTACTTGTCCCTCCTCAGTCCCTCTGCTTCATCCGCCTGCTCGCCTGGTTCTGAAACCTCTGCCTCATCAAACATGTCCCCAGCCTGCCCCTCTCAGGTACTGTCACTCCCTGACAGACTGAACTGTGTTGGTCCATGGGCTCACGTCCCTACTCACGGCCAGGTTTCCTGGTTTGCCCCGGTTCAACCCTCGAGCCTGAACCTCAGACTGCGTGAGCTTCCAGCCTGAAGAACAAAATGTTACCTTTGTTTCTTCATCTGCCCAAGTGCCTTCTTTGCCTGTGTTTAATTAAAGGTCATTACCAACTGTCACTGGTTTCCAGAGTGCTGCACTTGGGTCCTCAATACACTTGTCACAGTGGTGAGGTTCAGAATAACACCACAGCTTAAAATAAGTATGATTGTTCTTAACCTTATTTAGTGTTACGTGACATGTCACTGGCATATTATGCTACACATATTAGCACGCTACATTGGTATAAAAATAACTCCCCTGACATTTGGTTTCACAGGGACACCAACAGCACGCTCTGAAAGTGAGTTTATTTGACCCAACCACCTCCCCTTACAAAAAATAATACAATTTATTTATCGGGGCCTTTCAAGACACTCAAGGTCACCTTACAGGGAAAGAGGGAAAATCAGTCAACAGGATAAGGAATAAAGTAACATCAAAGCGGACATGTGTGGCTAGACAGACAGGAGTCAAACTGAACAGGCTATTTGAAAAAGATGAGTTTTAAGGTGGGATTTGAAAACGGAGAGAGTTGATATGAATGCCTGCTAGGAGCAAGTTCCAGAGGCAGGGGGCAGAGCAGCTGAAGGCTCTAGACCCCATGGTGGTCAGAGGGTTGGAAGGTGGATGGAAGAGGAAGACCTGAGAGTGCGGGTGGAGGTGTGGATGAACAAGAGTTCAGAGAGGTACGGAGGAGCTAGGTTGTGGATGGCCTGAAAGGTGAGGCGTAAGATCTTAAAGTCAGTGTGTTATTTAACAGGAAGCCAGTGAAGGTGCTGAAGGACGGGAGTGATGTGATTGATGGATGGGGTTCTGGTGATGATGCAAGCGGCTGAGTACTGGACTAGTTGAAGTTTGTCGATGGACAGAAGAGGGAGACCAAAAATAAGCACGTTAAGGTAATCAATATGGGATGTAACTAGGGTGTGAACAAGAATGGCGGTACTGTGCAATGTGAGAGACGAGTGACAACCGCCCTATGTGTACTTTCTCACTCTTTATACCTCTGTAGTTGCCTGTAGCATCAAAAAATGGCAGCATCCAGTTCGTGTCATACCGCCACTAAAAGGTGCCTCAGTGCGTCTGATGCTGAGGGACACTGACCAAATGCTGACGAGTTGGGAGTGAGACCAGGTTGCTCTGGTCACAAGTATTTCTTTTCACCCTGGAAATTTGGAGAAACAGCTTCAAAGTGTTCACTTCTCCGCCATCTTTAATCTGTCAACCATAGCAACCTATCCTTCCACTACTGCTCCAAATGGAAGCCTACGAAGACCTCACGTCCCTGAAGACCACACTGGTGAGGCTGTTGCCCAAAGCCTTACTGAGTGCACTGGCATCCTTGAGGTTGAGCCAAGACAGAAGAATGGGCATTACAACTAAGAGTGGGAATAATATGGTTAATGGCACTTAACCTAACAACTGGACCTGCTGCAGTGCTTCAGGCAGAGTAACTGTGATAATTGTTAAAGTGAAAGAATAATCAGCACAAAAAAAGATAAGGCAGTGTTTTCTGGCTAAATACAATTTAGGCAGCAAATTCTTATTATTTTATTGTTACATCATCTCTGGAATGTTTTATTTGACTTAATGTTAGTTAAAATTGTAATCTACCTGTTTTCATTAAAGAGCAGGCAAAGAATAGCGAATGAAGTGAACTGTGGCCGCCTTACTTACTATTGGAAAAACGGCTGCTGCTCAGGATGAACATCACCCGCTAGTACACAAGCTGGTGGTCAAGTCACCAAGCAGGTGGGGCACTCGTCGAAAGATGAGGGCAAAGCAATACAAGGTCATCTCATTCAGCGCTGACAAGTGGGTCACACACTTGATGTACTGGAGACATGAAGGAGGCCTTGAATCCACTGCTGGAATACTTCGATTCACCCTAGCCATCTTCAGCTCCATCTTTTCACAACACAGATTCTAAAAACCTCAGCGGACAATGCACAGCTCAAAAACAACACAAAGACATCAGTCAAGGTATATTTTGATGAATGCTGACCCGACAAAGGGCAACTCTCTTGGTGTTGTGACATTGCGCGATCCACAATTTAACACATAATAAATCAACCTGGACAAGACTGAGGTCACCGAAATAAGAGCAGCTGCTGAAAATATAGAGACAAAGCGAGACATTTTCACCTCACAGTGTTCAATCAGAGAAGAGGAGACAGGAGAAGAGCAAGGAGCTGCTGCAGCTTAAACTACAAGAGTAAAAGAGGAAGTCACTGTACAGTTTGCTTGACCTCAGGACTCGATGACACACAGACAACAGATTGAGAAGTAGTTACAGACACACAATGACAGACACTGAAAATCTCTGAGTTGATGTGTCCTGTCATGTTTGTTTTTTTTCTGTTCTCTGTTTATTGTCCTGTAACAACTGACAGCAAAAAATAAACGTCAAAACTTTGAGTCTGGCAAAAGGCAGATGATGTGTGCTGACAAAATTTGATGTCTAACTTTGTGATATCTTATAATTGATACATTTTATGCTGTCCAGAAGGCAAATACTGGGTATGTGTTTTTTTCTATCTTATTTGTTTTGCTAAAAGGCTACAAAGTTGTTTTTGTGTACTTTTTTGAGTATTTTTTGAAAATCTATAATTTTACTTTTATTTTACTATATTTCAAGTCACTTGTCACAGAGCAAAAACAAAATGAAAAAGTCTTGATAACCTTTTCAGAGTGGAACAAAAGAACGTAGATAAATCAGCAGCTGCAGAAGAGAGGAAGCTGCTGGTTTGTCTGCGGCCGCAGGACAGCAGGACGTCACAGACGAGACACTCTACTCTCAGCTGACCAACCCTGTCTCCCAGAAATGACGTTTCTGTGTTAGTAAATTGCTTTCATAATTACATTGTGGTTACTGCGTAATCGCTCCCGGATTATGTTCAGAGACAATGTGTCTTTGAGTTAATAAAATACTATATTTATTTGCTGAGCTGGATTCACAGGGAAGTGGCTGGGGTGGATGGCAGACACACAAAGTGCAGGACTGTTACACTAGAACTCCTGGTTAACGTCCAGGCTGCTTTAAAGCACTTTGGCTAAAGTTAGGGAAATATTGTGGTTTTGGTTAAATGTTAATAAAAAAGGAAATAACACAAAAACAATGCTGCAGTCACTAAGAGTGGATACTGCATCATGAGATTGTCTATTTTAGCTGGAAACAATAAAATACATTGTCAGTGATACATTCAGTATCAACATTTTTGCGACTTCCAAGGCACATTAATTTGCAGCATTTCCTCATTTTTAATAGAAAGCCTAATTCCTTGGGTCTTACATTTCCCTCAAAAAATGCATTTGCTGTTTCAGATTTGTTGTGTACATAATTTCTCAGAGACAGGACTGAGCCAGAGTCCTGCACGTGTCTGACCATCAAGACTCACTCCCGAACTGGAACTGTGACATGCACCACCGCACATACACTACATGAATATTTTTTGCTTATTCTGGTATTATTGAGCAGCACATCTCCACAGTTGACTTGCCTGTTAGTAATGCACATGACTGAAGCATCTCTCATATTCCAGCTGGTGCAGCAGACAGGGCCGACACACAAAGTCAGCAAAGGATTAAAAATTTAAAACATTAAATTAAATCCTTCTTCTCATTTTGTTTCAATATATGTATCATCCAACACCCATGATCTGACCTGCATGTTCTTTTTTTTCCACCCAGAATTGAACCCAGAAAAAAGGACAAAGTACCACTTGTGAATTAGCTTTTTTTGCAGGTCACCCGCCAGGTAAATGCATGTACCTGGCCAGATGTAGGGCTCTGGGCTGAGCTGAAGAGGAGGAGTTACAAGTTCAACATGTGTTTTCACTGGATGAGTTTTCAGGGGGCGCGAGGGTTTGCTGAGGCTAGCAGTGAATGAACAGTACAAGAAATGTACAACAATGCAGTTACATTAAGGATCACCTGCTCATGGGTTATTGTTAGCATTATTTTATCTCTGCATAGTTAAAAACCCACACCCACAATGTTATATGAACAGGTGCCTGCTAGGTCTGGACTGGTTATACTATGGTTAAAGAATGAACGAGCAGAGAGGAGGACTTTGCTGAACTCAAAACTTGCATAATGCCATTCAGAAAGGTGAGCAGAACAAACTCACTGAACTTATTCTTAAGATGAGGACATCAACAATTGGTGGTCTGGAGGCCGCTGCAGTGCCTCAGGAGCAACCCCTTACCACATGAGTCAGAACACCACAGGGCAGCCTGCAAGCAATGACAACCCCTATAATGACTGCCCCACCTTTATATCTAGCCTCTCTAAAAATGTATGTACACCTCAGTTTTTCAAAGTGGTGGACATCACAAGACCTCCACATTTGCTATTGCGATTCTTGAAGTACCTCAGAGCAAGAAACCCAACCCCTACTTTAATGGAGTGGCAAACAAAATAACACTGTGGTCAAAGTGATCAGTTCCCCATAGTGAATAGTGAATAGTGAATGAGTACATGGTGTAGGGGTGTGGTGCTTATCTTGGGTAAATAAAGATTAAAGGGACAGTTCACCCTAAAATTATAAATTTTTCTCTTACTTAGAGTGCTATTTGTCAAAATTGTTTTGGTGTGAGTTACCGAGTGTTGGAGATATTGACCACAGAGATGCCTGCCCTCTTTTGGCACAAAAAACCCCCAAAACAAAACAAACAAAAACCCTTAAAAGCTTTGTCTCTTTCCAGAAAGCTTTGGCCACAGACCTCGTTGAGAGCAATTTCATAGGATTTGTTTTTTTCAACTGAACCACACCCACCATCTGTATCATTGTGCAGAAGGAAGCATGCATCTACTGCTAGCACCACTAAGATAGCTAAGATTACACCTCCACCAAAGAGGATACCACTAATGTTTACATCTTGCACTGTCAAGAGTACGAGCCTCTCATCCATGAGTAGATGCATGCTTTTCTGCTGTGCAGTGATGCAATTGGCAGGTGTTGTTAGGTAAAAAATACTTCCACTTCGACTACTACTAATAATCTAGCTTGATAAAAAGCACCATATGTTAAAGGAAAAATGTGTATTTTTTGGGGTGAACTGTCCCCTTAAAATTATCAAAAATTTAAAGTAATGATTATTCCTCTGTCTCAACAATTTGCCAAGTGCAAGAGTAGCATTTAAGAGCATGTGTCAAGTCACATCATTTGATCAAACACCTGTATGCTCTGTGCAGGAATACCTAAATAAACACAAGCATTTACCCTCCATTATACTGTTCATTCTTTAAAAAAACAACAACAAATAAACAAACAAAATCAGTGCTCAAAAACAAAATAAAACAATGTTTTTCTGCAAAAAAAGATTAAACTGAATTAGCTTCAGCCTAATTCAGTCTATAGAATTACAGAGTCCCAAAGGCCCCTATAACAGAAACCTTAGTCAGCACTGCAGCACATTGACATTTTTACATTTATATTGAGAGAACTTATCAGAGACGGCAAGGTAGAGACTGAGTAAGTTGCACTGGGTCTATCTAGGATGTTGCCTGTTATGAGGACCAAAGCAAAGAGCTTACACTGTCTTCTTAATAGATTTCCCCACCGTCTGTAAGAAGTGTTAGTGACAAAATGTAATGCTATCTCAGTATTAGTGTTTGTTGGGATTTGAGCAACAACGATAAAAACTAATAACCATGTTTCTCATCAACGATGTTGTGACTGCGTAGGATGTCAAGTGACCTGATATTGATGTGTTTCAGCTCAGTTTATTGTCGTTGCTGATGAGTATTCACAAACTGATTCTCATTAACAAAATGTCAGCTAATGAAATCAGGTGAAATATGTACAATCAATGTTTTTAAAGATAACTGAAGAGTGTCCTTAAGATTCAATATCAAATCCAATCCTCTTCAATGTATACTAACTGTACTGACAGATAACAAGGCATAAGATTGTTGAAGATTTTCACAGCCATAACACTTGATATATTAATGTCTAGAATCATACTCTAATGACCGCTATCGGTCCCTAAGCTTAACCATGTGTTCAATATTGTAGCTATGACAACGAAGCACCCTTTACCCTATTAAAGTACATTTTGTGCCAAACCTTGACTGTAGCATTGTCATATCATAAAACTGATTTATTTGTCACTACAGATTTGTAATGGTAAACTTTCTTTTTGCTTCATTCATTGACAGTTCTCTCTTTCCATCTCACTCCCTCTGCTTCTTTCAATCAGCTGATTATGGGTGTTCGCACTTCCAGTTAAACCGATCAAATTTTGTCATGATCTCTATCAGCCAATCATGTTACTGCTGTCAAACTTTAAATCTTTTCTCCTCTCTGCTGCGATCAGCTGTCATTTTAGGCAGAATCGCCTTGCCCTCCTCCAACCCAGTCATCATATCCAGTGCCCTGGTCGAGCTCATCAAAAGTCCACTCAGATCCTCACATTCAGATCCTCAGCACCCTCTTTAATTTGAGCTCACTTTATGTCAGAAAAAATCTGAAATTTGTTTGCATTCCAGGATGATAAGTGTTTCACTTAAATACAAAAATACTTCATCTCATCATCACCACCATCTCATCCTTATTCTACTACTGCTTTACCAATCCCCTACAAATATATGACATCACAGTGGGGTCTAAGACTGTTTATATTGTCATACTTTTTTGCACACCACACTTAATATTCTATCTGTCCTGTTGACATGTTTTATATGTCGGTCTAATGGGGATAGACAAAGAACACATTTTGTCATCTGGTTTGGAAGACTTGTTGTATATGGACCAGTTTAAGGCATCTTTTGGTTGCTAGGAAACAAGATCATTGTTCCATGTAGACTTCCAGTCCAGCCACTGCTGCACTCAAACGGCATATGACACATTGTGGGAAATGGCAGTATTAGTTTTAGGACCTCGCTGCAAAATGATAGGTTGTCCTGTTCAACAAGGTACAACCTGATGTTAGAAATAAAAGTCTACCACCTACGTAAAGCAATGAACCAGTGGTGGAGGTGGAAACTCCAGGGTCTGTGGTGCTCATTTCAGTTTTGCAATTTTTTGGAAAATGAAAATGACAAGACAAGACAGACACACAGCACACACAAAGACAAATGCTCCTCTCTTCCTCTGTACACTGTTGGCAAGTGATCGTCAGCTTGAACAAGCTATTGATGCTGGCTAGCAATTGTTAGCTTGTTCAAGCTTATTCACCAGTGTGCGCTACAGTGACCCTGTAGTTTCCCAACAGTGTCCAGTTCTTTCATTGAATGCTTCAATCCATGCTTTGCGCTAGTTTGTGCCTTTTAGGAAGTGGCAGACTTTCATTTCTGACATCAGGTTTGTATCTTTTCAAAAGGGAAGGAGCGACTTTACATTGAGCAGCAAGGTCCTAAAACTAATTTTGCCACTTCTCACAGTGTGTACTTCAGGTCAGGAGGACAAATAGTTCAGCGTTTCAAATTTTGTTTTTTTTTGCAGCAGTGGCTGGACTGGAAGTTCACATGGAGCAGAGATGCCATTTCCCAACAATCAAAAAAAGCCTTGAAATGGTCCATATGAAAATACAGGTGTGTCCACTCTTGAGCGTTTAATCTTCCATCCAGCTCTTCTTTCATAACTACAGATATAGAACTAATCATTGTGCCTTATAGAGTAGAGACAGAAGAGACAGTTCATCAGCAGTGTCTAAAGCCCATTTCTATAAAAACATTATTGATCACTGCAGGACCTGAAAATTGAGGAGTAAAACACCAAATAACAGCTGAAGTTGCAGATACTAATTTAGAAATATGAAACGCTGCTTTTTAATTTCATTTTAAAAAGTCATCTCATGGATTTGTCAGCCTTAGCTCCTCAGGCACAATGTTCTAAAGTCGAGGAGTCCAACTGAGTGTGGACCCTGTAAAAAGGAGCCCAACACACATCTACAGAGAGCTGCTGTTACCTGAGGGGGCAGCTGCTTTTAAAGAGCCTGGACCACCCATGTCCTGCTGTGCCATTACCAGCTTTAACAGCAGTGATTCGTTGGTGACTCTCCCTGGCACTCTGTGATGTAGGTTTGGGAGTGAGCTCTATTAAAAAGTCATTAAAGCTGAGAGAAAGCATGGTGGGTTCAACCCTCTTGGCGAAAGGTGCCTCTGGAAATTACTCCATCCATCATAATTACACCAACCGGACACTGCCTCACAGAGGCCAGGGGACACAGATCCCTTCATGACCTCACTGAACCAGACTAAGAGCATACAGGGAGGGATGGAAGGGATGGATAGAGAGAGGGGAAAGTGTGGAGAAAGAAAACTAAAAGAAAGAAGGAAGGAAGGAGGCAGATCAGAGTGGAGCTTTAAGAGGATAGAGGAAATGAACAGAGAAGGAGGAAGGATTCAGGGAGTGATGGAGGTAAGTAGGAAGGCGTAACGTAACAACACATGACCCTGTTTGAGCACAGTTAACTGTGAAGAAAGGCTGCTGTCATAAAACGGATGATAAAAAGAGGAACCCATTTCCTCAGTATCTCACTGCAGGCTCTGTTATGTGAATCAGTGGCACAAGATGTGAGTGCACAGGGTGTGGCGTCTCAGTTTTGGTAATTTTGAGGCCAGAGGCAAACAGCGCAGCTGGAAATTAGGTTGGATGTAGAGAAATACATTATCTGTGCGTCTGGCTTCAGTCACGACCAATCAGATAAGCACTTTCCTTCCTTTTAAAGTTGGAAAATTTTGTGATGTAATAGTCCAGAGCATCTCAAAAGCCTCTCTTGAAAGGAAACTAATGTCCTTGTGTGGGAGGCTCAGAATTGCCAAGTGAATATATGGTACCTTAAATAAACTACTTAGGGCTGTTGATTGTATTTGTTGCCGTGGCCGTAGGGGAACAGTTGCCCGGTGCAGGAAATGATATTAGACAAAGAGACAATCAAAGGTTGGCAGCAAATCTCAGTGTTAGCCCACACTATTGACTCCAGACTGTCCCAGTGCACGTTGTTTAGAGAAAATAGAAACAACCTTGATGACCTGTCAGTCCATTATGGGGCTTACCCAGATAAACACATATATTGAAATCCAAGAGAGAATTGTCCTCTCTAGAGTTGGAGTTTGATTTTCTTGAGTCTAAATCCAATATCCAATCCTTTATTGAAAACAACTGATTCAACATTTACAAGTAACTAAGGTTTAAATAACTAAAACTCAACCACCTGTGACTGTGATTTTCAAGGGATGTTTCAGAGACAGCTGATGTAGCCTTTCACCAGTGATGCTTCTCATTCGTTACTGGTGAGCACCAGTTACGAATGACCACACAGGTTCAGAAAGCTCTTAACAAACAGTCCTGCACAAACTCTCCATCACCTTACCATCCTTAGTAACTTACTGAGTCACCACACAACTTGCCAGTGTTACATCTTCAGTACTTTCTCCAAGATTTGTGAAGACTGACTGTTGGGCAGTTAAGTCTTGCTGAAAAGGTTTAACGTTACCTTTGTGCACCTCACCCCTGAACTTGCCGTGGGACTTGTGATTAGTTCCTTGAGCACTGAATATTACATGTTTGCAGGTGCGGTCTACGTCTGTCCTCCGAGGTCCGATAATGTAAGAGTAAATCCATTTTTCCTGAAACTTCCTTTCATCCTCAACCATACGGCATTATTTCCTGCTGGCGTTACCATCTCACTTCTCCATTAAACTGCAGAGTTGTCCACTGTAAATGCTAATTTTAGCCAACAGCACTAGCATTGATGACCCAATGTAATTCCCGCAACATTCCCAAGATGCCATCACTTGCCAAGCAACCAGTAGCTTTCTTTATGTTGTTAATCCTAACCTGACAGACAATTGTTAGGGGAGCGCAGTTAGTGCATTAAATGTAAGATGTTGGATGTGGAAGTATCAAAAATAGATAATATAATGCATGCTTTTTATATCACATTCGGGGGTGGGAGGTGGGGCGGTGTACAAACTAACGCTTACTATTTTTCCACTTCACAAGTTTAACACGAAATGTCTTCTTTGCTGTAACAGACCCTTCTCAGTGTAAGTGAACTGGAGCCTTCACATTTTCACATCACACTTGTGTAAGCTGCATACTGGACCATAATTGGCTTCCAATCCAGCCGTGTTGTCACAAAATAAAGCCTGTGTGTACACATCCTCAACTGGGATATAAGATGAGCACACAGAAACGTCCCCCTCATCTGCAAATGAATGTGAAAACTGCCTTCTCTGTAGTATCCTTGCACACAAGTCACTCTGCACAGTGAAGCTCAAACATCCAAATTAGGTGACAGTGAGCAAAACGCAATTTTTTTTTTTTAAACAAATTTGTGTATTTGTTCAAATATCCCTCATCCAAAATGAATGGCTACCCAGCCCTAGTCCCACCTTACTGACAGTAAGAAGCTCAGGAGAACATGGCCATGGGATGATTGTGCAAGGCTGACACAGGAGACACCTGTAAACCAACCCACCTACTGCATGCAGTGAGGCCACAGTGGTAGCCACTACGCCAAAGTGTCCCATGGCATTGTGATAATGTAACTTTGCATAAAATGTACAAATAAATTCATAATTCTACAAACACATACACAGGCGCCAGTGAGTAAAGTTGCAATACAGAAAAAATAAGGACAGCTGGAGAATGTGCTCTAAATGTATTTATCATTTTAACACTTTCAGTTTGATAAAAGTGCAATACATCTTCTAAATAAACCAATCGTGTTTTGCCTGACCCATTTAGTCTGGTTTATCAGTAGCAGCCTATCTCACATAATGAATTCAACAACCTTTTATAGAACAGTGTGACACAATATAATTTATTGTTAAACCCCTACGTTATATTTTTTAATCCACTGCATACTCCATGTGAGACCAAATCCTTTAGTATTCCGAGAGCTCACTTTGCTGTTTGTGTTGCTGTGTGCAGCCTGCTGTCTGGATTTCACTACCTGTGTGTCTGGACTGATCTACGTAACTCCTCCATCTCTCTGTGCACTGGTGGCTTTGAGCCTGGCAGCGCTGCCAACAGGCTGGAGGAAACATCAGCCCGGAGACACAGAAACACGCAGCGAGCAGGGACCGGGGTTATTAATGATGACCGCTGGAGCTCGGTAGAATGACAAAACAGGGAAACAAATAGCGTGTGAAATGCACACCTGTCTGCTGAGTCTCAGAGGTGGTGTGAAGGAGAAGGTGAATTCTATGAAGATGGACGAGGAGGTGCGGGGCGCTGTAGAGAAGGAGGACGAGGTGGTGGTGCAGGGAAGGAGAGGAGTGTTGTAGAGGCCAAAGGAGGAGGAGAACAATAAGGAGGTGAACACTGTAGAAAGAAAACAATTGAAGAGCTAGAGGGAAGAGAACAGTGAAAGAGGTGGTGTAAGTCTCTGTAGAGGAGGATGGGGAGTAGAACACTACAGACAAAGAGGAGAGGGAGGTACAGAATACAGAAGAAAGAGGAGGCGTATAATACTGTTGCAGAGAAGGAGTAGGTGGAGGAAGAGAACGCTGCAGCACAGGCTCTGTTCAGCTGTTTTTGAGTCTGGAATAGAGTCACGTCTGCTGGGTCTGACAGAAAAAAATAGGGAAAGGGAGAGACAGAAAGGAAAGAGAGAGAGAGTGAGATGCTAACCCATATTTCTATTACTATGTGGTGTCAGTGGTCAGTGTGTGAGGTTTCCTGTTGCTTAGTTACTGTATTGCAACAGCAGCGTCAGTGTCTGTGTTTGTATGTGTCATCCTCCCAGTGGTGGGTGTCTGCACGACTCTCCCACTGCTGCTGCCATGTCTGCTGCCTTGAAACTGCGCTGCTGTTGACAAGAATCAGTCTTCTGACAGAGAACTTTCACCCCAGCCGCTCCTATAGGCGCCTCGGCCGCCTTACTGCATCTCCTCCTCCAGGCTGTCGGTAGCTACTGTAGAGGGAATAACGGTGCCCAGCTGGCATAGAGGAGCCAACATGCTCCCTGGATGAGCTGTGTGCATTGGCCCAGGTGCCCTGTCATAACCCCGCCCATCAATCACCATTGGCTGACAGCCCCAGCCATGGCTCCCGCCCTAAGGAAACGTGAATCTCCCTTTTACCCCCTTCAGGATGATGGATGAGTACGGAGCACTGGGCCCTAAGGGCTCAGGCTCTATGGAGTGTGAAGTTGCATGGAGGTAGAGGGGGGGCAGAAGCAACCCAGGGAGAAGTTACTAAAGAATAACTGAATAAGTCAAATCTTATTGTAAGACTTGAAAATCACAATTTTTGTCAAAATAAGTGAAAAATTATCCTTTGGCTGTGATGACTTCACTTCACTCCAGGGTACATGAACTCATTTTGATATTTTTTTTCAATTGAGTGACAAAAAAAAAAATACACAATTGCCTATTGACCTCAACTTTCCTGGTATTAGCAGCAAAGCTGACAGGGTCAGGGTCAGGTTTATTTCACTTGTATAAGGACACACTAAATCAGGGGAAACAAATTTGAGATGAAATGATTTCTTCAGTTGGACAGTTTTTGTGTCATGAGGTTTTGTAAGAGAGGATGAAGGAGGAGAAAGGTACCAGAGCAATGTATGGGATGAAACTTGTTTCTTACAATGAACCTATTTACACCTCACTCTGCATGCAGATAAACACCTACATCATTGCATTCACCATTATTAGACTACCCCTGCAAGAGTGTGAGCTTCATGCTAGGGGCAGGAGAGCGTCCGCCCGCACACACACTGACACATCTAATTATTAGCACGACACGGCTAATGTTACCTAATGGATATCAACAGGTTAAATGACAGAGTTGAGCCTTTTGGTATCAGTGTGAGCTTGTAGGGACCATTGAAGAGCTGCTGCTGTGTTAGCTCATGCTAACTGGGCACAAGGGTGTAAATTCCATTTCATTGTTGAGGGGGAGACAATAAACAGAAATATTTCTCAAGAGCAATTCTTTTGGGGGGAGGGACCAAAAAAGTTGCAGTCAAATGTACTGGAACCAGCATGGTCAGATTTAATAATCATATTAAAAGTAATAATAATGTTTAGAACAGCATCCCTTATCAAAACAACAGCCCCTATATAAAAGTTTTTAATTTGTTCAACCCGCATTAACAAGAATGACTAAATGGCAATGTACATCAAATATGGGCGACGTCCTTATTACAAAGACTGAAAATTACAATGAAGATTTTTTCAGTTTGAATTTATCTTGTCATCATATATTTGTGTAGTCATTCAATAAGTGTCACTCATTTTTATCTATTTCTGGTTATTTACAGTAGTAGGAGAGAGGCAGCACCTGTCAACTGAATTAAAGCTACTATCCCTAATTGGATTTAATTTTTCCAAAGAAGCAAATTTATTTGTTTTGCTGTCTGTACATATAAAAAAAAACCTCACATCACTATGAAGGCTGCCAGAGACTTGATTTTTTAAGTGTTTGCTGTAATGATGTAATTTTTCTAATCAAGTCTTTATTTATTTAAAAGATTATAAACAAAATCACACCATGGCAACGACTTTAAAGCAGGAAAAATATACTTGGAACTTAATTGTTTTAGGTACGTTGATTTAAAAAAAATATATATTACAGTTACCATTTACAAAAGATAAAAAAAAAAAATGGTATGAGAATGAAGTATGCTCTTTTAAACACACTTCTGTAAATTGTAACAATCTAAACTGCACTAAAATTGGTCCAACATTCTTTGAGTCTGAATGATTTTTAGCGGCTGGGCTGTTTGTGTGACTGCTGCATTCACACAAAAGATTCAACCGCGAGGTAATGAAGTGATCAAAATGCTGTCTGGTCACAACTGGTAACGTGTTTTATTCTGTTGAAAAGTAGAAGTAAATAAAGGTGTCCGACATGTCTCTTGTTTTAAGTGAACTTTTGTAAAGTAGTTTCTTCCTGGAGCTCAGGTTCCTCTACTATGACACACTCTCACTGATCCACAGTCAGTCCTGCAGAGTGCTGCTGTATGCCGGTGTATGTGGACACGGACCAAACCATTGTGAGGCAGATGAGCGAGGAGGAGTTTTAAATGCATTGTGTTGCATATATAATTGGCACAACTGCTTTCAGTTTTTATTATTATAAAGCAAGCAAAGCTTTCAATTTACTGGTCCATCTATGTCCCAACCCTCATCTATGGTCATGAACTCTGGGTAGTGACCGAAAGAATGAGACCGCAGATACAAGCGGTGGAAATGAGTTTCCTCCATGGGCGCCTCCCACTGGAGGTGTTCCGGACACGTCCCACTGGTAGGAGGCCCCGGGGCAGACCCGGAACACGCTGGAGGGGTTACATATCTCGTTTGCCCTGGGAACGCCTTTGGGTCCCCCAGGAGGAGCTGGAAAGTGTTGCTGGGGAGAGGGATGTCTGGGGTGCTTTGCTTGGCCTGCTGCCCCTGCGACCCGGCCCTGGATAAGTGGATGAAAATGGATGGATGGAAGGATAGTTTAAAATCGTATAGTTTCCTCAAATAATATTTTGGCAGGACGACTCAGCATTTCCACCTATGACCGGGCAGACATTAAACTGACTGTTTACTGGGAGGAGAGCGGCTCTGGACACAGTCATGCAGTGGTGCATTTACATGTGTAAAGGCAGCAACAGAAGGTTTTCTTATTTGACAGGGAGTTGCATAAGCAAGGATATCAGCTGTATAGGTAGTCCTTTAATGTCACCTGGGATACATTAGCATGCACACTGTAGAAAGAATGTGGCCATATGCGGCCCAGACCGCCTCTGATTGTGATCTGAGTGATCAGATCTCAAGACACATTGAGACACATTCACCAGGTGTAAACAGGGCTTATGTGTAATTGCTTTACCATAAAAACATGTCTCTCCTGATTGAAATAACAGTAGCAACAATCAGTGTAGTCCACCACCATTAACCGTTTCTTGTTTTTTTAAATGGAACAAGGCTGAGTCAAAGTGCGACACAACACTGTGGTGTCGTTTGACATATTACTGGGCCATTCCTTGTTTGACTTCCAATTACAGAAACAAACTGACATAGAAAAACAACTTAACATTGTATAACAGAAATTCTTCCAGAAAACTCACGAAATCTGACAAATTGCCTCGAGTAATGTTGTGACACCGCCACAAATATGGGGAGAAGGATAATTATTGGATGGTTTAATACTAGAAACCCTGGTAAGATTAAAGCTCTGGTGAACTGTTTGCAATGCATAATGTCACATGGCCAACACTGGTCAGGTGATCTTTTTCCTCTAGAGGCACAGATGTGAGGGGGCGGTGATGTTTTTTCTTGCAATTTTCTGAATTGTATTTTTAAGTTTTGGAGGGAGGACATGTATTCAGTTTTTGTTCTTTGGACATTTTGCTTGGATTATGCGTTCTTGTTAAGGAGGTAATTTTTGTGTTGGACAAACCTTGTGGATATTAGTTATTTCTGTACATTTACTGTATTTGGGAGGTGGTGTTAAAACGTAAATTTAAATTTCCTTATAATGCATTCCTTAGTTGTTTTGCAGGAGGTCTTTAAAGTCACTCAGGGTCTTTGAATTTCTTCTTTTAAATTAACCAGACCTTGGTATCACAGTTGCTCTTAGCTCTAGAATCTAGTAGCTCTAGAATTATAATTGTTATGAGGCTTAACACTTACTAGCATAGCACACCTTAATTCCGTGAATATACTGTCAGTGGTTGACTTGAATTGTGGGTAATGTAGGAGCCAAGTTCTGACAGGTAAGAAGGATGCATGGAAGAACAAAGTCATCTCTAGTTCTGCTGCCAGAACCAATCAGTCTACTGTGAGCCTGACAGTTTTATTGGAGTGCAATGTCAAATTAGTAGAGGACCCATACTGGCTCCAACAGCCAGATTTCTAATCCCCACAGGATTCTCATGTTGCTCTGTCTGCTGGATATGTGAGTAGGCAGTTGTTTGTTTATGTGGTAGCCATAAGCCCTATTGGTATACCAGCAGTATTCCAAGTCTGTGGCCACCTCTTTTGTTTCAACTGCTGTTTGGACTTTGTGAATATATTATCTGCCTTTTCATTAACTTAACATTTCCAAACAGTCATGCATGACGCAAACGAACAAACAAATACATTTAAATACAATTTGGAGGTACTTCTGATCATTCAGTTTTATACTGCTTTATAGTTCTTCATTGTATTTTGGAGGCAAACATTGTTCCTTTCACTCCACTACATTCAGCTTTAATTACTTTCAAACTGTTAACTACAAAAAATTAACAGGTAATAAATTCTGATGTAATATTATAACTTAAGCTACTTACGCTACTCAGCAGTATATTAAGTAGTTACAATTAGCCACCTTTACCAGCTGTAATATGATGCTCACATATCAATGAATCTGTAGTTATAATCCAATAAAACAGGCAATTCTGCATAATGATTGCTTGAATTCAGGACTTTTACTCGTAACAGATAATTTCTATTCTATGTTATTGCCAGTTTCACTGAAGAAAAGATCTGAGTACTGCCTCTGACAAACACACAGCACATCTCTGCCGGATACTTGCTGTTTTCAATGAACCTGCTGACGAATGTAGACATAAACTATGTAGTTTCTTAGTCACCAAGATCCCTCTCTTTTTGGCCCCTGTACACCTTGCATCAATACATGTCTCATATCTGGAAGATGTTGTTTTATGTCTTTATGACATAAGGATACCTCAGTGAAAACACAAGCACTCCTGAGGGCCTTGTCTCACCTTATCTCAAAGGTTGCCTCCTCAGTGTGTCTGTGGTTTTTCATGGCCATTGGTTTTAACACACTCACAAAGCAACATATGATATCTCTCCCAGAAGACACGCTTTCTAAATGAACAGTGGCAGCTGAGAGACTCAGTGGATGCAGTCATGCTAATAAATGTAAAAGGGATGAATAGTTGATTTTTGCTGCTCCTCTTTCAGCAGAGAAATGATAAGAGTGAAATTAAGGCCGTATGAGTTGATGTTGTTGCGGGCCAGCTGCAGCACTGCTCAGATTATGCAAATGTGTTTAATGCCTTATCCTCCAAATAAATAGTTGCCGCCAATGTTTTTTTTTTCCCCCAACTCGTGTTGAGATGTGCTCAGCGCCGCAGCTCCACTTTATTCCACAGACGCCAGCTAACTGCAGTGAAGAGGATTTTCCCTGTAGCATGTTGAAAAATGAGAAACATTGTCTTCAATAGTGTAATGGCCATAAACACAAGCCTACAACTGGAGTTCTGCTGAACACATTAACTGCTTCATAAATGAGCTGACTTTATTTGGACCCTATTAGACGCGTCAGCTGCATGATTTAGATGGAGCGAAACTCTTAGTAGCGTAATGAGATCCTCATACAATGGCCTGCTTTGCATCTTCTCCGTCCCAGACAATGTAAAATATAGAAGCCCTCATCACAGAATGGGAGCTAATTGCTGTAGAGTCATATGTAATATTTTAAGCTTTTATGGAAGACATTTTCAGGCTCAGTATTATTGTGTGTAAGAGGGTAAAAATGTCAAATAGTGGAGGTTTTAGAGAGTTTAAACATTCAATAAATTATGAAAAATGACCAACATTATTGGGCAGGGTGAAATTGGAACATTATTGTGTGTTTTACAGTGGGGTAACAGAGTGGCTTGCAAAATGAACGGTTGCACCAGGAGCACTTTGTGACAGAGACAATTCTCAAACCAAAATGTCCTCCTATCAGGTAATGTGAATTAATTAACTGAAATGTGTCCCTGAGCAAGGTGCTAACACTCTACCTGCTCATGGTCTTTTCATGTCCCGTACGTAAATGTAATACATATGCATCTTATTGAATTTCCATATAGGTACAAATTTGTGAAAAACTATTCAACAAATCTATTAAAAACTGAAACAATTTCATATACTGACAAATGGTATATTCATAGCCCATACAAATATGTATGTGTATGTATAATACATTTAATGTCATAAATGTCACTTATATAATTAAATACACATTACAAATATATATATATATATATATATATATATATATATATATATATATATACATATATATACATATATATAACAATTCACAAAATATATATATCGTAAAACTTCAATTAATAGCCTGGGCTAATATTTCCTTAAATTACTGAAATCAACAGGCCTGTATTTGGGACAGGCATTGAAACTTGTATGAATATTACTTATTCAAAAATTAGGCTTCAGATAATATATCAATTATGAATCATTCATTTGATCTAGCTCTGACAAACAGTGCATCAGAGTGAGAGTGAGTCACAGCACTCAAGGATTACGGCACCAAGCGTACTGACACAACACCACTTTATCCTGTTTAAAACAATTTTCACATCTTGGATTCATTTTTATGAAAAACCCTTTTGATTCTTTTGATCATTGGACCCTTACGGACTAAAGCAATATAAATAACTCACAGGATAATCAAGAAAGGGACGCATCATTTCAGGTAGCCAACAACCCGGTTTAGACATCCGAAGAACTTCTATGGATAAATTGAACTGAGGCTTTTAATTAAAGTTTTACAGTGTATTTTAATAAATTAATAGGATAACGATACAAGCAAACAGACATTTTGTATATATATGTTGTTTTCATAAACTTGCATATATTAATTAATTTGTTGTACACACACACATATATATATATATATATATATATATATATATATATATATATATATATACATATATAATATATGTATAATATACAGTACAGGCTTATATTGTAGACATATATGTTATGTACATAAAGCCCATCACTATATGTTGGTTTTACATATTTAAATTGAAAAGATAGACACGTATGTCAAAAAATAATAAGAAAAACTGATGAGCATATAGTATTTTTGTCTAAATGTTGTTTTCCTTATCTTACTTATATAAATTAAATATATATTATTATGGCATAATACCATGATAATTCATCATATAGATATTTTTAATATAAGTACATAACAGATTTTATTTTTGGTATTTTATATACATTATATATCTTCATATATCCAGAGGATGTATGCATATGATGACAATATATTATGGGTAATATATGGCAACATCACTTTTGATAAAGAGGAGCTGGCTGTAATAGACTCTAAAATACTATGCATCAATTTTTAAAAGAAAACATTAACTTAAGTTGATGGTTCAATGCATATTGACTCCAAAAGACCGAATACCCCATCAGTTTAATAAACACAGAATTATTTTAAAAAAACAAAAAAAAAAACCCTTACCAAGGACTTCAGTATATCCTTCAGCAAAATAGTTTAATTTCCTGCTATTGAACACGTTGTTTTATTTCCCATGTAATTCATTTTGAAATAAACTCTTTGAACACTTTCCCAGCCCTGAACTCTCTATTGTCCCACTCTGATACTTAGTGCTGGCAGATAAGACTCCTTTATGTGGCGCAGATAGAGAAATGTGATCTCTTGCACACGCTGCTGCTCGCTTCGCTACAGAGAGGAATACGGAAAAATTGGAACTGACAAAACGACCTCCAAGACAGAGAGCATGTTGAATAGGATTTTAGAGTGCATTGCCTTAGTGTGCCAGTTCCACAGATTCTTGGGTGAACAGCACCGGTGTGACGTGCAGAGAGGATTCTTTGTTTTGATTTTAAGCATGGCCATGTTAATTATATATCACCTTCAATTATTCAGGCTTTAAAGGGGACAACTCACAATGTCTTGCAACAGTGCTCTTTTTAGACTTGTTACTTGTACTACTGAGCTGCATGACTATTGAAAGTTTACACATTTTAAGCGGGGGGGATAGTGAGAAATCAGTCTGCCATGTTGAAGAACAAGAAGTGAATCAGCCAGAGCGGCAGAGCAGCTTTTCTTCTCCCACATAACTAATGATTTTCCTCAGCTGTAGGAGGATAAGGTCTGGAATGAATAAAGCATTTAGTGATGTGCACCTAACATTTCAACATCAGCACCACTGAAAGAGAGTTAAGACTACTCCCAAAGACTTCTGTTGGAATAGCAAAAGAAGGAAGTAACACGCATGGTGGAGCAACCACAGGTGTATAAAAATAATGAATGTAGGCACTGTTACACCACCCACTGGTTTGTGGACTTAAATTTTAAAGCCTCACGTTCTGCATTTTGGCCATCTCCATCTTGGATACTATTTGGAGCCAGAAGTGACCAAATTTGGACAAAACTGTACATTGTGGAGGAGCGAGGGCTGAGGGATGGATCTGAGTCCGAGGACACTATCCATAAACAGCCAGTCACTCAAAGCAGCCATGCCCTCAATTATACTTAACCTTACCTGCTAATAAAATTTAAACAGGTGAGTTATATAAAAATCCATGTCATAAATATTGAAATGTGCTATACAGACCAAAACTGCTTTTTGTACCAGGCTGTAAACATGTTTATTTCTGCTGTAAATTTGGGCATTTTAACATGAGGGTCTGTAGGGACTGACTTATTGCTGGAGTCAGCCTCGAGTGGCCATTAGAGGAACTGCAGTTATTTGGCACTTCTGCATTTGCTTCAGTTTTCAGCCCCAAAAGTCGCTGCTTTAAATCAACCAGTCCAAACCATGAATAGTTGAATTGAATTTTCAGCGTTTCCCAAACATGCTCGTTGGTAAGTTGATGAAATCACCGCATTTTTTGACATTATACATAGCCTAATAGCTAGATAGATTCTGATTGCACTTAGCTAAGGTGAAACAACCGTTCGTTAACTTCCTTAAAGGGACAGTTCATCAAAAATACATATTTTTCCTCATACCTGTAGTGCTATTTATCAGTCTATTGTTTTGGTGTGAGCTGCAGAGTGTTGGCGATAGCGGCTGTAGAGATGTCTGCCATCTCTTGAATATAGTGGGATTGGATGGCACTCGGCTTGTGTATATTTTGGCACTTTGAGCACCACAAGCTGAGTGCCATCTAGTTCCATTGGAGAGAAGGCAGACATCTTCATGGCTGTTATCTCCAATACTCTCCCAGACACGGCAACTCACACCAAAACAATCTACATAGATAAACAGCACTACAGGTAAAAGGAGAAAATTGATTTGATTTTGGGGTTAATCAGATGTCAGTTGACCTGCTTTTTACCTCAAAATATTACATTTACTGGCATTTGTTGGCACATGCAGTTTATTTTCAATTATCAAAATTATTATATTGTTGCAACACATACTTGGAACCATATCAGTACATCTGATTGCAGTTCCCATGAGTGGCTTATTTAATTAGATAATATGGCTAGCAAGATTCTAGCAAGGGTGGTTAATTCAATCACTGTTACACACATCGTTTGATAGGCATTGCATCACTGAGAGGTCATAAGATCAAAATGTGGATGATCACAGTAAAAAGAAAGTAGAACCGCAGATAGCTAATTATTTATGTTATGCTAATTATTGTTTTGTTGCTGTTGTGATTGTTATGACCTTAAAGGCCATAAATCTACAAAAGATTCAAAAGGCAACAAGGTATGTAATTGTCAGTCATTTCTGTAGCATCAAAAAGTCAGAAAAACTCAGAAGTTGGACATATTTGAAGATACAACTTAGACCATATGTGTCTGGACACAGATACAGATACAGACAACTTTATTAATCCCACCAGGGGCAATTGGATACTGACACAATATCTGTCGATATCCCTGTAAGCTATGTGATATATTCTTGAAAAATAAGTGATGGGTATGCAAGAGTGCTGAATATTTTTCAACCATGTAATGACGTGTGTGAGACAGCGTGTGTTCAGTCTGAGCTTTGTGAGTGGCAGTCATGACAGTGAGGCCCAGATCTAGCACTACCAACGATCCATGTCCAGTCTGTCCCACCCATGGAGGATGGGACAGACTGGACATGGGTGCTCGGCTGTGGGATGAGGCGTAAATAGCCCATCCATGACCAGGTTTCAGCCCTGCTCTTGCCTGATAGCATAGTATGTCAATGAAAGGGGACTTGCAGCTGGTGGAAGAATGTCCTGGCTATTTTGAACACTTGTGTGCCCTTGCTGGTCAGCTTTCTGCCGCCTTTCTCTCCCTGTAGGAGGTCAAATTTTCTTTGGTAACTGCCCATTCAAGGCAAAATGTATCCACTATCTTCCTTGACACATAAAATGTTTTATTGGGTGCAATTTGTTGCCTTGTATGTTTTGCACTATCGGCTGAATTTCTTGCTTTGTTTAAACTTAGCAGCTACTGCTATTTATTGACATTTACTTGTTGTGCATGTTTATGTGAATGACTTTACAAGAAGACGTATTCAAATCCTTTACTTAAGTGAGAGTATTAATTCTACACTGTGGGAATTCTCCACTACAAGTAAAGGTCCTACATTTAAGAGATTACTTTATCAAACTATGTAAGTATTGTCAGCAAAATGTACTTAAAGTATGAAAATTGAGTACTCATTGTGCAGTAAAATGTTCCCTGTCAGTGTTTTACCATTGTCTATCATGTTGTTCGATTAATGTTCCTGCTGTGTTATGTTGCATTTTACTGCTGTACATCTTTAAGGTTGTGCTCATTTTAACTCCTGCATAATATATTGTCAGGAAGCTTAATCTACAGGATCATATTGTATAAGATCATCATATGATTGTAGTGTTGTTGTTCTGTGAGAACCATGTATCTTGAAAAAGTCTACTTTTCATGGTGTCAGGAAACCAGCCTTGTTTTCTAGCCTGGTAAGACCATCCTGATGACATGAGCTTAATGTTTTGTTTCACTCTCTGTATCAGTCTGGACTTGACAAACTCCTTCAGCCAATCAGCATAACAAAACACTGGGAAACATCTTCCTTATCACTTGATAAATCAAACTTTTGCCAAATCCAGTATGGAGAAAAAACATTTCCTCCCCAAAGAAACTCTGCGAGTGTGTACTCTTGTTCTTGTCTGATTGTTGTTACTGACTGTATTTTTACAGTAACTTCACGTACTGCTGTGTTTACTTACTAACGTTGGAGTTAGCGCTTGGTGCTTCGGGAGCCATCTTTACTGACCTGCAAGCTGCGGCCTGCATTTCACATCATCAACTTCAGTGCAGTCCCTGATTGGCCGATCACATTGTCAACTTTGGTACAGATCCCTGAGTGGCCCTAATTGAATCTCAATTTCTGGAAAGTGTTTGGGCTGTCACAGAGTCCAGACTGATGCAGAGAGCAAAACAGAATGCTGAGCTCATGTAATGGGGATGGTCTTACCAGGCTTCCTGTTTTCGGCTTTGTGACAATACATTTTTCCAGCCAATCACAGAGGGTTTTTAAGGGGTATGAGAGAGTATGAGAAAGAACACTGCCAGCTTGTCACAAATATTCAAAATCAAGTCATCTGGAGTTACATGGTTTTCACTGGACAGGGAATGTATGAAAAAAACGAAATCTGAAAAGTAATTAGTAACTAAAGTCACATTGCATAAATGTAGAGGAGTAAAAAGTAGTTGCCCCTGAGATGTAATGGAATGCAGGTATAAAGACTTACTAAACTTTTCTTATGAACATTTCTGTGAGATGAGAAATTATGATGACAGTGAAGTGTTTGGTAATAGAAAGATATCTCGCTTTTAATCAAAGTCTCACCTCTTTTATTATGAACTGGAGAATTGTCACCTACAGCCAATTAGCCAAATAAGGTCTGGTTAAGGTTTTAAAGCTGCTGTCAGCAAAGAGTTTGACAATAGTTAAAAGCACTGCATGTTCCAGAGGAAAAAAAATGAATCTACTTTTTCTCCATGGTGACAATGCTGATATTCATTATATTGTTTAAGATTTCATGTGCAGACAGAATGAACAGAAAGCATTGTTGTATTATGTGGCATGTCCAGAGAACATTTATTTTTGACCCTTACAGAGATCATTTTTCCTGTGAAATTTAAAACATTGTGGAAAATGCAATAGCAGTTACATTGCACACTTTTTTGGCCCGTGCCTTGTTTTGAGCCTATTGGAAGAAAAATTACTTTTTAACTCCCTTTATATCCACAATCAAATGATATTGATGTCCTGCAGTAACACTAGTTTTCTGAACATATTAAAACCTTTATTCGTGATCGTGTGCTCTACAACTCATCCATCCTACCTCTGATTGCCCTGTCTGTAGATGCACAAAAATCTTTACATGGGTTTAATATCTCATCCATCTTCAGCATCTGTCTGTTACAATTTAGGCACGATGCTCCTCTCCAGAGAAATGGACAGTGAATGAGGAGGAAGGGGATCTGTTTGTAGCTCAAGGTTACACCGACAGAACACACGGCTGTTTTTGGAAACACTGGCTGTCGTGTGGGTCAAACGTGTGATGTTACAATCATAATCTTTTTATCCACTTGGTCATCCTGTTGGCCAATATGAAGAGATCTGTACGCAGAGCTGACAGTCCTGATTTGTTCTAGCGAGTGCAGTAACGTAGTTTGGAATGTCCACCTAACTCAGACGACTCAATCGCAGCGTGCCGGCTGTGCTTCATTGCCTCATCTCATATCTCATCCCAACCAGCCCAGCTCCATTGCTTTTTTCCCCCCTCTGCTAGTTTTCTCATTACATTCCTGGCACTCCAAAGGAAATAATACAGAGCTTTTCTATTGGTCTCCGTGGAAAAATGCATTTCCTTTCATCTAGCCCTATGTGTGCGTGCAGGATCCACATACAGTACCTGTCCTATCAAAATGTGTACACTGCCCCCTCTCCCACTGCTCAGGCTCCTTAAATAGGCTATTTTCTCCTCTAATGTTGTTTCCCCTCTTCTCTTCTCTTGTATTGATTGGACAAGCTCGCTGGATCAATAGATTGCTGTAGATCAGAGCGATTGCTGCTCAGGCGGGCTACCGCATCTCCCAGCATTCAACACGGCCTCCCCATAAACCACTCAGAGAGGCTCTCATTTCTGCGCCAAGGTTATGAAATAAAGGGCTGATAAAAGTTGACGGTGAGGCTTGTTTGTTTTGACCGATGAACAGGTTAACTGCTCTGGCATTGTAGCAAGCCTTCCGCGAGCGCTCTGGGTCTCACCTCATTGTGGAGCAAATTACCTTGAATCTATGGTCTCTTTATTGCACTCACAAATCCTGAAAGTTGTTAGTGCCACAGGGCTGTAGAACAGAAGGGAAGATTGTATACTAATGGCCCCATGATGCCTGTGTTTTTTTTTATTCAGTTGAGATATCAAACCATCAATCATTGTGCTGTGGGCTACTGTTAAACCAGAAGTTCGTCCCTACTATCGTTTTACTTACTTTTCTTTTCACTTTTTGACGTTTGGCTGACACTGCATTCTCGTCAGAATTTCCAGTACAAACCCGACACTACCTCAACTTAAATTTCCCCCGCATTCATCCTGTATAAATCGGCAAACTATTCCTCTGTGTATCGCCAACAGAGAGCATCCTTCAAATGAAATACTTGTTATTTCCACTGGACTTTATCTCCACTAAATTTTTAGGAGAGACCACACAGTTGCCTTAAAACACAAACAGCTCTGAGACTATACCGCCAATGTCCTATACTAGTTTCCTTAAACAAACAGCTTTCTGGCACCATCCTACTGGAAAAAGTCGTTACAAAATACCCATGTTTGGTGGCTGAAAAGCTGCTGGAAACACAGCAATGACTTGCTAAATCCCCACTGGCTTTGCTCTTTGTTGGTTTTAAACAGAGGTCTTTAGCCTGGCAGGCATTTCACCACCATCCTCTCCACCTCTAGATGACAAAATCAGCTCATATACTACGTCACTTTAGAAACACAGATATGAATAAAACATGCAAATGTATTTGTGGTTTGCAGAAATGTACCATGCCAATATTTTCTTCTGGTGTCTGGGCTGTTCAGGCTGTTAGAGGAGCCACTAGATGGATTACTATGAAGTTTTATTTTGTCCCAGAGGACGAAGCCTACTGATGTCAATGATCCCTAAGGTTTCCTGTAATGGTGCTCTGAGGTTGACATTCTCAGCTTTTAGTTAAATATTTCAACAACTATTGATTGGGTTGCTATGAAATTACACATTCATGGTGCCCAGAGGATGACTTTGCTTAACTCTCTAACCATAACTCTGGTGCCATCAACAAGTCACAATTTACACTAATCCAGTGAAATATCTAAACAAACATTCATTGTTTAAAGACAATGTATCCTAATAACTTTAATTATTCTTTGGACTTTTCCTATAGAGCAATCTTGAGATTCACAGTTTTGGTTTTGAGTGAAATGTCTTGACAACTATTTGATGGACTGCCATGACATTTGGTCCAAATAACAGTTCCCTGAGAAATAATTTTTGGCCCTATTTCTTTGCCTGCTGTATAACGTGCTTCGCCTCACAGCAAGAGGGTTCCCGGTTCGATCCCGGGTGTGGGAGCCCTTCTGTGCAGAGCTTGCATGTTCTCCCCCTGTCAGCGTGGGTTCTCTCCGGGCACTCCGGCTTCCACCCACAGTCCAAAGACATGCAGATTGGGGACTAGGTTAATTGATAACTCTAAATTGTCCATAGGTGTGAATGTGAGTGTGAATGGTTGTCTGTCTCTATGTGTCAGCCCTGCGATAGTCTGGCGACCTGTCCAGGGTGTACCCTGCCTCTCGCCCAATGTCAGCTGGGATAGGCTCCAGCCCCCCCGCGACCCTCAAGAGGATGAAGCGGTTTAGAGATGAATGAATGAATGAATGTTATAATACCTTTTTTCTTATAATATAATACCTTTCAGGTGGGACACTGATTTCTTAGATCTTAGACTGGAATCCATCAGAAGATGAAAAAATCTACAGAAGACACAAATGAGCAAAGAAGGCAAAACAGCTGATTCAATGAGAACAAGATGTTGCATGCGTCTGAGTTACTGCACATGCTGTATGGTGCTCAAAGTCTTCACTTTATCCTTGTCTTTCTATTATTTTAAAAAACATGTAACACTCTTAAATTCTTGGAGCAAAAAATGTAGAATGTTGCACTGAAAATGAACATAGTATTACATTATGCATCAAAAGCACTACATTTTTATCTGTAAAAATGCTCTTACAATGTAAGTCTGGCCATTTTATTAAAGTATTGGTCAAGTTATTACATTATTGGGTTCTATTACATTTTCGATAAAGTTTTATTAGGCTACATTTTCAGGATGTGTTATTACATTTTTGGGGTGGGATATTATTACATTATTGGGTGCTGCATACCTTAATTCATCTCATTTTTATTTTAGTGTCCTGCCATTTCTGGCCCATCCCACATGGGATTATAAGACACTTCTACCTAACAACCATCTTCCAGTCTTACATGCACAGAGCAAAATATGGAGGAAAAAAAGAAAAAAACAAATCTTAAAACAAGCGAGCCATCTTTGTTTGCTCTCTGATATGAAAACTTTTTAATACCCCACGCTACCCTGGCTGTTCATTGTTGTTTTCTGCAGCTGATGATCATTGATAAAAGAATGCCCTTTTATCTTTTACAGACCTTGAGACTTTTACCCACACTTTTATCCCATCTCGTTTATACGACTGCTACAAACTGCACTCTGGGTTAAATCAAAGGTTGCTCTCCGTGCTGCAGCATGCCCAAAATGTAGGCAAGATACAAGGTTTTAAACAAGCTTTCAAGAGATTGCGAGCATATTCCTGTTTTAGACTTTCTCCAGATAACTGCTTCAGAGCTGAATTTTTCACTGGACACAAGTTTTACTTTAAGAAACAAGTAAATGGAATGGAATTTTCTGTTCTATTCCATTTGTCCTGTAATTGAAACATTATTTTATAAAGTATTTTTCCTGTCCTTATTCTAAAGGACTTCTCTCTCACTGTGTAGAGTTTCTAAAGGTGTACTCTTTGAGTGTATGTTTTAATTTAACAATGCCAGCCTGTGTCCTCTTCTAATTTCAGTGTAATCCACTTGAAACATAGCATGTAAAATGTGGCCTAGAAGAAATCTTGGCCTTCTCCCTGCACCATGGCACCTGGCATTGCAACTAATCATAACACAAAGATGGCCCTCTACACACTCGTCACCAAACATGGTTTCTGTTTTGCTGTTGGCTCAAAATGATGTTTTAAAGTCTTATTGCATTGTGGAGTCATTTTACTACTACCTGTTATGACTCCTCTAGAGGGATACTCCAAAACTAAAGCCAACTCTCAAACAAGGGGGAGGGTTTTAGGGGGAGAACTGGGACATAGCATTATTATTTGTATTATGACTGAAAATGGTTCATTTATTGTGGAAGCTGGCATATAACAGGCAAGGTCTTAATGAGGCCTCATCCATCTTTCTTGCTATGCAGCCTGCAACCACAGTATCCAGCACTCCAAAGGCGTGAACTACGGCTCTGTCCATTTTAAATGACTGGCTTCTTCACCTGTGCTACATGCTCTGGGACATTATGTAAATGTCCCGTCCCCTCACTAGCAGACCCCACTGCTCTCTGCCTGTAATCAGACGTGATTATGCACTGTTGGCTGCAAACGCTTCTTCAGCAAATAAATTCACAATGACCATTATCATATTCCGTCCTGGTGGAGCGAGGTGAGGGCAGAGGGTGGACAGGTGTAGTATATCCAAAGATGCACAAATTGCTGTGTTAGGTGGTGTTGGTTGTGGCGGGGAAATGTCAAGTGAAGGAATTAAGCTAGTGCGTGGGTTTGATCATGATCATGAATAAATTAAGATAAAAAATGTTCCATTTTGGAGAGAAACTGAACTTGCTATTCATGGAAAGATCTGTCAGTTGCTTTTTCTTCTTTCACAAAGTTAGCAGCAAGACCCTGAAGTGAACCTGTAAAGAGTCACAGCAGACAACCTTACAGTAAACAAGACCTCCATGCTTGGTGTAGTTCTATCCTTCTGTTATGCTATGTTATGTTCCTGTCTTCATGGCACCACGGAGGACTAACTCTGGCCTCATTACAGGGAACAGATTCTGCACTGATGAAAGCCTGTTGGCCATGCAAAATATCTGGTTCAATATTTCAATATTTCATCATGCCCTTACGGCAGAGAGAGTAAACAGCGCTCTGCAATTCCCCCAAACTCCCATCTCTTTTTCTATGCTAACATATCTGTATTGTCTCATTTAGTGCATTCTTATCTTTCTGCTGTCCTTTTATTTCTTTCCTATCTTCATTTATTTCCTTTTCCTTCGCATGCTGTGCTCTTCTTTTCTTTCTGTCTGGATTAAATCATGTTAACCAAGTGCACTACAGAGCACACAGTGGGTATTTCAGAGGTCCTTAGAGAGTGGAGATTTCCCAGTAAATACACACAGCTGTGCCTTTCAGAAATTTTGGAATCTGACACATTATGTTTATTTTGAAACATAACCCTGACTTTAAAGGGATAGTTCAGATCTTTTGAATTTGGGTTGTATGAATACAGTAGATGGTCTGCACTTCCCCAGTGTGGAAAGGCAGGCAGGAGAAGCAACAAGGTATCTAGACATTGCTTATCTCCATGTCTGTACCCTACTTCTCCAAACTGGAGGCATGCGGACTGACATTACCCAGACGGATTTATCAGCAAACTGGGAAAGCTGCATTATCCACCATTAACATAACTATTCATTGGTGGCTTGTGCTTGCCAAAATGTCATGTTAGCTAATGCCTCCTCCTATAAAAAAATAGTGAGTTTGCAGGACATTAACCCTACACTAACGCTAACCCTAACCATTCATTTTTCCATGACTTTCCCCTCTTCTTTGTCATTTGCTTTAAGTTCTACCCTCTGACATAATCTGAAAATTGACAGAGGCAAGGCTGCCCCAAAAAGCTCAGTCACACCTGCATTTAAAACTGAAAATGAAAAAAAAAAGAGTTTTGAGCAAGACTCTTGTATTTTTCTTGAATCACCATGATCAGTCGAGCAGACTAAGTTAAAGTGTGGTGAACTTTGACACAAATTCTTGTTGTTGACCAACTGCAAACTGGGAGGGTCTATGAGACACATACGTCACATTAACTGTGTTAACTAAGTGATGTAATGTCAAGCCTTTTACTGCATTTTAATATGTTTTTCCCCCTCAGCCTGCTGTTGCAAAGCTGCTCTCCTCCAGACAGCTGGGCTCGACAGTGCGAGCATTTTGCGAAAGTGAAATTTTGATTGTTTGAGTTTGACAAAATATATGAATTCACTGAGTTTCAACACTAACAAATCTGTTACTGAATCTCTTATTTCGCATCGCTCTTAGCAAAGAGCAGTGTACAAAACATTCAGGCAGCAGCTTCTCTTTTTATTTTCACCGAGACTGACCGTTGCCAAATGTCACCGGCGGCAGGTCATATCCGCTGTTGCTAATTAATGTTAATTCCATGAGTAGCTTGATGACAAGCCAAAATGAAACTTGGCTGTTGTCAGGATTTGGTGCTCTCTGTAAATCGGAGTCTGTACTCAGCCAAAGATCATTTGGGAGGTAAGAAACTTCACTGAATATCACTACTGTACAACACTGAATGGACCAAGTATTTTTGTAGTTCCAACAACTCCAGCATACTTAGTAATGCCTCTTTTCTATAGCTGATTACCAAGTCACTTTCAGGTGTTGGAACCTCCCAGCTAATCTTTCAGTCATATCATATTAATAATTTAATCTGGTAAATAGTTTTGAATCATGCACCTCAGCATTTGGGCCAAGAAGCTCATGAAAAGTCAAATTTGCAAAATTTAGAAGGTAACACCTCTTACTTCAATGTGTCAGATATGTATACTACATTTTTACCCAAAATTTTTTGAGGATGAATGAATTTGTATCTTTCAGGTAGCTTTAGTGTGCGCTGGGCAACTGGTCATCTTATCTTACCATATAATGATGAAAACTCTGTGTGTGGGTCTGTCTGTGTCTCTGTTCCACATTTTTCTCCTCACTGACTTGGTCAATCCATGTGAAATTTGGCACAGTGGTAGAGGGTCATGGGAGGATGTGAATGAAGCAATATTACATCAATTGGCCAAAGGGGGGCGCTATAGCAACCGACTGAAATTGCAAACTTAATGGGCATATCTCATGCCCCGTATGTCATAGAGACATGAAACTTTGCACAGAGACGCCTCTCCTCATGAGGAACAAATTTACCTCAAGAACCCATAACTTCCGGTTATATAGATTTTCCACTAGAGAGCTAATTTCTTATCTAGGCCTAGCTGCCATATCGATTTTTACTAAACTTGGTAGATATATAGAACAGGATGCCTCAAGGTGACTGAAGAAATGTAACTCTAATTGGTAACTGGGTGGCGCTATAACAACAGAAAAATGCTTAAAAATGGCTAAAATGCGACAGATCGCTGTGGCTCCCCCTGTGGCCGAATGTTGTTGTTTGTTTTGTTTTTTCTTCTAATTTTTGGTATGACTAAGTCATGGCATGGTATGCTGTACATAATCACGGAAACTGTCAGTGTGTCATTCTGTCAGTCCCACGTTTTTCTACTTACTGACATGGTCAATCTACTGTACTTTCAATAAAGCAATTGCACTATCAAATTCACAAAAACTCTGTCTGAATACATTGCTCTTCTTAATGGGTTCACTTGACTATTTAATCTGCAATTTCCTATGACCTGTATCCCAAACACACACCATGTGAAACTGTACGTGGGCAACTGTGCACTCAATGGGTATGGACTAGTGAATGTAATTATAAGTTTCAGATTGGACAAGGTATCAGCAGATACTCAGTGTTAAATGACTCGTATTGGGACCAGAAGTCTAGATTGAGACATCTCTATCAACCGAGGTGACTGAGCTGGCCCTGCAAGTTGTCACTGTGTTGGCAAAATTCCAGCACAGCCTATTTAATGAGGATATCCAAATGAACCTAGCAGTGCCACTCTCTGGCCTGGCTATGGCTTCATTTTCACCATCATGTAGCCTTTGGCAGCTATGGACCAGAGGGAGGGAGTGGTCTAGCTAACTGGTGTGTGCAGCTGCAAGTAGTTGAGTTGATGATCAGTACAGCCAAAAGGGCAATACACCATCAGCCTCACTCTGCTCTTATGCTGTGTTGCTGCTGCCACAGCACACACAGTGATACTGTATAAAGTGTTGTTATTGGACTGACAACACTGATACTGACCGGAAACCTGGACTTTTAAGGACCTGTTAATAAAATCTTGTGTGTGTGTGTGTGTGTGTTTGAGGGCCAAAACCTGTCCTTGTTCCATATATCATAACCCAGAGACAGAGAACATTATTACACTCACGGCCCTGACAGCCAAACTCTACAGTATAACCAGTTTGGAGCTGGTCATATTGTTGGTTGTCAGGGGGAATCGTTGAAACGCATGCTCAAGTTCTTTCAAACTGGGTCAGTGAACCAGTGAATCACCACACATACCCCCACCCACATCTTCCTCCTTGTTCTAACTCACTGAAGAAATAGCCTAACTACCTTTTTCCTTTGCTCTGTTTCTTTATGTATTCATAGAAAATCTGTCCCAGGAATATTGTCAAGCTACTTAATGTCCTGCATTTCTTACTACTTGTAATTTTGGTGATCCTAAATTCAAAGCGTATTCTGTTTTACACTCACTGTAATTCAATCTGGGTAGCAGCTAAATGCATAAAATCTAAACACCAACTCATGAATCTAATAGACTTTAAATCAGTGTAAGAAAGCATCAACTGATCCCTCTGAAGGTTTTGTCATTGTAGTTTTTTTAAACACCCCAAAGACTCAGAATGCCAGTCCCCGAGTGTGTTACAAAGGAAAGCTAACCAAACCTGAATCAAAGTCAATCATTTCCGTCAAACAGGAATTGCCTGTGGGGGGGCCCAAAACAGGTGTATAATCTACATAACGCAATCACCACATAATCACAGCAATTACATGCACACTAAATTGTGGCTTGCATTAAAATCCACTGAGCGTGTAGCTTGTTTTGGCATCAGGCCCCTCTGTGCCAAGACTTAACTGCAAGCAACCCCCCCCCCCCACCCCCCTTACATTCACATTTAATTGAGCTGAATCCCAAGGAAAATCCCTTAAGTAGAACAAACTTGTGGATCCTTAACAATACAAAATAAGTGATAGTAAGATGGTCAGGGCTTGTGGTCCCTGAGCGGTGTGACAGTGATTTAGCATTTATGGGTATCAAAAGTGACAAACGTAAGTGTTAGATCAAAGTAATTGATTATATGAATTAGCAGGGGCCACATGCTGACACTGTGCAGCCCAGAGGACGGGGAGGAGGCTTTAATTAATTTGCTTGATTGTTTTGACACTAAGTTCCTTCTGTAATGGCTCATTTCAATCTTTGGTGTTTACTTTCTTTCTAAGCCTGTGCCATTTTTACAAACTTAAATAGTTTAAGTGTCTGTGTCTGTGTTACTCTGACAAAGTAGTTATATATATATATATAAATATATATATAGCTATATAGGTGATGTAGGTGATGTTCTTGTAATTATCTTTTTAATTATCTTATTACTTAACTTACTATGAAGGGCAAAAGACAGGGGTTGAAAATATACATGTATCACAATAACATGACAATCACTCTTTGTTTTAATCTTTTGAGCAGATGAAACTATATCTCATCTTATAGAATATGTCTTGTGATATTCTTCTAAAAACTAAATACAGATCAATGAGTCACACGGCTACACTGGGTGATACGTTTCTTCATTACTGTGAACGTGGGCACTGTAGGTTATTTTGATAGAATCCCACATACACCATCCTGGTGCCATAAATACTAACAGGACATTAAATGTGTATTAATCTGCAGCTAAAAATAGATGGCCCTAAATGCATGATTCACTCCTGTTTGAGTAACATTTGCCTTAAACGAAAGTGTTCAGCAGTCATAAATGTTTTTTTTACTGTCAGACATTCTATTTCATTTTACAGATTCATGTGAACTGTATCCATTTAGTGCCTCTAAAATTCTTACAATGGCATGAACACTTCTTAATGCTAAGAATACTGCCGTGCAATGCATTACATTCTCTGTATGCAAAATTTAGGAGTGCCAGGACACGACAGCTAACATGTCAAAAAATGATAATAAGCTTGTTTATACTTATGGTATTAACATATGTTTCTGTGATCCGAACACAAGTTGACAGCTGAGACACATTGCCCGTCACACCTGTGTCTATCATGCATCTCCAGTTATTACCTCCACACATTTGCTAGCTTCTCTTTCGCATAATCGCTAGGCACGTTAGTGGTTGTGTCAGTACAGCTGGAGCTATCGCTGTCAGCAGAATTCAACATGTCTTCCATAGGGCAAAAAAATGGATGGTCACCCAACACTTCATCGAACTCCACATAAAATGGGTAAGTTAAAGAGCTTTTAGCGCACTGTCACTAAAACAACCAGCATGGCCTGCACTGATGGCGTAGTCCTTGTCAGGGATGCATCGGGATGTGTCAGTGTTTATACTATAAAAGATAT
Source organism: Epinephelus fuscoguttatus (assembly GCF_011397635.1). Classification (NCBI taxonomy): domain Eukaryota; kingdom Metazoa; phylum Chordata; class Actinopteri; order Perciformes; family Serranidae; genus Epinephelus; species Epinephelus fuscoguttatus. The sequence continues at coordinate 12,470,657 of NC_064753.1, forward strand.
GTGGTTAAATGCATCCTGCACCACCTCAACAAGTGGTTTAAGTGATTGGATCACAATGCGTCTGGGTGGTTTTTTGAATATGTATTTAGCGTTATCCACTTGTGATCAGATCACCCAAAATGCTTAGGCCTACTACTTACTACCACATCTGAACGGGAACTGCCCACTGGTCCAACAGCCCATTGGTCCGACATCCCATTGTTCCGACCATATTAAACCCATTGTTCCAAAGTCCTGTTGTTCCGAAATCATCATGATGTCCTGTGGTTAAGGTCTGGTTAGGTTTAGGCACAAAAACCACTTGGTTAGGGTCAGGAAAAGATCATGGTGTGGGTTAAAATGAAAAAGAAAGTGACAAACACATAAGCTGTGAGCCTGCTTCGCCTCAAGCCTTTCCCAGCTGACCCAGAGCCGGTCGCGGCGCACTATCAACGTAGAAATACGCCTGCCGGGAGCTGTTCAGCACCACAGCCCATCGGACTAATGGGATGTCGGACCAATGGGCTGTCGGACCAATGACATGGACCCCATCTGAACAGCCTCTACATGTGTCTCGAGCTAACCAGTTATGTTCAGATTTTGGTACTGCCTGCATCACCTACTGTATGTTACGGCCCCATGCATATTTATTTTGTCCAGAATCTTGCTAGCTGCTTTCTAGCATTCTCGCTAGTCACGTTGGGTCCATGTCATTGGTTCGACAGCCCATTAGTTCGACTGTCCGCGGTGCTGAACGGCTCGCGGCGGGCGTATGGTGCGCTGCAACCGGCTTGAGGCGGAGCAGGCTCACCGCTTATGTGTTTGTCACTTTCTTTTTCAGTTTAACCCACACCATGATCTTTTCCTGACCCTAACCAAGTGGTTTTTGTGCCTAAACGTAACCAGACCTTAACCACAGGGCATCATGATGATTTCGGAACGGACTTCGGAACAATGGGTTTAATATGGTCGGAACAATGGGATGTCGAACCAATGGGCAGTTCCCAGTCCCATTAGTGGTTGTGTTTATAGAGCTGGAGATATCGCTGTTGGCAGAATTCAACATGTCTCCTTCCATAGAGCAAAAGGATGGATGGTCATGCTTCACTTTGTCCATCTCGTTGTAAAATGGGCAAGTTAGAGAGTGTTAGCGCACTATCACCAAAACGACCACCTCATCTTGTTGACATAGTCCTTGTTGGGAATGCATCAGGACGCATTAGCGTTGACACTACAGTAGATATGTACTCCACTTGTGATCAGATCACCCACACACAGTTTAATGTCAGCTGTAAACAGGCTTAATGATTAGTAAGTATCCAAAATGTCAATTTCCTGCTCACTATAGAGTAAACCATGTGTGTTATACAGGAGGTAGTGAATGAGAGGATGAGGGAGTGATTTTGGAGACAGCCTTAGTCTATTCATGGGGTTTGTTGACAATAACAAATATATAGAGTGCTGCCAGTTTTATCCTTTAATAGAGGTTTGAGGAAGCGAAGGTTTGGCAGGTGAAACAGGAGGAGGATGGGTGAAGAAGAGGAAGAGGCAGTCAGGGCTGCTAATTACTTCCGCCTGAGGTTTTTAACAGCAGGTCTGCAGGTTAAACAGCAGCTTCACTCTGGAGGCTGTCAGGACAGTCAGGTAGGGCTGATAGATGAACCAGCACATGGCTGTTGGTGGACTATTAAAGAAAGCACATCAGCAGGACATACAGCACATTGCAGGCTCATAGCCATTCCTTGCTTGTACAGGTGACGTAGCTTGCAGGGACCGACAAACATTATTCGCCATTAGAACAGCTAAATATTGACAAACTGCTGCTAGATGATTTTGGCTACGATCTTGCCAATTTAAAAACTGTTCTCAATTCAGTTTTCATTGACAAGCATGACATAAGGCAATCAATCAATGAACATGATGAGTGATTGGTTATCATAATTTATTGCTTGGTCGTCATCAGCAGCCTCCAATCAGCCAGATGGTTCTTGAAGCAGCATCCTTTGTTATTCAGTTTGAAAGGAAGAGACTGTATTCCTTTCTGTTTACAGCTTTAAGCCATCTGTGTTAATCTGTAAGTATGAGCAGAATTCTACATGGATGGATATTACACTGTCACTGTAAAGGGCACAGGCTTATTTCGCTGAATAAATTGCAGGGAGGTTAAAAAGAAACCAAACAGATGGCAACTGCAGAGCCCACTGGCCCAGAGCAACACCTGTAGCTGGTTACAGCACAGGTATGATTGATCTAGAAAGGGGGTTAAGAAGCATGTGTTAGGAGGCAGGACAGATCTATAAATCAATACCTAATAATATAAAAAAAAAAAATCTCCCCATATGGGCTAAATCTGTTTCAAGTTCCATGCTAATGTGTGCATTTGAAGTCTTTGACATGACAATGTGTAGATCATAATGTGGTATCACAGCAGCACACTTTGTTGTGCAGATGGGAGCCTTTTATCATGTTAATGCTCTTCATATTGCTGATGGGGTGGCAGGGTACTCAAGCACTGGGAGAGACAGACATCTGTCACTGCTGCCTGTTCTTTATCAGATTTTGTGGGGTGAATTAAATTTTGGAACATTAAGCTCAAACTGCTTCTTGTACGACCTGACTGTACTGTAAGCACCTTCCCGTGGCTAAAAAATGAAAACGTATTCAATTCTTCCCAACAGTTTTTCTCAGAGGCAGTAGCTTGCCATGAAATGCAGGACTAGTCATTCCTGTCATTACCTTACATGTCGCGAGTATAAATAGGCTAGTCATATCACACTTGTGCATTTGATAGCATGGGAAAGTTGTAAAAAAAAAAAAAAGGGGGGGCTCTGGTGAAACACATGATAAAGCTCTTCATTTTAACCTGAAGGTAAAACGAAGTTAAAGTCACAGCGAGTGAATGTAACATCTAATCCCTCCGCTTAATCCCAGCCTGAAGAGAGCATCAAAATGCTGACAAACTAATGCTGTGGTGAGAGAATTGCTTGGAAGAAATATGCATTTGCTTAACTTAACAGTGATGTGTGGTGGCTGCAAGCAGAGATAATCCAACAGGCACCATGCACACAGATGGAGACTACAGGCTATGTGTTGGCATCGTTTTGTCACGTGGTATCACACCCCTCACCTCTACTGACTGGACAGATAAACAAACAGGTAATTATAATAACTTGCATTTATCTAGCGTCTTTCAAGGGACCCAAGGACGCTTCACACATGGGAGGCAGCACAAGAAACACAAGAACACAAGAACAAAAGAGTTATCTAAGTCCATAGGCTGTGGTGAGAATGGAGCCTGTACAGGGCTTTGCTGGGTACCCCGAACAGGAGTCAGTTGCAGTTTCTTAAATGGGAAGGGATGAAGGCATGGATGGCAGGTGATGGATTTGATGTGTAAATGGAATAAGAGGGTGGAGTCCAGACTGACATCCAGGCTATGAACTTCTGGAGATGGGCAGATGTGGAGCAACCTTCTACGTCATGGAGAAGATCTCTAGCCTTCTGGCCAAGTTGGTTTCTTTTCCCCAACCATGACCACGTGCACATTCTCCTCATCTTCCTCTTCTTCAGACCTTTTTCAACACACATAAATGCCACTATAGCAAGGGCTCGATACATGTTCTCATTTTTGTCTTACCACTACAGTGGCATAGATGCATGATGCATGCTGATGACATTTTGTTCTTGCGCATTGTATTTGGCGCTTGTATTTGGCGTCTGACTTCCGGCAGATGGCGATACAACCTCTGGGGGCAGACCCCCAATTTTTTGGCATTCCAGTTTGATTTGTGCGGAGGAGGCGAATATCCGTTTCTAACTTCCTTTTATATGTAAGTAAATATGCTGAACCATTGCGATGGATTCAGAGTTTGCAGTGATGCCCATTATGTTCCACCTCGTTAGTTCACCGCACGGACTGTTTAACCTGGCAACAACTGCAGCTGGCTCAAACGTGATTGATCAATATCACGCGGAAACCAGGGCTCTTCTGCTCTTCTTCTGGAGGCAAGATCTCCGGGGTTTGCCTCTACATTCACTGAATGTAGAGTCTGTATAGAGAGACTAGTTCTTGCATAACCTGCAATTCAGTAAGAGTTGTCATCGTACAGGATACGTACATCAAACTTGATGTTGTACCCAAGTTTATTAAATCATGTCGCCCAGTGTAAGATTGTAAAATCTAAAAGTTTGTTGGAGACTTAAGCGGGGAGCTGGGTGGATGGTGGATGGCATAATAGTGGAAGCTTAGGCCTTAATGACAAAAATAAATCAATAGTTTGGAAAAAAAAAGAAGACCATCAGAACTGCCAGTGATCCCTTTTAAACCCTAAGCCTGTTTTATAGGCCTCTGCTCGAAAATTGCATACCCATAATGAAAGGTCTACAAGGTCTATTTGAATACTTTTGGTGTCATGGTAAAGGGAACACTTGTGAGATTTGTTAATCTGTTTTATATGTGTAAATATCAGTATATGTGTTATATGTGAGGAGTAAATGAAGATGGCACACAGCACAAATTAAATATTTTGAGGTTCGCCTAAAAAAAGCATTTTCAGGATAGTATCCCTTTGGAATGATGCAGCTGCAGCTCTAAACCTCCATCACATCATAGTACAATATGTGAACATTAACTCTGCAAAGGCTGATTCTGATAAAGCGAAGCAGAACAATATTAGAGAGGTTTTAGTATAGAAAATTCAGACGAGCTCTCCAAAACTGCACCATGTTTGCATGTGATTTTTGTCATGTACAATCCTATATCTTTCATTTTTTGTCTCTGTAAATCCCCAGTGATGTTTAGGATATACACATACAACTGTCCATTTCGTTTTTTTCCTTTATTTCCCAGTCCAAACTGACCAATACACATCTTCTACATTTGAAACTGATTTTCTATTCTGAGCTTTGGAGGCCCATATCTCTGTGACGGCTTGGTCGATTTGAGTGATTGACACCTCGTTTGATTCGTTAGAGCCAATAGAATGATGCTATACCCACCAAAATGAGATTGACAGCACTGTAAGCTAATCAGAGTCAGCAGAACTTGCTGTGGGGAGATGTTGGCTGCTGTGAGTGGTCATTGTTATGCTTACCCCGGAACCTCCGGCTGTCAAGGTTTCCGCCCGGATTCATTTGAATGACGGCCATCATGTCGGTCAACGGGAATGAAGCATGATTTAACGGCAGAATGAGCTTTTCACGGCAAAATAGCAAAGTAAGAGAAATATTACAAATATATATCGGTGAAAAAATTTCTGTTGTTGTTGTTCTTTGGCCTCTATCTCTCTGATGCTCTGTCGCATACGTGTGGAAACAGCGGAGTCTCAGCTTTCATTTGAGATGAACGGTGTGTGTTTTGAATAATGTGTGGTTGAGTTAGAGCCCGAAATATACCAAATGGGTCGGGATATTGATGCTGTATGGAGTTGGATTTATTGTTGTTTATTTAGTTGTTGTTTGAGCTGTGTTTGGGGCATGTAAAAAGGGTTTTTACAGCCTTGTAGCCCAGGTTCTGCTATTTAATTTGGTGTGCAACATGACTATATTGTTCGTGATCAGTGCATTGTCCCCCAACTGGGGGACTTTTGGTTTTAACAGGTCTAAGAAGAAACAAACAGTCTGTTGAAATGTGAATTCCCCAACAGAGAGTAGTTATTTTTGGTCAACAAAGTGTGTGACTTTGACGTAGCAGACCACTGTTCACATGCTTTTCCCCCAATAACAGTCAACAAGGTTTTTAATTTTTTTAATAGAGTATTACCATCTCCATTTGTGGGTACTTTCCAACAACATTCACAAATTACTGTTGCAAAAGTAAAAATGTTTTTTGATTTGACAGCGCTTTATAGATTGGTTAAATGTAGTCACTGAAATAACTTAAGATTAGAGGGCCTTTGTTGTGATGGTTGAAATAATATTTACATGGTTAACGCTAAGGTTAGGAAATAATCAAGGTCATAGTTAAAAGAAGGCTCTGTCTATGTAACAAGAAGCAGATAGCAGCCCTCTGAATGAATATCCAACATTTTGTTGATCAGACATCCGTCTGATCTGATCCACTCCAAACCTACTCCCTTTGGAGAATAGTGGCTCTGTTTCTACATCAATCTACTTTGTCCTTTTCTCCAAAAGACCAAAAGGTCCAAAAAACTTAAGACTTGGCCCAGACCTTGACCCTAAAGACTTGAGACTTGAATCAGACTTGGTCCAAAAGACTTGAGACTTGGCTTAGAACTTGACCCAAAAGACTTGAGACTTGACTCTGACATGGTCCAAAAGACTTAAGACTTGACTTCTGACTTGTTCTTTAAAAACTGAGACTTGACTCAGACTTGGTACAAAAGACTTGAGACTTTACTTGGACTTGTTCCAAAAGACTTAAGACTTGGCCCAAACCTTGACCCAAAAGACTTGAGACTTGACTCTGACTTCTTAAAGACTTGAGACTTGAATCAGACTTGGTCCAACAGACTTGAGACTTTACTTGGACTTGTTCCAAAAGACTTAAGACTCAACTCTGACTTGATCCAAAAAACTCAAGACTTGGCCAAGGCCTTGGCCCAAAAGACTTGAGACTTGACTCTGACATAGTCCGAAAGACTTAAGACTTGACTCTGACTTGTTCTTAAAGACTTGAGACTTGAATCATACTTGGGCCAAAAGACTTGAGACTTGACTCCACTTGACTTGGTGTGGACTTCAAAAGATTTAAAAGCTGGACCAATGGCTGTTTCTTCAGAACTTATTTCATTTTGTAGCCTATACTTGTACATTACTGACACTGACATTAAGGACTGTAATGACTAGTGGTTTAGAGTATGTCAGTCATTGATACTGGACACTTTTGCTTTCAATACATAACTAAGAACTCTGTATAAACCATAACAAGCCTTTTAAAGACACAATAATTTTATTGAAATGAAGCTAAATTAAGGTTAAATTAAAAGGTTTTATAAGAGGTGAGGGAGTATTTACTGAGCAGTAAACAAGTCATTAATCATTCCACCTCCTCACAGTTCCTCATATCTATATATACTGTAGGAAATAAATCTGTTTCCTGAGTTCCCAGTTGTGAGAAAATCAAAACCCATACACTTCACAAGATTTTAGAGGTTATAGTGTTGCGTCTAATTAGACCAATCATCCTTCATCTGAGTTTCCCATTTGATAGGTTTAATGGCAAAACTGCTCCCACTGTTTCTCAACAGACATTCACTGGAGGTTTGAAGTAGGAGTGATTTTTACATTGCTCCTTGTAGATTAGTAAATTGACTGTTTTCCACAGAAACTGTCTCAAATGTGAGCAGTCAGAAAAAAAATTAAATCAAAAACCAAGAACTTGTCTGTTCCTTCGAGGGGCCCCATAGAGATTTGATGCAAATTAAAATCAGGTTGCCAATTATTGTGGAATATGAAGAGAAAATATGTCTAAGAAATTTGTTAAATGATGATTTAAAAGTAAAACGATGGATAAACAGGCTGTCTGAATGTTTTCTACAGGTCATCCAGAGGAAGAACGATGGTCTGTGCAGGTTATTTTCCATCAGCACAGCCAATGTTCATTTCTCAGCCAAACTAATGGCACAGGCGAGTGTTTGAGGAAAAACAGGAACGTCATTAACATATGAATGTGCTATGTTTACTGTCAGGAATAATTAATGGTGGCTACATCTAAAACTTAAAATGTTCCTGAAACATGCTGAGACTCTTTGATGCATCAATATGAAGACAGAGCCACACTGACAGAGTGGACCGATAATTCACTATTCACAGGCAGCTGCTCGACTCCATCAAACAAGGTGGAAAATAAACACTTTATTTTTGACATTCAAAAAAGAGTCACTAACTGCTGCTCTACTTCTAACTTTTGCTTTCATGATTTAATTTCAAGGCAATTTCATGCAAACACTAAAATAAACATGGAATTTCCAAACAATTTTCTGTAGTGGTCAAACTTCTTTCATAGGATGTATGATGTAGTTTAAATTATAAAGGTTATTGTGCAGTTTGCTTCAAGCCTCTGGAAACCTAAATCCACAATAGCCTTCTAACTATGTAATTTAGGGTCTTATGTACATAATATTAAACGTGTAAAACAATTAGAAATCTGTTTCCATCCAAATTCGAAATATCTGTCTTTTAAGTTTTTGTACATTCTTGAAATTGGGTTTACGCAATAATTGGGTACGCAATAAATTCCAAACCAATCATAAATCATCTGTCAGTTGTCTCATCCCGCCCCCCAGTGGCAGCGCAACAAAACCTTTCTGCTCCAGCTAAATCTGCCTCTTTGAGTCTGAGCCAACAAACAGCTTTCTAGTCTGATGTTTAGAAAATACAGATCGTAAACTGGCTGAACTGCTCGGCTGCGACCCAGCGGAGGCTCTGCCTCTGGCGGGCTCCCAGCAGCACTCGAATCAGGTTGACCGGCTCCAGAGCCCGGACAATCCGAGCCTTTGCAGCTCGTGGAGCTGCAGGAAGAGGCGGCTTGTGAGTGTCCGGGCTTGCCCCCCGGACACGGTGCCGGTGTCGGCTTGCGGGGAGGGGACGTAATGTGCACCCTTCCTCACCCCTAACCCCAACCCCAAGCAGTTAGCTTTGCTACGCATGAACATATCCCCAATCGTGGAGGTGATGCTGCGGGAAACAGCACAGTTTTAGCCGGAGGGGAACATTATTCGAGGCGGGCAAATACTTCTACACAACGCCAGAGAGACAGCCGACACCGGTCTCTCCTGCTTTGAGGGTCGGTGTGTGTGTCAGAGTAAAGACATATTTAGATTATACATATAGATTTATGTTTTCAATGAAAACGTATCTCAATGAAGAAAGGCAAAGCGCTAGCCTCCCGTTGACATTCATCTCAGCTAACACTGCATATAAAAGTTATGCTAACTATTCTACGAAATAACATTAATATGAATCACAAAACATTTTGAAACTTACCATTCAGTGACCACCTGAAAGGAATCATTTTCAGCTGGCAGGGCTTCTGCTTCGTCCTCTGAATCATCAGAGGGCTCAAACATGTACGGCTGGATTAAATTTGTGGCAGCCATTGCTGAGCCAGGGAGATATCAATCAAAACGAGAGAGCTGTCAATCAGGGTGTTATCTGCCACGCCCACTCTGTCCTGGCAAGTGGTCCAAACAGCAAAATTAGCTGTTTTTAAACCAGGTTTTCTAATAGTTATGAATGGTTATTTTCACTCAGACTTTTGTGGATGCTTGAAGGTAGGATCTGGAGGATTTTCAAACAAAACAAAATATACATATAAATAGACATATACAAATGAAATCCTGCTCAATCATCACCTATGGGCTTCTACTCATGTGTGGTGGTGACTCTGTTTGCAGAGCTCCTGCCCTTTAACTGTATTTTGATGTTTTTGTGAGCTTGGACCGCTTCTGGGCGGAGATTTCCCCAGCCAATGAGAGAGCGCAGGTGCCGTGCCCGAGTGCGTCTGAGCGTGTCTGAACCTCTTCTGTGAAGCCTTTTTCCTTACGTCCAGGCTCCATATACCCGGGAGAGTTGAGCCTGATAGGAGGGGCCGAATTTTACAGTTTACAATTTACAAACAGCAACTGGAAAATCCTCCAGACCCTACCTTTAATGAGACACTCGACTTTGATATAATATATGCATTTTTACTATTTCAAGCTGTGTTTCCAAAGGCTTTAAGATACAAGGACATACTGTATACTGTGTATATTAAAGGCATGATGCACATTTTCTATGTTGCTTTTTATTTACTTAAGCACAAAACCCCAGATAGAGGAAAGAAAAATCAGGATTTTATCAGGAAGTAATTTTTTTTGATGTTGCTTAAAATGGAGCTTGTGACCTACAGGACCACTCTCTAATTATGTCAAACCCTACTCTAAGAATCTTCACATTTTATTTGACCTCAATCTTAAATCTGATAAACAAATAAATGCTGTTGTTGAGTCATATTTGTACCCTCTTAGAGTAAGCAAGGTCAAGCACTTGTTTTCAAATCATGCTTTTATTTCTTATTGCCTGGTTCATTGTAGTGCACTATGTTTCAGAGTCAGTCAGACTCTCTCGCACCTTCACCTGGTGCAAAATGCAGCCGCACGTCTGCTCACAAAATCTAAATATTTTGCGGCATATAACTCTGATTTTAAAGTCATTGTGTTTTTGTCACTGTCTTTGTGTCATTTGTCAGTTTCTGCACTTTTTCCATTTCACTGTGTAAAGCACTTTGGTCAACTGCTGGCGGTTTATAAACTTGCTATATAAATAAACTGATTTGACTTGAGAGCAAGATGCCAGATGGGTATGGGCAGAGGGGAAGCATATGGTGTCACTAGTTGGACTCAAAGTGAGTTTAAACCAATCTGAAGTTTTTAAAAAAGAAGTCTGGTGAAAACCAATAAATGTTGCTATGGAGGATAACCAATTTATACAGCAATACCTTTTAAAATACCAAATATATCGAAGTATTTTTCCTGTTGGAATCATTAGGTTAGTATAAACTCACTACTCAGATCTTTTAATTTAGTAAAAGTAGTAATAAATGTGTACTTTATTAGTAAAAGTACAAACATGTTAGCATTAAAATGTACTGGAAGTGCTAACAGCAGAAGTCCTCATCATGTAGAATGGTCCATTTCAAAATAATAGATATTACTGGATTATAATTATGCAGCCTAAGCTGCCAGGACCCTATTGTTATCCTGCATGTTCTTCTTCTTCTTCTTCTTCTTCTTCTTCTTCTTCTTCTTCCGAGGAAATTCTACTTCCCATGCGCAACAAATCACCAAACTTTGCACAAAGGTCCAGTCTCATGCCAGATTACCTCAGCTGCAAAAACAGGCCAATAGTCCTGATGGTGGCGCTAGAGCAAGCCTCTAAATTTCAAAATTTTGAAAATTCACAACAAATCAACAATATGTGCAACAGATTTGCAACTTTCATCAAACTGTAGCCCCAATACTGAAGAAACTTTTGTACATTTAAATCTATTGCAAATTATGAAGTTCATCACTCTGTTTTTTTTCAAAAACTGTAAAACTTCTTAAACCTATCTCCTTCCACAATTTACAACATATACTTGTAAATTCTTGCTACATACATTTTCAATGTTGATTAAAAAAATGACAAAATTTTGGAGTCATGGTAGATGATGTTTGGAAAATATCAGAATTTTATCTCAACAACTGAATTTGCATTTTGAATTTTGCTCTCACGTGAACAATTGGAGTCAATGCAAAAATGGTATTTTTAAACATCAGTTTTTCACTTATGAAGCAAATCAATCATTGTTACAAACAAATTACCAATATCTCCATGCTGTCTAGATGCAATTTGTGTATTTTCAGATTTTTGTCTTAATAACTGAATTTTTGACAGCCGTTTGAAATCTGCCTTTACACACTAACAGCTGCTGTCTTGCACACAGGTGACTGGCTTAGTCAATTTGTGAAGCCACATGGGACATTTCTGTTTGCCAATTAGCTCAGTGAGATCCAGGCAGTTTTGCGGAGGGACAAATACTCTTTATCAACACTTTTCCCTGTTATCCCTTGTCTCTTTTCCCTGTTTATTTGGCTTAGCTATCAGTCAATATGCAGAGTCTATCCAATAGCTACTTTTACATTTTAAAAAATGTTTTCTGCTTTGTCACCATGGATAATGTTTAGCTTTAAGCTAGATCAGGCCAGTTTGTTCATAATGGCTAGCAGTTAATGTTATTCTTACTTTCTTGTTCTTGAGTTTTTTCTTTCCTTTGTATATTATGAGTCTGATCACTTCAGCCACTCATCAACAATTTGAAGGGCATGCCATAATTATATGATGTAACTTCTATGATGTGATATGCTTTGTTTTAGTGTGTGTGTTGCTCAGAATTGCCTAATTTTGCCTAAAATTGCCCGGCCCCGACCATTGCTGCGCAGCAACTATAATTACTTTAATGTTGCAGCTGGTAAAGGTTTGGAAAATTTTAACAACTTAAAATACTGTGTAGCTTGTGAATTTCCCCCTTGGGATCATTAAAGGCTTATCATAATGTATAATAGTGCGTCAACATTTATTTGTTGATTACATTTTGTGTTATTAATCTAGGCAGGCAAGTTAACTAAAGTTATCAGATAAATGCAGTGGAGTAAAAAGTACAATATTTGCCTCTGCACTGTAGTGGTATAGAGGAATACAGTGGCAGAAAAATGAAATACTAGGACCTCAAAATTGTTTTTAAATATAACACTTGAGTAAATATACTTAGTTACTTTCCACCACTGCCTGGTCATCACTTTCTCAAACTAAATCTCAGTTTAAATGCCTCCTGTGCTCAACACAAATCTAGTCTATACTGTGATCTTTTGAGTTATCAAAGCAATGTTTTCTACTGTCATGCTGACGCTGCATGACAGACTCACCCCTCTTTTAACTTTAAGGTCAGCAACTTTCTCATTCTTCACAATTTTTCTCTGTTTTAGATAAAAAAAGATCGCTCTTGCCATTTATTTTATTTATTTTGTGTTTGTGAAACGAAAACTACATCATTCACTGTTTACATGCACTTATGTAACCTTGCTCTCTGCAGTAATTCTAATGTAAATGAGAAACTTGGTTTTCTTAAAGGCCCTCCGCACCTACGGTACGCCCACACAGGTAATGTTAATTACTGTGCATGATTAGACCTTAGAGGACTGTGTAGGTGTGCACAGACTAAAATCTATCTGACCAAACCATTAGCTGTGTGGCACCTGTTAGGGGAGAATAGCTATACCATGATGATTCTGACCTCAGATGAATTCACCATTGTTCCAACCTAAGTTAACCTGAGCTGAAATCCAACAAGCTGTCAAATTGAAAACACATGAGAGCAGTAGTTAACACAGCTACTTCTCTGCAGGAGAAACCTACTTCTGTACCATGTGTACACATCACTGGGATTCAAACAGGACAAAGACTTCAGATAGGGAAAGTAAACTGTGTGACAGTATGGTGCACTACACAGACTTACTTCTTATATCCAAAATAATTCAAGCCAAAATCTGACCAAAACTGAAATAAATAAATCAAAATGAGTCAGTTTCTACAGCTGAACAGTAGAGCATTTGTAAAATCCAGACACATGCACACTGTAAGGAAAAACTGTGCTGTCACACCACACAGCCTGTCCTCTCACTGCACCGCCACTCCAAATGTTCCAACAAAAAGGCTGCAGACTCATATCGCTAATTCACTTACAATGAGACAGCCTTACTTCAAAAATACAGTAAAAGGACATCAGAGGAATCTGATTACTGACCAGCTGAAGCAGCTCACTGCAGTGCATGTAAACATAATATTTCAGCCCTCTGTCCTCTTTGCTCTCATATATTAATGTATGACCCACATCTCTCTGTTGTTCTTATTCTTACTCTTATTAATAGTAGTAGTAGTAGTTTACATCTGTTTAAAGTCTAGTTCCTATTATATCAAGTCAGCCTGACATCAGTCAACAATCCTCTGAATTATCCAAATTCAGAGCACCTATGTAAACTCCTGATGTTGATATCTAACCACCTGCGTTACAACTTCCAGCATTAACCATGTGACCATATGGAAGTTTTGTTTACCTAACTAGTATCTCTCCCAAGATGGAGTCTGTGCCAAAATTTCATCTTCATTTTTATCAACCCTTTGTACAAGTAGACTATCTGTCCTGATCGAACTGTCTTATAAAGCTTTGGCGCTCTCAGTGTGACAAACTGCTACTGACCGACTGTCAGGCTGACTTGGTGCATATAAACAATGACAAATAGGTGGCAACTCTTCCTGCGCCCACTCTATATAAAATGAATTATATGTGATGTCCTGTGAACATTTCAACTACTCTTTAAATAACTGCGGCAGTTAACTGCAAATCATCTTGTAATAGAGTTCGCTGCTTTCAAGAAACACTGGACAATATCTCCAAACAGGTGAGTAATGTGGTTTACATCATACTTGTGCTTGTAATTACAAAAAAAAAACAACCAACAACCCTGAAAATGCATTTAGAAAAGGGCAAAATTCAAAGAAATATGAAACTGTCTGGCTCCATTAACATTTTTTTCTTCTTTTAAATGCTTTTAGCAGAAAGAATGTTTGGCATCTAACACAATAATAAATAGTTAAGACTACTCTGTTGCTGCGTTGCCCATTACAAAGTTTGCAACTCACTGCATTTCCAAAAGGCTTCTGGTAAACCAACTACAAGCCATATGGACTGTGGATTATCCAACCACAAAATGTCTGCACCAGCGCTAACTTGATCAAATTATCTGATTAATATTGAACTGTAACAGCACTTCCAGGCCTTAAACATCTCCTCATACAACTGGACTGCATTTTAGCTTCACAAATGACTCTGTGATTGGACAAAACATGCTGATGTGCATTTTTTAGGGGTGTGTGGAATAGCATTAGTGGTTTGGTATAGCCGGGGGTGGGGTGGGGGTGGGGTTGGTTATTTTCAATAATTACATTAAGAAAGTGATACTGGCTGACTTAAAATGGAATAAACATGAGTGCTTAATGCACCCCTACATTATGCTTCCCATCCCCCTTGCATTGTTCTTAAGAAATTGGGCTTCTGAGAATTCATAATTACTTGTTTTATTCTTGGCCTAGCTTATGAAAGATTAAAATTACGTTTAAGGCAGGCTTCTGCCTCTGTTGTTACAGAAGTGCCTTTGTATGCCAATATCTGGGGTACTTATCACAGAAACGAATATCTCATGAACGGGTGCTCATGGATACTCACGGCTACTCTGCCAAATTTGTCAGCGTCAAATGTAACATCTAAACTTGGTTCAGACATGCTGGGCAAGTGAAGCCCAAAGGAGCTCTCTAAAGAGAAGATCGAAGGGACCAAATGACAGAAAATAAACGGCGTGGAAAAACATGGGCTTATGATAAGTCTACAGAGAAATGGTTTGCTGGCCCTGTGCCTTTTAATATCAGTTTGAATTAGAATGATATTATTGATTTTTGCAAGAGAGGCCTGACAATGCGCCTGTAGCCAGTCCTCGGAGAGTGAAGAGACAGCGGCAGAAAAAGGCGAGGGGACTGAGGGAGGCAGGGAGGGAGATAAAGAGGAGTGGGCAGAGGAAGACAGATAGAGGGAGGGAGGGAGGGGAGAGGCAGATACAGGGAGGGGTGGGATAAAGGAAGAGCAAGAGGCAGAAGCATGAGTGAGGGTCTGCTTGCAGAAATAGAACGACTCCCCAATCAATTGTGCGTCGGTGGCCCTGCTGTGAGACTGCAGGGGATCCCTCAGCGGGAACACATAAAGGAGAGGTCGTAATAGGCCAATACATTAGATAAATGGCATTTACTGCTATGGAAACGACTCCGACCTGGCTGGAGGTTGCCCACCGTGCTGGCAGCAGGTTTGTATTTATAGTCCTCTCCTGCACCTCGCTGTGCAATTTCTCTGGCACCCTACCACCACCATCACACACACGTACACCGCCACCTCCTCCTCCTCCTCCTCCTCCTCTTCAGCCTTGTCTTCTCTCTCCTTCTTCACCTCCCTTGGTCTCAGTGATCCTACATCTGATATCCTGCCTCCCACGTACGCAGCTGCCCCTCCTTTTCCTACAACCAGTTCCTGGCGTCTGCGGCGTTCCAGGATGGCGCTGTTGGCGACTCACCACTTCCTGTCAGCGCAAGACATGGCCTGCTGGTGCACTAAGTGTTGCCCAGGGAGCACCAGAGGGAGGGAGTGGCCATGAGGGGAGAAGATCAAATAAGTCAAGACTGTGTTCAGGACTGTGGGATATTTGTGGCAATAAAGGACATAATTTCTGAATGTGTCGTTAATTCTTGATCAGTTTATCCATTTGTGATGTCAGCAGGAACTATCTCAAGTGGTAATCAGCTGCCTTAAAAGCAGCTTTAATCAATATAATTACACTTCGAAAAAAATACCATGTGTAAAATCAAAGGTGTTGCTTGTATTGACAAACCCACAAATATAGATTATCACCCAACCCTGCTGTTCCCCTGAGCTGTATCGACTGTTCTACCATATTTCAGCTTATTGCTCTGGCATACAACCAATATACTGTTTTGCTTCAGTCTTACTGCATTCATCAGCCTTGCTTCCAGCCACAAGCAACCAGCTGTTCTCCGGGGAAAATGCTCTTCTTATTTCCCAGCAGCTAGTTCCTAAATACAAGTTGTTGTTTGCAGCGTGTTGCAATGCCCTCAAGTGGCCAAAAAAAAGGTATATACGGCAGGTTTAGGTCTTATGAACATGGATGTATAAAGAAAACTGGACACAGCACTGGAGGCAGGGCTCTGTTCATTCCTGTGAACTTTGCTCAGTGGCACATAAAGCAAAAAATAATTAATTTTAGGACATAAAATTACCCACAACTTCAGCACTGTGGGGCCCGCAAAACAAGTGCAATGGTGTTTTCTTTAACCCCATCACCAACTGTTGGGTCTCAGTTTCACTCACATTAGTAACAGTTGGAACATTACTCTGGATTTGGCTATAAGTGAATTTTACAACTTTTAGGAAACAATCATTACGTACCATTGAAGTATTCGCAGTGGGAAGTTGATGTACCACCTCTAAAAAATTATCAGCTGATTTACAGATACCCCTTTCATGATGTAAGTCTATGAAGAAAAACAAAAAAGGGTTCAAGGGCCCCATGGTGTCATGTAATGCGCACGGGAGTTGTAATTCCATGGTTTGGCCACTATGTCAAATTGGCTTTAAAGTGCGGTGCTGTTCCTGGGGGCTTGCTCATTAAGAATGGCCCTAGCAAACATAGCTAGCTCTGCTCTGCTGTTACCTAGGTGCTGCTGATACAACTGTGTCACAAATTCTCTTGTACCTCTGTGGGTTTTTTCCTGCAGTCAAAACAACACTGAAATAAAGACAGTGATGAGTCTTTTTTTTTTTTTTGCCTGAATAGGTTCCAGTAAAAATAAAAAGCCTGTTTCTGATTACAATGCGTGTAAGATAAGGTAACATTTATAAACTCAAATTATTATCTCACATCTCACTTTGGGAAACTAAGTGGGAAAACAATGAAATCGTGCCTCCTCCATCCCGACACAGTTATTACATCCCCATATGACAGGCATTTTAATTGGTTCTTGATAAGTAAAGTGCATTTTAAATTAAATCGTGATGATTTAGGATTCACTGTGTGAGTCAAGCCTCTCTGAGCACTGACGTCACTTGGGCAAAGGGATGATGAGTTTTAATAGTGTACAGATTTAGAGAGATAAATGGTCTTACAGTCTGACCTCTGGACTTAAATGGCTCTGTGGTACCATAGCAACAAATACAAAAATTAGAGGACTGCAGGTGGTGTCTCTGGCTTTTGGTGAAATAAATCATGTGGTACACAGCCAACAGGTGACTGATCTGATACTGATTATTGTTACAGAAGGGAGATTGGGAAAATGATGGCATGAATGCTTACACTCGGCATTTTTAATTTCCGTCGCTGGGTTTGATGTGGTTCCAGGAGTCAGTAATACAAGGACATTTTCATTTGGAATAAAGATGCTCCTCTGTCTGTTTTCACTGTTCCCATTTATACAGAGGCCTTAATTTCAGCTCCACTGACACCTAAAAAGATTTCAGAATCTATTGTGTACAAAAACACCGCCTCTTCTCTCCTCCACCCTCTTTATTTCCCAACTGCAGATGAATAATTAATTCCTTATTCAATGGAAAAGGGCAAGCCATCTCACAATATTGTCTATGGACAAGTACTTATAACCCACAGACCATTGTCACGTTCATGTCTCCCAGGGGAGCAATTCCACCACAATTTACTGAGCATGAACATTAGACTGTCAGAACCAGGCCAGAGCTCCTGCCTTCCCAACACAACAACTGTGGTCAACTAATGTACAGAGGAAGAGAAGACATCAGGGAAGGCTTTGCTTTCAGGTAATGGCTCTAAGCAACGCCTATTCATTAAACAGAGTGTCTGAACAATAGAGCTCTACGTAATGCATCTACTTTACACACCCTGCATTATTTATGAGTGTAGAACAGCTTTATATTCAGAATGGGTTAAAAGCTTAAAGGTTGTTGAGGGACTTGTTTTTATTCAACTCGATGCATTCAGTGTAATGGTGAAATTCTAAAAGGACACTTATTAAAAGCTACAATGACCAACTTTTTCACGCTAAAAAATATATTTTGTGACAGAGTAATAATTCTGTCTGCCACCCAATGTGTTTGTGTGTGTGTGCAAAGGCCTAAATCAGCCTCTCTGCCTAAAGGTGTCAGTATGCTCAAAATGAACTACTTAATATGACATGTTGTCTGAGTATGTCTGAAGGCAATGGCCAAGCTCAAAGTTCAGTTCACATAAATTGAAATGATCTAGTTCATATTCATTCAATTTGAATTTGGAACTTAGTTCACAGTCCAAAAAATGAACTCCACGTCTTGTGATCATCAATTTGTTGCTAATGATAATGATAGTTTAAAAGTTAAGTTTCAAATACAGCTCAGCATCTTTCCAATTATGTCTTTCCATTCATAAGAACACGCCATTTGCGGGCGCCATGGTTAAGACAAGTCTGGATGTGGACTATAAAAAGACTTCCAGTTACTGATGATGAGAGAAGACACACAACACTAACTGTGAGGCAGAAAATGTTTAATACAATGTATATCACTGCTGGTAAAACTTTAACATCTCACCAAAATGTCTGGGATTATGAGTGCAAATGACTGACAGAAGGGACCATTACAAAACAGGTGTTAACTCCTGAGATACTTTAAATTCTTACCAGCAGCAGCCATGTTTCCTGCTAGCTTTCCCAACAGTGTCTATCCCACCTGCAGTGACGGTCCAGTCAGCCTCACCAAATTGAGCATAAGTGCCATGGGGGAGTGTAGTGCAGGTATGAGCTGCTGGGAAATAGAATTTTAAAAATATGAAACTTTTGGCATCTCAGAAATTGAAGAGTCACTTTCAAAGGTCTGGAATGGTGGTGCAGTGGTTGGCAGTTTCACCTCACAGCAAGAAGTTCAAACGCACTTGCCAGTTTGGTCACTTTATTTTGTGGAGGTTGCATGTTCTCCTTGTGTAGGTGTAAATGGGAGCTGAAACGATTGTCTGTCTCTGTGTGTCGGCTCTGACTGTCTGATGCCTTTTACAGGGTGTAACTCTCTTTTGCCCAATGTCATCTTGGGAAAACAATGATGTCTGGGAGCTCCTTACCCTCCAGGCAGAGGATGAGAGCAGCCCCCATGTAACAGGGACAGTGAATGATTGTTATTGCCATGTTTTGCCATTTTTATTGTTTAGAAAGTGCTGCCTGACTTATATGACATATGTCACACTAGAGACCGACAATCTTGTGTTACATGTCACGACCATCACACCTCTTGAGTCCACAGTGCAGACATGCTGTCTATAATCACACATGGGATTGGCAGGATGCTGCTGTTGTTTGGTTCTGTGTAAAAAATTAAAGGTGGCATGAAGAGGGGGCTTAGTAGTGGCCCTATAGCATGTTCTATTTTCAAAAAGGGCTTCTGCTTTAGAAAGAGTGAATTGTGGATTTGCGTCACGTCCACCGTGGAGGAGGCAGAGCCTGATGACTTGGGGGAACTCTTGCCCATATTCCTGGCAGAGGTTGCTGAGGGAGTTAAAAAGCTCCCCAGTGGCAAGGCTTCAGGTGTGGATGAGATTCGCCCTGAGATGCTGAAGGTTCTGGACACTGCTGGGCTGTCTTGGCTGACACGCCTTTTCAGTATCATGTGGAGGTCGGGTCTGGTGCCTGCAGAGTGGCAGGGGTGGTTTCCATTTTCAAAAAAGAGGACTGGAGGGTGTGCTCCAACTATTGGGGTATCACACTGCTCAGCCTCCCGGGGAAATACTCCAGGATGCTGGAGAGGAGGCTCTGACCGATTGTCGATCCTTGGATTCAGGAGGAGCAATGCGGATTCCGTCCTGGCCATTGAACAGTGGACGAGCTCTTTACCCTTGCGAGGCTGCTGGAGGGATCATGGGAGTTTGCCCATCCAGTCTACATGTGCTTTGTGGACTTGGAGAAGGCTTACGACTGCGTCCCTTGGGGGCGTCTTGTGGGGGGTGCCACGGGAGTACAGGGTACGGAGCTCGCTGCTAGGAGCCATCTGATCCTTGTATGACCAAAGTGAGAGCTGTGTCTGCAAATTTGGTGTACAGTCAAACAAATTCTAGGTGGGTGTTGGCCTCTGCCAGGGTTGTCCCTTGTCACTGATCCTGTTTGTGATTTTGTGACAGGATCTAGAGGCGCAGCCAAGGGGAGGAAGGGGTCCGATTTGAATTACATCTCTGCTTTTCGCAGACGATGTGGTTCTGTTGGCTTCATCACACCTTGACCTCCAGCATGCACTGGGGCTGTTTGCAGCCGAGTGTGAGGCGGTCGCGATGACAGTCAGGACCTCCAAATCTGAGGCCATGGTTCTCTGCTGGAAACCGGTGGACTGCCCTATCCGGGTTGGGGGAGAGTTACTGCCTCAAGTGAGGGAGTTCAAGTATTTCGAGGTCTTGTTCACAAGTGAGGGCAGAATAGAGCTTGACATGGATCAGTTCTGCAGTGATGTGGACGCCGTGCCGGTCCATTGTGGCGAAGAGGGAGCTGAGCCAGATGGTGAAGCTTTCGACTTACTGGTTCATCTACGTCCCAACCCTCACCTATGGTCTGCTCTGGATAGTGACCCAAAGAATGAGATCGTGGATACAAGTGGCCGAAATGAGTTTCCTAAGTTTCCTTAGAGATGGGGGGGCTCAGACATCCAGAGGGAGCCTGGAGTAGAGCCACTGCTCCTTCGCCTCAAAAGGGGTCAGTTGAGGTGGTTCAGGCATCTGATTAGGATGCCTCCTGGGCGCCTCCCACTGGAGGTATTTCGGGCACGTCCCACTGGTAGAAGGCCCTGGGACAGACCCAGAACACGCTGGGGGGATTACATGTCTCATCTGGCCTGGGAATGCCTTTGGGTCCCCCAGGAGGAGCTGGAAAGTGTTGCTGGGGAGGAGGATGTCTGGGGTGCTTTGCTCGGCCTGCTGCCCCTGGGACCCGGCCTTGGATAAGCGGATGAAAATGGATGGATGGATGGAAATGCAAAGAAGGAAAAAAATGTGTTATTTATTGGCAGAAAGTTTTATTTGTGAACCAAACTGCATTACATGAGAAGCACATTCATACACACTGCCCTGACATAATTCCATTCATCCAAGTTCTAATATATAAATATAACCTTGAAACCATATAAAAGAATAAATTAGGCAGTTTGCACAGCATCGCTTGCTCACATGTTCAGAGAGAATGCGTCTCTTGTCAACTGCTGATTTCAGGGCTTTCTGGTCTGGGTAACTTTGGTGTAAAAACCAAAACAAACCAAAAAACAAAACAAAAACTTTAAGATTTATTCAGAAAAGCCAAATAACTCAGTAAATGTGTTCGATGTAATGCATTTACCTCTTTCCAACTCCACTGAGCCAAACACACTTTGTTGTGTGAACAGCTGTTGTACAGAATTATGACAGATTGCCATTAAACTTTGTAAAGACATGTTCCATAGAACAAACCATAATCACTGTGCTGATTCACTGAATTTTCCACTTGCGCCATTGTTAGGACATTCAAATTTCTCCAGTACTTTTGTTTAGGCTTTGACCAAATACCTGCAAAAAGAAATGACAATAGCCTCAGCTGCACTCTGTGTTTAGTGTTAATTTGCAAACATTAGCATGCTTACATGCCAAACTAAGATTGTGAACACGGTATATATTATACCTGATAAACATTAGCATGCCACAGTCATCATTATGAGCATGTTTGCATGGTGACCTTTAGTTCAAGGGACAGCTGTATCTAAATACAACCTCACAGAGACACAACCATAAACTCTTGTTTTTATACACTGAAACGGTATCCTGCCCCAGTATTTTTTTTCCTTTAATCCATACTTCATTGTGTCCACCAGGATAGCCATTCTCAAGATGTTATATCGGGATAAAACTTAACCATTTTTGTACAGGTTGTTTTTTGACTTCATATTATTTTTAGTAAGTCCACTGTAACTAGTGTGAAACATAGAGATTTGCCGGAACTATCTCTCTCTCCAACAGCTCTGTTATTGCAAGCAACCAAGCCCATTCACTATTCTTGTGGTCTCCACATGGCATCGCTGTGGTCCCAACATGTCATAGTTTTTGAGGAGGTGCGCGCAAGCTCCGGAGCTTCTGCGTGTATCTTCTGCAACGCCCTGACGCACATGTATAAATCCGGCACAACACACATATAGAACATTCGCATACGGCACATGCAGACATTCACACACACCAAGACACACACGCAGAGCTGGCATCTACAGTATCTCTGTGTTCTCAGTACAGATGGGGATGTAGGAGTGATTAAATGAGGTGTGTGTGTATGTGTTAGAGGGGTGATGGTGGGGGTAATCGTCTGCCTGCTGGTAAATCTTGTCCTCTATAACCTCTCACTTCCACCTATATCATCACCTCTCAGCTTCCAGCAGAGTGTGTACATGTATGTGTTTTACAGTGTTAATAAAATGTCACACACATACAGCATATTGTATATTCACACACAGAGATAACAGAGGAAGTAGCAAAGACATAATATAGACACAAATTAGACATATTTAAGGTCATATAAACACTATTAAAATGGATATGTGTACATTCTGTTTGTAATTATGTTTGTTTGTGTCCCATATGTGTGCATGTTGCACAGTATACAGAAGTCTCTTTTAGCCTAAATAGCAAGACCCACTTTCAGGCTCAATACCTTATTGTCTCTGACAGCAAGTTAATCACACAACACAATACATAAAGAGAGTAAACACAATAACACTGCAAACAGAAACCAGAAAACCAAGCTGAAACTGGGTCAAATCATTAAAAAGCGTGTAAGCTTGATTCATCATTTTGGATATGTGTTATATTTCAAATATAAAACATTTTGCTGTTGAATCTTTAGGAGGCCATGATGCCTGAGTGCAAGAAACAAAACTTCATTTACTCACAAATTCAACTCAATTTTAGCATCCAAACCACATGGTTTGGATGGTTAAGGAGAGGAACAGCAGTCAGTCCTTGCGACTCATAATTACATTGAGGCAACTCTCCTTTCTCTGGGGAGAACTCTAATACAGCAGCATGTAGATGGGGGCTTGTGAGCATTCCCCCTATCCTGCCTTTTACCCTGGATAACTCAAGAAAGTAAGAGACTCCAGCCAGGTCCAGGAGTTTGGTTCCAGTGCTATGTGTACAGCTGAGGCCAACTATACCTAGCGGGTACAACTCTACCAACCAGACTAGCTCTGGTTCCTCCCTGCCAGAGTGGTGACATTCCACATCCCTAGAGCCAGTCTGAGATCTCATGGGTCTGACCTTGCTGAACCCCAATGCCTGTTTCATATGGTTGGTGGGCCCAAAGGTTGGCTGCTTCATATAATTCTCCATGGGCTAAGGTCTGGTACCCAAACACTCACCTAACAGGTCTGACTCCAGGATGAGGCCCTGGTTTCCCTGATCCAGACAATGTCGAGCTGGCCAATTCTGCTTGAGCACTACCTATGAATAATTTGTGACATATAAAACACAATACTTATATGACTCTAAACTTCATTCGTAAAAATGCAAACTTTATTTTCATGTATTGACTGTGTCCTTGGACACGCAGCTGCAGCTCACTGCTTAAATAAGACAATGGAGAATCAGACACAAACTCTCTTCTACTTGGTTGTTTGACCTCTGAAAGGACTGTCAGTTCCTGAGCCTATCTCAGTGGAAGTTAGCCACAGTGTGAGTGGACTTATCGGCTAAGACACAAGTCAAAATGAAAAGCTTCCACCTGGTGCGGTATCAGGGGATTACTGTACAGTTTCTGAACCAGTGTAGGCAAAACAACAACTGTGTGGTTCTGGATGAGCTGAAGGTTCCTCCCACACATCTGATGATGAATTTCCATGATTGACACCTGCACTAAGCTATTACTGTAAGCTACTTGGATCACAGTCTGGACCTGGGCAGAGCACAAGTGGTTTTTTATATGACAGGATGGCATGGTAAAAAAAAAAAGTCTCTCCTGATGACATGTTGGAAGTTTGACTTCTCCATGACTGTGCCTGTTGCCTGCAGCTCTTCATCTTGTTGTGCACTATATCTAGGGATAATTATAGAATGTTCTATTTGATGTCAAAAATGCTGTACATTTCTCATATATCATTCAGAGACCTTGAAAAGTCTTGTAAACAAGCATTTTGTATTTTCACACACATAGCTGCAGTTTAATCCTTTGCTGGCTTAGTGCTTGGGGAATAGGATGGACAGTATTATCAGGCATTATACATTTGGGAAATCTGTCTGCCATCTTGTTAGCTCTGTAACTTTAGAAGCCCACACTGCTCAACAGTGATATACAGTATATTGACATACTAAGAGCTCAGTATATTTGGTGAAGTATGATAGCTGCTTTTGGGCCCAGGTGTGGGCCAGAGAAGCGATATTATGGTCGAAGTATTGGTCTGGGATTTGCTACAAGAAAACTGCAGTAGTAGAGGACTGCTGCCCTCCACTCCAGATGTAGATCAGCTGCACATGCTAGCAGTCTAATTATGTGATTATATGAACATGTCACATCATCATTTATCACGTCTTACTAAATTCTGTTCATTCTATTCATCTTACATGTACATTGTGGAAGGCTACGGATGTTTTGCAGAATTTTATTGTTGAAGGTTGGTGATTTTTCCAGACAGTTCTCATGCACTGAAAAGTAATGCACCCACTTAAACATGAGCCAGTAAATTTGTATGAGCCAGGTATTTGGGAAGGCTGCAATCATGTGACCAATGTGCTGATGAGAATACAGAATAAAGAAAAAAAGCATTTCTGCCAGGTTGAAGGATGTGGTGGTGGATGGTCACAAAATACAGGACTTTCCCCCAGTACTTTCCCTAGGAGTATAGTGTTCAGAACCATGTGAACTTTGAGTCAGTTTAAGGTATGTTGTCACCACGTGTATTTTCCTAAACCTAACCTCCGTAACTTTATCTTAAGTATGTTACTTTATGTTAAATATGTATCGCCCTTCATGGATGCTAATGCGTAGGATATCATACAAAGCTTTGTGTGTGCATTTTTGCACAATATCATACAGGCCATCGTATGAAGATATGTTGGCCTTTCCTCCTTTGTGATGCATGCATTGGTCAAAAACTTCTGTTAAGGTTTATACAGTATGAACAAGGTCTCATACCCTCAAATTCTTCACTTCAGTGTTTGGAAAGATTTTACTGGGGAAATGTTCGATCAGAGCTCTAAATGATTTAGTGGACCCAGGGCCAGACAGGGACTCTGAGCCAAATGCCACACACATTTACTGCTCCAATCCAGGGTCCCAGTTGAACTGTTGTCAGGGGGGCATAGAACTTCTAGTGACGCCCCTCTAAGGACTTCAGGACTTAATATAGTGATGATCAGTTAACGTATTCCCAACTGCCATGTCAGTGGTTTTGTCTGTTGGAGTAACAAGTTGTTATCAGCACAGTTTCTCTTGTAGGAAATACTGTAAACCAACCTCAGGTGTCTGGGCTGGCAATGCTGTGAAGAAACAGAAAACAAGGGATTGCAACTCAAACAGACTTACTGCCAGAACCAATCAATGCTGAATTAGAGAGTGCAGAGTTCAGAGACTAAAAATCAACAGAGGTAAACAGGAGGTCGATGTCCAAGTTTGTTGCAGTTTGTTAAATTACATTGTAAAAGTCATGATGGCAGTCTTGGCAAATCAGAAGTAACATCAACACTCTGAAAACGACACAAGCCTGAATCAAAAGTTATGGGATTAACATAATACAGGTTAAATATGTTTAAAGAAATCCACGACTTGTTTGCCTTATTGAGAGTACTGGAGTAAATTTATCACTTAACCATTATCTATTATGTACAAATTAAAGAAATCAGTTTTAGAACAATGTGACTTTTACAAGTACCAAGCTGTGTTTTCTTCTAAATAAATAAAAGTTCTGTTACGTGTTTCTAACCAAGACACACTGTGTGTAATACTGTGGTCTAACAAACATAATGAGTGCATTTCCGTCCTCATAAAACATTTGCAAAGCTGATTTTAAAAATATTTAAAATCATGTGTTTGCTGTCTAGCAGTAAAAACCTCACAACAATAATCACCAGATCATTACTTACAGACTGCTGGACATTATAAAACAGAATTCAAAGGCTGAAATTGATCATAAAACTTAAATGGAGATTCACTAGAGAAGCAGGGGCAATAATTAAGACCTCAATTAGAAATAATCTGTGATTCACCCTGTGAGAGAAGCAAATACACTTTTTTTTAATCATGACTGTCCAACTCATGGATGTTCTCCAGTCATGACACTGCTCCCCTGCTCACATCAGGTGCCACATATTATGAGTGCACTGTAGCGCTTCCTGTAAAGGCCCTGTCATGTGTGAATAAAGCAGTATGAGAAACATTTACATTACGTAGCTCTGGAAAACAAAGAGCCATCACTTACACAGACAGATGAAGCCAGCGATGTTATGAATTTCATGTCTGCAAGGGGCTACACAGAAGTATGTGAAAGATGTGATATATGGCACGACAGATGCTCTGCACCGTATATCTCTGACACATCTATATATAACTCAAAGGTGTCATATACTATGAATAGAAAACGTCGACATGTCTCAGTCATTTGCTCAGGCTTTTGACAGGTTGGATCATCAGATATTTATGAGATACTTTAAAATTCTGTCTCTTTTAGTCACCTAATAAGACTTTCTCAAATGGCTGGATTTAATATATATACATATACGCATGCGTGTGTGTGTGCGCGCGTGTGTGTGCGTGTGTGTGTGTGTGTGTGTGTGTGTGTCTGTGTGTACAGTATATGTGTGTAATTTAAATTAATTAATTTTAAACTTCAGGTGATATTGTATTGGTTTATTGGTTTTATTGAGGAGTCCTTTTACTGTATTTGTATAAATTATATATTGTATAAATTTTGATTCTTGTGCTTGAATCCAGCCATTTTTGATTATCTTATTAAGTGATTGAAGGAGACAGAATTTTAAAGCATCTTATAAATATCTGATGATGAAATATATTTATTTGGTTGTTGTTTTTTTGTGTCTGGTCAGAGGCCTGGGAGTTTGAGGATTCTGTGCAGTATCTTTGCTGTTCTAGGACTGCGCTCTTCTGGACTGAGACCTCAGATGTTGTACCTAGAATTTGCTGGAGCCACTCTCCTAGTTTTGGGGGTCACAACCTCTTAAAAATGACAAGAAATGAAAGCACACAAGTGTATGCATTCTGATCCAATGCCGCAGTTCTGTTAGTGGTAAACTGATAAATAAACTAAGTAAGAAAATTGTGAGAAATTAACAGTTAAATCAGAGATGAATGCATATTGTGAGCAGATAACAGCACAAGGACCTGCTCTTACTTTGTGTACATGTGTAACAATTCAGACTCCATGGGCCATGGTTTTGAGGCTGTTATTCTCTTTGATCAAAAATATGGGTAACACAGTCGATGTCTTGTATTCGCTTTAACACATCTACAAATGAATCCAGGGTGGGGGGTTCAAACTACAGGGTGGGGGAGCCCTTCTAGGCGGAGTTTGCATGTTTTTCCTATGTCTCGTTTCTCTTCCTTCCACAGTCCAAAGACATGCAGGTTAGGTTAACTGGGGACTCTGAATGTGAGCATAATTACTTGACTGTCTCTATGTGTTGGCCCTGTGATAGTCTGGCAATCTGTCCAGGGTGTACCCCGCCTCTCACCCAATGTCAGCTGGGATAGGCTCCAGCCCCCTCGCAACCCTTAACAGGATAAGTGATTATGGAAAATGAAGAAATGTCAGGTGTTTTTCTTTAGTGTATGATCACCTAAAAGAATGAATTGTTGTATTTTTGTTACCTTAGAGTGAGCTGAATATATCTACACTGCCTCATCCACTGAGTCCGCCATGTTGAACCCCAGTGTTTCTACAGTAGCCCAGAACGGACAAACCAATATCTCGCTCTAGATAGGGCAATTTGCATTTTTGCGTCGGCCCCCATAGTTAGCAGCCCCCCTCTGTTGATAATTTGATTCCCTGTGCAAACCTCCTGAACAATGAACACTGAAGGAATTCTAAACAAGAGACATTTTGCAATCTGCAATCCTCACCGCTAGATGCCACTAAATTCTCCTTAAAGCTTACACACTGTTGCTTTAAAGCTGATTCTGATAATTAAAATCTTTGAAAATAATAATTTGCCAGGTACTATGCTGTCCTATTTTCTCAAGTGTGTGTTCCCTAGTTGGTATGTCATTTGAAAAAACAAAAGTCTTTACTTTGCTTGAACATCTGCAGTAGGTGCATTGCTCCAGTGCAGTGATGGAAAATATATTATCGTGTAAAAGCAGTGCATAGCAGTGGTGAGTCACCATTTGGACTGAAAGATTTTGAAGCATTTTTACACTTGCAAGCACGTTAACTACGGGTTAAAGATAAAATTGTTTTCAAAATGAGAGATGTTGAGTGTTAACAGCAGCTGATGTGCATCCCATCTCTGTTTGCAAGGTGCTGTAGGCCGATGAATAATTGAAACTGTGGATGTACAGCCACAAAGTGTAGCACTGGGCTGGCTGTGATAGAGCCTGGCTGAACAAACCGAGAACAGCAGGAGTGTTTTAGCAGGCTGGCTGCCGCTCTGTGATGCCACCTCTAGTCTGGCAGGGACAGATCGCTGTGTAACGAGCCTCATTAGAACACAACTCCATTGCCACATCAAAGGCTTCCCTTTTTATACCAGGAGTGGGATCACAATCCTTGGGATATTTCAGCACCTACTCCATCCCCAAAACCTTCACATCTCCTCTCTCTGAGAGCAGGAGGAGGCAAAGTCAAAGTTTTGGGTCATTTTTAGATCTCTGCTGCCGAGTAGCGGAGGCGGGCGCTGATTAATACAGAATTATGATAATGATCTGGAGGATGAGGAAAGGGCAGATGAGGCTTCTTGTTATTCCCCCACACCCCCGCTCAGGTGTGATGGAACTGGGCTGTGCTGCTCTCTGACTTTGGGGAAGGGACAGAGATGGACTTTTTCATTTTGTCAAGTCAGCACGCCTCATATCAGGAGGATGTTTTTGCTTTCTGATTTTTTTCTTTTTCTGGGCTACGCCACTGTCCATTTCTTGGTCAAGGCTTTCATGCTGGGTTGTAAATATCTCAGGGAGGAGAGTCTGACCTCATTTCCACCTGATCTCCCCCCAAACACAAACACACACACACACACACACACACACACACACACACACACACACACACACACACACATATGCACCTCCTCCTCTGTTCTGCATTACTCTAATTGGAGCTCAGGCAATGCAGGCATTGCCAGACACCCCCTTTTCTCTTTCTGTCTGTCTTTATCAGTCTCCCTCACTGTCTCCATGTCAGAGTCACATTTATGTCTCTTTGCACGTCTCTTTCTCTTGCCGTCTGCCAGTTTTCAGTTGAACTGAATAAGTTTAACTAGCTGTTTTATATAGCCATTTGCTTTATATTTTTGGTATAGATTTTGTAGAGGTAGTTGTTTGTCAGTTGTGGATATCCTCTCATAGACTGCATGCAGGGCCGCTACAAGATAAAGTCAGAAACTGAAACCTTTGACCAATGACCCTTTTTTCCACACAGATTAGTCCACAAAGAGTGGTTCGTTCAGCTTAACCTACTGTAGGGGCTGCTCTACCCTGCCTAAAGGATATTTACACCAGGCGCTGCAGGAATAAGGCCAGGAGAATCATTAAGGATCCCAACCATCCGAATAACGGCCTTTTCTCCCTGCTGAGGTTTGGAAAAAGCTACGGGATACACCAGGCCAGCACTGAGAGGCTCAGGAAAAGCTTCTACCCTCAGGCTAAAGGATCCTAAATGAAGACACTGCCTAAGACTGTCCAATCATATATCCAGTATTATAGTTTTTTTTTTTTAAAAAGACGCACAATATAAGAACTGATGGGATTACATTTCACTGGAATTGTATTTTATATGATTTCACATGACAAAAAAATTGATTGATTGTTGTCATGCACAGTTTGTAGGTATACCTACAAAAATATGTGTGAATATAACCCATGTAATAAGCTAGTAATTTGTGTATCACTTGCATTATTGGGAAGGCTGCTATCACATCAGTGCACTATGAGAGAAAAGAAGAAAGTAGTGTAAAGACTGTAAGTCCATGTAAGGACGCAGTTTGGGGTGGTGGATGGGTCAATCGACACAGGACTTTCCCCCAGGAGACCAGTGATTGGAACCATGTGAAAACAGCTGAACTTTGAGTTATTATAAGGTACGCTGTCATCATTTTTCTTTTCCTAAACCTAACCTACCTAACTTTATGTTAAGTATGTAATGTCATTTGTGGGGAGCTAATTAGTTACATATCATCTAAAATGTTCTATAAGGGTACATTGGCTTGATTAATTGACTGATTTAAGATCAGTTTCCCTGGTAAAACTCAACCTAATGGATTTATTTCCTTCGTAGTATTGGTTTATTTTCAACTACTACTTTTTTGTGTCATTGATCAATGAAATTCCAAGTCAGTCATCTCCAGCCTTCAGGCATACACATCACACAAATGTTCCTGCCACAGCAGTTCAATACTCCCACTCCACTCACAACAGAATTTCCATACACTACAGGAGATACTATAAAAACTATTATTGGTAACACTATTTATGGACACTGCTTAATACTACTTCCACCATGAGAATCAATGCACCTATAGGCATACGCAATTTCACAAGTGCAATTTGTAATGTGTTAAGACTAATTACTTACAGATGGAAAGCTGAAGAAAACGTCAAAAGGCTACTCTCATGCAAGACTACATCAAGAGCAATTTATTGAACAGTTTTTGCCTTGAGTCCACGGTACGCAACATCTCATCCATGGTTCAACAGTGGCGATGTTTACCAGTGCTCTTAAAGACCCCCTCCAATGAAAACCTTTTTTCGTTTGTTTTGTTTCTTAGATATTTTTTTGGCATTTTCAGACTTTTATTGATAGTGACAGAGAGATACGAATGTGGACAGAGAGGGAAGGACATGCAGCAAAGGGCCCTGGCCCAAACTCAAAACCATGCCACTGCAGTAAGGACTCAGCCTTAATGATGTGCTCTCTACTCAGTGAGCTACCATGACACCTTGAAAATCAAGTTTTCAACCTTGTTAACATATCCATATCTGCTGCAAGGCAAATCATGAGCAAAATAAGCAGTCATCACAACGTGGCTTAGCATTTCCACCTTGGAGCTGCAGTTTACCGATGGTTCCAAAAACATGGATTTGACTAACCCTGGTTTGTTACATCACAAACTTAAGACACCAATCAATCATCACTTGAGGGGCAGGGCTTTTCATAATGCTGGCAAAACAAGGGGTATAAGAAGAGAAGCCAGGTGTAGTTATGTTAACATTAGCAGTGCACTTAGCTATGTGATAATGTAGTCAAGCTGAAGGCTCATGTTATCTATTACTGTTTACAAGCAGAGGATTGTGTGTTTAATGAGCAGAGTGAAGGTCAGCGGGTACATTGGAGCTGCAGGCAAGTGGTTTGGGGGCGGGGCTAATTTGCATATCCACAGATCCACGCATATTAAATAAATTTGAGGTGTACAGTTACATCAGATCCATTATAAAACATGAAGGGATGTTTTTCATGGAAAACTTCTTAATATTTAATTTTAATGAACAAATTAGTTTGGAGCAGCTTAATGAATGCCTGGAGAGGGAGTTTAAAATAGTGCCATAGGGATATAATTGTGCAAATGGCTAATAAAACTAAAAATTGCCATAGCTGATTTGCACACTTGCCAGTGTATCAGGCTGTATGATATCCTATGAATTAGCACCCCACAAATGATGTTACGTCTTTACGATAAAGTTATGTAATTAATGTACAGTTATGGAGGTTAAATTTAGGCAAGTAAAGTTACTGTGGTAAGGTTTGGGAATAAAGAAATATGGTGAGGACAAACCTTTAAAATGACTCAAAGTTCACACAGATACAAACACGGTTCTCCCAGGGAAAGTCCTATGTTTTATGAACCATCCACCACCCCAACCTGTCTCATAACCGGACCACTCAGGACCGCTTCCTTGTTTACCCCTGTCAGCGCATTGGTCACATGATTTCAGCCTTCCAAAATCCATGGGTTATGCATGAATTACTGGCTGATCATTACATGGGAAATGTACGAATTTGGTGCATTACTTTTCATAAGTATGCGTATAAAGAGTGCATGAGAACAGCCTGCACATGGATGGTTATTCTTTGAGACTTCTTAAGCATAATGTCTTTAAAATGATCCACAAAATGACCCAACGAAGCCTTCTGCCTTACTGCATAGTCCAACTTTCTCAAAGCTTTCAATCATGTACCAGTAGCCTATTTGCTTGAGCGCTAGTTGCGTTCCACAAGGCAGGGGACTTAGAAATTGGCAACACGTGGAGATCAGATGGAAGATAGCAAGGAAATAGGGTGCAGTAGTTGGTTAGTGGAAGTCTTAGTGCTTTGTTTCTGTACATTCATGTATTTGGTGTCGGCCCAGACAACCTGCCTTATTGTACTGCAATGTTCAGTTTGCAGGGAAAGACTCAAATTACAGCTTGTGTCTCAGTTATGGGATAATATGTGAACTGGTTGTCCTGTCACAGTTTTTGAAATGACAAAAACCCAGGGATTTCGGGTGTCCTACATCAGAAATCCACCAAGTAACTTTTGATTCTTTGTCTCGACCTCAGATTATTACGGTAAACATAAAAAGAGGGAAGAGACACATTTATGACACATGCGATATAAACTGTAATATGAACATATTTTAAGCATCAAAATCCTTACAAATAATTCAAATAAATATGAATATAAATGCAGGCAATAACTAAAACAACTGAAAAATTCTCCAAAACAGAATGAACTTTTTTTTAATGATCAAAAAGATCTTCTCTCCTCTGTCCCCACTCTTTCTCTGCTTCGCTCTCTCTCTCTCTCTCTTTCCAGATCAAAGTAGTTGCTGTAGTCATTCCAGTGCTGTTTAATGAACATATTTCCAATCCACCCACCTGCTTATTCAGAGCCGCCCACATCAAAGAACTTAGGAGGAACCTTGACTGTTGCTGTGATGAAGACTAGGCCTACCGCTCCGTTATTCCAGCTCTGCCTCGGGCTTCAGCTCCAGCGCCTGGGAGTTCCTCCACTTAATGTCCTCCTTACTGACAGTGGAGAGGTCCGGAGCCGCGATTAAGACCGTGTGCTAAGATTTTTTAGAAGCAAGTGAATAAGAAGTAAAAATCAGAGGCCGAGTTTGTGTGTGCTGGTTTATGAAGGCATGTCTCTGTTGAGGCAGAAGCTTTACCTTCAGGTCACTTTTGGAGACCTTAAGAACCAGGGACAAAGTACATTGTGCACAGATGAAGAGTTGATATCAAATATATACACATATTGTTTTCAACGCTCTCATGCCCTACTTACTACGATCCCACAGTAAATGTCTTATTTTTGTACTCTGAAAAAGATTTTATTTGCAGTTCCACTCCTGCCCTAACAGATATCATATAACTCTCAGGTGCATGCAAACATCAGCACAATAAACGAAATAAAGAAATGAGAAGTCGGCATGAAGAGGGGATGCCAGATATGGTTTCATAATAGAAAGAGCACTAGGAAGTCTGACTTAATCAACAGAAGTCCCATAGAAAAAAGTAATGAATTAATCACACAAAGCAAATCAAGCATGCTAAAATGGAGAGTGACTTTCTCAAAGCCAGAACTGTAACATTGGTATTGCCTTTCCAAGATGAAAAGCACTTAAAAAAGAGAGCGGAGGAAGCTGCAGATGTGGCTCTTATCCAGCTCAAGACAGTCTGATTATGGTCAGCTCAGTCACCAAAAAACATGAACTCAAAAGTGGCTTTGCTAGTGACAAGGCCGCCTATGCTGACTTTTGTTTATTGAACACTAATCTGACAAAATGATTTCCTCTGCCCCAGTATTGCATATTTACCACGAAGAGCGCCGGTATCCGTGCCTGCTTGTGATTTAGCTGTGGATATGACTGCTGTCAGAATTGTCATCAGAAGAGCTCAGGATTTTAAGAGAGGAGGTGGTGGGAAAGTCACACGTTCCTGAGGAATCTGTCATGCTTAGCAGTGATTTCAGAAATAGCAATAGTATACTGTCTGACTAAAGCACCAGAGGGACAGATGGCATTTTTCATGAATCACCTTTCCAACATGTTTGCAACCAGATGGTCCGGTGGCACAGAAAAATCCACAACAAAACTGGTAAAACTGAGTACAGTTCTTATGAATTACAGAATTTAAGGTGACAGTTTAAACCTTTTTCATGAACATTTTTTCCTGAATAAAGTGAAGTAACATGGGTGCAACACTCTTTAAGATGTTATAGTCTATACCAACTCTTAAGGTGCAGCTTTGGCATTTTAGTGGCTAAATGTGACACGATGTTGACCAGCTAGGTCCTGACTTTGTCTAGCCGCCATTTGGTGTTATTGGCCAGGTAGCATACAGTGGATTTATCAGAGCTTTTGTGCTGAAAACTGTAGCCTGCTGCTGCTGGAAAGCTGTGATGCTCAACTAAAACAGGTAAGCAGCGAGGTGTAAAACATAACCAGTTAGCTTAACTGCTATAAATTAGTAGAGCTGATAGAAAATGCAGAATTAGGTTATGATTTTCTGTGGGTTGATTACGAGCCCCTTTAATTTTACAGATAATTTGACAGATTTTTAATATAAAGATTATGATATCTAAAGTAACACACCTATTCTGGCTCCCACTTTCCCTTACCTGCAGACAAACAAAAAGTTAGCCAAGGACAGCTTGGTCTGAAACTCCATTAGCAGTCATCCTCTGGTCTGCTGGCAATTGCTTATCCCCACGAGCAATGCTGCAAGTGTCTCAGCACCGAGCACGTGTGTAGTGGACAAGCCAGAATGCTCTCTATGCAGAGAGGTGCCGGCAGTGTTACAGATATTTTGGTTACTCCCCGGAGCTGCAGTTGGAACACAATGATAGTGACGACCTTCTGTGCCAGAAAGGATGTGTTCAGGACCAGCCCTCCCGCCCCTGATAAAAGGAGACTCCACGCCACCCACTGTTTGACACTGACAGTAATGCCCCCTTGGCCATGTTTGCTCATTCAAAGTTATATTATTTTATCAGTCCAGCTTCTTCTCTAGTAAGAGGAGATTTTTGTCGACTAAAAGCACTGACAAACTGCGGGAAATGTAGACCATGGTAACAACACTTACAGATTGTTTTCCTGCTGCCCTCTGTGCCTCAGCTGTTCATACAGCAGGCCTACAGACAGGTGACAGGAGTGAGACCTGTCATTTGTTACAGTCATGACTGATTTATGAGGCAGCTGGGACCGATGAAACCGTTTCGGTGGTCCCCCCATAGTTACACACAGGGTTGATTTTGATTCATAGTTTGAGTTTATTGATTTAACCCATTGACTTTCATGTCAACTTTGCATTATTTTAATTACTTTGGGTTCCAGAGCTCCAATCACAGTGAGGAGGTTTGCAGTGGAAATGGATTTGCTTGCACTATGGAGGTTCTTCTGACTTGAGGATAGAGCTGGCACAGTATCACAATTATGGAGGCCAAAAGAATTCACACTATCAATTTTATTGTGATATCCATTTAAAATTTGATAATATTGATAATGCTGTCCATCACATTCTTAATCTTAATCTGTGTTTATGGTGTGTTTAGTGCTTTTTTTTTGGCAAATGAATTACACTCAAAATAGAAGTGTAGGGAGGTGGAGAGGGAGACACAGCGAGACAGAATGAAAAGGAAATGATTTAAGAAGTGCTGCTTTATTTCCATGATATTATCATATGTGTATCAATATTTCATTTCCAATATCAGGATTATCATCAGTACCAGTATAGGGTGATACCCCTTCTGGAGGAGTTTACATTCCACACTTAAACCTAATTTGCACATTTTAAAGCCTTATTTAATTTTTTAAAATCCATCTGTAACTTTGACTGTTTCGGGGCAAAAAAATTTTTGTTGTATTCCCAGCAAAAATATGAAGGCTTTGGAACAACATAAGGATGGTCATGTGCAAAAATGAAATAAACATGGAAAAAACATTTTACAGACTTTTCATTTTTGATGGGTAATAAAAAATGTATTGGAGGAATTTATTCTTATGACTTCAGTGTTTCTGAAATCCTAGCTACAGCTCTGAATATGTGATTACAATCTGTCTAGCATTACTATATACAAGGTGAATGAGTATATCTTCAACCTACTGCATGCTGTCCTCACTGGCAATAAACACTGCCAGCACCATAAACATGTACAGAAGGAGAATACATACGCAGGCCAAGATCTTGCTATAATAGTATTTATGTATAACACCTACATTAACAGGTAGTGCAACAACCACATGAGGAAGTAAAACTCCATCTTGAGACTCTAAGCCTAGGTCTTAAATGTTCCATGGTCACTAAAGCTACTCTCTAACTAATTTGTTTGTGTTTAAAAATGCAGAACTGTTGCTATATGTTCAGCGTCCACACTACTCTGGTGATTTGGAACCTCTAAAATGGAGACCTTCTGCTAGAAAAACTCAGGGGTTGTGAATTAGTCTGGATGGGCGGACACAGATGACACAAACATCAATGTTCCCTTCCTGACTGGATCTTACCAGTCATGATGAGTCAGGCAAAAGGCTTACCTACCTTTTGTGATTTCATTCTTCTTGTGTGGGTACTCCTTTCCCATTGCCGTGGCTTCCTCCAATGATATATAATCCTCTCAGCCCGTACCACTCTGATATGTTGCTGTATTTGGTTTACAACAACTCCTAATGTTTTCTCTTGCCTTGACTGCCTTGTACTTTTGTGTTACTTTCAGTTCCAGTTTCATTCTTATTGTTGGTCAAAGCACACTCTCTGGTCCCTGGCCTCCGTAATATTTTCTGTAACTAAGCAACCAACTGCTAAGAGAATCTGCCTTCTGTTTACACTGCCACGTGCGTGCCCTGTGTATGTGAATGGTTATGTGATATCCACTCTCAGGTGTGTTAGTGTGGACGGAGATTATTTCTAAAATGGTACTAAAATGCTCATGCATAAGGGCGTGTTCATTTTAAAACAGCATTTTAAAATGAAAGAAGTATCAGTGTTGCCTTAAGGCTGTTGTTGCTATCATGGATTATGTCATGGCCCTGACCACTGTCAGAATCTGGTAGATGCAGCATAATACTGTATCACAATATTTCAGCACAACACAGGAATAGTTCCTGGATGTTTAGCTGAATGGTTGTGGTGAACAGCTGTGTGTGTCTGCTGTAGGCAAACAATTCATCCCCACGAAGGACTCTGAGGGATGTAAGAAGGAGGTGAAGGTGACCAGTTTTACATAGAGCTCTCATTTCCTGAGAGTCATCAGGTGAGTTCAGTCTCCCTCACCACTTTATGGTAACGCTGAAAAACACAGTTATGAAGAACTCTCATCAATTAAAGGACCAGTGTGCAGGATTTAGAGTAATCTATTGGCAGAAATGGAATATAATAAACATAACTGTGTTTTCATCAGTGTATAGTCACCTGTTAATTTAGAATGAATTCTTCGTATCTACATCGGGACTGGGTCCTCCTCCATGAAGCCTGCTATGTTTCTACAGTAGTAAAGAACAGACAAACAAAATACTGGCTTTCAAGCTCTGGCTCTCTCTGCATTTTTACCATTGTCTGCATAGAAAAATACACAAATTAAAAATATGGACGTAGCCACTGTGAATATGTGCAGTAGTGGTAATAAAAAAAATGTTGCGTAGAATTAGGCAAGAGGATTGAGATTGGCCAGGGTTAGGGTAAGAATGTCAGGGTAAGCCAATCAGAGGCAGGGTAAGACAGAATAGGGCAGCACATGCCTTCACTATCCTAGTAATGCGCATTTGGGAATGTTTAAGCAGCTATGGAGACCAAAACTGCTTTTAAAGTTTGACATTTTAACATGGATGTCTAAGGGTATTGACTCGCTTTGGGAGGCAGCCTCAAGTGGCCATTCAAGGAACTGCAGTTTTTGGCACTTCCCAGCTTCACACAATGCCACCTGGTTTGTATGTTACCTGAAGGCCACCATAGGTTCTCTACATGCT
This sequence comes from Epinephelus fuscoguttatus, assembly GCF_011397635.1. NCBI lineage: Eukaryota > Metazoa > Chordata > Actinopteri > Perciformes > Serranidae > Epinephelus > Epinephelus fuscoguttatus. The sequence continues at coordinate 12,508,876 of NC_064753.1, forward strand.
TGGAAAAGGAGGGGTGAGGGAAGGCCTATTCAGCTGGTTGCTATTTGCAACCTCACTGCTAAATGCCACGAAATCCTACACACTGATCCCTGAATGATATCCTACTAATGGTTTGTTGATGCAGAGAAAATAGCACTGCACAGAAATTATATATTTTCTTTGTTTTGGGTAAAAAGATATGGCAATAATGCTGATATGAAAGATTTTCTTCTTGTCTAACCATTGAAAATTATTCAGCGAGCACTCAGTGACAGGCCTCTTTTAATTTGTGTAGGAGCTTCTTAATGTTTGGATTATTCCTCCCACCTCACATCTCAGAGGAACAGCATAATCAAGCAAGTCACTGCACACAGTACATGCAAAACTGCACCTAGTACCTGAGCAACTGTGTAATCACATCTGAAAACTTGAAACCTGACACTTGCTTGACACAAATCAGTAGCACACGGTTTTAAGCCCTCTTATTAACAGCCATAATGTTTTCAGTGGAAAAGAAAAGCCTGTATATCCTGTGGTGCTTTATAATGAATGTGTAGAGACAGACATTATTACTGCCAGGGTTATGAGTTCAACTGTCTGCATAGCATGATGGGAAGAGCCGGGCAGTAGCAGAAATTCTGTCTATGCTGCTGCACTCATACTTTAATTTGTAGTTAATTAAAATATAGTTATACTATGATGTATAGTTCTTGATTAAAGCCTTGTGTCCTTGAAAGAGTCTCTGTAAAGCAAATGTTTGGCAACCTGAAAGTGCTGCTTAGTTTGATGTGTGAGGAGGTGCGGGTTAAATAACCTAACAAGGCAGCTGAGGGTTTTTTTGTTGTTGTTTTTTTTTTGAAAAGGCGGTAGCTGACAGAAACACAGACTTGAAATGTGAGAATCTATAAACTTTGGGGTAAAAGAATCCCGGACTTAAGTATTCCCACTGCAATCAGAATGCTTAATTTACGCCTTGGTTCGATGTAGCCAGCTGTGCCTGTGTAAAAACTCTGTACTTTGCTCGAATGATAGGACATCTGATGTCAATCAAACGACAGCAGAATGAACAATATCCAGATTTGATTTGTTAGGGAAAAAAAAGGTTCCAGATTAAACCTGTAGTTAGTCCGCTCCACACAGGTTAAAGTCCATCTGATCATTTCAGCTATTTGACAGATTTTGGACTCAGACATGTGTTTACTTGCATACATGAGTCCTTTGTTTTAAATCTGGCCTCCAGACATGTGTTGAAATTAGATGAGAGTTTGAAGCATGTACAGTATCTGTGAGCTCATTTCCACATTAACATCTGCGTTCCCTAACGCGTGGACTTGCAGAATGACTTGTTGGGGGACTTCAAAACTATTGTTGTCCATGGACAGATGGCATCTGATTGCACTGCAATCCTCCGGGCTGGATTTTAGCAGCCGAGTTGATAACATCCATCGACACAGTCACCGTGACCCAAGTAATGACATTCACAAAAGCCAAGCCCGTTGCACTCTCCCCACACTTATCAGATGTGCATTAAAGTAGTTTCCAAGTACTTTTCAATGATGGTGCAAATTGTAGTTGTGAGGTCTCTGTGTGTGAGTCAGCAGTGCAGCATGCACTTTAGCCCGAGCCAGTCCTACTGAGTTGGCTGCCATACAATCCTTCCTAATATAATAGAAACCAATTAACTGAGTGGGTGGCTTTACCCAAATCTTGATTTAATATGGAGCTTTATTAAAAGAGTTACAATGTGGCAGCATGCTTAACCTGACTGGTGGCAGAGATATGATAAGGAATGTAATCCCTGAGGCGAGAGCTGATTAGCTTATCCAGTCAGAGTCACAGCTAGTGCAGAATTAAAATGGCTGCCATACTGGGGTAAAAAAAAAAAAAAAAAAAAAATGCTATTAAAAGGTCTTCAGAATTTTTTGTTTTGTTTTGTTTTCAGGGACAGAAATACAGACACTGAGACAGACTGACACATGCTCACTGATTGGCTGAGTTGCTAATGGCATTTTAATGAGGTATCAGTGGGACAGTAATATACCAAGGGCGGTGGTAGAAGATTGAAAGACCAGCACACCTACACAGATCTGCACACCTGTATCCACTGTGTCTGTCTGCCTGTCAATTTATCATGGACGATTATGAGACAATGGGCCACTGGGCACAGATATGACAAGGGCCCCACCACTTCTCCTACATATGAGCAAGACACAGAGACTTTGTGATGGTTTTGCATCTCTTTGTAGTTATTTTGTGTCTAATTGTGGTTGTTCTGTGTCACATTGAGGAAATTTTATGACTTTTTTAGTCTGTTTTTGTCCCTTTGTATTCATTTTGTGTCTCTTTGAGGTTGTTCTGTTTCGCTTTGTGGTCATTTTGTGTCTCTGATGAAATGTCTGTCTTAGTCTTTTTGTGTCACTTAATAATAATTTTGTGCCCCCTTGTTGTTGTTATTTTGTCACTGTCTAGTCATTTTGTATCTACTTGTTGTTCTTTGTCACTTTTTTAAGAATTTTGTGTCTCTGAGGAAATTTTGTATCCCTTTGTAGTCATGTTGTGTCTCTTTGAGGTTGTTTTGTGTCGCACTGTGGTAATTTTGTGTCTCTTTGAGGAAATTTTGTATCCCTTTGAAGTCATTTTGTGTCTCTTTGAGGTTGTTTTGTGTCGCATTGTGGTAATTTTGTGCTTCTTTGAGGAAATTTTGTGTCGCTTTGTAGTCATTTTGTGTCCCTGAGAAAATTTTGTGTCTTTTTTAGTCTTTAATTTTCCCTTCATAGTCATTTTGTGCCCCCTTGTTACTTTGTTTTGTTACTTTGAAGTCATTTTGTGTCATTGTGTGGTTGTTTCTTTGTTGCTTTGTAGACATTTTGTGTCTCTTTGAGGTCATTTTGTGTCTCTTTGTGGGTGTTTTGTTGCTTTGTAGTCATTTTGTGTCCCCTTTGATTGTTTTGAATCTCTTTGAGGTCATCTTGTGTCTTTTTTAGTAATTTTTGTCACTTTAAAGTCGATTTGTGCCCCCTTGTTGTTGTTTTTCTGTCGCTTTATAGTCACTTTGAGTCTGTGAGGCTTTTTTTGTGTCACTTTGTGTCTCCGCATGGTTTTGTTGTGTCTCTCCGGTGATTTTTGTGGGGGTTTTTTTGAGGTCATTTTGTGTGCCTTTGTATGTGTTCTGTTGCTTTGTAGTAATTGTGTCTCTCATTGTGGTTGTTTTGAGTCTCTTTGAGGTAATTTTGTGTCATTTTCCTATCACTTTGTAGTAATTTTGTGTCTCCTTATGATTATTTTGTGTCTCTTTCGGGTAATTTTGTGGGGTTTTTTTGTCATTTTTTGTCGCTTTGTAATCATTCCGTTGGTTTGTGTCTCATGTTTTGCTTATTTTTCTAGTTATTATCTATCTATCTATCTATCTATCTATCTATCTATCTATCTATCTATCTATCTATATGTCTTTGCATGGCTGAGAAATAGTGATGTTTAATGTGTAGTAATCCATAATGCATTATGTTTGTTGCTATGAAACATGCCCTTGCTCCTCACACAGTGTGGGCTTGTGTTTTATCCTTGCCAGAGCCCCTCCATGTCAATCAAACAGTGAATGTAAAATGTAATGTAAATGGAGCCTTGGTAGAAACCTCCAGCTGGCTTGTTTGACTTGGCTGGCCGGTGCTCTGTATTGAAGGTACAGCCATCTTTTACTCCTGCAGGCTTCCTATTTGCCTGCTCCTTGTCAGTGTTTATCTATGGATTACACCTTGTCTGCTTGTCTGCATGTCGCACTCCAATTGCTGCCTCGTCTTCTTGCTGAACAAGCATCTCTCTTGGATGGCCACTGCGGTGCAAATGAGGAAAACGGCATCTTTTTACACAAAACAGGATTTATGGGAAAGGTGTTAAGGATTTAGTCCTCATTTTTTTCTAAAAATATAATTGTGTTCCCACAAATTGGCTGTAATACATTAAATAACTTCTTTCATGCTGGAAATTGAAATGTGTGCAATAGAAAAGTGTCGCTCCTTCTGCAGCGTATAGATTTCTGTTGTAGAGGCTAGGGAAGTAGGCTGACGTTTTACTTGGAGTGGCTGTGCTCTAACCTACCAGCTCAGTATCTGTAGGAAATGTGTCCTTATTAGGTGATTCTGCACCTCACGTTTGCCTTGTCATTTACCATAACCATGATCCTTCCCTAACCTCACCCTCAAGTGTTTGAATCACTGAACCCTAACCACACCTTAACCATAGCACCTTCTTTCATTATTAGTTGCCCTGGATATGACCTTGGTATACTGAACAGATCACAAATACACCACCATTGTGCTCCTGTCACATCCTGTGAGCTGAGAGAATGAAACAAAATCCTTGAGCCTCCCAGGGTTGGTGACCATTGTAGTCTGAAAGAATGGTGCTAATGTAAACAACAACAAAGGTTTACAGCCTTGCTAGCTGCTCTGTGATGTTGTATGTAGCTATGCTTTCAGCTAAAGGCCAATATGAGCTTCCTTACAATGTTAGCATGCTGATATCTAGTTGATATAATGTTTACCAAGTTCACAATCTTAAGCCTCTTTTCCACTGAACAGAAAAAACACCTTCCAACATCTGGCTTTTGTATTTAATGGGAAAGGTTACAATCTGCATACACACCTGGGGGACATGACTCTGCAGTGGTCATGGGTATTTATCGACTCCAGTGTGGCCCCTTTGCTGGCACAATGCAGTTACACACTGCCACAAAAAACACGTCTGTCTCTGTCCAAGCAGCGCTTGAAGATCCTTTCCAATTTAGTCAGCACAGAGATTGAAGGAGAGACTGAATAACTAAGAAATATAAAGAGGAAGTAACCACCATAACATCTTCACTTGCCTCCTTGCTGCTTCCTACTGTCTATGAACGCTGTTTTCCAGCCTGTCCGTGACATTGAACATGACACAGTAGTGGCCTGCAGTTACCCAGTCATGGACTTTCGTTTGCCTTTAGCTTACAGAGCTGGCGTGAGCTGGTCTTGTTGTTGCAGTCCACCCTAAAAACTTACATAAATACATGAAATGAAGAACAATACACTGAGTAATTTTAACCTCAGTACACAACAGAAAAGATTTGCTTTCTGCGGAGCTGTAACACTGATCAGCTCATTACTGCTCAATAAAATCCAACCATACTCACTTCTCTTCAGCTCTGATTGGGAATGTATGTCCCTGTGTGACTAGTGGAGACAGCACAGCCATCAGCCACTATCAGAGCCAAGTTTCACTGATAACAATATTTTGTAAAATGTCCTATTGACGCAGATTACTAAAGGAAACTTGTGTCATTGTTTCAGCACCTGTTCCGACATTTTAACACCTAATATTCCCTTCCATTTGAATTACTGTAATGTATTATTTGCACCTTCTCCTCTTAACGATGTCAGCTTCCGTTCTGACATTGTAACGTGTAATGGTCAATACCATGTAAAATATAAATTTATGACTTATGTCATACAGACACAGCTTTTCCCCAAACAAACTGCAAAGTTGATGTTCTTTCCTCCATCCAAAACCATTTTGCCCACAGCTAGCTGGCTATCCTCCCCTTTGATTGATTTCATTAAGAAAAAAATAGACGAAAACACATTCCGATTCAAGCCATATGATGAGAAATTACAGCCTGACCCAGCCCAAACCCGGTGGATCAGGTTGGGCCCAATCGGGACTCAGGGTTGGGGCTGAATAATTTTGAAGGACTCAACCACCATGCTGAAGAATGCTAACAGTCTGAATCCATACACAGAGAGGTGTTGACCAGTGTGAGTTTTAATACAAAACCTTCTAAATTAAACTAAAAAGTAACCTCTCTGAGGAAGGCAAGATTGTATAATAATAGAGTATTAAAAAGCCTTATGCAACTTCATTTTACTTTTGCAGGCAGCATATGAGAGAGTGAGCTATATTATTTCAACCTTTGATCCAACATGGTGGCATGTGTCTTCTAAATGTTGGTTCTGACCCCACTGTGACAAGCCTCCATTAGACTCTGATCTGTGTCATCTTAGTAACAAGAAGTCATGTCACCTCTGAATGAAGAATATCATGACTTTTTCCATTTACAAACTGTAATTTCTATTTATTCTTTTCCTCATTCCATTTAGTTCTGGTCGGGCTCATCTCCTGAACATTACTACACACAGCCCGCCTGCGCCGGATAACTGATCAGTGGCTGATATAGGCCGCAGGATAATGATGGACTGTCTGATAAAAATCAGACGGTCAGATATAAATCATCAGTCTCATTAATGTTCTTTTGTGGTACTTTCTGATAAGAATCTACTAACATTGGCTGGGTGGTGGAGATAAAACAGACAAAACACACTTGATTTTCAAAAATGAAAAAAAAAAAAGACACATTCAGAATCACACTGAGTCAAATAACAGTTCACATTTCTAGACTGACAGGCCATTACTTGATGAAACATCCTCTTGACAGAGACTGTATGTTGCCAACACACACGGGTGCACAGGGGGCTAATTGCAGGGAACCGTGGTGAAACGTTGTTTGACACCACCTGCTGCGATGTAAGTATACGGAAGCATCAGACTACTGAAGATACTAGCTGAGAGCGAACCAGGTCACGGTTTTATTTTGCAACCTGCAAAATTCTCCTCCAAGACAGCCCTCCATTGTTAGACTTGCCATGATAGTTCTTTGATCTGGAAGTGTAGGAACGATTTCCATCTGGACATTTATAACGTGATCTCTACAACGAGAAACCAGTGAGTGCAACAATAAAAAGAAGAATATGCTTCACTCCGATAATAAACACCGGAGGAAAACTCACAGTATGAGGCATAGGGGTCACAGGCATACAGTAGAAACCTTTAATTAGATGTAATAAATATTTCTATATCGCTGGTATGAGATCACAAGCTGCAAAACAAAAAGGAGAAATAAATGTTTAGTGGGGAGGTCAGACATCTGTTTACTGCTGATGCCTCACATACAAGCTCACTGAAATAACCTCACGTTAGAACTTAGAAGCCATAAATGCTGAAAATCTCTGGATGGAGCTGCACATACCTGTAGGCCAAAATACTGTTGGTGGACAAATACTAAATAATAATTTACTGGTGCCTTCAGCTCAGCTTAAGAGACTCTGCATCATTAGCTGTTCAAGACATTTGAGAAATGGATTACTCTTATCATTGATATATGTAGTTCAAAGATATTTTAGCTTTAACAACAAAAAGTATATACGTCACCTGAAAGAAATGACTGTAATGCATCATCAGCGCTGTGGTTTAAGTGTGTTTATGTATAGGCACAAGAACCGCTTGGTAATGGTTTGGAAAATTTTAACATTTTTAACTGGGACAAACTCTAAGGGTCCTGTGATACATCTGGCGCAGACACTGGGCAGAGCAGCTATGATTGCTTGTTTCAGACCAATGCAGTTGTCATTTTCACAGCCTGAGCCCATGTTGTGTAAGTAGCAAATATACTTGTCCTCATCTGTGCAACCATGGTTATGTAGGTCTTAAAATGAGCTGCGGTCAAGCGCATTGTTGGTGTATTGCTATTTTGAAGCAGCAGAAAGAATTGTGCCATCAACCAACAAAAACCTGTTCTAAAGTCAGAATGGCACAGGATCTTGATAAATGGTAAATGGACTGCACTTGTATAGCGCCTTTCTAGTCTTCTTGACAATTCAAAGTAGCTTTTACACTACTGAGTCACATTCATCCATTCACACACCCAGTCACACACTAGTGGCCCAGGCTGCCATACAGGATGCCACCTGCTACACAGTAACCATTCGCACGCTCTTACAAACCAACGGAACAGCCATCAGGGGCAATTTGGGGTTCAGTAACTTGCCCAAGGATGCTTTGACATGCAGACTGGAGGAGCCGGGGACTGAACCCTGACTTGGTGGGTGGTCCACCAATTGGACTGACTTTCCAATTGGTGGACCACCCGCTCTTCTTCTGAGCCACAGACATGCTATTTCTATTTCCTGCTATTTAAAGGGCTTATTAACATAGTAAGATGCACCTACATTGGCAGGTCCACTCTGCTTGTTACACAGACAGAGAAGTGTAGATTGATTGGGGTGGGTGAAAAATTAAATCCTTAATAAGTAAAATATCAATGACTATCAGTTAATATTAATGAATTTTCTAAAATGTGAACATAGCAGAGAGAGGAGCAGAGCTGTAGAGCTCCAATTACGCAAGAGGTAAAGCATAACTTTACTGTTTATTTCAGAAAGCTAAAAGTTTAGCCCTGTTTCCTCTGTCAGGTTTATAACTACAGTTTTTTGTTTTGCTGCTTAAATATCCCACAATATTTGCTTTAGTGACATTAGCGCTCTTACTGCATTACTTTCAGCAGATTATGCATCGTTTAATTAGCAAAAGTGGAGTTGGACACACCTTTAATGCACTTGTGCCATGCACTTTAGACCATGTGTTATTGATTGTTTGAATAGGGCTGTAAGTTTTGTCTACATAGGAAGCGTTTTGTTGTTTCTAATAGAACTGATCTGAACACAGACTTCATGTCTATGCACTTCCTTTGTCTATTTAGTCATTGTGTATTGGGCTCTGAGAGTGGCCACAACAGATGACCAACACACAGTACTCATGCCTAAAATGCATTCTGTGGAGACGCTGATGGAGGACTGAAGCTGCTGCTTCTGTACTACTGATGTGCGGCTTCCATCTTACAGCCTGTGCAGACATTGTGGTCAAGTAAGAGCATCAGGAGCTTTGTTGAGTCTCCTCTATCAAAAACCCACAGGTTCTTTAATGGACAGCTTATGAGATAATGAGCCCCTGGGCTTATAAGCTTTATCATTGTTGGTCAGGAGACTACACAGATATACAGATTTATGATTTCTTCAGCAGATTCAGAGAGCTCATACTGCATGTTATTAATGCTGAACTTGACCTAAACATCCTACATATAACCTGAGGGGATAAATAATCCCTTTGAAAGTATCATGAAGGCTTTTTTCATGTTACTAATGCAAAGTGAATGTTGAGGTTAGTTGTACATCACTTCAGTCCAAGATCTGAATGGCAGTCACTTCACACAGAGGCTCTGACTTAAATACAAACAGCACAGATGCAATGTTACACTATGCGGCAACCTCCTGGGCTGAAAAGTGAAGCCAACAAACCTGCAGTTCTTCTTATGGCCACTTGAGGCTGGCTCCAGAATGTTAAAATGCCCAACTTTACAGCAGAAACAAACATTTTACATTTACATGAATGTTTACACTGTGGTACAAAACAGGTCTCTTTAACTAATTTCAACAGTCATGACAGCTATATGGGGGTGAATTTTTATATAACTCACCTGTTTACATTTTTTAAGGCTTAAAGTTAAGTATAATTAAGGGTGGGACCGCCTTGAGTGACAGGCTGCCTGTGAGGCGTCACCACAGCCATCAGTCGGATCCACCCTCCACTCCTCCACAGCTCCACCCTCTTGTCCGAATATGGTCACTTCTGGCTCCAAAAAACCAAGATGGCGACCACCAAAATGCTGAACTCGAGGCCCCCAAAAGCGAGTCCATAAATGGGTGACAGCATGGTAGCTATGTCCATTATTTATACAGTCTATGCATGTCACATTGGCAGGCTGGAAAAGGTGTTTTACCTGCTACAAAGACATCATGTTTGCAGTGATTGCTGCAAACTTCACTGTGTGCATATTGTGTTTTGCCAAGTCATCATGCAGTTGGTTTTACCAGATTTGGAAGCTTAAGCTGTAAAAACTGGTACTAAATTGATTAAGTGGATCATTTTTGCTACAGGATGCATTCATTTAATTGATTCATTTTAATGTGAAATGTAAAAACACCCACAAGGTTGCTCTGCTACATCATATTGCTTCACATATAATGAGGTGTTTAAAGGGAAATTTCAGTTTATTTCAACCCGTCTCCTATCGTCCTAAATTTTGTTTGAGCCAGAATACACTGACGAAGAGCTTTGTGAAATTGAAGAACGGAGGAGGAGGAGAGAGAGAGAGGCACAACAGGTAACGTTAGAGGACGACAGAGGAGGAATGGCTGCTGGAAGGCTTAGCTCTGGAGATTGGTGGTGTAACGTTACCTGTGAATGCTGTACCCCAATGCCCACAGAAGAGGAATACCTCTGTTGCAAGGAATGGGACCGGTTGCAGCCTTAGCTAAATGGTAAACAACAAACATGGCAGCACACCGGTAAGGTAAGACAACACGTTTACATGTCGTTTTCTATATGTTGTCTGACATTTATCCTAACGATATGAGGTGGTCTTTGTGGAGAAAAAGCTTGTTTAGTGGACTAACTTTGCACTTGAAGTATGCCCGTTCACTTACGTTTTAACAGGTCTGACGCTACGGCTGTATCTAGGCTAACGGCTAACATGCTAACTATTATTTCTATGTCACTAGTGACTTGAAACAAATTTAGGACGATAGGAGACAGGTTGAAATAAACTGAAATTTCCCTTTAATCCAATCATTTTCAAACAGATTGTATTCAGTTTTTACACAGTTCAATGTAATTTTTACCTGTTGGAGGGCCGCAGAGACAAGTGTAGAGAAAAAAAAAATCAGCAATGACAATATACTGTTGAGCCTCAAGGTGCCTGTGCAGGAAAGCGGGGGAAAGCTATAGTCACTGTAGCAGCTTCACCTGATTGAAATGGACTGCGATGGATGGTGTTTTGAGCAATCCATCTGTTGGCTCTTTGAAGTCAGACCAGAACTGAGAAATGTTAGATGGTTGCAGGAGAACTGCATCTAAATTTGTATTATTTAAATAGTTCTTAAATACTTAAATTTAGATAAAACCTTATTTTTCAATACAACAAGATATTTTATTGTTCTTTTCCATGAGACATTTGTAGTTTAAACCGTGTCTTTGAGGAAGCTAACAATATATAATTAAGGTCTTATCACAGGACAAAAAAGGACTATTCCATTCTAACATGCATGTTTATTCAAGAAAACCCTCCACAGCTCCAGACCACGTAAGAAGCACTTGTCTTCTAAAAAGGGGAAAAAATCTGAAGGACGCCTGACTAACATGACAGCAGTCTTTTTTTTAAAGCAGGTATCGCATGTGTAAAAATGATGGACATCTTCATCATCTTGGTAAGAGCCTTGAAATTGCTAAGCTGCCCGCACTTGCTTGTGTGTCCCATCACTTTCTGTGTGTTGAAGTGTAGTGAAGGTGATGGAAACCACATTCGTACGTGTACACCTGTCACACTAACAGCTTTGAAGTTGCTATCTTCCACTGTCTCTGTCTTTGCTTTTGACTTTAGTTGTTCTTCCTGCTTTAAGTTTCCAGGAGTGTATGCCTTAATCATTGCAAATTTTCACTCGACATATTCTGAATTTTTACTCTGCTTTGGCTCCATCTGCTAAAGGAAAAAACAAATTTTATTCACTTTTCACCAGTGGAAATTTAAAAAGGAATGGCTAACGTGTTGGTTTGAGACACATTGAGTATTCAAACATTAAAGAGGAAATATCTGTGATATTTGTGCAGGAAATGAAGGAGCAACTCCACAATAACAATAAATGCACACATGCAAAAACATTCCAGACACACTCATACAGCCAATTTTCTTTCCTCCTGACAAAAAAGGAGGCCTATTCTGGGTGTTTGGCCTTTATAATGCTCCCTCTCATTTCTCCACAGTGCTGTTTGTCCTCTCAGCTGCTTCCCTGCCAGCCAGTGCTGCCTCTTCCACTCCCCTGCTCCTCCTGCTATTCTCGCCAAGCTAAGCCACAACTGTCCCACATGCCATGTCTGCTGGATGTGTGAACAAAGCTCGGAGGGAGCGAGGCAAAAACGGACCTCTTAAGTGAGTCGGACGCAGTCAGGCAGGACGGCTGGAAATGTCTTCCCCTTTGATTCCCTGGGGAACAGAGACGGAAAACAAATGGAGTCTGACTCCCTTATTTTCTCAAGGTCCTGGAAGTGACCTGCCGCTGCTGCGGAACATGGGCTGGAGCGCTGATGTTCACCGCCTGGCTGCGGAGCTGTCCAGCGGTCTGTCAGCCTGAAACAATTGAAAAAGGCCCCTCAACCATCCCCCCTTCCTCATCGCCATTCAATCCCAGCCAGAGTCCACAGCACAGCCTGCTCAGTGGCACTGCTGACAACTCAGTCGGCCTGCTCACACGGCGATGACCCGGTGAGTAATTGGTCGATAGAAGTCGGCAGGCATCGACTTGTGTGGCTTAGCAGGCTGTGATGACTCATTGTGGTGTTTGCTCTCAGTGGCCATGCTGCGGACGCACGCGCCTGTTCCGAGAAAAAATTACGAGATCCTGAGGGATAAAACGGAAATTCACAGAGAAGTAAAAATAACCAATGAATAATTAATGCAACAATAACAGCATACATGCACTCGCATTTATCTAATCATCCCGCAGTGGGAATGTGTACATAATAAGAATATTATCTGTCTGCAGTGTAGCTGCCAACAGGCTCGGCCCATTTGGCTGGGAACTCACAGAGCCGTTTGGCTACCAGTTATCGCACCGCTGCATCTCAGCAACTGGATAGCTGATTCTGGCACATGAATACAGGATTTCTATCTTAACACATCAGAAGCATTAGGTCTGAATTGAGCATTGTGTTAATGATCCAGATTCTAAGAGAGACAGAGACGGAGGGAGGGGGAGTTAGAGGTTTCTCTACTCACATGCAAACAGGCACACATGCAGAAACACACACACTTATGACACACACTTTCTGCAGGGTGTTGCAACAAATGCTGCTCCTCTGCTCTGCATAGTTTAATAAAACACCAGGTTACAGAGTGAGACTTAATAGTAGGTGCTTTGTCAATACTGAGAGTATCGATGTCAAAACACAAAATGGCCTTTCATCAAAGCAGTGTCCCACTTTACAGGCAGGGGCCTCAAGTGTCTTGCTCAAGGACACTTTGACGGGAGGCATGGCTGATAATTGGCACAAACTGGTTGCACAAGTTATTGAGCGCATGAGATTATAGGGAACGAAGGTTTTTCAGGCCACTGTGTTAGCTCCCTAATTTGCTACTGCAAATACATTTTGAAAGAAAAGAGATAACCTATGAAAACTAGCAACTGAGTGTGTAAGTACATTGCATGCACTCACTTCATTTTAAAGTCAGTACAAGTGACCAGCAGTGTTTTTTAAATTCACAGTGGTTAGCATTGTCACCTCACAGCAAGAGGGTTCCCGGGGGTTCAAATCCCGAGGTAGGGGAGCCCTTCTGTCCGAAGATTTGCAGATTAGGTTAGTGACTTTAAGTTGGTGATTCTAAACTGGCCGTATGTGTGAATGTGTGCGTGAATGGTTGTCTGTCTCTATGTGCCAGTCCTGTGATAGTCTGGAGATCTGTCCAGGGTGTACCTGTCTCTTGCCCAATGTCAGCTGGGATAGGCTCCAGCCCCCCTGCAACCCCCAACAGGATAAGCAGTTACGGAAAAATGAATGAATGAACAATGAATAAATCTGCAAATGTTGATACTGAATGTGTCGGTATGAAACTGCCCCACATGATGCTGTCTGACTGGCAGTGAGTCGGAAGACAGGCAGAAGACTATGCTCTGGCATTTATTAGCAATATTGCTAATATTAGCTAGCAAGTAAGCTTTCCGCATCCGTCACATGAGGCCTCAGCGGGAGAGGTATATGACTGTGCCCTCAATCTTTTTTTTCTGCTGTTTACCCCTCCCTTGTGTTTTTTTCTTTTTTGTCCACTGTTTGTTCTCTCTCTGTGTCAGTGTGTATCTGTCTGGCTGTGGTGCTCCATTTCCACTTCATACTTGCAACCAATCCACTCATCAAGCTCCTGAAGTACATATACCCCAGTTCTACACTTCCAGTCTTCACCGGATGGCTCAGTTTGCCCATGTGGTACTAACAATACAGCCTGTCTCAAGTTTAAGTCAGTATTTTCCTCATGTTTGCCTGCACTTTGAGGAACTCTGTGGCTACCTTTGCCTCAGGTCCATTGTCTTCCTGTGATCTGCACCTGCCTTGCCCAACGCCTCGCCAGTCAGCCTTCCAGCTGACAGCCCAGCTCACTTTAAGGGCAGCTATAGGCAAAAATTAAATACAATATTAATAACTATGGGCGGCACGGTGGTGTGGTGGTTAGCACTCTCGCCTCACAGCAAGAGGGTTGCCGGTTCGATCCCGGGCGTGGGAGCCCTTCTGTGCGGAGTTTGCATGTTCTCCCCGTGTCAGCGTGGGTTCTCTCCGGGCACTCCGGCTTCCTCCCACAGTCCAAAGACATGCAGACTGGGGACTAGGTTAATTGATAACTCTAAATTGTCCGTAGGTGTGAATGTGAGTGTGAATGGTTGTCTGTCTCTATGTGTCAGCCCTGTGATAGTCTGGCGACCTGTCCAGGGTGTACCCTGCCTCTCGCCTGATGTCAGCTGGGATAGGCTCCAGCCCCCCCACGACCCCCAAGAGGATGAAGCGGTTAGAAGAAGAATGAATGAATTAATAACTATGTTTTCACTAGTTTAAAAGGACCTAGAACCATGAATCCTCATCTTTTCATTACTTTTAAGTGTCCACAAATGAGCACAACAGGTATATGCAGAATGAAATATAAGATGCAGCAAACTCAAAATGTAGTGTTCTCATATGAGGATCCAGGGTGGCAGGAGTTTTAAGGTCCAGTGTTTGGGACTTAGGGGGACATATTGGCAGAAATGGAGAATGTTTTCTTTAGTTTCTAATCACCTGAAAACAACAATTGCTGTCTTTTCATTACCTTATTTTATCTACATACAGAGCAAGTCCTCTCCCAGTGAGTCCGCCATGTAATTTCTATGGTAGCCCAGAACAGACAAACCAAATATTGGCTCTAGATGAGACTATTTATGTTTTGCACCGGCCACCATAGTCCTTCCACACAGTTGCAACACGGGAGAAGTTTCACTTCTGCAACCTCACCACTAGATGCCAATAAATCCTACACAGTGAACATTCAGTTATGCAATAATCTTTTTTTTTTAAGAAGACAAATGACTAAAAATAAAGTAAAGGGCATTGCTCTTAGTGGTGGCCCCACAGAAAGTGATTACCCAACTGCAGTTTTCCACAGCTCTACAGGGCATTTTAGCAATGTTTAGCTTATTGTTTTGGTTTAACGGCCCATGACATCACATATCATGAGTCATGACATCCAGATGCTGTTTAAGCAAAGAATGTTCAAAAAGCCACCGTACAGTATTAGCAATGAGCTGGTGAACATATTGTAGTAGCACATTTAGCAACAGAAAAAAAGTATAAAGGAAAAGAAAAATGACTCCAAATGAATGCTGATGTGGGTGTGTCAATAAGCAACTGTTTGCTAACACTGTTGCCATGTCAATCTATAGATGATATTTAGGAGTTTTGTTTACAGCTTGTTTACAATGCCCCACAGTGGCCAAAAAAGCAGCAGACAAGATTTGGAAAGAAACAAATATTGAAAAAATAATGCTCACTTCAAACTGCACAGGTTGGTTTACTTCAATTTTTAACCCACACCATCAACTCTAATCTTTATACAAAACAGTTCAACTGTTTCACACCTGGATCTGCCCAGTGTGACCTCAG
The DNA here is from genome assembly GCF_011397635.1 of Epinephelus fuscoguttatus. Classification (NCBI taxonomy): domain Eukaryota; kingdom Metazoa; phylum Chordata; class Actinopteri; order Perciformes; family Serranidae; genus Epinephelus; species Epinephelus fuscoguttatus. The sequence goes on from NC_064753.1 coordinate 12,524,446, forward strand.
TCGTTTTGTTAGTGACTCCAGATGATCTCCCACTTCTGCTGCTAGCTGAGTCATTAAGGTGTTAAATACGTTGCCTAATGGCACCTCGACAGGAGACGAGTGTATGATGCGGGCACTTTGCTCTCATTTTTTTTCCAGCCCAAATTATCCCAGCAGGTCACACATTTGAATACACAACCTTGTGCTCACAAACCCACATCTTTAAAGCATTCCAGGGGGCTCTTCACTCCAATCACACAGCCAGTGAGCTAATTGTGAGCCATCTAGAAATCACTTGTTATTCATTTTTTATTTCCTCTCCCTCTGCAGTAAGCATAAAGAGCAGCGTGAATCCTGCAGAGACGGGAAGTGAACGCGGAGAATTTTGATGGCAGTGTCAGTAACACTCAGAGCTATGTTGGTCCAGTACAGAAAGAGTTTGTCAGGTGTGTATCTACCCAGTCTTAAAATAATATCAGGAATCTGGATTGAACTTTTAAAGATTCCCCATGTTGCTACATGCTTGCCGCTCTACAGTGGCACTGTTTTCCTGCAGAGGGAAAAAGTTCTTTTGAAAATTCAGCAAAGTGTTTCAAAAGACAGGGTTTGTGTAACAATGTGCACACTCTGTTTCTGGCAGGTTGAAATGCTGAAACATTCGATTGTTTTGAACCTTATTTTCTAAAAGATTTGAAAGCTTTTGTTTTTATCCCCAGTCCAACTTTCAAGCCTCTCCACTGTTATCTTAGACCACTGTTCATGGTCACATTATTGGTAATCCAAGTGTAGCATCACCATCAAAATTTAACTGAAACCTGCTGTCACTTTGCAAGTGATCTCTGGCATCACAGATGCATCACTGGGCAACAGCTACATTTCAGTTTATTCTCTGTTGTTCATATACACAAATAAAACATTTTCAATTATTTCCCTGTTCAAATCATTTTTTCCTCCTCCAAGGCTGTCAGGCAACAGGCCTGGCAAGGACATCGCTGCTGTCACTGACTTAAACAGAGTGAATGAAGCTGCGGTGTCAGGGCTCTGCTAATTTGAAACATCTAAAAACCTTTGTGCCTTGTTCAAATCTATCAACGCTTGTGATGTAATTACGTTTTAAATAGGCTTGGGTGATAAATTGAATCTCTATACTGTTCTGCCTATAACCAAACTTGATTAATCCATTTTTAATCAGTTGGTGGCAGGGAGGTGCCTTGATGTTTCATTTAACCGAGGCTGACAGCTGAGACAGTCACGCCTTTTGTCGGATGAATCCTGCTCATCATTGAGACCACGGGTTGGAAACAGAGGAAAAGGCCGGAGATTTACTAAGAATTTCAAAACCCATATGACACCTAGTTTGTTCTGCGTGGGGACACTGAGTGCTCACGTGTACTCTGTTATGATGCTGTTGTGTTTGTGTAGGCTGATCTTAAAGAATGACCACCTTAAAGCAGCCCGCTCCCTTCAGTTACTGTACAGTAGGTGGGCGAGATAACAGTCCAGCTAAGCAGAAGTGCTTCTAATTATAGATGACAGACACAGGGTCCCCCAGCGTCTTCCTCCTCCCAGTGGCCACGCTGAGAAGAGAAACACTTCAAAATAAGGGAACCTTTGCCCTCTCATGTTGCAAACTAAGAAGCCAAATGCAATAAGAGGCCCAGTGATATAGTGTGTACTAAATATAGAAAGAGCTGTTCTATTATTAAAGCAAGATGTGGCAAAAGATGAGTGTGCCTAAGTGCAATTCAAGGTACTTCTACTTTACTTGAGTATTTCCATTTCATGCTACTTTATCTTAATCTACTTACTTTACTACGATTCAGATGGAAATATTGTAATTGTCAAGCTAAATTTACATCATATCTATAGTTACAGGTAACTCTACAAAATAAGATTTTACACACACAAAATTGCATATACCTTATAAAATATATTGCAGCTTATACTGGACAGCATCATCTGTGGCAACAAACTGCAATTATGTGACAAAGGTAGCACAAATAAAGAACAGTCAGTAACTAAGTAGTGTCCCCAGTGTTGCCAGATTTGGTAGGTTGTGGTTATTTGGACTACTTTTGTACCATTAGGATGGATTACATTATTGAAAAGTGATACTCCAATAAATCAGCCCCTCCTCTCCTTGAGTGGTATGATTGAGACTGACAGCACTGAGTTTAGCTCAGCTTGACATGCAATGACTGACTAAATGTTAGGTGCTGAGCGAAAAAAAAAAAGTTCAAAAAAGTTAATAACTTACAAATTATGGCGAAAAGGCAGTTTCTTGCAATCCTAGAATTCAGATAAAAATATTCACAAATGAAAAAAACACTTCTGGTTGCTGATAAATAGTGTTTAACTTCTGATTTAACACTAAAAATTACAACCCTCTGCGCGCACTGCAGCGCAAGCAGACAGATGCGCGACTCAGGGCAGCGTGTGTCACTGACACCAGACTCAGAGCGCAGCGGACTGGTGGAAAATGTCACCATCAGCATATTATTTTACATCAGTAAAATCTATTTTATCATTATTTTGAGTCACATTGTTGAAAGAATTTAGCTGTCTGTGTTCAAGCAAGATAATAGGTCTCCATTCGTCAGTCTTTCTATTTCCTTTAAGAGATGGTGTTGCGTTCATGGTCCCCCAAAAAAACGGGAGAAAAAAAAAAAGGCCGAATATTCAATTTTATTTTTTTCACAATCGAATCCCGTGCCATCGAACAAAGCTTTGAAGCTTCGAGGCTTCGAATTTTTTGGGTCAGCCCTACTCTGTTTCCAACATTTTTTCTTCTTCTGAGAAACCCTGATTTCAGCTCATTAATGTATTTCTTTATATAGCCATCTGTTCCAGGCATGCATACTCCAAGTGTTATGTTATGTAGCTTACACGGCTACATGTAGCTACACACTAACCTTAGGGAAATGATGGTTGCAGATGTACATTTTTCTGTAATTTCTTTTGGATCATATTCTGGTTGTGAAGATTTTGGTTCAGAAGCCTTTACCAGTAGTCTTGGTTGCCAGTGTTGTTAATTTCTCCCTGATTTTGGATCATATTGCTGCTGGAATATGTCTGGCTGCGCTTATAGGCTTTCAATGGTCATTTTTTTATGATAAAAATTGCAGCTAAACTTTGTTACTGTCATTCCACCAGCTGCAATGTGGGTGAAACAGCACAGATGTGGAAGACCCAGAATCACTGACTGTGCTCTTTTAGGTGGACAGACAGTAGTTGTTTTTTAAAGAGTTTTTTAAATATTAAAGCATGTGAATGTATTCTAGTCAAAACCCAAAATACAAGTTTGAACCTGAAAATGAGCATAATAGGTCCCCTTTAAACTATCTACAAGGCTGTATAAACTATTAAAATTATATGTACAGAATATATATATATATATATCTGTATGTATGTATATATGTGTGTCCACACACACACACACACACACACACATGTACATATATATATATATACATATTGTGTGTGTGTGTGTGTGTGTGTGTGTGTGTGTGTATGTGGACACACATATATACATACATACAGATAGATAGATAGATAGATAGATAGATAGACCCTTTCCTAAATAAGAAATTCAAAACTGGGCTTTTTGTTAGTCCCATCTGGCAACACAGAATGTAAACATAACCCATAACCCCATAAACTAATGTTTGTTATTGATAAACACGCAGTCACACACTGGTGCCGGATGCTACCATACATGGCGCCTCTTGACTTGCTACTCATTCACACGCACTCACTTTGTACTTCACTGTACTTTGAAAGTAAACTATGGTTACTTATGAGCCAGTTAGCTGGGCATGCTAACATTTGCAGCTGACATTACAGTAGATACGCTCACTGTTTAATCCATGTCTTACACTTTTTGTGGTTTTGGTTTTGGAAAGGCTGAGATTCAAACTGTCATTTGCATTCACTTGATCTTAAGGTCTTGATCAGAATGTTTATTCATGATTCACAAACATGTAGTAAATATCCTGGTTACACTGCAATGTGGATATTTCAGCTGAGGATTACTATTGTCTTGTTTCTATGTGAACCTGTCTCCTTTGAAGAAGAGGGCAGATGAGTCATGTGTGGCACCTGTGCAAATACATTTGATTTTCAGGCTACAGTTATAGCTAAATGTAATGGCACTCAATTATATAATTCACATACAGAAAAATCATAAAAATCCACCATTTCCACCAAGAAACATGAACTGTCACCAGTTTGAGGGGATTACATCCGTCTTCTCGTGGCAGAGGCACTGAGGGGTGTAAATCTCAGGTCAGGATGACAATGTGTAATGCACCTTGACTAACTGACTGTAGCATTTTGAATGGCAGGAGCTGAATGGATGTGAAAACAAAGAAACTATAGGGGCTGTTGTGAAGCGAGGTGGGGTGTATTTACTGTAGCTTCTGGACTGCTGGGCGTGTTGGCTGCATCCTTGACAGAGCCGGAGTGGCTCAGAGAAAAAAAAACATTCCTCCCATCCTGTCACTGTGAAGCTTTTCTTTCCAAATCCTCCTTTATGTCCCGTCACATTCATCTCCTCTTTCCTCCCACTCTCCTCATCTTAAATTTTCATCTGTCGTCTTTTCTTCCTTTTCCGTCTTGCTTTCCTTTTCACCTTCCGTCTCCTTTAAAAAATACAACAATTCTTCATTGCATCATCTAATAATCTTCATTGCATCAGTCATCTAACTTTTTTTCAGTAACAGCATTTAAAAGCTGTTACACAGGCCTCTTCAAAAATCAATTCATAATTTTGGTGATTTCCTGAAACAGTGCATACAATAAAACATTAGTCACTCCTCTACACTCCCATCTGGTAGAGGAGGGCAGGGATCTGACTATTTGAATAAAATGTTGACACAATCCGTCCTTCGGAAATAGCATAAAGTTAAATTTGCTTCCCTTCCTTACTGTGAATTAGTGAGGCGAGACACAATAGAGCTGAGGACAACAGGAACTGAACGAATGACGTCTGTGACAAGTCACTTCACCAGAAAGTGAGGCGTGAGTGAGAACTTTCTCGGAGTTGAAACATTTCAAACTGAGTGCCTCTCTTCCGAGTGTGCACTGATTGAATGTGGTGATTTCCTCCATTAGTCCTGAACAGTAGGCTACACAGGAAAGTGGATTTAATCTCTTAAAACAAATTATGATCTTGATAATGCAATATCTAAATTGACTATATATTTGATGGAAATTTAACCCTCACTAGATGCTTCCTGAGGAGCTAAAGTTCAAGAGGCAGCAAAATACTTTCCTTTATATACTCTCTTTGTCTAACTCGGGTAGTATTTTTGTAACTCATTTCTGTGATTATCTAGAGAAGGCTGAAGTCCATCTAGCCCCTTGATGTTGCCAATTACAATCATTCTCAAGCTGTCGGCCCCTGAAAGCAGCCTGGTCGTCATCTGCTTGTGACCACAGAACAGACCCTCATGAGCTGCTGGGGTTAAATACCTTGCTGATGGGTACTTTTATAGTCATCAGTGAAATATTCACAGAATTGACTTCTTAGGCTTACTACCCTTATAAATAGACAAACCAGTATGATCTGACATTTGGTCCCCTTTTGATCTTACCCAAAGACAACACCAACACATGCACAAAACAGGGTGGTGTCATAAGTATCCAAAGGTATCTTTAGTGGATGGTAGGCATGCTCATTATGGAAGGAGGCCCAGCACCCTACATAGCAAGGAGATCCCTAAACTGGAGCCTCTGTTTAAAGTGACAGTTTTTTAATCCTAATCCTTTAAAGGAATAGTTTGACCTTTTTGGAAAAGATCAATACCACTCTCATAGCTGTGTTATAAATATAAAGCAACAGCCAAAAGAGAGCCGAAAGATATGTGTTTGTAAGTTGATTTTGTTACTTTTGGACAGAGCCAGCTGTTTCCCATGTTTTTGATTGACTGATACTGCTCTTATATCTGTACCTTAAATATGAAGCTACTGCCAGCAGCTGTTAGCTTAGCTTCTCTTGGAGACAAAAAGCAAATGAATTAGCCAATATACCAAAATGTTGGACTATTCCTTTAATGCTAACCTGCAAAACACCATGGAGAATAGCCCAGGCACCAGTGGTGTCTGCAAAACATTGATAGGTTGGTACGTTTTATTGGCACTATATCAACATTCCTTAAGTGACGTAGTATATGAGTTGACTTTGTCATTGATAGTTGGAGGGGCTGGTGGATGGTGTGACACCTAGGTCAGATGACTGTCAATCAGCAGACCACTGCCGACCAGTGTTCACAACCAACAAACAACCTTTTTTTTATTTTTAAGGGAGTCATCAAAGTGTTGCAAGGAGCTTTTCCACCACTAAATGTGAATGTTTTTTGGCAGCCCATCGCTATGTTTCCAAGGGCGTTTGTGCCACCAAACGTCTGTGTTTTTAACAACCCATGGTTGCATTTCCACTGGCATTTGTGCTACCTGTTGTGGGTGTTTTTAGCAATCCATTGCTGCATTTCCAGTGGCATTTGTGAGACCAAACGTGGGTGTTTTTTTAACAACCTATTGCTCCGTTTCCAGTGGCAACTGTGATACCAAGCATAGGTGTTTTTTTTAGCACCCTACCACTGCTTTTCCAGGTGAGTTTATGCCACTAAAGTTCAGTCTTTTGAGTGACCCATGGTTTCTGGTGGCGTTTGTGCAATCAGACATGGGTATTTTAAGTCAAGTCATGATCTTTTCTTAATCATAACCAAAGAAATGTAAACTTTCAGTGCGTCCGCTGCATAATAACATACAAATGTAACATATCCCTGATTTGCAGAAACATTAATCCTGGAGATTGGGTTGCAGACATCAACATTTAAAACACCTGCAAACAAAATGGCAAGGTGCTCTGACAGTGAGAAAGAAGGGGCCTTTTCCTGTATGTGTCTGTACCAAGGGGCCACTGGTTTACAATCCATATTCATTAGAGAGCCTATCCTGTAAGCAAAATATAAAAGGGACAGCCAGTGAGTGCATCAACAAATCACCCTATGTGACAGAGTGGGCCAAATTCCTAAATGTAAAAGGGATTGAGTTGTACTGTACAATGATAACTGGCACATGACAGATATATTCTTAATAACCTAAGTTGCATGTTGTATATGAGGTACTCAAGTAAAATCACACAGGAAGTTGTGAGAGTAGGTTAAGATGAAAGTTTCATAAGGTTACTTAAAAGCTTATTCTTAACTCCCGTGGTGACGTGTACAGTGCACCACAGAAGAGAGGGAAACAGTGTAATTACCTGCAAGTAATACAGGAAAAAAGAATAATGTGAAGCATCACTGATTCAGCTGAGGGAAAAACACACAACAGAGAGGGAAGGAAAATTGGTCAAGTATACAAGCTTCAACTTGTATATTGTGTATTTTTATTTTTGAAGGCCATTTTAAGGCTTTTGCACACTGAGTCAGTTTTTTCGTATTTTTTTAAAAAAAATCCGTCATCTGAAAAAAATTGTACCTCACAGAAACCCTGTACGCTGATTCCGATGGGTTTTATTGTTGTATTTGTTGTGAAAATGCACAATACAAGCGAAATGTAAACACACATTTGCTCCCATGCTTCTCTCCACTGGATTACCTCCCTGTCTGTCACCACTCTCTGCTGCTGTCTTGTAGTTGGCACCGCAGCTGAAGGGGCTGAGCCATCCTCCCTCTCTGTCTCCATACTGTCACTCTCTCTATCTGTATGCAGTCCACATTCCCTTTCTCATCATCATCATCATCCACCTGAATGTCACTATCTGACCTGTTGAAAGTGGGCTATCTGATTTACGAAAGGATATCATGTGACCTGTTCCTTTCTCTTGTTGCAGATGTGTCCTTCTGCCACATTTTCTTCACTGCTTCTTGGTCACCAACTCCCTAAATCTGCAGAAAAATCAAACCTGTTCCTAAAACTATAATGATGGACGAAAGTTTCCCAGGCAGTGTGATATTGACACAACATGTGGTCATATGTCTTTTTAGACCTGCATCAACTTTGGATGAAAAAAAAAAATGACCTGTGCACTGTGCAAATACCTTCACTCTCAGTTGGGGATACATGTTTTACAATTTAAATTTGCATTTTTTGAAAATACAATTAAGTTACTCAAGGCTAAACCTCTGTCAGGATCAGAAAATCCCACTAAAACCTGTCTTTTATATTTAGCAGACCGCATCAGAAAGTAAGTTAATGTGGGCAAACTCTGGTGAATGGTCATGTTAGACCTTCAAAAGGCCTTTGATACTGTAGATCATGATATCCTGCTGTTTAAGCTAACGACCATGGGGTTTAGCAAGTTGGTGATTCAGTGATCCAGTGAGTCAGCTCTCATCTCTCGGAAAGGACACATATAGAGATTGTCATTTTTGAAAGTTATAACTGACCACTTTTTTTCTTTTAAAAATGACATGAAAGAAACCAGTTCATCTGACCTTTTTATTTATGCAGACGATTCAGCTATTCTTGTGTCTCATGAAGATTCAGCAGTTGTGGAAAAGTGTTTGAGTGAAGTGCTTCAGAATGTTGGGACTTGGCTGCCTGATAACAAGCTGTCTCTTCATCTAGGGAAAACACAGGCCATCCTTTCTGGATCCAGAATAAAACTAGGACAGACCCAAGAGATGAAGGCAAAGGTAGGAGAGCCTGTTATTTTGGCTAAGGACACAGCGAACCATCTAGGATGTACATTAGACAAATATCGATCAGGGTCGGCCATGGCTATGAAAGTTCTCACCAAAATCTGCCAAAAGACAATATTTTTGCCCAGAAAATCAGGGTTGTTGCATAGATGAATGTTAAATACATTAGCTGAAGTTAAATAATCAGGGTTGTATTAAGTTACATCCCAATACCCATCTTGCCTCAGCACATTTTCTACAACTTAATTGTCTTCCAGTTGGTAATAGACTCACACAAATCAAGTTGGGACTTACCCCAGAGGATCACAATGGAAACGAGCCTGTGGGCTTTATTGTATAATTTAATTCTTGACAGTTGTAGGTGTATGTGATAACTGTCTTCAGGTGAATCATGTGTATTTTATGACTGACAAATAATCTATCTGTCCATCTATGTTTAAGTCAGTGGTTCCCAACTGGTCCAGCCACGGGGTCCAGATTTCTCCCTAGTCATTAGTTCAAGATCCACACAGTTTAATACATGCAGCATCATACTTGCGTTTGGCCATGTCATCCAGCAAGTTTGCTGTCTCTGTTAAGTAGCTGTCCGTTAGTCACTCACTCTACAGCAGGAAACAGCACTTCAAAATGAAAGCTATATGCCAGAAATTCACTGCACTTAAATATAAAGTACGTTTTATACAAGCTTGACACATTTGTGAGTCACTTGCAGTCCATTCATAATGGAGCCATGACCCACTTTTGAACCACGACCCACCATTTGGGAACCACATTCTTTCATGTGAGATGTTTCAATTTTTTTGTAAACCTCCTGTTATTTACAGGCTCTTTCGTAAATGATGCAAGTCCAAGAAATTCAATGCGCAAACTATTTTAAGGGAACACAAAAACACCTGTGTAAGAGCTGGAAAGGTATCAGTCCAGTAGTGAGCCAGCAGGGTCAGATGCCAAGCCAACTGAGAGCTTGGATAAACTACTTTTTAAGTTTGTAGTTTATTCTGCTAACAGACAGGCTGAACCACAGAGTTTTAGGGCTTGAGTTTTTCGAAATTCTTCAGAACAGCCCTAAAAAGTAAGTTGGCCATCCTCCGTGGACACACTGCTCAATATAACAACACATTTCCAGCCACAGAAGAGCCACTGAGGTTTCAGTTGTTGTATCCCTGGTAGGTAAATACTGTCAAAGCTTTATCTTTAGAGAGGTTTACCTGGGTGTCTTTTTTTTGGCTTCTCTCATCAACCAGATCACATATGAGTTAGTATGTGTACTGCTGTAAGGACCAAATCCATAACCTTAGCATTAAAACCAAGGAGGAAACTCCATCAGTGCACTTGTGGGTTATTTGAAACTACTACAACTTCCAAATATTGCCGTACTTCTCTGCACAGAAGCAGTTTGTTTGGAGAGCTAGTGACTAGAAGCACAATGTTCTGCTAAACTTTTAGTCTGATACCTTGCTGTGGTCCGGTAACACAGTCTTGCCCACCGCTCCTTTTACTGGTGTACAAGAGATCTAAGAGTATGTCGTCTTTTAAGTTGCTCAGTTTGGAGAGATGGCAAAACACTCCCTCCACTTAATTAGTCCTCTACAACTCCATGCTCTGCTCATGCAGCCCTTCATCTTCAGCTAGACCCTTTGAAGGCTGCACTGTCATATTGGGTGTTCCTGATTGATTCTAGCAGACCAGCTGAGCTGGTAAAGAACTGAAGGGAGATGGATGTCACAGCAAACACACATTTTAAATCAGACCGGCTTCGTGCGCAGTTGATGAGCCAACGAAGGATGATAATTGATTGAACAGAAGGAAGTAAGATGGAGGCCTGACGTCAGGCTGCAGATGGTCTGGCTTCATGTTGGCCTTCCCAGAGAGAGGTGTACTGATGGGTGACAGCCACAGTGATGGCAGCCTGTTTGAAAAGGAAAATGAAGATGGCCCTGGAGATCACCTGATAGCCCTGGAGATATTAAAATCCAGTGATTGCTCACAGAAGTTGAATGGAACAAAAGAGCAATGGCTCCACTCATTCTCATTTGATTGGAGATGGAAAGCTGTCATGTGCTCGATAAGGCCTTGGGTGACTTTTTTCAAACTTCATTCATGAAAATATTTCAAAGACAAGGACAAATAGAACTTCAGGATGGGATCAAGCAGCCGGGTGACATCACATTTTGATAGAGCTCCGGATGACACTTGAAAAGACCGTTCTCAAAGGGCTTTCATGTCTGTTTGGTTTTTTATAAATAAAACTTTATCTCAGATTAGGTCAGAATTACTTTGACACGTGGTTGTTATTATCAGCCGCCCATCTGCCCCAAAAATATATCAGAGAGGAAAAAGACAGATATTAGAATTCTCAAACAAACTTTTGAGAAGATTACATGTGACAAAATTATTTAAATAAAATGAAATTTAGATATATAAATAATGAAGTAAATATAAATGCACTGACATATACATATGTATATATTCCATTTGTCAGTGCTTCCTGTAACTTTGGGATTTCTTTTCAGCACTGAGGGGCACTGAGATTATTGTATGGGCCACTGCATATAATGGATTTAGTGTTTATCAGATGACAACAGAAAAGAATTAGCAAGTTACCAGAGCCCAGCAACACTCTGCCTCACTCCCTGGGCCCCCCACAGTGATGTGGTGATCAGCGCAGCCTGAAGTGTACTGTAGCAAGAATAGATGGCACTCACTGGGGCAGACCCCTGGCATTCAGGTGTTCGATCTTTCTCTAGCTGAATTTGAGTTGCTACAGGGCACTAAGTAAAGGCACCCATTGAGAAAGGTTTATTTGTATATATTATAGAGGAAGCAAATGCACATTGTCCAAAAAAGTTAACACAAGCTTAAAAAGAGTGCCTGTTGGTTCTAAAATGACCCAAAAACATGCATGCAGTAACTAAAACAATTTCTCTGCATAATTTCTTACTGTCAAAGTTTTTCCTGTAAAAACATGGTGCAGTTATGAAAGTGTTTGCACCTGTTGATATAAAGCAATGCCTTTTAATAAGACTTCAAAAAAAAAATCTAAAAATTTACATGCAGAACACAACTGGACTGGTATATAGACACTGCATGATACTGACTCAGGTGTCTGCCCCAGTGAGTGCCATCTATTCTTGCTCTTTGAGTGTTTCATATTTCATTAGCTTTCAGAAGTTATTAGCTTTATTTCTATTAGAAGTTGAATGGACATGCTTGGGGGGGGGGGAGAAAATTGGTCATTATAAGTAATGTTACACACAGAAGATGTAGAAGGAAAGGAGAGAGGTGATTGGTTGACTGGGACATTAAAGGATACTGGGAGATCTCATCATGTATGAACAGGAGGAATGATTATAGCAAGAAGAACCTGCTTCAATTTTCATACGGCATTTGACTATTGCTTTAGGACAAACTTGAAAAAATGTGAACTTAGCCTTTAACATAAAAATTAGTTATTTTACAGTACATAGAGGCAAGAAGCACCAGCAACCAGCTGTACAGTGCTATACATTACCAGTTAATTGATGTAAACATTGGACATTAATTCAATAGAGGACCTGCTGTAAAAATAAAAACAATTTGTGTTTTATTAGACTATGAAAGCATCAATGAAATTTTCCATAATGGTGCTTTGCCGGGCTCTCTCAGATAAACAATACAGGAACAACATTAATTTGATTTGATGCCATCTAGTCTCAAAACTGCCTGGATAATTACATTTGAACATTAAATCATTTTCATCCAGCCACCCACTAAACCTGACATTTCCTCATTCTCAGAACCTCACAGGATCCAACCCAGGGAATACCAAACAGAGCCATCATGCTGTAACTCTTTACAATTCCAGTTAGCACGGGGCACGGATTGATTACTTAATGTGTCTAGGGGCCCAATGCATCAGGGCCCCCCCTGGCCTTCATCTGCAAAATATCACCCAAATTGGAGAAAAAAATTACCAAATTACCAAAACAACAAGAAAGAGACACAAAATGGCGATTTAAGTCACAAAATGACCTCAGAGAAACACAAAACCATCAATAGATGCCTAATGACTATGAGGAGGCATAAAACAACTTCAGTCAGGAGAGACCGAATAATTAGCCTAAGTAAAGATAATATTTAATACAGAATATGAGAGGACAGATTAGCAGATGATTTGTGCTGATTAAGATTTACCAGAAGTCTTTGATGCTTGGACACCAGAGGGAGATAATTTGTGATTGTGGGGCATCTGAGCGGCAGCATGATAAATCCGCCTGATGAAGTCCAGACACTGGTGGTCTCGCCACCAGACAATCAGAGATCTCCGCCTTCTGATAGTCTGGGGACACTCCTTTCTAAAGTGTGTTTAACACACCGACGAAAACGGCCGGCAACAAAGCAACGCCTCTTGCATTTTTGAAAAGGACACGCCCTCCCGGAAATGTGCGTTCCCCCTTTTCTTGTCCGCAAGGAAACAAACACACAGAGACCTTGAAAATGGATGCCGAGAGATTTAACTCCGTTTATCAAACGTGCTCAGTCCACAAGATTGTGGAAATGAAGGAATTACAGCGACTTGAGCCATTTTGTACCGCTACACGTGTTTCTAGTCGGACTATGTTTACGAGCACAAGAGTTCAGCGAGCCACCGAAGGACCGCCCTGCAGATTTACTATTGGTTCTGCAACGTAGGGAGTTTTTTTGAACTCTGAAATTGTATCCACCCATCTAAACACAAAATCAGGGAGAAAGACATCAGTCTTTAGTTAAGTAAAGCGTCTAAAGACTGACTTGTGAGTCTAAGACACTGGTGGTGGTGGCTGCTGACTCTGAGGCAGATTAGGCTGATGAATCCATAAGGACCAGGTGTGATGGGGAGGTGAGGGTGTGCGCAACTGCAGCAGTAAAAAACTGCATCAGAAGAGAAACATATTTAAAATAGAGAGCAGTAAGATGATAGGCTGACAGAGAAGGTGCGCCGCTGTGCTATTGGTTGATTGTGAATCAGCTGAAAAAAAGCTGATGACTCAATCGACCTACCCAGACAATGACACCTAGAGATAGTGAGTGAACATGTGTGCAAGGAGCTAATGGCAGGTTGATAACGAAAACTTACAGCCTGAGCATGACAAGTACGTGGCGCCTTTTTGTACTATATCTGTGCCCAGGGGCCCATTGTGTCATAATATGCTGATGGCACACAAGGTTACTTCTCATAACATGACAATGGCAGTTATTTGCCAATTTATTTGGCAACATGGTGGCTGTGGCACAGGAGTTGCAGTGGTCGATTGTTAGTGGTAGAAAGGTCAATAGTTTGATCCCTGGTGCCTGCAGTATGTGTTAAAGTGTCCTTGGGCAGAATACTAAACCCCTAAATTTTTGTTTGATACCTCTGATAAGCAGGTTGCTTGGAGTAAAAACAGTGCTATATAAATGCAGTCCATTTACTACAGTATATAGATGATTTACATAGTAATACTGTAGCTGCCATTGTAGCTGAGCTGCTTCTAACTTCATGTCTTTCACATCTTTCGGGGTGGCAATAGTTCAGTCCATACTGACTTGGATTTGAAACAGAAGGGTCACCGGTTTCAGTCCCACTGCCAAGGTGCCCTTGAGCAAGGCATCAAACCCCCAACTGCTCAGTGCACCTGTTCATGGGCAGCCCCCTCGCTCTGACATCTCTCCATTTAATGCATGTCCTCTCTGTGCATGTGTGTATTTCGCGCCTGTGTGTATGTGACAACAGAATGGAAAAACTGAATTGCCCCTCAGCTATTAATAAAGTATATCTTCTTCTTCTTCTTTTAAGGTATTTTTTGAGCATTTTTAGCCTTTAATGGACAGGACAGACACGTGTGAAATGGGGAAAGAGATAGGGAGTGACATGCAGCAAAGGGCCACAAGCTGGGGTCGAACCCGGGCCGCTGCGGCAACAGCCTTGTACATGGGGCGCTTGCTCTACCACTAAGCCACTGGCGCCCCATCTTCTTCGTTTTAACCAGTGAATGTAAACAATGTTTTTTAGTAACAGATAAAGACCCTTTAAGGTCACCTTGAAAATAGATACCTACATGTCTATATGGCTTAGCTCCAAAGCAGCAAACCACTGATGATAGATACACCAGATCTGTGGCAAGAAGGGATTGTATAATACCTATGAGGTGGACTGCCTTTGGACAGGAAGCTCTCTCAGTGAGAGCAGCTCACACATTTGCCAGCACTCACCAGAGACTGTGACACATATCGTTTATTTAAAATTCATTTAGAATCATGGTTAAAAGACAATCAAGTGTGCGACCACACTCTATGACTTATTCAAATAACCCGAGGCGCTCTTTGTTTTATGTTTTATGTATTGCTGTCTTTGTTTTCAAGTATTTCATGTGTTTTTTATGAAATATGCTCTGCTACATACTGTATTGCTGTGCCTGTGTGAATATATTTCATGTGTCTTTTGTAGCTGTCACTACACCTGCGCGGGGACTGCGGTTAAAAAATGAGCTAAGAGGGCTAAACTGGCACATTTATGGAAATGTCTGTTTATGTTCACCATCCCTGTAACTCTATAAATAAATGAGTATATGAATAAATAAAGTGATCTAAATGAATTACGGATATAAAATGCATGTCTGCAGAGGTATCTACAAGTCAGTGGTTATAAAGGTGTGTCCTACTTAAGTATGCCAACATGTATTTGTAATTCATTTATTATGTGTGCTTTATAGTTGTAATTAATGTAGATCATTCTGTTTTTCATTATTTTCCATTACGTATTTTGTGACATTATTCTAAATTATTTTTATATTTCCAAAATTATTATTATATTATTCTATAAGATCACTTTAAGTAGCCTACATATGGTTATTTTGGATTCACTAAATCATCAGTTTAATGACCCTATCATTCTTTATTTATATGTTTATGTGATGCTTTGTATTTTGATCACATAATAGGCTACAGTCATGCTGATGCAGTACAGCAGTCCCTATATGAAAGTGGACTTGTGATCACTGTTGATTGCATGCAGTTTCTGCAGGTGTCAGTATGACTGTAGCCGGTAGGAGGGACTTGATGCTCCAACTTCTCATTTTGTGTCTCTCTGCTCTCCAGCCAGTCGTCCTGGTCCTGCTTGGAGAGAGACGACGGCATCAGCAGCACGGCATTCCGGGGAAACACCATGCATCTTAGGCTAAAAAGACGACTGGAGCCTCACCGTATTTCGCGTTCTTATTTTTGATTTCCGTTTTTTTTTGTTTCGTCTTTCTCCCCCACCCCCTCCTCTCTCCTTTTCACCCAATCTCTGACGCGCAAGGACACTACAGCATCCATCCACGGCAGGAACGCTCACATAGAGCATCCTCTGTACAGACGCACCACCACCACCATCCTCCTCCTTCCTTCCTTCCTTCCTCCCACTCTCCTCCTCTCCTCTCTCCTGTTCTGTTCTAACCCAGAGGACATCGGGACATCTTCTCCCCCCTCTTTACCCGGAGACATGGATCTATGGTTTCATTCGATCCGGATTTGCTGGTGGAGGGTTTTGTTTCTGATGAGTGTTTTCCAGGACTATCTGAGCTCCATGCTGGACTGCCCGCCGACCTGCAGCTGCTCTCAAACAGAGATCTATTGCAATAAGTCCGACAACGGCAGGTTTTTCCCTTTACTCGCCCTGCAAGATACTGGGAGCAATGGGACCAGTGTTGACATAGCAGAGTTATTCAAAAACATCACCTCTATGTAAGTAGATGCGGATTATGCCGTGCGTTTTTTTTTTTTTTTTTTTGAATCATTAATTGATCATATCCTCAGTGAGGCGTCTGTGCTTTCAGGCTGTCTGTTGCTTTCCTCGCACTGATCTGACTTGTTGGCTGATTATGTCTTATTTCCAGACTTTCTGCACTTCTATCAGTCTTATAAGTGGCCTTTAATGATAATACCACCTAATAATCGGGGTTTTATACGCAGCGTAATGCGCTTATTCTGTCTCCCCTGCACATATAAGGCAAATCCTTTGCAACGTTTCTCAGACGTGGCAACAAACTACTTGATGTGGAGCCTCGGTTGATGGATGTCGGATTTTTTTTTTTTTTTTTTTTAGTGTGTCCTCATAAAGTTGCTCCTCCGCAGCGGCTCCGCAGGCCTACACGGCCAAATGACAGAAAGGATGTTGCGGAGAACCTCAGATTACCCATTCACTCGATTCCCCGTCCTCGTGTACGGCAACTGCTCCGACAGATTGTGCTAAATGAAACAGAAATAAATGGTGCAGTAAGGTCAAGCAGTTACATTTCAGCCCGCATCCTCAGACCGATGCGACCCGACAAACTTTATTATGTGCTGGGGGAGATCTGGAGGAGGGGGTGTTGGGAAAAAAACGTCACTTGTGGCGTTTTTTTTGTCTCTCCCCTTCTCTCCCCTAAAGATTTGGACGTGCAGCAGGATGCTGTGCTTTCAGAGGATTCATAAATCGTTAGCTTAAAACAGTGGAGCTATGATGACGGCAGCCTCTCCAGCCCCCCTCACCCACACACCCCCAGAAGTACATTTTCATTCTGCATCCTCTCCCTCCTCCCCCCTGCTCTCTCTCTCTCTCTCTCTCTCCCTGGCATCGATCCTTCCTGCCAACATCAAAGCTTTCTTTCTTGAAAAGTCAGTACAAAAAAAAAAAAAGAAAAAAAAAGCGGAGCTCGGGCCTTAAAATAAGACCTCTGGTGTCGATGAGGCTGATTTGCATATAAAGTAAACATCTCCCCGTTAACGCACTGGAATTCCCCGCACGGCTTCCTCCGCGTCGTCTTACGCCACAAAGGGACTTTTCCTCCCATCACTTTTGGTATCCCGTTTACCCTTTTATCCGTTGGAGGCAGACAACAACTTATTTTGTGACACGGTTCATCGCTTCCCTGTGCCACTAGAGGGTAGCCTGGTACCCTCTATACACTGGGAACCAACTGCTCCTTCCAACACTGGAGTCATTTACTGTACGTGACTGTTTTATCAGAGTGTTTTTAGTCAAATCAGGACGCCAGAATAACACTCAGTCGCCACCATGAGCTTATGATGGTAAACAGACGACAGGTCAAAGGTCAAAGCCCACTATAAGTGATTAGTGTGACCCCAGGGTGACCCTCGGATAAAGGCTTTCTCTTTGTAAAACCTGCTCCTTACAGGTTACGCTCATTAGTCTTTGCTCTCATCCACATCAACAGTAGAATAAACTACCTCTTGTATTTAAATTGTTCAGTGAAATAGCCACTGTACAGAAGCACAAAGCCGTGCATTGATTGCCTTTTTGCCTTTGAGAAACCCTAATGCAATTGACCCAGGACTAACTGTGCATTTCATGGCCCCTCGCCAAGCAGGCTGCTTGTTTTCTTGCTGCTCAGCATGGACGGCAACCTCCACCCAGCACCACCACCGGCAGCAGCTCAATGACAGCATATCAGAGACAATAGCTCCCAATGTCACATCAGCTAACACATCAGATAGGATTCATCCATTCAACAACACACAGAGATGATTTGTACATTTTGTGTAAAATCTGCTCATCAACTGTCGTGTCTATAAGCATGTATTTAAAAAGCACAGCTAATTATTTCAATTAACAATTTAACTCTTACTTACACAACAACCATAAATATATACTGCACTAATTGAAATATATAAATAAACAAGTATAACTGGCAGTTAAAGGCTTGATGCTATTTTATTTTCTGGCCAGAAAACGCGCTCTTTAAAAATAATAACCAGTAACCATAGTAATACAGAGCAGTCGGTGAGCGAGGCCACATGCAGTACAAATTGTCCCTGGCCCTCTCTCTTTGTAAGGTGTTGGATGCATGAGTTTTGCTAACGAGAGGTCTATTCCGCTCATCGCAGGGGAAACAGGGAGCGATGGGGACAATTTATGGAGATGGAAAACTAGAGCGAGGGCCCCTAGCAGAAACCGTGGGACGATTGGCCAGCCAAAGAAAACTGCCAAGTCCAAATAATAGTTTTCCAGTTCTCTCACATTAGAGATTCATCACAAGAGGCATCTCTGTTTGAAGTGGATAAGATAAGGCCTTGCTGTGATACTTGAAGAAAAAAAAAGGTTTTCTGAGAGCAGCTGAAGCGTTTGACAGGTTTGTGTAGCTCTGACTGCAGGTGCGCGTTTGTTTGCAGAATCCAATCAGCGCCTCCACCTCTGGTGATGACGTTTGGTCTCATTTTGTTCTTTTCCTTTCCGAACCACCCTCTGAGAGTGTGGTTTGTAAGGAGAGGCTAGAGTATCAGACCAATCTGTGCAAGTCATCACCATGGCGTCAACTGCTGTATGTCTCCAACATGTATTTAGATAAAAAAAATCACCTCTCTGCCCTCCTCGTCTCCTCTGCTCTTGAGTTCATCCTTCCATTCAGCTCCTATAATGGTATATGTATTCACCAGCATATACCTTCACCCTCACCGCTGAAACTGCAGAGCGATTAAATCAATTTCTGAGAATTAGTAAAAGTCAAAGTGTAAAAGGTACATCATCTATGGTGTAATTGTGGTAATAGTCAATCTAAAACTTTGCTTTTCACCAGTAATATAACAATAAAATGGTCATATAATGTAATTTCCTCATAATTATCCTACAGGGACTTCTCTGCAGTCAAGTAGTCATTTACATAAAAATGGGAAAGATGATATTATTTCTTCCTTGTGCGCTTGAGATAGAAAAAATATTAGAACACCAGCTTGAACTAAAATCTCAATTTGACAGATGTATGACTGTTACCATGTGCTGACTTTCTTGCAAGTGTTGCATTTTACAATTTTCTGCTGCACTTATCTCAACATTTGACAAAAAATGAGGTTAAGCACAAGGTTTTTATGTCTCACAATTTCTCCAGAATTTGCACAAGTAAAGATCATCATTTGATAGGGATTAATGGTTTGTCAGTTATTCCTCAGACATGTCTTAAAGAGACAGTTTACCCCAAAACCAAAAATACATATTGTCCTCTTACCTGCAGTGTTGTTTATCCATCTAGATCATTTATGTGTGAGTCTGCTGAACTACACCTGCCAACTGTATCACCATGCAGAAGGAAGTGTGCATCTACTGAGCTAACTAACGTTACAGCTCAACAGCGGAGGACGCCATTAATGTTTACATCCTGGGCTGTCGAGTGCATGAGCCTCTGGTCTATGAGTAGATGCACACTTCCTTCTGTGCAGGTTAGTGGCTGTAGTTCAGTAGAAAGCAGATTATTTTGGGTAACAGGGTCATGATTTCTGGAAAGAGACATTACTGTTGAGTTTTTCAAATTGATTTTTTTTCCCACCTTGAGCACCACAAGCCAAGTGCTATTTTGTTCCATTATATTTCTTCTCTACGGCCGATATCTCCAACACTTGGCAACTTTCAGCGAAACAATCTAGATCCATAGCACTACAGATGAGAGGCAAGACATGTACTTTGGATTTGGGGGTAGACTGTCTCCATAAACATATATAAATATTGTGCTTTGATAATATTTTGTGCCTGATATTGCTCAGTTACATCTACTCCTTTGTCATTAAGATACAGAATCTATGCATATGCTTTTTTTAACTAGACACAAGATGTTTAGTAGTCCATTAACTGAGAAGTCCATTCTAAGCTAATGTGCACTGGAGGTTTCAAGTTTCAACTGTTGCATTGTGGACCATGATTGGCCATCTAGTTGTGTCATGGATGGACATCATAATCTCAGTTTAAAACATCATGGGTGTCTTAAACTTGAGATTCAAGATGAAGTCAGAGAAGCTTCCCTCTGATCATCAGATGAATGTGAAAACAGCCTATTAGTGTCGAACTCTGCACATGTCATTCTGCAGTGAAGCTCAAAAATCTAAGTTAAGCAATAATTTAAAAAAACACATTTGACTATAGAGGGAATTTAAAGAAACAATTCATTTAGTTAAAGTAACCAATAGCATCCCAGAATTTCCAAATTCCTCAACATGGTTCACAAATGACCTACAAACATCTGGTCATGAAGACATGTTGAAATTTTGTAGCATTGACAGGCTCGATTAGAAATCAAGAAGTGTACATATAACAAAAATCCATCCATCCATCCATCATCCATCCATCCATCCATGAAGAATGTCCGAATCCCTGCTGCCTTTGATATCTTAACGTGTCACTTGCGTACTGTATATATCTCATTATGTATGATATTTGATTTTGCTATAATATTCATTAGAAGATAATGTTCTCTTTAAATGTGAATGTTAAAATCAGAAGTCCTCTATTTGCCTTTGAAATGAGAATGCTCTCCCAAAAGCGTCATAGTTTGGCTTCTTTAATGCCATCTCTTTCTTCAATCAAAGGGATTTATGTGGACTTGTAAAATTGCCATCTGTTTATCTGCAAACAAACTGAGAGTTCCACACTCTGAAATGGTTCAGCGTTTATCTACTTTGCCAAAATACAGCTTGAAGTTTATCATTTGATATCTTTAAAATCTTGATCATCCAGTCAATAAAAGGCTGTGTCTTCTAATTTCCAGGGAAACAAGCTCTCCTTTAAAATGCATCATAATGTTATATTTATCGTGATTAATCTTTTACTTACTGGAGGTGTCACTTTCAAACAAAAGAAGTCACACTTTGGAATGAAGCTAAATCAGGTTGAGGTTTTATTTCAGTATCATTGAACCAAAGGCAATCTTTAAAGGATAACGGAGAAGTCTCCTGTGGAAAAGCGAAGGTAAAAATGCAATTTCAGGTGTATTATGCCATAGAATAGGATCATGGGATAGGATGTGATCTAACAGGACAGGAGATGTTGTGAAAAAGCGCAAAAGAATATCAAAGCTGTCACATCCATCCATCCACTGCTTTACTGGCTACATATTTCACCAGCCATCGCTTTCAACAATTACCCCCAAACTCTGGCTCAATGCCAGTTACTCTGCTTCCTTAAAAAGTAGTTGGAGAAGTTTTTCCTCTCATTTTTCTTTTTCAAATTTTAAAACAGCTCAGCTCCGCTTGAAACTATTGATCGGTGGACACCTTCAACTACACATCTTATATGAAACCTGCCAGCAAGCTGATGCTGCCAAAGAAACCTGTTTTATACAGGAATGTTTCCAAGGTCCGCTTATAGGTGACTTGTGTGGGCTGCAAGTGTCCCCCGGTTCAGACGCTGAGCATTACTGCATTACATAAATTCAGCGTTTTCTCAGGCTCTTAAAACTCCTGTGCAGCCCACATAAGTGTGTGACTGTGGCCAATAGCAACTTCACATCCAAATATCTGCTATATAATTCTTGCATAAGGCTTCTGAATGGGAATTGATAACTTTTATGGAATTTCACTGAAACTGATGTAGTCAAGTACTCCCTGTTCAACTGAGAGTCTTAGCTAAAGTGTTGGAGAACTAGTTGACCCTACAATGATAAAATCTTTTGCACATTTGTGTAATGTATTTAGAAGAGGAGCTCCAGCAATTAAAAAAAAAAGAAAAGAATGGTCGAACTTAAACAGTGCAGGACAAGATCTCCTGAATTTTAATCCCTACTATTGCTGAAGCTACAAAAATGCTGGAACAGACATTTCCCATAATGCAGCTCCATGCCTTCTTTCATTAGACCCTCACTAAATGCCCAAGTCTTTCAAACCTCCAGTTTGTAACACAGGCTTTCTGTTACTAATTTGGAGTCTGAAGCTCAATCAGAGATATAATCACTCTTCAGTGTTCAGCTGTCTCTACTTTGCTCTCAACCATCACAGGCTGATATGGACTTGTGTAAATTAGTGGATGTCGGAATACATGCTCTACGAAAGGTGAAGGGTTGGACTCATTAATGGAAAATACATGGATCCAACTGTGCATCCAAAATGTGCTGCAAAATATGTTTATTTCTCAGCCTTGGGGCCGTGTTAAAAGAAGCATTCATTACATTAATGCTTAAAGCTACAGTTGGTAACTGTCTGTCATATTTCCCATTACTGTATCCACTCAGTAGCACATGAGACAGTTATGTTTCTGAAAACATGTGAGGGGAGGAATCAGCAATGCAGGAACAGAAACTTAATTCATATTTGATAAGCGCTGCCTCGTTTGACAGTTTGCAGTTGATGAGCAGTGATTGGCATGACTGTCAGCTGCGTTAGAGTTTTCTCGGCTCTGACTGGTTGTTTTCATTCACATGCACTGATTTCTTGCAAATGTCATTATAGGCACTATGGAGGTAGAAGAACATGTTTTTTTCATAGATTATCTGTCTTGTGCAATACTGTGTGGATATAGTAATATGACAAAAATGTATTTTTTATAAAAATGAACTACAGCTTTAAAGATTCAGTGTGTGAGATTTAGGAGGAGCTAGTGGCATCTAGTGGTGAGGATTGCAGATTGCAACCAGCTGAAACTTCTCCTGGTTCAGGTGCCACAGGTGGTTTTTACAGGGAGCCAGTTTATCCGCAGAGGTTTCTTCAGATCAGGTGATGAAAATTGGTAAAACCAAAACACTGAATAAAGCAGTTTCACATTATAAATTAGAGAATGGACTGCTAGCCTAGCACCTGTTAATGTGAGCTTACCTCTTACAACTTACATCAAGACAGAGGAGATTTTTACCAGGAGGTGAGTGATGCGCAGAGGTGTCTGATTTTCCAAAAGAAACGAACCTGGTGATTTATGTAGTCTCATGTTAAAAAATTCTGTGTTCTTCTGACACTGTTTGTTGCACAGAGGCTGCTAACCATGGTGCTGCAAAAATGCAAATGGCCCTATCTAAAGCCAGTGTTTGGTTTGTCCGTTCCAGACAACTGTAGAAACATAGCAGTGAAACATGACAATCCATAGACGAGGACCCACTTCCTATGTAGATATAAACAGCTCATTTTAAGCTAAAAAAACCCACAACTATTCCTATTTTTAGGTGATTATACACCAAAAAACATGCTTATGTCATATCATATTCCATTTCTGCCAATGAACCCCCCTAAATCCTGCACACTGGACCTTTAAGTTTGGTTGGTAGAATATAGGTGTTGAATTTTGGTATCATTAGTGGAAACATAAAAGATAAGAGAAATACCTGTAAATGGAAAAAATGTGGTATATCTCCTCAATATGAGTCATATTGACAGAGAGAAAATCCAAAAAAGGACATTTTATAATATAATCTGGTTTAATTGGTAGAAGCACGTTTGCAGACTTGACTGTATGAATCTCAGATATTCTGATGAATATCTTTTGGGAAAATAACTGATAACTTCCATGGCTCCCTGGGCCCAGTCAGCTGGAGCACAGTCAAAGGGTTTGGTTTTGCCCCCTAATCTGGGGTGTTGGATGGATGTACAGAGCAGTCTGCCCCTCCGTCCACAAGCTCTCACACACTTTGATTCTGACTGAAACACTCCTACCTTCCCCCGCCTCGCTGCCAGTATGTGTATTTATTTCCCCACCTCCTCCCTCCCGTTCTTTATCCTTTGTCTTTGTTCTCGTCTCCGCTCTGTGAAGTTTTGAGATGTCGGTTTTCTGATGCCCAGCTCACCTGTATCTGTTTGTCGTCTTGATTTATTTTTCTTTGTCACCTTGATATTCCTCTCTGTCATTTCCATTTTATTGAGTTTTTTTTTTATTTTTTATTATTTTTTTGCTCTTTAGGGGTGAGATGTTTTTACAAGCCTGCTGGGGTTTCTTTGTGTGATCTGCAGTTTTCAGTGCCTTAGTATCATTTGAAAGCACAAATAAATTATACATAAACCTCACTTACCCTCTGTTAGCTGCTCACGAGGAATGTAGCTCAGAGCTTTACACCTGTCTGATATCAGCCTTGGATATCTGCTTTATATCTAAGCACAAAACAAAAAAATAACACTGTTCTGTTCTTAATGCAGTCGTGCTGCACTGCTGCTCCTTATTTAAGAGGAATTATTTGGAAACTGGTTAATGCATTGACATTTAGATAGAGCTGTGCAGTGCCTAATACCCAAACAATACTTTTGTTTTTCTCCATTCTTTTTTAAATAATTTAACTCAGATGCAAGGGCGTAGGTTTTGTTTCAACATGGGGGAGACACAGATGAATGAAGGGGTTTGGGGTGGGGTCCGCCCCAGAAAATTAAGAGTGTCAAACACTTAATTTCCTGCATTCTGGTGGAGTTTTATGCACTAATTTGTGCCTTTTCTGCATCAATTTATGGTGTAAATGTCTTTCATTCTGTCACAATAAAAATCCTCTACTACATTCCTGTTTTTATGAGGGGTGGGGTCAGGGGACAATAAAAACTACACCTAGTTTTGAAGTATTCAAATGGCAAACACTGGCAGACAGCTGGCAAATCTAGATAGACGTAGCTCCACACAGACATATATTTATTATTATTATACTGGATGCACAAATTGATGGAACTGATGGATTGTATTTCACTGAAACTGTATTCTTGTGATTTCATGTGACATTAACTGATGGATTGATTGACTGATTGACTGACTGAAGTAAATGTAAATCAGATTAGTGCTGTGGGCAGGCGTTTGATGTCAAATTTCGATACTTACCATTTTTTAAGACTCATTTCATATGTTAAAAAAAGGAAGTTTCAAGGGTTTTTGAAGAAGTGGCAGAATACATGATTAAATGGTGTGTTTGTGGCAATCTGCTTACTCAGCCCCCAACATCACTATAGTATTTTAGAAAAGTCTACAGGAGCTGCGGTACTTGCTGATGCAGGATGGATGCAAAAAGGGGGACGTTTTTGATATCTGCCATTGTAGTTTTATGTGAGCGCTATTCACATTCATTCATTAATTATTAGCTTGTCTTAGGCTATTAAATCACTTCCAAATGAAGGGCTTGTCTTATGGGGTTCAGGTGATCTTGACAACCTTGCAAAGCCCTTGTTGCGTCACTTGTCCCATGTTGTATCAGTGTCATCAGCGCGGATGTCGTCTAACCACCCAGGACGGAGTTGCTAACATGCGTCTTGCCAGTTGGTCGCTACCATACAGACCCCCTGCTGCCTCCGCATTGCGAGGCTCACCTCAGGCAGTGCACGACGGGCTCCTCTGTTATAAGCATATCATCAAGTTTGCATGAGCCTGTCTTTGTGGAAAGTAGGTCACGGCTGCCATCTGAGAATTAGGAGGAGAGAGAACGGCGGTTTTCGTTCAGATCCTCTGCATACAGGGATGCTGTGAGAAGTCTCGGCCATGTGACTGACCCAGCTTCTCCCACGCCCCCACCACCTCAACTCCCGCATCTGCAGGCAGCCTTCGCGCCTTAAAAGATGCATACTAATGAAGCACCTCCCCCCCCCCCTTTAACAATCAAAAGATGCATTGAGGATCGAGGGGTGAAAAATACTGAGGGCTCGGCTGTTTCAGCCAGGATTAGAAAAACCCTTTAAAGCCTTGCAGCGGCATTCCAGGGGCTTTCTGTTGACATTTAGTTGAGCTTCTGCTTTTATACAGCAGATTATGAGTCAGTGCCGCTACTGTGGGCAACAGTTTATCATGTCAAATTTAGGAGATTGAAGGGAGCAGAAAAAATCATGTATCCACCTATTTAAACCGCAATTTGTTCCATGGTGGCATGAAAAAACACAACATAAACCCGACTGAAATGTTTCCCTTGTGCATAATCCATCAATTTACATCTATTTACATGCATTTCATTTTGCTGTATTTTTTATTATAATGTCTTATGTGGCTGCTCACGAGTAAGGAACAATTATCAAGTATCTGCTGCTGTTAGATATCTACTGATGAACACAAGACTGACAGTTTTATGTCTAATCAGGTAGCATGAGCTTTACTGAGGCTTTATTACAGTTAATCATGTTTAAATGTGATATCTGTAAGCTCAGTGAAGGCACACTGAAAGCCGCTAATTCTTTCGACTGCATCATCCTCCTTTATAATGTGTAATGGC
Source organism: Epinephelus fuscoguttatus (assembly GCF_011397635.1). NCBI lineage: Eukaryota > Metazoa > Chordata > Actinopteri > Perciformes > Serranidae > Epinephelus > Epinephelus fuscoguttatus. The sequence continues at coordinate 12,550,958 of NC_064753.1, forward strand.
GGTGGCTTGGAAACTCTCTTTTCTCTCTTGATCTCTTTCTCCTTCCTCTCCGTGTTTCTCTGTCGGTCCATCTCTCTCACACACACCTTTAATTTCCTCAGAGATAACTTCTTCCCTGGCGAGGATGTGTCTCTGACCTCCATGGTGTCCATCACTGTGTGCCAACTCCCACCAGACACCACTGACATAAAACCCCAACCTTCCTCCTTTCTCTACCGGGCCCCTAATAAAGCTCCCACTTATTATTCATGTTGGATGTTTTGTGTCTCAAAAAAACATCAATCATCATGTATTATCAAGTAGGAGGAGTCACCCCACTGTCCTCCATGTCAGCGATGACTGGCAGGGCTGTGTGAATAATGCAGCTCTCTCAGTTTTCACTGAGCTTCAGCCATGTTCTCCTACACGACATGCATGTTGATGAAGGCTATTCAGCAGCATTCTCTCTTCTCTTTCACAGAATGCATCATTTTAAACAAAGTCCAAAGTGCTTTGGAAATGAATTGTTCATCTCTGTGTGTATTCTGTCGACCTGCACTCCTGTATTGTGTGCCACTGTGTGCATCAAAATCTTGCTTCAGCACGTCTCAGTGTGTCCTCAGATGGCTCCTGTTCAGGATCACATGGGGGATGGAGCTTATCCTAACTTAACACTCAAGTATTCTTATTATTCTTGTTATCAATTTTTATCATTTTTTAAGGCCATGGCATTTTGGTAAGCTCTGTTCTAGATAAACACACTTTTTTCCAAACCTGAAAAGTACTTGCTTTGTGTTTTTGGCCTTTCTTTGTTCTGACAAAGCAAAGCAGTACATTACCAGCAGTGCGCTGCCCTCTCCTGCCCTCATCCGTCCATCAGCTCTCCATCTGTACAAATGAGTGAGGTCTGGTTGAGGCAATATGTGCGCTGATGTTTGGGCGGTAAACACTCACACAGAATGAATTAATGGCTCCACAATCCTCGCTGTTTAGCTTTGACCGCCAACATCATCATCTGTGAGGACAGGATAAAGCATCATCACCACAAATGCACCTTCATATTTCCCAGAAAGCAGAAAGATATATATATTGGCCCTGAGCGCCACAGCAGCCTCTATTTATTGATTACTTTAAATGCGCTGATATCTGTATTTGCTCTGTTCTGTAGACTATTGGTGCGTATTGCACTACATCAAAACATTATGGACCTGGCAGGCCATTCAGCTATACTCACCGATCATTCTCAGTGAGCCGAGGACTCTCGGTGGCAGTAGTCGAGAGCACCAGGAGGGTTTTTTAAGACCCCGACAGTGCTTTGTGTGAAGGCAGATGAGAACACATTAAAAGTAAATGGTCCACTGGGACTCAACTCTCCTTCCTACTGGCTCCCTGTTGGTGCAATGACCTTGCTACTCCAGTCAGAATATCACAGTCACTCTTCATCTTCCTTCATAGGCTAAAAAACTCATCTTTTTAAGAAGTACCTGACATTGCCCTCTCTTGCCGCTGATATCTGCCTCCTCTAATATGCTCTCTCCTTGAAGTTAAAAACCCCTATCTCTCAAACTCCATTCCTACAATTTGGACTCTACATAAGTCCAGTGGATGCCAAACTTTTTCAAATCATTGCACCCTTTCATAGTGATTATCACACCCCACACATACACACATCAGATATGTCACATAAACTATATCTATATCTATATCTAGAATAAATCAAGTAGAAGCCTGTAAAAGCCTTCAGATCTGCAGTCCATCTGGGCAGATTTGCAGATACATTTAGGACTTGTGTACGCTTATTGGTCTCTTGCTGAAACGTTGATACAGGACATTGATGAGCTACCAATTTCATGCCTGCATGCCAAATATGTAGGCCTTGCTACAGTGAAGCAGTCGATCAGCTTAGTGGCGTATAAAGAGCCAAAACAAGAATCAGTTTGTCACCATGACAGCAAAGACTCCAGGAAGACTTCAAGGAGTTACTGCGCCTGGTGAAGACAAAGCCTGGCACAGAACCACCTGTAAAACCACAATTCGTTATGTTTTTCATGGACTAAAGCAGACCCCTAGGAATGCTGCTCAGTCTTGCTACCATTTGTTCCCAGTGGCCACTTGCGGTACTGCAGAGTAACATCCCCTATAGAGTAAAAAAGCATTTTCCCCATAAACCACCACTATAAAAGAGATGTCTGTAAAACTGTTGACAGAACACTTCAAAGTGCAAACAAGGTCAATTTAGACTCTTTCTATTATGAATTTTTGATCCATGGAGGTTTAATATTCGTAAAACTGTCCTTGAGCTGAGAAAAACTATTTAAAAATCCATGACATCATCACGATGTAAAATCTTTGAGCTGAGCAGGGACTCATGGGCGGATCCAGCAGGAGAAACACTACTGCGCATATTTAGTGGGCTGCACATCACAACAGTAATCCTGGAAGCAAAACATCTTTGGTATATGTGCCAGCCGAGCAGCTCCATAGGACTGAATAGGCGACGTCTTAGCATCCATTATCTGTGTATTATACATCTACATCTATTTGACATAATGTGTTCATTAGTGATGAAGAGTTGCTGGTAGTTGGAGTTGGTTACCTTCAGCCAGAGCGAGGCTAGTTGTTCCCCTCTGTTTAAGTCTTTATGCTAAGCTATGCTAACCTGCTGCGTCTTCATGTTTGGCAAACAGATATATCTTATCAGGCAACTTTTGCCAGTCAAATAAGTGCTTTTCCTGTCAAACTTAAGCTTTAAATCAAACAGTGAAAAACTGCACATGTGAATTGGTTTCATCTGTGGTTGTCATGGACAAAAAGCATGCAGACATGACATCATGTATTGATTCTTACTAGCTGCTTGAATTATTCAGTATCTTTGCTGATCAAATCAAGGTTTCAAGATGTCTCCTGAGCTTACGTAGTATCATTGTTACATTTCACATTTGTTTTCGCAGATCAGGCAGTCTGGTGGGGTCAGCTAGCTTGCCCTCTCCATGAAAAGCTGTAAGCAAAGTAGCTTTCAGTAGTAGCTGAGGTCATTTGGTCGACTCAAGTTCTCAGCTGCCCCATCTTGTATGTGGCTAAATGCTACTAAAAATGAATAATAACAGATTGGAAGGAGTGTTGTGTATTATACATCTACATCTATTTGACATAATGTGTTAATTAGTGAACTTAAGAGTTGCTGGTAGGCAGAGTTGGTTACCTTCAGCCAGAGCGAGGCTAGCTGTTCCCCTCTGTTTAAGTCTTTATGCTAAGCTATGCTAACCTGCTGCGTCTTCATGTTTGGCAAACAGATATAGTGGTATCAATCTTATCGGGCAACTTTTGCCAGTCAAATAAGTGCTTTTCCTGTCAAACTTTAGCTTTGAATCAAACAGTGAAAAATTGCACATGTGAATTGGTTTCATCTGTGGTCGTCATGAACAAAAAGCATGCAGACATGACATCATGTATTGATTCTTACTAGCTGCTTGAATTATTCAGTATCTTTGCTGATCAAATCAAGGTTTCAAGATGTCTCCTGAGCTTACGTAGTATCATTGTTACATTTCACATTTGTTCTCGCAGATCAGGCAGTCTGGTGGGGTCAGCTAGCTTGCCCTCTCCATGAAAAGCTGTAAGCAAAGTAGCTTTCAGTAGTAGCTGAGGTCATTTGGTTGGGTCCATGTCATTGGTCCGACATCCCATTAGTCAGACTGTTCTGATATGTGATTATACTAGGCTATACTGTATTTGTGTACCATAGAGGATCAGCAAACGCAACAAAAGTAGGCTACTGGTCGAGATTCAAGTGCCATAGAGAGGAGAGAGTGAAACACCATAACCTCCTGTTATTAACTCTGGGGTCTGGGTTGTGTGGAGAGCTCTCCGCGGGGCTGAACAGCTCCCGGCGGGTGTATTTCTGCCTTGATGGTGCACTGCGACCGGCTCTGGGTCAGCTGGGAAAGGCTTGAGGTGGAGCAGGCTCACGGCTTATGTGTTTGTCACTTTCTTTTTCATTTTAACCCACACCATGATCTTTTCCTGACCCTAACCAAGTGGTTTTTGTGCCTAAACCTAACCAGACCTTAACCACAGGGCATCATGATGATTTCGGAACAACGGGACTTCGGAACAATGGGCTGTCGGACCAATGGGCAGTTCCCATTTGGTCGACTCAGGTTCTCAGCTGCCCCATCTTGTATGTGGCTAAATGCTACTAAAAATGAATAATAACAGATTGGAAGGAGTGTTGTGGCTCTGAAAATTGCCCTTTGTTATATGCTGAATAATGTTTGGGTTAGTAATCTAGGAATTAAAATTATTCACTTACATTCCAAGAATATACAGTGAAATGCCAACGTGAGCATTGTATTGATGATGAAGCTGAACGAACACATTGTTGTAGCTGCTGCCATGACTCATATGTTCTTTGGGGATGAAACAGGCCGTGAAAGCAGAGGTGTCAACATAAGGATGTTTGTCAGAATTACTAGACTGAATTATCTTAACCTTTCACAAGGTTAATATGGGGGACATAGGATATTTGCATTGAGATTGTCCTAGGTCAAGAATCCAAAGGAAAATTATTAATGTGGTGCAAACTGAACTGTCATAACATGTTTTTGGCATTCATTTGCTGTCTTTGCTTTCTTTAGAGGTATTCATACTGATAAATATACCAAGATGACTTTGAAATACCTTCTGTGCACAATTTTACAATGTTAAATCACTGAAAGACAAACTTTTGACAAATGTTGACCTTAAACAACCACAATCGGGACACAGGAGATTTCAGCAAATTTCATCACCCTCTATTTCATGCATTTCATGAAACACAGTGGTGGGTTTATAATTTATTAATCACATGAGGTCCCCACATTATGTGAGTCAATGTCAACAGAGTCAACAGGGCTAAACAACAACAACAACAACCACCACAAGTGAAAATATTACTTGGGGGAGTGCCACCACTCAAACTAATCTGGTGCTTTGGCTAAATTGGCCTCCATGTGGAAAAGTGGCATCTCTTCTTTGACAACACTTTGATGGAGGAACTGGCTGGCACGACAGACAGGGGAAGTGACTTGCGGCGGCAGCTGTCTACATTTGACACTGTGAACTGTAGAAGCTTCTTGTTTCCAGAGGAAACCATCACCTGTCAGGCATCACTAATGTGTTTATTGTTACTGGAAAGATCAACTTGTTCCCCTCTGGTTATTTTAGAGAGGAGACAGTGGGAGTGTCAGTGATTGAATGTTCAGCGTTGTGCAGATTTTTGTGCTGTCGAAGTGCATTGTTTTAGAGCCTTGGAGTTACTGTACCTGAATAATTACTACACTTTTAACATCAGTCTGATATATAGGTGTATGCACATGGATGGATTATGAGAGTCATGAAAAAGGCACCCAGCCTAGACGCACAAAATGACTGCTGTGTCGTTGTTAGTTGTTTTGTGTCCACTCACAGTTGTTTTGAGGATTTTTGAAGGCAGAGACTTCAGACAGAGGCTCTGGGAGGACCGTTCAGTAATTCATACATGTGTATGTGTATCTTATCACCAATGATATGTTCAGAAGCACTTATAAAACATGCACCGACAGGTGACGGCCAGCTGCCAAGGCTTCATGTCTTCAGGTAGACTGATGAGATGTGTCCTCAGATTGCCCTGTCTCGCTGGCAGGATTAGGAGTCACTCTCTGACCATCATTTTGATAAAGCACTGACTGTGTATGTGTTACAGAGAGAGTGTGTGTGTGTGTGTGTGTGTGTGTGTGTGTGTGTGTGTGTGTGTGTGTGTAAGTGTGTGTGTGTGTGCCTGAGAGAAGCAGTTGCTTAAATGGAAGCAAGGAGAAAAATAGGAAACAATCAAATATTCAACAACCTTGAGTTATACTGCTCCCCAGTTCCATCTCTCCTTCTGGAGGTAATTGGTTGACACTGTAGACTTATGTGAGAACTGTAGTATGTGAGGACTAGATGTTATTGCATTTCACATCTCAGTCAGAAAACAAGAAGACAAATTCGAGAGGAATTTAACAAGAACCTTCTAAGACTTCCCTCTCTGCTTGCATTTCACTAAGTCGGAGAAAGTTGATGTTTATTGATTTACCCAGAGAGATGAAATTGTAGAAGTGTTGTTTTTTTTATTCCATGTGTATTGTGTTGTAATGAAACGATTCTTCTGCCAAACACTGACAGTGTCAACTATTCTGTAGTCCAACTTTTTGAAATGTTCTTCGGACTGCACCAGCACATGTGCCAGCCCAAAATTTAAGACATTTTTCAGACAGTTCCAAGAGATCTGATACCACCGGTTCCGTGCACACCTGAACTAATTGAAGCCTTGACAAATGAACAGCTCAACATGTTTTGCCAAAGGTTTGATGAGTGATGGAAGCAGTACCAGTCTTGTGTCTGTGTGGTTAGCGTGAAGATTGGAAAGAGGGGGGAAACAGCTCGCCTGGCTAGGCCCTAAAATCCACCTGCCAGCCCTCCCCCAACAATAAGTCTCACAAATTAGCACACTTTTTTTTTTTTTTTTTTTTTTTACATTTGTTTGATCCACAGCAAACTGAAAAGTTAAATGACAAGTTAGCTGTATGGTTGAGCTATGGAGTGAGCCATGTTTCCCACTGCTTCCAGTCTTCATGCTAAGGTAAGATAACTCGACTCCTGGCTCTAGCCTTCTCATCCAAGTCTGAGCAAGAAAGCAAATAAGCATATTTCAAAAAAACGTCTATTTGAAGGGTGGCATTGTCGCCTCACAGCAAGAGGATTCCTGGTTCGTCCCCAGGGTTGGGGGTTCAAACTCTGGGGTGGGGGGAGCCTTTCTGTGCGAAGTTTGCATGTTCTCCCTGTGTCAGCGAGGGTTTTCTCTGGGTACTCCAGTTTCCTCCCACAGTCCAAAGTCATGCACGTTAGGTTAACTGATAACTCTAAATTAACTGTAGGTGTGAATGTGAGCATGAATTGTTGTCTGTCTTTAAGTGTCAGCCCTGTGATAGTCTGGCGACCTGTCCAGGGTATACCCCACCCCACCATTGGGTTGTATACTGTGTTGTGCATTGTAACAGGGTTATTAGACAGTCTATGAAAATATCCACAATGACCAAAAAAACAAGATTATAATCTATTTTTAAAAAAGAAAACATAGTTAATGTTTACATGTAAGTTTTAAGTCCATTTAAGTTCTACATGGTGGTAGTGTCCTGCATGTGGAACAGTTGGAGGTAATATGTTAAGAGTATTGTGTCTATTGATCAATTTAATATCATCTTGTTAAAGAACAAGCATGGTTGTATAAATGAATTACACATATTTGTGCTGTACTTGAAAAACACACTTCCCTGTGCTCAGCCTGGCAAATAAAGTCTGGATGCATCTCTAATCCTAATGGTCTCCCTTTGAGGTGAAATTTTAAATAAATTAAACCTTTGAACACAAAAAGTCTTTGATCCTTTGTTTTTCAGATGATAGTGCCGTTTTGTTTTTAGGTTTTTTATTTTCACTCTCCTTTTACACCTCAGTGCGTTTTACTCCCCAAAACAGGACACCCTCACTCACTGTCAACCCTGTTAACCAGTGTCTGTGTTCTCGCAAAAATAGCATTCTGTTATTTTGACACCTGGCTAAATATCACCCCAGCTGAATTTAATTCCAGCTGTGAGTCTTGTTCCTTTGCTGCATGTGTAAATTCCTCCTGTCAGAGTCCTCTGCAACATGGAAATGCTAATTTATCGAGAGCTCTAATTAGCACAAGGACTCAGGTGGAGAAGTGTCACACACATGATTCAGCTTAACCTTTCGCTTTGATTTCCCTCAAGCCTTATTTCTGGTCTTCACGGGGAAATATCTCTGAAGCTGTGTCATATCGTGTCATTTTAAAAATTTTTATTTGCTTCAAGTTAATATACATAATATATTTTTTTACCAGGAATCAAATTATTGTGTGTGGTTGAAGCATCTCTGCACTCAGTTTTTTAGTTGCATCACTGTGATCTTACTGTCTTGCTTCATGACTAATTGAAGTGATGTACATGTCTTCCTTATGAAAGATGAATACTCTCAAATCAGCTCCTCAGACTTCTTTCTTCTACCAGAATAACATCCTCCTCCACCCCATCCTCTTTTACTCACCTTAATTTGCTCTTGAAATAAAATGATAACAAAAAGAGGCAATCGTAGGGTTCTAAGTGCGATGCTCTGAGATGACTGAAGATTGCTTTCAGAGAAAAATGAAGAAGTAAAAAAAAAGGATGTAAGCTCTAATTTTTGGGTGTTATTTCTTATCCATCATCTAAAAAAGTTGCACAGAAACATTGTACACCGACTGCGATTGAATCTGGCATTTTGCCTGTCGCCATATTGTTTAGTTTAGTTTTATTTTTTTGAGCAATACTTGGATGAGAGGAGGGTGGAGCTAACTGAGAGCCTGAGGGCAAGGAGGTGCACCAGTGGTAGTGACTTGTGAATCAGAAGGTAGCCACGCCCAAGAGCATATCCTGTTTCATCATCTATTTTTATTTACTTAAATAGGACCATTTTGTATTTAAAAGACTTTAAACTAGGGATTTAGACTATAAACCCATTAGAAAAATGATTACTGAAGTAATAAAGGATTTTAACATATTGGACCATTCACATATATGATCATACCAGCCCAGTATACCAAGGAACTATGCTCATATTGCATGGTTCAGCACTTCATGATTATCAGCTAATGCCAGTGTCTACTGCCAGCTGGGGAAGTTGTGTGCTCTGCAGTATACAGGATAAATGTAAAGTAAGGGTATGGAGCTCTGATGGATGGTATGAGTTTGCCTCTTGTTACAGACCTGCAATCAGTGATGGTTTGACGTGCACGGATGCTGTAAGAATCATCTTAAAAATGTCACTGATTCAAATCTGAGTTTTTGCTGAGTCATCCAACGTCTGCATTTTGTCTTCCAATATGATTGAAGATCATTGTTTATTCCGCTCATATTATTAAGCACATCATTCTGTTATTTCCAAAAGACAATATCATAATCAGCCTATCACTGTGACATTGGTTTAAGAAGCAGAATGTACCAACGCAAGGCAAACAGGGGTAGAAATATTGGCTCAACTCCTCATCACAGTCACACATTGCTAGAGTGGGCTAGCGACTACAAAATCACACATTTCTTGCATCTTTTGTCATACTTCCTGCATGAGAATATTTCCTAATAAAGGAAATGTGCAAATGTAAGGTATCTGTGGTTTGCAGATCTTCTGGTGACTGGGCTGACAGGTGATATGATAAGGAGGAGACTGAATACAAGTTGAGAGACAGCAAGTATTGTTTTTAGGTTGTTTGCCAGTTATGAGTGATGAATTTCGTCTGTATTTTTATTTACATTTAAGCCATCATCTCCCTGTTAATTATCATTTCATTTATGTAAAGCGCTGTGTTCAGTCAGTTTCAGTGTGAGATCTATGAATAATTGATCATCCCTCTGATGTTTAATAATAATCATGATTTAGATTTTACAGTGATGATGGTTTGCTGAAACGTGATGAATTAGCAGTATAGGTGCTACAAATAGTCACAGCTGTGTGTACTGACAGCTGCTCTGTTAGAGAACCTCAGTGGTGCAACTTAGTTGTAGAGTAGCTCTGTCTTATTTCTCATTGACAGGTCTTATGAGTGGTGGAGCAGCAGTGGCATAAGGTAATTGGGACGGGCCCTAGTACATGCTATTATGACCTCAGTGCATGCTAATTAATAGTTAGAAAGCACACGCACACACACACACACACACACACACACACACACACACACACACACACACACGGCATATATTTTTACTAACAATGTATCTGTAATATCTAATTCAGCGAACTTTGCTACATTTTCCTTTTGTTTTTTACATCTTGTCTTTTCTTACTGCTGCTTTTGAAAGGCGTGACTGCTCGCTCAGCTTGCAAATGTGCTTGTCAGTCTTGACAGAACTTGCGTCCAGTTACTGTATATTGTATCGTCTCATTAGATGATTAAATAGAGACTTGGCATTGGACAAGATTAACATACACACATTAATCATTACTGCATATCTTTACATGGCAAAAATACCAAAGAAAATGAGAAATTTTCCCCAAAATTAATAGGTTTTTTTTTATAGTTAATAGTTTTGTAATAAATTGCTACTGACTATTTTACCAAGAAAATAAATGAACACCATGATGGAAATGGGTTTGTCTTTTCAAGGACATATACAGCAAATGACACAGTTTCTAATTTAAAGTGAATTGAACACAGATGTAATCCCGAGATGGCAATCTGAATCACTTTCAAGGGCCTCTTCTGCACCCGAATCACTTTCAAGGGCCTCTTCTGCACCCAACACATTGTTGGAGGTGCCCCACCCCAAAGGCCCCAGTGCATCTGCATTGCCTGCACTGTCTATATTTCTGTCCCTGTGGAGCAGGCACAAGTATCAGTATGCAAAAAAGATTATAAAGAACGTTTATATATCCATTGATTGACTGTGTGTGTGGAAATGAGGCTCAGGCATGTGTGCCCAGCTCCACAATATTTTAGATTCATAAAACAGAAGCATGTGTATGTGTGGCTTTATAAGTGTGATGTAAAAAATGCATATGCATATTTCTGTCTTTGGATATACTGTGTTTTAATGGTAAATCTACACATAGTTTTATGCATCTGGCCCCAGATGTCCAGTCTGCACCTGCAGTATATGTAAAATTTATGTATGGTGCTCGTGAAATGTATATGGATATTCCAGTTCTGTCCATGTTTTAGCAATTTAGCCAATTATTTCAATCGCTCTCAACCAGCTCAATGCTATAATCATCAACGTATCAGTGTATAATCAGTGAATGTTGGGGTGTGCTCCTGCACCAAGTAAAAAAAAAAAAACAAAAAAAAAAAAACGCTGAGCAGGTCTGTATACACCGACAGTAAAATCATTGCTATTGTATTTCAGATGTGTTCTCGGAAATAAACCACTTTTCTTCTGCGAACCTTACAAGTCTCAGACTGAGAGTGTCATCAAAATGCTGAAATTTACATTTAATGATAGCTTTGAGTTTACTGCTAGATCGTTCCATCACAGTGTTGTTGCTACAAGTATGTTCTGATGTTGTCTGACTTAGTACTACCCTGGAGGGTATGCATAAGGTGGTCCAATTAATTTCTGTGCTGGATTTTCTCTTACAAAGCGAGGGGAAAAAATAATTAGAATATTTTAATGAATCAATTATGCTCCTCAGGGATACAAGGACAACTGTGGGCTGCAAAAGTAGTCAGTGAACATGAACATTTGATTGAAAAATAAAGCAAGGTACATCATAAATTTACCTGGATGTATTGTTTTAGGATGTAGCAATAAAGTTGCTAAATCAGAGTCACATTTACATTTTTGTCATGGAGCTCATCCTTTGTGCTGAGCTAGTTTATAAAAAAAATAAATAAAAAAAAGCAACAATAAAACAACCATTATTTTCCAAATCATATCTAACAGCCATTTTTACAGAGGTTGAAGGTTAGAGCCTCTAAACAGCAAAGGGTGATAAAACAGAATGGATGATAAAGAACTGTCAGGTACAGAAATGACATATAAACAGAGATGTGAAAAGATCTCTAAATGTCAGTTTTAACTGTAAACCGGGAGATAGTGACAGACTTCTTTTTGACCGGAACACTGTGATGGAGTGCAGCGAAGTGTATCTCAACCTAAACCAAGTAATTACATTTTTTTTTTCCCTGAGCTGATGGAACTGCTTGGATAAAGAAGGTGAGAGGTGGGCAATAGCTTTTAAGTCCCTAAATGTCCAGAAGTTATATCAAAATTGGACTTTTGCATTAAGAACAAGATTAACATTGCAGATGAAGTCATTATTTAAAGGGTGCATTTAAAACCTTTGGCAAGAGATAATGACTGTGGATTAAATGCTGCAACTTTGGCAACTCTAAATATCACATATTTTTGCAACAGCTAAGATGCTATGCTGTACACACAGATCAAAGTCCAGAAGTGAATGGAGATAAATATCAGAAGTAGACACACGGGCACATTTAACCCAGGTAATATCTTTGTTTCATAATTGTGATAATAGTCGTGCCTTTGTCACGTAATCTCATAATAGGGATTCTTATCAGATGCTATTAAAGCTAATTATACTATTTATACTCGCACGATTAGGTACATCCTTGAGACTCACTTTCAGGACTGTGAACTGATCTCAACTTCAGATAGAGAGTGTGGACATGAGCAGAATGTATACATTATGACACTATAGGATGCTTACAGTACTCTGAGTTGGGTAGTTACAAGATGCAAAAAGTGTCGCTATAGCTGAATGTTTACTTACTGTAAAAGCAATTGACATGGTCTGGTGTTCATGAATAAATTCCATTTGCACAGCCAGAAACCAGAGACAGGCCATTCAGAGTGCATTTAACTGATAATCGAGATGTGAAGTAATTACAGAGCTGAAATATCGATCAGTTTGGATTCCAAAGGATCTGTCAAGTCTTGCCAGGTTTGAAAAGATCACAAAGTTCCTTAAAGGTTATCTCGACATGTTGGCAGGCGTCTGGAGCGTACAGGCACTTCACTCCCCGGCCCCTCAATCCAAACCGTCACTCATATTTCAATCCAATTCTAAATTTCAAACTTCTCCTCTCCACAATGACACCCAGCCTTTTGAGAGTGACTTTAAAAGGAGGATGAACTCTGAGCTCGGCTAGTCAAATCAATCTAGTCACGGTGGAGAAACGGAGCGGTTCATTACTGGGAGGGCTGAGGAGCTCTCCGATCAGCTCTCTAATATCACTGTGATCCTCTTCTCTTTTCTTACCTAATTGAATTCTCCAGGAGAGATGCCCCTCAGCTGCAGATTTATCATATCCTGAAATTGAAGGAGACTAGCTCCATGAAGGACGTGCGCAGAACATTTAATCCACTCCTCACGCTGTAAGCTGAGCTCCGCGGTCTCTGCCAGAACTTGACTTATCCCACAGTGGACCACTGGCCTTCAGAGAGGTGTCTTTATTCAGCAGTGCCCAAGATGAACAGGAGCTGCAACAGGAGGTGCACGCATCCCTTATCAAATATGCTGCCTGTCATGTACAGTGTGACCACCATTCACAACAGATGGCATCATAATCTGTAATCAAAGCCCCTTAAATGCAGCTCACTGCACAATATGTCTCTCTCTACTTCAAACCTTTCCTTGTCTTCACCTCTAACTTCCTCTCTTCTTGCAGTCAAACATTTAGTGCCTCCTTTCCTTTCCTTTCCTTTCCTTTCTACACTGTAGTAATGAAAGGTTTTGACAGGGGAGATAAGATAACTGGGAGGTGGTCAAATGTGGGACTGGGTGTCTTGTTAACATAAAGATCGAGTGCAGATAAGTAAGTGAATCATAAAGAGGAGCTATGGAGAACAGTCACACACAATGGAAATGTGCAGGGGGCTATTTCCATTGTTGAGGATCATGTCACAGTGCACCAACACTATAAGGACTTGTCTTTCATTATTTAGATTCATGGCATTCAAATCCTGTCTCATCCTATCCTGGTCTATCCTGTGCAACTTTATATTATTTTACATGCCCACTTATATCAATTTGTATTCTGTATCTATCCTATTTAATTCAATTCCATATCCTGTCCTGTATTATTTCATTTGCTATGCTTTTCAAAGCCTATTTTATTCTCATCTATCCTATCCAATCCTATATCCTGTCCTTTATTCCTTCCTGTCTTATCTCTTTTCCTATAATCTTCTCTTGACTGTGTTTTCCCTGATCCTATATCCTATCTTACATCTTTCCTGCGTTGTCTCATTCCTGCTTTACCTCCCAACCTATATCTTATATCCTATTTCAAATTCTTTCCTGCATTATCTCTTTCCTATGTCATCTCTGATCCTACATCCTATTTTATATTATTTTTTTGCGTTAACTCCGCCCGACGTTGTCTCCTATCCTATATCCTATATCAGATTTTTTTATTCTTCCCTGTGTTACCTCATCCCTGCGTTATCCCCAATTCTATAACCTATATCAGATCTTATATTCTTTCCTGCATTATCTCGCCCCTGCGTTACCTCCAATTCTATATCCTATATCCTATCATACATTCTTCCCTGCATTATCTCTTGCCTGCAGTATCTTGGATCCTATATCTTATCTTTTATTCTTCCCTGCATTATCTCTGAGCCTTTATCCTATTTTATATTATTTCCTTATCTTCTGCATTATCCCTTATGTGTGTTATCTTGGATCTTATATCCTATCTTTTGTTCTTAATGGTGTTATCTGGGATCCTATATCTTCTTTCCTGTGTTATCTCATCCCTGCGTTACCTCCAATCCTGTATCCTATATCCTGTCATATATTATTCCCCTTGTTATCTCTTCCCTGCGTTATCTCGGATCCTATAACCTATCTTTTATTTTTCCCTGCATTATCTATGAGCCTATATCCTATATCCTATATCATATATCGTATCATACATTCTTCCCTGCGTTATCTCTTCCCTGCATTATCTTGGATCCTTTATCCTATCTTTTGTTCTTCCATGTGTTATCTCCAGTCCTATTTCCCTATATCCTTTTTCCTGTCATACATTTTTACTGCATTATCTCTTCTCTGCGTTATCTCAGATCCTATATCCTATCTTATATGTTCTTTTATGCATTCTCTGGTCCCTGCCTTATTTTAGAACGTATATCATATGCTGTCCTATCTATTCTCAGGATAGGATGTCATCTTATTGTCTATTCTGTATTCTAAATGTATTCCATCCAATCCTATTACCTGTCCTAGCCTATTTTGTGTATCCTACTCTATGCTGCCCCATCCTGTAGCTTATTCTATCCCACATTTTATTCTATTATTACCCTCTCCTATCATATGTTCTAATATATCATATCCGATACTGTATTGTATCGTATCGCATCATATCCAGTCCTGTTTTCTATTCTACTTTATCTCTTATCCTGTCCCGTCCTTGTTTTGTCCTGTTCTGTCCAGCCCTGCTCTACTTTCCTCACTGAACGAAGCCTTCCATAGTATAATCAGAAATATAACCATATAAACTATACTTTTATAGTCTGCCTTTTTGAGATTGTGTTTAGTATGTGCAGGAAGTGCTAAGTTTGAACGAGATCCCATGCATATCATTCCAATAATTATACAGGTCTCCAGATGGGATGTATATTAAGTATACTGCCTCTCTCTGTGCTTAAGGTCTCCTACATTTGCATCCAGTATGGCATTTCTGGCAGAGACCCAGTGCTATAAGATCACTTATTTGATTAAACATTATCATGCTCAGCAGGACAGTGGAGCTCTAAGAAGAGCTGAGGTATAACCGCTGACAGCAGCAGAAATCCCTCTGAATCATGCTAAGGTTTTATTGTGGTAGTGAATGGGAAGATCTGCTGTTCATCATCGAGTTTCTCATGGCCAATAACCTTGAATATAATAAAAGCAGCCTGTGATTAGGATCATTGGGATTTTTGCATGTTTAAAAAGTAATTTCATATCTCAGCGTAAATTTTATATCCTTTTGTCTCTTTCAGTGTTTTGTTGATTTATTAATGGATTTACTTTTTTCAAGCTTCTTTTTTCTACCAGAGGTAAACAAAAAAAGCTGTGCTGTGGACTTGTTTCATTTAGGATTCTCCTTGTTTCACACTGGTAGCAGGCAGTCGCTGAAATTGTTCACAGTAATTTATTTTGACCCAAACCTTCCAGGACTCTGCAATCCAAAATATGATGATGATCCACAAACTCAATGAAACCCTTAATAGCAGAAATTGTACATTTACTGATAATACTATTGTAAGAAATAGTTGTTTACTTAAAACTGAGCCTGTCAATATTTTTATATTACTTATGGCTCAGTGAAAACTTGTAAGGAGTTGCTTGTGACAGAAACTTAAGAAAATTATCAACCAACCCTGCAGTTTCCTTAAGCTCCACAGAGCATGTTAGCATATTTTGACTTATTTTGGTTTTATGTCCCACAGCTTTTTTGTTTTGATTCACTGTCGCTGTTGTCAATACATTTCTAGGAGTAGTAGGAAGCCGTTATCAGCAATAAAGCTTACATAAACCCACAACGCTGCAGACAGACAAAGTTAGCAACCAGTTGGAGTAAAGAGTGGTGCATTTAGCAGCTAAAGAGCCAGATATTTCCCTCAGGAGTTGATGGTGGCCAAACAAAGCTAAAAATACATATAAGAATATTGGATTTATTTGCCAGGCCATAAGAAATGCAGCTCCAAATGAACTCAGTGCATATGGACTATACCAGTAGCAGCTTCATATAGAGATAACTTGTCAATGTTGTGCTTACAGATGGTTCTCAAGCCCCCCAAAATCAGTTTTCGCTGCTTTAAGTTTTTGGTTGCCATGAAAACAAAGAGGACTGACTCCTCTCATTGTTATACATACATTTTCAAATTTATGAGTGAGACACTCACAGGGTGTGTCTGCTCTTTTCAAATGGCCTGTGTTTAAGATTCAGAACATTTAATGGTGTAATGATAACTGCGGGTTGCCAGTGTTGACGTACACTGCTTATTATTCCACACAGATGGAGGTGTACAGTGTTGAAAGTGACATCGGTTGATGTGCAGATCCATCGCCTTCTGAGCTGCTGCTGCTGAGTAACTCTAGAATGGAGCTGAATCCAGGGAGGATCATAGCCTGATGACACTTGGCAAAATGGCACACTAATTATAGTCATTTTCATTTTGGGCAGAAAGGCTTGAGCTTAGTCATGTGCGAAGTGTTGATACCTTTCAGAGCACGGACCAATGCTCCCACGACGTTTAGCCCTGCCAAATCTCTGCTGCGGATTGGCGGAGCCTGTAGCGAACAGTGACACTCAGAGGCTTAGGTAGTTTCCACCCAGGGCTGGATCGGCAAACCAGTGACACAGAACAGTCTGGGGGCAGCTGTGGGACGGCATCCTGGCTGGGAATATTAGCAGCGTTAAAACACTTTGAGCTGATGGCTCTGGCATGGCTTCAGAGCAGCACAGCTATCACACATGCAGGAAGTACACTGAATGGTAAACTGAAAGTTATTTTCACTCTGTATAGAGCTGCACTTTGAGTTTAGTTGTAGGAAAAGAATAAAATAATTCAATCACCACAGTCTGTAATATAAATGATTAAGTATTGGAGTTTTATAGTTCATTATTTTCACATAATTGAGTGTGATGTGCACAAGCACACGCACACGCGCATGCACACACACACACACACACACACACACACACTACAATAGCCCACAGGCTCTAGTACTGTCTAGAATATGCAAAGCCCTCTTAACAAAATGAATGGTCAAACATTGTGCGACTTTATGCAAGTTTCTCATGGCTTAACAATGTGAGTTATTAACCAGGAACAATAATATTCTCTAAGAATATTATTAGAATCAGGAATAGAATGTGACCTTCTTTTATACCGATTTTATGATTATAAAAAGCACAGAAGAATAGAGGTTTGATTTGAAGAATGTTGGAGACTAAGGACTGAAAGTGTAGAATGATATTGCCAGCCACAGCACGCGCTTCCTAAAAGCAGTTCTCAGTGTGATTGTTATTGACAGGTGTGCAGTTAAGGGCTGTGAAGGCAATGGAGAATGGGTAGGTAGGCATCATTAACTATACACTCTGATCAGTATACAGTAACTACCCACACAGTCTGTGTAGTGCTCTTAAAAAGGACTGTAGAGTGTTGTAGCTCAAATAATGGCCAGGTCCACTGAGACCGGCGCTTAGTAGAAGCAACTATTTGGCTGATTGGTCCATATTTCGGGCCATCCCTCCCCTAGAGGATCAGTCCCTGGGAAACCTCTGATAACTAAAGCAATCAATTGAAATTTCATTCCTGCTTTTTTTTTTTTTTTTCATTTCGCTTTGTACTGAACTCTACACTCTCTCTTTCCCTCCATTTATCTGTCCCCATGGATTTTCAGATGCAGTTGCTGGAAAAATTGGGCTCCATCCTTAGTGCTGAATCCATCGTTTCTATGCGGGGGAATCATTTTTAATATAGCTGTAATTTGGTCAATTTTGCCTGTCACTTTAATATCGATATCATATTCTCCAGCTCACAGTCTCTGCTGTTAATGTAATTGAGACAAATTGTCACAATTTGCCTGGTTTTCATATTTTTCCAGTAAAAATGCGGTAGAGAAGAACAGCAAGCCCGTTTGTCTCCATGATGTTTCCATCTGCCAATATGAACACTGAATCGTTTTTTAATTTTAAACTTCGTTTATCAAAGGAAGACTCGTTCAGCATGCATGGTCATTTTGTGTCTCCTGACCGATATTGGGACAAAATAAGAGAGCAAAGTGGATTATAGGCTTTCTACGAAAATCCATACAAACATGCTAGAAGTTAATATGAAACCAATAGTAGTTAACTGGCTACTATTGCTATTGACATTTAGAATGCAAACACTGGGCACTAAGCAATGTACATAACTATCCCACAATGCAGTGTAGTAGATGTCAGTCTTAATAATGGAGAGCGACTGCGACAGCTCTGTAACATCAATAACGCTTAGATTTAAAGAAGTATTTCACTGCTGGTCTTTTCAATAACTGGGCTGTCTATGCAGTAGAAAGAAGCAAATACTTTTGAAATTGGCGCCACATGAATGAATAACACTGGGAAAAAGGACTGTAGCATTTACTTTTGCTCAAAAGGGTAGAAAACATACAGCGTCCAGGATGCACTGTGCCACACTAGACCAATAAATGCTCCCAATGGTGGCTAGCGTAATGTAAGCTTGGCCATTTTGAGATATGTACAGCTGCAGACACATTCTGTTTGTAGCATACACGACATGCACCTACAAACCGCACCCACCACTAGTACAAGACACAACCACCAACACTGTAAATAAGAGACCAGTATAGCAATAATCCCCTTTGTAATTCATAATATAGGAAGACATGATTCACTGTATCAGTAACCAGATGCAACCCTTCCCATTAACCTTATATTACCCTTAACCGTCTCACTTCACAGCTAGCTAATAGCTAACTTAGCATGTGCATTGGGACTTCTGCTTCTGGCCCAAGGAGCAAAGGGGGCTGATTGTGAACTGATGTGTAGGTATGGTGGGCGAGTCATGTAGCTGGTGGGGGTGTCACACAGGTGTAGTTATACTACTCGGCAGCTTTTCCACAGGAAACAACATGGCAGCAGATAAGTGAGATAAAATGTGTTTCTGAAACATTTTAGGTGAGAGATAGGGAATGCAGTAACATAATCTTTCTTCATATTTTACTAGCAGTGCTGTTAGATCAGTCTTTTAGCCTTCATTTTTACAGTTCAGAAAACAATACGGTGCCCACTTCCTGTTTATAAATTCTCGCATAACAACTCAACACTGCACTAAAATATATTCTGAAGACATTTTATTAAAGAAAGTGTAGGTAAGATTTCACTTTGGTGGGCGTAATATATTTTTAAATTACCATAGAGCTGAGGTTGGCACAGGTTACCATGGTTATGCCTCTTCACCTGGCAAGGAGGCTGTCAGGATATGGGGCATGTAGTGTGTGATCTTGGATGCAGCGATGGATTCCTTTCACCACTTCAATCTCGATATGCACAGCACCTGCTGTTAGGGTGCACTTGCAAGGCATGCTTCACCACACTTCTCTCGTAAATCTTCTCTTTGTCCATGTAGCTGTATGAACATGGGGCAGGGCGGGGCTCCAACAACCCTCTCTGGAGAAAAAAAGGTGAAAAAAAAAGTACACCATACACCCCAGTTGGCTTTGTATATTAATACTGTTGGAGGCCATTTTATAAATCAGATTGTGACCAACAGATGGAAGGCGGATATAATTTCATAGGCTCATACATTAGGAGGGAAGCCTGTACATCTGTCTGCCGGTGTGTGTGATTGCATTTGCATAGAGGTAGCAGCCGCGGGTTTGTCTCAGTGAGTGAAACTGGAGAGATCGAAATACTTGATTCCTATTTACAAGCTTTGAATGCCAAATGTCCCTTATGATTGGTTTGGGGGATGACTTGTTCCAGCCTACCAGTTGCAGTAAATGTTGAGGGAAATAGCTTCCTTTTCCTGTTTTTCATCATCGCTACTTCCTCTGTGTCCTTTTAATGTGTCTCCCAGCTCCATCTTTACAATGCAGCTTGCAAACACTTATGAGTCAAGCAACAAAACAAAAAACAAACAAGCAACAACAACAAAAAAAACAGGTTATCTGATTGATGTTAGGCGTGTGCTTT